>NC_090932.1:1503999799-1505283615 GCF_040938575.1 Ambystoma mexicanum | reverse complement strand
CACTTTCTTTCCACCACAACGTAGTACTTCAATATCTAACTATCACTTTACTGGTATACTCGCCTGCCAGGACAAAACTCCTACCACTACTACAATTACTCTGTGGTGAGGCATACTTCAAACATTGGCAAAGTCGTTGACTTTCAACAACATTGAGATTCACAACTTTTTCCACAAGCATACAACACCCATTGATGCTGTTTGTTCCACTGATTTCTTTGCCGCACGCAGGTTATGTTACTCTCCCCCTTGATAGTTTCCATAAGGAGGGTTTCTGTCCTGCCACCTTTGGGTTTCTACTATCACACCAGGTAACTGTTAGTCATGTCTCTTATTCAAGTTTCTCTTTTTAAGAACGCTGTTTCCCTTTTTATTTGTAACAACCTTTCTTTTGCTTAGGCAATGCTGGTTGTTATTTGACTTAAATGTTACCTCCTCTTTATGTTGGCAATGTTGGTTACAGATTTGCATCAATATGGCCCTGTCATTACTTGGGCAATGATAGTTGCAAGCTTTCTCCTCTTGTTTCCTCTCAATGGGAGTATTGTGTCAAAAATACTTTCTTTCATTCGTTTGCTATTCAAAACGTTTGCGAGCAGCCATTGGTTTATTATGGGGTACGACGTCCTTTCATTGCGGGATATTTTTTCACGGGGGGGGGGGGGGTTTACTGCAATTGTTTTAACGAAAAAAAGTCATCGAGTTTTTAGGGGTGTTTAGACAAATATATATATTGGGTTTGGGTGTTCGAGAATAGAAAAATAATTAAGGGTGATGGGGGTGCTTGGGAGGGGGACCCCCCAAAATAAAATGCAATTAGTTTTTTCATAATATCGGCGGTAAAAACCCATGTGAAAAATCATCCTGCGATGAAATGACATGGAACCAAAAAGAACGCCCTGTGGTCACCTATCAAAGGCTAACTCACCGCCCTCTCCTTGCGTGTCCGCTTAACCTGCTGCAACAACTTCTTCGGTCTTCGGGTCTGGAGCTTCTCACCATTCCAGTCGTATTCACGTGTCCTGCGCCTTTCGCAACAGGAGCCTGCATTACTCCCCACGTTTTCGGCTGCTCACCAGCCACCGGAGAAGGGCATGAGATATGGAGAGCTTCTCTCTCCCAGGGGGCAGCCTGTCACAGCACCACTTCCTGCTGCGTGACGTCTGCAGTTCCAGATTCTAACTCCTGCGTCTCCCTCTGCACCATAATCTGCTACAAACATGGCTGTGGGTGGTCCTGGCGTCTTCATTTCTCTGCCTTTGCTGCATACATGCTGCCGACTACTTCTCTTACTGTACTGTTTCTAATGGTCTGCACCAAAAGGGGCTTTAAATAATCAAAAGTCCTGGTCAGGTGTGGGCCCTTAGAAACACTAGACTTTGCATACTGCAGTTCTGTACCTCTGAGCCCCTGTTCCTCGTCCCAATACCTAGGGCATTATGGAAATTGAAGTCCCTAATGTTCTTATTCCCCTTTTGATCAAATCTTTCAATTTTTACCTCATCTAACTCGCTCTGTTTATAGAATATTCCTCTAGGAAAGGGCTTTAAAGGAATTAATGGTTGGTTCTTGATTTCATAGCTCAAATAAAAGCGTGAATCACATTTATCAGAAGTAATGGTATTATTTATTTTCTGATCCTTACATGTTTATTCCCTTGCTGACCATGAGGGTTTTTACTAACACTTTGGGTGCTTTTGGAAAGGGAAGCCTTAATCTGACAACACGCCATTAGTTATTCAGGCATTATTGAAGTCTCACCTTCCAAAGAAAATGAGGACCATGTCTCTCAGCTGAGCCACCCTTGGTGGCCTTTTCCTCCCAGGTGATCCACCGCGCTGGTATGCAGTGATAGAATTGTGGCAAAAATGTCGCCTGTACAAAAAATGGCGGCAAAAATTCTATGGTTTGATCCGTTAAAGGCGTACCCCATTACACCATTTAAGCAGAGCAAGGGTTGCGGGGGTGTCCCCCGTTCCCCTTAAATGGTATAATGGGTCTTTGGGTTGCAGGGGTGTCCCCTGCATCCTTTACATGGATTGCAGCGGCAAAAAACCACTGCCATTTTTGCCGCAATTTTAACACATGGAACCACCCGGCTAATACCACCCCCAGGGTTAGGATCAGGTAGGGGCTGCCTTCCCCTGGCCACCTAGTAGGAGTCTTTAGGCAGGGGTTCTGTGAGGACTCTGCAGGATTCATCACACCTCCTTACATTTGGCTGCAGGCAATGCTGAAACAAACCAGTCATAAAAAGAAAAAGAAGATCTCTCTTTAGGAAGAGACATGTATTTAACTGGTGCGAGTGGATTACGATGTGAGAGAATGTATGGTGCACAGGGGAAGGCCTCTGGTGTAAGCGTGCCTTGGAGAGGTGGAGTAGGAGCAAGCCCCAGAGCTGGCGACTTTCGTGGCACAGAAAGTGTCCCTGCCCCCAAGGGGGGACACCGCCGCAGAGACTTTGGCAAAGTCTGCAGGCACGCCAGAAGAGGTGCTGGTTCAGAACCCTCAGGGAGGAAAGGGGCGGGGGGGGGCGAAGAGGGCCCGAAGCCGACTTCCCAGGTCTTCGCCCAAGCTATGGAAGTCTTGTCCACGGATGACGAAGATCAGAAGACCTTGCATACAGTCCACGAGGACGAGGAGGTCGAGGGGTGCATGGCCTAGTTTTCCTGTTCTACCTTCTCAGCCGAGGGACATCTCCTTAGATATCCTATCGACTCTGCACACCTTAGTGTCAGAGATCCAGATGAGAATGTCTCTGGTGCATGTACGTGTGGTCCCCCACCAGCCTCTGGCGAAGAAGTGTCATCTGACGCCCCCATATCAACCTCCTCCACCACATCAGGCCCCAGTTTACCCAAACACGGGTATGTGAACGGATACGGCTGTGACGACAGATGATGACGATGACCTCGTCGCAACGACAGTGAGTCACCACATTTGGATGCCCCACATAGGGTTTGCCCACCGGATGAGGTGGGTTTGTTCCACTCCATGATCGCCATGCCATGACCTCCGAGCTATTCCAGCAGGCGCCCAAAGAGACCAAGAAGGAGGGCTTCTTGTATCATAGGCCCTAGGTCTAGAGGAATATTTGGGAGGAGGGTCTGGCCCTCATGAAGAACCCTTGCACGGCTCGAGCCAAGCGGGATAAGCTGGAGAAGAAATGGGCCTGCGGTCGCAACCATCGCCAGACTCGGTGTCGGCGGCTGCAAGGAAGCGGTCGGCTAATCTGTCCTCATCTTCGGTCCCTCTGTACAGCGAGGCGAAAACGATGGACACCAGGGGGAAGAAGGTGATTTACATTGCTGCATCCACAATCAAGGCAGCCAACGCGCTGGCAATCCTGGCCCGGTATGACAGGGAATTGTGGTACAAGCTAGGACCGATCCTGGAGTATGAAAAGTTGCTTATTTTTGCCGCCAATGTAACTTTGAGTTGATGTTCATGCCTGAATCCTGTTTTTTTGCTAACAACCCCAGAGGATGGGGATCTGCCTGACTGTCAGGTTCTCGTGGAGACACTCTTGTCACCTTGTTGATTTATCCGATGTCCCTTTGCTGAATTCTGACCCGATTCTTTTTGTCGTTGGGTCTTGTATCCATGTTCCAGAAACTGGAGAACTGGTCTCTGGTTATACTGTATTCCCCCCATGTTGTTTTAAAAGTATAACAATTACCAATGGCAAAATCAGCACGGATCGCAAAACTCATGTCTCTCGCCCATACTTGTGCAGATGGTGCAGCTTGCTCAGCAGCCATGTTCATGGACTTGATGCTAAAGGATTTGAGTTAATAAACGTAGCGAAAGAGAAGGTTAAGGTATGCATGGATACAAAGTCCACTATCCAGTACTAAGCTAAAAAAGATTCTAAGAGAAAACTTGAGCAGTTATTGGATGCTGGGAAATTATGTTCGGTGTCCCAGCCCCAGCCTAACACACATTGTGTGAGAGAAGCTGCTTGCTGACCAAGTTCAAAACGTAGTGTAAATCTAAATGTTATAAGAGACTTCAAACATATTGCATGCATGGAAACCGATGTCCAGTTTCCCAGAACAAGTCTTACAGATCTTGAGAGAGAAGTTGAATGAATGGGAAGCATAATCCAATAGCAGAGCCTAAATGACAGTAAAAGGTATTGATCACCAAATAATTTGCTGCTTCGGCATGCAGGGTTGTATGGGAGGTTGCAGACCATTGTTATTATTTATGGATTAAAAAGATTTTAAGTTGTCTCAAATAACAGATGATCAAAGTCGACCGATAATTAATTGCAAAACATAGGATAAATCTGTGCGTCCATACCAAGACCTTTTGTACGATGTAATTAATCCTGTGGAGTCATCAATGATCCCCAGCCCAACGTCTCCTCCCATGTGGCCAGGGGGAGGAAGCCTCTACCCGATCCTGACACTATGGGTGGTATTCTGAGGGTGGAATCACATGAGAGGAGATGGCTGTTGGGAAGATGAGGTGTCTCCATCTGGAGAGACGCAGTATTCCCCCTCCCAGATGAGGAAGACCTCACGATTCCCACGTTTCTAATGGCATGTTGTCATTTTACAGATCTCTAGTAGTAAAACTTTGAAACCCCATTCTTATCTCTCACCCCCGGAAAGACACCATTCACACCTCATACACGCATAAAACACCTTCAACATCTCCTGTTTTTGATGGTTTTATATTATAAAGATTCAAGACAAAAAAGCTTTGAAAAGTTCAAAACACCTATGAACTTCAAGTCCCATAAAGCCTCAAGTACTGCGACAAGGAAGATGAAGGAGTTAATAAGGAATGAAGGAAACCTCAAGCTGAATGCGTGGTCTAGCTGTCATAATAAAGATCAGCTGCGTGGGGCCTTTAAATCAGAAAGGGAGAAGAAAGTTACAGAGCAAGCGGCGCGGGAAGCAGCACTGGTGGCAGAAGTACATGGGAGGAGGTGAGCCCTGCTGGGCAAAGCAGACGCCTACATCCATTTGCTTGCAAGCACACCTACCTGGGAAGAAGGAAGACCAGGAAAAGTTCTGCCATTGTTCAGACGGAGCTGCCGGAGGGTCAGCGGCCCTAGTGAGGCTATTGGCAGCGCGGTCCAGCGAGAGCCCTGCAGTCGCACCAGCCCACGAGCGCGAAGCCAAAACTGGAGACAAATGATTGTGAGGAAAGCCGAAAAAGGTTTCCCAAAGCTGCAGCTTCACCACGTGCCACGGTCCCGATACGCCAGAAGACATCAGTGAATCTGCCCTTGAGCATTGGGGGACACCCAGGCGTGCTGACAGGCATTTGGAAAGTTAAATAAGTCATTTGAATACTGACTAAGTCAAATTTGAAAGGGAAGTCTTGTACAAATCCCTTATCTGCAAGGTCAATTGTTGGAAAGTTGGAACAAGCATTGCCACAAGCAAAAAGCGTATTTGCAAGAAACTAACAAAAAGGAAGAAGTTGAAAGGCAGGTTTCGTACAAGTCCCCTTATCTGAGAGGTCAATTTGGGGAACGTTGGAACAAGCATTGCCACAAGCAAAAGCGTACCAATTAAGAAAGCCAATCCCTATACAAGAGATGTCAGTATGGGGCAGTTGGAACTTATAGTACCTGAAGCTAAAGGAGTATAAACGGCGTGGAAGTACATTTGTGTTCTACTAATAGAGTATATCTGGGGATCTGTGAAACCCAGAGGGAGGGAGAGAATATTTCTGAACATTGTAGCACGTCCTGGTGAAAGAAGCCATTGGGCAGTTGGTCCTTTTGGGAAAGGATACCTGACATGGGAGTATACCAGGGGATTTGAAAAACCCAGAAGGGGAAAAGAACACTGTGATAATTGTGTGAGAAGTCCTTTTTGGGAAACCATCAGGCAATTGGTTGTTTTAAGGACGGATGCCTGGGAGGAGAGTACACAAGGGGATCCTTGTGATCCAGAGGTGAGGATTCCTGGAAAGTGGGTATGGGCTTCATCAGGAGTCTGGCAGTTAGTGAGCGCTATTTCTGCCTAGCGGAATTAGCGATACCGCTGTGATCCTTGCCACGAATGGCACTGATTCACAACATTGGTCCCCGGCAGAAATAACACCCAAAAAACGGGCTTCTGCCCAAAAATGGTGTGCAAATAGCGCTACCACCTGTCTGCAGCGCTATTAGCACCGGCGGGACACGCACCGAACAGGAAGCACTGTGGCGGCCATTTTGAAAATCACAATTTATTTTACATCCGAAAGCCAACATTCAGTGAGGATGAGCTGGTGGTGCTTGCGGATGAGGTGGTGGCAAACCATGACGAGCTATATGGGGCGAGGCGGAGGAAAACCTCCATACAGCCATCTGGCACATAAGCCAGAAGGTCACAGCAGTGCCTATCGGCCCCTGGGACGGCAAAGACTGCAGGATACAGTGGACTGACCTGCGGGTCTGGGGACTGCTGTCCCAGCACAGGCAGGAGAGCATGCCACTGGTGGAGGGACTGTGATGTCACTAGCACTGATGACATGGGAGGACAAGTGCAGCTGTCTGTTAGACATGTAGGGCATTGGAAGTGCAGAGGCGGGTGCCGGCACGCAGGAGGCAGGGGAGTCAACCCCCTCCCAACCCATGTTCATGCAACAATGACAGACTGGTACAATATGCCCCAGTGGACAGACCCTTGAGCTGGGCATTTAATTATTATCATTATTATTTTTTTGATTAAATGCATTCGGTTAAACATTAGTCGCCCTTTACACTGTATTAAAACACAGCATTCATTAATACAAAAACACAACATCATACAGCAATATTAATTAAAATTGATTTAATCTTTCTGCTGTTACTAAAAACATTAACGGGTACTAAGATAAAAAGAAAAACCATTTCCTCATAACAATCCAATTACTATTAAAATTATACTGTGATTAAAATCCTTATGATTAGAGTAACAATATTTGGGCCACCAATTGCCAAATGTGGTGGGCCGTTGTAGCAATTGCCAATGACTCAGCGCTAAAAATCATGCTGCATCATTGATCCGACCTACGAAGGACACATTTGCTGTAAACTTTGTCATACTCTGCATTAAGTGCTAGGCATTGGGTGAGGATGTGTTGCCACAGAGTCTGCAGAGTCGGTCTCCTCTAGGGAGTCCCACCCAACCACCTGTGTTTTCCAATACAGGGAGAAAGTGCAAACAAATTGATGAAATGAATCTAATCAGTGTAGGTTGGTGGAGCTTTATAAGATAAGACATTGGGCGATCTATGGCAAAACCATGGTGTGAGTAGGTATTCTACCTACGCAAGTTGGCCAGATGGTTCAGAGCCTGAGCCGTATCGTGCTAACTAGACTTCTTCTCTATTTTAGACAGGTTGAAGTCCAGCCACGATTTGGGGACACTGTCTGTACCAATTTCAAAAAGATGAGACATTATCATAGCCTTTAGTTCCTTAAACCATACACTTTTGGGGAATCTTCTAGAGTGGGTAAGTGCCTGCCTTAACAAAGTATCTTCTACCAGGCAGCCATAGTGTGTTTTGGCCCAGAACTTGCAGGCAGAGGTTTTCCAAAGTGAAAGAAGAGATGGTAGCCTTAAATCAAGTCTTATAGCTTCTACAGGAACCTTCCCGGGAAAGCCAAGTAGTGACCGCAGGATTTTAACTTTCAGCCGTGGTAGCCAGGCAACCGCCCCTATTGGAAAAACAGCCAGGGTATATAGTATGCCCGGAACAATTGCTGTCCTATAAGCAATCATTTTTGCCTCGATTGAATGACCTCCATAGGCATCAATAATTCTATTGATTGACAGCCACTTCTGCCAAGCCTTATGCGATATCCCTTTCGACAAAAATGTAGACAAAATAAAAGATCTGATACAGATACCAAGATATTTGTATTCTGTTTTCTACTTGTCCCCACCCAAATTCCAGACAAAGAAAGGCACACCATAAGCCCCCTTACCACACAACATAGTTTTAGTTTTTGCAGCGTTCGGACTAAGTCCATGTTCACTCGCAAAGTCATGAAGGGCATCTAGGGAGCTATAAAGGCTGACCAATGTGCGATCTAAAATAACGGTATCATCCACAAACGTCAGGCAAGAGATATATTTGCTGCCATACCGTGTCTGGTGATTCAGTGCAGAGGCTAGCTCTGATATATAGAGATTGAAAAGCAGGGGTGTCAATGGGCAGCCCTGCTTTAGCCTTCTGTCAGTGGGAAAGGGTCTGGACAGCACCCCCTCCTGGGACATCCTAACCCTGGCCTGTGTGTCATTGTAAAATGCTTTGATGAAATTTAAAAGCAACGGGTCTATATCCCATCATGCCAACTTTTCCTAGAGTTAAGATCTTCGCACGCTGTTGAAAGTGGCAGAATAATCTACAAAGCACAGGTATAACACAGTGCCGGAATAGCAAGGAGTATCTGAGATTAGGGTTAAATTAACCCAGATAGAATGGGTGGTGCAGCCCCTTCTCAATCCCATCTGCTGAAAATTCAGCAAGCCCTTCTCTGCCCTCCACAAGGATAAAAGGTCCAGTAAAAAGTTTGAGAATATTTGAGCACTACAGTCAAACATGGCCAAAAGCCTGCAGCTTAGGGCTTGGACATGTGGATTTTGACATATCTGCAAAAATAAATGTTTGAGCAATGGTGGCCAGAAATACGGGTCGCTCTATAAGACCACTTTGTATCAGGGGCCGGTTGCCCATGAGGTCTTAGACTTAACAATACTAACCACCAAGTCCGCCTCACTTATATACAAACTTACCAGCGGCTCATGCATGGCCTTGGGTTTCTCAGTCGAACTGGGTTCCAATTCCCACCTATACAAATTCACAATAAAAGAGCCCTATTGCTCCTCTTATATGGCAGAAATGTCTTTGGCCACATTGCCCGCCCCGTGGCTTCGTATGAGGTGCCAACATTTATTTGTGTTGTGCGTCTTGATCAAATGATTTATGAATTTCCAACCTGCGGTGTTCACCGAGAATTTATACCCCTACAACCAAGACTTATATCTCGATCTGGCAGCTACTATTATTTTAGTTTTTTCCCGTCCAAGATAGTGTTAGACTTCTATTTGTTCTTCACACCAGCGCATTAAGGTATTTTATCTTTGTCTATTCCATAGTCCAATCTAACTCCTGGTCTGCCCACACGATGGCTTTTGAGACGATGTCTGTGATACAGGGGGCCAAATAAAACCCCCAAATCCCAGTAACATTTCCTCAGGATTTTCTCTCGGTTGAAACTACAACGCCCCAAGGCCACGTTAAATCTTTGTATGTTGGCTGATGTTTCAAAGAAGGTAGCAGGCGCTCCTCTCCAGAAAGAACATGGCATGATAAACTGTTCTGAGATGAGAGTTTGCAGCACACGCTTTTTTCTCACTGTACCTTTCACAGATGGGAAATATCCATTTGCATATTAGTCTTTGTCCCGCCCACATGGGCAGTGCAGCACCGAAATGCTATGGCAATTCCTCTCCAAACAAGAGTACCAAAAGCAACCCCATACACGTGTTTCAGCCTTGTTGGGCCTCATCAGTGAGGTGAAGCTTTGTCTCTCTAAGCACAGTGAGCAGGGAGTCCACGTCTGGTTGCCCCCAGGTAACTCAGGGTGACCAACCCCAAGTTCCTTACAAACATTTCAAAGAAGGTAGCAGGCGCTCCTCTCCAGAAAGAACATGGCATGATCACCTGTTCTGAGATGAGTTTGCCGCACACGCTTTTTGCTCACTGTACCTTTCACAGATGGGAAATACCCATTTGCATATCAGTCTTTGTCCCGCCCACATGGGCAGTCCAGCACTAAAATGCTATGGCAATTCCTCTCTGAAGAAGAGTACCAAAAGCAACCCCATGTGGGCTGATGTCCAACGTAACCTATTACCTTGAATATTAAAACTCAAGGCTGTCCGCTTTTACTTGAGGCTCTAAACACATCATAAGCTGCATTACGTGATCACTAGCGGTCGAACACCTAGTCTCATGCTCAGGGCTGTGACTGGTGATTTGAGAGTTTACAAAAATGAAGTCTATACAACTACTATATTGACCATTATACCACGCAATCTGTTCTTCTCCCGCATTATAACCGCTAGAGGGTAAGATCACACTCTGCTTAACCCACCATTCCCTTGCCTTAACCACCGCCAAGCCCTTCTTTCCTCCCCTCACATTCTTTTGTTGGTTTTGAACACAATCGACGTTAAAGTTGAAGGCAAGCGTCCCCAACCAGCACGATCCTCCCCGCAATGAGAGACAATGAAGGACTCTCCCAGGAAGGGAGCCAAGACAGAGTGCGGGTGAGCTTAAATGGGAGTTTATCAATCAGAATAGGGCGTGCAAAGAACTCTGCAAACTCCGAGAGCGCTCTGTCTGACAATAGCAAAGACAGGCGTATATATTTACAAAACACGTCATCAGAACCTACATACTATAAGGGGCACAAGTTCAATGGGATTGGGTGGTGATGACAAGCTATAGGCGCTGCTGCGATGTGGTTGGCCTTGACTGGAGGACGTCACTGGTCAGCCTCGTGGGTTGAGCTGGACCTGGCGAGTCGGCTGAGTTCATCCGGGCGGTGTTGTTGTGCCATTGTGGCCAGTGTCAGAGATGAATGTCTTTTCCTGACTTATTTGCCCTAGGCCATGCACACCGCAGTCATTGAGTTATTGCAATATGATCTTCTTTAGTAAATCTTTCAATAGGTTATTCTACAGGTTAATGCAACACAGGAGGGAATGCACCTTGTGAGGGGTTTGATGGTCATTCATCAGTGCGTGGTTACCAGTGTCCTGTTGACCGGTACCATAGGTCGAGGGGCTAAGTCTCAGGGCATGGGACGGGCGGTACATGCCTTTCTGTCTTGTTAGAAGTCGATATGAATGGGCTGCTGTATGTTGCCACAGTATTGGGTGTCCTAATTGCACAGGGCCATAAGTCTAAGGTGATCCGGTGGGTTGTGGGTGTTAGGGAGAATTCTCTGGTTAGGCTGAATTTCCCTACCTAGTGAGTCCCCCAGCAGCTTTGCTGGATTTCTGGGGTTTAATTTTTTTCTCCTGCCAAGAGTGAGACTCTTTTACCCTCACTCTTGGACATGTTGAAGTGTGTTTTCTTGGTTAAACCTTGTGTTGAATGGGCTATGGGGTCTTTTACTCCATAGGGCCTCATGTATTTTTGTGATGTGGGTCACACAGCACCCTCTGTGCCGTGACCCAGGGGTGTCCTAGGGACTCCCCAACATAGACTCCATACCCTGGGACTGACTACTGTCTCCCAGGGCATGTAAAGTCACCAAAGACTTTGCTAGTCTTGAATCCTGAACAGAACCAGTACAAACCATCATATTGTGGACGTACTGGCTGGGGCAATTCGATTGCCCCAGGGTCTGTTAGTCGAGGGGGCACGTCTCCGTCCCCCCCTGATCGAGTTTTGGCTGGTGGCAGTGGAAACTACTTTTTATATTCGACCGCGAATATTTCCCTATGGGATTTCCCATTGTTTTAGGCTAACACATTTAATTATTTATTTACGGTAGCCTTAAACATACCGCCGGTTTATATATTTATTTTTATAACTCCGGTTGGGACTTTTTGCCAAAACTTGATTCTAAAATGGCGTTGGTGTTCGCCTCTGTAACTCTGACCCAAAGTGGAGCCCTTTGTTCCACTTTTGGCGGGCTTCTCCACAGAAGCCCTCCAAAGTGGTGCCACTCTGTCTGGGGTACTTAGGAGGGGTGGAGGGGGATTTAGGCACCCTGGACTGAGTTACCTTGGTAACTCAAGTCGCACTCCGTCCTGATTGGCCCAAGTGGTGAGCCGCCCGGCTCACCACTTAGCATGTTTGAGTGACAGCTAGGCTGGGTGAATGGGGGTTTGCTGCATAAAAGCAGGGCTTTGGGGACTGGGACTTCAGAAGTCGCCACAGGACCAAGAATCCGACGAGGGAAGAGCTGAGCCGACCTGCTTCGACGACACCACCCGGTGGAGCCCTGCTGAACCGTCTCACCACTTTTTCCCGACGACCGAGGAGAACTCTTAACGGAGTGGCTCCTTCCCTTGACTGGTGGGGACAACCAGTTTTCGCCTTCTTTCCGTCCTTTTGAGGTATCTCGTGGCCGCCTTGCCTGTGCCAAGCACCCCGGCATCCGGAATACCACACTTTACCCCCATACCGCGAAAGTCGGTACCAACCCTTTAACCGGAGGACTCCGCGGCTGGTTTCTTCCCGGGCAGTGCTACGACCTTTCTCTTCTGCTCTTCAGCGAGATATTCTTCTCCCCTGACCGACGTCGAGCCTTGCTGTCGCTGCCTGGAACAACTGCCCCCGCTGGAGGATCCTTTCCGCTTAAGGTACTGTGTTCCGCCTGGCTTCCCTTGCTACCGACTGTACGGGGTAGATTTAGTCCCCGGCTTTCGAACCTGGGAGTGCCTGGGACACTTTGGCTAAACTTTCTGAGCCACTCTAAACTCTTTTTGACTCTTTGCAAGACTTTGAATCTCTAACTAACAGTGTGATCTTGGGCACATTTTCGCTCCGGCTACTCTAAGAGTGGGCCCTGCCTAGTGACTTTTGCTCACCTGTGACTTTATTCTTCTTTAAGCCTATTGCAAGTGTTCTGGACCTTAGAGTGGTGTGTCTAACCTATTTCTGCTTTTTTCTCTCCCTTTCTTGGAAACTACTAGAGTGTCATCTAACGTTAAGCACTCACCTCTGTTTTAATTAAGTGGTGTTAACCTAGAGTTGTCTAGATAGGAGAAAGGATTGAATTTACTTTCAGTATAACTGTGTTGAAGTGCTTTTACTATATTTTTGCTAGAGTGTTTTTTACTTATGTGTATTTTAAATAAATAACTATATACTTTTGAAACCAAGCTCTGGTCAGTGTTTGCTTGTGCTATTGTGTTTTGGTACATATTGTGTATACTTTACATACTGCCTAACTCTTCTTGAGAGAAGTCTGACTGCTCAGCCACAGCTACCAGGTAAATCTGGGTGGTACAGACTGCTACCAAAGGGGTTTACTGCTCTACCTGTAGTCTTAAATCTTTTGCAGTGTTCCCCAAGGGAACTGCACAGGTTTCTGCCTAACACTGGTGTACAGCGGTGGGATTTGTATTGAGTATACATTTTATTGTGCTTTAGATACCTTAGTGCAACTAACCACAAAGCTTAGCACTGAAAAAGTAAAACCTCTAACATGTCAGTTATAGAAAGCTATAGTCAAGAGTCCCTTGCAGCCAAAACTGCTGATTGTTTAAGAGTGCTCTGTAAACATAAGGATCTCCTGACTAAGGGCAAGAAAATGGAGCTGATTGAAAGATTGTTAGCTAACCAAAGTCTGGGTGATGGTTCAGAGGAGCCTACCACTCCAGCAACTGTAGATGACAGTATTGAAGTTAACATGGAGCAAAATGTTGATGTTTCTGAGGAAGAGTCAGAAGAGGAGGGTGAGGCTGTTGTAACTGTCCCCCCTAGGCCTCTGCCTGCTCTACCTGCTGTGCCTACTGGACCTTTACCAGGTCCCACATTTAGTCCTCAGTACTTTGAACTGGAGAAAATGAAGCTAGAATTGGAGTATAAGAAACTTAATGCTCAAACTGACAAAGAACTAAGGCTAAGGGAAATGGAGCTCAAGTATGACTTAGAAATGAAGAAATTATCTGTTGAGAATGTTTCTCTCTCTGGCTCCTCTAGAAGTTCCAGTCCTAAAAGACCCCGGATGCCTAAAGAATTGGTTGGTATGTATGAGCCTAAGTTGGATGTGTTGGATTGGTTGTCTCTGTTTGAATATAATCATGGGCTCCAGAACATCACAGGAAATGACTTACTCACCTGGTTGTTCTCTAGGCTCCCCCCTGTTGCAACTGATGTGGTAATGGAGATGGGGGAGGAGGATAGGAAGGACTATGAATGTGTGAAACTAGCTTTGATAGCTAGGTTTGGGAAGACCCCTTCCCAGTATCTTAAGAGGTTTAGGAGCCTCAAAAAGCATGATGGTACCCCTTGGGCTACCTGGGTGAGTGAATGTTTGAAAAACTTAGAGGGATGGATTAAGGGTTACAAGGTGAACACTTATGAAGGTATGAAGAATTTGTTTATGTTGGAGACTATTTATGATGCCTGCTCTCCTGAGCTCAGACAACACTTGGCTGATTCCAGGGAATTAGATTCCCGGAAACTAGCTAAGGCTGCTGACTTGTGGGTTGCCAACAGGGCCACTCACAAGGATTCTGGGGTAACTCAGAAGAAGGATGGGGAGAAACAGCCTAAAAAAGACTCCAAAGAGAATTCTAATAATTCCTATCCCAAAGAGGGCCCCAAACCACAAAATAACCAGGGTAAGCCCCATGGGAAACCTAGTCAGGCTACTGTACCTTCTGGCCACAAGCCAGAAGGAGGTCAGAACAAGCCACCCTTCCAGAGAGCATTTGGACAATGCTATGTCTGTCAGGGTACTGACCATATCAAAGGAGATCCCAAGTGCAAGGGTAAACCTGCAGGGATCAGCACAGTCTCCTTAGCCTTCACTCCTGAGGATGAAGTACAGATGGCTAGTGCCCACTTTGAACTCTTTGCTGAAGAACCCTTGGGTCTTCAAGCAACTGTAAACTTAGAGCCTATGGGTCTGGTTAGTCCCCAGAATAGGGTTGTGTATAACTCCCTACCTGTTAACTCTAAGGTGTATTATG
Source organism: Ambystoma mexicanum (assembly GCF_040938575.1). Classification (NCBI taxonomy): domain Eukaryota; kingdom Metazoa; phylum Chordata; class Amphibia; order Caudata; family Ambystomatidae; genus Ambystoma; species Ambystoma mexicanum. The sequence continues at coordinate 1,505,268,955 of NC_090932.1, read as the reverse complement.
TGGACAGAGTTCTTGTCAATGGCCAGGATACTCCTGCCAGGAGAGACACTGGGGCCAGCAGAACAGTAGTGGATGAAAGCTTCTTTCAACCTGAGGATGTGGCCAAAGCACCCAAAGGTCCCACTAAAATGTCTGGAGGCCCTGTCCAAATGGTTCCTATTCTACCAGCCCTCATTCAGTGTAACAACATGACAGTGAGGATCCCTGTCAGTGTTCAGACTGAGGTACCTGGGAAGGTCCTGTTGGGGAATGACCTAAGAACTCTAGGAGTAGTGTCACATACCCCCAGGCCTCCCAGTATGGAGAAGCAGAACTTAACCAAATTGGCTAGACAGGCTACCTTGAAGGACCCTTCTAAGCCTGTGGGACCCTCTACTGAGAACCCCACTACAAGCCCTGGTGTTAGTAAGTTGACCTCTAACCCAGGCACATTTCAGGATAGTATGCTAGGAACATGGGAGCCCCAACCAAGCTCCACCCTTGTTCCCCTAGTTTCCGAGTCTCTGACCCCCCCTGCTTCTGAGGAAGAGGTGGATAGACCAACTAGGCCCCTATCTGGACCTGAGAGAACTGGTAATTCTCAGTGCTGGTGGAAAACCAGAAAAGAAAAGTCTAAGGCCAAAAACCTTCGGACTGTTGGACCTTCTACTGAAGACCCCAACTCCAATCCTAATATTAGGGGGGAAACTCCTAAAATAGGTAAAGGTAGATCTAAGAGGAAGGGGAAGCAGGTACATTGCCTAACCCCAACCCCTCCAACCAAGAGGCCTAAGACCCAACCTGCTCCCACAAGAGAGGTGGTGAGGAACCTTGGAGGCCCCTCTAGATCTAAGGGAATCCTTTATAAGGACCCCTTCAAAAAGCCTAACATAGGTTCAGAAGTTGTACCAACTTCTGAGGGACTGGTCAACCAGATCCCCTATAACAAAAAGACTGATGTTCCTCAAAGGGTCTGTAGGTCCGTTAGCTTGCAAAAGAAAACCTTTGAGTTCTCCATTGAACATAGGTCAAGGTGTCACCATCAAAATGCTGATGGACTCTCTAGGATGTATATCATCGACTAGAGGTATGAGGTTCATCCAGGAGTGGATTAAATCCTCCTGTCCCTTAGTCTGGGGGGGGCGAGTGTTAGGGAGAATTCTCTGGTTAGGCTGAATTTCCCTACCTAGTGAGTCCCCCAGCAGCTTTGCTGGATTTCTGGGGTTTAATTTTTTTCTCCTGCCAAGAGTGAGACTCTTTTACCCTCACTCTTGGACATGTTGAAGTGTGTTTTCTTGGTTAAACCTTGTGTTGAATGGGCTATGGGGTCTTTTACTCCATAGGGCCTCATGTATTTTTGTGATGTGGGTCACACAGCACCCTCTGTGCCGTGACCCAGGGGTGTCCTAGGGACTCCCCAACATAGACTCCATACCCTGGGACTGACTACTGTCTCCCAGGGCATGTAAAGTCACCAAAGACTTTGCTAGTCTTGAATCCTGAACAGAACCAGTACAAACCATCATATTGTGGACGTACTGGCTGGGGCAATTCGATTGCCCCAGGGTCTGTTAGTCGAGGGGGCACGTCTCCGTCCCCCCTGATCGAGTTTTGGCTGGTGGCAGTGGAAACTACTTTTTATATTCGACCGCGAATATTTCCCTATGGGATTTCCCATTGTTTTAGGCTAACACATTTAATTATTTATTTACGGTAGCCTTAAACATACCGCCGGTTTATATATTTATTTTTATAACTCCGGTTGGGACTTTTTGCCAAAACTTGATTCTAAAATGGCGTTGGTGTTCGCCTCTGTAACTCTGACCCAAAGTGGAGCCCTTTGTTCCACTTTTGGCGGGCTTCTCCACAGAAGCCCTCCAAAGTGGTGCCACTCTGTCTGGGGTACTTAGGAGGGGTGGAGGGGGATTTAGGCACCCTGGACTGAGTTACCTTGGTAACTCAAGTCGCACTCCGTCCTGATTGGCCCAAGTGGTGAGCCGCCCGGCTCACCACTTAGCATGTTTGAGTGACAGCTAGGCTGGGTGAATGGGGGTTTGCTGCATAAAAGCAGGGCTTTGGGGACTGGGACTTCAGAAGTCGCCACAGGACCAAGAATCCGACGAGGGAAGAGCTGAGCCGACCTGCTTCGACGACACCACCCGGTGGAGCCCTGCTGAACCGTCTCACCACTTTTTCCCGACGACCGAGGAGAACTCTTAACGGAGTGGCTCCTTCCCTTGACTGGTGGGGACAACCAGTTTTCGCCTTCTTTCCGTCCTTTTGAGGTATCTCGTGGCCGCCTTGCCTGTGCCAAGCACCCCGGCATCCGGAATACCACACTTTACCCCCATACCGCGAAAGTCGGTACCAACCCTTTAACCGGAGGACTCCGCGGCTGGTTTCTTCCCGGGCAGTGCTACGACCTTTCTCTTCTGCTCTTCAGCGAGATATTCTTCTCCCCTGACCGACGTCGAGCCTTGCTGTCGCTGCCTGGAACAACTGCCCCCGCTGGAGGATCCTTTCCGCTTAAGGTACTGTGTTCCGCCTGGCTTCCCTTGCTACCGACTGTACGGGGTAGATTTAGTCCCCGGCTTTCGAACCTGGGAGTGCCTGGGACACTTTGGCTAAACTTTCTGAGCCACTCTAAACTCTTTTTGACTCTTTGCAAGACTTTGAATCTCTAACTAACAGTGTGATCTTGGGCACATTTTCGCTCCGGCTACTCTAAGAGTGGGCCCTGCCTAGTGACTTTTGCTCACCTGTGACTTTATTCTTCTTTAAGCCTATTGCAAGTGTTCTGGACCTTAGAGTGGTGTGTCTAACCTATTTCTGCTTTTTTCTCTCCCTTTCTTGGAAACTACTAGAGTGTCATCTAACGTTAAGCACTCACCTCTGTTTTAATTAAGTGGTGTTAACCTAGAGTTGTCTAGATAGGAGAAAGGATTGAATTTACTTTCAGTATAACTGTGTTGAAGTGCTTTTACTATATTTTTGCTAGAGTGTTTTTTACTTATGTGTATTTTAAATAAATAACTATATACTTTTGAAACCAAGCTCTGGTCAGTGTTTGCTTGTGCTATTGTGTTTTGGTACATATTGTGTATACTTTACATACTGCCTAACTCTTCTTGAGAGAAGTCTGACTGCTCAGCCACAGCTACCAGGTAAATCTGGGTGGTACAGACTGCTACCAAAGGGGTTTACTGCTCTACCTGTAGTCTTAAATCTTTTGCAGTGTTCCCCAAGGGAACTGCACAGGTTTCTGCCTAACAGTGGGGTTTAAGAGGGGGCGCCTTTGGATTTGTGTATTCAGGCAGAGGTTTACTGCTGTGCTGTAAATAATGCAGGTGGCGGGCCGTGGCCTTGGGTGCTGCAGAGGGGACTACAAATCTTTGAAGCGGCTCCAGCCTGGTTTGGGGAGGTGGAGCAGCGCGGCGCGGGCCTCTGCTCTCTTGTTTGGCAGTCTTCGCCGGGTGGGAGGGGGAATGGCCTTGCACATATTCACAAAGGTATCTTCCTCGTGTGTTGCCGACTTTAGGTGAAAACATCACAAACATTTGAACACTCTATAATACTCACTTGGATCACTCGAAAACATACATTTCAACTTTGCTTAATGTCTCTCAAATATAGCCAGTCTGAGTACCTTATTTGTACACTATGTTTTAACAACTATAGCATTTAGTTATATGCATATACATTTGCAGTAAGTGAGATAGTAGTGAGGTTGGTGGAGCACATAGAAAATGACTCGCCACCGTACGTGACGGTAGTGGCACATAAGGGGCTTAGACATACACGCATGACAAGTGCATTCTCGCGCGTCCTTCACATGAGCCCTCTGTATGGTTACATTCGTCCTCCCTTGCACTCTAGCAGCATTAGTTCGGTTATGGCGCGGGACCACTGGGTGTAAGCTTTTCAAGAATACACATAACGAATAGTCCCCTGGAACGCTCTTTTATTGTTAGCACCCAACTGCAGTGGTGTGTGTGGGTTCTTCATTGCTAATATCATATAAGCATGCATTCTACCATGTTTATACATTTTACAGGTTTCCTTAATAGAAGAAGTTTTGTGGAGAAATGCACGCTTTGCAAGTAGTCTTGGCATTCATATTTGGGGACTTTCTGCTTTCATCCGATGACCATTTTACAGTTCTCTTCATCACCCAGGCCCCGCTGGCCGGGTCATGCTGGGAGCAGTGATACACTGCGGAAGGTGAAATGTTACAGTGTTAGTATCTTATGCTAGCTCATGTCCGTCTTGTTCGTGGGAACGGGCTCACAGCGGATCTGCCAGGGAGATGCGGCCACAGGGATAATTGAAACTCTCCGAGGGTGGGGGCTGCGCTACAGTGCACTGAGCTCACACCATCTTTATTAGACAAAATGGTTTCTGAGGCCTAGCTAAATTCAATACGTGTGGGCAATGTCTTCAGCAGGTGAGCCCTCCACCACCTGGGTCCTGGTGGTATGAGGGGACGCCCAATGAGCCATGGCCCTCACCTGGGGAAGGGATGTAGGCAAGGGGGGTCTTTTGGACCAATCCTCCCCTACATTTCCCCCCCTTTCGTTACTTAAGTAACAAATTCTTTAACTCATTCAGTCTCCTACACTCCTCTTCGTCAATAATTGCGTCATCCCATGCTGGTGTGCCTTTTATGGGCATCCATGCTCTGCACACCCCCTTAAGCTCTCACTCCTCCTAGCATATTCATCTGGGGTACAGATCAGGTATATACATCCGCTCTCTCCTTCCATGTCTACCCACACCTCCTGGTACCATTCTAGTATACGGGCTCTCTGATGGTGGTATGCCACAATTTGTCTACGATATCCTTGTCATGATACCTGGGCACTAGCTGATACCTGGGTGTGTCATCAGTTCCTGTTTGTACCTGCACTTCCTGCATAGTTTGTATTGTACCACGGGTGTTGCCCATTGTCACCATCATCATTGCACCATTAGGTACTGCGTTAGCACAACATCGAAGACCCACCTGGCACAGGCAAAAAATAAAGAGGAGGAACACCACAGCTGGCATCAAAAATTTCACAGTCATTCCCAGCCATGAGGGAACCCAGGAGAAAATATTGTCGAACCATGTGCTTTCTTCTGCTCCACCTTCCATTTTCATCCTTTCTCCTAGGTTGTGTACTGCTTCGATCACATGGGACAGGGAGCCGTTTTCTGCGTCTTCAGAAGGTACGAAAGTACAGCAGGCACTTCCGATTTTTCGGCAAACGCCTCCATCCATCGCCGTCAACAGGTCCAAGACATACCTGTTTTGCATGGTCATCAGCCGTAAAGCTCTTAGTTCCACTTTTATTACGTTGAACCCTTCTTCAGTGTCATTTGCCAGCTGGATCAGCTCCCAGCGTGTTATCTGGAGCCATTTTGCGTTTGCTCTGGATTGGATATTTGGGATGAGTGAGGCGAAGAATGTTTCTGCCGAGCTGAATAATCGATATCTGTCTGGGATCTGTGCCAGCAACTCCGATGATGCCTTTGATATGTAGTTTGATGCTCGTCTGTTTCGGGACAGCACCTCTTCCTTGTTCCCGGAAGACAGGACATAGATTTGTGACTCTGCAGTCGGCTGGGCCTCGCTCTGTTGGGTGTTTTCTCGTGTTCTTTTGCTCCCATCAATGTGGCTTTCTGGTATTACCATTAGGGCTGAGTGCAGAGTGGCCATTGAGCAGCTGCCACTCCATGACTGGGGGAGGTGCAGGTGTGCCTGGTTGCCGCATACCCAATACGTGTCCATCAGGGCCGCTGTCCCTTTTCTCAGATCTGGGATGGTGAGGGTCTTGTTACAGTTCTTGTTTGTCCCCATGGAGGTTTTCCCCTCTCCTTTAAAACGTAGTTCATAGTCTATTTCGTTCTGCAGTTTGAAGGGTTTTTCAATGGCTGTTACCCAAGTTAGTTTTGAAATGTGTTCCTTCCATTCTGGTGTGCACGTTTCTTCTATCCATTGCAATTTCTCTGGTGCCACACCCCTCAGCGCTTCAGCTTTACACATTACTTCTTCATCCTTCCACTTGTTGTCCGAAAAAAGTGTCCCTTGTATCACAAAAAATGGTTCTTCCAGACATACCACTCCTACCGTCTTTGGGTAGCAAGTTTTCTCGTTCTGCAGCATTCTAAAAGTAACTTCATGTGCCTGGAAGGTGTTCTTAATCCTGCATAACGTGAGATGAAGGAGACATTGGGCATCTACAATAGGCAACTCTTTGGGTAACAATACCTTGGGTGTGCCTGAAGCATGGGGAATGAGGGAGCAGACATAGCAGCTCTCGTTTGTTGTTTGTTTAGCTGTTGCACTCATATCCACATACCATTTATTCGTCTGGTGGGGGTGTCGTGGGTCTTCCATTTTATCTAGTCCTAACCCATAGTACTCATCATACTTCCTCCTTCCTGCTTCCCTTTTCCGTCTGTTATTTTTGTTCCTCATGTACTTCCCAGCCTCATGGGCGATGGACAAAATGTGCCCCCCTTTCTCATTCCCGCCCCCCTTTGCCCAGTAATCATATAATATTTTGTGTGTTGCTCTCATGTTTTCCTTTTCTTCCTTGACGTTATCTGTCAGTGTGTTTTTTGCTATGGGGGCAGGCTGGCTGGTGGGGGTGTTATACAACCAGGATATAGCGGACGGGTTTCTGTCATTTAAACTGCGAGCATTGTAATTAGCTATCTTTGGCGGAGACACTGTGTTATTTTGCATTTCACCCTGTAGCCCTTCATTTTTTGAGATGACAGCATTGGATGGTGTCATATAATAACCCCATACAAGTTTAGTTCCGTCCCATACCAAAAAGTCACCTTCCTAGTATTTACACTCGTGGTTGCATTGATTACAGTAGTGCTGTTAATCCCTCCCCCCTCGTTCATCTCGATAGAGATGAACGCTATGAACCAATATGTAACCAGGCCAAACATTATTGTAAAAAACAATGTAATACACACAGATAATCCACACTCATACGAATATCTTCATCTCTCAGTTAACCACTCTCTAAATCTAGTAAATCTATCCGTTGCAGGCTGCCCGTTAGATGCCATGGTAGCTCCTGTTTGAGATATAAAAGTGCATTGAGTGCATGAATGTAAACATTTTGTTGGCTCTACCAGTGCCAGTATATATTGACAGGGAATGGAAGCGGGTAGGGTTGTAGGGATGGGGATGCACAGACAAGGGTATAAACACTTCATAATTTTATCATATCATTAGTTACATATACGTTCACAAGTGGAAAACATTTTTTTTTTTTTGTAATATAAAAATGCAAGTATACTTGTCAGCCATTTTTTCATTCATCTGTATTACTGTCACACACACAAGTTCATATTCAGACATTCTGCTCAGTTGCATTGTTTGCTGTTGTCTGTGCCTCCTCATCCACCTCTTCCTGCACATTACTATATGCCCTTCGTACGTCTGTCAAATGCACCCAATACTTCAGGCCCTTTACTTTAACCGCTGTAGGCGTGCAAAACACTACTTCGTATGGGCCATGGAACCGTGGTGCATTCCACCGACGCACAAAACTCCTGACATATATGAATTCACCCGGCATCAGCTGTAGCTGTGGTTCAGGCTCAGTAACAGACCCTGTTGTGTTTCCTTCCTCTCGCGTGAAGGGTGGAGAGAGCTGCTTTGATATTGCGCGCGCTGCCCTTGTCAATTTCTTCAAATAGTCTGTGAACTCGTCTCCCAATATCGCGGCGCTCCTGTGTGCATCTGAGTGTTCGCGCAGTGGGGAGTGTGCTGTGTGCATTCGTCTCCCAGTCACGATCTCGTGCGGGGACAAATGGTGGTCCTTGCTTGGCTGATTTCTCAGCTCAAATAGCGCAAGGGGCAAACAGTAAATCCAGTTCTTTTTTAATGAAAAGCATAGTTTTGATAACCTCCCTTTTAACAGTCCGTTCATCTTTTCCACTATGCCATTACTTTGAGGATGATAAATCGAGCACAATTTATGCTTTATTCCCAGCAATGTAGTTACTTCCTTGAAGAGCTTGTTTACAAAGTGAGTGCCGTTGTCCGAGCGAATCACGTCACAAATTCCCCAGCGCGGGAACACTTCCCTCACTAGGAACTTTGCAGCGCTTTTAGCATCAGGTCGTGCACATGGGCCTGCTTCTACCCACCTTGATAATGGGCATACAACCACGATCATGTAACGTGCCCCATTACACCTTTCTCCCATGTCCGCGTAGTCGATATGTAGCTCTCTGAATGGCCCAATTGGTTTTGGAATTGTTCCCTGGAGCGTACGTAATGTCATTCCTGAATTGTATATCTGACAGGTTGTGCATTCCAGTGTTAATCGAGATAGGTGCTCCTGGATACAGGGCACGAACCATTCCTCCTGTATCTCTGCTGCAATGTGTTGTTTCGTATTGTGTGCTGGGAAGTGTAGTTGTTGGAACGCAATTTCCAATAACTTTAATGGCATCACCACTTTTCCTGAGTTATTTTGTCGCCATAGTAAGTCTGTCGCCGATTTGCTGCACCCTCGTTTCGCCCACATCAATTTTTCATCTGCACTTGCTCCTTCCTGTAATTCTAGTATTTGTGATATAGACATCATATTGTAACCTTCTGGGAGCTCTTCGTTTATCTTGTGCTGCAGCATGTACTCACCTGCTTCATATTTCTGAAAGTAGGAAGCTTCCTTGGCGGCAGCGTCTGCTGCCGCGTTTCCCAAAGACACAACATCTGTGTTGGATGTATGTGCTTGGCACTTCACTATTGCTGCCGCTGTGGGATCTCGTAGGGCCTCAATTAATTCTTTCAGCAATTCTGCATGCTGTACTGGAGTTCCATCTGCTCGTCGAAACCCCCTCCGCCCCCATCTTGCTAGACCCCCATGTACTGTTGTCGTCATGTAAGCTGAGTCTGTGTATATTGTCACTGCACAACCTTTAGCTGCATGTAGTGCTTCTATGAGTGCAATCAGTTCTGCTGCTTGTGCGGAGTAATGTGATGGGATGCGGTACTGCACTAGTGTCTCATACTCACCGTCTTCTAATCTCACCACTGCCATACCCACATGTTTCTCTCCCGTGTCCACATCAATTGATGCTGACCCATCTACGAAGTACACTTCCCCCTCGCTCAGAGCATTCTCACACACCACTGTGTCCGCCCCTCTTTCTCCTGTGTAAGTTGCACAATCTTGTTCCTGCATGTCCTCTAGTGTGCATGCTTCTGTAATGAATGTTGCTGGATTCACTGTCTTGCACCGCACCACATGGATGTTAGCGCTGGACAATATTATCTCATAGGCGGTTGCCCGTTGTGTTGTCAGTGTGCTTTTTGACCTCTCAAGTATTGCAAATAATGAATGTTCCACAAACAATGTCACAGGGCATCCCATTACTATTGTGGCACTTTTCTCAATTGCGAACGCGGCTGCAGCGAATGATTGCTCGCACGCGAAATGTCCTTGCATCACAGCATCTAAAGTGCCACTATAGTAAGCCAAAGGTTTGTGTCCTAGGGACGTCTTCTGTGTCAGTACAGCTGTCATGAGTGTTCCCCTGCAGTGTGAGAACAGGTAAAACTCGCGTCCATAATCAGGATTTGCGAGCACTGGAGCGCTTGAAATCAACTCTTTTAATGATTTAAAGGAGGCGCTCATTTCTTCTGACCATTCTATTTTTTTGTTCTCCTGTTGTGCCTCCTTGAGCGGCAATAGTTGCACATTCCCAGGAATTTCTGCATGTCTTTCACTGTTGTGGGTTCTCCTACTGATCTTATTGCTTCTACCCTGTCGGGTATTATTCTTTTTCCATCTTTTGATATTAGCTGTCCCAGGTATAGAACTTCTGTCAGACAGTACTGTAGCTTTCCCTTGTCTACTTTGTACCCCTTATTGGCCAATAGAGTCAGGAGTGTTGTTGAATCTTTTCTGCATGTTTCTTCGTCTTGTGCACAGATAAGTAAATCGTCTACGTACTGAATGATTGTACTCTCAACTGATAGGTTTCCTAAGTCTTCATGTAATATGCGGTTGAATATGCTCGGGCTCTCACAGTATCCCTGCGGTAATCTGCAATGTTCATATCTTTTTCCCCCTAGTGTAAATGCTGTCAGGTATCTGCTCTCTTCAGCCAGGGGGATGGAGAAAAATGCGTTTTTCAAGTCGACCACCGTGAAGTGTGATGCCGTTTTTGGGATGCTGCATAATATTGATGCAGGGTTCGGGACCAAAGGGAACTCCTTCTGAATTACATCATTTAGGGGGCGTAAATCCTGTATCATTCTCCAAGACCCCCCCTTCGCTTTTTTGATTGGGTAAATACATGTGTTACATGGGGAGTTTGAAGGCACTATTATCCCTTGTGCTAGTAGTGCATTTATTGTCTCTTTTATCCCTTCTTCAGCTTCACGGGACAATGCATACTGTTTCACTTGGGGTAGAATTGCTCCTTGTTTTAGTTTTATTATCACAGGTTGTACTCCATGCAACAACCCTACATCGTGGGGGTCTGTTGTCCACAAATTATTTGGTACGAGCCTCATGTCATCATCGAAGAATGACGGCGGTGCTCCTACCACTGCCATCAGCTGAACGGGGATTTCCCTGGCTTGAATCAAAATGTCACAGGGCATCGCTATTTCCATTACTATTTCACCATCCCCCTCTGCATCTGAGAAGAGATCCTCATCCGTTAAGTCTCTTAGGGCGATATTGGCATTTGTACACAGTACTGTACGCCACTCACATCCTTCTATATCTATTCCAATCACAGAAATCCTTTTCGCAGATATCTGTACAGCGTGCAAGTCTAACGATACCACTGATCCTGGTGCTGTGTCAGGGCACACTATTGGGCGGAAGAGGAACTCCGCTGGAATCCTCCAATCCATTCTTCTCAGCTCTGGAATTATGAGGGCCAGTGTCTTTAGTCCTTCAATAAACATTTCTTCGTTTTCTGGCAAACCTCGTATTTCTTGTGTGGTTGTGTGAGCCTGTACTACCAACATTACACGTAATGGGCATATTCCGGGTGTTGAACACACTATACTTCTCTCAGTGAAGGATATGGTCATGTTGAGTTTACTCAGGAGATCCCTCCCTAATACATTTATTGGTGAGTGTTCATAATACAGTAAGGGTGTCTTTACAGTTTTGCCCCCCACTGTTACATCCAATGCTTCTGTGTAAGGAACTTCAGTTACAGCCCCAGAGAACCCCTGCGTCTCTAACTTCCGGTTAGATAACGGGAACTGGCCCTCCCTAATATATGATTTCTCCGCTCCCGAATCCACCATGAATATGAACTGCTTGTCTCCTATCTGCGCCCCTACCAATGGTTCCTCTGCTGCATCGTAGGTTGTAGATAGAACTGGACACGCAAGTGTTCTCTGTGGGCTGTCCTATGCGGGGTGTCTCATTGACCCCCCCTGATTGAAGACGCTCCTTGAAACCACTGACACGCCACTATAGGGGGCTGGTGCGGGGGCCCCATTTGCTGTTGTCGCAAAAGGGTTGCCTGGCGTGTACTGCATATTGTCATTGTTTTGTGGGTGGTTCTGTGTTCTATACTGATGCCCCTGTTGTTGCTCATTGTGCCCCTGGCCTGGGTTTCTTTGTTGTTGTTGTCCCATTGGGAGACCATATGGGCTCCCCAGATGGGGATGGCCATAATGTTCTGCCTCTTGGAACCCGTTGTTGGGTCTGCTTCTGCACTCCCTAGAGTAATGTCCCCATCTTCCGCAGTTCCAACAACTCCCTTGCGCACATCTAGGACCCTGCTATCCATTTCCTCCCATTCCCCCGTACCCCGGTCCACCTCCTCTTCGGCCCCTGTACCCACCTCGTCTCCCTCGAGGGGCCCACTCTTGCCACTGCGGACCTCCGCCTTGCTCCTGCTCGTTCCACTGACGCTGTCCTGCTCCAGCCCAATTAGTTGCCATCCTTCCTTGTATTGCTACCTGCCCCTCCTCCTCCTCATCTCCCTCCCTGCTGTGTGGGAGCGCGGCTACTGCTGCTGCGACCTTCACCAACTTTGTTTGCACTAGTTTCGCTTCGTCTGCCAATCTTTTCTGCGCCACCTCCTTCTCCCTTTCTTTTATTCGCTTACAGTGGTGCACTATTATGCTCTGAATCTCAGGCCATCCTTTCGCTTCAATACCTGCTATCTTGTCGAGCGCCTTTTGCACCTCTTTTGGGAGCCCTCTTTTTATAATGAAGTAAAATAAAGATGTCGATTGATACCAGGGCGTACCCGTTTCTGCTCTCCACATCTCTTGGACCCGAAAAATGTAATCCATAGAATCTTCCCCGTCATTCATTGTACACTGCATTACTGACTGCAAGTCTGGCGTATCTGGAAACGTTTCCCGCAAGGCATCCCACACCCTTGCACGCACTGTGTTAAAGGAGGCCCCATCATGGCGGTCGCAGTCTAATGTTACTCCTGGGAAACCAGCCTTTACCCATACTCTATCAGCCTGATCCCCCACTGCTGATACAAGCAAGCTCTTCACATCCCCTGTTGCTAGGGGTACCCCGGGAGTGTGTTTCTCAAAGGTGTATATCCACTTGCTCGCCCCTCCCGATAACAGGGGCAGTAACTTTAGTAAGTTGGCCTTGTCCATCTGAGCCCAGGGTATATAATTTGGCCTCCCCCCTCCCCTATGTATTAGCGGGAGCTGCAACTTTCCTTTCATTGTGGCGTCTGCACCCGCCTTCACTCCGGATGTCCCCAATGATGCCATTTTCCTCACCCTGTTCCTCAATCGCCCCGTCCACTCATCATCCAGTGTTCTCATTGAACATGCACCATCTAACCCTTCACTTCCCCCTCCCAGTGCCATGCTCAACCTGTCGCTTTCCTCCAAATCGTCCCTTATATCACATAGTAGTTCTTCCCTGTCCCCTATAGGCCTTTCTTCATTGTCAGTACATCCCTCTCTTGTCCCTAGTTCAATTATTCGTGTTGGTTCTTCTTGAATTCTGAATAGTATCTCACCTTTTTTCCACCCGTCTTCAAGTGTTCTTCTCTCGCTCGGCGCTCTAGACGTGTGCTCTGATCTCGCTGCATTAGGTGCTGTTCGCTCACATATGCCTTTTGTCCTCGAGAGCTCATCTTTGGCTATTGAGAGTCTTGACTCCAGATCGTCTGTTAGCTTTTCTATGTCCACCCTTTGTGTACTTACCTGGGCTCGCTCCCTAGTACTCTCGTATGGCGGGGGTGCCGTTGGCCTTTGGGGTGTAGTAGTTGTCAGGGGAGGCACATAAGTGGGGTCACTGTACCCCTCTGCGGGCACAGGCTTGTTCAATATCGGGTACAAACTTATTACCTCCATTGGTGGCTCTGCATTTGGCAATTCTTTAGCATCTTTCTGTATCATTAGTGGATTGTCAGTGGTAGATGGTAGGTCAGGATTTAATTCTGGTGCTTTAGGCGGTGGCATCAATTCAAACAACCTCCACAGATCTAATATTTCTCTCCTATTTTGCAACTGCTTCCCCTTGTATTTCAAACAAATGCATGTGGCTACCATATCCAGGACACTTTTGTCAAATGACCCCCCCTCGGGCCATATCTGGGGCAACCCCTCTCCCTTCAACTCTGTGATCCATTGGTCATGATATTTCTTAATTCGTTCCGCGTACCCCGGTAGGTTCTTACAAATATGTGATAAGGGTGTTTCTGCCCCCATACTTTGTGCCCTCCTGGTACTTGTGTGTCTCCATGTATCTCAAAATTACAATGTAAACATATCACCATGTGAGTCCTCGTATTCTATGTCGTATTCAATAGTGGGTGCCTTTGTGTTCCTCCCCCTGCCTGCGCACCATAAACATGGCTGTTCAGTCTCTATTCTATTCTCTTTGGGGGGTACGTACAAGAGCAAACAATCAGTAATCTTGACAAGGTTAACCCAGAAATCAAAAGGGTACACACTCACTTCACCTTATTACTCTTGTCCTTATAGAGCTTTGTCTGGCCACACTTACCATGACCACTCAATGGCTATGCATTTATGATCATTTTTACACATCCATCACACCAAATTATCTCCCGACGCATACGATGTGCACACACCTCTCTGTAACACTCTATTCACAGTTCAATTTGCCCTCCCTTTCCTCCCTGGCCGGCTGTCCCTGTCCGTCTTATTCACATATATGTATATATATATCTATATATATAGGTTTGATCTTCACTCTTACAGTAGAACTCCCTTTCTCTTATTTTATCTCTATGGTCTTGTATTAATTTCACTTTTATTTTTCCCCCCACCCTAAAGAAAAGAATAGAAAGAATAGCAGTCACTAATATATTCTCCGTGTCTCCCTTTGCCAGACACTTTTATCTTATTATCCACTTCTTCATATATTCCCAGTACTAGTCAAGATAGCACTATGCGGCGCCGCCTTCCACCCCCTCTCGGAGCTAGGTTCCCGTCACTTTTGTCTCTTATTCACCTCTTGATCCTAATGGCCATATGCAAAGAAAAAGCAAAGAAAGTTTAAGATGGTCCTTAGTAGACCTACGTGCCCCCCTTTTCTACCCCTCCTCGTTCCCTGTCCTAAATTTCCTCCTCTACTCCCTTTATGATCGCTCGCACTCAATACTCACGTGCCCGTCTTGAACCGATAGTCTCCGAAACTGGGTCCGACCAGGCAGTGCTGCCGTCAGCTCAACAGTCAGCCCCGGCTCCGGCGAGCGGTACTCAAAGGGGATTTTTCAACCGGGATCCCGTACCCTCTCTCTGTTGAGTGCGCACTTCTGAGCGTACCGGTCGCCGTTGGCGGGCAGCCTCCCGGAGCCGGCGCACCGTGCGTATCCCTTTTCGACCGGAGATTTTCGTGCCAAAAGGGGACGGTAGTGATAGGTTGGGAAAAAATAATAATAATCACGCTTTCGGGGTCACCACTGAAGGCAAGCGTCCCCAACCAGCACGATCCTCCCCGCAATGAGAGACAATGAAGGACTCTCCCAGGATGGGAATAAAGCCAAGACAGAGTGCGGGTGAGCTTAAATGGGAGTTTATCAATCAGAATAGGGCGTGCAAAGAACTCTGCAAACTCCGAGAGCGCTCTGTCTGACAATAGCAAAGACAGGCGTATATATTTACAAAACACGTCATCAGAACCTACATACTATAAGGGGCACAAGTTCAATGGGATTGGGTGGTGATGACTAGCTATAGGCGCTGCTGCGATGTGGTTGGCCTTGACTGGAGGATGTCACTGGTCAGCCTCGTGGGTTGGGCTGGGCCTGGCGGGTCGGCTGAGTTCATCCGGGCGGTGTTGTTGTGCCATTGTGGCCAGTGTCAGAGATGAATGTCTTTTCCTGACTTATTTGCCCTAGGCCATGCACACCGCAGTCATTCAGTTATTGCAATATTATCTTCTTTAGTAAATCTTTCAATAGGTTACTCTACAGGTTAATGCAACACAGGAGGAATGCACCTTGTGAGGGGTTTGATGGTCATTCATCAGTGCGTGGCTACCAGTGTCCTGTTGACCGGTACCATAGGTCGAGGGGCTAAGTCTCAGGGCATGGGACAGGCGGTACACGCCTTTCTGTCTTGTTAGAAGTCGTTATGAATGTGCTGCTGTATGTTGCCATAGTATTGGGTGTCCTAATTTTACAGGGGCCATAAGTCTAAGGTGATCCGGTGGGTTGTGGGGTTTAAGAGGGGGCGCCTTTGGATTTGTGTATTCAGGCAGAGGTTTACTGCTGTGCTGTAAATAATGCAGGTGGCGGGCCGTGGCCTTGGGTGCTGCAGAGGGGACTACAAATCTTTGAAGCGGCTCCAGCCTGGTTGGGGGAGGTGGAGCAGCGCGGCGCGGGCCTCTGCTCTCTTGTTTGGCAGTCTTCGCCGGGTGGGAGGGGGAATGGCCTTGCACATATTCACAAAGGCATCTTCCTCGTGTGTTGCCGACTTTAGGTGAAAACATCACAAACATTTGAACACTCTATAATACTCACTTGGATCACTCGAAAACATACATTTCAACTTTGCTAAATGTCTCTCAAATATAGCCAGTCTAGGTACCTTATTTGTACACTATGTTTTAACAACTACAGCATTTAGTTATATGCATATACATTTGCAGTAAGTGAGGTAGTAGTGAGGTTGGTGGAGCACATAGAAAATGACTCGAAACCGTACGTGACGGTAGTGGCACATAAGGGGCTTAGACATACACGCATGACAAGTGCATTCTCGCGCGTCCTTCACATGAGCCCTCTGTATGGTTACATTCGTCTTCCCTTGCACTCTAGCAGCATTAGTTCGGTTATGGCGCGGGACCACGGGGTGTAAGCTTTTCAAGAATACACATAACGAATAGTCCCCTGGAACGCTCTTTTATTGTTAGCACCCAACTGCAGTGGTGTGTGTGGGTTCTTCATTGCTAATATCATGTAAGCATGCATTCTACCATGTTTATACATTTTACAGGTTTCCTTAATAGAAGAAATTTTGTGGAGAAATGCACGCTTTGCAAGTAGTCTTGGCATTCATATTTGGGGACTTTCTGCTTTCATCCGATGACCATTTTACAGTTCTCTTCATCACCCAGGCCCCGCTGGCCGGGTCATGCTGGGAGCAGTGATACACTGCGGAAGGTGAAATGTTACAGTGTTAGCATCTTATGCTAGCTCATGTCCGTCTTGTTCGTGGGAACGGGCTCACAGCGGATCTGCCAGGGAGATGCGGCCACAGGGATAATTGAAACTCTCCGAGGGTGGGGGCCGCGCTACAGTGCGCTGAGCTCACATCATCTTTATTAGACAAAATGGTTTCTGAGGCCTAGCTAAATTCAATACGTGTGGGCAATGTCTTCAGCAGGTGAGCCCTCCACCACCTGGGCCTTGGTGGTATGAGGGGATGCCCAATGAGCCATGGCCCTCACCTGGGGAAGGGATGTAGGCAAGGGGGGTCTTTTGGACCAATCCTCCCCTACAAAGTCTCCCGCCAAAATAACACCACCCATGGGGAATTATTGTACATGGCAATTTCTAAAAGGCTCTACCACCACTTCAGTTAGCTCTACAGTCGTGTCACCGCCCAGTGGATCATACAAGGTTGCCACCAGGGTAGCTTCCTGGCCAAACAATGGATTTGTAGTTTAGGCAGTGATCTAAATGGAGTGAATTTACAAATATAAACCGTTTTGGCTACAATGCACAGTCCTCCCTTCGATCGGCCCCTTACTGGACACGAAGATGGGAGAAATAGTGCAGTGTACCCATCCAGGTTGAAAGATGTACTTAACGATGTCTCCTGCAAACAAAAACACTGGGCCCTGATTACAACAGCTAGAGACTCTGGGTTATTAAGAAACAAGCTGTGACCCTGGTATTCCACGACAGCAGACAGGTGGTACTTGCCCCCTCCAAAGGAGTTGGTCAACATGGCTGCTGTAGTACCTTTGACCAGAGCTTGTTTAACTACAATCGGCTGTGGCGCCACTGTGAACTTTATAGACTGGGAGTGAGCCCTGCTTATAACATTGTGAATAGTAGGGTGGAATCAGGGGTCAAGTCCTAAAGATTAAAGTGGGGGGACTCATCAACAAACTGAATGGGATGTGACATCACCAGAAATTAGCATATCAAGGTGAAATATGCACATTTCATTAAATTGGCTTTGCATAACCACTCAAATTGCACAGGACGAATGGCCTTAGCCTTTAATAAAATCAAAACACGCACAAAACCAAGAGAGGATATTTTCTTCTGCTATTTGAAAACATTAAAAGGTGTGCCTGAATTGTTGTAACTTGGCTTCAAACTACATACATTCAGCGACAAGACAGTCGCACTAGACTTCCTGCAACACCCTCCTCCAAGCAGAGGTATACATGTGGGGTCTATTACGGGAAGTTAGGGTAATAACTCTGATGAGAAAGTGTGTATAACTCAATTGATGTCTATTGCAGCAAACAACAAGGAGCTCACTTGGATCGAGCCCATGCTGAAAGCAATATTTAGTAACAAGAGTGCGAAAGCTACGAATTAGCAGCAACTTAGTTATAAGCTTTCCATATACTCGTGGAACTCTGTGGCTTTAATAACATTTCTAAATGGCTAGACCAACTCTTGCCTCTGCAAAAGCCTAATTTCCTGCTACTGCAGGAAACCATGAAGGTCGATGAGCTTGTAATTCAAGGATATTGTACATTCTGTGCATATGCACTTAAAGTGAAAGAGGGGCGACCAGTAGGAGGCATTGCAATTGCCGTCAATAATAGTATCAAATATGTTTCAAAGCTTGTCTATGTATCTAGTTATGTAATGGCTGTTGATATCACTCTTGAAGCTAGTAAACAAAAACCTCTTCTCTTAGTAAATTTATATTGGAACCTTCAGAAAATAGACATAGATGCAATGTTTGAAGAAGTTGATTTATGTCTTGAAACAGCATTTGCATGTGAGTTCTACGCTGATATTATTGTAGGAGGAGATTTCAACTCATGATGTTTTGAGTGTACTGATGAACGTGAGAACGATGTACCAAGGATACCCAGGATGAGAGGGAAGAAATGGGTGCAATTTATTGAGGATTGAGGACTGTTTTGTCAATTGCGCAAGAGACAAACTCAAAATTCACATGGTCCAGAGGATCGCTGACTTCAACAACCGATTATTCCTGTGTGTCTCATTCACTGGCTGTGATAGCTAAGCCTGTGATTGTACACACGATCAACCATAGCAACCACGCACCCATTGAACTGTGCATTGCCATTCAGTACTCACAACAAAATTATCGGAAATTGATCGGCCGAACATACCCTTAAGGTGGAACCCGACGCTCACCCGCAAACTTATCCACTTGGTTCAGTGTAAAATTGTGAAATCTTATGATGTGATTTCTGTATTGGGATTAAGCTTTGCTCTAAAGAATTTATTTTATCTACTATAGTAAAGAGTTCACTTATAGAACTAATGGCCGAGCAAAAAAATAAGCAATAATTTCCGAATAAACAGTTCGATTACAATGTTATGCTTGTAAAGCGATTAAGAAATAGAGCATTGCAACTATTGAAACCCGATAATTTAATACCATCTCTATACATGGTAAAACAAAGAACTATTATCCAATCTTTTAAAAACAAAATAAGAGGCATTAGAATCTCGGCATATAGCCAAGAAAGTCATGATCTTACAAGAGCAATATGTAGACATGATTCACGGCGTATATGGGCAACACTCAGACAACACAATAGGAAAGTTAACAATCTGACTCCAAATATATCTGCTGGGGATTAGGAAGTGCAGCTAACAAATAAATATTGTATGCCTGTGCGCCTATTGTACATTTGAGTCTAATTTAGGCATGGAAGAAAAACGAATTAACTGGTCAGTTCAAGATATAGAATGGGAAATTGGCCAGCTTAACCACTCCAAAGAGGCTGGGCCAGATGGCATCCCTCCCTGTGTTTACAAGGCCAACCCGATGTTATTGGCAGACATTTTAAAAATAAGATTTGATAAAATCATGCTTACTTTAAAATTACCTCATTCCTGGGTAACATCTATTATAGTACCCATTTACAAAGAGGGAGATCTGGAAAATCTGTCCAATTTCACTCATGGATGGAGCTGCTAAAGTATTTGCAATTCTACTCCTACATGATATGGAGAAATATATATCTTCCCATAACATCTACTCTAAATACCAAATAGGTTTTAGAAAAGGTATGAGTACAGTATTGAATGCCACCACTGTAGCACATATATTAGCCAACTCAAAAAAACAAACGTTGTCTGCCCGGTTTACATTGCTTGTATTGATATGACCAACACGTTTGACTCTGTTATATGTAATATGCTATGTTGGAAAATGCTAGCTCTTGGTATCCCTGGTTGTCTTATATATTGGATTGTACAATTACACACTGGAACTGCATACATGATTAGGCTAACAACTGAAGGAGCACTAACTAAACCGGTGCTCACCTATCTTGGGGTGAAGCAAGGTTGTAACTTAGCCGCACTGTTTAACTTGTATCTATGTGGTCTTTTTTTTGAATAAACATATTTTATTGGTGATTTAAACACATTCATACAACATATCAACAGTCCCCGCCCCGCTCTCCCCTCCTCTTTCCCCCCCCATCCCGGGTTGATTCCTTGGTCTGTTCATGTTTGTCACTCCATGCATCACCTCCAGTAGTGTATCGCCTGTAATGTTCCAAGTAGGACCCCAGTGCTCCCGCCGCTGCCCACCAATAGTTCTCAGGTTTCATGTTCTTCCCACTTTCCCCAGATTTTTGTAGCTTTTGCAGGGCACCCCCATGCCGTGTATATTCTGTGTTCTTTTGTCGCACAGATGTCCATTTCATTGACCCATTGGTCGACTGTTGGGCATTCCGGGGCCCCCATTTCTGTGCTATGCCCCGTTTTATCAGGCCCATTGCTGTGGAGAGAAAAATACCCTCCCATTTATTCCAGGTGTTTTCATCCGGAGCGCCCAGTAGCATTATTGCGGGTTCTAGTGTTATTGTACGGCCCAGAGTTCTTGTAAGTAATTGTGAGCATTGTGTCCAGAAGTCCCTGATTTTAGGGCATTCCCAGAGGAGATGAAAAAAAGTGCCTTCCTCCCCCGGCATCTCAGGCAGTTGGGATCTGTTGCCCTTCCCCAACCGAAAAGGGCCACACGGGGGTAGTATACCCTGTGGAGTATCTTGAGCTGTACCAGTCTTATTCTGGAGTCTATTGCGATTTCGCGAGGGTGCATGAGGACCTGAATCCAGTCCTCGGGGTCAATATCCCCAACATCCCGCTCCCATCTAGTTTTGAGGTTGGTCAGCTCCGGAGTAGCGAATGCATTGATGGCTTTATACAGTATAGTTGTTACCTTGGTGGGGATATGTTGTGTTAGCAGGTTACGTTCCTAAGGTGTATAATCTGGTGCGTCGGCAAGTTCTAGCCTGTAACCCATGAGAGCATGTGTTAGTTGTGTATAGTGATATTGTTCCGCTGCCGGGATTCCAAATTTCTGTTGGAGCGTTTCAAACGGGAGGATGGCGCCATCCGCGATAACATCTCCCACTGATATCCCGGCCCTCACCCACCGGGTCCATGTGGTCAGCTTTTTAACCTCCGCCAGCATATGATTACCCCATAGTGGTTGTGCCGTGGTGATCCTGTTCCCCCAGCCTATGTGGCTATGGGCCTGCCTCCAGACAATCGTGATATGGGATGAGGTAGTTTGTGCGGGGGGTCTGGATAGGCTTTGGTATAGTATTCGGATTGGTGGGGTGTCTTGGAAATAGGTAATTCCGCTCTGATGTTTGGGAGATCTGGATACCCATGGAGGAGGTCATTGACTATATTTAATTGACTGGCCCAGTAGTAGGATCTGAGATGTGGTACTCCCATGCCCCCCTCCCAAATAGAGTGCTGCAGCGTGGCTAGTGCTATTCAAGGCTGCCCCCCTTTCCAAATCAGTTTCCTTAAGAGGCCCTCGACCCGGGTAAACTAGAGTTCGGTATGGCCAATGGGGCGTTCTGCAGGACGTAGAGGAAACGTGGAAGTGCCATCATCTTAAAGATGGCCGCTCTCCCCATGAGTGTTAGTGGCAGGAGCATCCAGTACTGTACATCACCAGCAAAGCGGTCGACCAGCGGATGTAGGTTATGCAGCACATAGTTTGATAGTGTCCCAGTGACCCATATGCCCAGGTAGCGAAAACCTTCCCTCCCCACTCGACATGGGGTGTCCCGGGGAATTGCTAGATCGTCACCTTTAACTGGGAAGAGAACTGATTTCCCCCAGTTTACCCTGAGGCCACTGAAATCCCCGTAGGTCATCAGCATTTGGGCTATGATGGGGCATGCATGGTCCGGGTTACTCAAGTACAACAATAGGTTGTCTGCATAAAGGGAGAGTTTATCCTCCCGTCCGTTTGGCCATTGGAATCCGGACCATGTAGTTACCTGTCGGAGCCATTGGGCTAGTGGCTTGATTGCCATGGCGAAGAGAAGGGGGGACAGTGGGCAGCCCTGCCGAGTGCCCCGGCCCAATGGGAAGGTTCTAGAGGTCCAACCATTTAACCTGACTGCGGCCAAGGGGGCCTCGTATAGAAGTTGAACCCAGCTGAGAAAGGGTTCGCCTATGCCCATACGCCGCATTATTGTCCAGAGAATAGCCCATACTACCGAGTCGAACGCTTTCTCAAAATCAATTGCAAGTAGCGCAAGTGGTGTATTAAGGGGTGGGGCCCTTTCCAGTAGCAGGTGTAAACGACGTTCATTCTGATCGGTCTTTGCGGCATGAAGCCGCATTGATCTTGATGGACCAGTGCCGATATGACCGTTTGGAGCCTGTTGGCCAATACCTTGGACAGGATTTTAGTTTAGCTGTTAATGAGCGATATTGGTCTATACGACTTACACTGGTCGTGAGGTTTTCCTTGTTTGGGAATGACCACGATTTTGGCGGTTCGTAGGTCCGGAGGAAGGGCGCCCTGCGTCTTGGCGGCTAGGAACAGATCGCGGAGGGGGGCCGCCATCTTGTTGGTGGCTAACTTCTTCCAGGTTTCGGCCGGGAAGCCATTTGGGCCTGGTGTTTTCCCCGATTTGTAGCTGGGTCATGGCCTCCACGATCTCAGCTTTGTCTATTTCCCTATCTAGGTGTGCTCTCTGGGGTTCCGACAACTGCGGGAGTATGATCTCTTTCATAAGAGATGAGTCTGTGAGGGCCGTTTGGGCGGCGTAGAGCGAGGCATAGAAGTTGGCAAAAGCCTCTGCTATCTCTGGATCTGTTTGGGCAGGTCCATTTGGGCTGTCCGTGATTAATTATTAATCTAACATATCTGTGCCCTTCCTCCCGTCGCTCCAGCCACCCTAATAATTTACCCGCTTTATCTCCCTGTTCATAAATTCTGGTTTTCGACTCCCTGTGTGCCTGTCTAGCGTTATCCAATGCTGTGTTATGCAGGGTGGCTCTGGCCTTTAACAGGGAGCGGTGTGTTTCTGGGGTAGCGTCGGCTATGTAACTGGTTTCCCATTTTTCTACCTCAGTCTCCGCCTCAGTTACTTTCCTATGATGTTCTCTTCTTTTGTTGCATATCCAGGCCGTCATTTTCCCTCTAAGTACCGCCTTGTGTGCTTCCCAAAGTGTCGCTGGGACCTCCACCGAGCCCGTGTTAATTTCAAAGAATTAGTCTGACTTTACAGTGATATGTTCCACGAATTCAGGGAGCCCCAGGTAGTAGCTTTTTAGTCTCCATGTTTTGGGCGGTAGGGGACGCTCCGTATGGAGCGTTACCTCCAAGGGAGAGTGATCAGATATGCCCCGCGGGAGGAGCTCTGCCGCCTTTACCCTATATGCTTCGGGGGTTGGGAAGAAAAAGTAATCTAACCTGGATAGAGATGCGTGTGCTCCCGAGTGGAAGGAGAATCCCTGGTCTGTGGGGTGTAGTTCTCTCCACACATCGCTCAGACCAAGCGCCAACGCAAAGGTTGCTAGACCCGTGGGCCGGCGCGGGTTTCGGTTGCGGATATGGGTCCTGTCGAGAGTGTTACACATAACATCATTAAAATCCCCTCCCAGGATCCACACCTCTGCCTGTTGTTGCGCCATCAGGGCCATCACCTCCCTCAGGAGAGCCTCCCCCAACCCTGGTGGGGAATATATGGCTAGAATAGCCATTGTCTCCCCCCAGAGTGTACCTCGAATCATCACAAAACGGCCGCTGGGGTCCTGCACCACAGTAGATAGTTCAAAAGGGAGTCGCTTATGTAGGAGGATTAGGACCCCCCGGGAGCCCATTGTATACCCTGCGTGGTACGCCGCTCGATAGTTGGATCTGCGGAAGAACTGGAAGTTTGAGCCCGCTAAGTGGGTCTCAGTTAGAAGAGCTACATCAGGGGAGCATCTGTTAAGAAATTGCAGGATCAGTCGGCGTTTTATACTTGTGCCCATACCATTCACATTCCAAGTGTGGAGCTTAAGAGATCTATGGCGTTCACTAGGCATCGATGAGGCTTGTGTATTTTGGCTATCGGGGTCGTTATGGTGTTGTGTGGCCATTGCTGTCTAGGGGTTTGTAGTGTTGCGCTCTGCGGGTGCGTGGTATGTATGATCGTAGGAACATTATGTTCGCATTAGGTGGGAGCGTGGGTGGCGAGCACTGTGTGGTGAATTCGCTATGGACGCTTTCGTGGTGTGATTGCCTGGAAAAAGATAAACATAATACAACTTCCCTTCCCCCCTCCCCATACTCCTTATCTATGTGGTCTTGATGATTTGTGGTCAGATCCAAGGGTATATGCAGTAAGATGCGGACAGCTAAGGCTACATTGGCTAGCCTTCGCTGAAGATATTATTTTGTGTGACTCCACACCAGCAGGTCTACAGGCAAAACTCAAACTCTTTGAAAAGTTTGCGTATGAGCATAACTTGAGACCAAATCCACTCAAAACAACAATGATGGTTTCCAGGGCCGGGAAGAAAACAAAACGGTACAGCTGGAATGTGAATAAAATTTGCATTGCTCCATTAGATGAGATGATATATCTTGGCGATCTGGTTTCTGAAGCATTCTCGGCCAAGCTCTGGAACGAAAGGCTCAAATTAAAAACAAGGCCTCTCCTGAGTCAAATGAAACTTATTTTTGCCAAATATTGCAAATTCATTCTCATTACAACCACTACTCACTTTTCTAAATCTAAAGGTTGAGCCAGTAATCCTGTATGCCCTTGACATATGCCTATACTATCTTGGTAAAAATCTTGATGTACTACAGGGTTGCTTGTTGAAAACTGCACTGTGACTCCCTCTAGCCATCAAGACTGCATAATTAGACACAAATTCAGGTTAATATCGCTATCATGTAGGAAAGAATGGTGAGCATTAACCAATTATGTAAAAATGCTCGATCCCTCGAAAAACTCCCTCTACCAGGACTACTATGCAATAATAAACGGCGATAGTGCAGGTTCAATAATGCAGTATCACAAGAGAATGAAGAATATTTTAGGTGAACTGCGGCTTACAACAGATGATTTATGTTATAGACCAGTGTTTGTCAAGAAGAAATTATTTTAACTTGATTGGAGCCGTACATTAGATGGAATTAAGTGTTATTCTACGTACACGGAGTACGCAATGTATATACAGAAGCGGGATTTGCAAGGCACATACATAGTAATGTTCCCCTGCAACCTGGCACGCATGCAGTACATGCGTTTCAGATTGAATCAATATCGCACCAGGGAACGTGTGAAGTATTGGGGTGACCCAAGTGGTAAAAAACAGAACTGTTCGTGCTGCTTTCCCAGGTGTGCAGAATTGAATGAAACGCTTAAGGACCTGGTACTCGATTGCAAACATTTTAAGGTTCCCAGAACAAACTTCCTAATGACATTTTTAAACATTGACTTTGTTGATGCACTTGAATTCTTATGGAAGAGGTTGATGTTGGGAACTCACACCCCTCTGATTTTTGCATTCGTTAGTTTCCTGAAAGTAATTGAAAATGAGTTAGAATTATACAATTTGATTTAAGAACATTTGAGGAAATGTATTACTTAAAAATGTCTATTTGACTGCTGATTAATAGTACTATCTTGATGAATTTTTCTTTTGTATACTGCTTGACTGTAATATCTTGACAAACTTCCTTTTTATTTCTATGACCTATTGTACAGAATATTTTAATTGTAAATAACCTCGGTGAAGTGATGTGAAATATTTTTTTTGTAAAGATTTTTTTAAACCATAAAGAAAAAAAAAGAAAAAGGTGTGCATATTTCAATCTCCAAGAACCAATACAAATGTTTTCCCTGGAACCTGCAGTACCAAAATGGGACATTTCACCTTTAGTTTATTTTTCATCAGGTTATAGTGCAGTGGTGAAGTGTCTGGCCGGCAAACCTGACGACTGAGGTTCGATCCCTGAGGTCGGCTTTAATTCATAAAATCAAAGAGGACATACAATTTTTCTCAATTTAGCTGGGGAGTCCACCCTCTGAAAAAAAGGGTGGACTCTGTTCCCCTGCATGTAACCTCAACATGAGCCCTGGGTGGAATACTAAAACCTCAAAACCCAATGGCTGCAATAAATTTGCATTTTTACATGTACGCTCCACTACTATAGGGGTGAGAAATGTTACTAGTGCCCAGTTAACAGAACTCTCACTAGTGGGCATTTCCAATTTTTGTATGACCGTTGAAGAAATGGTGCATAGATCCGGAATGAGATGTAACCGTTCGAATAACCAAGTACAGTTCAAAAAGGGGTAAGCGCTGTGGGATTTGTTTCAATTAATTTGATGTGTAGAAGGTCAGTGTACTACGAAGAGTCTGATTTAAGCCCCAAAGTATTATGAGTATTGGGCCTCAATGACGCAAAACGTGATAACCAAGTGCCTTGTTTGGGGGCCATATGTGCTCCTGTTGTTGAAATATCAGCGAGGGGCATTGCATCTGATGTTTGAGGACAGTTTACACCCGTAGGCAGGCCCTGGTATTTCCTTGAGGGGAGCTTGCAGACATTTACAAGTAGAAGTTGGAGGGGGGAACAAACCCCTCAAAGCTCTGGAAAGTATGGGGGGTCGGCGGACAATGTTTGCCGGTTTAATGAAGGGACATGGGCAGGTAGATAGAAAGGAAGTGTAGCTAGAGATCGAATAGGGCCTGGTGCAGCTTCTGGATTCATAGCGACAATCAATGGTCCTGTCCTAAATTGCATTTTGGGCTCTGGCATGAGGTGGTAGAGCCACCTGTCCAAGGGGCCCTGGAGACATACCCATCTGACCTCACTATTCCCCAACACCGTTGTCACAGTCTTAGCTCCCTCCGTTGAAGTGTGTATAAAGCATTCCCCCACTTTCACCTGCTTGCCCTTCCAGGTTTTAAATTGGGGCCTCCAGCAAATGGGGGCCTGATACTTGCGCTGCTTATTCTTTGGGGGTCGGGGGCTCGGGCACCTGTTCATAAGCGGTCTTTCTGCACATATTGCCTCTACAGAGTCAGCCACCACATAGGCTGTTCCTTGCTGAACTTCCCCCCGGATTGGAGATGACATAGCCTGTGCAGAGCCCAAGCCTGCCATCTTGGATGATGTTTTTAATTTCCTTATTAGGACCAGGGGGCGAGTTGACAATGATGGGCGGGGGTCCGAAACACCCCATGACGGGGAGCTGCTCCACCCGTTGTGTGTCAGGGGACACAGGATCAGTGTTAGCCCACAAAATTACGTCAAACACTTTAACTATGACCTCCTTCAGACCTTGCTGCTCAGCCACCATGTTGGTACATAACAGAAAAAGAGCATTGATTTTTGATTCCAATGCCTCCATCAAAACTTCAGTGGAGGTTAGAGTATTATAAGAATCACACCGAGGCAAAGTCACTTTCACTGAGTAATGATTCCGATGTGGTTAATAGCTTCTCCAAGTCGGGGCTACGGGATACGTTTGATCCCAGAATGTTGTCATAAACAAAGTCCCCCGCGGCCACAAGGTTCCTTTTGGGTGACTTGGCAGACCTTTAATAGAGAGCCTTTGTTGTCAATCGCAATATTCGTCTCCAGTGCATACTCGTCCCCCTTTTCTGTAATTGTTTCCAGGACGGAGGCTCCTTGTGTCGCCGCTTTAACAGCTGTTGCATTTTCAAAGTAAGCCTTTATTCTGGGTTGAGACAAATCCACTGTGTGCATTACTTCCTTATTTGTTCTTTTAACTGCTTGGACATGCGTTTGTCTTACGCTTTTTACCTGACTACCCTGTGGGAGTTTTCTGCTTTGTCCGGTGTCACTGTTAGGGAGAATTTTCGGTTTGAGGTCCTTTCATCAACGGTAGGAATTTCAATGTTTTTTTTCCCGAGTATTTTTTACCGAAAAAACTCATTGAAATGTATGGGAGGGTTGGGAAAGTGTATATAAGGGCTGGGGGGTTCGGGAATAGTTGAAAAACAATAGGGGAAGGGGGGTTAGTAAATCAATTTTGATGAGATTCTTTCAGTAAGAAATCATGTTGATGAAATGACAGAACCGATTTTTCATTTAACTCCTGAGTGAGTGGGACTTTTTCCCCACTACCTCCGTGTGTTTTTCTGACTTGGAAGTTTTGGTTTCTTACTGTTTAATGGAGTCTAGTAAACTCCATAGGCATCTGCTTTTTGCATGGTGAAACACAGCACCTTTTATGCAGTGCCACTGAGAAGTCCCTTTGACTTCCCTTAATGGTTAAATACATTTTCTTGGGTGAACTACTGTTCCCAGGAATAGTAAGAATACTTTTGTCTTACCTTTCCTTTTGTGGGTCCAGCACACATCACCCTATGTGGAGTGGTGGGGGGGTTACATAGTAACTCCTTATACCACTTCTCATGTAACTTTTTGTTACACTAACTAACTTGAATGGCTGGTGGCAGTGGATTCTTTTATTACCTTTGTGCCATGTATCTGCAGGCTGATTTCTCCGCTACTGTACAGCACCCAAGGGTGACCATTTTCCCCAAATGGCCCCGGTCTTCGCCATTTCTTGTCAGCTAGTTCTTTCTGGGTTTTTACTCTGTTGTTTAAATCTGGTTCGAGTCCTTTGTGCATTTTGCCTTTGGCAGACTTCAGCCCTGAAGCCCGCCCCGGCTCTAGTCTGACTGTAAAGGTAGGAAGTGAGGGAGGGTCCCGAAAACTTCCCTGTCCTTTATCTCTAGGTGTGTCTGAGGGAAACCAGTTCTGATTGGCTGGCTGGCTGTCCAGAAGGACAGCCTTCCTGCTGGGTGATTGTCAGCCCCAGGGCTGTGAATGAATGGGAATCTGCTTAAAAGGCAAAGTTTGTGGGACTAGAGGCAGAGTCGACCACTTTAGGAGAACATCCGATGAAGAAGACGTGAAGAGACGCGAGCAGCACCCTTCTGGGCCTCAAAGTGCCCGGGGAAGCCGTGCTGACCCTGTTTTCGTTTTGACTGGGAAGACCCTGACTTGTTGTGAGTTTCCAAGGCTGCAAAATCCCAATGCCTGGGGACCCCTGACCATCACAGAGTGCACTGTCTTCAAAAGTGTGAATCTAGCCAAAACTTTGTGGGCATCCAGAGTCCCCTCAACAGAGTTCAGGACTGTAGGATCAACTAATTTCCAACCAGAGCTGTTCGTTCTTCTTTGGTGCTGAGAAAAAGGTGCCAAAACGACAAAAAGCCACTGAATCAGGGAGAATCCATTTCTGCAGAGTCCCTCTCTCGAGTGCTGCCGCAGTAGCCCACCAGACATCCTCCCTTTTGTCACTACGACCAAGGACCAGGAACAAGGGTCTGCTACACTGCAACAGGAAGGCATCCCGCTGGAACAAATTCTTCAATTCTCAGGTTCTGTGGTGCTTGAGGTACATCTGCCTTTTAGCCATTTGTGGTGCTTTCTAGCTTGAGGAGTAGTATTGTAAACCCTTTTGAGTTGACCTGAACTCGCCTGCACTGGCCTCCCAGCTTGTGCTTCTTCAAGGTGGCTCCCCTTGAGCTTCTGTGATTTTTCTACTGGACTACTGACTATTTTAAAACATTTTCTAAAATGAGATCATTAGAACCTTGAACTGGCCCATTGACTTTGGCTATCCCGGCTCTCTAACGGCACCCTTTTGAACCTATTGGCTTTGGCAGTGCTTGTTCCCTTCCGGTTTTAATTATTGCTGGGATAAAAGACTGCCTACATCTCTCTGGGAGAATCTCACTGTTTTATTACTTACTAAGTATGTTCTGATCTGATTTTAACTTTTCCCTCCTTGAAACTCAATATTGTAATTGTGATCACATATAAGTGCTAATACTGACCTCAAATGACGTCACTGAGTGTGCTGGAATATGTTTAGCATAAGAAAAGTTTACTCACCTACTTTATTGCTCTTGTTGAACTGTATCCTAAGTTGTATATTAATGTTACTATTAGTTGCTGTTTTTGAAATATTGTCTCATTATCTTTGTGTGTATATATAACTCTAACGTGTGCAAGTGTTTACTTGGATACGTGTATTTCCTAATTTCATTGTACAGCTCACATTACCCCTCTTAAGATAAGCCTAGCTGCTCAGTCACTTTACCAACTTGTGTAGTACAGGCCTAAATTAAAAGTGGGTTACCTAATGGCAAGAGAAGTATTTTAAAGTCCCACACCAGTTGGACTCTACAAATTCTTAACTAACAGTCACTTCGTAGCATGGCTCGTTGAGGATCTTTTGAATTCATTATGCTTTTTTGGAGAATGACTGTGTGTAAAAATGTCATTCATGCAGACTGGGGAAGCAATATGACAAGTATCGGTACACGAGGGAGCGGGACGGCCCTAGATAGCAGATAGCAAGCTCTGTCCGCCCCAGCACCTCAGACGCTACTGTCCTTCAGATGCAATATTCAGTTTGTGGTCTTAACATACAACTTACCACTCCCCGCTTGAGAAAAGATGGGTGGCTTTGCCAAGCATATTCTTCAGACTTCCGGGCCTTACACCAAATCACCAAACACTCTGGCCCTGCACTCCACGCACTGTGCTTCGCGCCATTTCCTGTTTTTAACTGTTCCAGGAATTAAAGGGGCAGTGCAGCAGCAAAGTGAAGAAAGGGAGCAGTGTCCAAAACAGCAGTGTTCACCACCAGCAACACCAACCACTCTGGCCCTGCATTCTGATCTGGGCATTGTGTCAGGGTGCAGTGAGTGGTTGGCACATCAGCCACCTACCGCAGCATCCATGTGCCAGAGCACCAAGGCCACCCCTGTAAGTCAGAGCAGTGGTGAGGGCAGCCAAGTGACCCATCCACATGTCATGCACCACACAGCCATGGCGGGAGCACAGCAGTGCCCCATAGGGACCTGCCAGTGCCATGTACCCCGTCACCCCCTTCCCCCAACCAAATAACACCTGTGGCATCAACGTGAGTGCATGAGGAGCAGAAGCATGCAAGCCAGATAACCGATGTTCCAGCACCAATATCTTGCCATCCGCAGACTGGCCAAAAACAAACCCCCCTTTTCTGCACCCGTTTCCATCATTGTGAATCCACTTGCAAACGCCCCTGACCAGGCCTGTCCATCAGCTCAATAGCCTAGTGCTCCACTAAATCACCATGTATCCAATGCCATGCCTGCCAAAACAGGTGGTGGAATGGGACCCAACGCCATCACCTATGTCCCCTACAGGCACACAAGCAACGCCAGAGGTATCGGAGGATGAGGCCCGTCTGGGAGTGCGCCTTCCTGCCAGACACCACCTCCACCCTGCCCTGCCAGACACCACCTCCACCCTGAAAAGGGGCAGACACACCACACGGCGGAAGACACAGCAAGACACTCAGCCGCACAGCAGGAGCATGCCCAAATCTACCACACAGCCCTCCATGAGCACCCCAATTGCATGTCACCACCCTGGAGGACATGCCAAAAAGTCCTGTGACATTGGAGGCACAGGGTGACAGCAGCAGAGTCTGAAGATGCGGCAGTGCCAGCAACCCCTGGGCGCAGGAACCGCGGGCATGCCTCCGCCACACGAGACATCACCATGCCGCTGGCGCCTGCGAACGCCAGAGTCTGACACAGACACAACCTCCTTTTGCTCGGCTGTTGCGAGCACACCCTCGCCAACACAGCCTACGGTTACATTGGGCATGTTGATGCAGAGGCTGGGTATAATGGAACAGCGGCAACAGGAGATGGAGACCATTAGCCACACACACACTCCATCCATATGCAGGCTATACGTGATACAATCCAGGGTGCCACATGCAGGATGGCGCAGGACAATGCCAGGACCAGGAGGGTCATTACTGCAAAGGGTGAGGGAAATGACAGAGGGGGTCTCAGCCCTTGCAGAGGCCTGCCAGTGCAATTGTGTGCGGGGGAGGTGGGATTGTGTGCTGGGGTTTTGGTGGTGGTCGGGGGATAGTAGTTGCAAAATGTTACATAAAAGGTTTTTAAAATAAATAATGCGCAGACATTCCTGATTGTGTTTATGTTCAGTTTATTCAAAGTGGTGGCAGTGGACTGAGGCAGGGTATTGTGCTAGAAAAAATGGTCTATTAGTGACTGCCGGGCCAGTTTCCCTTCCCTCACATCATCCGTGCGAGTGACTGCTTTGGCTCCTGCCTCATGCTGTTCTTCTGGGTCTTCCTCTGGGTGTGGCATGTCTGCTTAGGGAGGTGGGGGGGACTGGGTTGCAGCACATTCTTCCTCAAGCAGATGTTATTGAGCATTGCACAAACAGAACAATGTTCCCAACTTTGCAAGGGGCATACATTAGGGCTCCACCAGTGCGATATAGGCAAGGGAATCATGCCTTGAGGATTCTAAAGGTGCGCTCAATGCAGACACATCTGGCTGAGGTCAGGGTTGTAGGCAGCGTTGTGTGGTGTACATGGGTCATGCACAGGGGTCATCAGCCACGCCAGCTGCTGATATCCAGAGTCACCTGCATGGGGTGGCATACATACATCACTCAGTTGTCTCATACTTGCGTCTGCTGTCACAACGTACTGTGGCATTGTTGGCTGTGTGCATGCATGTGTGCATCCCGCCCATGCAATGTGCATGTTTGATGTCTGTGCAGCCTTTATTCACTTGGATGCCTTTGCCTGTACATGCCCGTGTAGCAATGTGGTAGGTGTTCTGTGATGTGTCCCAGGTGACTGCACATGGCTGTGGCACGGGTGGACATGCTGTTGGTGTGGTCTGTGGATCTGCACAGTGCGCCATTGCTGATGCATTGTGGTACAGGCAGAATTGTGCGTCGGTGTGTGTACTTCAGCGTGTGCGTGCAGTTGTGTCCGACTTGTGAATGCTCCCTTGAATGCCCCCTGCCGTTGGTGCAGGTGCTGCCCGGGTTCTGCCAGTACATCCACTTATCATGCCATGCTTTGTTTCACTGTTGACACTCCCCTCCCCCTTTTCGGTCTGGTGCTTCATTGTGTATATGTGGCAGGGATTGTACTCGCCCACTATCCAGGTCCGTTTTCCTCTGTGCCGCTCCATGTATCCGGGAAGTGTGCTGTTGTGAAAGACCATGGACTTGTGGGTGGAACCTGGGTAGCGGGCACTGCAGTGGGTGGTGAGGTCAAAACTGCAAGTCATCTTGGAGTGGTGGTGCTTCCGGTTCCTGTATACGGCCTCATGGGCCCGAGGCACCACCAATGCAACACAAGTGCAGTCAGTGACTGCTATGAAGTTGGGCAGTTGTGCAGTGCCTTCATGTCATTTACCTGGGCCTGGGTGGTGGGCAGTGCAATGTGTTGGTTGACTTGGCGCAGGAGGGCATCCAGCAGCTGTGCCAGGACTGCACAGAATGTGGGCTTTGCCATGCCGTGCATCATGGCCACAGTTTGCTGTAAGGTGCCCGTCCCCAGGAACTGCAGGACTGACACCAGCCTTACCAGTGGTCGCAACAGCTGTTCGGATATTGATACTGCTCCCGATGTCTTCATGGATTGTGGCTAGCAGCTCAGTGATGGTCTCCCTGTTGAGGCGGTACACAACCAACTGGGTGTCGATGAGAGCCCCTGCCCCCTGGACTCTGTGTGCTCTGACCTGGTTGGCCTGAATCTCAAGGTCCAGGCACAGCATGAGCAACTGCCTGTCCCAGCTTGCAACAAGTAATGCAGCATGGTGTTGGAAACAGTGTTTGGATTCCTGGGTGTGTCTTGTGTAGCCCTCTGGTGTGCATTGTGTGCACCAGTGGCTTAATTTCTGGCACCTGCGTTCATTTACCTCCAGCTGGAGGTGTTTTTCTGGCTGCATTAGCACTGGTTTTTGGCGCTAATACTGCCATACATGCACTTGTTATACAGCTGGAAATGTGGTTGTTGTTGTCGGCACTATTAGCGCCGGCTGTAATAGCGCTGGTAGATGTGCATGGCAGTATTTGCGCCGGCTCGTAATCCGGCGGAGCGGTTTTGGCAGTGCTAATTCCATTAATGCTGGGTTTAAGGGCTACCGTCCAACTTGTGATGAGGCCCTATCGGATAAAAAAGAAAGACTTTGTAGAAGAAATACCTGTCAGGAGAGTACACCAGGAGATTACAAACTGTATTGGAAAAGATACTTATTGCCATTCTGAATAAAGCATTAAGAAAGAGACAGTTCAGCTACTCTTCAGAGACTCAATGAGAAGGAGCCATTTCATATATTCCCAAAGACTCATTGTTTTAAAGCAACTCATCTGAAATAATCCTCGGGAAGGGAAACCAGGCCCGGATGTAGAGACTTTTTTGTTGGATTTTCTGATTTCATTTTTACACATTTTTACTTTACTCTAAACAGAAACATTTACCACGCACCTGTGATTGTTTATTTATAAGTGTGAGGGTCAGATCTCTTTTGGAAACAAGGATGGATAGTATAATTTTGACGACAAGGCACAGACTGATCTTTAATTACCTAGGTATAGAAACTTTCGTTATTATAGGGACAGAAAGACCTTTATCCAACCCTTTTATTTCAATAAAGATGTCTGATGTTGAAAGAGTTACAACTTTGTGTCCGCCTCTCATTTCTGAGACCCCTCACAGCGAGCAGTATTTTAGAAAAGAGCTCAGAGATTGACAAGGTAGAAAGGGACATAATTTAGTTGGGATAAATGAAGGTTAATTGCAACAACACCCGTTTTGACAAAGCATTGAGCCTTAAATTCCACTGTAAGATGTGCTGCAGTATATGCAGGGTGCTTTGTTGGGTGTAATATGATTGAATGGTTCTGAACCAAAAGCAAGTCTACTGAGGTCTTTTTCTGTTAAGCAGTAGCGGTTTCTTCAAACGCATATTTGAGAATTTGACATCTAGCCCACAGTTACTAAACCTTCACATTATATTTTGGGCTTTGCAATACTTCTCAAACAAAGTATTTGAACTGGGCATGAGAGGGATAGGAGAGAAGTGGGCAGGTCCAGAGGAGCACAGTTACAAAGGAGCGCATGGGGGCAATGCAAGTAAGGGGTGTTCGAGTGGCAGATAGTGGGTGTGGGACAGGGGGGAATATATTCACATAACGGTGGGTTGAAGGGGTTACCAGGTCATATAATAATGGGGTGGCTGTCGCGCATGACAAAAATCAGAAAGGTGAGGGTCAGAACTCAGAAGAAAGGGCGGGGGGGCACCTGCTGGGCAAGGTTAAGGGCCATACCCAAAGTGTAATATGTGCACTGTAGCCACGGGGGAAGGAAGTGAAGGGCCTGCCCTGCGAGTAGTGCTGGCAGTAGGGTACCTGTAGGATGTGTACAGGCCATGCCCTGGCATACGGTCTACAGAGATTGACCACAGGTCTTTGTGCACATGGTCATGACTCCATTACCTGTTGTCCATGGCATGTAGCACAGTGAGGAATTGCGTGCCTGCGTAGTGCGTCTGTGGCAAGGCAGTGTCCTTGGATTAGCGCACCGTCAATGCCCTAGGTGCTTTGTGAATAGGGACGCCATGACTGACATGAGCATCGGTCATGCCCAGGCTGTAGGGCCTGCCAGTGCATGGACCTTTGTCCATTACAGCAATTGATACTGTGGCTAGGGCTGCACAATCAAAGAATAGAATTTCAACAACCGATAGACCAGTAAATCTTTACAGTTAATCACAGTGATCTGCTAAAAAGGCACGGGTTGCATGCCAGGAGCATATTGTGAAGAATCCTACGGATCCCTTACTGAAACCCTGCCTAAAGTCTCCTCCTAGGTGGCCAGGGGAAGGCAGATGCTCCCTGATCCCAACCCTGCGGGTGGTGTACTGTGGATTGATCACCTGTGAGGTGATGAGGCCCAGGGTGGTGATGAGATTCCGTGGGATGAAACACTATATTTTTCCTCTGATAGGAACATTCTTACCCAAAGAGGTTATGGCTTATTGTCATTTTAATATATCTCAACCTCATATGAGATCAAAGTATGTGAACCAAACTATAATAAAGATCCTTTTTGGTATCCCAGACTAAACACCTTTCTCAAACCCAAGGGTACAATGTAAAGAAATATGGAAATGTTGTCTTCAGTAAACCATCTTCCTCTATAATCGCACATTCTCATACCCCTCTGTTAAAAGTCTTAGGGAATAACATCTACCCTCGTAAATAATGTAGAAGTTGAAAAACCTAACTTTAGTGGAAGAAACTACAAGTCCCAGAATCCTAGAGGTACTGAGACGAAGACCAGGGATGAAGAGGCATGTAGATGTAGTCAGGCAAATAAGCTTGGTAGCCACTGCAGCAGTTAGGCAATTAAAGCAAATTGCCCATACCTGCAGACAATCATTGAACCTGTAAAAAGCCCCACCAGGAAAGGAGTAGAAGAAGGAGCTGGAAGAAAAGCTGGCAGGCTGGCTGTAGCAGCAGTAGCAGAGGAGAAGCACAGGCCTGTAAATAGAAGGGCACCTGAGTGTGGAGACGGCAGATTTCACCTGCAAGCTCTGAGAGAGTCCTGACCGGACTTTTCCTGACCGGAAAGCACCCCCAAGCTCAGCGAACGGTGTTAACCGAACTGAAGCTGCCAAGAGCACATCACTGCTCTCTTGCACTTATCCCGCTCGTTCCCACTAACTCACCCCCCCACCCCTCTATTCCTTTTCAGATCCGCCAGAGAGCCAGGGGACCACTCTGTTGGTGATAGTGCACGGTACAAATATTGTGATGGGTCAGTAATGCGAGGCAGACAACTGCTTGTAGATTTCTCAAAATATGCCGTTTTATCAAAGAAATTATATAAAGAAAATACTGTGCTTGCCCTACTCTACAGAGGAATTCCTTACTTAGTCTAGGGGCTAAGAAAACCTGCTCTCGCATGGGTAAACAGGCCCTCACACTAAACAACAAAGATCCCTTCCCCAGGATTCAAAGGCAACTCCAAAATGGTCAACCAAAGAACAGAAAGGTTTTGAACCACTTCTTGAAAGTTCAAAGTCAAAGCAAATGTTCAACAAACAAAAATCCACTGGTAACAACTCTTTTGTTCCTGGATGAAAAGATCCCTTTCAAACTTCCAGAAAAGAACAGCAGCAATGATAAACCTGGTTATGATAAATTCTCTTCTTCAAGATAATCTACCACAGTTCACAATAAATAATATTCTCCAAATGTCAATAGCACACAATTCATTAGGACTTTTTCAGTTGCAACTTTACATTTGGTATGTCAAAATGCTTCCTCTGTGTTGCTGCTTCTATTTCCATCAAACTAACTTCTGCTGGTACTTTGAGAACCGTCAATTTTGTCCCATAGTACGTTATTGCTTCAAACCACTTCAATGTGACATCTGCTGACAACTTACTATACCATCACAGTGCAGGTATTACTACTATTTCCCAGTAGTGTTGAATTATTAAGTAGTTTTTTTATAAGCCACTTCAACCTCTTCAGGTAGGCAAGGCAGGTAATGGCTTAAAAGAGGCAGTCTCTTTCCCTCTTCCATTTGTCGTAGTACTACCAGGACAACCTGCTTCTGCCCATATGACTCTCTCCTTTTAAGCTTCAGCTATCTTTTGCTCCACAGATTGTATTCTACTTCAGAGTATTCTTCGTAAGCATTTAATTCGCCTTTGCCAGCTTTGCTCCCACCTTTTTATTTGCCAGTCATCAGACCAAATAATTACCCAGAAGCTTATGTGGCATTTGCCCAGCTTCAGGTAGCAATAGGGTACATTTTTCTTATGCCACTTGATGGTTAACTTCACTTTGAAGTTGGATGGCTCTTGGCAACACCATTTTGCTATATAAAGGGAATGCCTCTTGGCTTGGGGTAATGTTTGTTCTTCTCTCCCAGGCTTTAGACTCTTTACTTCTTTGAATTAGAACAAATGTCACTTCTGGATACAGTATAGAGTTAGTCTCTCAAGTGAAAACACAATTAGGCTCACGTGACCTCTCCTTAAAATAGATTTTAAGTTTTAATGTTGAGTAGTTAATTATATTGCAATGTAACGTTAAAGGATGAGATTCTGGCATCCATTGAGAATAGTAGATTTCACTAATCAACTTGCAACTCATATGGACAATGTTTGGTATTCAGTAATGGTTTAGGAAGTTTTCCCTTGTATTAATTAGGGACACGCAAAAACTGTTAAACAGCAAGAGTGTTCAGCTACACGAATAGTGATCGTCAACGTTATATGCGAGTGCTACATTTCCACTGTTAGTAAGACTTCTGATATAACGAATAGCTTTTACTCGCATTTAACCATCCGCAAGTCTGTTAGTAGCTGGCTACAGTTACTGGCAACGCTCGCACAAAGTGTTTCTGAACACCGTGCTTCACTCACCGGCTTCAATCACATAGTTTTGTGGGTTGCACTGCTTTCCACACTTCCTCTGCTTCTTCTTCTACTTCTGAATCGCTGGGGATCCACACCCTTCTCCAGCACCAGTGTCTTTGGTCCGGCCACTTGATTTGGGAGCTTCCTTTTTTCCTGAAACCCTCAACTTGCCTTCTGTTTCTGGCCTTAGTCTCCTGCACTTTCACGGCTGTGCAATCACAGCAACAAGGCTCACATAGGGGAAAACTCAGCATCGTGCATGTCTTCCCTTGCGCAGCCCCTGCATTTAAGAGTTTGGGAGAACAGGACTCTCTCAGAGGGATGTGAAACACCTATTCAACAAGTACTATGGTTAGAATACATAGATTGATTTTAAAGTAGACAGTAATGGATTGCAAGCAAATGTCCTCCTCCAGTAGCTCGTGACATATAATTAAAAGCTTAACGATTTAACCATCCCTAACAGAGTTTTGAGCATAAACAAACTAACAAAGTCCTTGCTGCTAACCCCGATCCCCAGAACGAAAAAAATGTTGGCAGAACGAAAATCTGCTCTATTGGGAACCCCCGCCTATGAGCGGCGTGTGAACAGCCTCCACACAACACGGCCATTTACATAACGAGCTGCAATGGAAAGCGTTGCTAGCATAAAGGCCCCCGTTGATGTTAGTCCATCAGAACAGCAGCGTGACATAAAAGGGGATAAGAAAATAATCGTGCTTATAGCATGCCCCTGCGAGTGTCCTCAACCTTACCTCGAATGAAAGGATCCAACGCGTACTATCGGCAACGGGCCCGGAAATAACGGGCTGCCGTGTAACGCCTGTTCCTTCATTTGAAGGCACGTCCGACGCATGGGGCATGTCCAGTCAGGCGTTCTGTAGGATACAGCGCATCTAGAATGCTCACAGCGGTCGCGGTCATATGCTTATACAAATTAGCATGCCGTGACGGCGGTAGAAACAGTAAAAAATATATAATGTTTAAATGGTCGTTTTCAAAGGCAATCCAAAATAGAAAAAAGCAACAAACCGTGACAGCAGCAACATCAATAAAAATAGTGCCATTAGGGTAATCAAGTAAATTCCCATTTTTGCGGACAAATAGAAAATTTAAAATAAAACTAAACCAAACAAGGTAAGGTACCAAACAAAAAATACACAAATTATGCAAAGTGTGCAGAATATACATACTGTCAATCAATGAGACCTGCCCAACAAAACTCGAAGCGCAACCAGATAGCATCCATACGTTGCAAGCTAGGAATGAATGTACCATACCAAAAGGGGTCAAACTTGCGTCTTAAAAGACACCTTGCATCTAAGCGAATAGGATTGCCTTCTAGATAAATGTACGTGATCACTGGTCATAATCTCGCAACTGGGACATCAGCCTCTGACTCCACTAGTGTCTAGGAGTCCTATTGAACACTGATTGCCATTCCGCCTGAGAATTTAGTCCGGATATATGGCTTTGAGTGTTATATATCCACCAGTGTTCACGTGAGGCAAGTCGATTGGCCGTAGCATATTGGTCAGGCCCTGAAACTCGCTCTAGGCACCACCATTGTAGGTCCTTGCAACTGTGTTGGTACTCAATAAAATGCCCCACTAAGGGCGAAGACAAGTTATGCATTCTAATACGGGACCTGTGCTCTGAAATCCTCAATTTAATAGGTCTCGATGTCTTCCCTATATAGGACTTCATGCATGGGCATGTTATTACATACACCATATTCTTAGAATTGCATGTGGTGTGGTCTCTCAATTTCCAGTACTTGTGGTTGATGGTAACGGTGTTGGTAGCAGTTGTAAATCCGCATTGACAACACTGCCCACATGGATAATGGCCTGTAACCTTTTCCATGCCCCACATTTGAGTAATGGTTAATGGTGCTTTGGTAGCATGCAACCTATCCGCCTGAGACCGCCAACTCTTGAG
The DNA here is from genome assembly GCF_040938575.1 of Ambystoma mexicanum. Lineage (NCBI taxonomy): Eukaryota > Metazoa > Chordata > Amphibia > Caudata > Ambystomatidae > Ambystoma > Ambystoma mexicanum. The sequence continues at coordinate 1,505,228,839 of NC_090932.1, read as the reverse complement.
ATTCTTTCCCTTTTTAAAGGCATACATCGGAAGCTCAAGATCTACTATATTCATTTGAAGCAGATGCCAATGTCTGCCTATGGCCTTCTTAATCTCCGAATGGTACGTACTATAAGTCATAGCACAAACCATACGTGAGTGGTTTAAATTTGCGTGAGTGTTTTTGGCCAGTAGTACCTCACGATGTTGGTAACGCGCCCTTTTGCGCGACTGCCGCAATATAAGTCGAGGGTAACCTCTCTTAGAAAGTCTATCCTCTATAATATTGGATTGTGCCAAAAAATCGTTTTTATCGGTACAATTCTGTCTAGCCCTGAGAAATTGTCCATAAGGGATACTTTCCCTTAGGGATTGGGGATGAAAACTCTCAAAATGTAAAATCGTATTCCGGTCAGTGGTTTTACGATACAAGTCTGTTGTAATTACTCCTTCTTTAGTTTTTAATTGGAGATCCAAAAAGGAAATAGACGTACTACATAGTAAACCGTAGATGGTCATTTTGGGAATTAATCCATGTCAAGAATTGATCATGATTTCCCTTGGTTTTATCCCAAATAATGATGATATCGTCTATGTATCTCTTATAAAAAATGATAGATTGCTGATAAGGATTGGAGTCGTCAAAAATGGAGACCTTTTCAAAGGCCCACATAAAGAGGGTCGCATAATTGGGAGCAAAGGCTGCTCCCATTGCAGTTCCCTTGACTTGTAAATAAACCTGAAATAGTTTTTGGTTAGGGCAATCTCTAGCAAGTCTACAATAAATTCACTAGGAACCAGCTGTGGATCACTTCGGAGGTCTAGAAAAAATTTCATAATAGGCAGCGACTCAGACTGTGGAATATTGGAATAAAGCGATTCCACGTCTAAAGTAATGAACAAACTGTTGTCAGAATCGAAAGGTAGGCCCTCCAAGTGGGACAATAGCATCAGTGGTGTCCGACAAAAAGGTGGGAGTTTCGGCAGCCAAGGGTTTGAGAAAATGATCAATAAATGTACCCAAAGGTTCCAAAATAGACCCACAGAGAGACACGATCGGTCTGCCTGGGGGATTGAGCATGTTCTTATGAATTTTTGGAAGAATATAAAATAGAGGGGCCCTCGTGCCTTTGGTGGTAAGGAATTGGAATTCTTTTGAACTCAAAATTTCAGCATATTTGCCCCGAGTGGCAAGTGCTAGAATTTCATTCCATATTCCTTCTGTGGGGTCCCCTCTAAGTTTGAGGTAAAAATCAGGATTGTCAAGTTGTCTCAATACTTCGGTGTCATACGAGGAAGCATCACAGACTAACACCCCCCCACCCTTGTCAGCCTGTTTAATGACAATGGTAGTGTCTCGCTTAAGTGCTTGAATGCAAGTCACTCCTTATTAGAGAAGTTATAACAGCGGTTGTGTTTGGAATCAACCAGTGGGTTGGTTATTGGCCTAGCTATCTAGAAGGGATGTATGCTGAATTTCGACATTCTTTCTGGATGTGGCATGTGAATATCTCTGCATTTCAATCTAGATCCGGCACTGGCTAATGTTCACAATCCTGTCTATATATGACACGTGGCAATATTCACAATTCTATCCAAATATGGCAATGGGCCACCTTCAAGATCCTGTTTTGGTGCGAAGCAAACTAGCTTTCATAATTCTATCTAAATGTGGCATTGGTAATATTCCCAATGCAGTCTAGCTGTGGCAATGGCTAATATTCACTATTCTATCTAGATGTGGCATTTGCTAACATTTGCAATCCTATCTAGATGTGATGCAGGCTAATGTACACAATTCTAACCAAATGTGGTATTGCTATCCTTCACAATTCTGCCTGGGTCCAGCGCAAGATAATGTTCACAATTCTAAGTGTGGGACCTGCTGACGTTCACAGTTCAAAATGTGGCATTTGCTAACATTCACAATCTCATCTAGATGCGACGCAGACAAATGTTATGATAGTTTGATATGATAGTTTATTTATATAGCGCCTATACACAATGTGTTTCAAAGTACTTCAAGGCAAGGGAGGGAACAGGGGAAAATACAATGACATTCTTACAGGCCATGAACAATAAGGATGTGAAATTAACTATCGTACTCGGCCTGACGACATTTCAGATAGTGCAAGAGCTAAGACATAGATAAGGGAAGGGGGGGGGGGGAGTGGGAAGGAAATGGAAACAGACAGGCGACTACCGTACTAGGCCTGACGCTATTTCTGGTAGAGCAGGAGAAAAACAAAAGGTGAGGGAGAAGGATGCAGAAAGGGAGGGGAGGAACAAAACAAGCGACTATATCGTACTAGGCCTGGCAACGTTTAAGATAGTGCTCGAGAGGGGGGGGGGGCAGTAAGGGGATGGGGGAGCAACAGACGAGGTTGCTGTCATACTAGGTCCAAGGACAATTCTGATAGTGCATAAAAGAAAGTAAGGCACAGGCTAATGTTCACAATTCTATCTAATTGTGGCACTTGCTAACATTCACAGTTCAAAGTGTGGCACTTGCAACATTGGCAATCCTAACCAGATGCAAAGCAAGCCAATGTACACAATTCTAACCAAATGTGGCATTTGCTAACATTCAAAATCCTATCTAGATGTGGTGCAGGCTAATGTTCACAGTTCTATCCAAGTGTGGCACTTGCAACATTCGCAATCCTATCCAGATGCAACGCAGGACAATGTACACAATTATAACCAAGTGTGGTACTTGCTATCTTTCACAATTCAGTCAGGGTCCGGCGCAGGCGAATGTTCACAATTCTATCTCATTGTGGCACTTGCTAACATTCATAATCCTATCTAGATGTGGCGCAGGCTAATGTTCAAAATTATATCCAAGTGTGGCACTTGCTAACATTCGCAATCCCATCCAGGTGCGGCGCAAGCCAATGTTCCTTATTCTAGCTAAGTGTGGCACTTGCAACATTCGCAATCCTATCCAGATGTAACGCAAGCCAATGTACACAATTCTAACCAAATGTGGTACTTGCTATCCTTCATAATTCAGTCAGGGTCCAGCGCAGGCTAATGTTCATACGTTTATCTAATTGTGGCACTTGCTAACATTCAAAGTTCTAGCCAAGTGTGGCACTTGCTAACATTGACAGTTCTATCCAAGCATGGCACCTGCTAACATTTGCAATCCTATCTAGATGCGATGCAGACGAATGTTCACAATTCTATCTAAGTGTAGCACTTGCCAAAGTGTATAATTCTGTTGGGTGTGACGCAGAGAAGTGGTGTGTTAACCATATGGAGAGGGGGAGGTTACAGCTAGATTGGGAGTCATGTATGGTGGGAGAGATGGCCCAAGTTTCAAAATGGAGCAGGTTTCAGGATATGGTATAGTAAATTTAGTTTATAGCAGACACAGAGGGTTTGATATACCTATGCTTGAGAGTAGAGTTGTAATGGGCGATTTCTAGTGTTGTGTGTTCCCTAAGAGAGTAATGCGGGTGACATTCATCTGGCAATCTGTATCGTGAGGTAAGGTAATGTAGAGTGGCAGGGTTTTCTGGAGTAGAGTAATTGCTCTACTCCCACCGATGCCACACTTACGTTTGGTGGTTGCTGCTGGTTGACGGCTGGTGACCAGCCGACACCTGCAGACATGATATGGAGCCGCCACTGTTGGAGTCGCCCTTTGCCTTGGGGCCCTTAGCTGCAGGGGCTGCACAGGCAGAGGACTGCCCTGGGGTGGTCAGTTATGAACAGTGATATGACTTATCAGGGACCGGGGGGCGTGCTGGGAGGTGGGTGGAGGGAGGAAAGGGAAATGAGGAGCAGGGGTTCGGGCCAGGGCAAGGGGCCCCAACCACGCTCAGAAATGGTGCACACAGAGGCCCAGGAGGGTCTTCCGTTGCCCCAACTCACCTGCAGCTCCTGATGGAATGGTGGCTGCAGGGAGTGGGGCTCGATACTAGCCTTGCAAAGGCTGAACTTTGCTGGCCAATCAGGGGCCGGGGGGCGGGCTGGAAGGCGGGAGGAAAGGGAAGCGAGGAAGCAGGGGTGCAGGCTGGGGCAGGGGGCCCCCAACCATGCGTAAAAATGGTGCACACAGAGGCCCAGGAGGGTCTTCCATTGCCCCAAATCACATGCAGTGCCTTATGTAGGGAGTAGTATGTTTGTCCAGTCACTCTGGTGAATGTATATAGTGGTTTGATATTTTTACTGTGCAGTGCCCTATGCAAAATGCCCATCTACACATGGATTGTGTCCTCCCACTTATTCCTTATTTTGATATTTCCCAATATCCAGCTTGCTGCTTCATCATTTTTTTTCTTCCCCAGTAGAGGGTGCTGTGCGTCGATGCCTGCGAGTCGATTTCCCTCAGAGGCCTCTGTGCCGATGTCATCACAGGTAGAAGTAGCGTGCGCAGTATCCGTTGTTCAGTTAAGTTTTTCTGCGCTTTACAGCTTCGGGAACGCAACACTCGGTTCCATGAGAACATCAAAAGCCTTCGATTTTCGGTGAAATTTCTGCTATACTTCTACGAATATGGCCTCATCATCAGCTCCATCTACGCCCCTGTCCAATTTTGTTTTTTTTAAATGCCGAGACTTTGGGGTTAAGATGTCCATGACAGATCCACACAGCTCTCTGTGGTGCCTTGTGGTAGAGCATCCATGTTCTGAATGCAACGAGTGTATGTCCATGACGGCCAAGGCCTTGAGGGAGCGTAGAGGGAAGCTGGAGAGAGGTAGGCCACAAAAGTCCATTACGCCTTCTATACGTCCTTCAGACGAGTCAAGGCCTTTGTCTCCTTGTCACAAAAAACACTCCCAGTCACGCTCTCGAAGTGAATCACATCACTCTTCCTCTCCGAAACACAGTAAGAAAAGGCACCATAGGTCGCCGTCCACCTCATCCTCTAGTTCTCCTGAGCGGGTTACTTGTCTAACGAAAAACAGTACCCCGGCACAGTGGGAGAAATTCTGCAAAAGCATGTTAAAGGTGTTTGAGAACACAGCCCTGCCCCCCTCAAAGGCACCTAGAGGCGATACCCCTAAAATAACACACAGAAGCTGTGAGTCTTCGACCTCGGCTGGGGAGACTCCTCCAGAGCGTGAAAAACCCTTGTTGAGAAAAAGCCTCTGTGACGCACAAGGTTAAGTCGAAGAGTGCGTCAGACGCCCTTGGCGCCTCCGTCGAAGGAGAGGTAACCGACACCTCGTGTGTTGACCTCCTCGACGCAGCACAAGGCTATACCTTCGACGATCTCGTCGAAGACGTCAACATTTCTGTCGACTCCATCGACAACCACAAAGCCTTTGACGGTTTCATCAAAGCCGCCGACGTCATCGTCGACAATTTCGGCGCCGTTAACCACATCCATAGTGCCTTCTGCTTCTACATTTGAAAAAAACTACACACCACAATTTCGTTCAGATTTTTTCAAGACCCTATCCTCAATCTATGAAGAGGCAGAAACAACTGAAGAAGAAAGACCCTTTGGTCTTGAGTTTGGGACGCCCTCTGTCCCAGAAGAACTGGTATCGGAGGAATCTAGATTGAAACATCTGCAGGAATCCTTGCATGAAGCAAGTGGAATTGATACTTCCCGGAAGTTGATTTTGGAAGGCCTGATCCAGGAGACCACGCTGAAAGCAATTACAGGTTGCTTATGACTATGGTGATGGAGTATATGGGATGGTCTAGGCCCACACCTGTGTTCGAACAAGATGAACTGACAGATAAACTCGACAAGGGACCACAGGAGGACCCTATTGTCTCTTTTCACAAGGCTTTACATAAAAGGGTATCTACCAACTGGGAAACACTAGAGGTGATCCCTGAAGTTAACAAGAGATTGACTGCTAAATATAGAGCATATGCTTCAGATCCTCTATATCTCTCAAAGCACCGAACTCCAGAATGTCTGGTTGTACAGGCTGCAACTTCCTCTGGAAAGCAAAATGCATACCCTACAATCCCACAAGATCGTGATGACAATAAATGTGATGCCATGGCAAAGAATGTTTTCTCGGCATGCAGTATGGCACTAAAGTCTGCGAATGCCATTTGCACACCAGCAAGATTCACGCTTTGGGATTGTGTTTCAATGGCGGCTGACCATATCCGTGAAGGGGAAGAAAGGGACGGTTTCTTGAACCTTATCAAGGATGTAAAGGACGCTATGTGTGAATCCCTCGAAACCGGTCTCAACTCAGTTGACGGCATCAGCAGAGCAATGGCAGCTAGTAGAGTGATCCGCAGATTTGTGTGGTTGCGGAAGTCGGGATTAGCACCAGATTTACAGTCCAGACTTCTCAACATGCCCTTTGATAGCACACACCTATTCGGAAGAAAAGCTGATGTACGTTTGGAGAAGCTGAAAACATCCAAGGCAGCAGCCAAATCCCTTGGAGCTGCAATAAGGCAAACGCAAAACCGCCCCACGGGTGCTCCATGAAAGGGTAGGTCCTTTTGCTGCTCTTCCGCATTTGGAAAAGGCAGAGGACAGCCAACTCAAAGAGGCCAGAGCCGATTCCCCTTTGGAGGACGGGCTAGAGTTACTAAGAACGCAACAGCAGGTGCTGCTTTACCCTCAGCATTTGTGTCAGCCGCCCCAAAACCTCTCTGAGATCTTCCATCACAAAACAACGGTAGGCGGCAGATTAACACAACATCTGACAGAATGCTTGGGTACTGGAAACACTCGCCTCAAGGTTACTGTCTGCCTTTCCTACAAACCCCTCTAAATCATCCAACGGGATCCAACTCTTTGAAGATTCCAGATCTGCTCCTTATGCAGGCAGGAGATTTTAACCCTGCTAGAGAAAAGTGCTATAGAACCGCTACCTGTAGCGGAAAGGAACAATGGTTGGTACTCCCCGTATTTTCTAATACTGAAAAAAGACAGAGGATTGAGACCCATCTTGGACTTAATAGACTTGAACAAGTTCCTCAGGAAGGACAAGTTCAAGAGAGTGACCCTTTCTCAAATCCTTCAGGCCCTCCAGCTTCAGGATTGGTTGGTATCATTGGACCTTCAGGATGCTTACTTTCATGTGCCTATCCATCACAAGCACAGAAAGTACCTGAGGTTCGCCATTGCCAACTTGCACTATCAGTTTCGGGTTCTGCCGCGGAGGGTTTTCACCAAGTTAATGGTGCTTGTGGCAGCAAGTCTCGGGAGAGGGGGGATTCTCGCTTACCCCTACCTAGACGAGGTTCTGCGTGATTTCGCCGAAGTATTTTTCATCATGGGACTTTTCATCGCCACGTTTTGATCGACCTAAACTCTTTTTTCTAAAAAAAAATGTTTAATTTATTTATTTCAGGGGGGTTCCCCCCATACCCCCCTTAAATAAATAATCATACCCCATCCCCAACAAAACACCCACCCAAAAATATTTTTTTTAAAACGAGTTTTGGTCGATGAAAATGTTGGCGATGAAATGTCCCACGTTGAAAAATACTTCGACGAAATGTGTGTATACCCTAGACGATTGGTTGATCAGGGCCAATTCCCCGGAACAAGCCCTAGATCATCTAAGTTACGCGTGCCACTCCCTCCACAGACGGGGCTTCTCCCTCAACTTCAAGAAGTCCCACATGATACCATCACAAAGACTCCAATTCATCTGAGCAGTTCTGGCTACATCCCTGGGAAAAGCCTTGTCACCATATGTGAGGGCTCAAGACATTCTTCAGATGGTGACAAAGTTCCAGAATGCCCAACATCTTCCGGCCTTTAACTTTATGAGGTTGCTTGGCCTAATGGCATCCTGCATTTATCTGGTGCCAGAGGCTCGCCTGAGAATGAGATCCCTCCAATGGGCGCTCAGGACCCAATGGTCACAGTTCTCGGGAAGGATGTCGAATCGCCTGCATATCCCACACAGTCGCACTGGAACTTCAGTGGTGGACCCGTCGGGAGAACATCTTGAGAGGAGAACCTTTTTGGCAACCATGGCCAGAGATAACAGTAGTGACAGATGCCTCACTCATGGGGTGGGGAGCTCATACCAGCGATTTGACTATCAGCGGTTGTTGGTCGTTGTTGGTCTCAATCGGAGTCCAAACGACATATCAACCTTTTAGAGCTGAGAGCAATCAGACTAGCGCTGAAGGCTTTACTGCCATCTGTACAGGGAAAGAATGTTCTGATAATGACGGACAACACAATGGCCATGTTACTACCTTAACAAAAGAGGTGGTGCAGGGTCACTACCACTGTGCAGAGAGGCAATGTAGCTCTGGTACTGGGCAATACAAGAAGGGATCTCTCTATCGGCAGTGCACCTAACCAGAGAGAAGAACAACACGACGGTGGATGCTCTGAGCAGGCAGAGTGCAGTCTCCCAGGAGTGGGACCTGGCTCAGGAAGTCCTTCAAGAGAACTTCACCCTTTGGGGAAACCCTCAAGTGGATCTGTTTGCGACAAGTGCCAGCAGGATGTGGGAACTGTACTGCTCCAGGGAATATTCCCCCGAGAGGAGCTCTGGGGACGCGTTTCTGTTGAACTGGGAAATTCCACTTCTCTACGCGTTTTCTCCAGTCCCCGTCATTCCTCGTTTAATAAGGAGGTTCAGGAAAACCATGATCCTAATTGATCCAGGAGAACGTGGTACCCGGACTTTCTAGACATGTCCATCTGTCCTCCGATTTGGCTTCCACAAAGAGAGGATCTCTCTTTCTCTCTCTTTCTCTCTTTCTCTCTTTCTCTCTTTCTCTCTTTCTCTCTTTCTCTCTTTCTCTCTCTCACACAGAGAAGGGTCAGGTTCTCCATCCAGATAGCGGCACTCTCAGCCTTCATGCAAAGTTTCTGAGAGGCTGAGATACAAAGAATGGGACCTCCTGGATGACGTATTGTGGTGTTGCTTTCGGCCTGAAGGCCAGCGACAAAATCCTTATACCGCTGCCGTTGGAATAAGTTCTGCAGCTGTTGTAGAGATAAGAATGTTGACTCTCTTTCATACAATACACGATAGTCTTGTCTTTTCTGTTGCACTTAGCAAATCTGGGACTCCAGATTGGTGCGATCAAAGGTTGCCTAGCAGCGCTTTACATTTTCATGCATACTGCAGAGGAAATCTCCTAAATTAAAATACCTCTGGTAATACAATTCTTGAAGGGGTTAACTAATGTTTATCCCCCAACTGCTTTTCAGGTGCCCCTGTGGGATCTAAATTTAGTCTTAAACTTTTTAATGAGTACTCCCTTTGAACCTCTTCATTTGTGCCCATTAAGACTACTTACCTTCAAAACAGTCTCTTCGGTGGCAATAACATCTGCCCTAAGTGTGAGTGAGTTACAGGCTTTGTCTTACAAGCCTCCTCACACTGTTTTTCACAAGAACAGAGTAGTATTAAGAGCGAAGCCTAATTTCCTTCCCAAGGTGGTATCTGAGTTCCACATTACTCAGGGGATAAACTTACCTTCGTTTTACCCTCCTCCGCATCCAGGGAAGGAGGAAGAATGGCTGCACAGACTCGAACCAAAGCGTGCCTTCAGTTTTTACACTAGCAGACTTGCTAACCTGAGGCAAACTGTCCAATTATGCGTGGGCTACACAGGTCATAAGTTGGGTCTAGCCATCACCAAACAAACCATCTCTAGGTTGATCATTTTAACAATTGCAGAATGTTATAAATTGGCCGGTAAAAGCCCTCCAGAACACATACGGGCCCATTCAACCAGTGGTATTGCAGCTTCATCAGCTCTTCCGAGAGGAGTTCCATTAAAGGATATTTGTGCGGCTGCCACATGGTCGCCTGCACACACCATTACAAAATTCTATAGCCTGGATTCCTCCACTAGCCAAGAATAAAAATTCAGAAAGGCAGTACTGCATTCTGTGCACACTTAATTACTCTATTTTTACTCCCTACTCCTGATTATATTTTTGGGAGAGTTTCAAAGATGAGGAATACGTGGGAGGACAATCTATTCCAAGAACAAGTTACTTACCGCTGGTAACGTTCTTTCATTGGGATGTTCCTCCCACGTATTCTTTATCGCCCCTCCCTACCTACCCCGCAGTGGTTACAGACTGTGCTCCCTCAAGGGCAGTAACCGTCTAAATTAAGATGCTCCTTCGCTTCAAAACAGAACTGGGCAATAGATTCTGCGCGCGTTACTTATACCTGTGATGACCTCGACATCGGCACGGAGGCCACCGAGGGACATCGACTCGTGAGGCATCGACGCACAGCGCCCTTTACTTGGGAAAACATTTTTACCGAAGCAGCAACCTGGATATTGGGAAATATCAAAGATATGGAATACGTGGGAGGAACATCCCATCGAAAGAACGTAACCAGGGGTAAGTAACTTGTTCTTCTGTGGATATGGGACGCTCTTTTTATATTCAATGTTGTCTTTTGTCACTGTATGTTGAAAGATGTTGAGAAAAATAATTACTCTCAACCTAGAAAAATAGAGAATATAAGAAAAAGAAAAGGGGTGGGGAACCTACATAAACACCACAAAAAGAATTAAATTAGCGCAAGTTTTTTTTCAAATTGTTGTTGCTGGAAATGTTGGGAACCACTAGACATTCATTGTCATTTTGGTCAATAAATGAATGCACTCCCTTGTGCTCAAGGAATTGAACTATTGGGACACTCCATGTTATATAGTACCTCCTAGAAACCCACCTTAGTGGGGGTTGTACATGAGCAATATGTACTTAAATACATTTTCCAAAACTTGCCATCTCCCAATGGTTTAGGACTTTAAATGGTCATTTACCACAATGTATCTCTTAAAAATCAATATGCAGTGTTTGGTGAAAATATTAGATTGTGAAAATCAATTGCGCAACTAAAACAATTTTACAGGAAATTGATTGATTTAAAATGTCATCAAATGTTTTGTGGGTTTTCAATGCAACAATAAAGCTAACATATTTTTCTTGCAGTAAACCTCTAACATCTTGGGCCCGTAAAGTAAAGCAAAGTCAACTGAAAAAACCTGCTTCAGAAAAAGAGACATGCGACAATTCTATGCCAAGAACTGAACAAACTGAGAAATTAAAACACAAGAATGTATGTATTCAGTTTGTTGTCATTGATTGATCTAATCTGAACTGCATACAGTTTTTACCTTGTACTATGTGCACATTTGTCATGCGCATTCTCAAAATGTATCCGATACTAAAAATGTAGTTTTATTACATGGAATTGAAAAGAAGAAGCATGTGATTGATACAGTGAAAAGGCGACATTTTTCTCCTTTCTAGCAATGATCTGGTTAAACTGAAGTTATAAAATTGCTGAGGGTGGTTCATTCTAAGGAACCTGAGAAAGGATAATGGATAAAGATATAAACATACATAATTTATCAAATTGGATTTTGGGACCCCCTTCCTCTACATCCAATTGAACATGAATTTGGAGGGGCTTATGTTGGCTTCCAGAAGAAATTGAAGTGTCGGAAGATGCTGATCTCAAGTCAGGACATCTGCAAGCTTTGCAGGGACCTACAACCTTCCCTTCTCATGGAAAAGCTATGCATAAAACAAGCTGTAAATGGGCATCAGAAGGTCATACAGACTGCACCTATATGAGCAGTATTTGCAATCTCCAAGAGCAATGCTCACAAAAGGTACTAATAATTTCCAGAGTATTACAATATTATGTCTGCATAAAAAAAATGTAAACACATGTACAGCTCAAAGAAAACATGTTTTAATGTACAAAAAGCTGCATGTAAAGTATATACAACAATCATTTTCAAGATTCAAATCCCATTTACATATTAAATGAAAATAACAAAATATGCATTTGAAATCTTTTGACTGATATATAGATTATTAGGTCAAAGGAACATCTTATATCAAGCAAAGATCCTGTATTGTTCAATTCAAGGCTTTTCAGTAATAATAGTACCCTTCTTCAGGAGTAGCAGGATTAGAGCTTCTCCAATTTTGTAGAGATTGAAAATAACTATTGCTGCTTAAAGAGTTTATAAATATAATCCAGTATTTATACTTCTGTATGCACTAACTTCCAGGGAACTTCAGTAAACCAGCCAAAATCAGATTCCAATATTTGGGGGGCATTTAATATACTCAAACCCGGGTCATAACATGATGTATAGTTATGTTTTCTGAAATAATGAGACATATATTAGGCTAGGAACCACTACGTAACTTAATGTCTGAAAATATGATGACCATTCTCTCAGAATCTGATGGTAAACTTAATCGAATTCATTCAGTTTGCTGAGAATTTGTGCCAAGCTGTATCTTGCTTGAGAACCATCTGCAATTAAGGGATCTACAATTAACAAAGATTCCCTTTTTTGTATAAAAGTAGAACCACAAATCAATTAAGGTAAACAAACCTGTCAATGTTTCGCAATCCCTAATGAATAAAGTGAAAAACATTTGTCGTTTCCTAAAAGGATGGAATACTGATCATGTAATGGGTCCGCTGTTAATTGTAATTAAGCAAGCTACACTGGTGAATAGCGTGTGTTAATGGTGGCCATTTTAGAATTATAAAAATCAATAGTCCTATAAAAAAAACTACTCGAAAGCTGACCGTGAATGATGAATCTTAAAACCAAAATATCTAATTTAATAAAGAATAGATGACATTTAGTAATGTCACCTAGGATCAAAGTTCGAATCACGTATATGTATTTGAAACTATTTATAGCATAAATGTTCATGCACTGAATCATGAGTTGTTCAGCAACTTGACAATGTTTGACATAAATTGATTCATAGCCAATTCAACCAAACACATAATGTTCAAACCATTCAAACTATCATGGATCATTGAAAACAACTTAAGCCCTAGTCTGTGTTCATGCCCTTTGGGGGTAATGGACGAAAGCCTGTTAATCCAGTGCATTTCTCTTTATAAAAATCTTTGTGCAAGGTTCCCTTCTATCTTTGGTACTTTCATCACGCCAAGTATAAACAATTGAATTTGGGATATAGTGAGATAATAAATCCTTGAAATTCATTGACATTGGTGATTTCATATTGGATGTTCTTATATTGACTTGTGTTCTGACCCTCTTGTCTTAGCATTGACCTCGATTGACGAGATAGATTGACTTAATACTGGAACAATTCTAAAGCATAGTACTGCTTACAATCTCGACATACACTATGACTTCCCTATACTTGTTAAGATCTACCGTGTGCTTTCCTACCAGAGCTGCAAGGTGACTGTGTGTCCAGCCCTTTGTCGGGGCTCGAACTGGACCGATTTTCAAGAAACCATTCCTATAACTATCTTGTCTTGGAATATAGGTGGTGAAACTGACTAATGATGATTTGAAAAGCAACTTAATGAGCTTCGATGTGATTCAATTACAAGAAACATCTGCCCATGATCTGTATACAGATGTTATTGTGCTAATGAAATGATGACATCCATACATAAAGGTCGGGGATGTCCAGCGGGTGGTTTAGTTATTTTTGTCAAGAGCTTACTTCAGCTTGACATAGCAATACCCTCTAACTCATGTAATATTCTAATACTTTTAATTTCTAAGCGGCGGGCCATTTAATGAACTTAATTTTTACAATAGTCAGTACAAGTCCGGGGGAGGTTCACCACTCTGTAAGCAAATGGATGCAATTGAAGATATTGTTAAATGTGATCATTGCTAACGGCATCTATCTCAAGCATGATGTTATTTACTAAGCATTTATGGATGTCTGCTCTTCATTTGATAAAGTAAATAGAGCAAGGCTTTGGCTTAGGCTCGCAAGATGGGCGATCCTGCTAATTTGGTCAGTATTTTGTTATCTTTGCATGCTAATAATAGAGCTTGCGTGCAACCTGCTGGCCATTGCTCCCCATTAGGAAAGTTTTTCTCTTTTTCACCTTTCCCGGCCTCCATTGATGGGACACCCTTCTTTTTGCTGTTTTATTAACCTGGCCTGATGTTTGGGAAGGAAAGTAAAGCCTTGAGCTTCACTTCCCTTGCCTTTGGCTCATTGTTATGGAGTAACGGACTAGTCCCTAAGACAGCCAGTACTCTCTCCTTTGGAATTCTTGTATTTTGTCACTTGCACACAGTACCTTACATTGTAGTGAAATGGAGATGCTTTGTATTCCCTTAACATGTGTTTTTATGGGTTTACTTTTTTATATGTGCTTAAGACAAGCTGGTGGCAGCAGTAACATTTTTACAGTTTTTTAATTATTTTACACATGCATTTCCACGTTTGCCACGACTAAAGGTGGCTAGCACTCAAAGATGGCCAGCTACAAGGTTTTTCATGTGTTCTTTGGCCATGTTGTAGTTTGGCTGTCTTTCTGCCCACTCGGGTCAGGAAATCCCATTGAAGGTCATGCTTCTGTTTTCACAGGCTTGTGAGCCGTTGTGTGTATGTGAGCCAAAGAGAGAGGTCTGGGACAGTCTGATCAACGTCCACATCCCTTGGTGCCAGAGAGTCTGCTGCTGGGCGGTTTTGAAATCAGTAGTTGTCCCTGATTGGACACATACTAGCTGTTTGAATGTGGCAGATCCCTTACCATTGGTGGGCCTGGGCTTGCTTTTCCAGCCCAATTCTGGATAAGGGGAGGACTTCTGCAGCCATGCTTTGTTTTACGTTGGAGGCAAGATTCCTGCGAAGAAGAGCAGCCCCTGACGACTGCTTCTGCAGTGGACCAGCATCCCCTCCAGTGATGGGCCTGGTGAAAACCTGCTCCTCTGCCTGATCTCTGAAGACCCTCGTTGGTGCTTCAGAACTTAGACTAGATGGACCAACTAATTTTGATGCCTGCTCAAGATTGCATGCTGCAAGAGCCTTTGGAAGTGTTGCTGGACTGCTCCCTCGTGGTCTACCTCGCAGCAGCCATCACCGTTACACGTTCAGCCTTGGAACTTTGGTTGCCGTCAGCGTGTGCCATAAGTCGCCTTCTCCTGAAATGTCAGCATCCTAGCATAAAAGGAGGCTGAGTTGGAGCTACTTATGTGACTGCGCCTGGAAGATCACCTGTCGCCGTCTGCAAGTGGTGACTGCCACTGGAATCCAACTTGATTCATCCTGTGATTTGTCATGAAGGGGTCTGCACCGTGAAAGTCTGCATTTCTTTATCGTTCTGGTATTGCATCCTGAAGTTGGACCCGACTGGAAAAAGCGCACAAACCTGCAACCCCCGGCACTCCTCTCCTAAACAAAGGATGGAAGATCATGTCCCCAGCGATTCCCGGACGATCCACAGTATGATCTGGGAAAATCCCCATCTCCCCCTGCCCATTTCCAACAAATACTGAGGCGAGGAAGAGGCAACTAAGATCAGTAAACATTACCCATAGAAATAACATGGGGGTAAAGTAAGGGAAACCTACTATAGAAAGAACTCCAGTTGTCCCACTAATAAAGTCAGGCAGTGTCAGGCATTCTATAGTAACCATTCACACCTGACCCATCTTGACTGGTCTTTTCACTGTAAAAGGTGTGGTCTGACACAAATGTATGAACGAGTAGGGGAGCATGCAGGAGAGCGAGATGGGAGGAGAGCCGAGACGCCAAAGTTGCCCAGGACCAGAGGCCAGAGAAATGGATACCGAGACGCTGAGGAAGTGCCGTGCGAAAGAGCAGTTGCGTGGCGAGGGAACCGTGTCTCAAAGGAGCCAAGAAGGGTCTGTGTGAGGACCGAGAGGCGTGCTGGTGCCCTGCAGAACCTGTGTATCCAGATGCTCGATCCCCCTGAGCCGGTGAGACGGCCCAGGAGTGTCCGAGGAGCAGGTGGTGAGACCTTGACCTCGGAACAAAAAGCCGGTGTGAAGCGGCCTGTAGAAGTCAGCCCGGTGAGTCAGAAAGCTTTAGAGAGTAAGGTTATGAAGAGCGCGATACAAGGTAACGCCTGAAACGCATAAGAAAGAGGTCTGCGTTTGAATTGGGCGTTCTTTTGAAGCTAACAGGAAGTCTCTGATGAAGATGCAAGTAACGGTGTAAGCGCGAGACGCACGTGTGTTTTGGACAATGAGACGATATGAATGAATGAGGGCCAGAAGCCTGTGGAAAAGGTGCAAGAGGCACGAAAGGAAAGGACAGCATAAAGAATGGTGCAAGCGACCTGAAGGGGGCCAGAAGGCCGCGGAAAAGGTACAAGAGGCACAAAAGGAAAGGACAGTATAAAAAGGGTGCAAGTGAGAGGCACAACCAAGATTAGGAATAAAGGACAGTGCAAGTGTGTACAGAAAAGGGGAAGGAATACAGGAAAACGATGCAGGAAGCACCTGAAGATAAGTGCAAAAGGAATAGCAAAGAGCCTGGCGTTTTCAAAAGCTTCTGATTCTACCGCATAAGAGGATGATATGCAGGAAAGACTGTACATAAGAAAAGGCACACTCTACCCAGCTGACTTGGTGTATGAAAGCTGGAAGAGGCCTGAACTTGGGGAAAGGAACACTGAGAGGCCTATTGAGAAAGGGAGACTTTGTGTTTTGTTCTGAAAGTGAACACACTGAAGCTTGTTTAAGGGAACTCAAGGACATTGAAGGTGTTTGAATTCACTGTAAGGGCCCCGTGGAGAAGGTTGTAAGAACAGCCCTTGTGAGTGAAGCCCAAATTCACCAAATTGCACCTGGTGAGAAGACCACTTGAAACCAACTTTTTTGTTGAAACACTATTTTTTTTCCTTTTCAAAAGTCTCCCTATCACATTTGTGTACAGCGTGAGGGCAAGTGTAGATTTAGACACAGACTTACTTTTATTTTGTACTATTCGACGACGACGATGGCCATTAGATGCATCATTTAAGCGAACCATCCTTTTAGAGTTAGGGCCAGTCAGGCATTCCACCACCCCAGGAACCTTAGTAAATAAAGGGTTTTAAACAAATACTTTTAAGTCTGTGACTCTCTTGATACCATGCCTGTCTCACAATAACCACATGGGGAAAACCGGATACGTGTCTGTGATATCTACACCCGGGGGGATGTGAGAAACTCATGATGACACAAGTAAAACAGACACAAATGATCACAGTTCAAGGGTGTTTATTGAACAATGACAAATAGTGTACAGGTTGGAAAAACACCTGATCTAAACCTATATCTAAGATGGGGACCGGTGTCGACCATCAAATGAAAAATAAAGCAGTCCTAGTGGCGTTGTGTCAAAATAAAAGGGCATATACTAAAACCTATTGCCAAACCTTACAACTATTACAGAAAAGGGTGTGGATAGTTCTCAAGAAGAGAAAGAATTGTTCTCAACTAATAAGTCAGGATGCAGTAGGTTGTGTCCCCCTTTCCCACGTTTTAGCACGGGGTAGTATGGTAGCTGGTGGAGCACAGTACAGTCTAGGGTTTTTCTAGCACAAGATGGCAGTTCTCAGGTCCGTTGATTGCCAAGTCTCATTTCCTTAGAAAGTCTCTTGCCTTCGGGGCCTGATGTGTAAGTTCATTCCCAATATTCCTTGGGTGATGGGTTCACCCCTGGGTCCCCCTCTTCGGGGCTGACCCCTGTCAATTGTATTCTTAAATCAAAATAGCATGCTGGTTTCACCCCATGGTCCCGCTCTTCTGGGCTGACGCTCCATGTATCGGTTTTCACATAAAGTTCTGATGTAAGTTTCGCCCTCGGATCTCCCTCTGACGGGCTCAGACCTTTCTTGACTGCTAGTACCTGGGTTATAGCTTAATCTCTGGCATCTCTCCTTCGGGTTTGTATTTGTATTTATTTATAATGCGCACCAAACCCAGGGGTAGCCAGGCGCAAAGGCAGCAAGAGGGTTGCAAAACTTAGTTACATACAGTAGGGTGAGGTCCAGCTGCGGTTACAGTGCCGGACGTATCACACCAAATAGGAAGGGTAGGGCATAAACATTGTAGGCTGTACTATATACATATTTACATTCAATGAGGTAAGGAGCCACATGATAGTGGCGCATCTGGGCATCGGAAGTCATTATGAGTCGAGAGATTTGAGCCAGTGGACAGTCCTGGCTCTGAACTGGTGGCAGGGTAGGTCCTCCCTGCAGGTAGGAGGAAGGGAGTTCCAGAATTGCGCTGCTTTTACTGGGAAGCTATTACATCCAGACATTGTACGTTTGAACCTAGGCACCAGAAGAAGGTTGGAATTGGCCGTTCTCGAGGGGCGAGAGAGGGTGGGTCTAGTAAATCTGGCGATGAGGTATTGAGGGGCTGCTTGGTGGAGGCATTTATGAATCAGAGATACCGATTTAAGGAATATCTTGTCCTTGGTGGATAGCCAGTTGACAGATCTTCTGGAAACTGAGATATGGGCTTTCTTCGGGATACTGATGGCCGCTCTAAGGGCATTATTTTGGAGGATTTGGATTTTATTTGAGATATATTTGTTACAACCTACATATAGAGCGTTACAGTAGTCCAACTTTGACAGGATCAGCGCCCTGGCCAGGGTGGTACAGTTGGTGGGGGAGAGAAAGGGTTTGGCTGCCCTAATGAGTTTGCAAGTGTAGGAGGTGGCGGAGGCCATTGCATTCAATTGTTTGTTGAAGGTGAGGGTGGAGTCTAGATAGAAGCCGAGGGTTTTAACCTCCTTAGCTACTTTGATCTTGTTGTCGTCAATTATGAACGATGAGTATTTGTGGCCCAGTTTGTTGAGGTAGTGTGTAGATCCTAGAATAAGGAGTTCCGTCTTGTCATCATTCAGGCATAGACCGTGTGAGGCCATCCATGCCTGGATGATGAGGTACACTCTTGCTGTCTATTTTAACTTCTGCTTTGGGGTGATGACTTTACACCCTTGGATCCCCCCTCTGCCGGGCTCCGACCCCTCTCGATTCTTAGCCTTCCTTCACCAGATTTACTATGGCTCTCGAGCAGGGTGATAGTGGCTCAACCCTGGGCCCTCCTCTTCTGGACTGACCGCTCTTTACTTTCAATATTCTTTCTTTAAGCTTTTATACAGTTCAAAGGTTTCAGGATTCACTTCCCTTTCTTTCATACCAATTCACGAATCAGTCTTTCGACTGTACAGGGCTTTTGCTCGACCTTCACATATGACCACTTTGCATTCCTTTGGCGGCCTTCCAATGGCCTTCTGGTTTCTGTAGTTTCTCAATATGGGGCTCGACCAGAGTCTCTCAAGTTAGCACCCACGTGGTGCCACTTTCCCTCTGCAGCTGGTCTCCTCCTCACTTTTAACAGTTCATTTTTAAAGTTCATTAGACTTAGTTAAAAAACGTGTCACTTTGCCATTCTCACTCAACACAGCGCAGTGCTTATCGATTCTCCTCTCGACTCACCGGCTGCGAT
Source organism: Ambystoma mexicanum (assembly GCF_040938575.1). Taxonomy (NCBI): domain Eukaryota; kingdom Metazoa; phylum Chordata; class Amphibia; order Caudata; family Ambystomatidae; genus Ambystoma; species Ambystoma mexicanum. Next base: position 1,505,209,678 of record NC_090932.1, on the reverse strand, counting down.
GAACCGCTTGGCTTTTGGCTTCTCTGGAGTCAAGGGCGGTACCACGGGCGTGGGAATCTCCTTTGCTCCGCCTAATCATTCTAGTCTTTCTCTGTGTACCGTTGACATCTGCACCAGAAAACTTGCTCTATTGTACGCAGTCCAAATTTCCTCTCTACGAAGGTTCCGCGGACCTGGGGTGAAAAGGTCAAGGTTGCTTCTCTCCTTTAAACAATCTCGCCTCCCGCTGCCTTTTCCCTTCTCTTGAACTGCTGCGTTCTATTAGCCATCTCCTTGTGCTGCCTGTCTTATCCGGTTGCTCGTACTGTACTAGTCGGCTCCACCTTTTATCCCTGTGGGGAAGGAAAAGGGCTGTCAGGTGTGTGATTGGAGTCAATTGGCAGACTTTGCCTGACCTTTGTGTTGGGACATGTCAAGTAAACAGTTCTAGGGTTTTCGGGGAAAAGAAGGTGATACAGTTTCTAAGTATTCTACCGGGTCGGAAGGGAAGGAAGTGTTACATGGAACAAGGACCACTGTGTTAGGGATTTCGGAAGAGTAAATTAATTTCGATTGGAACGTCGGAGAATGATGATCAGAAGAATGAGGTTGGTGAAACACGCAGGAATAACTGTGATTGTGTTTTGTCAGGATAAACTGGGTGTTTGAAAAAGAATAATCAGAAGGATGTGGAGAAGAATTATTGAGAGTAGTCGGATGGAAAGTAGCGGAAAAGCCAGGCTTCTGGGAGATGTGGTTTTCCGGTTTAACAGGGCTCGTATTTCTAGATGCTTTACCAGATGAAGAGAGGTTGTCGGATTTGGATATGGATGATGTTATGGGAGACAGGGAGCGAACTGTCACACAGCTCATAAAGACCTTAGGAATTTCACACTCCTGGTCCGTTTCCCCTTTAACATACCATGCCTCACCTTGGGCATTCCCCTTAGCATAACCCAGGTGATCCTCACCCACTGGTCCACCCCCAGGAACTGGCTCCAACAGCGATGGCTGTGTCCTGGCCACCTGAATAAGGGAATTCTGGGGGTCTTACTGGGAGAATACCCTCGGGATTCTCACAGGGAGTAATAGTTCTTCAGTGGAAACGGAAGGCATTTATCTCTCTTGAGTTCTTACATTTGGGCTCATCTTTTTTGTTTGTTTGTTTGCTGCTTTCTTCCCATTTAATTCTATGGGGCACCCTTCCTTTTTTTGCTTGTTTTGAACCCTGTCCTGACTTTCTTTTGGAGGGAAGTAAAGCCTTCTGCTCTACTTCACTTGCCTGTTTGCTCATTCTTATGGGGAAACTAATTAGTCCCTAACCCATCTGTCCTGATAGACTGTCTCTCTTTGTGAATTCTTGTAGTGTTACAATTGCACACATCACCTTACAGTGAAGTGCAGTTGGGATACTTGGTGTCCTTATTTCTGTTTACATTATGGCTTTTTGGCTACTTTTAGAATATGCCTAAGACAAGCTGGGGGGAGTTGAGAGATTTTTACAGATTTTGATGCATGTTACTCGTGCATTTTTGCATTTATAACGAATGGCTTCTAAAGGTGGCTAGCAGCTTAAGATGGCCATGCCACAAGGTTTTTTCACTTGTTCTTAGGCCTTCTTCCTGCCTTCTCAGTTCAGACAATGCCTTATATGTAAATCGATTTCCTGGGGAAAGCTATTGCTTTCATGAGCTAGGGGCCAGTGCCTGTGTATGGCCAGAGGAAGGGGCTGAGATGGGCTGGGATTGTCTGGTCCCAATCCACATCGCTGGTGCCTTGAATGTCTGTTGCTCAGCAGATGTTGCCAGTGGCTACCCATAACTGGATAGCCACTGCGCGTTTAAATTCTGCAGATCCTTACCATCGGTGGGCTCGGGCATGCTCCCAGCCTGAATCTTAGCTAAAAGGAGGGCTCCTGCAACTGTTCATCAGATCACCATTGGAGCCAAGCCCACTGATGACCCGAAGACTACTACTACAGCTGCTCAGCATCGACTCCAGTGCTGTCATGGTAAAGCCCTGCTCCTCTTCCTGATCTAAAAAAGGCCCTTGTTTGTGCTTCGACCTCTGGACCGGTGGTAAAACAACCAGTCTAGACCCCTGCTCAAGCATTCGTGCCTGCTGAGCCTTTGGAAATGTCCCTGGTCAGCCGGTGGACTGACCAGCTCTCTCCTGGGCTACCTCGCTACAGCCGTCACCATTCTGAGCAGGGCTTTGTAATTTTGCAGATCTTCAGCGTGTGCCATGAGTTGCCTGCTCCTGCATTTTCAGCCGTCTCACACAAAGGGAAGCTTTGCTGGACCTGCTCCTGTTTTCACCACTGGAAGATCACCTTTGCTGCCTGATTGTGGTGACCGCTGTTGAAACTTGTCATCTTCGTGTCCTAGGAGGTGTCTTCCTTTCCTCGTTTGGGTGTTCTACTGGAAATCGTCTGAAACAGATTCCTAAGTTCCGGGTCCGACCAAAACTAAATTCTTGCAAACGAAAGTAACCCTTGCAGTCTAGATGTCTAGATGACCCTTGCAAAAAGAACCAAGACAGAAGAATGAGCCTACAATGGATTCTGCAACCTGCACAAGTGGTCTCAGAGCCAGGGGTGGGGTGTGTGGGGGTGGGGGGGTTTACTTCTGAATACCCGTTGCTCTCCCTAACCCCCACCGCGTCTGCCATACAGTCACAAGGGCATAAAGTATGGACCCTAATTCACTCTGACCTGACCTTTGGTGGTGGGATCTGGGTGACCTCTGACCCCACGGCCACAAGACATCTTAGGGATGTGCTTTATAAGAGCTAGGAGATCAGTTCTGAGAATATTCTAAAGCTTTCTTCCTATTTCTATGCATCTTTATGCTTGCCTGTGTTTCACTTGTCATTGAATCAAATTCTATTCTTTTTCTCCTAACAGTGAGTGTTTCATAAGGGGTTTGTGCGACAATATTTGACTAGGTTTATCTGCTTAGTGTGTAATCTAAAGGCCTAGTAAATAATTGAATGTGTATACTTTCCTGTCTAACTGGAATTACTGGTGTTGCTCTGTGTGGACTCAATGTAGCTCTAGACTTCTCCCACCCCCTACCTGAGACTAAGCCTTGCCACTATGCTACCTTACCTTGATTTATTTTGGCTAAACTCTCTGTATCTTGCCTGTTCACCCTAATAGAGTGGCCCCCAACCCCCCCCTTCTAAAATCCCATCTTAAATCCTTCAGGAAAAGTGGGGGGGGGGGAGTACAAGGAACACTGCACACTAGTGTGACAGTTTTACTTTTGGCTCACTAACAGGATATGGGCATCTTGACCTTTCCAAAGACAATCAGAAAATTGTCCTGACAGTCAGAAAGAGCTTTGGAAGATCCTACTGCTGATGAAGTGGCAAACGTTTAGCCAATGGGGTCCTGAAAATTGTGTGCATCCTTTGCAATGACTTTCTTTTGGTATTCTGTCCTCTATTTCTCACTGGGCTGGGCCAGTCATGCAGTTAGTTATGTACGTCTCGCCCATTTTCAGGCAGAGGGTTTTCTTTTTAAGAAACAATTTTAGGAGCTTCTTTTTTTCTCTCCATTGAAATGCCTCGCCTAGTGTGGGATTTAACCTTGGCTTATTGGCCAGAAGGTCACCAGTGACATTAAACTGGTAGCAGATTATTTATTCATTTACAGAAATGATTACCCTAATAACAGTTCTATCTGCCAGATGAATCTGTGAGCTACAGGCTTTTCCTTATTGGAAAATTGTGTTAAGACAAGTTAGTCCCTTTAATGCATCCTTCCATTTTTACTTCAGATTTTTTTTATTTCATACCTTAATTAGAAATTATCTTTATCCTCTTCATTCGGCAATCTTTCGTCTAAGGTAGAGGAAGCTCTTCATTTTATATAGGTTCATAGCACTATCGGATTCTGTTTTTACCTGGTCAAGGACGTTTGGTTCTCGGATAAGACTGTCTCAGCGAGACTGTGCCCTTTGAGAATAGGCTATAAAGGCCCCTCTTGCAAGATGGATGGTGTTATGCACCACAGAGTGTTATTCAATAGCCCACTCTGCACTCTAGCATCCACGCTTTTGCTGGTAGAGGCAAGTTGAGCACAGTTGTGCAGTAAGTTTGTGTCCTCGATATCCCTTGTGGATGGTTATTAAGTTTGTGGGGCTGGTCCACAAAGCCATCCATATAGCCGGACCAATGTTCCTGATTAAAATTGAATTGCCCTCACCCTAGCAGACCACTCCTTGTCCGTTTCTAGATTCAAAAAAGCCTGAATTGGGGGTTGGAATATTTCTCTTTTCTGGCCTCAATGAAATGGATCACTTTACCAGTACAGTCATGCAATGGGAGAAACCTTCCAGCTCAAAAAGCAACCTCCAGCACCTGCTATTTAGGAACGTATAACTCATTTTTACTGATGCATGCAATCTATCTGCCTTTATAGTGCCAATAAGCCTACTGTGTTGCACTATAAACCGAACCACCATGCAAATAGAAAAGTACAAACACACACCTCTTGGACGTCAACACACTGTCTGAGCTTTCATACCCTGCTTAAGGACATTAGAAGATAGTGTACCTAACAAATAGACTCCCTGTCCCCAGTTATTCTAATACTTTAAAATGTTTCCATGGGTCTACTTTGGAGCAGGAGAGGGTGGTTATAGCAGTACAGGCAGACTTTATACCCCCACCCCCCTTCTTCCAGTGTGAACCAACCCACAAATATCTCCATTTCTCCATGCTAAGGCGGAGTGAAAAGTACAGCGTTACAGAGCTGGGCGAGGGTGGAGAATTAGTGGTGCTGAGGGAGGGGGGGGGGGGGATCCTCCACCGAAAAGCACCTGGCTCCCATTGTTATTTTAATGACCCCTGCAGGAATATTCTGGTTTACTGGTTTACTGGTTTGTGTCCTGGCATCACAGGAAATCCCACAAATCTGGAGAGAGTTGCATGGAAGTACCAGCAATAGGATGTCTCCATAATGATGCATACTTTATAAATATCCAAATGCTGTTAATCATGTACAGGGATTCTTAACGTTCCTTGGCTGTGGAGCACATGCTGGTATGTGCATCCCAGTCTTGGGATGACTCTAGGAAACATTATTCCTATACCAGTGTTCTATTAATTTATTTGCATTCATTTACCTTATTATTTCTATAAAAGGGCATGCTGTTGCCTCTATATAATGTATGCTTCGCTGGCCTATACATTTGCATGCAAGTACATGAGTTATTGTTTGTTTGTTTATTGAATTTCTAATGCGCACCAGACCCGGAGGTAGCAGGGTGCAGCAAAGGTTATGCAAGGCTTACAAAGTTACGTAATGGCAAACAGTATAAATTGACACGTGACATACAAAATAGGTAGGGCTCAGAATGTGCATGTAATAGATTACAAAAATGTTATTTACATCAGAGTGTACAGTAGTATACAATAGTTTACAATATTGGGAGGTGTGGCTCAGAATAAACAAGTAGTAGATTTTTAAAAAAAAAGTTATTTACATCATAGTATACAATAGTTTACAATATTGGGAGGTAAAGTGTACTATTGTGCAGTAGTTTCAGTTGGGACTAGTCTTCGGTCAGATTGAGGTGGGTGATGAGGTTCTTTCTGAAATGTGGGTAGGGTTGATCAGCTCTCAGCTCGTGTGGCAATGAGTTCCAAAGTTTAGCTGCCTTCACAGGGAAGCTATTGCCGCCAATCTTGGTACCACCAGGCAGTTTGTATTGACAGCTCTGGTGGGCCTGCTGAAGGTTCTTCTTGACAATTTGTTGATTAGGTAGCTGGGGGCAGCATTGTGTAATGCTTTGTGTGTCAGGGAGGCGTCTGATTACAGTCATGGGCACTCTTTTGTTAATGCCTAGTGCAGCTCTAAGAGCGTTGTTTTGTAATATTTGTAGTTTTTGGATACTGGCACTACTCTAGAGAGCATTACAGTAGTCTATTCTGGAGAGAATTAATGCTCTGGCCAGTATAATGCAACTGTTGTTGGAGAGGAAGCGCTTGCCAGCTCTGATAAGCTTGCACATGTAGGCTGTAGTGGATGCCAGGGATTTCAGTTGTTTATTAAAAGACATAGGTCCTCATTACACGGTATGCGGTAACCATGCCGCTATTAGCGCCATGGTTGCCGCCGGTATTTTACTGTGTCCGCCTTGGTGGATGGCGGAATTACCGCCCTACTCCATGGTGAGCGGGGGCGGTAATTCACCAAGGCACTTCCCCATTCCCATTTTTGCTTCCATAGGGCTCAATGGGAATGGGGAAGGAGCTAATTACGGTACCGTAATTAGCACAAAGGTCCCTTTGCGGGTCCCTACTTTAACGGCTGGTGTAGACCAGCCGTTAAGATCGGGTCCCGCAAAGGGACCTCGTAGTAAGGCAGTAAGGGTTTACCGGTACCGGTGCCCTTACCGATACCGGTAAACCCTTACCGCATTCCGTGTAATGAGGCCCATAGTAGCGTCCAGATAGACACCTAGGGTTTTTGCCTCCTTTGAGACTATGGTATTCTTGCCATCAATGATGAAAGAATCGTATTCATGACCTAGTTTGGAGATGTTGGAGGGGTGCCAAGAATTATCAGCTCTGTCTTGTCATCATTCAGGCATAGGCTGTGTGTGGCTATCCATGCCTGAATGATGTGGTAGACCCTATTCACCAACGCCAAGTCCTTGCCATGATCCCCGGAAAGTGGGAGGAGAATCTGTGTATCATCTGCATAGTTAGTGTAGGTGATATCCAGAAGGTCCAAATCATCGAACACTGGTTTTGTGAATATGTTGTACAGAGTTGGGGACATGCATGAGCCCTGAGGGACCCCACACATGATTGGGGTGGGATCAGCCGCCACTGATGGGGAGAATACCCCGATAGTTCTGTCACTCAGGAATGATTCTAGCCACTTGACAGCATCTGTGGAGAAGAGGGCTGCTGAGTCAAGGTGCCTGCAGAGGACCTTATGATCCAACAGATCGAACGCAGCTGAGAGATCAAGTAACAGCAATAGTGCTGTCTTCCCTTTGTCTCTCAGCTCATCAATTTGTGTTTTCAAATCTATCAATGCAGTTTCTGTCCCATGTAGCGGACAGAATCCTGATTGCCTGACCCCTAGGAGTTTGTGTAGCTCAAGGTATTTTTGGATCTGCGAGTAAGCAACTTTGTCCAAAATTTTAAGTAAAAACGGTAGTTTGTGGCGATGAGTGGGTCTAGAGTTTGCTTCTTCAGAAGTGGGAGAACCCAGGATTGTTTGAAATTGACTGGGACGGTGCCAGAGACAAATGAAGCGTTGATCAGCTTGGAAATGAATGTAGAGAGGTCTCTCGTGGCATCTTTTATGATGTGTGCTGGGCAGACATCCCCTTTACAGTTAGAAGGTTTAAGTGATAGGATAGTTTTTTCAACTTCTAGGATGGAAATTCTGGTGAAGCGGAATCTGTTGTTTTGATCAATGGTTTTTTTGTTCGGTGGGAGAGGGTTCGTTGGCTATGGTAGGTTCAGAGCGTCTTTCTTATTTTTTATTTTGATTTGTAAGGTGTTTATTTTGTTGGTTAAGGCTTGTTGGATCTCTGAACACCAGGTCTTGTTTTTGATACAGATATCGGGTGTGGAGATAGGGGACTCTAGTTCTCTTAGTATTGTAAGTAGTTCTTTCATTCTAGAGTTGGAGTTGGCAATACGTTCATTGTATGAGTTTCGTTTTGCCAGACAGATTTCATTTTTGTAGTGTAATGCCATGGAAGTTAGCTTCTTTTTATTCTCACTGGAAGGGCAAAGCCGCCAGGCAATTTCACACTTTCTTTTTAGTAGTCGCAAGTCCTTTACTTATGGAGTGAACCACTTGTTAAGGTGTGCTTTGGCTTTGCTTGGTCTCAGTTTGAGAGGGACAACTTTGTCCAATGTGGATAGCATAATCTTATTATATTCCTGCACCAAGGTGCTTTGGTCGAGATTATCCGGCAGAGAATTTAGGGTAGGTAGAATATTAGGCATCACACTGTCCACTGTGATGTTCTTTTTCATTCTGGTTAGACACGGTGGCGCTACTTGAGCTATGATTATTGGTCTAGTGGTGGATAGAGTCATGGACACGAGGGAGTGGTCAGTCCATGATAGGGGGGAAATGGAGGTTATTGATTGCAGATGGAGCATTTGTCTATGCCCCCTGCCACTTTCTTCTAAAAGTGAAATGCATTGAGCCACAAACATTAACAACATAGTCATCTTGCTTTAGGTGCATCCGGAATTTATGCCAGAATGCTGGGCGCATTGCTTAGTGAATGGGTCAACTATGTGACCATCTATCTCCTTAGCTTTAGAGTTGTTAAACATACAAAAATAAGGTCCCTGATTTTACAGGATAGCGATTGTACATGCTAACGTTGAATTGCTGAGGAAATCCCCCACCTATGCTGTGTTATTGTCCAGAGAGGAGTCTGTTTCTGTCACCCTTTATAAATAGCCTGCACATTCACATGCATAAGGAGATCGTACCCACATGAGCCATGAAGTCATTAGGTGCCATTACTGAAGCATTTGAACCTGCATTTGGAATATGATTGTAGCGCATGTGGGTCTTCCTGCAATTTCATTTGTGTCAAAGGTCATGTGACCGCTTTTCCTGATTTGATATTGCTTCCTGTGTTGTCTTTGAATTTGGCTCTGATCTGGTGCCACACTCAAAATGTTGGACAAACTAAATGTAACCCCTGTTTCACCCATCGGTGTCTAATTGCATTTGTGAAACAAAATCCAATGAAAGTAGAGGAGTTGAAAGTAATATAGCAAGAAATTAAGTGATCGATGGAAGTGATTGAGGCAATGTTTCTTAAAAAGTAGGAATTTCTCAGATTGCTAATCTATCCCACCATTTTTAATTCTGCTGACACATGTCGCAAACAAAAAATGGATGCCTGAATTGTGCAGCTAGTGCCCTTGACTGAATGTAATGTAGCACTGTAATCCCATTTCTTAGTCATGGATGGAAGGAATGGGTGTGTGTGAACCATTCTGGGCCTTCAGTTGAGTCATTTCCCTTTTTGTAAAACCTATTTGATGGACACCCTGTGTCTTACCGAGCTGTGCAGAAGGGAGGTTGGCTGTGATGATCTACATCGGGAATTAATACCATACTGGGTATGGTTGGAGGCTATGCTGGTATTTTAGTTCATGGCCTTTAAACCATAAAGAATGAGGCAGGTTTTAATCTTCACTGGAAACAAAATGGAAATGCTCTCAATCAGCATGCGAGGGTTGGTGGCACAAATGCACATCTATTGGTTTTTTTGTGTTGGAAATGTGGTTGTGGGCCCTCAGAAATTAATTGGCTCTATTGACAGTCCATCAACATTCAGTGGACCTCCCCAGCAGACTCCTATTTTTCGTAGATGTTTCGGCCATCCAAAGACGGACCTTTTCACTGCACGTCAACATTCCAAATAGTTATTTGGCTCAATATTCTGGGACCCTTAATCCCTGCAGAGAGCATGTCTGATAGACTGGAGCAGGCTGTTCATTAATGTCATTCCTCCTCCTTCTCTACGCCCAGGAGTATTTGTAAAATCAGGTTGTTATTAATCTTGTGCTGCTATAATTTAGTTCTGTCTCCTCTAGACCTACTTCAAAATAGACCTCCTGTTGATTCCCTTGTTGGCGACCGAGTGGAATGGAGTGACGTCCTAGGTGCCGGTAGATAGTATAAGGTAGTATCGGGCTCTGGCCTGACTGACCTCTTTCCTCTCTGATCGACCCTCCCAGATCCAACTTGGGTCCTTTCCATCATCTATCTCCCTCTCTACCTGTGGTGTGCCCCAGGGGTCTAACCTGGTCGCCCTGGCTTTTCAACCAATACCTGGCAAATCTCGCCCACTGTATTGCCATTTCTTTGCTCCAATTTCCAGTGCTATCCTGAGGACACTCCACTCATTTTCAGGCTGCCCTCGGCCACCTCCTCTCCTTCTCTCATCTCTGATTGCCTAGCTGCCTTTCAAGATTGGTGTGCCGCCAACAATCTCTGACTGAATGCCAGCAAGATGGAGATCCCCCTCATCGTCACACCTTCACCCTCCTTTCCCCTCACTCTCTTGCCGGCCTCCCTTGACCCTCCTCCTACTCCCACCTGCGAGGCTAAGAACCTCAGGGTCATCTTTGACTCCACACTTTCCTTCTCCGCCCACATCTCTGATGTCTCTAAAAAGTCAAACGTCCTACTGCACCTCCTCAGAGGTACTCTGCCTTTCCTCTCCTTCCCTCTGAAGCTCACTGTCTCCCAAGCTCCAGTTCTCTCTAGGTTGGACTATTGTAACAGCCTCTTCCTAAATCTAGCTGCCTCTACTCTCCGCCCCCTGCAACAAATCCATAACAGGACTGCAAGACTTGTCCTTGGCCTCCAGCCCTGAGATCATATCTTTCCAGCTCTGAAATCTTCATTTGCTCCCAGTGAATGCAAGGATTACATTCAAAACCCTCTGCATTGTCCACAAAGCTTTCTGGGGCCTGGGTCCAAAATACCTTCAGCTATCCCTCCGCAAATACCTTCCCTCTCGAGCTCTTCGCTCCTCTACCTCTACCTCCCTCAGGGTCAGTTCCTTCTCAAAGAAACAAGCTGGGGGTAGGTCTATTTCTTCGGCTGGGGCCTCCCTCTGGAACAGCCTCCCTGCCACTCTGAAACTTGAGAAGAACCATCTCCAGTTCCGGAAGCACCTCAAGACCTTCCTCTTTGCTTCTACCTTCGCCCCCCCCCCTCTCCACTGCTGATCTTTTCTCTCTCAGCACTGTGCATCTGGCCTACCCTCTGTCTTCCGGGCCCAGGTACCTGCTCACCATGCCACCCTCCCGCACTGCCTCCGGGCCACCCCTTGCACTGGAGTCTGTATCTGTACCCATACAGTCCCTCCCCACCCCCCTTTCTTCCTGCACTTATCAGACATACCCTGTCTGCTGTATTAAACCCAGCACTTGCCACTTGCTGGCTGCACTACCACTGTTTGTTCCCTTTATTATTTATTTATTTATTTATCTGTTTTCTCCTTTGATCCACACTTTCTACTTCTACCCCCTCCCATGCACTTTTCCCCTCCCCCTCGCACTTGCACATTCTCAATGTCACTGGCCTAGTAAGATCGTTGTTTTGTTCTCCCCTGTTCCCCTCCCTGGCTTAGTCGCGCTCTGAAACACATGTGTACGACCGCGCTATAAATAAAATATCAATAAGAGTGTGGAAGGGGGAGACTGACACACAGGTGGCATGATTGTTGCTAAAGACTTTTAGTTGTGAGAAAAATAAAGGAAAAACCCTACCTGGTTCTATTACTAAGAGGGGTATCCCCTTCCTCAAGTTAATACTAAGGATATGTCAGAATATCCATAACCAAAAGTCCACGTTCTGTGTAAAAACCTATTGCCTTCCCTTACACTTAGTTGGTGAGTGTTATTAATGCAGACGAATGGCTCCCTTCTTTAGAGTGGACTACCATGCCAGTAGTCTGGAGAGACTATTTTTATTTTATTTTATTGGCCATTTGTAAGGTACTTTATACAACAGAATTGTGTTACAAAGCACCACAAGGATAAATGGGAAGGGAGCAGGGGAAATAATAACAATGGCAAAAACAGTAAATATACAGCTGTGGTCCTACTAGGCCTTGTGGTATTCGGACGTGCAGGTGCATTGAGGAGAAATGCTATTTCCCTGAGGGAATGAATCCCTTCCCCAGGTTGCAGTCCCTTTCGAAGGCAGCACACACAGTTACTGATTGAAAATGTCTCATTATTGCCACAATATCGCCACAACCTTTTCCCGGCGATATTATGTACGGCGACCATATATATGGGGATAATATTACCTGATACCCTTCCCTTGGCTTTTTTCATAATGTTCACAAAGACATGGGCGGGGGGGGGGTGATTGTTCCCTTCCCCTGGCCTTTCTTAGGATTTTGTCTCACAGCCCATCTGGTTCACTACCCTGCCAGGCACTGTGACTATGAAGATGACTTTGGACGCAGTTCGTTATTAAGTGTGGGTCCCAGACCCTTTCTTTGTGACTTTTCTGCCCTTTCGGGTTCCCACCAACCATCCCGTTACCCTGACCGCTCCAGTGTTCTTACCAGTGACCTCCCATTGTCTGTGGGCTTCTCCCCGTACAGGCTTCTCATTGTCTCTCCGGAGGCGAAGACGGCCTAGCAGCGTTCCCCTGCTCTTGGGCTGAGCGATTCCAGCTCTCCGTGCACACCAGTTCTCCCAGTCGGCTGACTGCCCTGTTCTCTGCCTCCTCTGGCGGCCAAGTGTCTCGGTCTCTACACTTGCATCGTCTCTGTTCCTCTAGCTCGTTTCGAGTTTCACGGTTCCTCCAGGAATGGTCTGACAACCTGTGAAGTCCTTCTTCACTTTTTATTACTTGTTCCAAGTTCTCAAGGCCGCTCATGTTGGTTCCGCAGGGCATTCTGCATTGCTCTGCGCCTCTTCCTCATCTCCGTATTGATGTTCACATCCTCAACTGGGTTACTGTGCCTGCGCTGGGCCTTAAGACTTCTACTTTGACAGACGCTTCACATTAATTCCTGGCCTTCAATGCGGAAACGGACCCGACTGTCTAAAACTCTTCCCAAGCTTCAGAAAAAAATGTCTAGGGCCCATTCTCATGGTTCTCAGGCTAAAAAGGCTATCCTCCCGCCTCTCCTTCTGTCCTCCTCTCTCTCAGGCCCTGCAACAGGAATCCTGCTCTAACTGCTTCATGCCCCCGCCCACCTGATGACTCCTCTTCCTCTGTGTGGACTAGGGAACAATGTAGTCCTCGATGGAGAGGATGTCAGAGTTTATTACATTTTCAGACCAATTTGATGATGTGGCCAAAAGGCAGAAGCCTTTCACCAGGTGCACAGTTTGCATCACTGTCTGAACAACACACACTCGAGCCTCCTGTGGATGTTGAGACAGGCATGGTATCAAGAGAGACACAGACGCAAAAGTAACAGTTCGAAACATCTTTAGTAATAAATTTGGTTGGGTTGGTGGACTGCCTAACTGCCCGAACGCTAAAGGGGTGGTTCCGTCAATGATGTTTCTAAGGGCCGTTGATGTCTGTAAGTCTAAAACCAAAGTCCGTCTATGTCTGAGCCTATGCTTGCCCTCACTCTTAGACAAAATGTGTTTGGGGATATCCTTAAAGAAAAAATGGTTAAAAAGGAAATGTAAATCACAGTTGCTTTCAGGCAGACTTACCAATAGGTGTAGTTCTGCCAGTTCAAAGTAGTTCAACTCAAAATGGTTGCCCTAGGAACCTCAACGTAGGGCTCTTGCCGTACGTCAATAGAGTTCACAATGTCTCTGGGTCTCTTGGGATTCCCTTCCCCAAGCTTCGATCCTACCAGTTCCAAACAAAAAGACACAGTTCCCCTTATGCCTCTCGGGGTTCCCTTCCCCAAGGTTTAGGCCTCTCTTCACGATGTTCAACATTGTCTTTGATGGGCCTCTTTGGGTTCCCTTCCCCAAACCTCTCTTCTTCAAACTCAACAATGTCTTTTGTGGGCCTCTCGGGTTCCCTTCCCCAAGCCTAGGCTCCTCTTCTTCAACCTCAACAATGTCTTTTCTGGGCCTCTCAGGGTTGCCTTCCCCAAGCCTAGGCCCCTCTGGTTTCACACAAATGTTCAACTTGGCCAGATGCAGCGTTTTAACACACAGTACTTTCCATGGGGGAGTGTCAGACGTCAGAAAAACGCTGGGCTTTGGCTCCTCCCCTGCGCTGCCACTCTGATCCCTCTCTTTATACTCTCTTCCTTCTGGCACCTTACCCTCTTGTGCCTTATCAGTCTGACTTTATTTCTCTTCCACCCCTCTTTCCTTCTGTGGTGCACACCTGAACACCCCTCTCTTCTTCACAGTGCTTCTTGCACACTTTTCTTGACTTAATTGTGCCCCTGGCACTCTCTGTCCTTTGTTCCTGCACCCATGCACCTTCTTTTCCTTGTATCATGCTACTTGCACTTTCTCTTTTCAACCTGCAGGTCTTCCGTACCCTCTTTTCCAGCTTTCGGGTCGCTCTCACCCTTTCTTTAATTTCTTTCATTTTATCTTTACCTTTTCCCATCTCTCGAGTCGCTCACACCCTCTCTTTGCTTTCTTTCACTCGTTTTCTCTCTGTTGGGTCGCTCACACCCTTCTCTCCTGTTTCAGGTTGCTCCCAACATCTCTTTGCTTGCTGTCACTCTGCTTTTCAATCTGTTGGGTCACTTGCACCCTTATTTTACTATCGCTTTGCGCCTCTTGCGCACTCTGCTCTTCCTTGCTTTCTCCTTCTTTCTGCTTGCCGCTTTACTTTCTGCTTTCTCCTTCAAGCCGCCACTCCAACCATCCTCACACCCCTGGGTTCCTCTCATTCACATAGACTCACCCAGGCAACGTGGCACTGGCGACCAGCTCCCTGGGATACAAGGTGTGAGGTCAGAGTCTCACCACCTGCCCCTCAGACACTCCTGGGACCGACACACGTCCCAGGGGAACGAGCACTGGCCTGGACACATCCAATAAGCAACCACTCGCCTTCCTCCAGCCTCAAGGAGACAAAGCTCCTCCGCCACGCTGCGTCCCTTCTGGTACACCGGGCCAGCGTCTCGGCGTCCCATTCTCCTCCGGTCCTCTCAGGCTTCTCATGTTGCTGCCTTCACGTTGCAATCAGCGATCCCAGCTCGCTCGTACCTCTTGGCAGAATCGCACCTTTTATACCTGAAGTAATTGTCAAGTAGAGTCGGGTGTAAATGGTTTGGGTTGATTGCCTGACCATGCCTGACTCTATCAGTGGGCCGGTCTACTAGTGTACTAAAGTAGTAGGCCTCTCCCTGCCATCCTATGTTAACCTTAGGGGAAATCTTTATTGCTCTCGATCGCCACTTCCTCGTCCCATTACATGTTAGAAATGGGGAACAAGACAATATGGGGATTTATGTCTATAGAGGACATTATTATAAGGTGATTGGCAAAAGAGAGAGGGGAATCCCCTAGCCCTGATTTTATATAATACATGTGATTCTATTTGTGTCAGAGTACCCTCTACCCCAAACACCTTGCCATGAGGTTACTGGTCTTCATAGTACTTCCTATGATCTAAACTAGGGGAAGACAAAGAAGTGTTGGGATTGGAGTTATTTCTTTGTCTTATCTTGTCTGCTCCCGTTCTGGGTTTTGTTCCGGGGTGACATGTTTGCCTCTCTTGGGTTAGGGACCATGGAACCTGCATATTCCACAAAGGCTTGAGGTATTCCTCTGAGTGCAACCTTGGTTTCCCCTAACCAGGTGATCCTCCCTCGCTTTTCCACCCCAGAGTTTGGTCCAAAAGCGATGGCCCTCCCCTGGCCACCTGAATAGAGGATTCTCAGAGTTCACATGGGAGAATACCCCTACATTTCTCACCTACCCTTCCCCAAGAACACTGTCTACCCACTGTAGGGCTGTTTGTAATGGAGCAGCTTTTTAGATTGTCCTTTTCGGCTGAGGGCCATGTCCAAATATCAGAGCCAGGACAAAAAGGTTTTTACCAATGATGGATGGGAGAAAAACAGGGAACCTGCATGTTCTGCATGAAAGAGCAGAATCCGGGGAAATCCGGGCCAACGATAACCTACTCCGGAAGTGCCGATATTACGTCTGACTGATTATAATTGTCCCTAATCCGAATGGAAACGGGTATTTTTGGGTACATTTCTTAATCTCTGCGTACACATGTAATCTAGAAGTTCTTGGTCTATTTAAGGTTATCAAAGGCGACTAGATGATCGAATTGCGGTTTGATGGCCTGCACTGAGATCCTATTCACAATAGCGGGCTCATGGATGGATGAGGTTGGGACATCACAGTAGCAGGCACTCATAGTCTCAACGCTTTCGTCCGGTTCTTCCCATTCCTTATTTTCTTAGGCATCCTATTTCCATTGGCTCCTCCTTCAGATTTTGGGGACCTTCCTGGCCAGGTGTTTGGGTTCTTTACAGGAGAAGCAAACAAGGGTCGTGGGTCCACTACGTTTGCTTTCCTCTCGTCGTCTTTCCTCCCGACCTTTGATTTCTGGCCTTTTATCGGATCTCTTCCTACCATACATTTCTTTTGTTTTTATGGGGGTCTTAGATTTATACCATTGATATGGATAGGGACGAGTAGACCCTCGGTGATCCCTTCTTTCATCATTCGATGTAGGAAGTGAAAAGATTTATTGGCCTATGCATAATTCTGAGCAGCTTCAATTGCCAGGGTGAGCGTAGGTCTGCTTAATTGCAATACCGCTTTTTGAAGGAACGGCAGTAGTGACTTTATAAACTATTCTATGGTTTGTTTTTCAAGAACTAAGGTTAAGGTTTTGCCTCGCAACCATAGAGAGAGAGTGTTTTTAATTTTCTTCCCTAAGTTAATAGGTGTCTCACCTGGATTTGATTTTAAGTTACTTAGCTTGTAGCTATAGAAGCTGCTAGTCTGTCCTACTCTTTGCAAGAGGGCTTATTTAATCTCTGATATGGAGGCTTTTTTTCCCGGGAAGTTTCAGGAGTTGATATGTCTAAAGCTTGTCTTTCAGAAGGGGCCCTAAAAATCAAAGCTTCAAATCATCACTCCATTGAAAACTGGGTCGCTAACCGGTCAAAATTTAAAAGAAATTCCCTAGGTCATCTCCCTCCTTGTAAGGTTGTAGGACTCACTGGGGAATACTGGGTTTTACCTGAACGCAATCTGATGGTTTGCCAGGGTTTAGGACTTCCTCAATGACTGCCATAGTTACAGGGAGAGTGATGGTTTTGTCTGACTTCCCTCTGGATCTTGAGTCTGAAATAAATTCAGAGATGGTTTCAGATCCCTGCTCCAAACCTTTTGGGCTTCCAGGAAGCTGTTCTGGGGGCTACAATGTGGGCTTGGTCAAGACAGCTGGAAGATGTATGGCAGTTAACCCATGACCTACAAGTGCTGCTCCTAACCCACTGGGCCGGATATAGCTGTGTGGATATCTACCCTTCGGAATAAGGTGGTCCCACTGCTTCAAATGGTATGTGGATAAAGGAAGGGTATCAAGGAGGAGTTGATTCTGGAAAAACAAGTCCTGATGTTTAATAGGGATGCTAGTTTTGCCAAAGATACATTGTTTTGCTACTGAGACTCAATCTTGGTCTTCTGCCTGTACAATAATCTTCTCCCCAGTGAGTGGAAATAGTATGAGGAGCATAAGCGTCTCAACTTTTCTCAGTTGAACTATCTCCCATTCCTCACACCATATGTGAGACAGGCATGGTGACAAGAGACAGACAGACTCAGAACATATTTCAAAACCTTTATTTAAAATTTCAGGGTTGGTGTAATGCCCATATAATCCTAACTCTAAAGAGATGTTTCCCTGAAATTATGCTTCGAAGGGCCATCGATGTCAGAAAGTCCAAATAAAGTCTTTCTGTGTATAAACCTATGCTTGTCCTCACTCTATACAAAAAATATTTTTGGGGGCTGGGGGGGGGGGGGGGGGGGGGACTTTTGCAATAAATGAAAAGTAGTGGTTCAACAGAAAAATAGGAAAAAACAGGGTTGGTTTCCAGTGGCCTTCTTGCCAGGCGTGGTTTTAAGCTTACCAAAATGAGTTCAATCAAACAGGACTGATTGCAAGAGCTTTGCCACATGATCCTTGCAATACATTCAAATGCCTTCAGTGTCTTCGAGTTCCTTAGGGTTCCCTTCCCTAAACTTCAGCTTGTTCAAGTTTTAAACAGCACAAAAGAAATGTATAAGAGTTCTCCTTTTTAAGCTTCTCAGGATTCCCTTCCCCATGCTTCAGTCCTTTCAACACTATAAAGCAAACCAGCTTGGCCGGGCCTCTTAGGGTTCCCGTTCCCAAGCACAGGCCTCTTCCAAGTTTTCAACACAAAACATAATTATGTCACAGTTCCTTTTAGATTTCCCATGGAGCTCTACCCCAAGCTTGGGCACCTTTTGTTTCAAACACAGATTCCGTTGGTCTGGATATGCCTTTTCCTTATTTACAGCTTTTCTTAGATACAGTCTCCCCATGAGGTAGAATCAGAGGCTTTCCTAAAAACGCCAGGCTTTGCTTTTCCTCAGAGTTACCACTCTGATCCTTTGCCCCTCTCTTTATTTCTTACTTGTACTTTCCTTGGTACCTTTTTATCTTCACGTGTTTCTCGTGCACACTTGCATTATTTTTTATTCTTTTTAGTTTGTTGTGCACACTTGCATTGTTCTTCCCCCTATACTTCTTCTGTGCCTTATGCACCTTCCTGCTGTATTGTGCTTCCTGTACCCTTCTGTTCCATTCACTTCTGTCTTTGGCCGTGCCCAATTGCACTTCTTATCCTTTGCTGTGTGCCCTGGCACCTTTAAACAGTTATTTATTTATTTTTTATTTATTTTTTATTATTTGTTATAGCTGGTAAACCAACTTTTCAAATATTACATACATTTTCATAAAACATGATGAATACATTTATACTCGGGCGTTGCTTAAACCTATTTGTACAGAATTACAACAACAGAGTATATATACATAGTTTCTCGCAACTTGAATTTCATATGCCGGTCACTTTTCACTTTTATCCAATTTATTCGGATTTGGTTTCAGGAAAAATTAAATTTAAAAATTGTACAATTGCAATCTGTATAGTTATTCACGGATTAGAGAATATAAGATTCCATACTTGTGTGCAGTCTGTGGTGCTCTTAACAAGCAATTTTTCCCCAAAACATTTCACTCTTATATCATATAATGCAGTGCACTCAACCATAAGATGTTGTAATGTTTCTTTTTGCTCCTTAATTTGACAGTGTCGACAGAAATTCTGTTCCTTTGATATAACTTTTCTTCTAAACAAGATCTCATTTGTTTCGTACTGATTTAATCTAAATCTTAGATATTTCTGTCGGCATGCATGTGATGGGAATTTCAGCAGATATTCAGATATAACTCCATATCTTTTGGTACCAAATGCATCAGAGTTGAAGTCTTTGAGTTTTGTACAAAGTTCCATATTCCTGATCCAGTCAGCTTGATGAATTTTATTTTTTGCACGATCAGGATTTGTCAGAAGAAGCTCAATCGATACCGAGGCATCGGATGCTTCATTTAAAGTGTGATTTCTCCACTTTGTTGATATGCCATTTTTTGCTGTTAATAAATTTTGGGCCAGTACATTTAGAAAGGTAGGTTTCTCTAACCCCTCCAGCATTTTTCGTAGAAGGGCACACTGCTTCCATAATGCATGAGCATACAGAGACACCAATCCCAGTTCAGATCTTAATATAGCCAGTGGTGTTCCAGGCGAAAGTGATAATACTCCTTTCCAATATCTAGCTTCTACACTGTCCCAAAACTTACGGTTTTGCGGCACCAGGCCCTCAACTCCGTATAACACAATTGGTATTACCTTGGATTTATAGAAGGACACAACATGTTTCAATGTGAACTTCCCATATTTTCTTAGGAGAACTTTCGATTGAGATATCAAGGCACTCAATTTAACTCTAATTTCGATGGTCATAGTGCTTAGAGTTTTCTTGTGCTCAATATACACTCCAAGATATTTATATTTCACAACTTCAGTCAATACACAGTTTTGAAGGGACCATTTTGGATGATATTTTTTCGATATATTGGTATTCCAAACTAATATTTGGGATTTAGCTGTGTTGATCACAAGATTGTTTGCCATTGCGTATGAACCTAATTGGTTTAGCATATTTTGCAGGCCAATGGGTGTACGAGACAGTAATACCAAATCGTCTGCATATAATAAATAGGCCACCTTTTGGGATCCTATACGGGGCTCATCTACTACACAGTTCATTAGGACAGGACCTAAATCGAGAATGAAGAAGTTAAACAGGAATGATGCAAGAGCACATCCCTGTTTAACCCCTCTATGTGTAGAGATGGCTGGTGATAATTTCCCTTCCATGTTTAGTTTGACTCGCATAGATGTTGCCGTATGTAGTAACATCACCAGATTTACTAGCGATGTTGGACACTGATGTTGTCTGAGTTTAGCTAGCAGCATAGCTCTATCTATATAGTCAAAGGCAGATTTGAAATCCATGAACCCCAAATATAGTCGGAGTCGGCTATCAGCTTGCTCAGATTGTATCATTGTTAGGGCTAGGATGTTTGGTATCGTGCCCATACCTTTTACAAAACCAGACTGGAAAGGGTCCCTTAGGCAGTTTTTATCCACCCACTCATTAAGCTCTTTTAATATAATTCTACTAAATATCTTGGCAGGAACATCCAATAAAGAAATTGAGCGATAGCTCATCGGTAGTTGACGGTCACCTTTTTTGTAAATCGGAACTGTGATTGCTTCCGTCCACGTTTTGGGTAATTTCTGATGTTTATTTATAGCAGAGAATATTTTATAGAGAATGGAACTCCAAACTTCGGGATGTTTTTTCATCATGAAATTTGAGATCCCGTCAGGGCCCACGGCACGTGAATTGCTTGCGGTCATAATTAGTTGTTTTATTTCCTTTTGATCAAAACGGAGCCAGAACCTCAGCTCATCTCGAGAAATTAGTTTAGGGACCGTGCTTAAAGGTAATGCATATAATAGTTGGAAATGTTCTATCCACTGGTGTACCTCAACTGCTGTTGTTTGTAGATCTAATTGGCGGACATTGTTTGCTTGGTTTAATATGGCCCACATTTTTTATATATTTTTACCAGCTAAAGTTGACAGCATAATAGCTCCATCTTTCTGGTTAAGTGAGGCTCGATGTCCTTTTAGCCAGTTGTTATAATTCAAGCGCACTTTTTTTATAAGGACCATTCTGACAGGGAGAGGATGCCTTGTTAGACTTCTCAATTCGGCACGATATGCTCTCTTCCTGATGAATATTGATCCATCAAAAATATGAATATGCCTTTCTCCTTGTGTGTTCGAAGTTTTTTGTTGACTATACATTTGAATGACATTACTATATGTTAAACCTTTGTCAGATGTTTGCCAATTGTTTAAGTTGTTTGAATCATATAGAATTTAGTTAAAGTGCAACAGGGCATTCTCCGTCCATCATAGGCGCTTCTTCCCACCATTTACCACAAAACATCCACCTTTCGCTGTCTTTGGTTTGTTATCAATAGCTTCTGCCATTACTTGCCACCTAGGGCACAACATATTATGGTCACTTGCCACAGTTGGTGACACACAAAAAGAGCACATCACTTTCCATAGTGCAGGGTTTACATAAATGAAATCAATTGTAGAGACGGAATTACCTCTCTTCCAGGTCGGTGCGGGTGGAATATCTGTCTTAAACGCTCCATTCAAAACTTGCAAGTTTCTAAGGCCAACCATAGAATTCCACTACAATAGCCTTTCACTCTTTTGCACACCATTTGTTGCAAAGCAGTTCATATTCAAGTCTCCCGCTAAAATGAAATGCACAATGCTTTCATCAGCAGAGACTATATCAAATAATTTGTTAAAATCCCTAAAGAAACACTCAGATGAGATGGCTACTGGGTTCCAATATATATTCAAAATCGCGTATACATCACCATTGATCACCGCCCTTACAAGTAACATATGCGCATTTGGCATTGCCCACAGATTTGACGAAGATCCTGGTTCATCTTTCAAGGCCACCAAGAGACCCGCTGAGGGTCTACCTACTACAGGCTTCCGAGCTGGGTTCAGATGTATCTGGTATCCTGACCAGACTATAGGACTTAATAACCAGGTCTCTTGGAGTAGAATCGCATCAAATTTACATAATCCACTCTCATCATTATTCAACAGGTGTTTAAATCCCCGCGAGTTCCAGCTGACCAAAACAAGAGGAATATAGTTTGGCGAGCTAGTTCGAGTTTGTATTACAGCTACAAACACAAGAATTCCTCTCTTGTGATCGTTGCCTTGTGTCTTGATCATTCAACGTTGTCGTTTTCACCTTTGCCATAGATTCCATAGTACTTGGCACATCTGGTTCTATTGCACTATCCATTTCTATACTGAGCAAGAAGCCCAGATCGAACAGAGGTTTTGGCCTGCCATACCAGATTGCGAATTGCTTTAGATTGCATCCACACCCGCACTGCGTTTAAATTTTGATTGGATGTGAATTCGACCAGAGTCAAATCTGCAGATGTAATATCTTCTAATGATGGAATATCAGAAAAAATTGCTAAGATTGGTCCACGGTTCAAATCATATTGAGTACATGGAGCTGGCCTACATTTTAAGATCATGGAACACAAGGCCGATCGAGGGATAGCTTTTTCAATTCCCGTAGTGTCCTGTGTTTTTACTCGCTTGCCAGATGCCACATTACTCCTGTTTTTCATATTCGGAGCCAATTCCCCTAGAGCATCTTTGATGAGTGATATTACTTCTTTAGAGAAATCATTGGATAAACTCGATTGTGAACAAGAAGCCAATTTAGAAGTAGCTACACGTGTAATCACCGTTGGAGGTTCAATTTCCACACTTACTGGGGCAGTAACAGATGTTATAACTCCTGGATTCATAGAGACAGACCCCCCAGTCTCAATTTCCTTCGGGACTTCTTTCACGATCCCCACAGATTTTTCACCACTAACAATAGAGCTACAATGCAAAGTGGTTGAAACTGGTCCTACGAGTGGAGAGATAAAATGTCCTTGCATATAGGCATCTACTGCCTTCCGTATTTCAGATCTGTGGGCCCTTACATCCTCCCTTCTGTCCAGGGTTGTGTCCACACTTTCACTGAGGTTACTTGTTCTAATTACAGGTACTGTGTCTTGCTGTTGTAACCTCCGCGGCTCAGTCTGCGAAATTTCTTTTACCAAGGCATCTAATGGTGAGTATGGTTGAGTTCTAACTTTCTTAGATGCATTAGGGATCTCATTTGGCTCAGAATCGTTCGTTGTTAAGTTTTTTTTGTGCAGAGCGTTTTTTCAAAAAAATTGGGGCGATCTTCATGTTCGATTTTGCTATGACCGCAGACCCACCTTCATTCAATGTTGATTTAGTGACCGTCTTTGATCTAGCTTTCAGAAAAATGGGAGCCAAAGTAATTCCCTTCTTTAGATTTGGCAGTACTTGGACCCCATCTAGTTTGTCTAGACACTTTTCTGTTTGTTATCCCTTTGAAAACATACTTTGATTCACCTCATTTCTAATAGCGCAAGGTTTCTTTTTGGCTTCGTGAATGACTTGTGGAGGTCTTTCTCGATTATATTTCTTCTTAGCACCCCCTTCCTTTACCTGTGGTCTATCCGGAGATCACAGTTCAATAATTTCCTGATCATCCTCTGCCACTGATGGTTGTGAGGTTCCAATTTTCTTCAGGAATAAGTTGGTTGCAGAGTTATTTTGTTTTCCTCGCTGTTGTTTGTTTGGCTTTTTCTCCAGATTTTTTTTCATTTGAGATCTTTTTTCTTTGATTCTTTTTGCCCGTCTTGCTTCCCTCTTTCGGATTTTTTTTTCCCACCTTGGTGTGTTCTTATGGGACTGGTTTCTTCCATTACTCCCTCTTGGGAATCCAACTGAATCTCAATGTTTGCCACTAGAGGTTTCTCCACTGAGACCACGTCAAAAAGATCGTCTTTCACATTCGCCAGTCTCATAAATTCTTCTAGAGTTGACGCTGAAAGAGATGTATCATTCTCATGTAGAGGGACTGCCTCTTTATGCTCTAGTTTCGCCTGTTCTTGCAAATTCATATTATGTATTTGCAATTGAGCTAGTAGGGCTTTGTTTACAGCTCTATCATCCTCTTCTGATTTATGGATGTCTGCAATGGACCTCTGGATTGCTGAAATGTCCAGCCCTTGTTTGATAGACTCCAACTGCATCGACTGTAATTTTGGCAACACACTTGAATTTACAGCATTACAACAGCCCACTATGGAGCCGTCCAATACAGCCACCTCTTTTGTCAATTCCATCATGGATCCAGATTGGATTTGTACTTTGGATTTCAGAAGCTCGAAAACAGAGACCAGCGAATTCAACACATAACTAAGCGCAGTTAATGTATTAACATTCGCCTCAGTCCCCTCAGCCAAGATTGCCTCCCGAGCTTCACTTGGATCGATGACAATTGATGTTTCCATCGGTGGATCGTCCTGCCCCACACTGATAGATTCTGGATTGTTTTCTATGCCTGACCGATTCAGATGGCTCAAAATGGGGATACTTGTGTCTAGAGTAAGTGGGGGACTCATAGTTTCATCAGGCTGTCTATCGACTCTTAAGGGACTTGAGGATGTGTTAGTATCTCTATGAATTATTTTTTCATGTATCACTTTATTTACCCCAAAATGTTCCTCTATTTTTTTCTGAATTTTTGTTGTTGTTGTAGTATATTCAAGTCCCTTTTTCCAGTTGTCAACTAGGGTGGATTCAGAGCCCAAGGCCCCCATACATCTCACCGGCGTAGAAACACTTGGAGAACAAGAGTCAGCATGCACTAGTGCTTGAGTTTGCAACCCTAACACCCCCACCTCCATGGTTTGACCCCCACTATGATCTTCTATGGAGCCTCTAGCACTATTATTTGGCAGGCATGTTGTCATTTTCGACTCCTCCCATTCCGGGGCTCTAGGATCATCATGTAGTGAGCTACTCCTTAATTTCATTGGACCGTTTATTCTTATATATATATACCAGAAAAGAAATGGGGGGGAGGTAGAAGGCTGTGGGTAAGGAATGGTATGGGAGGGGGAAATTTCTGTCTTTCCCAACACATGTTACTGTAGACAAAGGTAATGTGTCCAGCTCTTCTTGTTTCCCACGTGAGATTAGAACGCTTGGGAGCCGAGCGTGGAAGTGAAGCGGCTGAAAGGCTAGTAGCCCACAGTCGCTGCCCAACGCTCTTCCTGCTTCCCACGCGAGGGTCCAGTGCACGTTGGAGCTGAGCTGAGCGGCTCAAAGGCTAATAGCCCGCAGTCGCCGCCCAGCGCTCTTCCTGTTTCCCACGTGAGGGTGCAGTGCACGTTGGAGCTGAGCTGAGCGGCTCAAAGGCTAATAGCCCGCAGTCGCCGCCCAGCGCTCCTCCTGCTTCCCAGGCGTAGGTGCAGTGCACGTTGGAGCTGAGCGGCTCAAAGGATAGGAGCCCAGAGTCACCGCACGGAGCTCCTGTTACTCCCCACACATGCTGCTTCTAATGACCGCAGTGATCGTACGGATCGCAGGAGTTGTACTAAATTATTGTTAAACTTGCTCTTAGCGTTCTAAAATTTCCGCCGCGATTACAGCAGCGTTGTCAAGGAGTTCAGTTTCTCTCAGTTCAAATAGTCCCTAGCAAATGTCAATGTAGTGGCTACAATTCAGTTCAATGCCGATTTACCTGGTAGCATGAAAGGTGGATCACGGTTCCCCGCTTAGCCTTAGCCGACTGCACTGACTGCTTCCACTTGCACACCACTTGCGCTCCGCTTCGCGGTCCTGGGAGTTTTTAACTCCTTCACCTCCAGTAGTGGTAGACAGCGAGGTAGGACTTCCCAACAGATTTTTGCACAGAATTCAGCCCGAAAAGATTGGAGACTGCAATGACTGCTTCCACTTGCACACAACTTCACTCCGCTTCGCGGTCCTGGGAGTTTTTAACTCCTTCACCTCCAGTAGTGGTAGACAGCGAAGTAGGACTTCCCAACAGATTTTTGCACAGAATTCAGCCCGAAAAGATTGGAGACTGCAATGACTGCTTCCACTTGCACACCACTTCGCTCCGCTTAGCGGTCCTGGGAGTTTTTAACTCCTTCAGCTCCAGTAGTGGTAGAAAGCGAGGTAGGACTTCCCAACAGATTTTTGCACAGAATTCAGCCCGAAAAGATTGGAGACTGCAATGACTGCTTCCACTTGCACACCACTTCGCTCCGCGGTCCTGGGAGTTTTTAACTCCTTCAGCTCCAGTAGTGGTAGACAGCGAAGTAGGACTTCCCAACAGATTTTTGCACAGAATTCAGCCCGAAAAGATTGGAGACTGCAATGACTGCTTCCACTTGCACACCACTTCGCTCCGCTTCGCGGTCCTGGGAGTTTTTAACTCCTTCACCTCCAGTAGTGGTAGACAGCGAGGTAGGACTTCCCAACAGATTTTTGCACAGAATTCAGCCCGAAAAGATTGGAGACTGCAATGATTGCTTCCACTTGCACACCACTTCGCCATTAAACTGTTATTTTCTTTCTCCATGCTCACTCGCACCTTTTCCTTAATTCCTTTGAGGTAGCTTGCCCTCTCTTGACTTTCTTGTGCACCCTCGCACTTTCCTTTTTCTTTGCTTCTGTCCGCTTTAACTTCACATTCGGGCCACTAGCCTTTGCTTTCAAATCCTTTTACTTTCTGTCCTCTTTATTTCTGCACTGCTTGCGTGCACCATTTTCTTTCTGTTACTTTCTTCCACTTGCTTTCTCTCTTTCTACTTTCTGCTTCTTGCTTTTCGCTTCGTGAAGTTTTATCAATCTTGCTTTCCACCCATTTCTGCTGCAGCCACCCGCACGCTCCCGAATTTCTTTCTCTGTTAAATGAAACTTGCTGCGTACCATTGCTCTGGTGAACGGTCTCTCCGGGATGCTTTGGGTCGAGCGCAGGGTCTCACCACCTGCCCCTCAGACATCCTTGGGCCTGGCACACGGCCCAAGGGAACGAGCATTTGCACAGACTCAGCCAGCAGGATCCCAGCTGCCTTGCTTGGGCTTGCAGGAGACACAGCTGCACAGTCATGCTGCATCCCTCCTCACACACCGGGCCAGCATTGCAGCACGGTGGTCTCCTCCGGGTCCTCCTTCCTGCAGCTCCAAGCTTTGTGGCTTCTCAGGTCCAAAGTGCCTCTCCAACTCGCTCCTGCATATGTGTGAAACCACACTTTTTATAGTGAAAAAGACAGTCAACTGGAGTCCGGTGTAAATGGTCACTATTAACAGCCTGACCCTGCCTGATAGCTCAAGTTCTTTCTACGGTAGGTTGCTTTTCTTTCCCCCATGTTATTCCTATGGGTAATCTGTACTGATCTTGGTTGCCTCTTACTCATCTCAGTATTTGTTGGCAATTGGGAGGGAGACATGGGGTGAGCTGGGAATTGGCATTTATAGGCTGTCTCATTACAAGTTGATTAATAAGGGACAGGGGAGACCCCCTGGCTTTAGTTTGGTAGACAAAATGTGATTACTTTTGTATTCACTTACTCCCTTTCTTACTCAGCCTGCCATGTGACCCTGGGTCTGTATAACCTTTCCTATGATCTGAACTGGGGAAAAACAAAGAAGTGTTGGAATTGAGATTATGCCTTTTTCTTATCTGGCTTTCTCCTTTCCTCAGGGTTGTTCTGGGAAAATCAGTGTGAGTCTCTCTCTGGGGTTAGGGGTAAGGGGACCTGCATAACCCATAAAAGCTTATGGGAGCTCTTCACCTGTCGTTCCATTAAAATACTGCGTCTCCTAGGGTTTTCTCCTGAAGGCAACCCTGGTTTCCCCTACCCAAGTGATCCGCCCTCACTTGTCCACACCCAGGGTTGGGATCCAAAGGCGATGGCCCTCTCCTGGCCACCTAAATAGAGAATTATCTGTGTCTACATGGGAGAATAACTCTAGGTTTCTCACACTCCTCAAAAAGGCTGATGAACACTTCAAAATCGTCACCTAGAAGGCAGTACCCAATACAAATTTCATGGAGGATATCCTTAAGGAAAAGGTCCCAGTCAGTCAGGCAATTCCCCTCCTGAACTCATGAAAGAAACACCTGGCTCCCTCCTCACATACACCCTCTCTCACTCAGGCTGTCGACTCCTTGGTTGTAACAACCACCAGACAAAAGGGCAGGGTAGCACTGTCCTTGTAAGTCTCCTCTGGACAAGGATTGCAAAAAGCTTTATGCTCTGGGCAAATGGATCATCGCCTCGGCTGCATTCTGCACTCGGATCACCAATAATACCACACTCCTTGCGAGATATAGCGATGCCCAATGGGGTCTTGCGCAGGAAGGTCTTAAGAATGTCCCAGAACCTACCTGCACCCAACTCTTAACAGTGGTGGCTGAGGGGCGTCAGATGATTTGTATTTATTTTGGTTTATATAGCGCTTTACACCAAAGTGCTGCACATTTTAACAACAGGATACATAAGACAATAACATTATAACAGTAACAGTAGAAGCAATTTACAAATTTAGAATCCGACCAACAAAACAATAAGTAGAGCAATTAACTGGAAGAGAGAAGGAGAGTAGTACAGTAGAACTGAGAGGGAGAGGGGGAGGTGAAGAGGGGGAGGAGGGAAAGGGTGGGGTGAAGGGTGAGAATGGGGGGAGGGAGAAGATCAATGAGAAAGGCAAGGAGGGAGGGGAGAAGGAAGAAGGGAGGGGTTTCAAGGCAGGGAATGGAGAAGTAGAGATTTGAGGGAAGTTCGGAATGAGTAAAAGGTGGAAATAGAGCGTAGTGAGAGAGGTAAGGAGTTTCAGTGTAGGGGGGGCTAGGAGATGGAAGGAGCGGAAACGGGATGATGCAGAACACCCTCAAGAACACTCTGGATTCGGCTGAGACGGCTGGACCTGTTTTCACACAAGAAACTCTGTTAATGCGCCACGCATGGCTCAAAAACTCAGGATTTAAGCCAGAGACTCGGACTTCTCTCATAAAGAGCCTGTGGAAGACTCTGCTCTCTTCGGTAAGGCGATCGATGAGGCCCTTGAAACTGCAAAAAAAGAGCATTAGACTCTAAAATCTTTAAACCAGATCTCTGCCAAGCCCTTTGTCCAACGAGGTGCCTTTAACACTGGCTGGCTCTTTCATGGGCAATCCTTTCCCGCTCTTCCCAAGGGAACTACGGAACAGGGGAGGGGCTACTTGGTTTTCCAGATAAGGTAATTCCTGCGGCTTCCAGTCCCCTCAAAAGCAGGGATTTCGGCACAGAAAGGGTATAGGGATAAACTTGGCAGTACGGATCCCCTCCCAGGTCTCCCCGGTCGAGGATGGATTCACATCTTTTACCTACGCATGGGAGTGCATCACTTTGGATCAGTGGGTACACAAAACATTCGCCCACGCTTACTGCATAGAATTCCTAAAACCACCCTGCTACCGTCACCCAAGAGCAGACGACTGTCAACAGAACATCTGCATATCCTGCTAGAAGAGATCCAGATACTTCTAGAAAAGGGAGCTATTATGGTTGTCCCTCATCTTCAGGTAAACAAGGGTATTTATGCAATATACTTCCTTGTACCAAAAAATAATGTAACCATGTCCTGCAAACAAGTATATCAAACCTCCAAAGTTCAGGATGACAACTCTTCCGAAAGTAATCCAACTGCTGCAACAGGGGGATTACATGGCCACCTTCAATATGAAAGATGCCTATTCTGATATCAGTGTTGCCAGCACACAGAAGGTACCTCAGGTTCAAGATAGAGAACACTCGCTATCAGTTCAAGGTACTCCCCTTCGGCATTGCCTCAGCTCCAAGGGTATTTACAAAGGTACTAACAGTAGCGGCAGCTCACCTGCGCAGGCAGTGCATTCCAGTGTGCCTTTATCTCGACGACTGGCTCATAACTGGAGACTCGTACGGAACGTATCTGAAGAACACTCAAAAAACAGTAGACCTCCTTTTCAATCCCTCATTCTCAATCAATGAGAAGTCATGTCTGGTCCCCAGTCAAGTCAAGCAGTTTCTAGGGCACTAATTCAGACAGAAGACGACCTTGTCTTCCCCTTCAACGAGAGGGTTCAAAACCTGTTGTTCTAGATCCCTCAGTATGTAGCCAGTATCCCGATAACCGTGCAGAAAGCCATGCGGCTACTGGGGATGATGGCATTCTGCATCTTCCTGGTACCACATGCCCGTCTGCGCATGCGTCCCATGCAGGAGTGGCTCTCAAGCCAATGGTGTCAGGCAAGTGGTCAGTGGGATGATCTTGTTTGGCTAGACTGCCCTCATTCAGTCTCTGCGGTGGTGGTCAAAGGAAAACCCTCTAAAGGGGAATTCCTTCACCACCCCCGCAGTAGTAGCCACCCTCACAATGGACCCATCTGTCAGGGTGGGGAGCACACCATCTACAAAAACAGCACACAGCATCTGGTCTCCATCAGTAGCATCCGAACATATCAATCTGTTGGAACTACTGACGTTGTTCAAAGCACTAAAATCCTTCCAAACACACCTACACAGGGAGACCGTATTTGTCCTCACAGACAGCACCACGGCCATGTGCTATCCGAACAAGCTGGGGCACTCACTCTCCAGGGCTATCCAAACTGTCACAGAACATTTGGAAGCGGGCACTCAAACACATGTTCCTACTATGACATGTTCCAGGGGAACACAATCTTCTGGCAGACTTGCTCAGCAGAGACTTTCACCTACCCATAGAACACGAGTGGTGCTTGCAAGAACATATTCTACTCAATGTCTTTGCAGAATGGGGTCATGCAGACATAGATTTGTTCCCGACTTTGGAGACTGCCCAATGCCCAGATTACACCTCCAAGCACCCTCAAACAGTCCAAAGGGAACGGTCTCTGGATAACATGGTCTGGGAAATTTGCCTGTTTTCAACTCTCTAAATGCAGCACCTTGCTGCCCTCTGTGCGTACACCACATCTCCCTGCAAGGTTCTATGGTGGAACATTCCTGCAATGAAGGCATTCATGGAAGGGGTAAAGCGACTTTACCCTCCTATTTCTAACCCAACTCCCGGATGCCAAATTCCGGATGGGACTTTAATGTTGTTCTCACAAGATTAAGGGGACCTCCTTTTGAGCCAATTCTTAAGGCCAGTGTTAAGGCCCTCCCCTATAAGACTGCCTTCCTAGTGGCCATTACCTCTATAAGGAGAGTTATTAAACTACAGGCTGTCTCGGTTGAAGACCCATGTGGGACCATTCATAAAGACACTGTGGTACTGCACACACACCTATGCTTTGCACCTAAATTAATTTCTAAGTTCCATGTGAATCAATCCATCGAACTTCCTTTCAGAATCCCACCCATTCAGCTGAAAGAAGTTTCCATACACTAGATGTTAGGATAGCAGTGGTATATTACCTCAAAAAGCGAAACCACTAAGAAAGACAAGCCAATTCTTTGTCTCTGTTGCTGCTGGTGGAGAAGGGAACCCTGTCTCTAAATCAGCTATTTCTAAATTGATTGTTAAATGCATCACACTGTGTTACTCTTTTGTCAAGAGAGATTTACCCTTCATGCCTAGAGCTCACCCTACTCGAGACAAAAGAGCTGCTATAGCCTTTATTGGAAATGTTCCTCTTGATTCGATTTGCAATGCAGCTACATGGAGTTCTGTTCACACTTTCACTCAACATTACTGCTTTAGACACACTCTAAGTCTGATTCTCAGGTGGGACTGGCAGTGCTACGACATCTCTTTGCTACTGTTCCTTCACACATCCCACCACCAATCTCCTGGTACTGCTTGCTAGTCTATGCACAGAATGTGATTCTAATCAGATTCACAAGCATCCAAAGGCATACATTTCTCACCGTAATCGTATTTCTGATGATTGTATAAGCTTAGATTCACATGCGCTCAACCTTCCTTCTCTCTTGGGGTAGAAGGAACACCGAAATCTTACACCTTCTTTACTTCTGTACTCGCTCACGCATTCTGTAAGGCTCCCTCATGGCAGAACAAAAACAACCAGTGGGACTGCGACGCATGAAGGGTTTTTGGTCCACTACACGTCACATTAGGGATAGTGTTACAGTCACGCCCATGTCGACGTCCCTTTTCGATCTTCGAAAGAAAAATGCAATATTCTGCGATTACCACTGTCAGACTATATACACAGCACGTAAATCTAAGCAAATACAATCATCAGAAATATGATTACAGTGAGTAATGGATACCATATACTTTAAATAAGACTGAGAAAGTACCCATCATGAGCGTGAGTACAGAGGAGATGAGCAAATTCTAACCATGGAAATGATATGTCTTAGACGAAAGAAGATGCTGAGGTGACTTAACCAGTCTCTAGGGTCCCAGTGGACCCAAGGGGCAGTTTGTGGTCAACAGTACCTGGTTTCAGATCTTTGGTGGCTTGACAATGTCGAACCCGGTGTAGAACCTTGCTGCAAGCATATCCAACTCAGTTCGGGCATGTTGGCTCTTGCCGGCACAAGCAGCAAGCAGGCATGGAGCAGGGGCAAATGTGGCCACTCTGTGCGGTCAAAGGGGGGGTTCTCCATGATGCAGGTCACAGTTCAGCCAGGCTGAGTCAGCCTTTAGCTGCTGAGATGGTTCAGAGCGTGGATCCCTTGCTCGCTGCGCCATAGGGAACGAAGATGCACCTTACTGATGAGTCCCAAAAAGGCTTAAACATGTATCGGGTTGCTTGTGTTTCCATGCAGTGGGACCTGGCCTAGCAGCTCGGGCTAGATTGCTCCAATTGGTGGCAGTATCTGACTGATTTGCATATGGCTAAAACCCTTTTGCAATGACCCAGACAGGCTACTAAATGTTGGTGTTGGAGGTTGCCCAGAACAATGCCAGTGGTTGAGATGAATTCAAAACCATACACCCATCACATTTTTGGTTCTAGTTTGTCTTCCTGTGTGAGAGCGGGTATGCCCAGACGTGGGTCCTTTGCTCACTGAACCATAGGGAACCAAGCTGCACCTCACTGATCAGGCCAAACAAGGCCGAAACATGTCTGGGGTTGCTCGTGTTTCCATGCAGTGGTACCTGGCGTAGCAGTTCGGGCTAGACTACTCCCATTGGTGCAGTACATGGCTGTTTTGCATATGGCTGGACCCCTTTTGCAGTGATGCAGACGGGCGAAAAAACGTGGCATGGAAGGTTGCCCAGAGCAGTTCCAGTGGTTTAGATTAATTCAAAACCATCCACCCATCACTTTTTTGGTTCTAGTTTGTCTCCATGCGTGACATTCCAGCAGTTCGAGTCAGCAGGCAACGGTCGTCGAAGTGATGATCTTGGGGTGCTGCTGTGTGTGTTTGTGAGGTGGCCGTTTGAGGGCTAGCCAGGTAGAGACGTGGTTGTAGCCACTGACCACAGTCGGCGTGTGACTCTCCAGCGGTTTTGATTGGATCCCGGCGTCAAGCAGTGGATTCGGGCCTAGCAGGTGACGAACTAGGGTAAAATGCAGTGTCGAGCCTGTTCGAAGTGCAAGCAATAGTTCGGATTGGTGGAGTGCAAAAGCCAGCACAGGGGTCTTTCCTTTTATTCAAGGTGCGGCAGAACAGAGAGCTTCAGCTGGTCTGATCCTCTGGACGCTGTGAGGCCTATTTGGAGGGACTCTGATGGGATGGTTGCGTGCAGGGTCTGCTCTCCGAGCTTTAGGAGATCCCGGTACAGAGTGGCAGGTCCTGGTCCACAGCATAAATTCATCCCTGATGGGCCCTGAGAGTGGGTAGGAGGGGCAATCTATCTTCTGCTTTTGATGTCTCCCTCACTTCAGGCTGAGTGCTTTGGAAAGTATAACTTTCCCAAACGAGGTCCAGTAAGTTCTTCTGTGGTGTAATTCGAGAGTGAATCTGGAGAAGGGGTGGGAGACCCCTCATTTAAAGGCACAAGTACCTGGGTGAGTGGACTAAAGCTAGTCTGCCTTAGTGGTCCAATCCCTGCCTTTCATAGAAGTGGATTTTGACCTTCTGCCAACACACCCAAGATTCTTTGCACGAGTGGAACTGGAGGGGACAGGAAGGAGAGAGGGAGAGCGAAGCAGAGAAAAACAAAATAGTGGAATTCTCTTTTCCGTGAACATAGCCCTCCTTCCTACTCCAAAGGCACTGTTTTCCTTCACGCTGGGAACAAAGTTCTTTAGAGATGCACCATCCTGGTGTGAGGCTACTCCTTTTAAATGGGTGTGCTTTTTGATACTTGGGGCCCAGGACCACAGCCTGCTGTGCTGCCGTCTCAGGCAGAGGGTGTTACTTGCCCTCTGAGATCAAAGAGGTAGGGCAATTCAGTTTCCTGTCATGCCCTTTGGCAATCACAACTCGTATGACCAGAATACACATCACTGACTCACAGGAGCTGACAGATGCATGATATCAATATGGATGTGGCGGTCATGATCATAAGTGGCACCATGCACTATGCCTAAACTCAGGCATAGCTTTATTTTAGAGTTTATCCTGTCCTCATCATGGGTTATGATAATCATAGTTTTAGTACAGGGGGGAATGTCTTAATTGGCAGCCCTGCGCTCAGAGACTTTGCTGTCGCAGTACCTGTCGAGTTGACATCCCTGCCCTTGGATACTGCTCTGTGCCACTGGTAAAGCAGGTGCTGCAAATCAGGGTACTGATGCAGCAGAGCCCAAGTAAAAGCGTTTGCCATGGAGCCTACAAAAGGTGACTCTGATCAGAAGATTACCGTTTCAGAGATGGAGTTATCCTCATCATTTTATCTATTAATAAAACGCCAGGGCTTTGCACCCTTGCCCGATGGCAATTCCTTGCAGCTTTCCATTTCCCTGGTCTCACTGTCCGGGTCCTGGAAAGCAGTTTACTCAGTCGAATAACTTCCCTTTAGCACAGCCAAAACTGTTGGGTTTTCCAATTATCATTTTGAATGTTGTGAAATTTCAAATAACTTCAATCCTACCGGTCTTACTTTTATTGCAGTGCATCATTTTCCATGGGTCCAAAAACAAAGTGATTTTTATTGATCTCTTTTAGATGTCTTCTATGCCATCAGAGATGTTCCTTCTCGGGAGGCAAAGTGATAGCCCAAGCTCAGTATTTTCTGAAGGTTCAGGTAAAGTTCTACTTTTATATAAAACATTGTTGCATATCTTATTCTATTTCTCTGGTTATGTGCATAAACTTATGGTTCCTTGCCATGTTACCTCCATCTGCTGTACAATTATGACTGATCAGTAATGAAATTAAGTTTGAATGACCCTGAACAAATGTTATGAGTTGTTTATTTACCCATGTCACTACCAAATCAGTCATTAGCTACATGCTTGCCATGCCTTTCTCTGTTTCTTATGTTTCATATCAAATTCACATCCATGACAACATGCACACCTGCCTTCCATGGTTTTGTCTGTTTTTGCTCAGTTACTATAATTCCATTTCTGTGATGGGGGTCCATGGGTTTGATTTCTTAGGCAAACAATATATGCTTTAGTGAGACCTGACTCCTAAAATCTGAATACAAAATGTCTTGTGCATTCCCAATAATTGGTAACTCATCAACACTTTGAGGCAAGTTCCTCAAACCCGCTTTAAAATCCGTTTTATATTTGCTTTCTTCAAAATGGAATTCTATACTCCAGCAACTCCTAATTATGGTCCCAAATTAACCTTAGCCTTTTTCAGGAAAATGTGTCGCAATTCGATCACATTAACTTCTTAGCTATGTACCTACTCCTGAAACAGTCCTCATTAGGGCATTAAATGATGACAGGGCAGTACATGTTAGAGGCCAAAGGGGTAGTATGTGTAAAATGAACTCCTCTGCATCACTGTTTACAGGCATATCATGTAGTTTTCCTTCGGACTCAACCCTCTAGCCATTGCTAATTAATCTATCCATATAGCCACTTAGTCGATTAATTGGAAATATGTTCTTTTCACCTTTCCCGCCGTAGAGCACCACCATTCTTTTTGCTTGTTTTGACCCCTATCCTGATTTTTAGAGGTACGTGAAGACTTCTGATTTACTTCCCTTGCCTGATTTGCTCATTCTTATGGGAAACTGACTAGTGCTTAAGACTGTCAGTACCGAGAGACTAGGATTCTCTTTCTAAAGTCCTGTATTGTTACAATTGCACACATCACCTTATAGTAAAGTGCAGTTAGGATACTTTGTATCCTTATATTTTTGTATATAATGGCTTTTTGGTTACTTTTCATATGTGCCTAAGACAAGACGGTGGCAGCTGTGATATTTTTACAGTTTTTGTGTTTTTTTTACTGGCTACTAAAGGTGGCTAGCACACAGAGATGGCCATGCCACAATGTTGTTTTTGATTGTTCTTATTCCTTATATGGAAATGCCTTTCCTGGGGAAAGCTGTGACTTTCACAGGCTGTGTCTTCCCCAGAGGAAGGTGTCAAGATTATCTGTCTCAAAGAGACAATCCAACTCCTCAACTCATTCTAGTAGGGAGGGCTGGCTTCAGTAGTCAGACTTCGTTTCCCCTTCTTTTTGTTCCTGGTGGTCCATCGTTCCTTAAAGAGGTAGGGCCTGTCGCGGGGGCAAGCCACTATGTCTGCCTACCCAATTGGCGGACTAGTGGCCATCTTCCCAAAACAGACAAGCAGGGGAAAAGCCGGTGTGGCAGAAAAACCCCTTATCCGGTTGGTTCACAAATGATGATTCCGAAGACCACAGAAGAGCGAAATGTGAGGCAGTGGAGTAGTTGAGATTGAATCCTTGCTGTAGGTATGTAGCAGTATGCAGTAGGCAGCTAGAATGAGTTTGTGCTGACGAGGTAAGCAGGAGTTTTCAATATCCCCTTAAGAGGGAGTAGAATGAAAGAAACCCCCTCAAAGCAGTAAGAGAGCACTGAGAGCAGCAAGTTCCGAGAAGGAAACTGGGAAACAGAAAACTGACGGGGAAACTCCAATAGCGTCCGAGACACACGCGGAGAAGGAAAGCAGGGAGGAATGAGAGGGAGAGAGGCAGGGAGGAGAAGCGAGGCTGAAAGCAGCGCTGAGAGACCGGGAAACCAGGGGAGAGGGATGCTGCAGGGAATCGAAGGGAGCCATGCAAGCACTCGGAGGAGGAGTAGGAGAATAAAAGCTGCACACAAGGAAGAATTCACAGTAGGAGGTTAGTGCCTAAAAAGCGTATGACCCCTAGTAGGAAACGGGTTGCAACGTACCGTTGACTGTCGCTGGGGGAAACAAATAGCGGCATGTGGCGGCCATGTTAATAAACAACTAGACTGCTAACCCATGTTGCGGGAAAGCTGTTCCGTTCATATCAATGGAGGAACATCCAGCGCCTCCAGAGGCACCACAGGGCTGAGGAGGTGACAGAAGCGGCTGAGTCTGTCTAGTCCCAATCCACATCCTCTGGTGCCTGAAAGTCTGTTGCTGGAAAGATGTGATGACCAGTGGCTTGAATGGTAGATCTTATCATTGGTGGACTTGGGCTTGCTCCAAGCCTGAACCTTGGATAAAAGGAGGACTCTTCGACTGTTCGGCACATCATCATTGGAAACAAGATTTCTATGAAGAAGAGCAATGAAGAAGAGCAGCCCGCTGATGACTCGAAGCCGACTCTTGCAGCTGACCAGCATCGACTCCATGTTGTCTGAGTGAAGCTCGGTTCCTCTGTCCTGATCTCAAGAAGGTGTTTGTTGGTGGTTCGACCCCTGGACCAGTGGCAACATCCAGTCTGGAACTCTGCTTGAGGATCTGTATCTGCTGAGCCTTTAGAAGGGTCCCTGGACCACTGTAGGTATGGACTGACCAGCTCTATCCTGTGTTACCTTGTTGCACTCATCGTTGGTCCGAACAGAGCCTTGGAACTTTGCAGATCTTCAGTGTGTGCCATAAATTGCATGCTCCTGATTTTTCAGCCGTCTCACACCAAGGGAAGCTGTGCTGGGTCTGCTCCTGTCTTCGCCGCCTGAAGATAACCTGTCGCCGCCTGACTGTGGCGAGGCTTGTTAAAACACTCATTGAATCCTGTGAGGTGTCTTAAGGGGGTCTGCACTGCAGAAGTATTAATCTTTCCTTGTCTAGGGTCTTCTACTGGAGGTTGTCTGAAACCCATTCCTGTGCATTGTGATTGCCTGAAACGAAATCCTGACATAGCAAGTTACCTTGGCACCCGTGACCCGTGGTCCTTCCTCGACCGGACCAAGCCCAGAAGATTGTGTCCCCAACTGATTCGGGAAT
Organism: Ambystoma mexicanum; assembly: GCF_040938575.1. NCBI lineage: Eukaryota > Metazoa > Chordata > Amphibia > Caudata > Ambystomatidae > Ambystoma > Ambystoma mexicanum. Next base: position 1,505,171,920 of record NC_090932.1, on the reverse strand, counting down.
ACCTATAGTGGTCTCTGGAAGAATCTGAGTCTGGGGGTAAGCTAACATACCGGTTTCTGTCCCCCCCCCATGTCCTCCATAAGGTTACATTGGGCATAAAGTCCTGACCCTAACTCACTCTGACCGAACCTTTTATGGTGGATCCTGGATAAATGGTCCTTCCCATGGCCTATCATAGTGTGTTGTATTGAGTTTAGTACTTGCCTGAACTTTACTTTAACTTGTATCTAACTTGGGGACTTTCAATAATCACCACTACAGCCCACTGCTTTCTTTCTACATAAATGTACCTGAACAAGTATCTACTTTGGAACTGGTGAATGTTGTAACGACACTCGGGTATGTTGTTCAGTAAGCTTTATTCAGGTTGCATGGTTATCTTAGCAAGTCCATAAAATGTTACATTGAGGATCCACCAGTACCCACCACCCAGGTCCCATCTCTCCTACTGACTGGTCTGGAACACTGAGTAGGCCATTCACCAATTCATAACCATACACATTCTATCAATGACATCACAGCCCCCCTGACATAATACACCTCATACTCACTTGCTCGGATAGAGACTCATGAAACAGATGCCACAGTGGAAATATCTATTGATTGCTGCCTCTTCTAATGATTCCAAAAGGTTTTGGGAGTTCATGGCAGGAGGGCCCCCTTACAGAAGAGAGCAGACATTGAGGGGAACACATGTGGAGGCCAAGGCCTGGGTCAATCATTTCTCATCCCTGTATGCGGGCCCTGCGACTAAATTTATTATTGGGGAGCGGGGCCCATTGATTCAGTTCTCATTAAGGGAGGTGAAGGATGCGACCAGCCAACAAGCGCTCAATAGAGCCCCGGGCCCAGATGTGGTTCCTGTGGACCTTTATAAGCGGGTGGTGGATCTGTGGGCCCCATTGTTGACAATTTGCTTTAATTCATTTTTGCAAACTGGAGAACTCCTGTATTCATGGAAAAATGCCATCATTTATCCTATATTTTAAAATGATTGCAGGAGCCCCCTGGCCTACAGATCCATATCACTCCTGGACACCTCTTTTTAAATGTTTGCCCGCATTTTACTGGGTTGCATCAAGGAATGGATCTCAACCCATTCGGTGCCCACACATTCAGTATGGCTTTACACCAGATTTGGGGACCCGCGATCAAGCCCTCAATTTGTATTTGGTGGGGGCGCAATCAGTTTTTGTAAAGGATGAAGCAATCTATTTGGCCTTCATGGACCTAAGCAACACCTTTGATGAGATAAATGGAGCAACGCTCTGGTCAATGCTTGAGCCCATGGGGCGTTCAATTGAGTTACTAAGTGTCTTGCAACTGGTGCATGGCGGTACTAGGGCTTGCGTTCACTTTGGAGAGCAGGGATGGTGCACTAGATACTTTTGAGGTTGAAACAGAAGTTTACCAAGGATATCTTCTGGCGCCGGTTTTATTTACCTTCTACATTAATGGCCTTTTATAAGGCCATTATTGATTCCAGCACAGATTTCCCCCGGGTTGGAAACAAATTGTACCCCCTGCTAGCTTACACGGATGATACTGTTCTAATCACCCGGACACCCCAATGCTCTCCAGAAACATATTAATGTCTATACTGATTTTATGACAAATCAAGACTTGAAAATAAATTCCAAAATGTCAGCAGTTATGGTATGTACTGCTGGGAGGTGAAGATCATCGAGATGCATGGAATATTCAGCAACATTTCTGTTATTCTGCGGGTGAAGGCATTTGACTACCTGGGCGTCTGATTTGCTGAGAACTGGAAGGGGGTGGCACATATACATAAACAAGGAATCAAATTGAGTCTGGCATTGCGGAGTGTGAAGAATCCTATGGAACCCTCACTGAAACCCTGCCTAAAGTTTCAGACGCTTCCTGATCCTGACTTTGGGGGTGTCCTGATCCTGACTTTGGGGGTGGTGTACTGTGGGAGGATCATTTGGAAAGAGACAAGGCCCACGGTGGTGAGATACCATGGGATGAGACGCAGTATTTGTCCTCTGAAAGGCAGTGCCTTTGTGGGTTGCCAAAACAAGTGATGGCATATTGCCATTAGTGTCCCTGATTCACATGTCCGATCTGTAACCTGGAGTACAAGCTCTGGAAAATCTGAGCAAACCTTGTTAATAAAAAAGATCTTTCAAGAATAAATACCCTCCTTACTCCGCAAGGTATAACAAAAGGATCTAGAGAAAATGCCTTAAGTCAGATGTTTTCCTCTGTAATGACCAATCCTAACAGTCCATATTTTAATAAGTTTACGGGAAATAAATGTACCTTTTTAAAAATAGCTCCGAGGTTAAAAAAAACGAACTTTACTGAAGGGTACTACAAGTCCCATAATCCCAGAAGGGGCAAGGAAAAGGGCTGTAGAGGCAAGCTGTAGCAGTGGCCGGGCAATCAAGCCTAACAGCCCACACCTGAATGAACCTGGGAGGCATAAGAGGCCCCCTCTGGTGCAGGCAATTGAAAGGAGTGTAACGAGCTGGAACTGAGACTGAAATGTGAGCTGTAGCAGAAGGAAGAAGGCACAAGGCTGGCAAACCAAGTATAAGTGGAAGAACAAGAAGAGCATCCTGTTCCCCCAAACACTGAAGTGCAGAGGCTGCGCAGCGGAAGACTTGTACGAGAGCTGTCTTTCTCTGTGTGAGCCTAATAGCTGTGGTTGCCGAGTTGTGATAGGGCAGGAGACTGAGGCAAGAAGCAATTGATAAGCTGTGGGTCTCTGGAGTGAGAAGGCCTCCCTGACCGTGTGGCCGGACCAGAGGCACCTTAATTGGAGGAGGGTATGGTGCTCATCGATCCAGAAGCAGTAGAAGATGTGGCAGGAGTCGGGAAAGCAGTGGAACCTGCAGAAGAAGTGTTCAAGAAGCCGGTGACTGAATCACAGTATTTTAACACATTGGCAAGCATTGCCAGTAGTAGTATCCAGCTCCCTATTAACTTGCATAAGACTTTAAGCTAGTAGAAGTTGCTTGAGAAGTTAACGCTGCTCAATCCCATTGTTCAATTGTTAAAGACTGTTACTGCTTGAAGTAGTGATTGCGTGCCCTTAGGGAACGCTGCTGAGACCATTATCAATTACCTAACTTTGACAATATACATGTTACAATCTCTAACTTGTGTGAATTACATCAAAGAGTGGTTGTGTGTGCTTAGTTATGATTCCCAAAAGAGAACTGAACTCTATCCTTCACTTTCACATGGGAATACAATTGTATATCAATCTTTAAACCTTAAAAACTATATCAAGAAGTGGTTGTGTGTGCCTAATTGTGATTTCTAAAGACAGACTGACTTATTTTCTTTATTCTAACATGGCATACCATTCATTTGAAGAAGTTAAGTGTATGTATGAGGAAGAGAACAAGCATTGCCCATGCCATGTGTCTCCCCACATTAACACTGAAACCTGCCTTTCCCAGAGTTAAAAAGTCATCTAACTGTACTGTGAAGTTAATAACTGTTCATTGGCCTAAGATACACCTTCCCTTCTTCCACCTTCCCTTACACTGGCAATTAAGCCACATATGGAGAAAATGTTCAAACCTGCTCCAACTGACCCTCTTTAATATCCGGGGTCATGTAATACCTGACTCGCTGGTAGTCATTACCACTAGGAAGCGTGCTGGAGTGCCATTTTCCAATACCGAGGCACCTCCAGACAAAGAATGTAAAAATCTTTACGTTTTAGGCAAGATGGTCACTGCTTCAGTGGCTTACTCAGCACGCATTGCCAATAATAGTATGTTGTTGGCAAGCTACTGCGATGTTCACTGGGGGTTTCTCCAAAATAACTTGACAGACGTCCTTGAGCCAACCAAGTGCCAACTACTTAACATCATTAAAGAGGGTAGGCCAGTTATCCACAATATTTCAAAGAATACCCTGGACTCTGCAGAAACAGCAAGCAGAGTCCTTGCACAGGGAACATTATTAAAGAGGTACTCTTGGCTCGCAACTTTGGATTCAAACCAGACACTCGGGCCACCTTAATTAATAATAATAATAATAATAATAATAATAATAATAATTTTATTGTGATGTCCAAAATTTTGACTTTACACAAACATTAAACACAATAAAACATGATATAACGTAGTAGTAACGCACAATGCCAAATCCAAATGCAATCTGTGAGACACAATAGAGAACAAAAAAGAAAAATGTATACACAAAATACAAGATGCCAAAGGACAATGGATAATGCACTGTACATTAATACAGTAAAACCGAATAACATAGCATGACTTCTGAGTTCCAAGTTCATCAGACAGCACAACCCATAATTCTTTCAAGCATAAACAAATATATGTACAAAAAGAGGGTATAGTAGAGTCCAGATGTTACAACAGGATCAAAACTTTCCGTAATGTCACAAGCCAAAGACGGGTTTGGGGGGGTACCCCCAAGGATGAGGGCCATGGAGACTTTAGTCAGGTAGGAGGGTCTTGGCATGTGACTATACCCTGTAGAAAACTAGCTGTAATGAAATGGTGTCGGAATTGAGACAATAGTCCCAAGAAGAGTCCCCAGTAATGGCCTCATACCTATGTACCAGTTTACCAAGCATGCACATGTACACCGGCCCCATTGACGCATTGGGTAAGGCCATGTCTGGCTGACTCTTTGAATCCTGATATACGAAAAATGCGATAGGTCCTATGTTCCAATGTCACCCCCATGACTGCAAGTACCGGTAGTTGATTTATTCGCAATCTTAAAATGAATTGCCTTACTTCAGGTGCTGGGCATTACAACCAATAAGGTTGGGTCGTCCGGTATCTATGCACAACGTGGGACACTGCCTCATATCCTTTTAACCTAGACAGGTGGGTATAGTTCCCACACCAATCCCATCTGTTTAATTTATGTTCAAAGGATTTTTTCAAATGGATAAATGGCAAATCTTTATTTTTAGCAAAAGTCCAGTCAATCTCTGAGAAGAGAGTTTTGTTCAGCTGTTTAGAATTAGGCCCTCGTGGGACACTCTCAGAGTCATAGTTACATCCAGCTAATGCAAATAATTTGCAAATGGGGGCGGTGCATGCTTTTAGATAGAAAGATCCACGTGCGCGCAAGACCATACCCCTCAGTGAGATAAGGCCCAGTTCCAAGCCAAGATGCTGCATAGGGCACGTAGGGCCCAAGCCCAAGACTGTACGCCAGTAATGGCCCTCAAGTATGTTAAGCCAGGTCAGGTCCTGCATCGCCAATGCTTCTAGGCCATAAAGAATGGCTGGAACAGAGCATTGCTGGTATAGCTTTACAATACCGGCCAAACTATAGCCTGCAGATCCCCTGGCAAATTTACAGGCTTGGAGTGTTAGTAATTTAGCTCACCACTTTTTATGAAAAATTATCAGATCATAATTAGGCTGAGCATCAAAATCCAAGCTTAACTCAGGCCACCTTAATTAACAAGCCCATTGAAGAATCTGCATTGTTTGGCAGCTAAGAAGGAACGCAACACACTTAAGACCCTTATTCAAATTTCTAATAAGCCGTTTGTCCAATGCAGAGTTTTGAATACCTGCCGTTCCTTTCGTAACATTTTGGCACTGCGCACCTGGCCACCCTATGACCCAGGTACCTGCTCACCCTGCCACCCTTTGGCACTGCCTCCTGGCCACTCCTTGCACTGGGGACTGTATCTGTACCCATACAGTTCCCCACATCCCCATTTTCTTTTTTCTGCACTTATTGGACTTACCCAGTCTGCTGCCTTCAACACAGCACTTTCAGGCTGCAACCACTGTTTATTGCCTCTATTATCTATTTTTTTATTTATTATGATTTATATGTTCCTGTCTGCTGCACACTTTCCACTCTTCTCCTTCCATGCTCTTTTCCCCTTTCCCTTTCCCATGCACTTGCGGGTTCTCAATGTCACTGGGCCTAGTAAGATCGTTGTTTTTTGTTCTCCCCTTTACCCCTCCCTTGCCTTGTCGCTCTCTGAAACACTTGTGTACGAGCATGATACAAATAAATGATCATATCATATCAAGCCTTCTCTAGACCCACACATTCAGGGTTTTCATCAGTGTCCTTCTTGGTACAAACCCCAGGGTACACAATCCACCTACCAAACCCACAACAGTGAGGTTTTAGACGATCCAAGGGTAGAGGTAGGAGTGCAGCCTCTAGAGGCACCCCTGCCCCTGCCAGCAAGTGACTTTCACATAAAGGTTCCCTCTGATGCATCTCCAGTAAGAGGTTGAATATTATCATTCACCCACTCAAGGGAGGGGATAACCTCAGACCAGTGGGTGCTGACTACCGTCACAGTAAGATAATCGAATTTCTACTAAAACCCTGTTACCATCCGCCAAAGAACAGAAGGATGTCGCAAGAACATCAACTCACCCTGCAAGCGGAGGTCGAGACATTGCTGCAGAAAGGAGCCATAGAACTCATCGCCTTTTTATATGTAAATAGGGGTATTTATTCAGAGTACTTCCTTATACCTAAAAAGGATTTAACCACATACCCTGCATTAGATCTGCGTCCTGTGAACAAGTATGTCAAGTTTGATGAATCGTTTGGTGTCATCACTTCTTTCCCCGACAGTGACCTCTCCCCATGTCGCCAGGGGCTAGCAGCCGCTACTTGATCCTGACCATAGGGCCAGCTATATGAGGTAGGATCACATGGGGCGAGACAACCTCTGGGAGAATATCATGGCACCATAGGATGAGACATGGTATCCCCTTTCTTTTTCTTCCAAATTTGAACTTTGACATATGATATAATGCGTTACAAACTAGTATAAAGCCCCCCATGAAAATCTAACCCGGCGTAGCACCTCTCCTCCCAGTTATCTCCCCTTTCCCCCACCCCTTCCACCTCTCCCCCCACCCCGCAGTGAATTCTGAGCAACTTCGGTAGATTCATACTGAGTGTGTTGACCCCCCTCTGGAAGGACAGTCTCAAAGTTTTAGGGCTGGATGTGCAGCTGATTTACACAAAGGGTTACCTTTCCCAATCAGCGTCTGGGGCTCTACGTTGTTACATGGAGACTACTCGTAAACCGGCCATACCGCCCACCAAAACTTTAAGTCCCCCAGCATTGCTCACCGGCCATACTTCTCAAAAAAAGGCACCTAAAGAACTTCAATATTGGACCGGGACTCCTCCAAAAGATGTGTGAGGAACTCCATATCGTATATGGCGTGCACCTTTGCCACACATTCAATTTCGACAGGCATACGCAGGTTCTTCTTCAACTGGGCTAAGCAGCATCTGGCAGCCACCAACATAACCTGCACCATATAGCCATCTTGCACCTCGCCTTCCCGCACTATCCACACCCCAAAAAGGAGAGACCACGGCGAGAGCTCCCTGTGAATCCCATCCACCCCTCTCCTGCACATCAGCGTCCACAAGGCGTCAATGTCCTTTCCCAGGTCTTGTCCACATCGGATCCTGGCCAGGAGCGGATCCCTAGGCTCTGCCTGAGGTATCGTCCTATACAGTCGAGCAATAAGCCCCTGAGAGCCTGCCTTTGTGAGCAAAAGCTGCGCAAAGGCTGTCAGTCCCTCTGTAAGTTCTCACCCCATTGACCATCTGTGAACACCCCTTTCAATTGCAGGTATCAGAATACCGACACCTTCCCAATGCCCAAACACTCCTCCAACCTATCCCATGAAATAAAAGCCCACCTTCCCACACTTGGCCAGCCCTGCTCAGCCCTGCCTCGTACCAAAGCTGGAACACCAGTGGCTCCTCAATTCCGTCCTGCAGGGGTGGAGCCCAGATACAACTTAAGGGTGACGGCCACGTGGACAGCCATCTATTTCCCCCCCCCCTCTTTCCAAAGGGACCACAAGACCTCTACAACCGGGTGGTGCAGCACCATCCTCGGGACCTGGGCACCCACAGCTTCTCCCCAGGGGCACGCAGTGCCAGAACTGCATTATCCATTGGCACCCATTGTTTGTCGGAGAGCGGGTCCAGATGGTCCACCAGGACACGAAGGTCCAGAGGTCCAGAACCCCACCCAGCCCTCCTCCTTCGGTAGAATCATTGTCTTGAAGGCTATCCTGTGCTTGGCCTCTGCCCATAGGAACTTCAACAAAGCCGTCTTAACCTTACCTAAAAAAGACCACAGGACCACCACCGTAAGCATTTGGAATAAGAAGAGGAATTTGGGTAACACTCCCATTTTGATACAGTTTAGGTGCGCAATAGCCTAAACCTCGCCCACCTCTCAATATCCTTCCACACCGTCGGCCGACCATAGCAGCAGGTAGTTCTTGGGGGGTGGGAGGGGGAGATCTTCATAGTTGCAGGACACCTGCACCCCCAAATATCAAAAAGAGTCCTCATGCACCTGAAACGGCAGCCCCTTGATGTACTCCCTCTCTACCCGCGCCAACCCTCTGACAACATAGGCCACCGATTTCTCCAGGTTGACTTTAAAGCCGGGTAGATCCCCATGCCGCACTAGGCTCTCCAGCAAATGTGGCACTGATTGCGCCAACTTCGTAACGTAGAGCAGAATCTCGTCTGCGAAGAGGCTGATTTTGCACATCAGCCCCCCTATCTGGACCCCCCTGATTCCCTCATCTTTCCTCACCCATGCAGCACACGGCTCCATAGCCAGTGCATGGAGCAGCAGAGAGAGCAGACACCTCTGTCTCGTGCCCCGCTGTAACGGGAAGGCCTGTGACATGCACTACCACAATGACTGTCGGCTTACAGTACAGAGCTGCAATCCACCCTTTCCATCTCGGGCCCATCCCTATGGGGGAGAGCACCTCCCTCATTAATTCCCAACTCATTTGGTTGAAGACCTTCTCCTCGTCGAAAGCCAGCAGTTGGTTCTCCTCTCTCACCAACACCAGTGTGTTAAGAATGTGTAGCATCTTACACATGTTATCCGAGCCCTGCCTGTGCATTATGAAGCCTGTTTGGTCTGCGTGAATCAATCGGGGAAGGCATGCCCCCAGGCAAGATGCAAGCACCCTGGCAGATATTTAGGCGTCCACATTTAGTAGGGAGATGTGCCTGTACGGGGTGGAATTGGCAATATCCTTCCCTGTGTTTGGTATAACCGCTATCCAGGCCTGAAGGAACGTCAGTGGTATGGTGCCCTCCCCAACCAGAGTTAAACTGTTTAGCCAGTGGTGCCGCCAAAAGGGACTGGTACCGTTTGTAGAAATCTTCGGTGAATCTGTCTTCCACAGGGGCTTTTCCAACTTTTGGATCACTCGTAGCACCTTTTGCCATGTTACCTCCTCCAGCTCCTCACTCTCCACCACTGTGAGTTTGGGGAGCTGCAGGCTGTCCAGGCATCCTCGCACTGCCTCTCCCATTATCTCTACTGGTCTGGTGTAGAGACAACGGTCTGGTGTAGTGCCCCCCTTCCCACTCCCTCATCCCCCTCCTTTCCACCAGGATGAGGAAGACTCCAGGGGCGGGGTCCAATAAAAACACAGGGATCAATCTCAATGCCCCCTTCATGTGTCATCCGTCTGGGGTGATGGAGTGTTCAGTTTCTGAAACTTTCTGGCTCCTTGAATTTTACCCCTTCTCAGTGTGGACTTCGGGCCCCGGGGCTCCCACGACAGTCTGCTCCGCTTCCACCTCTTGGAGGTTTCCACTCCAGGGCTCCACCAGCTCCTCTGTGGTGCACTCTTCCTCTGTGATTAAGTGATCCCCCCACTCAAACACCAGCACAAACAGGAAGGCCCATCTGTACTTTGTAGCTGTTGTCCTGAAAAATTGCCATTATGGAGTCACCATATTCAATATCTCCCATGCGTTGCGCCTTCTTGAGAATGTTCACCTTATCGATGTAATAGTGCAACCGTGCCAGGACCGAGCGATGCCCCCTGCTCCCTCCCCCAGCACGATGCACTCTGTCCAGGGTTACCGTCTCTTCCCTCCTTGGAGTCCAGGACCATTCCCATTATTTCCTGGATTTTGTGCTCCAGGCCGATGTGGGATTACCCTTCCGTCACCCGCAATCCAAAGAACCAGAGGTTGATCCGCCCCTCCAGGTTCTCAGTGTCGTCCACCTTGAAGCGCAGTTCCTCCTCCCGTCTTTTGACCTCCAGGAAACACGCCTCTGTCTGCTCTTCTAGGATCCCCAGCGAAGCCTGGTTTACCCCAACCCCCTGCAGGGTAACCACCTTCGCCGAGAGGTCCGCCACCTTCGCCCCTATTTCTGTCTGCATTCTTCTTATCCCTTCCAGGATGGCCTGGATGTCACTTTTGATTTTACCAATCTCTGCCGAACATGATCGAGATGCCCCTTCTCCCTTGGCCTTCGAACATCTCCTCACAGTCCTGGTAGCGGTACTCTGCAGGTGCTCCTCTCCAACTCATCCACCTATGACCCCCCCTTCTACTGTGGGTGTTCGGCACCCTCTGCGTCGAGTGCTTCATTCCTCACCTCCTTGGGCCTCAACGGTCTCACAAACCAACGGTTTGCACTGTGTCGGAAGGCTCTCTTCTGCCCCCACTTGGCACTGCGGTGGGCCTCTGCAATGTGCCTCTCGCAGCCCGCCCTTCCCCTTTGGCTCCCTTAACAGTCCTGCCCACTTTCCACCACCCCTGCCTCACAGCAGCAGGGGGAGTTCTGCTGTTACCATGGTCTGGGGTCCACATGCTGAACTCCACGCTACCCAGGCGCATCTTCTGCAGCTACGTCCCACCATGTCAGTCTTCCTGGAGGTGGCCCATGTCCACTGCAACCACCCCCAGCAAGCACCCGTAGCCATCCTCTCAACGGACCACACAGTGCCCTCCCTGTTGCCTGGAGCACAGCAACCAGGCAATCAGATAGGTGCGGGGGCGGCCGCCAGTCCCAAGTAAGGAGTTCTGTCAGGGGCCTCTCACTACAGGGATCTGGATGCTCGGGCTATGTCTTCCCGCCTTAGGACCAATCCGTTGTCGGGGGCTTGATGCGTCTGCCACTTGCCCAGCAGTCACTCCACGTGCGGCTTCCCAAGTAAGTGCTTTCTGTTTATTTTATGTCTCTTTCAGCCGCGTTTCTCCCCCATCCGCCATCCTGCTCACGATGTTATTAGATCATTGTTCTTTCACATGGGGCACTGCTACTCACGGCCTATGACCAGCATCCTTTGTCGGCCCTCCTGTGAATGGATATTGTGGCTGCTGCCGCTCCTGCCTAGTTTGGTGGCCGCCACACCAGTTCCCCCGCTGCAGCTTTCCCGCCTTTCGTGGCGTCTACTCAATCCGCACCAGGCTCGCTCCCTGGCACTGCTCACTACGGGCTCGCTACCCAAATCCCAGGCCCCCCCAGCCCCTGCAGTGTCTGACTCTGTGCAGTCTGGTCACTGCCGCAGCAGCTCTGCCGCTCCTGTTGCCCCTGCCAGATCCTCTCTGATGAGCCGCCCTCCCAACTGGAGGGGAAAGCTCTCCTATTGCCGTGGATGTCGGGTCAGCTGCAGCTGCTCTTCTTCCCACCCAGCTCCTCTAAACACTCTGCGCGGGCCTCACCACTCTCGTTTAACTGTCTCCAACCTCGCCACTTTAGTCACCTTGGTACTGCACTGCTTCCAACATCCAGGGACCCTTCTTTGAGGGACCCTGGGTGCTTCAACTCTGCGTATACTCCACAGGTCTCCAGGGCAGGGAACAGAGCACGGCGCTGAGGCTGCCATTTTCCTGCACCCCCTGGTGGCATCCTCCCCCTTCTTCTTTTGAGGATACCCAATGCCTTAATGGCTTACTGTTCCATCTCCCCTCACCCACCTAGGAAGGATGCTGAAAACCACCTATTCTCCAGTATTGGATCTTTCATAGATTCACATGCTGTGAATATTCCCTGTCGTGAGGCTGGCATTATTCGGTAACATAGACCAGTTTAAACTTAAACAGAAAATGTTCAGTCACTTTTATGCTCTATTACAGTCATCTTGGGTCATACTGCCCACAGCCAATAGGGGCACCTCCTTTCGCTCCTCCCCTCTGGGCCATCTTCCGATGATTTCTTTTTTTTACTGCACTTTAGTGTAGGGAGTCCTCAAAAATCATCTCTTCAACTTTTCTACGATTAAAATTCAAATGTAACAGTTTCCACGAAAAAGATATATTTTTCGACGTCAACACGATGACCGGCTTTACGGGGGACAACCCAGCTACCGTTGACCGTCCCCGCTGCCGGCATTCTTCAACGAAAACTCGTCTGTGTAGTTGGGCCTACTTCATGGCAAAGTCCACTAGGAAAAGCCTGTTAAGGCCTGTGCCCGCTGTGGACTACATAGGGGATCACCACAACAACTGCCTCTACTGCCTTCATTCTCAACATGTCACAGGACGCTGGCGGGGCCTCTGATTTGGCTTCAGTTCAGAGAAACGCTTCATTATCCTAGGGCAGGACAGCCCAGCGAACCACCTCTAGCAAGAGGTCTAGGTCGCATGAAGTCCAGGCCTCCAGCAAGAGGCATAGGGATGCCTCAGGTGATGAGCCCAGATCCTCACACAAGGACTGGTCTTCAACAAAGGTCTGTGTCCAAGGGGTATCAAAGGGGAAACGAGAGCTAAGGCTAAGGTAATGTCCACGTAGAAATCTGGTGGCCACTCTTCACTTTTGAGGTCAAGAACAACCTCCTCATTGTCAAAATCAGTGATGGGGACATCATCGTTGACGACCAAGCCTCACTCCAGGTAGTTTACCCCAAAGCCATCAACACGATCCAGTACCCTGTCAACAGCCACGAATACGACTATCTCATCACAACCGTCAATGAAGCCGTCAACGGCCATGACTACCACATCGTCAACTAAACCACCATCGGCTATGACTACCACGTCAACAACGACTAAGCCAACGAGCATGAGGATCTCAACGACATCTGTGTCGATGGCTGACAACACATGTCGACGACTTCCGCGTCGACAAACAAAAATTACCGCTACACTATTATGACCACGTCCATCGTCACTGGCAGTTCTGACACCAGCACAGTGTCTGCATTGACTGCCTCTCCACGGGCATTGTTCCCTAACCTTGGGGTGGCCTTGCTGCCGGGTGGTATCTTTGTGTCAGAGCCAGCTCTCTCCCAGTTGGAGGTGGAGGAAGAAGAGGAGGAGGCCACTATATCACTGCAGTCCTTGCCAGAGCACAAGACATCACCTCCGAGAAAGTGGTGTGAGACAAGCTGGATAAGGCTACCACCTTTACCACCTTTGCACTCAGATCAGTCCATCACTCTGGTGGCAACGCAGTACCACCAAGGGGCACAGAAGCTCGGCAGCCTGAACCGGCGTCTCCTCACTACAGGCTGAATAATTCTCAAATTAACTGCAATTCTGCTCCTTACCTTTCTCCGTTCCTGTTGCTCATCTACTGGGGTTTCTCTGACAGTGATCTCAACTGGAATCGGATCCGCCTTATATTGTTTCTCGATCGAGCATTGGTGCGGCCTCCTCCTGCTCCACCATCGGACTGGCCCCTGTGGTGTCCTTCCCGCTCGGCGGACGGCCAGGACAGCGGTCCTTGCCCCCTCCACTAGTCACCCAGCATCTGCTGCAACTCTTGGTGCCTCGCTTCAGCTCTCGCCCGCCCTGTGTCCTGGCGGGGACGAGACAGCTCTGCGTGCCTCCACACTGCCTCCTGGACACTCTGCCTCCAAATCGGCTCTCTGTGTCCTGGCAGGATCGCAGCGCTCCGGAGATCCGCCATATTGACTTTGGCCCGCCTCCTGCGGTCCTCCTCGCTCAGGAGCGGGTCCAGCCTCACACGCTCACCGGCTCCAGCCCTGCTCCTACGGTGCTCCTCCGGCCTAGTGCCCGATTGAGACAGCAGACTGCTCTTTCTGTCTCATCGAGTTACTCGGCTCCGGTTGCTGGTCCTGGTGCTTCGCCCATGCTCTTCGTCCTCCTGAAGATAGACATGGCTGCTCGGGATCCCAACGGGATTGTTGCAGTGCGAGGCGTCTCTGCGCTGTCTCTGAACTGCCCTGTCCACTCACTGGCACTTGCGGTTCCAGCAGGGTCGTGGCTGCCTGGGGTACATCCTTACTGTCTAGGAGCCGCCTACAGCGGTCCTACCCGTCTGAGCTCGAGTGCAGACACCCAGAATCGCCTTCTCCAGCCTGGCTCCTCCTACTATCCTTCCACTCTGTGACCGCGACAACCATCTCATCTGCTTTCCTGGTGCACTGCTTGCAACCCTCCCTGCCTTCGTCCAGTGTGGCTGATCAAGATCCTCACCACAGTCTGTCTGCTTATGCTACTTGAAGTCCTACTTAAAATGCATACTGGCCAAGACAGCAGTGTTTCATCTCCCCTTATCACCTGTCACACTGCCTTCGACCAGTGTGGCTGGTCAAGATCCTCACCACAGCCCTTCTGCCTCTGCTGCTTAAAGTCCTCCCACCGGTGCCTCCATACCATCCTATACAACCGCCAGCAATCCTCCCCGCTCAAGGGTGGGCGCAGTTACAGAGCATTTCTGCATTAGCCCTCCAACTTAACGTGGTCCCAGCTGTCTAGGATCCCTGTACTTTTCCGCACACCTTGGCTGTGTGATTTCCTCCCCTGGCACCTCCACATTGCGCCTGGTGCCGCTGCCCTCCCCGTTCAAGTGTGGTTGCAGCTGCCTAAGTTCCCTGCACTTTACCATTCGCCTTGATGCTTGATCTCCTCCGCTGGCGCCTCCATACTGCGCCTGGCGCAGCTGCCTACGTCCTCACTACTTCTTCCTCTGGTGCCTCCAGTCCGCTTCTGACACCACCGCCTGCGGCCCTTCCCACCCAGGATCGGATACAATCACTCAGGCTTGCTATTTCAGCCCACTCTCCTTGACTACCCTGTTCTCCTGTTGGAGCCCCCTTATTGCTTCTAACACCTCCTCCTGAGGCCATCCCCATTTCTAACTGCCTAACTTTGTTTAATCAGTCGGCCCATCCCAGCAGTCCCACCCGACACTGACCCTCTCCCTCTCTATGGTCGTGGTGACTCCGGCTCTCTCCGTCCAAGAATAAGGGCTGCAGCCCGTCATCAGTTACCTGCTTCTTCCACCTGGGCCCCATCCACCAGTGACTCCTTCTAAGAACTAATACCTGCAGCTCTCCCTACTCAGAATTGTTATCTCAATCTACCTGCCTCAACTGCCTGGGTCACCTCTGACTACAGTTTCGAGTGCCTGCTGCCTCTCACCCTATTGGCTCCTGTCTGCCATCTCTCATCGCTTGACCCCGGGATCACCTCTGGCGCCATCCTGTACCTACTACCTTGCTCCGCTCCGACTTTGCGCCTCCCCCTATTGATCCCCCATTGCTGCTATCCTCTGTCCATCCCTCACTTGGGTCCGTCCATTGTACACTGCCCCTTCTTGTAACTATCACACTGGTCTCTGTCCCCGCCATCTCTGACATCTACAGCTACGGCCCTCCTCTACTCGTCCTTTCTCTGAGACCTCTGTTATGCGATCTTCAAAACTCCTTTCCACCACCCTCTTCCCCCCTCTCCACCCTACCACCTTCTCCTTTCCCTCCTACTCTCCTTTTTCCTTCTAATGCCCAGTCCTCTCCACTATCCTCGCCCCCACTCCTCCTGTCACACTCCTACCTTCTCTCACCGCCCTAATCTTCTTTACCCCCCTACCGCCAGCCACTACGCCCTCATGAACATGGCACTCTGGAACACCAGATCCATATGTAATAAAACCACAGCTGTTCTTGACTTATTCTTTCGCCTCAACCTTCAATTCCTCAGCTTAACTGAAACCTGGATACCCCCTCATAACACCTGTGTCCCCGCTTCTTTAACAACCTCCTCTTCCTCCTTCTTTAACAACCCTCATCCCTTCAGTTGGCCTCCTCTACCACCCCAAATACATCTCCTCCTCCTCCTCCTCTTCCTCTTCTCCAACTCTCCCTTCTTTCCCTTCCTTTGAATTCCTTTACAAGCCTTTCTCCTCTCAACACCCCATTTCCTTCCTGATCATCCATCGTCCCCTTGGCCCCCTCTCTTCCTTCTATGAAGACCTTGACCACCTCCTCTCACTTATCTCTCCCTCCCCCTCTCCTCTATCAGGGCTTGGCGACTTTAATATTCATCTTCCTTCTCCCCCTCAATCTTCTCCCCTCTTCTCCATCCTCGATTCCTACCTCCTCTCCCCCTTCCTTCCTCCCCCACTCACTCCTCTGGCTCCACCCTTGACCTCATCTTCAATTCTTCCTATCCCTCTTCCCCAGTCTCTTCTCTTCCTGTTTATCTCTCCGATCATGCTTTACTCTCTTTCTTCCTTTCTCCTCTCTCACACTCCGCTACTGCTAATCCCTCCCCTCCAATCTACTCACGACGTGACTTTCGTAACTTCGACGCTACCCTCTTTATCGACACTTGCTCTTCTTCTCTTCCAACTCTCCAAGACTTAGCTTTATTTTCTGCTATTAATGATGCTCTATCCTCCCTTTCCTCCTCTATCTCCTCTGCCCTTGATCAACTTTACCCCCTTTCTCTCTTCTGTCCAACCCGGAAGCCATCTCAACCTTGGCTTACTCCCCATCTCCTTTCTATGCGGCACCTTCTCCGATGTCTGGAGAGACTCTGGCTCAAAACTCCCTCGCTCTAATCAAACCTCTTACTTCTCTTACCACGCACTCTACAACTCTTGTCTTGCCTCGGCCAAATCCTCCTACTACTCTAACCTTCTCCAATCTCAAGCCACCCACCCTCGTCGTATCTTCCAAACTCTCTCGTCTTCTCTCTCCTCCCACTCCTGATCCCTCATCCAATTCCACGCTCTGTCCTTCTGACTTTGCTAACTTCTCCTCCAAAATTCTCACCCTTCGGCAAAAAATCAACTCCCTCTCTGATTCCCCCTCTCCTCCCTCCTCCTACATGTCAATCTTCTCACCCGTTTCCCCTTCCGAAGTCTCCTCCCTTCTATCCAAAGCCCACCCCACGTCCGCCCCATTTGACCATCTCCCTTCCCTTCTTATCCCTAAGATATACCCTCTTCTTATCCCCTACCTTACCTCCTTCTTCAACATCTGCCTCTCCTCAGCAACCTTTCCCTCTGCTTTCAAGCATGCTACGGTTATTCCTACTCTGAAGAAACCTTCTGCTGATCCACTTCTCACCTCTAACTTCAGATATATCTCTCTTCTCCCATTCCTCTCTAAGCTTCTTGAGCGCCTTTCCTACTCTCAGCTCTCATCCTTTGTCGCTACTTCCTCTCTCCTTCCTCCCTCCCAATCTGGCTTCCGTCCCAAACATTCCACTGAAACTGCTCTCACCTCTATCCTTAACTCCCTCCTCTCTGCTCGCCATGCCAAGCAATCCTCTATCCTGAGTCTCCTTGATCTCTCCGCAGCCTTTGACACTGTTGATCATCCCCTCCTTCGCCACTCTATCCTCCTTCGGGTTCAAAGGCTCTGTTCTCAAATGGTTATCCTCTTACCTCTCTTCCCGCTCCTTTACCGTATCCTGGAGTGGCCGGACCTCTCCTACCTTTCCTCTTGATCACGGTGCACCCCAAGGTTCTGTATTTGGTCCTTTCCTCTTCTCTCTTTACATCTCCCTCATTGCCCCTGTTATCTCCTCGTTTGGCATCTCCCACCATTTCTCTGCCGACGACACTCCACTCTTTCTCTCTTTCTCCTCCTTCTCAACTGACCTTCACCTAGAACTCTCTTCCTGCCTTAGTGCCATTAAGAACTGGATGTCCTCCCGCTTTCTCTCTCTTAACACCAACAAAACCAAAGTCCTTTTCTTTCCCTCCAACTCTCTTCCCCTTCCTTCTCCTCCCCCTTTCATTCACTTTCCTCCCTCCACTCTCCCTCCCCAAGTTCGTAATTTAGGCATTCTCTTTGACTCCTCTCTCTCCTTCTCCCAATATATTTCCCACACCTCTCGCACTTGCTGATACCACCTCTACAATATTCGTAAAATCCGTCCCTCCCTCACTTTCCACGCTACCAAACTCCTAATGTCCTCTCTCAACTTTTCCTGCCTCTTCTATTGCTCTTCTCTACTCTTTGGACTACCTACATCTCATCTTGCCCCCCTTAAATCCATCTACCACTCTGCTGTTCGTACCCTTTGTCTCCTTACCTCCTGTGACTCCATCTCTACTTCGCTCTCTTACCTTGGCTGGCTACCATTTCACTCGCAGCTAAAATTTTACTTTCTCTGCCTTGTTTTCAAATCCCTCCATGGTCTTGCTCCTCCTTATCTCTCCTCCGTTCTCTCTTTCTACTCCCCCTCCCGTTACCTTCGATCCGCTGACCATTTCCTTCTCACTGTACCTCCATTCCCCTGTGCCTCCTTCCGTTTCCACTCCTTCCAACTCCTAGCGCCTCTGCACTGGAACTCACTCCCTCTCGCAATCCGCTCCACCACGACCTTCTCCTCATTCTGCACTTCCCTTAAATCCCTCCTCCTCCATTCTCCTCCTTGAAACACCCCCTCTACTCCCCCTCCCCCCTCATTCTTTCCCCTGACTTTCTCTCTCCCTTCTCCTACCTCTCCTCTCTCTCCCTTCCATTTCCCTCCTCCATCTCTTCACCACCCCTCCCCCTCCCTACCCAATCCCACTCCCCTATTACCCCTCTCCCCTTCAGTTAATTGCTCTTTTCACTGCTTTGTTGAATGATTCATAATGTAATTTTGCTTCCACTGTTATTCTGTTGATGTTATGTATCATGTTGTTCCACTGTACAGCGCCTTGGTGTAAAGCGCTTTATAAATCAATCAATCAATCAATGTCTGCCTGCACCAATCCTTTTTACAGCGCCGGTCAGACAACCTTGCACGGATTACCCTGGCCCTTCCAGGGAGATGGTTGACACCCCCCCCCCCCCCAAGAGGGATAATCACCACAGGGGTAAGCACCAGTCAGCGCTGCAGAGGCTGTCGGATACTGGGACGGACACAGACCTCCATGCACACTACCCAGACTGATGAATTTAACGATTTTATCGCAGCTGATGGGGAACCAGATGACATTCCACTCAGGGACTCCACCCTTGATGAGGTGGGGGCCATGCACATGCTCATGTCTAGGGTGGCCACGATGTTCGGCCTTGCGCCGGAAGAACAGTGAAAGGAGAGTGTGCTGTACCAGCGCAGAGAGCAGCTCAGAAAAGCAGTCATGTCTATCCCGTTGTTGGAAGACGTCTGGGACGATGGCCTAATCACCTTAGCACATCCTGCAACTGCCCCGGCTAAAAAGGACTGGTTTGACAAAAAATACACAGCCCCAGAGAGTGCTGCCGCCTGCCAAGGAACTCAATCCACATCAGACTCTGTTGTTTCGGCTGCATTCAGGAAAAGGTCGGCTAATCCATCCTCATCCTGCTCTGTCCCACCAGACACGGAAGGAAAATGCCTTGACACCTTCGGCAAGAAAATCATCATCATCATCATCACCACCGCAGCCACGTCTATTGGGGCAGAAAATGCAATGGCCATACTTGCGTGTTACGATTGCAAGCTGTGGTACAAGTTGGGTCCTTTGCTGGAGTTCTTACCAGACGACAAGGAGCAAGAGGCCTTGGAATCTTCCATGAAGGCTAATTGACGTCGGACCATGCCATTACGGTCTCTGTAGACATCGCTGATACTGGTTTTCGCCAGCTGGGGATCGAAGTAGTCCTATGCCAGCAGTGTTGGCTCAAGGTTACAGACATTCGACCCCGACGTCCAGTCCAGGGTCGTAGATATGCCCTTTGTCGGATCGGCCCTCTTTGGAAAAAAGGTGGACGAGGCCCTACAGGCCATATAAACAGAAACTGCTCGCTCCTTGGGCACACTACAGCAAAGGCGCCAGTCCTTTCGTTCAGGACTCGGTCGCTATGGCAGGACTTTGCAGGATGGCCACACCACCTACCACTCTTTCTCCTCTTACAAGACCCTGTATTAATCATGGGACCAGTACAGAAAAAGTTCCCAGTCTCATAGGGGCTCACATCAACGCTGTGGCTCAGCCCCGCCAGGCAAGCAGGACCAGCCCAGGGTCAGGCCCTCCCACTTCAGCAACCCAGTGGGAGGACGCCTGTCGAAGTTCGTCGAAGGATGGACGCACATCACAACCGACAAATGGGTGCAATCCCTCCTCCAGCATGCCACTTGCTGGAATTTGTGGGCTATCTACCAGACATTCATGAATTTCCTCCACAACAATAGGGACACCTCTTGCTTCAAGAAGTGAAAGCTTTGCAGCAGATGGGTGCAGTGGAGAGGGTTCCAAGGGACGAGCGGGTCACAGATGTCTACTTGCGCTACTTACTGGTAAGATAAAAAACCCTGTACAACAAGTCAGGGGGTTGGAGACCCATCTTAGACCTAAGGGTGCTCAACAGGTTCCTAAAGATGCAAACATTCTGCATGGTCACTCTACAACAATTGTTGTCCTAGATACAACAAGGGGATTTTTTGGGGTGTTCTCAACCTCAAGGTTGCCTACTGTCACATCCCTATTCGCCTCTCACACCGGGGATTCCTATGCTTCGTAGTATCCGGAGTACATTATCAGTTCAGGGCCCTTCCATTCAGCCTGCGGTCTGCTCTGCGATTGTTTATCAAGTGCCTTGCACCAGTGGTGGCTCACCTGCGGCGGAGGGCCGTCCACGTCTATCCGTATCTAGACGACTGGTTAGTGAGGGCCCGCTCCTATCCGCTGCCAGAAATCAACACTGTCACCATCATCCGGTGTCTACAGCAATGCAGATTCTTAATCAACTTCACAAAATCATGCCCGGTTCCATCGCAACAGCCACTCTATCTCGGAGCAAGACTTGACACCCAAACCTGCAGCGCCAGACCCTCGGACAAATGGGTGGCAGCTCTTTTACACAAGTTGCCGCTACCTCAACAGCACCCAAGTAATGCCAGTCCGCAACTACAAATCCTGCTGGGGATTTTATCATGCATCCCGTTAATCTCCAACTGCTGATTATACATGAGATCAGCACAGGAATTTCTGGATGCCCGCTGGGTCCAGTCCTCGGGGGTCCTGGGACAACTGCATAGCCCTCACACCGGGTTTCAGACCGAATGTTAGGGAGAATTCTCAGAAATTTGCTAATTCCTCTCTACCTTAGAGACCCCCAGCAACTTTTTTTAGGACTTTTAATTTTTAACCTGGAGATAGTGAGACCCTTTTTTCCACTCTCTCATGTATTTTAATGTTATTTGAACACTGTGTTTCTTTCTTTGTTAGTATGGAGTCTGACAAACTCCATAGGCATCATCTTTACATTGTGTCACACAGCACCTTCAGTTTAAATACCTTCTCTTGGATAAACTACTGTTTCCAAGAGCAGTAAAGTGAAATGGACTTTACTTACATTTGTAACTTTCTAGACCCAGCACACACCATTTTACAATAGGGTGCTGGAGGGGTTACTTAGTATCCCCTTTGTCTAGCTTCTCATGTAACAATTTTATGTTACCCTTTCTACAATTAATGGCTGGCGGCAGGGGTTTACTTTTTACTACCATTGTGCGTTTTACTGCAGGCTGAAATTGCAGACTGGGTAAAGCACCCATGGGTGCACATTTTGTCGAATGGCCCTGGTCTTTTTTGTTTGTCCATTTTGTGTTGGAAAGGTCCTTCTTGAGATGTACTCTGTGCGCCAAACCAGGTTTGCACCCTTTGTTCGTTTTGTCTTTGGCAGGATTCACGAGTGAAGCCCGCCTTTGGCTTCAGAGTGTCTGGCAGTGGCTGGAAGTGAGGGAGGTGCCCAAACTCCCTGTGCTTAATGCCCTTGGTTACAGGAATGCACCCAAAGGTGATTGGCCAGCTAGTTGTCCGGCAAGGACAGCCACCCAGCTTTGTGACTAGGCTGGAACGAATGGGAGAAACCTGCATAAAAGGCAAGGCTTTTTGTCTTGGAAGGCAGAGTCGACCACTGGACGAAGGAATCCGAAGAAGAACTTAAAGAAGACGCCTACTGCAACTACTGGACCGTTGGTTTGCCCTGTGAAGCCCTGCTGCTGTGCTGAAGCTCCAAATTCGTTTTGACTAGAGAAGCCCTGTAAGGACGACTTCTCCCCTTGAGTTGGTGTGACCAATCAACTCTAAAGTGAACTCGTCTGGACATCCTCTCGGAGATGGCTGTACTTCCTTTCTGCTGCAGGAAGCGAAGTGCCAGGGAGAGGAACACCAGACAATTTTCCTGTCCGAGCTCCATGGGGTTTCCATGGAAACTTTCAACAACAGAATAACTCGCACTGAAACGCGCGTCCCTGCTGTTTCACCGAGAGCTGAGGCGAGTCCTCACACAGTATCAGGTAAGCTGTGCTTCCAACAATATAGATCGTACCAATAGTAGATGTAATATAGAGTCTTACCGACTCTGCATACACTTTTAGAGATGTTCTTTGGAAACCATTCATTGGCACACAAACGCATGCAATCTCTGTTGGAGAATGCCCAGCCATTTTGCAAGCTCCATTTTTACAGGGAAACAAGGTCAGTGCCTAAACCATTGTCCTAGTATTATAGTAATTGCTTTTACCTCGGAATGAGGATTAAATTACATTTCTTTGCTTTTATTCTCTAATTGACACGGCCATGCACTCCGTTTCTCTACATACTTCATCCTCGTATGTATATTTTTATAAATGTTTGTGTTTTGTGCACTAATGGGTTTTAAATGGTGGCACACCTGTTTTGGATCACACACATTAACTTATTTAATTGTTGGATACATGCTTATGTAAATTGGGATTTAATGAATGTGGCTGGCATCATCTTTGTGCATCCTGGACATTTTAACTATGGTCATTACACTGCTTGTTTGTACATGACGTTATCTTGGTGATACTGCGATTTTTAACTTGTGTAACATATGATGATGTATAGGCCCTGATGAAGGATTTTTTCCGAAATGCATTGGCCTTCCCACTAAGCACCTGCATTGAGAGCATATATCAATTGCAAAATAACTTGAATAAAACTCAATTATATGAGAGCCGAATATTCGGCATGAGATTTTTTATACTTGTGAGACATAATCTATCACTTACTTAAAGAAACCACTTTCTAGTGGATATAGGAGTGCAGCCCGCACCGCTGGCCTCACAGCCAAGGTCTTTGAACATTGTCACTTTTAAGTCAGACCAGAGCTGCTTCGGGCTCCTGGTAAGCAGGGCAGACCAAGCCTGAGCCACCTCAACAGAGTGCTGGACCCCAGATGCAAGGAAAGTCCACAGTGGTATCAGAGAGTTCGCAGTAGTGCTATTTTCTGAGACGCGAGGAGCTGAAACCTCGAAGTGCCGCTGAATAGAAGTTTGTCCTTTTCTGTCGCCGACCGCCCGTTGTGTTGCAAGAGTCCCCAGAAGTCCTTCCTCTTGTCCCCACGACTGAGGCACAGGAACAACAGGATCTGCAGACCACACAGGAACAGAAGCCAGCTGGAACCATTTCTTCTAACCCAAGGTACTGTACAGTGTAAGAGAACTTACCTCTTGTGTAGCCTTACTTGATCTCAGTTGAGCCTTGTCTTGGTTGCTTTTGTAGAGTTGCTAACAGCTTCTTTACCTCACAGGCCTAATCGGCTTGTGGCCCTACATTGATTCTTCTTCTCTACAAAGACTTTTACATACCTGTTAGAAGTGCTTTAGCTCAACTAGACTTTTGCCCAATTGACTTTGTCCTGGCCTGGCTCCCTGAATGACTCTTCTCTCCTCTGATTGTGTGTTTTTACTTTCCTTCCAGGAAAGGTTTAACTTGCTCTGCATTGGGGGGTTCAAAAGTACTTGCCTGCTTCAGAATATTTGTGTGATCTCTTGTTTTATTCTAATAACCCTTTTTCTTTGCCATACCTCCAAGTACTGCTCTAAATGCAACAGTGATATATCAATGTCCACAGTGTCCTAGTTATTTAAGTCACCTGAGGGTGTAGGGAGTGTCGGTGTGCCATCCCCAATGGGTATTTGCTGATTTAGAGAAACTTAGAGTGTATTTTGAAGTGTGTTTGTGTGTTACTATCATATTGCTCCTTCTGAAGATGGCTTATTCAAACTGACTGTTAAATAAATTAATAATTGTTTAATCAAGAAAACCTGTGTGTAAGAGTTTATTTGGATACTTGTCACTGTGAATCTCTGTGTAACTCCACAACTGCTCACATTAACCCTGGCTGCTCAATCACGCTACCAACCTGTGTAGTACAGGCTTATACCAAAGGTTTGGTTCTTATTGCCAGGAGGTCAAGGTTGTTGTAGTGCACCCAAAGGGTACTACTCCAAATCTTGCCTAACATCAAGCCTTCGCTGGTGGTCAGTAAGGGAAAACCTGGTACAGGGCGCCCCCCTTCATATTTCCGCAACATCAGGCTACTGTCACGATGGATGTTTCACTGGAGGGCTGTGGCGCCCACTGTCAAGACCAACACACGAGGGGCCTTTGGTCAAGGCAGAAAAGAGCCAGCATATCAACCTGCTAGAGCTGCAAGCAATTTTCTGGGCCCTAAATTCTTTTCTTCCCCTCCTGAAGGTGAAGGTGGTATGGATTTACACCGACAACACAAAGTCTATGTTTTATGCCCGCAAGCAAGGACGAACAAGGTCCGCACAGCTTTCCAAGGAGGCCCGAGCCCTGTGGCACTGGGCCCTACAGAAAGGCATGTTTCTATTTACCCTCCATCTACCAGGGATTCAGAATGCTCTGGCGGACTCCCTCAGCATGGAGTTACGCTCTTGCCATAAGTAGGAACTGCACAATGACCATCTTCACTTGTTTCAGACGTGTGGCACTCCAGAGATCGACCTGTTTGCCACATACGACAACAGATGCTGCAGAACTTTTGCCAGCCGCTTCCCCCATCCGGAGAGCTTGGTGGATGCCTTTGCGTTTCCATGGGAGGAGAAGTTTCTTTATGCGTTTCCCCCCCCCGTTCCTCTGGTGCCTCTAGTCCTACACACCTTCAGACTGTATCAGTGCAAACTGATATTAGTAGCGTGGCTGAGACAGTTTTGGTACTCGGACCTCCTTGCCGTTTCGTTGGCACCACCCATCGAGCTGCTCCCTCAACAAGCGTTCCTGTCCAGGAATCCAGGAGCAGTACTGCACCACGACCCGGTCTCTCTCAATCTGACTGCCTTGCTCCTGTCTTCTCTGTACCTTCCGCGCAAGGCTGCCAAGCTATCCTGGCCAAGGCTAGAGCCCCGTCCACCTTGGAATGCTACACGAGAAAGTGGAAACGTTTTCAAGTATGGTGCAGGAGCCAGCGGCTGCAGCCTCAAACCATCCGACTGGAGGATCTGTTGCCATATCGCTGTCCCTGGCTCAGTCTGGGTTGACCCATTCCTCCATTAAGTTGCACCTATCTGCAATTTCTAGGTACAGCCGCGCTGCGGGTGTGTCTTCCCTGTGGTCCCACCGGCTGGTGAGAGAGTTTTTATGAGAGTTCTTCTGGTCTTTTCCACCTACCAACCGCCCGGCTCTACTGTGGGAGCTCAATGTGCTATTTGCAAGACTCAAGAAGCCACCCTTTGAGCCCATGCATCAAGCATCTATTAAACATCTTTCCTGGAAAATGGCCTTCTTGGTGGCCATAACGTCAGTCAGATGAGTGGGCGAAATCCAGGCGTTTTCTGTAAAACCACTGTATTTAACTTTTCACAAGGACAAGGCTGTTCTACGTACCAACCCAACATTTGTGCCAAAAATGCCATCTGTTTTCCTCCTAAACCAGCAGGTGGTTTTGCCTGTATTCTTTGGCACACCAACTTCTCCAGCGGACCGTACTCTGCACACACTGGATGTGGTGCACGCCCTCTGTTAGGGGAGTTTTCCTAAAGTCCTAGTGGCATTAAGACTTTAGTAAGCTATCCCAGTGGTTTGTAGATCCCCAACTCTTATCAGTCTGTACTAGCTCAAGACGTTGGAAGTGTGGCAGAGCAGTCAGGCTTATCTTAAGAGGAAGATGTGAATTGTAGGTAAGTACACTGAATCTTAGCTAAAGAGGCATACCAAAGAATCACTTGCACATATATTTATATAAAAGATATATTATATTTACACTAGAATCACTTTAAATACTTCAGACGTTTACGGTAGAACATTTAGGAATACTAGATAATACACTTCAATGGGCACTTTCAATTTTTTGTTCGTGTTTATATTTGTAGCAACGTTAGAAAGGGAAAAGTTAATGTTTTCAACAGGTCATACAGTAATACATTGACTCTGCAAACACTCTCTTCCTAAATACCTTCCTTCTCGGGCTCTTCACTCATCTGCCTCCAACTCCCTCAGGGTCAGCCGCTTCTCCAAGTAACGAGTTGGTGGTCGATCTCTCTCTTCGGCAGGGGCCTCCCTCTGGAACAGCCTTTCTGCCTCTTGAGGAGAACCATCTCCGGTTCCGGAAACACCTCAAAACCTTCCTCTTTTCTTCTGCTTTCTCTACCTGTCTCCCCTGCTGAAATCCCCTGGCCACCCTTCTGACCTTGGGGCCAGGTCCCACCCTTTGCACTCCTGCCCTGCCTCCCTGGAAACCCCTGCACTTAGGGACTGTTTTTCTGTATCCCTACAGTCCCCCCTACCAGCACTTGTCTGCTCTACCTTGCACTTGCCACCATCAGGCTGCTTTTACCAATCATATTTATTCCTCTATCCCATGTACTGCATTTCCCCCTCTCCCTTCCCGCAGGCACTTTTCCCTTTCTCCCTACCCTTGCACTTGCGTGATCTGAATGACACTTGGTCTAGTAGAATCGTTTGTCTGTCTTCCACTGTTTTCCCTCCCCTGCCTCGTCGCGCCTTGAAACACTTGTGTATAGGCGCATTATAAATACCATATATCATATCATTTGAAGGCATACTTTGATTTAAAAAATTGGTTGGCAGAGTTTGCTAATTAAAATGTTCTTGATTAGCAAACAAACCCCTTTGATTAGCAATGCTGTACTAAGAGTTTTTATGTCACGACAACGTGAGCAACAATACAGCAGTTTTGTGTACAGCTGAAGACATTAGTGAGATGTCGGGCCCTGAAAATTCTTTAAAATTCCACAAGACCTGCAGGTGGAGTAACTTAGTTTACCTACTCGACCTAAAAGAAATGCACTCGACCCATTGGTGTTTTCTGAAAAATGGTGCATGCCACCACAAAACCACTTTGTTTAGCACACTGCTGCCACCCAGAGGTCAGCCATGCACAGTGAAATGTATTTGACATCTACTGCAAAGTACATGTTAAATAAAAGTTTCAAAAATCCTGTGCAAATGGTACTTGCTCTTCATAAAAATCTACTCTACCATTTGAGTGCGCAAAGGGGACTTTGCGAGCTCTGTTTGAGTGCCTATAAAATGTTGCTGCATGACAGGGCACAGCTATGATCAAAAAGGCTCTGAAAACAGGCGCTAATGTATAATGCAATCCTAATCATAGAGCAAAGCAAGCACTGGAGGCTAGCTACAGTGTATGCTAGTGCAGTAGATATGTAGATGTTCAGAATGGATGGAACTATTAATCACTACTTTGCCTGAACATCTAGTGCACTTATGTATTCATTATGTAAGAGGACAGAAAGTAAGACTAAACAGATTGGATGGCGTAGCAGGCAGAGAAATAGGCAAACTAGGTGCAATATTGTAGTTTGTGGCCATCTCACTTTCAGGGTAGCGGGTATAAAGCAACAGGGTAATAATCAAGACTGGAGCATGTGATCAGCTCATGGGCGCCAGTTCACGATGTATGTAACCAGCAGGTCACAGAGCTAGGTTTGCATCTGTCAAACATCACTTTTTATGGAGACCTGGAGCTTTTCCAAATGACCAAGCCAAAGTAGCCTTTGTACTATCATATCTCCTCACCTTGTTCTTCTGATGAGCTTTCGTGGGTATCTGTCTTCCTTCTTCTGCGAGTCGCTTTCTTTAATCCCGACTTATTCTTTGCCTTCTTTTCGTGCAAGTAAGGACGGGCTCCGTTGGAGGCCACGTTGTCTGGGTGTCACAGCACCAGACCACAGGGTATCCCGGGAGCCAGTCCTCAAACAGGGAAAAAGCCTCCTGGTTGAAAAACCCTGGTATATTCTCTTCTGGGATGGAGGTGGCTAATGGTGTTGTCTTGGGAGTAATCCTCGTATCAGGAGATGGTTGTTGAAAGCACAGATAATGGTGAAAAGTCCTCAACGTAGATGAAGGCAGATCCAACGTGGAAGGGCTCGAGTCAAGAAAGTAGCACAAGGGGGAGGCTACCAGAGTAAGTACGAGGTAATGGGAGAATGCAGATTGTATGAAAAAGAAGAAGGGAGTGTCCGTGTAGCAGAAAGCGGCTGCACAAGTCTGAAAACACAGGCCAGCAGGGAGAACGAAACAGGAGATAGCAGAAGGACGGGGTGAGACCCGGAAGCCAGGGAAGGCAGAAAGAGAGAGCCGAGGGAAATCCAGGAGCACGGAGGGTGTGGGAAGAAGAGAAGGAGAGAAAGCTCAAAGGTGCAGGTGAAGGGACGGCCACAGGGGAGAAGTCGGAGAACAGAGACAAAAGAGGACAGAGCGTTAGCTCAAAGAAAGTAGCAATACTAGTGTTGGCTATTCCAGGAAAATTCTGTAGGTGCAACTGAAGCCCGTATAAGGAGGCAGCGGCCATCTTAGATGAAACAACTAGACCGCTCTAAAAAGCACGGCAGGGAACGTAGCGGCAAAGTCAATGGAGTCTGCACGAATGCCACAGCTTCCATCTGGGGCGCATGACAGCATCAAATGCATTTGGCTGTGTGATCATGTACATTTTCAAAAGTATTCACTCGTCAATATGATGCATCTTCCCCAACAACATAGCACAGGGATTTAGATACACAAACCTAAACTTTCGTGTAAAGAATTGAGGCAATGCATTTTATTACTGTAATTATGCATTATGTAACAACTTAAATTTGTAGGACTGAAATTGCATGACTGTCTTTAAAAAAAAAAAAAATTAACAAGGCTTTCTGGGGCAGAAGTCCAAAATACCTCCAGCTATCCCTCCACTAATAACTCCCCTCTCAAGCTCTTTCGCTCCTCAAACTCCCTCAGGATCAGTTGTTTCTCAAAGAAACAAACTGGGGGTAGATCTCTATCTTCGGCCCGGGGTCTCCCTCTGGAACAGCCTCCCTGCCACTCTAAAACTTGAGGAGAACCATCTCCGGTTCCGGAAGCACCTCAAGACCTTCCTCCTTGGATCTGCCTTTGCTGCACCTATCCCTTGATGATCTGCTCTCTCTTGGCACTGTGCACCTGGCCACCCTCTGTCCTCTTGGCCCAGGTCCCTGCTCTCCCTGCCACCCTTCTGCACTGCCTCCCGGCCACCACTTGCACCCATACAGTACCCCACCCCTCCCTTTTTCTTCTTTTTATGCACTTATCAGACTTATCCAGTTCTGCTGCCGTAAACACAGTACTTGCCACTTATCGGCTGCGCTACCGCTGTTTATTGCTCCATTATCTATTTTATTTGTATTTATTATTATTTATCTGTTTATCCTCTGCTCCGCACTTACCACTCTCTCCCTTACATGCACTTTTCCCCTTTTCCCTTTCCCATGTACTTGCACATTCTTAATGTCACTGGGCCTAGTAAGATTGTTGTTTTGTTCTCCCCTTTTCCCCCTCCCTTACCTTGTCCCTCTCTGAAACACTTGTGTACGAGTGCGTTACAAATAAAATATCATATCATAACACATACCTGTCTTTGCCATACAGTATATAGTAAGCTTAATAAACGTATCATCTCGATTATGTCTGGTTTGCAGTTATTTGAAAAATAAAATAAACAAATTACTGCCTGGCACTCCCACACAGGCCCTTGGCACTAAAGATTGGAGGCTACTGCACTCTCTCTCGATTAGACGATTTGAACTAACAAAGAAAATAGATAGAGAGAGCCCTGAAGGCAAGAGCAGAATGCTCGGCCAGCTGTGCTTTCATTGAAGAGTGCAACTAATAGATAGCTTTGCTAAACAAGTGCCAATTTAATTAGCAAACGTACAAAATTGCATAGCAAATTGTTATGCGACACTGCTTATTTTATTACTTGCACATGTAGAAAAGTCACTTATAGGGAGGAAAATAAGTCGTTAGTGCAACATGAGCTTAGTTCAAGGTCCTAGCGACGGTTTCTTTGCTTGGCAAGTCTTTTAAGTCCAAAAACACAACCCTAGCTAGAAGCAGTTCGGAGAGGGCGTGATGTTTGACACACTGTGAATTATGAAGAGTTCCTACGGATTTTTTCCAGCGTCTAAAGTTATTGAAGCAGCAAGTTCCGCGATGTGGCAGCCCTGGACCCGACCTCTGGATTCCTTGATCTGATGATGAAAGGCAGGACAATGGACGGTGTCTCATCAGCAGTCTCGAGGGAGGACCTCTAGCACAACTTTCAGCTACTTCTTGGTTCACTGTGCAGTTTTGCCGTCTTTTCAGCAGGACCAACAAAGGACTGTCACGATGCCTACCCCCGGGCATCCGGATCAAGCCCATCAGCCCCGGGAGCAGGCATCCAGGTTTTTAATAATACCCCAACAGCCCCGGACTTTACTTACCTCATGCAGACCATGCTGCAAATGAATCCAAGCCAACGTGAGGCCTCGATGGGGCAATTTTACTACAGGGACTATTTTTTACTCTGGTGTGGTCCTAGGGACTTCTTACCTGGAACTACTTTGGAGGCTATTTAAACCACGCCCGAACAGCAGCACATGCTTCGCGTAATTCTGCATCCAGCAGCGTAACGCTCACTGTGCCTGCAGTCAGCATCCAGTCTTCAGCCACGCCCGTCTCGAATCCAGAGCTCCTAGCAATAGAAGAAAGAAGAAGGAAAGGTTAGAAACAGATATTATTTCAGTCCTTACCTGAATTCCGGATCCATCACGTCTTCGAACTTGAAAAGGACATTATTCTACACGCATTGCATTGCCAGCTGCAGCGCCGCGCCATACTCACCAGTCCTCATCATTTACAAACATAAGGTGAGCTTACTGAAAGTGAATATCCATGGTGATTAGTGGGGAGAACAGTGGGGTGCCATTCCTAAAATCCACGGGTGGCTAAATCTCTTCCTCCACTTGCAGGAGAATACTTCTACGGGTCAAGCAGACGAGATTAGGCGGCCCAGTCCAGTCTGTCATCTCTGCACTACGCTTCATGTTGGAGGAGGTTGCAGCTGTCTGGGTCCGATCGACGCCCCTGTGGGAGCCACGTGAGCGTAACAGAACGCGTAGCCTTTCTACAAATTCCCACCCGGGCGTTATGGAAACCTCCGAAACAGACCAACTAGCCCTATTATTAGGGGAACTTAGGGCGGAAGTGAACTCTGCGCGCCAAGAGACTAATGCCCTCAGGAGAGAACCAATTGTGTCAAAGGAACACACAGATGATCTTGCTAGACAACTGCTGCAAAATCAAGCTGGGAAAACACCCCTACCTGGACTCGGGGGAAACCCAGATCCTGTTTCATCGAGCAATCCTGTGCAAGTAATCCTACCAGGGGCTATTCCTTTAGCTCCACCCGAACACTTTGCTGGGGACCCAAAAAGGTTTGCAGTGTTTATGAATCAATGCCGCTTGCACTTTTTATGGAGACCTGGAGCTTTTCCAAATGACCAAGCCAAAGTAGCCTTTGTACTAGCATATCTTAGTGGCAGCGCAGCTGACTGGTCAATTCCACTAGTCAACCAGGATGACCCTCTTCTTCGGGATTTTAAGGGTTTTCAAAGAAGCATGGAAAGACTATTCACCAGACATTCACATGGACCGGCCCTGGATAACGAACATTTATCCCTTCATCAGGGTAATCAGGATCTGATAACCTATATCGCAACCTTCAACAGGTTGGTGGTGGAAACCGGATGGCCTGAGGAGAAACGAAATACATTATTTCATCGTGGGCTTCGGGGAGAACTCAAAGATGTTTTGGCTCAAGTTGTGAGCCCACCTCAGGATTTCGCAGAATATATAGACTTAGTGGTCCAGTTAGACCACCGACTTCAGAATAGAAAGGCTGATTGAGCCACGTTCGAGAGTCGGGTATGGGTTAAACTCAATGTTACCCCCAAAGGAACAGATGCATCAGAACCTGTGCAGATCAGGGGGGTTAAAGGGCCCTTAACTCAAAAGGAAAGAGAAAAGAGACGGCAGATGTAATTGTGTCTGTACTGTGGAACCGCAGGACATTTTCTACAGGATTGCCCTATAAAACCACCCAAGAAAGTAGTAGGAGTTGCTGACAAAAGTCAAATAGAGCCTGATTCGGGAAACGACCACGCCCGACAAGCGTAGAGGTCCGCTTGCCGAGCTTAAAGGAGGACACTCGGACCTCCGACCTAATTATACCAATGGTCCTAATTGATCCAAGGCAGCCATCACGTATGCACGCAGTAAGGGCATACATTGATAGCGGGCCGTAGGAAACTACATGGACCACGAATTGGCCTCAAGGATGAATATACCCCTTTGCAAAAAGACTGCTTCGGATGTCATCACCACAGTCGATGGAACTGAAATTGCCTCTGGGCCTGTAACTCATTCCACTACTGAGCTGACACTGATGGGTCAAGATGACATCGAGAAACTATTGTGTTTTATTTAATCAAGGCCCCGCAATTCCAAATAATTCTGGGAATGCCATGGTTGGAAACACATAATCCTTGTATTGATTGGCGAGAGAAGAGTGACCTTCCCAGATTGTGCACACA
This sequence comes from Ambystoma mexicanum, assembly GCF_040938575.1. NCBI lineage: Eukaryota > Metazoa > Chordata > Amphibia > Caudata > Ambystomatidae > Ambystoma > Ambystoma mexicanum. The sequence goes on along the minus strand of NC_090932.1, from coordinate 1,505,139,301 downwards.
CCTGTTACCTGGAAAAAACCTTGAACAAAAGCCTGGCCACCGTTACTAATCCAGTTGTGCAGTTACCTCAGGAATATCAAGAATTTCAGGATAAAGGGCACATACCTTACCACCTCACAGATCATACGATTGTCAAATTGACCTAGTACCCGGTGCACAACCTCCATGCAGTAGAATCTATGCCCTTACGGAACCTGAACTTCTTCACCTACGACAATATCTGGACCAATACCTTGCTTATCGCTTCATTCGTCCATCCGAATCTCCTGCATCCTCAGCTCTATTCTTCGTGCCTAAAAAGGAAGGTGACCATAGAACGTGTATAGACTACCGCGCATTAAATCAGATTACGGTAAAAAACTGATACCCATTGCCTCTGATCCCCGAATTACTAGACCAAGTAAAGGATGTTTGTATCTACACTAAGTTAGACCTCTGAGGGGCATATCATCTGGTACGTGTAAAGAAAGGCGATGAATGGAAGACTGCCTTTCGCACCAAGTATGGGTTATTCGAAAACCATGTGATGCCCTTCGGGTTGTGCAATGCACCAGCAGCCTTCCAGTATTTTATGAACAATGTCCTTCGTGAACTCATTGACGTCTGTGTTGTCGTATACATAGACGATATTCTATTCTAGTGTACTCCTCCTCAGAATCAGACCATGTGAAGCACGTTTGTGCAGTCCTAGAGAAACTACGCCAGCACAAGTTATATGCAAAATTGGAGAAATGTGTTTTTCATTCTACAGAAGTTGAATTCCTGGGTTTTATCCTGACTCCAAAAGGAGTTCCAATGGACTCTCGAAAGGTGGACGCAATCTTCAAGTGGCCATCACCCAGTTCTGTTAAAGAGGTACAAAGTATGCTTGGATTTGCTAATTTCTATCGCAGATTTATTCCTGAATTCTCACATATTGTACACCCCATCACAGCACTTTTGTGAAAAAACAAACGTTTTTTGTGGACTGAAGAGGCTGAAAGAGCCTTCCAAGAGCTAAAATCGAAATTCACGTCTGCACCTTTCTTAAAGCATCCACGCCCTGAGCTTCCATACATAGTTGAAACCGATGCATCCAGTTTAGCCATGGGAGCTGTCCTGTCCCAGAAGGATCCCGAAACCGGTCAACTTCATCCAGTAGCATTCTGGTCAAGAAAATTCTCAGCACCCGAATTAAACTATGCGGTTATTGATAAGGAGTTATTAGCCATCAAGTCCGCCTTCAAGGCTTGGCAGTATTATCTTCTCGGTGCCAGGCATACTATCACTGTAATCACCGATCACAGGAATCTGCACTATTTGAAAACAGCCAAGGCCCAATCATCGCGTCAACTTCGGTGGGCATTATTCTTTGCCGAATTCGATTTCGTGATCACTTATCGACCAGGTTGTAAAAACGGCAAGGCAGATGTCCTATCCCGAATAGGGATGGGAGAAGTATATTCGAACCCAGAACCGGTACCTATAATTTCAGAACAAAGAATTCTTGGCATAACTACTCTACAGACTCTAGAAGACATTCATTTAAAAATCCGACAACTTTTCGATCCAGCAGCCCTGCAGGACTTGGTAAAGAAAGGCCAAGATTATTCAGTCATCAATGACCTGCCTTACTATCAAGGACGTCTATTTCTACCACACAAGGAACTACAAGAATTGGTCATCTCCAATTATCATGATGTCCTTATGGAAGGACACCCAGGTATCGCAAAAACTGAAGCTAAAATTAAAAAACAATTCTGGTGGCCCACCTGGTGAAAGGACATAGTCATTTGTGATGTCTTGTGGTATCTGCGTCCAAAACAAAAGTCAGAAGAAAAAACCAGCTGGCCTTTTACAACCTTTGGATATTCCACCTACACCATGGCACACCTTGTCTTTAGACTTCATTACATATCTACCTCTGTGTAATGGATTTAAGACTATAAGGATGAGGCAGGAAGGCAGGGATGAAGAAAATTAAAATCCTTTATTCAGGTGGAAGAAAATAAAATAAAAAAAAAACTAATTCAGTTTTCTTCGGTATGAATGGGTCTTCAAATTCCTCCTTTCAATCTTCATAGGCCCAGAGCCTCTTTGGTGTGACTCTCTCTCCCTCAGGTCGAATGTTCTGAAAGAGCGTGGAAAAACCACACACTGTCCTTTGTCAGTTTCACTCTTATATAGGGAAAAAACACTAATCAACCAATCAGAGGCATCTATGTTGTCACGTCTATAAATATTCCCTGAAGCCCCGCCCCCTTTCTCTCTGGTCGAGGGTTGCTCTGCTACATTCTCCCATGTCCCTCCTGTCTGGTTCTGACTGTTGCTGGGGAAAACTTCAGGTGAGTGTAGTAAGTAATGGGCCCGGGGAGCGGGTATTATGGCTACCTCATGGTCAGGGACCGTGCTATCCGACCAACTCCAAGTCCGTGTGGCCGGATTGGGTGTGTTCTGTTTCTTATCGGTTTCATTCGACACATTGTCTAAGTGCAACCTGCGGTTGAATTCCGTACCGCGGGCGCCGTTTGCTTCCTTGGCAAGTTCTGACACGCTGCCTTTCCTTTCCGAGTCGCGGCCAGGTTTGCTTGTCTGGCGGTCTCGCTCAATCAACTCGCGGCCGCATTCGGGTATTGACTCGTGACCGCTCTCGCCAACCGGCAGCCGGCTGTTGTGAGCTAGAGGTTCTTCCTCTTCACAAACACCATTCTAGTTATTGTGGATCTTTTTTCCAAAATGTCCCACTTTATTCCTTTAAAAGGATTACCTTCCGCTTCGATTTTGGCCAAGGAATTTCTCGAATACATGTTCGAATCCATGGATTTCCTTCCGTATTGGTCTCTGACCGAGGTAGTCAATTCATTTCGCAATTTTGGAAGAAATGCTGTCAATTGGCGCAAATCGACGTAAGGCTATCAACCAGTCACCACCCCCAAACTGATGGTCAGACGGAGAGGACCAACCAGACTCTTGAACAATACCTACGTTGTATGCTACACCAAACCGAAAGCAATTGGAAAGATATTTTATGGATTTCCGAATACGCATACAATAACTCCGTACATTCAGAAACCAGACAAAGCCCCTTTTATACCATAAATGGACATCATCGTCGAACCTCAGAACCTGATTCGCCTCAACACTTAGAAATGCCAGCAGTGACTCATCTGCACTCTACTATTACACAAGCCTTTAAGGAAGCAATAGAACACTTGAAACAAGCAAAGGAGAAATACAAGAAAAATGCTGCTCGACATAGAAGTGAAACTCCACAATACCAGAATGGAGATCAAGTTTGGCTGGCTACAAAACACATACCTCTAAAGGGAACTCGAACTTTCAATCCTAGATATTTGGGACCTTACACCTTTAAGGCCATTATCAACCCGGTGGCCGTCAAATTGGAATTACCCTCTAATTTGCGGATTCGTCCTGTCTTTCATGTTTCACTTCTAAAACCAGTTCAACCTGGGACAAGATTAACCAAACCACCTGACCCCATCCTAATAGATGGAGAACCTGAATTCGAGGTAAAGAATATCCTGGAGAATATCCTGGACTCCAAGATGGTTAAATCAAGACTTTTTTATTTAATCGACTGGAAGGGTTACAGAGCACAAGAAAGGTCATGGGAACCTAGCGACCACGTTCATGCACCTCGGTTGGTGAAGAAATTCCATCGGAACTTCCCAGACAAACCAGGACCAAGGGGAAGAGCACCTTTAGGAGGGGCCTTGGGGGGGGAAGGGGGAGTGCTGGCACGATGCCTACCCCCGGGCATCCGGATCAAACCCATCAGCCTCGGGAGCAGGCATCCAGGTTTTTAATAAAACCCCAACAGCCCCAGCTGGGGCTGTCTGGGTTCAGTCCTGGCGCCATAGGCGCCAGGCTCATGGACTTTACTTACCTCATGCAGACCATGCTGCAAATGAATCCAAGCCAACGTGAGGCCTGGATGGGACTATTTTACTACAGGGACTATTTTTTACTCGGGTGTGGTTGTAGGGACTTCTTACCTGGAACTACTTTGGAGGCTATTTAAACCACGCCCGAACAGCAGCACATGCTTCACGTTATTCTGCATCCAGCAGCGTAACGCTCACCCTGCCTGCAGTCAGCATCCAGTCTTCAGCCACACCCGTTTCGAATCCAGAGCTCCTAGCAATAGAAGAAAGAAGAAGGAAAGGTTAGTAACAGATATTATTTCAATCCTTACCTGAATTCCGGATCCATCACGTCTTCGAACTTGAAAAGGACATTATTCTACACGCATTGCATCGCCAGCTGCAGCGCCGCGCCATACTCACCAGTCCTCACAGCATTTTTCGATCCGGCGTATCCTCCATCATTTTCTCCGCCGAATTCCACCATCTAGGGGACAAAAGAAACATAAGGTGAGCCGAGAAAGCCAACAAATACAACCTCTCCACCATAGACTTACCTGATTAACAACCGGAGGCATTATTCTGTAACAAACCGCAACTGCTTACGCCGCACCTGTAAGGAGAGAGAAACCAGAAATTTAAACACGCGCATCCTTTGACGGTCAGTGTTGGGTAATACAGACTCTGACTTGAACACCATCAGCTGCCACAAGACCATCTTCCCTTGGACCCAGCTGCAACACAAGAAAGGAATGTACAAGAGTGAACATCGGACATATTGAACTCTTTGAACTTTATATTTACGGGTTATTGACTGGAACCTCGGAGTCAATATTCTTCCAACGCCTTCAAACCAGTGAAGTAACTGGTAACTACGCGCCCCTGCATTCCACGCAGGATGGAGAGCTCATCATTTACAAACATAAGGTGAGCTTACTGAAAGTGAATATCCGTGGTGATTAGTGGGGAGACCTGTGGGGTGCCATTACTAAAATCCACGGGTGGCTAAATCCCTTTCTCCACTTGCAGGAGAATACTTCTACGGGTCAAGCAGACGAGATTAGGCGGTCCAGTCCAGTCTGTCATCTCTGCACTACGCTTCACGTTGGAGGAGGTTGCAGCTGTCCGGGTCCGATCGACGCCCCTGTGGGGGCCAGGTGAGCGTAACAAGGACACAGATCCAGTCAATCTTCTTTGTTTTCTGCAGTCCCACACTTTGGTGAGTGGGTCTGGGTGCGTTGGATGAGATATCTGGATTGTCCATATGGGTTCAACAAAGATTCGACCGAATTTGGCCTTTCCATGACGATGCACTCAAAATGGGCAGCAGGTCTCCTGGTATTGCGGTTCCGCAGCTCTGGAAGCTCCTAGGACCTCAGGAGATGGCTCGTTTTAAAGTTCATCTTGGGACTGATTGTTCCCAATAGCCAAAGGAAATAAAGAGTACTCTTTGGAGCTCCTCTATCGCATGGAAAACGGGGTCAGGACAGCAGTGGTCACTTCACGGTATTGCAAATGGTCTGCAGGCATCACTGGTCATCTTCTTCTTCTGTTACTTTTGTTTCCTGTAGTCTACTTGCTTTACACTCCAGAAGCCTCACCTTTTATACAGTTCCAGCACACTCCTCTGCAATCTCTCTATGCATTTTACAGAAAGGGGTGTTTGGCTGTCCAATCAGGACAGCCAGAGGCCCTGTGGGAGCTGGACCTATTGAGGCACTCTGGTAGACGAAGGACAGGGGGATGGAAGACTCCTTCCCAACTTTTTGCCTGCCCAGACTCTCTGGAGCCTAGGCAGGGATACCTACTGGTTCCTGTCAAAGGTAAAACACACACACACACTCAGACCTCTCCCTTCCAGAATGGTAGAAGAAGGGCTATCAAAGAACAACCACGCTAGTAATGGCCAAAAAAGACGGGAGACCCCAAGTTGGTATTTGGGTGCCCTTAGTGTGCACTACGGAGGCTATGGACATAGTCTGTGGTATAAAAAATACACAATAGTTGGTAGAACACGTCCACTGCCACCAGCCATAACTAGGCGATTGTCTAGGCGACTAAAAAAATCACAGGAGCAGAAAGAAGGGGGATACTAGGTAACCCTTTGGCACTCCACTGAAGGTGGTGTGTGCCAATCTCTCAGATTATAGAGTTTTGGGAGAGACACGAAGTATCTCTCTATCCTTAAGAACTGGGATATAGAAAATTAATCTTAAAGGAGGACCCTAAGGGTCCCCAGTAGCACTGCCCATAAGGAGCTGTGTGCTACAGTAGAAACACACAGATGCCTTTAAGAGCTATGGAGCAGACAGACTCTATAGTGGAAATTAATACAAAGAATAGAGTTCCATAAAACAGAGCCCACAAGAATGAATGAGTGGAAAAAATCTCCACTCATTCAGGATTGAAAGAAAAAGGTCCAGAAGTTCAGCAAAAAGTGCTGGGGGTCTCACTGGGAGAGGGAATGAAGCACCAAAATGATACATATCCCTAAGACCCTCAAGTACTACGTGGTGCATACTAAACCATTCTGTACACAAACGCAACAATCTACTAGGGCTTAGATTAGACAATCTGGTTTCCGTCCCAGGCATGGCACTGAGACAGCGTTATTAGATCTAAAAACCCAAATTGAGGACCTGAAAGACAAGGGCAAACTGGCGCTCCTGTGCCTCCTTGATCTTTCAGCAGCCTTTGATTTGGTCGACCACCAAATCCTCTCTCACCATCTCAAAATTGCTGCCCACTTTTCTGACGCAGCTACATCCTGGATCAGCTCATTCCTTGCTAACAGAACCATGAGGGTTTTCTCCCCACTAGCGGCAGCCGATCCATCCCACGTCCCGTGTGGAGTCCCTGAAGGATCCTGTGTATCTCCCACACTATATAACGTGTTTACTAAACCACTCTTTGATATCCTCGACTATCTGGGTGTCTCATACACCAATTATGCGGATGACACCCAGATACTCATCCCTATCACTGGTGATTACGTAGCCGACTCAAAATCTCTTAATACAGTCTACACCGTCATCCAGGCCTGGATGGCTAATCATGGCCTCTGCCTTAATGACGAAAAAACTGAGTTAATCATCCTTGGCTCACAAACTAAACTTACGAAACTCGACTCCAACTGCAAGTCCTTCTCTCTTGACGGGAATGATATCAAAGTTGACAATGTCAGCAAAACTCTAGGAATATACCTTGACTCCACCCTGTCCCCCACTCAACAAACTAATGCATCATCTTACACCTGCAAATTGATTACAGCCTGCAGGCCCCTCCTGACACCGGACAACTGCCTGATACTCTCTAGGACCCTCATCCTGTCTAAAATCGACTATTGTAACGCCCTCTACCTAGGGACCAGCCAAAGAAACCTGGACAAACTCCAGATCACGCAAAACAACGCCATAAGGGCAGCACTCAACATACCTAGACGGAATCACATCTCCAATACTAGACGTAACATTCAGTGGTTACCTATCTCTCACCGCATATCACTCAAATCACTTGTGCTTACCCACAAGGCACAGAACAATGTAGCTCCTGCCTACCTAGCATCACGCTTCACGCAACACACAGCCACTAGACCATTGAAATCCGCCCAGGCTCACACATTGGACATCCCCAGCTTCAAGTTACGATCTGCTGGAGGGTCGAGCTTCCCTGTCCTTGCCGCCAAGCTTTGGAACTCCCTTCCCAATGTCCTAAGGAACATTCCGCACTGCCACGCCTTTAAAGCCAAAACCAAACTATGGTTATTTGAACAAGATACCTCAGCATCCACCCCTGCATCCATCAGCTGCTAGTGCTTATTTTGCGCGGCTGACTGCACTCTCTGTGACTTGAACACGCCTGTACTTATATTTGCTTAATGTGCATAGGTTCGCTATTGTCATGATCACTGCTTCCAAGGAGCCAGGACCAGCCCAATGTCCTTGGAAGCAGGCCCCTAACCCTAATCCTAGGCACCAGCCGGTCCCCACAGGGACCTTTTGGACCTTGTCCTGGCGCCGGTGGCACCAGGCTCATCAGAATCATCGGTCCCGGCACTGGAAGCGCCGGGCTTATCATTGGTGTGAAAGTGCTTGGGTGTACTTACCTGCGGCAGACCATGCTGCTTACTTACCAGCCTCTTAGAAGCCCTCTGTGAACAGGGACTACTTTCTTACCTGGGTGGGGCAGCTCCACTCCATGGATACAGCACTGGAACTCTTCTGGAAGCGGGAACTCTTTTCTTACCTAGGCGGGGCCGTGGAAGAAGATGCCTCATCACTCCAAGGCTATTTAAACCACACCCGATTGATGAAACGTGCTTCGCGTTATTCTGCATCTGCAGCAGAACGCTCACCAAGTCTGTTCCAGCCTTTCTTCTTTTGATCCTGAACCTGCAAGAATTATACTTACCATTCCTGTACCCGATCAACATCAGCACCTGCAAAAGACCAGAAACAACAGGTTAGCAAGACGAACTTTACACGCAGTGCTTACTCACCTGATCCATCGGCAGCTGCCGTGTCTCACGCTGCACCTTCGCCTGCAAAGACCAACAACATTGTTATACTTACCGGCACGCTGTGCATTCCGGATTCTTCACGCTGCATCTTCACCTGCAAAGACAACAGCATTGTTACACTTACCGGCACGCGGCGAATTCCGGATTTCTTCATTCTGCATCGTCGCCTGTAAAGACAAAGAAAAAGACATTAAGCAGGTACTTACTCACGCCCATCACGCTCGTCGCAATCAAACGCCTGCGAATACTCCGGCGTCTCTTAAACACGAACTAATCTGCAAGGAAAGAGACAGTTAGAGCGCTTGCCATACTTACGAATTTCCAGGCGCTTCACTGCCACGCGTTAAAAGACTATAAAGACAAAAGGTGTCCAGAAACTTACCGGTCGTGCAGACAACGACGGTAACCATCCTCTGAAGTCAAGAGGCCAATGTTTCACCAGTGAAGGAACTGGCAACGGCACCCTGCACTAGACGCAGATGGAGAGCCCAGCATTCACCTATCTAAGGTGAGCACGTTGACCTGGGAGGGGGGCTCTACAGACAAGCTGGGAAGAGAGAGAGAGAGAGAGAGAGAGAGAGAGAGATAGGGACATTCAACAACCCAGACCTTTAATCCCCATATTCTTTCACCTGCAGAAACCTCACCCTTCGAGTTCGACACACAGTGCGAAGAGGTTCGACCCCAGAAGCCAATCGAGTCTTGCACATCACTTTTCGAGTCACAGACACCTTCCTGCCAAGACCCGCGCCTCCGTGGGAATCAGGTGAGCGTTACAGAACACGAAGCCCACCACAAAACTCCTACCCAAGCGCAATGGAAACCTCAGACACTGATCAACTAGCCCAGTTGCTTGGGGAATTAAGAGCAGAAGTACATGCAGCTCGTCAGGAAACGAACTCTCTAAGAAGAGAACTGATAATTTCCAAGGAGCGAACAGAGGACCTTGCTAGGCAGTTGTTACAAATGCAGGCAGGACATACACCTTTGCCCGTTCCAGGAGGGAGTTATCCTTCTGCATCAGCTTCAAATCCAGTGCAAATCAATCTGCCCGGTAATGTGCCCTTGGCTCCGCCCGAACGCTTTTCTGGTGATCCAAAGAAATTTGCAGTGTTAATCAACCAGTGCCGCCTACACTTCTTATGTCGACCAGCTGCATTCCCAACAGACCAGGCCAAGGTGGCTTTCGTGCTTTCTTATCTCAGTGGCAGCGCTGCAGATTGGTCGATCCCTTTAGTCACCCAGGATGATCCGGTTTTACATGATTTTCAGGCCTTCCAGTCCAGCATGGAGAAACTGTTTGCAAGACATGCACAAGGGCAGGCCTTGGACAATGAACTTCTCTCATTACGGCAGGGTAATCAAGACCTCTTGACTTATATAGCCTCTTTCAATAGACTCATAGTGGAAACACAATGGCCCGAGGACAAGAGAATAACGCTTTTCTACAGAGGCCTGCGTGGAGAGCTCAAGGATGTGCTAGCACAAGTTGTGAATCCTCCACAAGAATGTTCTGACTATATTGACTTAGTTGTCCAATTGGACCATAGACTACAGAACAGGAAGGCAGATCGTTCCAGATTTGATACCCGAGTGTTTTCTAAACCACAGACCTCGAATAAGGGAGCTGACACTGTGGAGCCCATGCAAATAGGGGGCATGAAAGGACCCTTAACCCAGAAAGAGCGGGAAAGAAGAAGGCAGCTGCAATTATGCCTCTATTGCGGAAACTCAGGACACTTTCTTCGGGACTGTCCAGTGAAACCAGCTAAGAAGACTGTAGGAGCCGCGAATACCTGTACCACGAATTCTGAGCAGGGAAACGACCTCGCCCGACAAGAGTAGAGGTCCTCTTGCCGAGCGTTAAGATCTGTCCCGTGACCTCGCATTTCGTGATACTCATGGTCCTCATTAGGCCTGAACGTCCGGATCGTTTGCATGCAATTGAAGCTTACATTGACAGCGGAGCAATCGGTAACTATGTGGACCGTGAAATGGTATCAAGGATGAATCTACCCCTTGTCCCTAAGGAGGTAAAAGACGTCATCACTACTGTGGATGGCACGGAGATAGCCTCCGGACCAGTAACGCATGCCACCCAAGAAGTGACGCTAGTGAGTCAAGATGGACACCGGGAGAGAATCGTGTTCGATGTAATCAAGGCCCCTCAGTTCCAGATCATTCTGGGAATCCCTTGGTTAGAGAAGCACAATCCTCAGATCGATTGGCGAGCAAAGACGGTTCAGTTTCCAGAGTGTTTCCTCAGCCTGATGTTTCACTGGCGGCGATCTCTTCTGAGGAGGTTCCCAAATTACCTCCCGAATACCAGGAATTCCAAGACGTCTTCCGGAAGGATCAAGCTAACACCCTGCCTCCTCATAGGTCTTACGACTGTCAAATAGATCTGATACCCGGATCAACTCCTCCTTGCAGCAGGATCTATGCCCTCACTGAGCCAGAGAACCTTCACCTCAGACAGTACCTGGACCAATACCTAGCTAACGGGTTTATCCGTCCTTCAAAATCTCCAGCTTCATCGGCTTTGTTCTTCGTTCCGAAAAAGGAAGGAGACCTTAGGACTTGCATAGATTACCGCACCCTGAATCAGATCACTGTTAAAAACAGATACCCGTTACTTTTGATCCCTGAACTCCTGGACCAAGTCAAAGATGCATGTATATACACAAAGCTGGATCTTAGAGGAGCCTACCACTTGGTACGGATAAAAGAGGGCGATGAATGGAAAACGGCCTTCCGCACCAAGTACGGGCTATTCGAATATCAAGTGATGCCCTTTGGACTGTGTAATGCTCCTGCTGCTTTCCAATATTTTATGAACAATGTCCTTAGAGAAATCATAGACGTGTGTGTTGTTGTCTACATTGACGACATCCTCGTCTATTCATCACCTGAAGAAGAACATCAGAGACACGTTAAAAAGGTTCTCGAGAGATTGCGTCAACATAATCTTTTTGCTAAGCTTGAGAAATGCGTTTTCAACGTAACGGAAGTCGAGTTCCTGGGATTCATATTGTCACCTAACGGAGTCCATATGGATTCAAAGAAAGTTGATGCAATTATCAAGTGGCCATCACCAACCTCTGTAAAAGGAATTCAAAGCATGTTTGGATTCGCTAACTTTTACCGCAGATTAATTCCTGAATTTTCTCGGATAGTCCAGCCCATCACCGCTCTGTTGAAAAAGAACAAACGTTTTGAGTGGTCTTCTGAAGCAGAACAAGCTTTTCAGGACTTAAAAGCTAAATTCATTTCTGCACCTGTTTTAAAACATCCTCGCCCAGAACTTCCTTACATCATGGAAACGGATGCTTCTAGTCTTGCTATGGGGGCAGTGTTATCACAAAGAGATCCGGTCACACACCAACTACATCCTGTTGCCTTTTAGTCCCGCAAGTTTTCGCCTCCCGAGATCAACTATTCAATTACAGACAGGGAACTTTTGGCCATCAGATCGGCCTTTAAAGCCTGGCGGCATTATCTTCTAGGAGCCAGACACACAGTCACCGTAATGACTGACCACCGCAATTTACAATATCCAAAGACAGCCAAAGCTCAGTCTTCCAGACAGCTTCGCTGGGCTCTGTTTCTAGCAGAATTTGACTTTATAATTATCGACCAGGCAGTAAGAAGGGGAAAAGCGGATGCCCTCTCCCGGATGGGAGTAGATGAACATTTGATCAATCCAGATCCAATACCCATAATCCCAGAACAAAGGATTTTGGGTTTGGTCAGCACTCAATCTTTTGAAGACATCAAGACCACGGTTAAATCACTCCTAACTCCGGCCGATTTGCAGGACTGGCAATTAAAGGGAAAAGAATTCTCAGTAGATCAAGACCTACCATATTTCCGAGGACGATTGCACTTGCCCTGTGAGAAACTACAAAAACAAGTAATCTCCTGTTATCACGATTCTCTAATGGAGGGGCACCCTGGCATTACCAAAACCATGGAAAAGATTAAACGACATTTCTGGTGGCCATCGTGGAAAAAGGATATTAGAGACTTTGTAATCTCCTGCGGTGTGTGTGCCCAGAATAAAATTCAAAACCAGAAACCAGCCGGCCTATTACAGCCACTTGACATCCCTCCCTGTCCGTACCCCGTCCATGGATTTTATCACGGACTTACCTCCATGCTTGGGGTATACTACCATCTTAGTAGTCGTGGATCTATTCTCCAAGATGGCTCACTACATACCCCTGAAGGGTCTACCTTCAGCCTCAGTATTGGCCCGAGAATTCTTGGCAAACATCTTTCGCTTACACGGTTTTCCTTCGGTTTTAGTCTCCGATAGGGGAAGTCAATTCATCTCCCACTTCTGGCGCAGTTGCTGTCGTCTAGCCCAAGTTGATGTAAGACTTTCGACCAGTCACCATCCCCAAACTGACGGACAAACCGAAAGGACAAATCAGACACTAGAACAATATCTACGTTGCATGCTCCAACAAACAGAAAACCCCTGGAAGGACATTCTTTGGATCGCTGAATAGGCTTACAACAATTCGGCTCATTCTGGAACCGGGAAGACTCCTTTTTTCCTATTATACGGACACCATCCTAGAACCTCCAACCTGGATCCTCCCCAAGAAATTGAAGCACCTGCTGTGGATCACTTGCATTCGGAGATCACCTGTGCTTTTAAGGAAGCCACTGCCCATCTGCAAAGAGCTAAAGCTCAATTTAAAAAGGCAGCCGATCGGCACCGTAAAGAGGCCCCTCACTACGCTGTAGGAGATCAGGTCTGGTTATCCACTAAGCACCTGCCTTTAAGAGGACCCCGCACCTTCATCCCGAGATACCTTGGACCCTACCTCCTATCTGCCATAATTAATCCAGTGGCTGTCAAATTGGAATTACCTACGCATATGAAAATACATCCAGTATTCTATGTCTCCTTATTAAAACCAGTACAACCAGAAACCCGATTGACTGAACTCCCAGAACCCGTTTTGGTAGATGGAGAACTCGAATTCGAAGTAAAGAACATCCTAGACTCCAAAATCTCCAGATCTAAATTATACTATCTGGTTGATTGGAAAGGATACGGTCCCCAGGAAAGGTCTTGGGAACCCTCAGAACATGTCCACGCACCTCGTCTGGTCAAGAGATTCCATCTGAATCACCCCGACAAGCCAAAGCCCCCGGAGAAGACACGCTTAGGAGGGGCCTTGAGGGGGGGTACTGTCATGATCACTGCTTCCAAGGAGCCAGGACCAGCCCAACGTCCTTGGAAGCAGGCCCCTAACCCTAATCCTAGGCACCAGCCGGTCCCCACAGGGACCTTTTGGACCTTGTCCTGGCGCCGGTGGCACCAGGCTCATCAGAATCATCGGTCCCGGCACTGGAAGCGCCGGGCTCATCATTGGTGTGAAAGTGCTTGGGTGGACTTAACTGCGGCAGACCATGCTGCTTACTTACCAGCCTCTTAGATGCCCTCTGTGAACAGGGACTACTTTCTTACCTGGGTGGGGCAGCTCCACTCCATGGATACAGCACTGGAACTCTTCTGGAAGCGGGAACTCTTTTCTTACCTAGGCGGGGCCGTGGAAGAAGATGCCTCATCACTCCAAGGCTATTTAAACCACACCCGATTGATGAAACGTGCTTCGCGTTATTCTGCATCTGCAGCAGAACGCTCACCGAGTCTGTTCCAGCCTTTCTTCTTTTGATCCTGAACCTGCAAGAATTATACTTACCATTCCTGTACCCGATCAACATCAGCACCTGCAAAAGACCAGAAACAACTGGTTAGCAAGACGAACTTTACACGCAGCTGCCGTGTCTCACGCTGCACCTTCGCCTGCAAAGACCAACAGCATTGTTATACTTACCGGCACGCTGTGCATTCCGGATTCTTCACGCTGCATCTTCACCTGCAAAGACAACAGCATTGTTACACTTACCGGCACACGGCGAATTCCGGATTTCTTCATTCTGCATCGTCGCCTGTAAAGACAAAGAAAAAGACATTAAGCAGGTACTTACTCACGCCCATCACGCTCGTCGCAATCAAACGCCTGCGAATACCCCGGCGTCTCTTAAACACGAACTAATCTGCAAGGAAAGAGACAGTTAGAGCGCTTGCCATACTTACGAATTTCCAGGCGCTTCACTGCCACGCATTAAAAGACTATAAAGACAAAAGGTGTCCAGAAACTTACCGGTCGTGCAGACAACGACGGTAACCATCCTCTGAAGTCAAGAGGCCAATGTTTCACCAGTGAAGGAACTGGCAACGGCACCCTGCACTAGACGCAGATGGAGAGCCCAGCATTCACCTATCTAAGGTGAGCACGTTGACCTGGGAGGGGGGCTCTACAGACAAGCTGGGAAGAGAGAGAGAGAGAGAGAGAGAGATAGGGACATTCAACAACCCAGACCTTTAATCCCCATATTCTTTCACCTGCAGAAACCTCACCCTTCGAGTTCGACACACAGTGCGAAGAGGTTCGACCCCAGAAGCCAATCGAGTCCTGCACATTACTTTTCGAGTCACAGACAACTTCCTGCCAAGACCCGCGCCTCCGTGGGAATCAGGTGAGCGTTACAGCCACCCTGTCGACCTTGCTGTAATATAAAGATATCTTGTAACTTGTAACTGCATACTGCTTTTACCCTCTGCTGTAACCTGTTACCTTGACTTTGATGTTACTATAACCTGTAACTGTATACTGTTTTACCCCTACTGTAACCTGTAACTTCCCCCAAACATGCGCCCGCAAGCCTCTGGGCAAGGCGCGCAATACAAATAAATAAATACAAATACAACGGATCAGTGTGTTTCATTCTGACCTTCTGGGCCTCCGTTTCAAGATGGATTGCTGTCTGTATCTCATTCTGCCATCAGCAAGCCGACCGACCGCTTCCCGGCAGGCCCCGGGCTCATTCCACCAGAGCAGTGGTTGCAACCACAGCTTTCTCTCCGGAATTCTGCTGCCTGACTTCTGCCGTGCAGCCACCTGGAGATCAGTGCATACGTTCACCAGGTTCTACTGTGTCAACAGATATTCTGCAGAAGAATCTAGAGTCGGCCAATCGGATCTGCAGAACCTTTTTGCATGAGGTGGGTAAGTCTCCAGTGATGAGCTATGCTGGGAGCTTACCTCCGCCTATAGGTAGTGTTGTAATACTGTTTTGTAATCTATTCGCAGCATGTGAGTCTATGAAAGATCCAATGCTGGAGAAGGAATAAGTTACACGTATAAGGAACGTATAAGGACCTTATGGTGGCAACAGTAAAGACAGACGCACGTGATCACAGTTCAAGGGTGTTTATTGTACTTTATAATGGGTGAGATAAATGCCTAATCTAAACCTAAATCTAAAATGGGAACTATTGTCAATGCTTATTGCTAAATTACAAAAAGTGTGTGGGAAAATGTTCACCAGAAAACAACATGAAATGATAAATCAGGATGGTATGGCTGGATCTCCCTTCCCCACGTTTCAAGCACGGGACAAGGCGGAACTCCTGAGCACAGCACACTCCAGTTCAACAATATCAAGTCTCTTTCCTGCAAACGTCTCTTGCTCTAGAAGGTCTGCTGATTCAAAACAACAAAGTTTCTTTGGGTAGTCTTGCACTTTGAGCGATTGCTTTTCGCCCCTAGAATCTCCCACTACCAGGCTCGACTCCTCCTTTCAACTTGGGCCTCCCTCCGTCGGGTTCACTATAGCCTTTCTTTAACACAATTAATGTATTTCTAACACAGGTCGTGTTTTGCTCTTTTTCATCAGAAAGCTGGGTTTTCCCTCTCCTAGCTTTCTTTTGGCATCCCTCTGTCGGGTTCACACGTGCCTCATTGCACAGTTCACAATCTTATCGGAAAGCGTGGTTCCCTTGCCCTAGCTTTCTCCTGGGAATGGGTCAGAGACTTTCTGTTGTACAAGGGATTTGATGTGACCCCTGTAGGACCACTCTGACGCCTCATGCCTCCCTTTCCTATGGCCTTCTGGTATTTGCAGTTTCAACAGAAAACCAAAGGGGCCAGCGAGAGTCCTTCGAATGAGCACTCCTACGGCACCTGACCACTCTGCAGCTGGCCTTTGTCTGGGCTTTGTCAAAAGTTCAAACACACACACTAGTTCTTTCTTCTCAGGTTCCTTGCGTTCATAATGTTGCTAATTGCAACCTTGGGCTCAACACAGTTCAGTTTGCTATCGGCTTCCTCCGACTCACCGGCTGTGCTGAACCCGTTGGCTTATCTTGTCTCTGGAGTCAAGGACGGTACCACGGTAGTCAGCTTGCCTCCCCACCTGCACTATCAATGCGGGAGGCCCCCGTTCACCGTTGACATCTGCTGCTTCGCACGCCAGCTCTAACTCAGTCTTATGATTTCCCTTTCTGAGGCTTTGTGGGTCTGAATGGAAACGCCCAAGGGCAGTTTCCCCTTCGTCGTCCCTCTGGGTCTTGCCGCCTTTCTCCACTGTTTGAACTGACGGTTCGGTGTAGCTGTTCCCTCATGCGTTAAGCCTTGCTCGTAGTTTGCCCTCATGCTCTGCCTTTTATCCCTTTGGGGAAGGCAAAGGGACCATCGGGTGTGCATGTTTATTTTCAATTGCCTGACCCGTGTGTTGGGACATGTCAGGTAAACAGCTCTGGTGTTAGTCTGTTGTCTGTTACAGTGTAGGAAAGTGTTCGTGTCGAAAAGGGTGAGGGGCTAGAGCTTCTAAATATCCTACAGGTTAGGATGGGGAAAAGGTGTTACAAGGAAGGGGATACCATGCCTCAACCTTCGCTGTCCAACTTCCACTCCCCAAAGACCCCACGCCCAGGTGATCTTCCCCCACTAGTCCAACTGCATCCAATAGCAATGGCTGTGTCCTGGCCACCTGGACGACAGATCTCCGGGGACCAGCGGGTGAGACACCTTCAGGTTTCTCCCACCTGTATCTCTGGTTCTCCATCATTGGTATCTTTCATGGATTCACATACAACCCTCCCACCTACCCCGCATGGCTTGTCTTTTGGCTTTTACGGCCACTCGCGTGCGCTGCCAAATTTGAAGATGGTTGACACGGGAGGAGCTAAGGGAGGTGTTACTATTGGCTGTGGGCAGTATGACCCAAAATGACTGATCGAGCATAAAAGTGACTGAACGTTTTCAGTTCAAGTTTAAACTGCTCTGTTACTAAGGATTCCCAGCGTGACGACGGGGGAATATTCACAGCATGTGAATCTATGAAAGATATCAATGCTGGAGAACCAGAGTTACAGGTAAGTAACTTATTCCATGAGAGCGGTAGGTGAGTCGTCAAAGTCTGACTTGCCCTCTATAGAATTGAAGAGAATACCTTCTCAGCCTCTGCTAACAAGTCATCCCCAGGGTATCACGTGATTGTACCAAAAATGTTTTTTCAACGGATGTTTCAACCAAAATGAATCCATCGAAAAAACGGATGTTTTTTAAATATATATGGGATGGGGGATAAGGGGTTCAAACGGGTGGGGAGGGGTTTGGGGTGATCTTTAAACCATTGGCAAATGGGGCTTCAGGGGGGAGGTGACCCCCAAATAATAAATGGCAGGTTTTCTCGATGGATTCTTTCAGTTAAAAAATCCATCGAAAAAAGTGTTCTGTAAAATCCCAGTGAACCCATCCACAGCTGACCTGCCTGTAAAGAACAATTAACCAGACTTTACCTGTAAAACAAAAAGAATGGACTCTAATTCTCATAACTACCAGAAAACTGCAATGAACAAGATGAACAGAGTAATGCAGATCGACAAAGGCCAGGAACACAGGCTGCGCTCCAGTTGTTGCAAGCGCATACCTGTGACCGGGAGATTTAAACAAGTGAAGCAGCTGACTGGGGTGCGCTGCTGGAGAGAGAAAGCTGCTTCTCTCATAGTGAGCAGGGTGACGGTGAGGCTGGAGAAAGGGCTGTGGAGCAAACAGGCTTGGGAAGCAGAGACTGGGAAGCGGACTGAAAGAAGATACATGCCGCAGGAACCCAGAAGCCAACAGAGGGCTCCTTGGCGCTCGCAAGTGTTTGGAGGGGGCCTTCACCTTAACGGAACTTGAAGACACAAAGCAGACGAGCCCAGCAGGGACCACTGGACGAAGAGAAGCCAAGAAACAATTGCAGCAGTAGAAGAGGAAATGCCCAGCAACCATTACCAGCTTACTGCAGGAGAAGGAGAATATCCCAGCCAGAGCCGATGAGTCTACCCGTGCGAATCGGCAATGCCGAGGGCGTATTGGCAAGCATGCCACACAACCGAATGAGTATTGAGGAAGAAGCATATGAGAGAGAAAGAGCGAAAGAGTATTTATTTGCAAGAAAGAACGGAAGAGAAACACCAGACTTTCACATTTGTACGTGTATCTAATATACAGGCAAAAGAAGCCCTGGCATGATAATATACCAGGCAAATGTAATATCAGGAAAACTAAGAAATGATCCAGTTTGGAGGGGTGTGCAGATCCCACATGAGAAAAGCCCTGGCAGCGAAGTATACCAGGCAGATGCAAGTGTATGTAATAAAGAAAGCCCTGGTAGGGGAGTATGCCATGCAAGGACAATTTGAACATTGTATAGGAAGTACATGATGTAAGGTGGTCCTGAGAAAGACGTATTAGTAAAAGGGCTGTGCCAATCATAAGAAGAGGGGTGAAAACCTGGAGGAGAGTGCGCCAGGTATCCTGGATTTGAGAGCAATATATCAAGATACAGCCTCACAGCCAAAGCCCTTCTGTGTATCAATTGTGGTGTTTCTCAAAAGAAGAGGAGGGAAGAACTGGTAAAAGAGTACACCAGGTATCCGGCTGAGATACAGGCTTACAACCAAGTTGTTTGTATTTGTGTTACTAATCAAGGAAACCGGAGTGGAAACCTGGCAGGAGAGTACACCAGGTATCCTAACAAGACAAAGACAGAAATCCAAGTTGTTTTGCATATCAGTTGTTATTTTTCAAGGGAAATCCAAGGAATTGATATTATTGAATACACCTTCAAGGGAAGAGAAATCCAGGGGATGAGTACCACCTTCTGGAACAAGGAACTCCATCCTGTTGGAACTTTTGTGTTGGAGTTACACATTTTTCTTTTTGAATGTTTGTAAACCACTCAAGGCCAAAGACATTATCCTTTTAACTTCAGGGTTTAGTTTATTAGAATGTGAGGTCCAGAACAGTAATTTGGACATGGGACATTTTTGCTTTGGACATTCTTACGCCGACAACAGTTACTTTTGGTTTTAGTTACGGAAACACCTCTTAGAGCATGGACAGAGAGGCATTTCCCAACACCCCCATTTATTTGAATAAGTCTTTGACCATAACCATACGTCTGTGTCGGTCTCTCATTCCTGGTTCCTCACATAAGTTGCACAAATTCAGGATGACTACACTGCCAGAGGTAATCCCTTTTCTCAAACAGGTGGATTACAAGGCAACACTGGACATGAAAGATGCATAAATTCACATTTCAATGTTTCCCACCTGCTGTTAATTGGGCAGCATGGCCCATTCATCCAGTGACAGGGACCTAGTCCCCTCGACCCATGCAACCGCCTCATTCTACCGAGGAGGAGGTAAGGCTGCTCTGCTCTGTGCTCCCCGGAATTTCTTTTTTACTTATTTGTTTTACTTTTTGTTTGGTGATGTGCTTTCGAGTGCTCCGTCTCCCTTCCCAGGCCCTCTCCCACTTCCTGGTTCCCCACTCCCTCCTCCCTCCATCCCGCCCATCTCCCATTGATTGGGCACTCCCACCCCAGCTCCTCCTCCCAGGGCAGCCCTCTGCCTGTGCAGCCCCTGAGGCTAAGGGCGGCTCCCACTGAGGCGGCTCCATATTGTGTCTGCAGGTGTCTGCAGGTGTCTGCAGGTGTCTGCAGGTGTCAGCAGGGGAAACCAGTGGCTAGCCGTCCAACAGCAGCACTAAGTAAGGTAGGAGTGGCCCGGGTTAGGAATAGAGCCTGCACTCTACCCTGACAGCTCTGCCACATAGCGGACTCTCAGACTTGGTGTGCTTTCTCCAGTATTTTTAAATTTGCATTGTGAAAGTATTTAAAATTGCATTGTGAAACCGAGGCCTTTTCCCCTTATACAGGAATCTCAAACTTAGGTGTGTTTTCTCCAGTATCTAAACTACATTGTGAAAGTAGTGCCACTCTGCGGTTCTGACTTCTTAGCAAAGCATTCATCTAGCAAACTTTCTACCATTGTCTGAGCGCCTGTCGTCTTGTCCAGTTGTCTCGTCTCTTTCCGTCTAGTCTGCTTGCAACCCTCCTTAGTGTTCTCCCCGCACCTGCTCCCCCTGCCCCTCCTTCTCTGCCCTTCCCCTTCTCCCCACCTACTCTATGGTGCTTTCTGTCTCTCCTATCTTTTCCAACTGCTTCTCTATCGACTCTCCTGCTCTACTCACTAAATCTGGTAGGGAGACGTTTAAAAAGGACATCCTGGTCTACAACCCAGGCCTCCCTATCACTGACACCTATACCAATGCCTGCTCTATGCAAACCCTCACCAACATCCTCTTTGTCGCTTCATCGCCAGACCTATGGACTCATCATATGGTCTCTGTGCTTTCTCCCCTCTCCTCTTCTCCCATTAATGGTGGCACCCGGTGGAAGGCCCTCCTGGCCTCCTTCGACTCCTCTAAGGTCATCATAAATGTTTACTTGAATGGTACCCTCTTGGTCCAAGGCCCTCAGGCCAATCTTCTCCTCTTTGATGGACGCTTCCCCCGCCTCATCAATTTCCTTCCTTCTTCTGCTGTCCCCCACTCTTCCCTCTACGGCTTCCTTGCCTACCCCTGCTGTCTCCTCCTTGGCTACCTTGCCCTCTCCTCCGTCCTCTTCTGCCCCCTCCCCAGCTTCTTCTACACCTCTCCAGGGTGTACCTCTGAGTTGTACCCCGGAAGTCTTTCAAGGACGGCAACCTTCTCACTCTTAACTCTTGCTCCGCTGTCAAACACTCCTCTGACATCTGCCGCCTCCTGGAAGAGCTTGACCTTGATGTCCTCGGTCTCACCCTCTCCTCTCTCTTCCTCTCCTCCTCCCCCTCCTCCTCTACTCTCTGCTCTTCCTCTGGCCGTTCTTCGGCCACCTCTCTTCCCTCCTTCTCTGCCTTTCCCCTGTTCTCCCCAGACAAGGTTTCTAGACAAGTCCGATCTATGAAAGTCTTGTCAAAACAGGTTCACCCCTGTTCCTCCAAAACCATCAAGGACTACATTGACACTGTGTCTCCTGCTCGAGCTGACTTCTGCAACCACTCCTTCACCACTGGAGTCTTCCCTTCCCCCCCCTGAAGCACTCTCTTGTGCACCCTCTTCTTAAGAAACCCTCTGCTGACCCTTCCTGCCTGGCTAACTATCGCCCAATCTCTATCACTCCTTTTCTGGGCAAACTCCTGGAAAAGATGGCCATCTCCCAGCTTAATCTTCAGACTGAATCTGTTGGTTGTCTCTGTGACCATCAGTCTGGTTTCAGAACTGCCAGAAGCACGGAAACTGCTCTCCTGAACATCTGTGAAGACCTGCTCTCCAACCTCGATTCCAACTCCCCCTGTATCCGCATATTACTTATCTCCCTTCTGCCTTTGACACGGTCATCCATACCGTCCTGCTCAACCGTCTCTGTGATAACCTGGGTATCACCTATCAGGCCCTGGCTTGGCTGACTTCTTTCCTCTCCGATCGACCCTCCGAGATCCAACTTGGGTCCTTCCTCTCCTCTATCCCTAACTCTACGTGTGGTTTTCCCCAGGGGCCTAACCTCTCTCCCTGGTTTTTCAACCAATACCTGGCACTTCTTGTTCACCGCATTGCTGCTCTCTGCCCCAATTTTCACTGCTATGCGGATGACACTCAGCACATTTTCAGGCTCCCTTCAGCCACCTCTTCTCCTTCTCTCATCTCCGACTGTCTGTCTGCTATCCAGGAGTGGTGTGCCGCCAAGGATCTCTGCCTTAATGCCGGTAAGACAGAGATTCTCCTTATCGGCACACCCGCTCCCTCCTATCCTGTCTCTCTCTGGCCGGCCTCCCTTACCCCTTTTCCTGCTCCCACCTGTGAGGCTAAAAACCTCGGGATCATCTTCGAATCCACACTCTCTCCTTCTCTCCTCACATCTCTGACGTCTCTAAGAAGTCACACTTCCAGCTGCACCTCCTCAGAGGTAATCTTCCTTTCCTCTCCTTCCCCCAGAAGCTTACTGTCTCCAGAGCTCTGGTTCTCTCAAGGCTGGACTACTGCAACAGCCTCTTTCTAAATCTGCCTGCCTCTACTGCAACTCATCCAGAACAGGACTGCAAGACTTGTCCTTGGACTCAAGCCCAGGGATTGTATCTCTCCAGGACTGAAATCTCTGCACTGGCTCCCAGTGGCTGCGAGGATTAAGTTCAAAACCCTCTGTGTTGTCCACAAGGCCTTCTGGCGCCTCAATACCTTCAGCTCTCTCTTCCTAAATATCTTCTTTCTCAAGCACTTCGCTCATCCGCCTCCAACTCCCTCAGGGTCAGTCGCTTCTCCAAGCAACGAGTTGGTGGTAGATCTTTCTTCGGCTGGGGCCTCCCTCTGGAACATTCTCCCTACCTCTCTGAAAATTGAGGAGAACCATCTCTGGTACCGGAAGCACCTCAAGACCTTCCTCTTTGCTTCTGCTTTCTCTCCTCCTCTCCCCTGCTGAACTCCTGGCTGAAACTGAAACTTCACTGGTCACCTGGCTAGCCTCGGTTCTTGGGCCCAGGTCCCCTCCCCGCCAGTTGCACACCTGCACTGCCCCCCTGGCAACCTTCGCACTCTGGGTCTGTTTCTGTATCCCTACAGCCCCCTACCAGCACTTGACACCTGATGTCTGCACTTACCCTTGCACCTGCCACCAGCAGGCCGCACTTCCTATTTATTGCTCCTATTCATTGTTTCTATTTGACTGTTTATCCTATATTCTGGACTGGATTAATTGGTCAGGGAGATTTGCTTATGCTCCCCCCTCCCCCAACACCACCCCCCCCACTCCTCTCCTCAATAGGATAGTCCATAAGAATCACTAGGAACAAGTCAAACTTATCCTGATAGCTCCAATGTGGGCCCGGCAGACATGCTCCCCAAATACTGAACTTAGCAGGTTGGCTCCTGAATTCATAGAGTTTGGGCATTTAAATCAGTCTAATAGATGTATAAACATGTTTAAAGAGGCACGTAAACCTAATACTAGACACTATTTCAATAAAATGCTTTGTCATTTGGTGTAGATCACGTAGCATCAGTTCTATTGACTGCACGCCCTCTCAATTTGTTCTATACCTACTTTACCTTTTAGATTCAGGGCTAGTCTTTAATTCATCTAGCTGCTCTTTCTGCTTACATCACCTCCCAGAAGAAAGTCTCTTGGTCGAAATTCCCTGTCATTAAAGCCTTCATGGAAGGGGTCAAAAGATGACAACCTCCAATTTAAAATCCAACTCCCGGATGGAACTTAAATGTAGTCCTTATTAAACTTATGGGCCCTCCTTTAGAGCCAATGCATAAAACCAGTCTTAAGCGTCTCACATAATACTACTTTTCTCGTGGCCATTACATCTATAAAGTGGGTGAGTGAACTGCAGGCGCTCTCAGTTCAAGATCCATTTGTGACCATTCACAAGTACACAGTGGTTTTACCCACACATCCACGCTTCTCTTCTAAATTCTTCTCCACGTTCCATGTCAGTCAGTCTATAGAACTTCTGACTTTCTTCCAAAACCCTACACATTTAGCAGAGAGAAGCTGCCATACATTAGATGTCAGAAGAGCTGTAATGTAAAACCTAAATAAAACGAAACCATTACGCAAAACAGACCAGTTCTTGGTTTCCATAACCACTGAAGACAAGGGGATCCCGTCTCAAAGTCAGCTATTTCAAAATGAATTGTGAAATGCATCCAAATGTGTTATTGTTTTTTAAAGAGAACTTTACCCTTTACGCCCAGAGCACACTATGCAAGGCACAAAGGCTACTTTAGCTTTCATTGCAAATGTACCTTTAGATGCTACCTGGTTCTATTCACAAGTTTACACAGCATTACTGCTTAGATACACATTCTAAGAGTGATTCGCAGGGGTGGGTCAGGCGGTGCTAAAACATCTCTTTGCCGCTGTACCTTCTAACATCCCACTGCCATCTCCTGGTACTGCTCACTAGTCTATGCACATCCATAAGCCTCAGAAGGTATACATTACTTACAGTAATCGTATTTCTGATGCTTGTATTTGTTTAGATACACATGCACCCACTGTTACTCGCCTCTTGCAGTTGTAATTGTTTATTTATACAGTGCTTATGCACAGGTGGAGTGCTTCAAAGCGCTTCAAGGCGGGAGGAGAGGAAGCAAGGGTATACAGTAATCATTCTTAGGACTTGAAGTTTCCGAATGATCTAACAGAGAAAGAACTAGCATACTAGGCCTGATGACATTTCTCCTAGTGCAAGTGTTACAGTTGCAACCAAGCTGGAGCGGGGGGGAACAAACGAGTGTGTGGGGGGGAGACAGGACAAACAAACTTACTAGGCCTAGTACATTCAGGTCGTGCATGCATACAGACGAAGTTTTGGGGGGGGGTGCGTCAAGTCCAGCAGGGCCCTGGTTAAGTGCAGAGAGGTTGTCCCGCTCATGGAGCGTAAACTGAAAGTGCAGTAATGCTTAACATAGTGCGGTGGCCCGGAGGCAAGTGCAAATACTGGCAGGGGGCATGGGACCTGTAAGGCTCTGGAGGTGAATCGGGCAACCAGTCAGCAAAAATTGAAACCGAGTTAGTGAGGAGAAGGGGGAAGGAGGGTGTAGAGAAAGATAACGGGGTTAGCAGGGGAGAGGGAGGGAGGCGGAGGAGGAAGAGAAGAGGAAGGTCTTGCGGAGCTTCTGGAACATGCTCCTGTTCAAGACTGAGAGAGGCAGGGAGGCTGTTCCAGAGCGAGGCACCTGCAGAGGATAAAGATCTACCCGCACATCTCTGTTTGGAAAAACGGCTCACCCGTAGAGAGTTGGAGGAGGACGAGTGGAGGGCTCTGGATGGAGAGTATTTAGGAAGAGAGTGTTGTAGATAGTGTGGGCGCCGGCACCAGAAAGCCTTGTGGATTATGCAGAGGGTCTTGAATTTGAATCTTGCAGCCATGGGGAGCCAGTGGGGGGGATTTCAGCGCCAGAGAGCTGCAGTCCCTGGGCTTGAGGCCAAGGATAAGTCTTGCGGTTCTGTTCTGGGTGAGTTGTAGAGGACGTTGAGTAGAAGAGGGCCGATTAAGAAAGAGGCTGTTGCAATAGTCCAGTCTAGAGAGAACCAGGGCTCTCGAGATTATGAACCTCTGGTGGAAAGTGAGAAATGGTAGAATGCCTCTGAGGATGTGCAGTTGGTAGTGGGACTTTTTAGAGCTGTCCAAGATGTGAAAAAGAGAAGGAGAGAGTGGAGTCAAAGATGAAGGTACATAGACGCCTGTTTTGCCTTCCCCAATCTCAGTAATTTAGATATATTTTTCACTTATGGGGTTCCCCAATGCACTTAAGAAGGCTGGAAGGCAATGTGCTTTTTCGTAACACAAGAATTCATTCACACTCCATTTAGATTTTGAATTGGACACTTCTCAGGTCTCTTCATTATCTCAATTAAAGATTACAGACTTAAGAAAAACTGAAGCAAAATACAAATCAAAACAAAACAGAAATGTAATACATCACTGTTGGCGTTGTTTTTAAACACCTCATATCTGCCAAGCACCTCAATGGAAACTCCAGGTTGGAACAGTCACTTGCCAGCGGGAACAGGCTGGCTGGGCTGACAGAAGCAGACGTGCTCCTTCAAAGTCCAAACTGAGTGAGAGTGACTTGATTTTACTCTGTCTGGTGTCTTTCACTCTGTCAACCTAGTATTTTTCCAGAGACGTTAAGTGTCCATAACATTCCACAGCTGCTCAGCCATCGAACCTCACTGCTTTGTAAACAACTCCTGGTTTCCCATGAGAGCCGACAAATCTTGCCTTCAGCATCTTGTGGAATGCAAAACAAACTTGGTCTGCACACAAAAACAAGCGGTTTTTCCACGCTTTCAAACAACGCACACTATGCTCAGCAATTGGCTTTTTTTCAATTTGCAGTCAAATGTTCACTGGTGGTCCCAGAATGCATTTCACCTAGACTCCATATTGGAATCAAAGAAATTACATTTTTTAAATGCATTACAACGCCTTACACCTTATCTTCTGTACTTGTGCACCACTTCATGCTCTTGTGAGAAACAATACAATCAGAGGGACCTTAACGCATGAAGGATCATGGGTACAATACATATCACACAGGGATAGTATTACAAGCATGCCCAGTCGACCTCCCTTTTCGAAACTCAAAAACAAGAATGCACATTTTTTTGTATTTATGTTAATGTTAAAAGTATTTGTACCGCACACTGTCACCACTGCTGTGGTCCCCAGCTGTGTTATTTCTGGTTACAAACGTATCCTTCTAACACAGAAACAATTAAATGCCACAACATCAACATTACATAAATAATTAATAAATTAACAATTAATAGTAATTAATAGTCAATAGAAAAATGGCTAAAAAGCATTCTAAAAATTGTTAACAATCTGTATGAAAAATAACACCACTTAATAAACTCAAAAAATGTAAAACTAGGTTTTCGCCAGAATAAATATAAGCCCATGTCTGATCACTCTTCAAATTATCTATGTCCATACAACCACTGTAACTTCTTCTATAGACCTCCCTCTTAGGACTCTATATCCGCTTGTAGATAACGGCATAATGTAATGTTAAAGGTTTTTGTATCGCGCTTTGGCGGGTCAGAATAGGGGAGGAAATGGGGGTTAACTGTTCTAGACGAAGTTGTAATATACAATATTCTTTTAATAATCTAAGAATAAGGCATATTAATAATAACACTCTGCTTAACATAATTTACAAGAGAGGTCTTCTGACTTAATTTCATCAAATTGTTATTTCTGTCCCATACCAAGACCTGTCTAATCTCCTTTATGGCAATGCCTAGGTTTAAGGGAAAGCTTATTACAAAATCAATATTGTGAAAAAACGTGGTGACTTCTTGTACCCGAATATTGAGATCTTTGTGTGGGGGTTTCCTGTCCAATAATTCACAATAATTAAAGTATAAGGAGGTTATATTCCCCTTCTCCAGGAGCATTTTTAGCATGAATATTCCAGTCGACATTTACTTCTGAACAATCATTGATGGCAGACTCAATTCATTTCGAATTGCCTCAATCAGCGTGGATTGAGACAAACTTAATGCAGGGTGCCACAATCTACCCTCCAATTTTGACAACCATGTAGTTCCCGTATTTATAAAAATGTCAAGGCCATAAAGCACACAGGAAGTGATACTGGACCTATACCCCTTTGGTAATCATTCTGTGGAATATCCACAGCCATTAGAAACACTTTCCTTTTATTGCATTAAATCTCTTTTCCACTTCCCCATATTTGTAGTGGTAGGAAAATGAGTGTTTAATGAATTTATAACTGGGACACCTAAATAATTATATTTCTTGATGTTATCTATAGGTTCCTCCTTAAGCTTCCATGTAGAGTTAATACTCCTTTTTCTACTACGATTCACAACCAAGATCTTTGTCTTTCTGCGATTAATGTTAAGGCCATTCCTGTCTGCATGTTTACTTAAAGCAGTAAGACTGCGCAAGCCTAACGTCAGTGCAGTCGAAAATTTCAATTTCATCCAGATATGAAACCCACGCTATTGGTTGGGATCCAAGTCAATCTTCAGAGAAAGTAACCTTTTCAATCTATACATTTACACAAAAATAATACATAATTAATAACCCACATTGATATCACACCAGTCTGTGGTGTCTATTATTTGCAGAGACAAAATTGTTCTCATTGACATAGACCTAGCACAACTTACTTCAGCTGAACCACTGTCTTTAAGTATCCAAAACCCAGTGGTTTAGCTGGAGTAAGTGTGATACATAGACTGGTGTGATATTAATGTGGGTTATTAATTATGTATTATTTGTGTTTACATTTACAGATTGAAGAGGGTACTAGAGTCCAGAAACATGTAGGATTTGTTCTAATTTGAACCCTCATTTCTTGAATTGTTATTTATGAATATAGTTTAGATGGGCCATTTAATTAGCTATTGTAACTGGAACGTTAGTGCTACTATTGTTTATTGTACCAATTCATATATACCCATGAGTGTTGGCCAGCTATATTCTTATTCTTCCCAATCCTTTTTGTATCCTCTGCCGCTTGGATACCACACGTGTTGCTGATCATGTTTTTCTGTGCTAATTTACTTGAATTCTGTTTTGGCACTACACATGGATTGTTTAAGTCACCTGCCAATATCAAATATCCGTGTGGGTTGTTAAACTGCCATTTCTCAAGTATTGTTATTATTTCAGCAACAATCTCCCCCATTAGTAAGTTACCAGAGAGTTATAAACATGAATTTATTATCACCTGATCGGATTAATCTTATTTCCACAGTTACTATCACTTCCAATATATTTAGATTACTAGTTGGCTTGTATTCTTTCACTGGTAAGTAATTCTGTATCCCTATTATAAGTCCACCTGATGGGCGCCCTAATTTGCGACCAATAGCCCTTCTTTGTATGATATTATAGCCATCCAGCTAGTATGGTTCTCCAGGATGGGGTCTGGCATGGATTCATATTCTCATGAATATTCCCTGTCATCAGGCTGGGAATCCCCAGTAAAAAGAAGAAAGCAGTATTGCTTTAAAAGCTTGAATAGTGCCGTTCACCCATTATCCAATCACTGAAAACCGGGTAATACTGCACTCATCCAATGACTGTCGTCTCCCTGTATCCCACCCCCGGCGACCATCTTCAGATTTTTTTTACTGCATGTTTTGGTGCAGGGCGTCCTCGAGTTTTGCTCTCCGGGCATTTTTTATGAACATTTCTTTTTTCGATGGAATTTCCACAACCGCTGACGTCTAGTCCACTCTGGTAACGGGGCTCTGTTGCTGGTTACTTTTCAAAGATCTGCACGACGTGTTCAAGTGAAAAGGCCTACCGAGGCATACTTCGCGGCGCACTAAGTCGGAGGAAGGAGAAGTCCTTTCAGGCTCTGCTCCTGGTGTGGCCTGTGAAACATCTATGTGGAGGACAAGCAAACTAGATGGGTCTACTGTCTGCATCCTGACCAGTGTCAAAGTTTTTCGGTGAAAACAAAGAGGGACCGCTACTGACGGTTGGTGGCTTGGTTGAAGGAGGACCGGGGCCCTGACGTGGTCTCTGGGAACGCTGAGACAAAACCCAGATCGGGCCCATCTGCAGAGCGCTCTCCACTGGGAAAAAGATCCATATCGGCTGGGGGCGTAGCCCCTGAGGACTCTGTAACGCTCACCTGGTATCCACCGGGATGTCACTCAGCCTGTTCTAACCTCTTACGACCTCGAACCCTTCCCTGGGGGCTATTCGACTGGAGACTGGGCCTGAAACACAGGATTGGTAGAGTTTAAGTCCCTATTGTCTCTGTGTGCTTGAACCCCTTCTTCCCCGGGGTCCAACCCTTCCCTTTGATCCACAGCTAACCTTGTTTTCTTGGATAGTGTGCTCTCCGTCCTGCTTTCAGCGCAGGGGCGCGTTGATTGATGCTGCCTCATTGCTGCCTAGTTACTTCAATGGCAAGAGTCCGACAGGTAAGTATAATGAGTCTTTTGAACAGTTCTCTAACTTTGTTCCTTTCCTTCATTAGATGATGGCCGGCGTCCGGGGATGGTGGCGTGCTGCTGAGATGAGTAGCACTGAAGGTGAGTGAGAGCGCGATGAGCGATGCACCCCTTTCGCATTTGCATTGAACTGAGTTCTTTTTCTGTGTCTTTTAGGTGCCGCAACGTTTTCAGCGTGGATGCCGGTTATGAACAACAAATGCGGTGGGTAAGCGCGGTATGCGGAACCTCTAGATGTTTCCACGCTAACCTGGAGTGTCTTTTCCCTCTTGCAGATGGATGAGAAGTTCCTGAGACAGAGTTCCCCCAGAGCGGCTGGGATTCAGGTAAGCGTTTGAAGCTCGTACAGTATTTAAAAATAAGCGAAGATTTGCAGAATGCTTACTAATGCCTTTTTTCTGTTCTTTTCCCTTTTCCTTAGGAAGCGGCGTGCCGGGATGGGAATGACACCACTGAAGATGCCCGCAGAACAGAAGGAGCGATGAATGATGGGCAGAAGCGCCGCAAGGTAAGGCTGTTCCTAACGGTGTTCTTGTTCTTGCAGGAGCTGAGCTGAGAAGAATAATGCAGGGCTACTGGAGACCGATCCGAACACGGTGAGTGTCACGCTGCAGGTGCAGAAAACGCAAAGCATGTTTCTCAGCCTGGGTGTGGCTTAAATAGTCTCTGGGTATCCCAGGTGTCTCTGGGCTGAACCACACCCAAAAGACTAGACCGCACATGCAGTTCTGGGAACCGAAATATGTGGGGGCATCCATCTTGTCCCCATCAATGCACTACAAGTCCAATCCCCAATGTTATCCTATAGGAGTGAGTGAGTCTGGTGCTACAAGCGCCAAGTCTGACTCCAAGTGGGTCTTTGGAGGGATGTAGAGGCCCTTGAGGGCCATATAGGTGATCATGGCCTGGCTCCAGCCTGACATCTTGGGAGGGCTGGGGACATGAGGGGCAGGAATCATGACGGGCTCCAGTAAATCCCAGCGCCAGTCTGTTGGTTCGACTAAGGACGCTGCTGCGTCGGGTCTTCGATCAGGGCACATGCGCTCCCAGGCTCCTTGCCAGTCTACGGTAGGCTTGCCGGTGGCCGGCACGAAGTCCGCTAAGCATAGTGGTTCGTCATGGGAGATGAAGCACTCCCGAAAAGAACCTTCTTCAAAGGAACCCTCAAATGCCTCTGCGACAGCCGCTACTATGGCGTTGTTAGCGACGGCAAAATGGTCTACCGCTACAGCTGCGTCGACCAGACCTTCGTCAACGGTTGCTTCATCATCAGCGGCAGGGAGCTCATCGGCGCGTCGAGGACGTCGACGTCGGCTGCTTCATCATCAATGGTTGTTTCGTCGACTACTTTGTTGATGCCTACTTCGTCGATGGCTATTTCACCGACGAGTAAGGAGAAGCCTCTGGCGAAACCTGCAGCAAGGGTTATGCTACCACTAAGAACCAAAACTACCCAGTAAATACAGGTGCTGGTCATGTCAACAGCACCTAAGGAAGTGGCTAGACCAGGGGAAAGTACGCGGAGACCACAGTCAGCTCTTTACACCAGCTCTGATGACAACAGAGACGATGGGGCACAGCCTGAGTGCCTGGAGGAAAGGGGCTACAGCCCCATAGGCGGGAAATCGCCAGGGCGTGCAAGCCCACCAAGGGCACCTCCACAAGCTCGGAGAGATGTTTCCCAAGACATCCTCACAGTGCACAGTTCTCTGGTTTCAGAGATACAGCAGCGGCTCCACCCGTAGTGGGCACTTCAGGGAGCAATCCTAGGTACAGCACTCCAAGGCCCTCCACAGTCATTGCTCGGCTACCCCGAGACGAGCACCGTCACCACTGCCTGTTCCAACACCGCCAGGTAAAGCACCACACACTGACGCAGCAACTAAGACGGACACCGGTACAACGGACACAGATACATTTGAATAATTTGTCACAGAGGATGCAGCAGGTGCGGACAGCACCCCCAGCGCTTCACTCCCGGATGAAATTGGGTAATTTCATTCCATGATGGCTAGGGCTTCTGCCCTTTTTAATCTGGTACCAGAGGAGAAGAGGGAGGAAGGTTTCCTGGACCAGAGGCATTCCTGACCCAGGAAGACTGTATTTTCTGTCTCACTGCTGGACGAAGTGTGGGGAGATGGCCTGGCCTTAATGAAGTCTCTGAGCTCAGCGCCAGCAAAGCGGGACCGGCTGGAGAAGAAATATAGGGTGCCAGATTCGGCCCCCAGATGCCTCCGCTCGCAATCATCCCTGGATTCAGTGTTTTTTTGGGCCGCGGCGTGCAAATGGTTTTGGCGCACCCATCCTCTTAGTCTATGGTCCCTCCAGACCAAGGGGGGAAGAAGCTGGATTAGTCAGGAAAGCACATCATATATACTGCAGCATCGACCCTCAAGGCTGCCAACGCTCTGGCCATCCTGGCCCGTTATGATCGAGAGCTGTGGTTTAATCTGGGCCCACTCCTGGAATTCTTGCCGGATGACAAGAGGACGGAGGCATTGCCATTATTTCAAGAGGGGGATGTGGCCTCCGATCAGGCCATCACTGTTGCCATGGACATCGCAGATTCTGGCTTCTACCAAATGGGAAATGGAGTAGCGCTCAGGCGTCAAGGTAACTGAAGGGTACCAATTTCAGGTCGGAGGTTCAGGCCAAGGTGGTAGATATGCCTTTCGATGGAGATAATCTCTTTGGAAAGGCGGTGAATGAAACACTGCAAGCTATCAAGACGGACACAGAGACAGCAAGGTCACTAGGAACCCTGCAGCAGCGTCACTCTTCTTCCTTTCTGTCCTCCAGGTGTAAGTTTGGAAGATCCTCCATGGCATGAAACCTCGGTTCTGTCCCCTCTGGGCTTCCTGGTCTATATGGCATCGTACCAGAACAACCTCACAGTCCCCCCAAAGGGCAGACGCCGCTTTCGGATCCGCGGTCTTGCTCCTGGGAATACTTCCATAGCTAGATAAGCGCCTCGCCCCTGCGGTATGGCACGTGTCAACGCTTGCCGTTTCCGAGTTCTCCGGTCGCTGCTTTCCTTGTGTTTTTTGTTCGCCTACCTTGGAATCTCTGCTCAGTGGTTCCATCCTGTTTCCACCCTTCCTGGAGTGTTTGGCCGCAGCAGTGTTCTGCAGTCTTACCGCGGTTGCCTTCAGACCGCTGCTCCTCCTTCCTGGGCTTCCAAATAGTCATGGTTGCCTCCGGACCGCTGCAACTCCTCCCTGGGCTCCTGAATCCTAGAACTACCCGCGGTTGCTCTGACCGCTCCTACTATTCCCTGGGAATACTGTTTTCACATTGGACAATTGAACTGACTACCCGACAGAGTGGCGTCGGAAGAAACCAGTCCTTACCTCCACGAGACCCGCACCTCCAAGAAGCACGGGCAGCTTGAACCTACAAAGAACAGACACTCCAAACCCTTGCAGGTGAGCTTGCATACAGGTTATGACACTCCAAGGGTTACGCCTAGTCTCCTACCATCAGCCTTCCCGCTCCACAGCGCAGGAAATCCTACAGAGGTCGGTCTCAGGCTTTTGGTGGAGGATCACCACACCGGTGGCGCCCGCAGGGGAAGCTGCAAGCAACCAAGCAGGCCTGACTTGGGCCAGGGCCCGGGCCCCCACTTCCGCACCTCAGTGGCAGGTGTGAGAAACCTGAAGGTGTCTCACCTGCTAGTCCCTGGGGATCTGTCATCCAGGTGGCCAGGACATGACACATGCATCGCTTTTGGATCCAGTTCCTGGGGGTGGACTAGTGCAGGAGGATCACCTGGATGAGGGGTCCTTGGGGAGTGGAAGTGACAGCGAAGGTTAAGACGCGGTATCCATTTCCTAATGCCACCTTTTCCCCATCCTACCATGTAAGATACTTAGGAACTCAACCCCCCATCCACCCTTTTCCGACACAAACACTTTTTCACAAACAGCCCAACAAGACCGAGAACGGACTAACACCCGAGCCGTATAACTGGCATGTCCCAACACAAAGGTCAGGCAGAGTCAGGCAATTACTGGCAAGTAAACACACCTGACTTCCACCACACTTACCCACACAGATAAAAGGCGGAGCACGAAAGCACACTCCGAGCGATGCAAAACCCCAGAGGAAGCAGCAGTTCCGAGATGGCAACTTAGCATGAGAAAGACAGCAAGACCAGAAAGGGTGGCAAGGAGGGAA
This sequence comes from Ambystoma mexicanum, assembly GCF_040938575.1. Lineage (NCBI taxonomy): Eukaryota > Metazoa > Chordata > Amphibia > Caudata > Ambystomatidae > Ambystoma > Ambystoma mexicanum. The sequence continues at coordinate 1,505,105,046 of NC_090932.1, read as the reverse complement.
TTGCCCTTGACCTTTTCATCGAGAGAGGGGAAACCATTACTTTCAAGAATCCTCAAGGATAACAAACACAAGACCAGGAACTAACGCTGAAGAAAGGTGCATTGTGTGCTGAAGGTACACAGGGCTCTCCCTCATCGATAGCCGAGGCGGGCAAGTGATTGCCGCTGTGATAGTCCGTGGCTCCAACAACAAAGCCGCGCCAGTAAAGTCACCACAGCCGGTGAGACTGGGGAGAACAATACCAGGCCGAACTGTGTTACACCCAAGGTCGGAAGCGACAATGTTGTAAGAGGAAATCTGTAAAGCACAGTAATTGAAGATCTAAGGAGTGAGTGAACTTTTGAAACAAATACCAAATATAGTGGTCCTGGCACCACGTGGGTGCCCATTAGAAAGTCTCTGCTAGGTATCCACCTAAGAGTAAACATTGTGTTTTTTGAACTGATGAAAAAAGCAAGTGTGAACCCGACGGAGGGATGCCGAAATTATAAAGTATAAAGTCGAAGTGGTCCTGCAACGGGTCAAGCCAAATTCTGTGCACATTCAAAAGTCTTTGATAACAAAAGTGAAACTGAGATTGGTCCGAGTCCGGCGGAGGGAGACTACTCAACAAAGGGGATCTGAGCCCGACAGAGGGGGACACGGGGTGAACCGTGTGTCACCCGAAAGAAGATTGTAGTTACAAAAGGGGATCTCAGCCCGGCCCGAGGGCGATCCAAGGTGAAGAGTGAATCACCTTACTTTGAATACTTGTAAAGGAACTTTTTATTTGTTTGACACATCATGCCCTCTGAGTAGGAGACTTTTAGATGCCAAAGACTTGGACAAAGAAGGCCTTGATATTGGTATTGGAACTGTCCTCGTGCCAAAGAAACCAAGAGTGTATTCTGCTCAAGTAAACCGCCTTGTTCCGTGCTGAAAACATGGGGAAGGGAGACCAGCGGTCTGAACATCCTGACTTATTCTTCGTGAACACTTCTTTATTTTTCTTGAACATTATCCCCCACTATTTGTAAATTAGCAGTAAGGATTGGCAATATTATTTTGAGAAGACACTATTAGGGCCGCGTTGTTATTATTTGATGGTCGTTGCTTGCACCCATCTTGGATTTAGCTTCAGGTAGGCATTTATCACACCCTTGTTAAAAGTTCAATGAACACCCTTTGTTAGGCAGAAACCTGTGCAGTTCCCTTAGGGACCACAGCAAAAGATTTAAGACTACAGGTGTTTGGCAGTAAACCCACTTGGTAGCAGTCTGTACCACACAGATTCACTTGGTAGCTGTGGCTGAGCAGTCAGACTTCCCTCAAAAAGAGTTAGGCAGTATACAGAGCAAAGAAATAGGTACAGAAATACAGTAGCACAAGCAAACAATGACCAGAGCTTGGGTGTAAAAGTATATACTTATTTATTTAACACACTCTTATAAAACATACTAGCACTAAATTGGTAAGATAAGTTCAAAACACAATCACTATTATCATATGTACATCCCTGATTACTTGTTGGACAAGTCTGAGTTAACACCACTTATTTCCAGACAGAGGTGAGCGCTTAACGTTCAATGGCACTCCAACAAGTTAAATAAAAAGGGAGGGAAAAGCAAAATTATGGAAGCATACACACTAAACACTTTTTAAAGAACCACAGCAAGTTTAGGAAGGCACAGTCTACTGGTGAGCAAGGAAGTTTAGGCGCCAGACCCACTTTCAAGGGAGCCGGGCGGAAGATGCCCAAGATCAGACAGTTACACAGTCTTCGAAGTTTGTGGAGGTAGTTCAAAAAAGGTTTAGTTCAGTGCAGAAAAGTTAGCTAAGGTGTCCCAGGCTAACCCAGGTTCGAGAGACAAGGATTTAATACACCCCGTTCAAACGGTTGCAAGGGAAGCCAGGCGGAACACGGTACCTTTAAATGGAGAGGATCCTCCAGCGGGGGCAGTTGTTCCTGGCAGCGGGTGCAAGTTGCAGCGTCGTCCAGAGGAAGAGAAGCTCTCGTCGTGGAGGAAGGATGAAGGTCGTTGCACTGCCAGGGAAGAAACCAGCCGCAGAGTTCTCCGGTACAAAGGTACTACCCGTTCGGTTCACGGTAGTGGTAAAAACGTGGTATCCCGGTTGCCGGGGTGCTTGACACAGGCAAGGCGGCCACGGGATGCTCCAGGAAGGCGAAAAGAAGGTAGACTGGTTATCCCAACCAGTCGAAGGAAGAAGACTCTCCGGGCTGGAGATCTCGTCTGTCGTTGGGAAAAGTGGTGAGACGGTTCAGCAGGGCTCCACCGGTGGTGTCGTCGTTGCAGGCCGGCTCAGTTTCTCCCTCCTCGGATTCTTAGGTCCTGTGGCGACTTCTGAAGTTCCAGTCCCCAAAGCCCTGCTTTTATGCAGCACACCCCCATTCACTCAGCCTAGCTGTCAATCAAACATGCGAAGTGGTGAGCCGGCCGGCTCACCACTTGGGCCAATCACACAAGAGTGTGACTTGAGTTACCAAGGTAACTCAGTCCAGGGTGCCTAAGCCCCCTCCCACAACCCCTGTGGTACCCAGACAGAGTGGCACCAATTTTGGAGGCCTCTGTGGAGAAGCCCGCCAAAAAGTGGAACAAAGGGCTCGACTTGGGTTGGAGTCACAGAAGAGAACACAAACGCCATTTTAGAATCGAGTTCTGGCAAAAAATACCAACCGGCGAATTAATATTAATTAAATAAACTGGCGGTATGTTCGAGGCTATAAGAATTAAATAATTAAAGTTGCTAGACCCGAACAATGGGAAAATCCCATAGAGATATATTCGCGATCGAATATAAAAAGTAGTATCCACTGCCACCAGCCAAAACTCGATCAGGGGAGACGGAGACGTGCCCCCTCTAACAACAGACCCCGGGGCAATCGAATTGCCCCGACCAGTACGTCCACAATATGATGGTTTGTACTGGTTTCTGTTAATAATTTGGGACTAGTAAAGCCAATGGTGACTTTACATGCCCTGGGGGACAGTAGTCAGTCCCAGGGTATGGAGTCTATGTTGGGGGGTCGCTACGACACCCCTGGGTTACGGCACTGAGGGTGCTGTGTAACCCACATCAAAAAACACGAGAGACCCTATGGAGTAAAAGACCCCATAGCCCATAAAACACATGGAAAGTTAAAGGAACACCTCAAATCATGTCTAAGAGTGGGAGCAAAAGAATCTCACTCTTATGAGGAGAGAAAAAAATAAACCCCAAAAATCCAGCAAAGCTGCTGGGGGACTCATTAGGTTTGGGAAATTAGCCTTACAGAGAATTCTCCCTAACACCCTTGAACTGTGGTCACTTGTCTGTCTTGCTTCCGATACCATGCCTTCCTTACATATGGTGTCAGGATTGGGATGTGACTCAATTGAGACAAATTGGGGAACCCTACAATTCCAGAAGCTTAGTCATAGATACTCCAATTTCTCTGTTGCCACAAAAGAATCAATAGGCTTCGCTATCTGTAGCAGTAGAGAGGCTACTATCCCTCATGGAAAAAGAGGAATGATTCCCACAGACTTGATACCTCCTCCTGGGTGTTATATAAGATTGGCCCCAAAATCTGGCCTGGCCTGGAAGTTTGGTATCGACTTCATAGCAGGCATCATCGATCCCGACTTCTGAGGAGACATAAAGGTTCTCTTACATAACCATGGAGAGATCCCATTTGAAGTAAATTGTGGAGCCCAAATTGCCCAAGGGATTCTTGAAAAAGCTTTATTTCCCCATTTCAGAGAAAGCAAACCAGAAGAAACTGAGAGAGGTACCTTGGCCTTTGGGAAAGCTGATGAATCCTCAAACACTGAGGAGAAAAAGGCCAAAGAGTCTACCATCTATCCCGATTTAGCCTTTGCCCAGCAAAATGACCCGGCACTCGTCGAGGCCTTTTTGCAAGCAATTCTCGAGGGAGAAAATGCCGAGAAGGGAAACCCTTGCTTCTTATGTAAAGCCAGGATTGCTGTACCAAAAAGAAACCTCCACCAGTTGGTAATTCCCAAATCCCACCCGAAAACTGTGCTCGAAATTGAACATTCCCATATGCCGGGGAACACTTAGGACCATCCAAAACTCAGGCCAGGTATCCATGCTGATATATAAAACCCTTTATTCAAATGTGCGAAATATGTCAGAAAACCAGTACTCGCATTCCACTGCCCCCTTTTGAATCCTTTGCCAATCATTGAAGTCCCCTTTTCAAGAATTGGGATGGACTTCATTGGACCTTTAGAAACATGTAGACGGGGGGTGCTGTTGCGTGGCTAGGAAATGGCCGCCGCCTGAGAGAGCTCTGATGAAGGCTCGGAATTCTAATAAAATATCCTGCCTCCAATGAAACCGTTCAACTCTGCAACTTGGTGCAAAGCTGTCTGAGGGTTGTAACTACAGTACACTGCAGTCCTGGACCTGGAGACGTTCTCCCTGTTCAATGATTTGAGATCCCCGAAGCACCCGTCTGCTGCGATTTCACGCCTTTGCCTGTGGCCAGCACAGGAGACCGTGCCGTATCCACTGCCCACATTGCAGAGCCTGGGGGTCGCTCTCTGGGACATCTGGCCGCCCCTGGCTCCTCCGGACGACAGGTGAGGACGAGCCCCGAGGGGAGGCGCGGGCGCGGCAGCTGGTGTGGAGGTGCAGCCTGCGTCTCTGTGGCTCTGAGTCCCGCCTGCCCCCCTCTGCTCAACGGCTGGCGCGGATATGGTCCCGGCCTAGCCCTGCTGCAGACCCTTCCGGTGGGTGACACATTGGGGGGGGTCAACCTGCAATGCGTGAGGTATCCGAAGTAGAAACATCCTTTAGGCCTCTTTAAGACCTGCACGCTCGCCCCCCTCCTCGCTGCAGAGACAGATGAGGACCTGACTCGCTGGCACCCCGCACCACATCTCCTTGACCTGTGCCCCTTGGTGAGCCCACTGGCCCGGCTCCCTCTAAACTCTGCCCCAATCTCTGGATACAGCCCTGGGCGTGTGACCCAACGTATGCTGGTCTTCCGCGAACCTTGTGGTGTATAACCACCTGCCCCCGGCTAGTGGCCGGATGCCTGCACTCCTCTGGGACTTGTTCAATGCGAGGATGCCGCCTGGGCCGGTGATCTTGCGCTGCAGATAAGGACATAACTGTGGCAGCCCCCTTATATCACGACAGACAGCTGATAAGATTGGTGTATTGTGGCGCAGGCAGACTCGAGGTGAACGTGGCCAGTCTGAATTTTAAAATCTACCTAGTGCCACCACCCAACACATTATTGCTCTCCAATTGGATACTAGCCCATCACCAAGCCTACCAGGGATTTTGAAAAGTTATCCGCACTTTGAGCTACCACAACAACTAATAACTACTGGAACGAATTACACACATGACCTCATGATGCGCCACTAATAATAGTAGCGGTGAACCACGTGTTGGAAGATTAATCTCCACAATCACCCATCAAGGCCCAACCGTGCTAATCTGTATCCAGCGTACTGGAAGACAAAAGACTGACAATCAAACCGAGTGGATGACTACTGGTTCATACAATCTTACCATCAAAGAAATCCAAGTCCTTCAGTATAAGGAATCAAGCGGACGCAGAGCAAGGACTCCAAACACCTTTCCTAGGTGACTGACAGCCCCTGACCAAGCTTTTCATGGTTGGATGTATCAGCCCTAAATCAAGCACTGCTAGCACTAAAAAGTAGTACCGACCGTCTTGGAGCCAAAATAGATGCCCTAACTTGTAAGGTCGATGTCTCGGCTATCCAAATCGGCAAGCTCTGCAGCCGCATGTCTGAGGCTGAGCATGGGTAGGCGATGGCGAGGATAAGATGGCCGTTTTGCAGCAGGCGGTTGTGGCACTACAGCAGACAGAGGGTAGCAGCAAAGAATGAAGACCTCGCAGATCAAGGCACAACAACATCCGTATCCTAGGGATCCCTGAATCCATGCCTATAGACAACATGGAGAGCTTTGTAGAAAAACTGCTGGTAGAGGTTCTGGAGAGCCCCCTGGTTACAAATATGTTCATGGTGGAACGGGCGCATAGGTCCCTGGCAAGCAGACCCCCTCCTGGAGCACCAGAACGGCCCGTTATCGCCTGAATATTCAACAACTGCGACTGGGACATCCTCCTGCAGGCCGTCGGAGAGAAGGGGGAGCTACGATGGGACTCTGCGACAATCCGCCTTTTCCCAGACTTCAGTCCACTGCTCCAGGACCAAAGAAAGAACTTCCAAAATGTGAAAACTATCCTGCAGAGAAAAGAAATACGCTATTTGATACTATATCCAGCCAAACTCTGGGTGGTACATGGAGGCAAGACGATCTTCACCACCCCGGAAGCTGCTGAACAATTCGCTTTGGGCCTCCCCGACCCAGATGGATCGCCTCACCGTCCTCCACCGTTATCCGTCAGTCCACCATGAGAGACTCGATTATAACACTGTTACAACTCTTTTGACAGACCTCAGAAGACATTGAAATGAGGCAAAGATGGCGTGCTTAGCCTATCGCCGTACGGAGTAACCTGGCCGCTGGCGGCACCCCATTTTCCGCAGCCACTGCGGACATTGTTTGGTATTGATTGATATGGGGTGTTGGGAGGGAGGGGGGTAATTGGGTGCCGGTAGGTTTCTGTTTCTGGTGTGGGTGGGGGGGGCAGATATCCATGAGAATGGGAGTTATGAGGTGTTAAGTAGCCTCGATTGCAGAAGGGTTTGTGGTGAATTGAGCACAGCACAAAAAGGTAATGTAGTACACGGAGTGTCATGGCATTCATACAGTTCTTCCCGGTCCAGAAAGCACCCTATGGGATTTTGAGAGACTCCTACCACAGCCTGCATTATGGGGCCGCCTAAAGCCTGTGATAGGTCGAATAATGTAATGTCCATAGTGACGTGGAATATACAAGGGTTCACCAACCGGAAAAAGGTCTGTTTAATAACAACGCCAAAAATCATGGTGCCAACATTCTATGCCTGCAGGAAACACACTTGCCACGTGACAGGGTTCTCCCTAATATTGCTGGCTGGTGGGTACACAGATACTGCTCCTCCTACACTTCACACTCACAGGGGGTAGCAACGTATATACATCGCTCACTCAAGTTCAGACTTCACGGACAAGTAGGGGACAAGAAAGGTCACTGTATCATATTGGCAGGCGAGATGACAGGCTTGAAGGTCCTTCTAGTGAACATACATTCCCCAAATACTGACTCTCCAGAATTCTTTCTATAATGTGCCAACCACCTCCATAGATTCCCTGATTACAAGATTGTGTGGCTAGGGGATTTCAACATGGCTATCACCTTGGGTCTAGATAGATCTAACATGACACAACATACCCTCCCCCGGGCTGGCCAGAAGTGGACAGCCATAGCAGAGTACCATGGACTACATGATGCATGGCGCATGACACACCCCACCAGTACGGAATACTCTTTCTACTTAAGTGTTCATGCCAGCTCTTCCAGAATAGGCCATGTAATGGTGACAGCAGAGCTGGCTAGGAACATTATCAGCGCCCAGATGCTCCCTCTGACCCTCTCGGACCACTCCCCAGTGTCAATCTCTATTTCGGGGCTGATCAGACCCCCGAGCCAACTACTCTGGTGCTTTTGAGCCGGCGCGCTTGAAGATATAGTCTTTTTCAAGAGGAAATTGCGCAAGTTATACAAATCTTCTTTCAGGCCAACGTGGGCTCAGTCCCTGACCCCGGAGTGGTGTGGGAGGCCTTCAAGGTATATATTACGCACTGCTGTATTTCCAAAGAAGGCGGGGTACTGAAAATGTTACGCAGGTCCATGGTCACATTAGAGTCTGAAATCAAGGGCCTTGAAACACAATAGGGATCCCATGATTCCCCAACTATCCAAGCTAAATTACAAGTTGCAAGTTAAAAGAGATGAGATGCGACCATCGAGGAGAGAGGTTCATCAGAGACCCTGTAGCTGCAGTGGCATATGGCGAGGGTGACCGACCCGGCAAGAGACTCTCCTGGGCTATTGAGTGGGAGCGACAGCTGGATGCCATATTTTGGGGTAAAGGACTCTACCGTGACCCTCTGCAGGGAGGATCCCAGGAGGATAAACAATGGGCCTCATTACGAGTCCGGCGGTAACCGCGGCGGTAAAACCGCCTGGTTACCGCCGGACTCGTATTACCATTCCGCCTCCTTGACTCCCGGAATTACTAGGGCATTACAGCCCCGGAGTTCCGGGAGTCACTGAGGCGGAATGGTGTTAATCCCCATTCCCACTGAGTCCCATAGGACTCAATGGGAATGGGGAAGTGGAAACACCGGCACCATCTCGTGATGGTGCTGGTGTTTCCACATCCGCCTGCAGGCGGGAGGTGTTCAACCCGCCAGGTCAGACCTGCCGGGAAGATCACCTCATGCCTGCAGGACTCTGGATCGGGCGGTCCGGAATTAACAGTGGCGGCGGGTTTACCGCCACTGTTTAATTCCAGACCGCCCGACCCGTAATGAGGCCCAATGGTTTCTGTGATTTCTATGAATGCTATACACCTCTCGGGGGAACTCTGGGCACAACTCCATAGCGCAATACCTGGATAGAATAGCCTTGGGCTGACTGGAACCAGTCCAGGGCGACGGGCTGAACGCACCCTCCACTGACGAGGAGATTCGCAAACACAATCCTTTCCCTCTCTAATGGGAAGGCCATCGGCCTGGATGGGATAACCCCTGAATTCTATAAGCCGTATGCGGTCTCCCTGCTCCCACAATTGCGGGGCATATACGAAGCAGCCAGGTCCTCTGGTGATCTCCCTGAGTCCACCAGAACCGCCCTTGTGGCAATACTGCTTAAACCTGATGAAGACCCACTAAAATGTGCCTTATACAGACCACTATCCTTAATACGGACAATAAAATTCTAGCTAAGATACTTGCAGAATGACTCCTACTATATATGCAGGCACTGGTCCTCCCAGACCAGGCGGGCTTCATCCCCGAGAGGGCCACCCAGAAGAACCTTAGGTGGCTGTCTATGCTCATGCACAATGTAACCCTGAGATCCCTATCGTGGTGGCCACTCTGGACGCAGAGAAGGCTTTCGACTCCGTGGAGTGGTCGTTCCTGTTCGAGGTTCTCTGTCTATCCGGTCTTCGGCTAACTTACCTATAATGGGTTTGATTGCTGTATACAGCACCTAGAGCAGCGGTGTACACTAACGGAGATACTAGAGCACAGAGTGGGGTCGTGGATCCTTCTGCCCATCTCCCAAGCAGCTGGGCTATCTCTAGCCAAAATGATGATCCTACCCAAACTGATATACATTTTCAACATGGTGCTCACATGGCCCCCGCGACCTTCTGGTCCTGCCTAAAGAGCCTGATGGGCCAACTTGCTTGGGCGGGCAAACAGGCAAGGGTATCCTTTGACACCCTAACCCTCCCTTACGAACAGGGTGGGATGGAATGCCCAGACTTATACATTTATTTCCTTGCAGCACAAATACAGTGTTTGGTGGTGGTCCCTGTTAGGCAGAGTTTGGGACCACTACACACAACCTAGACTACAGGTGTAAGCAAAACCAACCTTTGGTATAAGCCTGTACTACACAGTTTTGTGGTAGCGCTGCCGAGCAGTCAGGCTATCTCGAGAGGGAATGTGACCTGTAAGGATGTTAAACGGAGGTCTATAATTACAAGTATACATTTATACATGAGGTTTCTTGGTAAAACACTTATTAATTTATTACACAGCCAGTTATAAAACATTCACTAGAAGGAGACAATCTATATCACACAAAAATATACTTCAGTACTTCACAATTTCAGGTTCTGAGGCATTTAAACTACTTTGAAGGAGGAGCAAAATGTCATTCAGAGTATTTGAAGTAGGAACAAAAAGGCATAAATTAATAAAAACGAATATTACAGTTCCTCTTGAACAGTGCAAATAGTTTGAGTTCGCTGGAGGAGCTGATTCAATGCAATAGATTCGGCCAAAGTCAATGGGCTTAAGTCTTGTATAGGATAAGCAGTTCTGGAAGTTAAACGGAAAAGTCTTTGCCAAAGTTCTCAGAAGTAGTTTGTAAAAGAAAGATTCATATGTCGGGTCACAAGCTGACTAGGCCTGCAAGTTGCCAAAGTTTCAGACTCGGACACAGGGATGCCCAGCAGACGTTCTTCACGGTACTTGGTTGTGGAGGCTCGACACAGGCTTTGTAGCAGTGATGGACACCGCCCGGCAGACTTTCTTCCTTCTCTTGGTCATCAAGACCCTCACCTTTTATTCAGGAACCCAGCCAATCGGCATGCATGCTACATTCAAATTTTGGGTGGTGGCTGTCCAAAGGGGACAGTCAGGCACCCAGTCAGAACTGGATCCAAGCAGACACACTGGAGGACAAAGACCTGAGGAGTTTCGGTGACCTCTCTGTTTGGGACAAACTGGCATCTTCGGGCTGGCTTCCCACTGGGAGCCCAGCGAAGACAAAGGAATGGGTAGGGCCTCCCCCACCCAGGTCGGCAGAAGAAGGCTCAAGAAAGGACAAGTCGTTGTAAATTTATTGGCGAAAAAAGAAGACGGGTACCATTTTGGAAAAAGGGTGTACCAAGTGTCCCTTACTGCCGCAGCGAATACAGCCTGCGATGCAAGTTTTATGAAATCGGTAGAAAATCATCCACTGCCAACAGCCACTCAGTTAAACTTGTCACTGTAACTAGAAAATTACAAGAGAAGTGAGAAAAGGTATACAATGTGTCCCCTCAGCACTCCACCTAAGGTGGGGTGTGCTGATCTCACAAAAGAAAAGCATAGGTAGGATACAACATATCCTACAAAAGAAAACCAAAGAGGGATGCCCAAGGAGCTTCCAGCAACACTCCACAGAAGGTGATGTGTGCTGCAATGGGAAACTAGAGAAGTGAAAAACATGGAGGAATGCAGACTTAATCAAGAGAAGGCAAAAGGGGTTCTCAGAGTCACAGAAAAGAATGAGTGAGTGCGGAATAGTGTTCCCACTGACTCGGGAGAGTCAGACAAAAATGCAATAGTCCAGCAAAACGTGCTGGAGGACTCGGCAAGTGTGGAGAACTACAAACAAAATGAAAATTCTACCTAACGCATAGGAAGCTGTGGAGGGAAAGGTGCAAAAAGAAAATAGTTCCCAACAGCTGTATTTTATACTTCATGAATGAAAACTATCATCCTCTTTTTGCAGTAAACCGAAGGATAATAGTTTACAATGTTATACAAGCCAAGTTTATTAGTTGAAGTTGTATGCCATTCAATATTGCTTGCTTTTTTCTGTGTACTTAACTTTCTTTTAGTAAATCACATTATAACCATCTGTGTCTTTTATTTTCGATTTCTAGGACTCAGTTATTGGAAACAGGATGAAAAAGAAATGTACCACTCTTTGCCAGGGTCTTTTGAAAGAGGGCTTTCCAACATGTTCACCAATAATCTGGCCACTCAACAGGTAGTTATATTCATCTGTTTTTCTTATTTCCTTGTGTGTGTTGTGTCCTGTTTTCTAAGCCCAAGTTTTAACTGCCCTAGGGTACTGCCTCTAATAGAGATGCAAATAGGATTTTGCAGTGAAAACTTTTTACCCCCTTCTTTTGGAAGTTAGGAGTGAATAAAAATGATTTCCCATCATTGACTGGGGTGTTTTTAGGCAAGTAAACATTTTAATTTTTTAGGAACCTACACATTTCTATCATAATGTATGCCTTCTTTGTGGCCAGTAATTACCATATATGAGTGTTAGGACAGTTTTTCGGAAGCCCAACTAAGGGCTTAGTAAAACCATTCACCTGAGGCAGTACAAGACTCCAGTATTAGTATAAGGCTTTACCACCTGAGTTCAGGTTAGCTTAGACCGAGCAGCCAGGTTTATCTTAGGAGGGAGAGAGGGCTGTAGAACCAGTACAATAAAATTGTATTATTCATATGGTCCAAAGAAACACTGACACACTATGTATTGTAAACATAAAGGGTTTATTTTATATACAAGCAGACCAAGAGATTTATGGGTAGGTAAGTACTATCACAAAGCATATAAACACATTATAAAAGCACAACACTATTCTTTAAATACACATATCAAAGCACAGACCTTATTTAGAACACCTCACAGTATTTCTAGAGGGCTAAGACCATCGATTACTTTTGAATGGATTGTCTGCTCCCACATATTCCCCATTTTATGACATCTTCATTTCCAGCTTCAACTGCTTTGGAAATAATGTTCTCGCGGCAGAGGGTGCTTTGCGTCGAGACAGTTGACTCAATGTCCCTCGAGGGCTTCCATCTCGGCTGACAACATCGTTGAGTACATCTACCACGTGCAGCGTCCGTTCACTTCCGTTCAATTTTTCTGCAAATGTGATTGCTTCGAGAATTACAATGCGCTTCAGTTTTCTTTCGAAAACGTATCAAAAATTGCCTCATCTTCAGCTCCGACTACTCTGAAGACAGGCTTCAAAAAGTGCCTAAAATGCAGCACCAAAATGTCCATCACTGACCCGCATAAGATATGTATCTGGTGCCTGGGCGCCAAGCATGTAACCGATGACTGTCGATCCTGTCAGTCGATGACCGGTAAGCCCTTGAAAGAGCGCAAAGCTAAACTGTCGGTGGGCAGGATTGTCCCCAAATTCCTGTCCACTCCATCTAAATTTGTTAAGCTATGTTATATGATTTTATAAAAGCGCACATACGCCTGAAGGCATCTTGGCGCTGAGCAGTAGAATGAGGAATACTAGAGCAGACACACACTCAGAAGAGGAAAGTCTTCAGAGACCGCCGGAAAGCGAAGTGTTTAGAGGTTGCACGAAGTGCTCCAGGTAGCTGATTCCACACTTTAGCGACTACCACGGAAAAAGCTCTGCCTCCAGTCCGTGACCGTCTGATACGGGGTACAGAAAGTAGAAGGGCATCCTGGGACTGAAGGGGTTGAGCAGGAACATAGTGAGCAAACTTTTACTAAAGATTTTCCGCTCCTCCCTTGTAAAAGGCTTGGTGTACCAGACACATCGATTTTAAACCGAATCTGTTTTTCAATAGGGAGCAAGTGCAGATGTTTCAAGAGTGGTGAGATGTGTGTTCGTGCCGGAGGGCGCAGAACCACTCTGGCTGCTGTATTCTGGAGCATTTGAATGCGGTTAATCAGATAGCGAGGTTGGCCATAGCACAGCGAGTTACAATAGTCAGCTTTACTAAGAACAAGGGCTGCTACCACAGGGCCATGAAAGTGACAGGGTATGAAAGGAAGAACCTTCCGCAAAGTGCGCAGTTTGAAGTGGCCGGATTTACAAACAGCACCAACCTGCTACGCCATAGAAAGAGAGGATGAAAACCTCAACCCCAGATGTCTCACCAAAGGAGACGGAGTAGGGAAAGGTCGAAGAGAGACAGGCCAAAAATCAGGAGTCCAGAAAAAGTGAGGGCAGCTTGTGCCAACCATCAGGCCCTCAGTTTTACTAACATTAGGTTTTAGTGAGTTTTTTGTCATCCAGGCACCAAAATCCTCAAGGCAGCTCCTGAGCCGGGCCGCAGTTTCAGGACAAGAGAGATCCAGGCACACCAGGATCTGCATGTCGTCCGCATAGGAGTAAAAGCGGAATCCGTGTGACATAATGAAAAGAAGAGGGTGAATATAGAAACGGGATCAGTGAAGTGCCAATCCCTGCGGGACACCGCAAGACAATGAAACCGATTCAGAGCATAAAGGAGGCAGAAAAACTGACTGGGACCAGTCCGCCAGAAAAGCGGTGAACCAGCTCAGCACCTGCCCCCCTAGGCCGGCGTCCGACAGACGAGAGATCAGAGTGGAATGATCTACCGTGTCGAACCCCGTGAGAGATCCAGCAGGAGAAGAGCTCTCACCACGCCCTGATAGACTAGACGGGTCAGATCATCGAACACCGAGTTAAGAACCGATTCGGTTCATCTCCCTGGTCGAAAACTGGACTGGAAAAGGTCAGAAAAACTAGAAGTTTCTAGAAAAGATGAAGGAAGAGGGGAAACCAGAGTCTCCAAAACCTTCAAGGACGAGAGGTGGTTGATGGGCTGAAAGTTAGCAAGCACAGCTGTATCTAGAGAGGGCTTCTTCAAGAGGGGGAGTGCACACAAGCGTGCTTCAAGGGGTTAGGTATAAACCCTTCTAGAAATGACCGATTCACTGCCGATGTAATATAGGTAATCAGATATCCAGAAATATCTTTGTACTGCCAGTGGACTAGCATCGGCTGGAGAGGCCGATTTGAGGTCATGAATGGCTTCAGAGAAATCTTGCTCAGAGAAAACAGGAAAAGACAGCCTTTGGGGGTTGGCAGTTCAAAGGCAGTCTGCTCAGTCACAATCCCCACAGAGTTATCATTAATATCCTTGTGAATAGATTCGATATTGGAATGAAAGAAAGAAGAAAGAGAGTCACATAGAGCTTGTGAGGGCACAATGGAGGCACCAGCCTTAGTTGGAGTGGAGATAGAATGAAATAACTCAAATAGCGCTTTAGGTCTATTGACAGCATGTTCGACCTTTTCACTGAAAAAAGTGAAAAACATTTTTACAGCCAAGATTGCCTTTTGATATACTGTCAGAGCAAGGCGGAAAGCAGCTCTATTGGTGGTCGTGTAGCCTGCCTGCAATTTTCTTTCAACCTGACGAAAGTGGAGCTTTAGGGCTCTGAGTTCATCTGAAAACCAGGGTTCGGAAGCATGAACTCTTTCCTTAAAGAGCCTGGCCAGCGCTAGCAAGTCAGCTACAGCCAGAAAAGAGGTACCCAGTATCGCTAAAGTACAAGGACTGTGTTTAGCACAGTGCGCAAGGAGAGAGGCTGATAGCCCTGAGGGTTCCACCATGCGCCAGTTCCGTTTCAAGCTGGCAGACTTGGGGGGACGGGGGGTGCTTGGTTGGACTTGGGTGAAAAATAGTGAAGAGTACCAGAAAGTGATCGGACCATAGGACAGGAGAAATGAACGAGATAGCGATAAGTGACTTGGGGGCACAGATAAAATCCAATTTGTTGCCGAACTGGTGAGTGGATTCATGAATTAGTTGAGAAAGACCAAGATCCATCATCAAGGAGAGAAAGTTTGCTACCTGACTGCTATTGGTAGAGTTAACTGGAAGATTGATATCCACAATCACCCATAAATTAGGATGGTTAACTTGATGTGCCGATACTAAATCAGTGAAGTCAGCACAGAAGGTGGCATCAGGGGAGGTACATTACCATAACTGTTAGTGTAACAGTGGGAGATCTAGAGATAGTGGCCAATAAGCATTCCTTCTTCGAGTGCACTGGCACTACGCAGATAACTTTGTAAGAGGACTTCTACATAATGCCAAGACCACCCCTTGGATGATATGAGGGGCGGTCAACATGTGCAAAGCTATAGTTGGGAGGGAGAGCTTGCACAATAGAAAGGCCAGAAGAGTCCCTTAACCAGGTCTCAGTTAGAAATAAGAGATCCAGTTCTGAAGTGACCATAAAATCGTGGCAGTCCAGAGCATGAGCGGGTATTAAGCTGGCCGCACTGGAGTGCGTCTGCACTAAGAGTGGAGAGAATGGGCTGGACTTGTTCAATGTTAAGAATAGACGGCGCAGAAGAGGCTTTGTTGAAACCTAATGGCCAGATCGTGGCAGAAGGAGCCATAGAAATCAGTAATTGGTGCTTTAAACTGACAGCATGGCATCCCGGCACGCCCTTAGCACGGGCGGGCACAGACGGGCTTGCCTTCAGCGCGCCTTCGCCCTCGGTCATCCCAAGAGTCGAGAGATTCCTCTCCTCAAAACAAAAAGATCCAAATAAAGGTCCCACTCGATGAGCAGACACTCCTCGTCGACATCAAAAAAAGAGAAGGCACAGATCACCTTCTTCTCGGTCGTCATCTTCCTCAGAAAGGAGCGTAGTCTGCCTGACTAAATCCTCCTCCAAAGAGGAGTGGAAACTCTTTAGGAAGAAAATGTGCAAAGTCTTCGAGGATCAGGCCACGTCCTCCTCGAAGCATAAGAAAAGTGGCAAAGCCACGGTCGATAACAAGCATGAGGCTAAGGCACAACCCTGCACGCCCTCGAGCCCGGGTTGTAAGCCTAAGAGAATCTTTGAGGACGAGAAGAGAAATCGTCAAAGGAACCGTTGAGTCGAGGGCCATGTCCCTCGTAGCACAAGACAAAAGTAAAGCCATCGACGCCGGCACAGAAAACATTGATGCCGACTGTACATTCTTCGACGCCTTTACCACAAAAAAAGCCAGGAAAAGGTTTTTAAACCTTTACCTAAAAGGGATTTCTTTAGATCCTTAACAGCTATATATGAGGGCTATGAAACCTCAGATGATACCCCTCCATGTGGTCCACAATTGTCAAGTATTCAAAAGAAATACTAACATATCTGAATGTTTCATTTCAGAAGAGACCAGGGTTGGGGAACTACATTGCACCCTACAGACAGATAGTGGGCTAGACACCTCTTCAGAACTAGATTTTGGGAAACCGGACCCATCTGATGATGCAGATTTATCTTACAGAAGCGCATTGTCTAGAGTTGTGGAATTCCTAGGATGGAGTAGACCAGTTCCTGCATTTGAGCAAGACGACCTGACTGACATATTGGACAAAGGTCCTCAATATGACCTTACAGTGCCATTTCATGTGGCACTGCAAAAAAGCGTTGCAGCAAACTGGCAGGCTCCAGAGTCAAGCCCTGCAGTAAACAAAAATCTGACAAACAAATACAGGCCATACAGTAGCGACCCTGGCTACCTGTCAATACACCCACCCCCGGAAAGCCTAGTAGTACAAGCAACTACATCTGCCTCTAAGCAAGCTGCATACCCATACCCACTGATAGGGATGACAAACACATTGACTCTGCAAGCAGCATGATTTTAAAGTCAGCTAATTCTACATGTGCCCTTGCAAAGTTTATATTCACCCTATGGGACTGCATAGCAATGGCAGCTGGTCACATCCCTGAGGGTGAGGAAAGAGACTTCTTTATGAACCTGATAAGGGATGACAAGGAGGCCATGAGTGAGTCTCCGGTCTGGACATTGCTGACAGCGTCAGCAGGGCCATGGCGACAAGCACTATCATATGCAGATTTGCGTGGTTGAGGAAGTCAGGATTTGCACCTGATGTACAATCCAGACTCCTTAACATGCCCTTTGACGGCTCCCATTTATTTTGAAATAAGGCTGACGAAAGCCTTGAAAAACTGCAGACTTCAAAGGCGTAAGCCAAGTCCTTAAGTGCTGCAGTAAGGCAGCCACAGCCTTTTCACCCCAGTGGATCATCTTGGAGGGGGTAGGTCTTTTCGATACTACTCCTCAGTTAGAAGAGCGAGAGGATAGGCTGGTCAAAGAGGACAGATGATTCCATCATTTTGGATGAGGGAGAGGTGCACCCCGGTGGGAGGCAGACTATCACAGCATCTGAAAGAATGGCGAGGTATTACTTCGGATGCATGGGCACTGACAGTAGCCCACGGTTACTGCCTTCCCTTTATACAAAGACCTCGGGATCATCCACCGGGAAACCATTTGCTAAATGTTACAGATCCATTCCTGTTGCAGGAATTTTGACCCTGCTAGTGAAAGGTGTTCTAGAACCAGTACCTGTGATGGAGAGGAACAGAGGATGGTATTCTCCCTATTTCCTAATCCCCAAGAAGGACGAAGGACTGAGACTTATCTTCGACTTGAGCTATTTGAACAAGTTCCTCACGAAGGACAAGTTTAAGATGGTCACACTTTCTCAGATCCTTCAGGCCCTCCAGCCCCCAGATTGGATGGTATCATTGGACCTTAAGGATGCTTACTTTCATGTGCCTCTCAATCACAAGTACAGGAAGTACCTGAGGTTCGCCATTGGCAGTTCTCATGATCAGTTTTGAATTCTGCCATTCGGGCTGACCTCCGCCCAAGGGTTTTCACCAAGTTAATGGCAGTGGTGGCAGCAAGTCTCAGGAGAGAGGGGAATTCACGTCTACCCCTAACTAAATGACAGATATGAGCACGTTCACCCGAACAGGCCCAAGAACATCTCAGTATCACCACAGAGTGGGCTTCTCCCTCAATTACAAGAAGTCCCACATGATACCATCTCAGAGACTCAATATATTTGGAGCAGTCCTGGATGCCTCCTTGGGAAAAACCTCACCACCCGAGGTGAGGGCTCAAGACATTATGCAGATGGTCACCAAGTTTCAGAGTGCACAGCGTCTTCCAGCCTTTGACTTTTTGAGGTTGCTCGGCATCATGGATTCCTGCATTTTTCTGGTGCAGAGGCTCATCTGAGAATGAGATCTCTTCAATGGGCTCTCAGAACACAGTGGTCCTAGTTCTCAGGCAGGATCTCGGACCTCCTTCAGATCCCGATCAGTTCCTCACAGAACCTTCTGTGGTAGGCTTGTGAGGACAGCATTCTGAAAGGAGAACCTTTTTGGCAACCATGGCCGGAGATAACAGTAGTGACGGGCGGCTCACTCACTGGGTGGCAATCAGCGGTCGTTGGTCTCCATCAGAGTCCAAATTACACATCAACCTTTTGGAGTCGAGGGCAATTTGACTAGCACTGAAGGCCTTTCTGCCCTCTGTATGGGGAAAGAATGTCCTGATAATGACGGACAAGTGGATCTGTCCGCTACCAGTGTCAACCAGAATTGCAAACTGAGGGATTTCCTCCAAGAGGAGGTCTAGGGGACACATTTGTTGTGGACTGGGAGTTTCCACTCCTGTGCACGTTTCCTCCAGTTCCCGTCATTCCTTCACGTGATCAGGAGGTTGAGAAAGTTCAGGAAATCCATTATCCTAATTGCTCCGTATTGGGCCAAGAGCACATGATACCCGGACCTTCTGGACATGTCCATCTGCCCTCCAATACGTCTTCCAGGAAGAAAGGACCTTCTCTCGCAAGAGGAGGGTCGGGTTGTCTATCCGGAGGTCAAGACACTCAGCCTTCAAGCATGGTTTCTGAGAGGCTGAGGTACAAGGATTGGGACCTCCCGGATGACGTAATGGAGATTATTCTTTCGACCAAAAGGCCAGCAACAAAATCCTTATACCGCTGACATTGGAACAAGTTCTGCATCTGGTGTAGGGAAAATGATGTAGCCCCTTTTCAATGCGATGCACCTACATATCTTTTCTACTACATTTAGCAAATCTGGGGCTCCAGATTCAAACAATCAAGGGTTCTCTAGCAGCGCTTTCCATATTCAAGCGCACCTCAGAAGAGGTATCCTACTACAAAATACCCTTAAAAATTCAATTTCTTAAAGGACTCACAAATGTGTTTCCTCCTACACCATTCCAAATACCAACTTGGGACCTTATGTTGGTTTTAAGGTTTTTTATGTGCGCTCCTTTCGAGCCACTCCATTCCTGTCCTTTAAGGCTGCAATCATACAAAACCATTTTGTTAGTAGCAATAACATCAGCCCGCAGGGTGAGTGAGTTGCAGGCATCATCGGGTAAACCTCTGTTTATCACTTTTTACAAGGATAAGGTTGTCCTTAAGGTTCAACCCTCTGTTCTACCTAAGATTGTTTTGGATTACCGTTTAACACAGAAAATGGTGCTTCCGGCCTTCTATCCCTCACCTCATTCTGGCAAGGAAGAGGAAAGATTCTATAGACTCGATCCGAGGAGGGCTCTAAGCTTTTATATTTCAAGGATTGCAAAGTTGTGATAGCACAACCAACTTTTCATTGGCTATACAGGGCACAAACTAGGTCAGTCATTTACCAAATGCACTCTATCCCATTGGATCGTACTGGCTGTTTCGGAGTGCTACAGGCTAGCTGGGAAAGATCCCCCGCAAGGTTTAAGGGCTAATTCCACTAAGGGCATGGCAACTACCTTTGCCCTTCAGAGGGGGGTCCTGATGGACATCTGCGAGGCAGCTAGCTGGTCCACCTTCCACACGTTCGCAAAACATTTTTAGACACCTCTAACAATTAAATCTCGGCTGGATAGCTCAGCAGCAACATGCTCACCTTGGAAGCAAGACAACACGGAGCAACACAGGTCCGCACTTAGAAACCTCTCGGTATTAAGCACGTTGTAAATAACCTATCATATTATGAAGGAAGATTTGGGAAGGCACTTCTATGCTCCATTCTGGACAAACAATAACTCAATTTTTACTCCCTCCTCCAAAAGAAACTAATACAGCGTTGCGAGTCTAGCATTAGATGAGGAATACGTGGGAGGATGCAATCCATTCGAAGAACAAGTTACTTATCCCTGGTAACGTTCTTTCAACTGGATGTTCCTCCCATGTATTCCTCATCGCCCTCCCAACCTACCCCGCTGTAGAATTTCCTAGCTTTAGACATTGCGCTCTTTTAAGGTCTGATAATTTAAAGGGACTTATCAAGGCCGGTAATTCTGCATATGGGTGTCGAAAAAACAGAACTGAAGCCAACGGGCGCTGCGCTTTGTATATGCACTCTCTTCTATTTTCTATTTTCTATGTGTTTATAACGCGCCGGCAGCCCGCAGGCATCAGGGCTCGGACAACATCCTGAAAGGAAAATAGCATATTAGGGAAGTAGGACAGGGTTAGTTCGTAACAGAAGCTAGTCGGTCATGTGAATGCCAAGTAGACCCTGGCAGGTCCGGGAGCTATTGGAAAAGATGTGTTTTCAAACATTTCCTAAACTTGCTATAGTTTACTTCTAGTCTTAGATTTGTAGGAAGACAGTTCCAGGATTTGGCCGCTCTAATCGGGAAAGCTCTGCCACCACCGGCAGCTCGTTTCACCGATGGGACAACTAGGAAGCCTAAATTGGCTGATCTCAGGTTTCTCCTAGGTGTGTAGGTAGAGAATTTCTCCTTAAAATATTTTGGGGCCTTGCCATGTAGGCATCTATGAACAATTGTCATGGCTTTGAAGAGGACTCACTCCTCAATTCTGAGCCAGTGAAGATCCTTCCTTGCTGCTGATATATGCTCTCCATACTTGATTCTCTTAACAATGCGGACCGCATCATTTTGCATAACCTGGCAGCGTTGCAGCTCCTTCTTGGTGGCGCCTACTAGCATCGCATTGCCATAGTCCAAATGGGACAAAATAGTCGCTCTTGCGATATTTGCAGCGTTAGTTTCACTTATGTATGGTCTGATGGCTCTCAAGAGTCGTAAGTAATATGAATTATTTTTCTGCAAATAATTTACTTGTGCTTCAGCCCCCACTGATGCTTCTACTAGCATCCCTAATGTTTTAACTCGGGGTAGCACTTGAATTTTAGCTCCTTTTATCATAAACTCCCTGTATTCCTCTCCTAATTTGGATCTTGTCTGCGTCGAGCCAAAGATCATGAGCTCAGTTTTGCTGTTATTAAGACACATCCAATGCCTCTGCATCCAGATGTCAATGATTTTGTAGACTTCTTCTATTTTTGTGCAGTCTGTGGCGTAATCTCCCGTCATTTCAAATACCAGCTGGGTATCATCAGCGTAGTTAGTGAAAAACACCCCAATGCTTTCTAATAAGTCACAGAGACTACGCATATAAATGTTGAAAAGCAGAGGAGACAAACTGGCTCCCTGCGGTACTCCAAATAGGATGAGAGCTGCATCAGAAAAGGTGTCTCCCCAGTGAATGCGTGCCTTCATATCACTTAGGAAGGACGCTATCCACGCTAGTGCTGTGTGAGAGCAGCCTACG
The DNA here is from genome assembly GCF_040938575.1 of Ambystoma mexicanum. Classification (NCBI taxonomy): domain Eukaryota; kingdom Metazoa; phylum Chordata; class Amphibia; order Caudata; family Ambystomatidae; genus Ambystoma; species Ambystoma mexicanum. Next base: position 1,505,083,406 of record NC_090932.1, on the reverse strand, counting down.
ATCTTATCTAATGCCACTTGAAGTAGGCGATGGTCCACTAAATCAAATGCTGCACTGAGATCCAGGAGCATAAGTATCCCTGATTTGCCCTGTTCTATTAGTTCTAGCATGTGGGACTGTAGGTCGAGCATCGCTGACTCCGTACTATGTGCTGTTCTGAAGCCCGATTGTTGTGTGTGTAACATCTCCAAAGTCTCCACATGTTTTTGTAACTGATTCGTGGCGATTTTGTCCAAGATCTTCAGTACAAAATTGGAGTTTGTTATAGGGCGTAGGTTGCTGGGGTCCTTCGGATCCAGGCCTGCCTTTTTAACCAAAGGAGTTATTGTTACTTTTTTAATGTTATTGGGTATTTTCCCTTCGGAAAATGATGCATTAATTATTTTAGTAAGGGAAGGAGCGAAAAGCTCTTTATTGTTCAGAATAATTTTTGTGGGCAGAATGTTCTCCGCACAGGATGTAGGTTTTATCTTAGATAGTAGCAGACAGAAATCCTCCTCTGTTATGGCTTTGAACTGAAAGCCTTCACCATTTTTTGGTCCGAGTTCTTCCCTGGTACAGGTTTCCGTACTAGTGGACTCCCTTGCCTGTATTATGTTTGTTCTTGCTTTTGATATTTTAGCAGAAAATGCTGCTTGAACTCTCTCACAATCTTCTTTAGAAGGATTCTGAGGTAGAGATAGTGCCTTTGGTTTTTCAATGGACTTGAGAATTTCGAAAAGTTTTACTTGTAGAGTTAACTGCTGACTCTATTTCTCTATTGTAATAGTTTAGTTTGGCTTCTTTGACTGCCTTTCTATACTCAAGATCCTTGAGTTTCCAGACATTTCTGTTCTCTTGTGATTGGTTGCGAAACCATGCTCTTTCTTTGGCACGTTTTTCTTGTTTCAGAGTATTAATTTCGTCGTCGTACCATTTACATTGGTTGTTATTTTTGCTAACAGATTTGTTTTTAGTGGGGCATGCTTTTCTACTAAGCCAGCGTTCTATTTTGCAAGCATAGTCTCACAACTATCATTTTCCCCAAAAGATTCTAGGACTTGCTGTAGACATGGTTTCAGAAGTTCAGGTCCTATATTCTTAAAATTTCTACTTCGGATTACTATGTGTGGGTTATCCTGTCTTTTGGGAGGTGGTTCAAGTATTATTTCAAAGGTAACCAGACTGTGGTCGGACCAAATACTCGGCTCAGTAGAGACGTTTTCTGATTGTACATTGTTTGTACAAACCCAGTCTAGCTGGTTCCCTTGGGAAGTGGTAGGGTCATTGTTAATGACGTGAAAGGCCATGTTATTCAAGGTCTTTTCTAAAGCCAATGCTTCTTTGTCAGCCGGATCCCCCCTCCACCTATTCATATTGCCCACTAATAAGGTGGCAGAGTTTACCGAGATTAAATTACTGATTTGACTGGTCATCTCGTTGTCAAAATCTGAAGATAACGCAGGGGGTCTGTAGACCACAATAATATTCAAACATTTATTGGGCGAAAGGGTCAGTTTTAGCTGAATAGACTCGCAGCCTGTACATTCAAAGCAGGCTTTGAAGAATTGCAGTGTTTCTTTTGCTATAACTGCCACTCCACCGCCCAGACCCTTATCTGTTTTTATTGTACATAATATATCCCTCTGGGACCGCGGTTGATGCTACAGGGCCAATAGGCTCCTTCAGCCAGGTTTCTGTTAGGCAGATTATATCTAAATCACTCTCTTTTATAAGATCATGGACACTAAGTGCATGTTTACTTAGTGAGCGCGTATTTAATAGGCCTATTTTCAATCTTGTGTTGACTTGTGTGCCATCTATGCTCGGCCCAGCTTTTTTGTAAGGCTAGTTTGTGGATGGCTCTATTCTCCCTATAACATCTTGTTGGAGTGGAGTGTGTGTGAGTAGCTGAGGGGTAGCCCCTTCCCCCCATTCTTCCAGACGTTATGGTGGTTTCACCCCTCTCTCTACCTTAGCACAAGGAGAAGGAAGTGGAAAAATCTCCTAAAAGAGGCTCTTCTTACCTCTGGGACCACCTAGCACCTCCTTGCACAGACTGAAGCAGACTGTGCATGCCCGTGCGCGCCTGCGCGTTCGTGCCGGGTTTGAAAAGAAATCCGATTGGAGGACTACAATCCTGGTGGGGATTGTAGTTCCTGCCGTTGGAAAAAGCGTGCCAGGAGCAGCGTTTGAAAAGAAACTACTCGCTTTACTTGGAATTCAAAACCCCAGATTACTTCAAACCCAGTTAAGTTAAGCAGGAAGAATATTAACAGGTGAAACAGTATCAACAGCACGTAATGTGCCGGAGCTGCACGTGGTATAACAGAAACTGCCTGATAATATTAAAAGCACTTCAATAAAATTTCAATTAAAATATCTAATCTAAAACCAATTAACAAACATGCAGTGATTTTTCAAGAAGGATTCTGACTCGAGCTGACCTGGCACTCTGCTTTTAAGCTGAAGCACACTGTGCCTGCCCGTGCGCGCCGGCGTGTTCGCGTCGGGTTTGAAAAGAAATCCGATTGGAGGACTACAATCCTGCTGGGGATTGTAGTTCCTGCCGTCGGAAAACGCGTGCCAGGAGCAGCGTTCGAAAAGACGACGAAGTCAGCTGAGATGGAAGCCCTCGAGGGTCATCGAGTCGACCGTCTCGATGCACATCGCCCTCTGCCAAGAGAAACATTTTTCCGAAGCAGCTGAAGCTGGAAACTGAGATTTCACGAGATGAGGAATATGTGGGAGGAACATCCATTCGAAAGAACTTTACCGGAGGTAAGTAACTTGTTCTTCTGACTACTTTCAGTAATACAAAGGTAGTAGACCCTGCCAGTTATGCAGTGACACTCACAAGGAAATCCAAGTCAGCCAACTTGCAAATATACTTTACTGAATAGTGGAACACAGATTCAAGAAACAGTATATACCTCAGCTACTTTTGTGATAACACACAATTATACTAGGTGAGTAAGGCAATTTTGGTCTAATATACAGTTACAGCTGCTTTTCAGCTCAGTGGAACACAGGCTAAGATAAGCAACAACTCTTTACACTAATTTTGTATGCACCAGGCAGATGAAGGTCAGCTACACCTAAAGTAACACTTTTCAGGAATGGGACACAGCTATTCTAGGCAGGTAACACCTAATGTTGTAATATTTTACAGTTGCTTTTTAGGATCAGTGGAACGCAGATTGAGATAAGCAATAACTCTTTAACTTGTTTTAGGATGGCACACAGCTAACACAAGTTAAGTAAAACCTATATACTTTTTAAAGAAGCTATCAGCAACTTAAGAGGTAAGTCTAACCTTAGGCAGATGTATGCTGGACAGGCGAACAGCAATTCAGGGGAAGCAAGACCCAACAGCATTACTTTGGTGGAAGAGACACAACCAATTGGTTGTGCCTCTTCCACCAAAGTAATGCTGTTGGTAATTCACAGGTAAGTAACTTAACCTTGTATATACTTTTTAGAATAGTGCAACACACATTCAAGATCAGTATGAACTTTTGTAACTGTTCACTTTCAGAGTTTTTTTTTTGTTTTTAAATAATTTTATTAATTTTTCAACACAACCAACAATACAAACCAAACACGCAGTGCAATCCACAACTATTACATTAACATCAATTAGTCTTTGCTCACTGCCCCCCTGATCCCACCCCCCTTTACGAGCCTGTTTGTCTTTCACACTCAGTATCTGCTACACGCGGCAGGGCGTCATTTTCATCAGATTCCTCGGGATCTAATATTGTTCCAAATAGTTCAGATATCAATGTTTTCCATGCCATCAGGGTACCCACTTCTTCCTCCCAAGACATGCTACTTGCCTCCTGCCATACCCCCGTTTCAGCCTCCGCCCATTTCTGTAATTCCTTCCACCACACCTCCACCTGTGGTTTATGACACTTTTTCCATCCCTTAGCTATCCTTCGCTTTGCAAGCACGTACGCCAGGTCTTTTAGTTTCCCAACATGCTTCAGTTTTCGTGACGTAGGGAACCCTCCCAACAGGCAGGCCCAGGCCGTGTCTATGGCTAGCGTGACCCCTTTCTCTGCTAGCTTTTGTGCCACTTCTCTCCAGAAACCCTTGATTACTGGGCATGACCAAAACATGTGTGTCATATCAGCATTTTCCTCATTGCACTTAGGGCACGCCTGCCTCCCAGCATTTCTGAACTTAGATATCCTCAGCGGGGTCATATACGCTCTATGCGTTACATACAGCTGTATTTGCTGCAGTCTGGCATTCCTAGATACCTTCTTGTGGTATCCCAGTGCCCGCTCCCACATCCCATCCTCCATTTGGGCTCCCACCTCTGCTTCCCAATCCAATCTCAAATGTGTCAATTCCTTTCCAACCTTAGTCATTACCATCTCATACAATCTAGAGATCTCATGCCCCCCTTCAGCTGTGTCATATATCATCCCCATAATGGCGTCTGGTTCCTCCGCCAATACTGTCTCAGGCCACGTCATCCGAATCACTTTCAGAGTTAGTTACCAACCAAAGTCTTTTACAAGTAAGTAACTTTTGAAAATGTGGTGTTCTTTTCAAGGCAGAACCCTTTTCTTATCCACTCCTTCCCTTATTCTAATTCTATTGCATGGGTTCACTCAGAGGCAGTAGAGGGACCCTAGTGGTCTAGGTGCCAGCTGTAGGCAGGGTGAGATATGGGTCAGTTGAAGGCAAAGTCAGAGTTTCAGAGGAAGACGGTTCAAACAAGTAAGTATAGTTAGTTGAGGGTCCATGGACTTAAGAGAAGACACCCTAGGAGAATTCTGCATTGGGCCTCGGTCAACTGGATGAGTGGCCTCCCAATCACAGAAAACACCCCAAAGCTATATAGACATCACAAAGGCTTATAGCAGGTAACATGCCCCAGCCAACACAGTACCTCAGCACAGAAGAAGAGTTACAGTAGGAAGACTTCAGGATCTGCAGCCAAAAACCCAATCGATGGATTCCTTTGTCAAGAAGGTAGAAGACAGGACTTTGGAAGGACATTTGCAGCAGGGCTCACAGGAGAAGGCTCCAGGCAAGAGTTTCCCCATGGCTGGATGCGGCTCTGTGGATTTGGTGCCTTTTCAGGAGCACAGAAGAAGACAGAATATTGCTGGTCGGATTCTCGTCGTTTGTAAGGTCCAGCACTCTGGTTAGGGGACATTTCGGACCTAGAGATCCAGCAGGATACCCTTGAAGTTTCAGCGAAATTCGTAAGACCGTGCACCGCACAATGGCTCGAGGTCCCATGGTATTGCAGCCCCGCAAAGTCGCAACAAGACATGGGATGGCTCAAAATGCAGGTCTTCTTGAGTCTATTGGGTCTCACCAGGCTCTGGGTCAGGGTCTTTGTTTTCGGAGTCCCAGGTCGATTGGAAAGAAGGGCTACAGCAGGCTCCGGTTACACAGCAGGCTCTCGGGAAATCGTCTCAGCTGTGGTTTCTCCATCTTCCTCTTCGGTTTTGGTTCCAGTGGTCGACTACCTCTTTAGCTTCCAGGGTCGGCCTTTTATGCAGGAATCCAGTCAATCTAACAGCCATGCAACATTTAAACTTGGGGGTTGGCAGTCCTTTCCAGTTTGAACTAGATTCTCTCAGTCCGGCTGGAAGACAAAGGGCTGCAGAGTTTTGGACTCCTCCGTTGCTTCCTGCCTTCACAAACACTCTAGAGCATCAGTGGGGAACCCACAGGGTTTCCACAGAAGATAAAAATCACACAAAGGAATTTCCCACCCTGGATGTCAGGAGAAGGATCAAGAAAGCACACGTAATGCTGAAATGGCAAAAAAAGAAGACTGGGCCATTTTGGTAAAATGAGCACCCATGGGTGCCTTTACCGGGGCTATGAAAAAAGCCTGTGATAAAGGTGCACCGAATTAATAAAAAGGTTCACTACCACCAGCCATTAAAGGTACGTTTGTGTCCTTGTAACATAAATGTTACATTTAAAATGAGAAAGGGGATACTCTGTATCTCCTCAGCACTCCATAAGGGGAATGGGGGGGCGGGGAGGCGGGGTTGCTGGTCTCACCTAATAAAATGTAGAAGGGATCCAAAGATCCTTTCTACCCTTGGTAATTGTAGTTCTCACAAGGATAGCTAGAGAATGTTAAAAGTGGAGCCCCTGGGGCAACTCGGCAACAATAGGCACTTATTAACAAACAGTTGTCAAAGCAGAAACCATCTAAAAGACACTATGGAGAGCCTAAACAATGACATCCATAAAAAGAATAAAATACTCTGTGGGTGTGGAAAAAGGTTCCCACTCACTGAGGTACATGGAAAAATAATCTACCAGTCCAGCAAAAAGTTCTGGGCTTGACACAGGTCAAGAAGATTTATCATTGATATGAAAATCTTACCTAACAATGAGAAGTTATTTTGTTTGATATCCTGGGTCCTCTTCAGTTAGGTAAAACAAAAGTGCTCTTTATGCCTCTGGTCACAACTGACATGCTTTTTTATCACCTTCTTCCAGAGCCTTCCCTCCACTCCCAGGGAAGTGTCTATGACACCCAAGCAGGGGCTGTGGTAGGAGGTAGGGGTAGAGAAAAGCATATACCTGTCACCTATCGCTGTGCATCCATAATGAGAGCAGGCGATCAACCCGCTGCAATGGGTGGTTGCTACTCATTCATCAGCACAGGAGGCGTTTACCAATGTCACATATATTTTTATTGATAGTCCACGACTCACACCATCCAGTAACCCTCCATATGTGTATTAAAAGACATGTACCAATTGTAACACATCAATACACAATGCATTTAGATAATGCCCCACTCTTTAAGTTCTTGTTAAGTACCTATCACTCACTTAATGAATGCTTCTTACACTCTCATGTAAAAAATACATCTTTTAATTATCAGAAATGTGTGATAAAGAAACATTGCCATTATTATCATCACTATATACAACACAATTAAAAGCAAAACGTCATTGATAAAAAACCTGAAAACCGTTGTACTCGCCTCTACCTCAAATGTTATGTTATGTTACTTTGCATTTATATAGCGCCTTATGTACCAATGGTATGGTCTGAAGGCGCTGGTAGATTGAACACCCTTGGGAACCGAAGTTCAAGTCAGTAGAGAGAGTAGAAAGAGTCAAAGGTGCGTGTGAACACCGGATATGTGTGCATCTGGTGTGGCATTCGTGTAATAGCTGCTTCTTAGCGGTCGGTGTGGTGGTTGAGAGGTCAAGAGTATGTGTTCGTTCTAGCAGGATTTATCCAGATCGATTGTGGCTGCGTTAGGCCTGAGGAGAACGCCTGGCTGGGGGGTGTGTAACCAGCAGTGTTTAGTTAGAGTGATGGGGAGTACGAGGCAGATGTTGGTTATGAGAACAGCTATACCGAATGGTGTCATAGTATCACTGTGTTCTATTTGAGTGGTGGTGTAAAGAAGAGAGTAGGCGTGGAGATGTGAATATGGTGGTTTACTTTAGGTGCTTGAGATCACCCACTCCAATGCGCCCACTCCAATAGTTCCATGAACTTCATCCGTTCCATGTACTCCGACTGTTCGGTGCATTACGACCGTTTCAAGCACTCAGACCGTTCCTTTCAATGCTCTTTCAGACATTCCATGCCCTCCAAACCATTCCATGTATGTCACACCATTCTGTGCACTCCAATCCGTTCCATGCGCTCCCATCCGTTCCATGCACTCCCACCCGTTCCATGCACTCCCATCCGTTCCATGTACTTCAACCATTTTATGCACTCCACCATTTTATGCACTAATCCTTTCATTCGTTCTACCCACGTTATCCTTTCTCTGTGCATCATCCATACACATACGTCATCTTCACACTGCTCCTTTCGTTCGTTCTACCCATGTTATCCTTACTCCATGCATCATCCATCCACATACGTCATCTTCGCATGTTCCATTCACTTAACTGATTCCACCCATTTCACTCGTTCCATCCACTTCGCTAGTTCCACCCACTTCACCGGTTCCAAGCACATGACCTGTTCATTCACCTACTTCATCCGTTCTACCATTTCACCCGTTCCATCCACACACTTCACCCGTTCCATCCAGATACTTTACGTGTTCCGTCCACATACTACACCCTTTCCGTCCACATACTACACCCTTTCCGTCCACATATTACACCCTTTCCGTCCACATACTACACCCTTTCCGTCCACATACTACACCCTTTCCGTCCACATACTACACCCGTTCCGTCCACTTACTTCACCAGTTCCGTCCACATACTTCACCCGTTCTAACCAAATACTTCACCCGTTCCATCCACATACTTCACCCGTTCCATCCACATACTTCCCCCGATATAGGGCATCCACTTCACCCGATATAGGGCAGACTTTCTAGACTTTGGCACAGTGACGTTATTAGGGACACTGTCAAATTCCGCTATGCCAGAGTGGTGTTGTTATATACACTTCTAGAATCAACTTTGTACCGAGAGGATATTAGGCACACTTCTAAAATCAGCCAAGGCACACTAATAGGCACACTTCTAAGTACAACCAGGGCACGCTATCAGGCACACTTCTCAATTCAACCAAGGCACGCTACTAGGCACACTTCTAACTTCAACTTTGCACAAAGAGGATAATAGGCACACTTCTATATTCAGCTTTGCAGAAAGAGGATAATAGGCAAACAAAACAACTTTGCAATGGTGATATTAGGCAACCAAATTTAAATTTGCACAGTGAGGATATTCAACTAAGGAACGCTAATGGGCACACTTCTAAGGTACACCAGGGCACGCTATCAGGCACACTTCTCAATTCAACCAAGGCACGCTACTAGGCACACTTCTAACTTCAACTTTGCACAAAGAGGATAATAGGCACACTTCTATATTCAGCTTTGCAGAAAGAGGATAATAGGCAAACAAAACAACTTTGCAATGGTGATATTAGGCAACCAAATTTAAATTTGCACAGTGAGGATATTCAACTAAGGAACGCTAATGGGCACACTTCTAAGGTACACCAGGGCACGGTATCAGGCACACTTCTAAATTCAACCAAGGCACGCTATTAGGCACCCTTCTAAAATTCAGCTTTGCACAGAGTGGATATTAGGTGCACTTCTAAATTCAACCAAGGCGCGCTAATAGATACAATCCTAAATTCAACTCTGCACAGAGAGAATATTTGGCAACCCAATTCAACTCTGCACAGAGAAGATATCAGGCACACTTCTAAATTCAACCAGGGCGCGTTATTTGGCACACTTCTAAAATTAGGCAAGGCATGCTAATAGGCACACTTCTAGATTCAACTTTGCACAGAGAGGATATTGGGCACACTTCAAAATTCAACGAGGGCATGCTATTAGGCACACTTCTAAAGTCAACGAGGGCACGTTAATAGGCACACTTCTAAAGTCAACCAGGGCATGTTAATAGGCATATTTCTAAAGTCAACCAGGGCATGTTAATAGGTACACTTCTAAAAGTCACCCAGGGGATGTTAATGGGCATATTTCTAAAGTCAACCAGGGCATGTTAATAGGCACACTTCTAAATTACACTTTGCACAGAGAGGATGTTAGGCACACTTCTAAAGTCAACCAGGGCATGTTAATAGGCACATTTCTAAAGTCAACCAGGGCATGTTAATAGGCATATTTCTAAAGTCAACCAGGGCATGTTAATAGGCACACTTCTAAAAGTCACCCAGGGGATGTTAATGGGCATATTTCTAAAGTCAACCAGGGCATGTTAATAGGCACACTTCTAAATTACACTTTGCACAGAGAGGATGTTAGGCACACTTCTAAAGTCAACCAGGGCATGTTAATAGGCACATTTCTAAAGTCAACCAGTGCATGTTAATAGGCACATTTCTAAATTACACCTTGCACAGAGAGGGTATTAGGCACACATTCTAGAGTCAACCGGGGCACGCTATTAGGCACACTTCTAAATTCTACTTTGCACGGAGAAGGTATTAGGCACACATTCTAAAGTCAACCAGGGCATGTTAATAGGCACATTTCTAAAGTCAACCAGGGCATGTTAATAGGCACATTTCTAAATTACACCTTGCACAGAGAGGGTATTAGGCACACATTCTAGAGTCAACCGGGGCACGCTATTAGGCACACTTCTAAATTCTACTTTGCACGGAGAGGGTATTAGGCACACATTCTAAAGTCAACCGGGGCACGCTATTAGGCACACTTCTAAAGTCAACCAGGGCACGTTAATAGGCACACTTCTAAATTCCACTTTGCACAGAGATGGTATTAGGCACACATTCTAAAGTCAACAGGGGCACACTATTAATCAAGGTTAAGACTGATCAACCTTCTCCAAAAAATCATGGTCACCTTAAAAACCAACTACCTGCCTCACCAGGTCGTGATAGGCAACCTCACAAATCATGCTAGGCAATCTAGCACCTGCCTCACCAAATTATGATGGGCAATCTCATATGTCAATCTCATAGAGGCATCTGCCTCAATCAATACCTCAATACCTTTCTCAATGTGATATCAAATAGGGTAAAAGGCCTCTTCATAATCACTCACTGTAGAAGGTAGGGAGTTGAAGAGGGCTGGAGATAACTGGAGGCCTGGGATTATCCACAATTCAAGGAAAAATAGAAACATGGAAAAACTCCCAAAATATTAAAAAGCTACCATGTTCTTTTCATCAAAAAGGAATTAAATGCTCTTTGGGATCAGTGGTGCCAACATATAGCCAATACAGAATAGCGTGTCTGCTCTTTAGTTTGTGAGCTGATTTGCCTTGGGGGTAAAAACAGCATTGTTCCCTAGCATCTCAAACAGAATCCAAATTCTGCTCAAAGGTCAATAGGCAGAACAGCCAGCTGGAAGACATTAAGAAACAGTAAAAGAAAAGAGGGAGATCGCCCTTCCTAACTGGAAAACCTCTGTGCTCCCTCTCCAGCCAACCGTGTGCGTCTGCCGCCACCTTCTTGTCAACTCTGCCACCTGGAAATGGCTATCTGCAGGGGCTGAGCTGACTCTATTTATGCTTTTTCGGGCTGTCCCTTTCCACTCCTCCAATTCCCAAACTTTGTCCAGCACTGAAACCCTTTCTGAACAAACATAACAGTGAAACCGGTATTTGTTGTGTAAGCAGATAGCAAGGACACAAGAGCCATGCGCCACTAGGAATCGTTTCTATGGACAGCACCCTTCTCGTGTAAATATTATCCAAGAACACAAGTGTCATTCTATACTAGGAATCGTTCCAACAAAAGATTCTGCAGACAACATTGATCCCATATAAACTACAGAAAAGATTGCGTTTTGTAGTTATATGCGGTGCCTTATCCTCAGTTTGATTTCTGTTTTCTAGAACATTGGCGCTCGTCCTAGAAAAAGCCTGTATAGCAATAAACAGCTATGTTTATAGAAGGAGATTGTAATGTTTTTGAAGGTCGCTGCCGCCCAGCCTGGACTATTGAAAAAAACACAGCTGACCCGACGAGAGGAGCGGGCAGGAGCCCTCTCTCCCTCTCCCCCAGGACGAAGCCATCGAGATTTGAGGTCACGCCGTGGCCTGCAAACAGCATCCTGCCGGATGCATTTTTACCGACAATGTGCACTGGGCACATTCGGCAGCACCTGCCCTGCTCTGAGGGCTTCTAACGACAAAGGCATCCCGAGGCGCATCCCGCGCCCATTTTACTCAATGCGGTCAATGGCCGCCACATCGTTCGCCGGCCGACGCACACTGTAAAGGTGCACGACCTGCGGACGCCCTGATTGGCTGCCTGGCCCCTTATCCTGCACCCGCCCCCCACCGCCAGGCAGAAGCCGCCGTGCGGAAGCTCGCGCCTGTCCGTTGCCGTACGTGCCGTCGGCCTAAATCTCTGCCGCTGCATCATTCGAACATGGATCAATGTGAGTACTTTGATCCCCTCATCAGACACAGGCTATGACTTAAACCCCCTACCGATCACTGCACTCCAACTTTTGCACCTTCTCCCTGATTAGGCACAGTTTGTGTTGGGAACCGAGGGCCTACCGGGTTGTATCAACCAATTTCATATGATACTTAGCATTTTGCTTGGTTTGCTGACCAGACGCCTATTTACTTCCTGTCCTATATATGCACATGTCTTGCCGCAATGTAATCTTATTATGCATTTAGTCATTGCTGGGATTACTGCACTTAGGTGCCTCTCTTGTTCATTGCATTTTAGTAATTGCTAGGATTACTGCATTTAGGTGCCTCCCTTGTTCATTGCATTTTAGTCACTGCTGGGATTACTGCATTTAGGTGCCTCCCTTGTTCATTGCATTTTAGTCACTGCTGGGGCTGCTGCACTTAGGCGCCTCCCTTGTTCATTGCATTTTAGTAATTGCTGGGATTACTGCATTTAGGTGCCTCCCTTGTTCATTGCATTTTAGTCACTGCTGGGACTGCTGCACTTAGGTGCCTCCCTTGTTCATTGCATTTTAGTCATTGTTGGGATTACTGCATTTAGGTACCTCCCTTGTTCATTGCATTTTAGTCACTGCTGGGACTGCCGTACCTTGGCGCTACTGCTACCTGTCTCTTAACATGTGCTCTACTAAGACTTACCGTACACTCATACTCTGTTCCCTACTGTGGACCATTCTCATTACCATCATAACAATGGCCTACACCAACGCCATACCTTGTAACCCTCAAGAGAGAAATATGCGACTCAGAGCGAGATTACCACGGTTGTACGACCTCAAAATCAAAAGAACTAGACCACCTGGGTCCAGACTAACTCCAACTGCCTCTGACTCCAACCCTCCTGCCCTAGCTGCAGAAAAACGCCCAGAAATGCATACTGATGTCTTCCACAACCAGAAGAGACCCAATCTCCCTAGTCCCAGACCTACCCAAAAAATAATCACAACTCCTACCGTATCGGGAGCCCTCATCAATGCAAGGTCCCTAATAGCCCACAATACGGAAATTGCCGATATACTAGCCATGGACAATTTAGATCTACTAGCCATTACTGAGACCTGGCTCCATGATGCTGCGGGCCCCGCACTCATGATTGCCATACCAGACGGCTACAATATACTAAGAGTCGATCGGCCTAACTCTAGGGGAGGTGGCCTGGCCATCATTGCCAAAACGAAACTAGCCGTAAGGCCCACCCCACACCCAGCCGTCACACCCTGTGAACTTCTTTCTGCTAAAATACCTATCTCTAACAACAGTACATTAACTGTCCTTCTGGTGTATAGACCACCAGGCCCATTAGGTACCTTTGAGGAAGACCTATCTAGCCTCCTCTCGAATATCATCAAAGATTCCACTCAGCTCCTGCTACTAGGTGACTTTAACCTGGGATTCAATGACGACACAGACAAACAGGCCCACTCCATCCAATCAATCCTAGTCTATCATGGCCTTACCCAAAAAGTCTTAGCCCCAACACACACAAAAGGACGGACATTAGATTGGATAGCTAACCGAAACTTCGCCATGACCATCTCCAACATTTTACCACAAACGTGGACTGACCACCACCTTATTTGCTTCTCATCCGCCATAGAGCCTCCCAAACTAGGTAAGCTTACTACAGCTCCGCCTATGCCTACTAGAAGCAAAAAAGAAATCACAGCTGAAAAACTACTTCCTCTCCTCTTACCTGCCCTCTCCGCTAGCGCCATCAATTCTGACCCTAACATGCTAGTTGAGACATTCAACAATACTATGTCCAAAGCCCTGGATACCATTACCCCTATTAAACTGCAAAAAAGCAAACGAGAATCTCATCTTAACTCTTGGTTCACCCCCTACCTCAAGGAATTACGGATCCAAAAACGCAAACTCCAAGCTATTTGGAGGCATTCACCTTCACTTGAGAATAAAACCTCACTTGACAATCTGGCCGAAAAATATAAGAAGGAAATAATCCAAACTAAAAAGAATACATTTAATGAGAGAATTAGCAAAGCCAACTCTAATTCCAAAGAAGTCTTCTCCATCTTCCGAGTAATGGAAAACCCAATCACACCCATAGATAATACCCCCAAGGACAAACAATGGTACACTAGCATCCAAAATGCTTTAGCTAATAAAATCACAACTCTTCAAATGAAAATTGCTAAGTAGAAAGCATCCCTGAATTCCACTGGAACCCATACCTCCCACATGGCAGATATACCTAGAATAGTCACTCAAAGGAACTGCAAACCATTCAGATTTTCCAACATATCCATATTGGAAACCGAAAAAGGTGATATTGTCCTTGAAACCATCCAACTGCCAAGGTGACAGCTGTCCAGCACAAGTCATTAAGGATGCAGCCAGAGACCTAGCACCTTTCATCTCTAAATTAATAAATTCCTCCTTCAGATCTAGCACTGTACCCGCTAACCTTAAAGAATCATGGGTTCTGCCACTCCTAAAAAAACAGACTCTTGGCCCAGCCATACCAACTAATTATAGGCCCATTACTACGGTCCCATTTCTCCTTAAAATCATTGACAGAGTAGCTTACCTCCAGATTTAAAACTATCTGGAGACAAACAAACTACTAGGATCACGCCAATCTGGCTTCAGACCACTACATGGTACTGAAACGGCCCTAATCGACCTTAAGACACAAATCAACGAGTTGAAGGATAAAGGTAAAACAGCTATGCTCCTCCTCCTTGACTTATCAGCGGCCTTCGACCTAGTGGACCACGCAGTGTTATGCAACCATCTAGCATCTGCCGCCCATTTCTCAAGTGAAGCTATAGCATGGGTACAATCTTTCCTAGCCAACCGTACGATGAGAGTGTTCTCCCCATTAGCCTCAGCGGACCCAATACATATCACCTGTGGCGTCCCACAAGGTTCATGTGTCTCCTCCACAATGTACAATATATTTACTAAGCCACTCTTTGACAAACTTGACAGATTGGGGGTAATTTACACCAACTACGTGGACGATACGCAGATCCTCATACCACTATCTGGCAACTTTGTTGAAGACACAGCTCTAGTAAATAAGATTTACCTCATCATTCAGGCATGGATGGCCTCTCATGGCCTCTGCCTGAATGACGATAAAACAGAGATACTGATACTGGGTACCGACACCAACCTTAAAAAACTTAGCCCTAACTATAGTGCCTTCAATATATGTAATATAATCAAAGTGGCAACGGAGGTAAAAACACTAGGTTTTTACATTGACTCCACTTTATCTCTCAAAAAACAAGTCAACGCCTTGGCTTCCTCCACAGCCTACACCTGCAAATTATTCAGGGCCTGCAGACCTTACCTGTCCAAAACCAATTGCATCACACTAGCCAATGCCCTATTAATGTCCAAACAGGATTACTGTAATGCCCTTTATGCGGGTGCCAATAAAACTGTTAACAAATTGCAAATACTGCAGAATAATGCTCTTAGAGCAGCCCTTGACATACCCCGCAGAGCACATATATCTAATATTAGGAAAGACAACCACAGGCTAAAAATCAACGACAGAGTTCTCCTTAAAACACTATCTCTCACACATAAAGGACTGAACAACACTGCGCCCCCTTACATTTCAGCTAGACTGACTAGAAAATCCTCTACTCACCATACCAGAGCCTCTATCCACTCCCTACTTGAAACTCCCAGATTTAGACTAACTAAAGCAGGCGGAGCTAGCTTCCCTGTTAGAGCGGCCTGTGCTTGGAATTCACGCCCTATGGCATTGAGAGTTAATCTACCCTACTTTAGTTTCAGGAGTAAGGTGAAAAGTTGGCTCTGGAGTAACGACAACTAACCCATTGAACCTGGCCCTACTATTGCGCATAACCACCTTTGACTCCCCCGACACCAGACCTATGAGAGGGATTCACATTCCTGTATTTTTTGTATATTTGTATATTGGTATTGTATATATGTTAATAACTCACATAATGCTTATTCTGTATGTATCCTTTTGTATGTACGCAACCTTAAGCCTAAGTATTCTTGTAACTGCTGCGACCGGCTACCCCTGGGCTTTGGAGCGCATTATCAAATAATAAACTAAACTAAACTCTAATGTACTGTTTTTTAACATTGCAAAAGCAAATCTTGCGGCGTGCATTGTACCAAATGTAATAGTGTTTGCATCGCACTGTGCGTTTAGCAGCAAGGCCTGGTCTGCAGCTCATACTACATGCCTATTTAAGCATGATTCCTCCGTCATTCGAGGCATAGAATGTTTTTTCATACACCACAGAAAGTGTTAACCACATAAACTGGCCATCTGTAGAAGGTGTAGGGTGGGGGAATATATATCATGTTGTGCTATCCGCTCCCCCTTCACCTGTGGCTCTGGTACGTAAGAGAATTGTGTCTTAAGTTCTGGTGGCGAGTTGCGCTGGTTTTTGCTTATAGAAAAGGAAGTTGTCAAAATATTACACAAAACATGCATGGTCTGCCATGTCATCTCTCTGCTCTAGATCATTTTCATGATCTAGCAATGCTCCTAGAGCAAATGCTTCTATCTCGGATCCCAACAGGTCCCTATAGGTGTCTGTGAGGTGCATCTTAGAAGTCGCTAACCTAGATTCATCTATCACCAATAGTGTATGTACCTGGAGTTGCATACTAGGCCCACCGTAGGTGTTATACTGACGTATCCAGAATTGCCATAACTCTAGTGGGTATATGCTTATTTGTGTTGAGACTCCTCCCTCTTGTGTTTTGGGATTGGAGTGTGTGCTGTATCTAAGGTTGAAATGTTCAACTGTCGGCTGATCGTTGGCATCTCAAGTGGGATTAAAAAATGTGCCGAAGTCAATAAAACAAAAAAATTGAAAAGGCTTATCCACAGCAAAGTGTAAAACAGGATCACTGTTCCAACAAAACGTTTGCCAGTTTTCGTGCATTTTGGACTGGCAAAAAATCTTCATCTTCACGATGGACCTGGTGCTTGACTTTGTTTCTAGCCTTGTTTTAGGCTCTTCAGTTCCTGGAAAAATAGACATGTTCTCATGTGACATGGAGTTTTCTGCAGTTATTGTTAACGTCATATTTTCATCTATTCTTGCCTGCTTGTCAGGTTGTTCCAGATAGTCTCCTCCCTCAGTAACAGGGGTATATCCACCTGGAGCTGGCTTAAGGTGGTCGATGGGCACTTGTCGAGTACCTTTCTTAGGGGGCAGGGCTGGTAGGACTGCTGTTACTGAGCCAATAAGTTTCAGTACCTTCACAGGTCGGTAGCGGGGGCCAAGTGCTTTCGTTACCATGGATCTTCTAGAACGTAGTCCCCAGATTTTAAGGCAGTCTGTCTTCTTTGTCTTGATGATTAGTTTCTTCTTCACCGTTGATGGAGTCTATTGGGAGATGTATGAGGAGCAGCTGGTCTGGCCTGTTGAGGGAACTACAAGGGTTGTGTAAGCCAAGCATAGACATAGGAGCACCAAACAGAAACTTGTGAGGTGTTTTACCCTCACATTGAGAAAGGCGAGATAGATTTGTTATGCTACGCTGCACTGTAGGAACATAGCTCACCCAATTATCACCAGAAGAAAGGATGCATTTAGTCCAGGCTTGCTTTACTGGAATCTATGCGATCACTGCACTGCCCGTAATTTCGCTGCTGAAAATGTCAACCATTACAGCGTGGCGCAGTGATCAGATGGATCACTGTGGGTTGCATCCTCCTACCTCACACCCCCTCTCCCCCGGCCACTTACCGTAATGGTGGCACACACGAGTGTGCCGCCAATTTACTTCGATCTCTGCAGCGTCAGTTCCCACCCACTTACATGGGTCAGCGCTGGGTCAGCATCGGCGCTGGCGCTTTTGTGCTTGTTCGTTCGTACCCTGTCAACGGGGTCTCCTTTGTCTTGGGTATAGTGACTATCACTGTATTTTCTTTTACAGTATCGTAAATTGTGGGGGACCCCTTGAGAGTTAGGACTGTTTGCATCTATTCATGCTTTTATGTCCTCATCTATGTATGTATGTGGCTCAGCATGTTAATGCCGCTACAACTTTGTACAGTCCGCTGCCTTGCGAACTGATCAGCAAGCACATTGCCTGCACTGTGCACAGTGTCTGTTCTGTGTGCTTTTGTATGGGCATAGCCCAGATGAGAGGCCTAGCCTTCTTGATGCTCCATATTGTTTGCCACATTTGTTTTTGACAATGTTGGCTTGCCTTTATAATCTCCGAGTTGGCTTGCCACCACTGAAGATCAAAGTTATAACCTTGTACTACGTAGTCTGAATCAGACACAGTTAGAGTGCGCTTAAGTGGATCAATGTGTTTAAGTGGAAGGAGGAGTCCTTGTAACTCCCCAACCTGAGCTGATGTATACCCTAAATGTTTAGCTTGCGTATCCTGGTGTTCAAACTCATTTTTATGGGTAAATTTCCCTTTAACAGCAGTACAGGCAGCAGAATACTTAGTGCGTGTCCCAACTGCTGGAACAGTACTTCCATCACAGTTTATTACGTTTGCAAACATCCAAAGCAGGATGTCTGGTACTGCTGCTTTTGCTTCTGGCTGAGGAGACCATTCCAGCTCATACTTTAGTAGCTATTCTGGTTTATAGTGAGGCCTTATATCTGGTGCTGTCTGCGTTGCTTCTGCACTATCGTTTGTACAGTGGCCTGAATCTTTTCTAGTCAAGCAAGTTTTAACTCGGGAATTGTACAGACATGTGAATGGTATTCTATGGGTTTTGTCTTTCCATGATTACATACTACATATTTAAAAAAGCTTTTGAAACCTGGAAATAGTGTCACTTCTAAGTCCTTGGGCCTCATTTCGACTTTGGAGGTAGCCATGCCCTTAATAAGGGCATGGCTGCCTCCAAAATCGGGTCCGGGTTCCCTGAATGGGGAATTACCGGGCCATTCCGAGTTTGGAGGGCCCGGTAATTCCTCCTTCAGGGAACCCGGACCTTCCCCATTCCCATTTGAGCCCCCATAGGAATGGGTGCGATTACGACCGGCCCGTTGTTAGCTCACTGGTCCCGTCGCGGGACCCGCTCTGGACGTCTGGTAAAACCAGACGTCCACATCGGGTCCCGCAAGGGAACCTCGTAATATTGGGGAATGGGTTTAAAGGGGCCGCCATCAGCAGCACCCGTTAACGTGTGTGTGTGTGTGTGTGTGACAAATGCTGCATAGTCTGCCACATATGATCGCCCAAAGTTAATGGCCTGCAATTGCTTAAGTGTACATGGGCTTTGTAGGTGTGCACATGTCTCTAGGAATTGTGGAACAAGTCGCCTTAGCTCATCAGATAATAAAAACCCCAGAAAAGGGATTTCTCTATGGGCTAAGTTGGACTTCTTGAAATTGAATATGTAGCCTTTAGCTGCTAGTGTCCTTATCTGTACAGTATATGTCATCTACATATGTCCAGTATGTCTGTGTGCCCTCGTGTACGCCTGTGGGAGTCTAGTGCAGCATATTCTTTTCCCCTAAAGGTTATAGGTGTGTAAGTATAGCTCCCCGAATCCAAAGGTTGTGTCCCCAGTTCCAATACAGTCTTATATTTGTATCTCTGTATGTGACCCAGAAGGCCTGAACTATGCATGTTCTGTACAGCCTCTCTGCGTATATTAGCATTTAAGACTCTAAAATCTATTACCAATCAATATGAACCATCTGGTGTGGATACTGGAATTAATGCTGTATTGTATGGGCTTGCCTTTTGTATCAGATCCCTTTGTTCGAATAACTGATCTACAATAGCCTGTGCTTTGATTGCATATCATCTCTGAGGCTTTGGCTGTGCAAATGCTGGCATTGTATGTGGAGGGCAATCTGTCATGTCCTACTTGATTCTTATATAGCTGTGCTGCACCTACAGCTCATGAGCCTACATAGGAGCTCACTACATTTCCTCCAACTTCACCTGAAAAAGCTGGTAGCTGGTTTCATTGACAAATCCCCCCCCCCCCAAATCTCCAGGGCTTTGCCTAACATCTGATCAGGGCCACTTGTGTTATATGCATATATACCCTTTTGGATGGTGCCCTTCAAGGTGAATTGTAACTATATACAAATTATTCTCCTCAAACACTTCTCCTGTGGGAGTAATAACCTACTTTTTGATCAGTAGGAATATGACGTAAAAGCTTCTTGTGTCTTTCTTTGAATATAGAGAATTGGGTGCCAGAGTCAAATTGTACCACTGGCGAATCCCTTATATCTTTAGTCAGTGGTGATATCCTATGTGTCTGGTTTCGAATTTGTACCATTATTGCCATTGTCCATTCTCAAAGCTGCAGTTTGCTTCCTTTCCCCTTTCTTCGCCCTTAGTGCCGTGCTCTGTTTCTTCTCTTTCTGTAAGGTTTACTTTTATTCTTTGGCAGGTGCATACTGTAAGCATTGTCCTTCCCTTTCTGCCTCTAGCTGAGAAGTTATGTATGTATAGTTCCTGTCTGGTACCAGTGGTACTAGTAGGTTAGTAGGTGGTGCTCTATTAGAGGGCTTATTATGAATTGATTGCTTCCTTTGCCTTTCCCCGGGGTTCTACCCGAGTGATCTCTGCCTAGGGACCTGTACGTAGTTGTTACTATGGCTAAACTGGGGATTCCTTCCTTGGTCACTGTGCAATGATGCTAGGTGTCTGATTACTTCTAGTCTTAACAATTCACTTTTTATAAGGGGCATAAGTACACCTACCATGGAATAATTGCCCCCAGATATTTTCAGCCCTAAACTCATTGCTGCTTCTGCTCCCTGGGAGTTCAACATCTCTCCCAGAATGGAGGAAAATGCTGTAGTTGAAGGAGTCCCAATAAAATGAAGGTACAACCAACTATACACTGAAACCCAACTAATAGAGTGCTCCGTGAGTGGATTACATCCTGCTGGCATAATGATTGCTAATGCCTTCTGCCTCTGCTGAGGATTGACCGGAGGGTAAGCTGCCTCTAGCTGGCTCAGTTTACTGGAATACCATCTAGGGATATCCTCATGCGCGAACAGTGTCAAAATGTCTCACCAGCATGTCATAGTGCTCCCTGGTATGTGGGCCATTTGCCCCCCTGTTTGGGTAGAATCTAAGGATGTGTTCTATGGTTGGCCCTTCCATAGCGAAAGGACCATTTCTAGCTCTTGTGGTGGGGTTTGTCAAGTCCCCTTGAAACCAGTTCTGGTGGTCTACCTGCTGCAAGCCTACTTCAGGATACCCATAGGGTATTTCATTTGATTTGTAATTGATTAGATCCCACCATTTGATTTAGATCCCTCCTAATATGTAGGGTCTCAAACACGTCTCCTGGCTTGGTACCAGGTACCTCAATATATGTGAACAGGGTTTCCCCTGGCAATCCTCCAGGCACTGCCACTGTGAAGTTGGTGTTGACATTCCTAACACCTCTTTCCTGTAACTACCCGGTTACTGCACAGCAGCAGTTCACAGGCATAGGGACATCATCATGTGGGTTAGCCATTCTCTTAGCCAGATGGCTTACTTGAAGACACTCTGCTTTTCACTAGAGCGTGTTTTGAGCTGAATTGTTTGAAAGACACCGTGCTCTTCACTAAAGTGCTTTAAGCTTTGGTTTACACCCTGCTCTTCACTAGAGTGTACATTATTCTTTGTAAAGCCAGGCCTGTAGCAAGCCACCTGACCCCTCTTCAGTAGCCAGGTGGGGAGGATATTGGTAGGGTGTAGGAATGGCGAGCAATGTCCCATCTGGGGTGTCAAATGACGTACCTTTTATCACCACTACCTCCACGTCCAAGATCCCCCACCCACCCCCAGCAGTAGCGGTGGTAGGAGTAGGGATAGGGAAAAGCATATACCTGTCACTGCACCTCCTTAATGAGAGCAGGCATTCAACCCCATGCAGTGTGTGGCTGCTACTCATTCATCAGCACCGGAGGGATTTACCAATGTCACATATATTTCTATTGCTAGTCCACTGCTCACACCATCCAGTAACCCTTCATGTGTGTATTAAAAGATATGTATCTTTTATAACACATCAATATGCAATGCGTTTAGATAGACAGCCCCACTCTTTAAGTTCATGTTCAAATACTGATCACTCAATAAATGCTTCTTACACTCTCATGTACACAATACATATTTTAATTATGAGACATTTCTAATAAAGAAACATTGCCATTATTATCATCATTATACACAACACACTGAAAATGCAAAAAGTCATTAATGAAAAAGCTGAAAACGTTGTCATCGCCTCTACCTTAAATCAAAGTTGAGACTGATCAACCTTCTCCAAGAAATCAGGGTGACCTTTAAAAACCAACTACCTGCCGCACCAGGTCATGATAGGCAATCTCACAAATCCTGCTAGGCAATCTAGCACCTGCCTCACCAAATTATGATGGGCGATCCCTGCGGCCACCTTACCACCACTCTCCTCCCCACTCCTGCAGCCTCCTAAATCATACTTCTCAGCACGCGCAGCCCTGGCCAACACAACCCCGTCTGCAAACCCTCCAACCCTACTGCATACCCCAATGCCCCTGAAGTGGCTCCAAAGCTACTCAGACTGTACTGATTGCAACCCAGCAGCCTCACATTGCTCCCCCTCCCCAGATCTCCATCAATACGCAGACCCTACTTTTTACAAACTTCGCTGCCACTCCAAACCCTGTCCTAGCACTTCATGTCCCTGCCAAAAAACCCTTCCTAACCTTTACTCCCCTAACCGTCTGAACCGCCCGCCACACACTCAGAACCCCCCCAACACTTCCCCCTGCACAACCTCCTCCCTCTCCCGATTCCTACCTCACAGCAAAACCATCTTCTTTCATGCATACTCATCAACGTCAGATCAGTTGCTAAAAATAAACGCAACATGTTTGACCTCTTCTCACCCGAAAACCCAGACTTCCTATTCATCACTGAGACCTGTTCTCCGATAATTTCAACCCCACTGCAGACAAAGCCTTTCTGCCCGGCTACACCCTCCTCATACACAACAGGCCCAGCAGAGCGGGGGCGCCTAGCCATCCTACACCAACCTCTCCTGCTACGTTCCGACTCAGCCATACAGTCACCCACATTTTCCTTCTCCTAAATAGACTTCCTGGCTACGATCATACTTTTACCAACTCACTCTGTGACTCGCTCACCCCTATGCTGATCCAGCATCCTGCTCTCACTATGCTAGGAGATTTAAACATATTGTTTGATCTTGCTGCCAACCACATTACTCGCTTCCTCACTGACAATCTGGAAGCTCTCAGCCTGCCACAAATTATCTCACACCCGACCCACATCGCAGGACACACCGTTGCCACACTCCTTTGCACATCTGACCAAGTTTCCCTGCTCCCACCTTGCCCTCTGAATGGTCTGATCACCACGCTATGCCTTTCACACTTTATTTTCTTCATTT
This sequence comes from Ambystoma mexicanum, assembly GCF_040938575.1. Classification (NCBI taxonomy): domain Eukaryota; kingdom Metazoa; phylum Chordata; class Amphibia; order Caudata; family Ambystomatidae; genus Ambystoma; species Ambystoma mexicanum. The sequence goes on along the minus strand of NC_090932.1, from coordinate 1,505,060,138 downwards.
TCTTTCTCCCTCTTTCACTCCTCCCTCCAATCAATCCCTCCTCCACCCAGGTCACTGCCCCCCCTTGGAGTAAAATTATCATCATTCCAGTCCTGGCCGACTCCCTCCTTATTACTCTTCTTGATCTCTCCCACAAGGAAGGACACCCCTCCATTCAATCTCTTTGACCATTGGCTCTGCAAAGCTATGACCCCACTCGCACCTTCCCGTCGCTCCTCACAACGTTCGATCGCACACCAAATGTGGTGGCTGTAAATCACCAACAACCCAAAATTAAACATGAAAATTGGAAGCGAATGGGTGTGATGCACTGGGCATAGAATAACACATTCTATTACACTTATTATAAGGTTAATAAATAATGTTTAATTGCAAAAACTTTCATGAATCGTGTTTTGAAAATAAAAATGAATAGTTCATTCTAGATATTTATAATAAAGGGAACCTTTGTTTGAAAATTATATAATTTATAACCTACTATTTTAAGTCAAACATGATTATGAATTCCATATCAGTGTCAATCAAAACAGATTGGTCACTAATTTGTGGTACATGATAATTAAACCACAACCAATCGTCCTAAACACAAAACCAATTGTCTAAACGGTGTGCAAGTGCGGTAACCATTGTACCTCTTTTTTTATATTCATGATATCTTGCTCGGATGCATGATGACGTCTTTCGTAATTCGCATAATGACGTCAATACGATGAAACAAAAACTATCATGTTCCGAATCGATAATGTTTTTCACTATTATTGAATGAAATATTGAAAGAGAATCTAACATCGCAATCCAAGGTGAACAGAATACATTTTTAGCTGGGATAGAGCCAATAACTGAAGTATCATTATAAGATTTTAAGAAGGTGAACTGAAATACCTGCTTATGATTATTTATAGGTATTTAACGTGGAATAGGGACCGACGTGCTTATAATTCCAGAACGGGTCACATATTGGTTGAATGGTTTCAAAGAGTTAAACGCAACACACAGGTAAAACACTAGTTCTAGATTGGAGATTGAGGTTTTGGAACATGATGGACATGCCCCTTTGGATACAAACCTTGTATTCTTTACAATATTTTGTAGGTAAGCACTACATTGCTGTTCAGGCAGAAACTGAATGACTCTTTGAATGGATACTTTAAATAGTATTTTTAATAATGGAAATCCTTTGTAAATTGGTAAGATTGTTAACATATGTAAGAGATACTTAAATTGGATATGACTTTTGACATATGAAAAGGACATTGTTCTAACATATTCCTTTTTGTCCTTTCTCTTCTCCCCTGCATGTTCAGCCAGAAATTGACATTATTGTTCTAAATTGAAGAACAATTGATGAAAGGAATTCACTGTATTATTGTTAGAGATGGTTGATATTACCATTTGATTAGAATGAAGAAAACTCAGACCATTTGAGCTTAGCCTTGATGAAACCCAGAGGGTGAAACACAGGCACGTGCACCCTGCACAGCCTTGGCCAAGACTCCCATTCAGCAGACCCTCGACCCTCACCCACATACCACTTGCACCCTTCCATTGGTTTAGGCACATAAGCCCCTCTACTCGTAGACCCCTCCCCACTCCTCCCCCTCAGCCTTCCTCTGCAACCGCATCCTTTCCCACTCTCCTACATCCCTACACTCTCTCCCGAACTCTGTCCATCCTCTCCCCTGGTAACTACACTAGCCTCCCTCGTCGCCTACTCCGTCTGCATCCCATTACCCCGGCCACCCATGAATTCTACCCGCAGCATCTCCTTCCACAATCCCTCCCTCTCAGGCCACTGCCCTTCACACCTCCTCTCATGCATACTCATCACCGTCAGATCTGTTACCAGAAACAAACACATGATTTTTTACTTTACCTCCGAAAACCCAGACATCTTCATCACTGAAAACTGGTTCTCTGCCGACTTCCTCCCCACTGCACATGAGGCCCTCCTCCCCGCCCCGGCTATTCCCTGATCACGCATAGCAGAGCAGGGGGTTTGGCCATCTCCACAGACATCACCATACACCACTACACGTCGAGAACCAACCCTACAGTGACGACTGCAAATCCTTGCTAGTCAAATTCCAACTGGCTCCCACATTTTCCCTCCGTTTCCTCCTCCTTTACAGACCCACGGGCTATAACCGAACTTTTGCAGACTCTCTGAGTGACTCCGTAGCTGCCATCATGATCTCATCCCACGCTTCAACTTCTAGGTGATATGAACATCTGGTTTGGCACCTCCTCCAACCCCATGACCCATCATCTCATTGATAACTTGGAAGCCCTCAATATGACCCGTCTTAAATCAGGCCCCACACACATTGCTGGTCACACCATCGATGTAGTGGTCTGCTCTTTCAATCTGATCTCATCCCCCCCTCACCTGTCCCCTTATCTGGACTGATCACTCTATTTGTTTTCTCTGCCTCCCTCTCCCCTCTCCATCCTCTACCTTTCGCCCCTCCCCATGCTTATCCGCTCCCACAATCTCACCTGGTACAACTATGCCAATGATACTCGGATCATCTTCAAGATCCCCAATTCCCGTCTTCACCCCACCCAGATCTTGCTTCTTTCCTCTCAGACCTACACTGCTGTATGATGTAAAACCACCTCCTACTCAATCCTGGGCAGACCCAAATTCTAATCTGCAGCAAAACCTCTCTCCTTTCCCAACCTACCTCATGGCCGCTCTCCTCGGGACCCTAGCCCATTGCATCACCCTCATTCAAAAATCTAGGATGCACCTTTAGCTCTGACCTTCCCCTCTCTCGCCAATATAAATGCCGTCTCCAGATCATGCAACTTCCATCTGTGCATTCTCAAGCAGAGTTATTCGTATCTCTCTTACCCCCATAGAGTTTCTGCAATCATGGCCATCATCCTCTCTTGCCCTAGACTACTCTAATTCCCTCTATATAGGCTAGCCTGCATCTCAACTCAAAAAGTTCCAATGGATCCAAAACTCTGCAGCAAGGCTTCTCCTCACACTCTCCTCTAGAGAACACATCTCCCCTGCACTCTGTATACTCCACTGGTTGCCCATCAGCTGATGGGCCTCCTTCAAAGCCATGTGCATTACCCACTGTGCTATCCATAAGAAAGGCCCTGAATTCCTCCAAAATAAACTCGCACTCTACCACCCTACCCGAATCCTTCGATCAGGTTTAGCACACCTTCTGGTAGTCCTACCTTTCAAGTTCTCTAGACTAGGAGGAGTCTTCTTCTCCGTTTTTGCACCCACCTTCTGGAATCCCCTCCCCCTCCCTCTCCATCTCATAGAGGATCACCTGGCTTTCAGGAAGGCCCTCAAAACCTGGCTATTCCTGCTCGCATCCTGCCCCACCCCCGCATCCTCAAACACACCAGCACCAACCAGCAGTCAGACCACCTTCCCATGCCCATCCCTCCCGCCTGTCTGCTTCATCTCTCACTTAACTTCTGAGCTCTCCCCATCCCCCTCCTCAGCAATGCAGCCATGGCTCAGCATACGGAGAAGTCAAGAGGGCATCCAGTAACCGGTACTTGATAAGAATTCTGAGAGTGGGCAGGGTGTTGCACTCAAATGGATTCTGAGGGTGGGCAGTGTTAATGTTAAAGGATATTTGTACCGCGCACTATCACCACCGGAGTGGTCCCCTGGCAGTCTGGCGGCTCTGAAAGAGGGAGGGGGGTGAGTTAGTGGGAATGAGCTGGAAAAGTGCAAGATAGCAGTGATGTGCTGTTGGCAGCCTCAGCCCGGTGGGTCCGTTGGCTGGGATTGGGGTGTTTTACACTCAGTAGTCGTTGTGTGCTGTTGTGCAAGTCTGTGTGCAGATTGTTTTGTTGCAATATAGTGAAGTTTGTGCTGATTGCTGCGTTTTAGGCTTGTGGTTGTGTTTGGTTAGAGTTTGAGAGGTGTATGCAGAGGGATGAAATTGTTAGTGGATTGGTTAGTTGGCATTGTTGTCCTTGCAATTATGTCTGGGTGTGATGCTTGCTACCATTCACTATTCCATCGGGGTGTGGCGCTTGCTAATTTTCAATATTCTGTCTAAATTTGAGGCAAGCTAGTGATCACGATTCCATTCAGGTGTTGCACTGGTCATCATTCGCAGTTTAGTTTAAGTGTTCTAACATTCACATTTCTATCTAGATGTGACGCAGGCCAGGTTTGGAATTCGATCTAAGTGTGGCACATGCTAGCATTCACATTTCTATCTAGGCGCGACGCAGGCTAAAGTTAATAATTCCGTCTAAGTGTGGCCCATGCTAACATTCATAATCCATGTCCAAATATGACGCAAGCTAAGGTTATAAAGAAGTTTTATCTAAGTGTCGCACATGTTAACGTTCGTTACACCTGTCTTATGGTGACGCAGGCTAATCTTGACCATTCTCTATAGGTATGGCACTAGCTAACATTGGCTAGTATGTGCGTAATTCAATGCAACATTTACAGTCTAGCCAAGAATGGATTTTAGGCTGGAGGTCACAAATCTCTCTAAGTATGCATGTTGTAATTTTATGGCAGTCTGCATTATGGAGAGGTGAGCTAGAGTGGCGAGGGCTTCCTGGAGTAGAGTAATTGCTCTATGCCCCACCCATGCCGTACTTATAGTTTTGTTGGTGTCTGTTGGCTGCTGGCTTCCTTTGCTTCCCCTGAGGACACCTGCAGACACATTTTGGAGCCGCCAATGTAGGAGCTGCCCTTTGTCTCGGGCCCTTAGCCGTAGGGGCTGCAACGGGCAGAGGGCTGCCCTGGAAAGGTCTCATGTACCGGAGAGTCCACCGATCAGAGGCGTTGGGCAGGATGGAGGCGGGCATAGGGGAGAGACCAGGAAGAGAGCTGCAGGGCTGGCGGGGGCGCAGGCACATGGGCCTGAGGCCCGATTGCTCCAAAAGGTGGCGAAATGGGGGCACAAAGGATGCTGCACTCACCTGCCTCCTGATGGTAAATGGGGGCAGGCAGGGAGAGTGCGAGTCGGTAGACTCGAACAGCCTCGGAGAATCCACCAATCAGTGGTGTTGGGCTTGAGGGAGGCGGGCAATGTATTGCATTTAAACACACCTTTAGGTCAAGCAATTGGATCAATTTGGAGGAGTATAATTAGTTGCATTTGAATAATCATTTGGAAATTGGCACTGTTTGTAACTCTAGTGCATATGAAGGTGGGCATTGCCGCTCCAACTAGACATTTAAGGTGTAAAGTTTAACGCACTTGAAGGACCTGGGGATGGGCAATGTATTACTCCAAGATCCACATAGAGGGTGGGTATTTATTGCACTTAGATCGTATGTGGGATCAAGCACTCCTCTTTGTACCTAGATGGAATCCAGGGGATAGACAATGTTGAATGTATAGTTAACCCATTTATTCCTTTCACACTCCTCCCCTTCGGAACTTAGCTGAAGTAGCGGCCTCACTCCCACACACATCTGCTCTCACATATAACTCAAACACTGTTGCGCAACACCCCTGCCATAACAATGTAGCTCCCTTTCATGACAAAAAATGTGAACTGTAGCTACTCGCATAACTGTCTATCCTCTTACACTCATCCCTCCTGCGTAGCCCCTAGTTGTCACGCTTACCAGGAGACCGGGGTTCACTGTTCGCGCTCCCCCTCCCTGGCGCCTCTACCCGCGCTTCCGCGTTTGGGGAGGCGCCGGGGGGAGAGCTCCAGGGACAGGGGCGGCAGCTCCGCGGCGCTTGCATCGGGGACCGCGATTACGGTCCCGCGCATGCGCCGTGGGGGCGGCCGCCGAGGAGTGGAGCAGCTTGCTGCTCAAGCCTCATTCTGGGGCCGCCGGCGCCTGGCAACCATCGGGCCTGCGCTCCAGGCCTCGCAGGCGCCGGCGGCCCATAAAGGGAGAGACGCGGTCGGGAGCAGATCGCGTCTCAACGCGTTCTGTTCCGGATCGTGTCCTCGCCTTCTCCCGCTCTGTCAGTTAACGCTTACCTTGTTTCCCTGATCCTCCAGTCCTTACCTTCTCCTACTGCCGGTTTTTTCCCTCCTGTGGCCGGGGTTCTTCCTGGCTTCATTCTCTGGTCCAGCTTCATCCCCTCCTGGTTTCCTCTCTTGTTAGCCCTGGTTCCCTGTCCTCCTTCCTCTCTTCCCTTGGCCTGGCTATTTTCCTGGTTCTCCTGTGCCATTTTGGATTCTTTACCTCCCAGCTTTCACTGCCTGCTACAGGTGTGGCCTCCCACACCTTTGGATTCTGCTTCTCAGCACCCATTGCTTGCTACGGGTGTGGCCTCCCACACCTTGGGACTCTGCTTCTCAACACCCATTGCCTGCTACGGGTGTGGCCTCCCACACCTTTGGACTCTGCTTCTCAACACCCATTGCCAGCTACGGGTGTGGCCTCCCACACCTTTGGACTCTGCTTCTCAGCACCCATCGCCTGCTACGGGTGTGGCCTCCCACACCTTTGGACTCTGCTTCTCAACACCCATTGCCAGCTACGGGTGTGGCCTCCCACACCTTTGGACTCTGCTTCTCAGCACCCATCGCCTGCTACGGGTGTGGCCTCCCACACCTTTGGACTCTGCATCTCAACACCCATTGCCTGCTACGGGTGTGGCCTCCCACACCTTTGGACTCTGCTTCTCAGCACCCATTGCCAGCTGTGGGTGTGGCCTTCCACACCTTGGGACTCCTAACTTCTCTTCAAGGATTCCCTCCAACCACTTCTTCTGTCAACGCTGTGCAGAACTGCCATCTCTGCAATCTGGTTGTGGCATTGGGAATCGGTCCATCTTCCACCCAGTTCCCATTCAGGGTGGAGGAAGGGCTGGTTGCTTGTGTCACCAAGTCTTCCCGTCAGCCTGGCTGCCCCGTCGAGACCATCCAGAAATACAGGTACGCAGCATTCCCGTGATTCTCATCTTAACACTAGTATACCTTCACCATTCATCCACATGCCATTCAGACATGGGTGACTAGCACCAACCTCTAGAGCCAACCTCTCATAACTTTAATGGCCAAAATGCACGCAACGCGTAATAGCATCTCACAATTTTTCCCTACTTTGGACTTTGGTCCCTCGAAGGGCGTTCAACCACCAGCGCTTTGAGACCATAATTATGGTCAAAGGCGCTATACAAATGACAAAATGAATGAATGAATAAATAGAGTTGTCAGCTTCATACCATAAGGATTTAGACAGTTGGTTTTGTGTTTAGGTACCAACAATTGGTTTTGTTTTAGTTGTCATGTACCACAAATTAGTGACCAATTTGTTTTGATTGACACTGATATGGAATTAATAATCCTGTCTGACTTATTTAATTGAAACTTGAAATAGTAGGTTACAGATTATAGAATTTTCAACAAATGTTCTGTTTATTTGAATGCACAAAAATCATATAAATATTTAGAACTGTTCATTTTTATTTTGAAAAAAAACACGATTCATGAAAGTTTTTGCAATTAAAAATGATGTTTAATGTAATAGAATTTTTTAGTCGATGACCCATCCGCTTCCAATTTCCATGCTTCCAAATGTTGCCTGGATCCAAGCTTGAGTCCACACTCAAGAGAGAGAGCTTTGGAAGAAGTTGTGAAAGTTTAATGAGGTAGCCCCCAGTCAAAAATGTGAATGAATGCAACCCTGTTAATGGGAGCATAGTTGCCTACTGTACTGTTTATTGCCTATATAACCCAAGTGTGTGCATCCTTACCTTGATCTGTGCTTCAAGACTCCTGCTAAGCTAGAAGACACCTGTCCAAAGGCGAATACTGAGGAATCTCTGGAAATTCCTCAACTTTGCCAACATCTGTTATGACAGTGATGCTCTACCTGGTTTCTCGCGACTAGAGGAACCAGTAATCCCGTCCCTTGACTTGTGGCCTCAGCTGAGTGGTAAGCCCTGAAGAAGGGCCTGCTCCCCAGGAAAGCCTTGCAGTCCAGTCACTGTGCAGACCCAAAACAAAGAGGTGTTAAGCACCAGACACAATTGGAGCCAAATGCCTGTAGTTCCTACCTAAGACCAAGAACAAGCTTCAACACGCAGCAATACATAAATGACGTTGGTTCTCTGGGCAGACATGCTCTCACCTGACCTGCATAAGGCAGATGCTGTCTGCACCCTCCAGCATCACCACAGTGGCACCGTTAGTGAATCAGACAACTCCACTTGTACCCCAGACACAATAGCATAACCATGGACTCCACAGCAGACTGTTTTTCTTAAAGATACTCTTCTTTACCACTGGTTCTGCTGCTGGATCCCCCTGAAAACCGGAACTGTTGCTGTTGACCTCTCCCCCTACGAGGGCCTAAGCGTTAGCAGCCAGCAGTTGGAAACTGCAGAAGCAGCCCGAACCACGATGACCCTACCACTCTGCTTACCTCTGGAAAGGCTCTCATTAGATTTGTAAGGGTGGCCCTGATTACGCTCACACCAGAATAAATACACACCTCTAGGGAAATAAGGCCAGGAGTCTATCTTTTAAGGATAACAAGTTTAATCTTACAAAAATGAGGATGGTAGCAAAGGACACTGCTGCCTGAATGGTCTTCTCATGTCCCTCATCTGTTCCTTTCTCCTGCCAAACTGATGCCATATAGTCTGGTCTTGCTGTAGAAGCTTCATCCCAATCCATCCTTCTTCCATACAAGGGATGCTCCAAAGCCTTCCTTTCTTCATTGTTAGCGGTTTCTGTCAGAACATGCTGCTCTACATTTTGCTACCTTACATAGAAACACACTGCAGCTCTGCAGATTTTTACAAACCTTAATGCCTAGCCCCAGGAAAAAATAAAACATTTTGTATACACAATTTTCATTCATTCTACCCATACTTCACTCCTCCTGCTAATGTTATCTGGGCCCTGCAGTTTACACATTTATTTTTATATTCTGTCTCATCCTGCATTTTGTCGCACAGAAAGCCTGCCTGAACCCTTGGCGGACAGTAAACAGCTGGTTAGTGAATTTGTGCTGCCATTGCTAGCACGAAAAAAACAGAAGCCTGTAGTCTATTTTAACACAGGATGCATTCTTTCCGGGAGAGAGTTTGCATCTACCGTGCTAGGAATTTACAAATGCATAGGGTCTGACATTACAAATCTATCCAACTAATACTTACTTGTGTTTTATGTTTAAACAATAGCTGCTTTTTTCCGTGCCTGCCCATGTCTGTGTGTGTGTGATTATATCTGTATAAAAGAGCCTTCCCAGTGCTCCTCTTCCCCCCCAGATAGCACCTGAAAGAGGTCTTGCCTAATTCTAAAGCGCTTGGGGGTGCGTGAGGACCCTAGTTCCTTAACAACAAATTCAATCTTCATCATTAGGCCTTATCTTTAACATTGAGTGACATACTTATCAGTTAGGACCATGCAGCATCAGGACCATTATCATACATGGCCAAGTAATATGTGGTCTGTCTCTCGCATTGATTCCTTTTAAGAGACTAAGAACTGCTTGGAACAATAGAAGACCTAAGGTGCTTTCAGGGTACTAACTTACAAACTTGATGCTCAAAGGTGACTTCACTGCTGACCCTAATAAGTAGGGTCAAGACCTTTAAAAGGAAAGGTGGCTAGAGACTTTCTGAACCGAATTGAATTCCCTTTAGCACCTGAACTGTTGTGATCAGGCAATTGGGGTGTGTGTGTGTGTGTGTGTGTGTGTGTGTGTGTTAGTTATGAGTGAAACTACTTCCACCCTCCCTTGCACAGTAATAATGTCACAAGGCCTAGTATGACCGTTACTGTTGTTTTCCTTTGTCCCCCCCCCCCCTTATTTTTTGTCTTGTGTCGTCTGGAAACACTTGTGTATAGGCGCCATACAAATGTCTAATAAATAAATAGTAGTCCCAGATTGGACAACTACTGGCTGTTTGAATGGTGCAGATCAGATCCTTTACATTGGTGGGCTTTGACTTGCTTCCAGGCTGGAATTTGGACAAGAGGACAACTCCTGCAGCCATTTCTTCAGATCAGCTTTGGTGCCAAGAATCCCTCGTAGAAGAACAGCCGACTGAAGATTTGAAGAAGACTCCTGAATAGGCCTGGCATCCCTTCCTGAATCTGGCATGGTGAAACCCTGTTGGACAACCTGATCTGTGGAGGCCCTGTGCTGTGCTTCTACCTATGGACTGGTGAGACCAACCAGTCTCTGTGTTCTCGAGGATCCAGCCGCCATGAGCCTTTGGAAGTCTCCCTGGTCCACCCGGTGGACTGATCAGTTCTCCCTATGGCTACCTCTCTAGAACAGTTTCCGATTAATGTTTGCACCCGGAACTTTGGTGGTCGCCAGTGTGTGGTACAAGTCGCCTTCCTGATGAATTTCAGCATCCCAGCCTCAAGGGATCCTGTCCTGGAAGGACCTTTACAAACGCAATGGGATGGAGGTGTCCTGTAGTCTGTGTGCGGTGGCCTTCCCCCGTCTTGTGAGGTGTCCTGAAGATGGTTGCATCTGTGACTCTTGCATTTCTCCATCACCACGGGTGGCACTCTGCTCCGGGGCTGACTGGAAGTATCCTTACACCGGCAGCTCCTGGGAACCTCTCACTAGAACCAATGGTGGGAAATCCAACCTTCAACCCCCAACCGACTCATCAAGTCTTCTGGGAAAATCAGAGCCAGTGGTGGGGGGGGTAAACACAAAGGGCCTCATTACGAGTTGGGCGGTGCGGGTTAAATGCAGCGGTATTACCGTATACTGCTGCATTTCCACACCGTCCATCTATGAGTTAACCGTGAAGTTGGAGGATTCACCTCCAGCTATGAGCTGTAGGTAAATACTCCATCTTTCTGCCTGATTTTGGCAGAATTACTGCCACAGTAATTCCACTGAAATGCCCCATGGAGTCCCATGGACTCCAAATAAATAGGCAATAACGCTGCCACATGTAATCTGGCGGTCATACCGCCAGACCAAGTGGTGGTAGCGGTAATTCTGTTTGGTCGTATCTCAGCTGATTTACTGCTGAGATACCACCAAACTCATAATGAGGCCCAAAGCATTTTTCTCCACCCCCTGTCCCTCGTAGGATAACATTGAGAACCAGGCTTTGTATCCTGCCATTCCATTCCACTGCCTTTGTTAGTCGAACCTGGGTAGTACCATCTGAAACAGAAAAGCATAATTTACTTGCCTAATAACTTTGCAACGTCTTTTCTTTTGAACAATGACCAACATAAGTAACTTAACTGCTACAGATACATTCTGGGAAGAAGTATTTTGGCGCCTGTGAATTTTTGGCACAATGCCCTATTCATCTTGGGGATTGGACTGCTGAATTTAGGGAATATCACTTGTGAATTGGTTCCATCTTTACTTCATCATATTACTTGCCTCCTGTGCTGATTTAAGTCATTGAATACATTTTAAGAACCTATGTTGAATGTATATATATTTAATATTCAGTATTGTGTGATAATATCACATGCTTGTTTCATTTTTTAGTGTGTGTTTAAGGCCTAGAATACAGATTTGTGTTTGTATACATTCCTGTCTAAATTGAATTATTGTGTGGTTCACTGTGTCGTCTCATTGTGGACTCCTGACCCCACTCGCACTCTCCTGAAAATAACCTTGACTGTTCTCCACGATTACCTTCATTGCGTTTTGGCTAACCTCTCAGAGTTCCCTGTGAGGGGTCAGAAATGTGAGGCGGACACAAAAGTACAGTTTTCTCAGATTTTGCCATTTTATTCAACAATAAAGGGTGAGATAAACTCCTATCTTTCCTTAGCCCAACTCAAATGTCCCTCCCTGGAAAACTAAACTAAAGAAATATGACTTAGTGTCCAAAAGTCTCTGATCCTCACACTAATACAAACAACAAAATATTATGAGGAATACTTGTCAATCTTCAATTCAAGACACCAGTGCAAAAGTCCAAACATCTAAGTTTCGAAGAGTACTGTTTGTGACCAGGGTTGTGTGCCCTTCCCTTGGCTCAATTCAGGATCATTCAGAGAACAGTTCTGATTCCACAAAGTTCCTCTTAGTCCAACACAAAAGTTCCTTTTCTCCCAATACAACCTTTCCTTGGGTAAAGTAAATGTCTCTTCATAAACACAAAAACAAAACACATGTTAGTCTTCTCAATTTCCTTCTTAGTAAGGCAAATGTCTTTCCCAAAACAAACACTCTTGTTCCACTTTAAAGCAATTGATATCTTCTACAATATCCTTGTCAATATCAATGCCTTTATCACAAAACAACAGTTTATTAATTAAGGAAAGTGTTCTCTTCAGGATATAGTACAATTATCAACACATCATACTTCTTTTTCCAACTGAATACTTTGTTCAGGATAGCAAATAACTTCTTCTTATAAGGCAACAGTTTGTATAGGTTTGCAAACAACTTCCACCTCTGAATGCTTTTGTCAAAATAGCAACCAACATTTTCTTAATAACCAACCGTTTATAAAGAAATGGTAATTGTGGTTATACTTTCTTTTTGCCACAAACAGTGTTTCAAATCATCTGGTCCACTCATCTGCCAGGACTAACTACTATTGGTGCCTTTCCTGGTTTACTCAACTGCCAGGATCAAAACTCCTGCAACTACAATTTTTCAGTGTGGCAATAAGTGTTCTCCAGACTCTCCACACCAACATCCCATGAGGTGAGAGCTGAGCAATGGCTACCTCTTTTATAGTCTTTTTTACTCTTGGCAACATGGGTTACAAACTTCCCCCCATTGGTTGCCCACTAAAGAGGAATTGTGCCCTTGTTGCTTCTTTGCTGCATCTGTTCAGCCTCTTGGCTGTGGGTAATGCTGGTTGTAGGTTTCCCCTAATTGGTGTCCCATAAAAGAGGAATCATGCCAGCCTTGCCATTGTTTTGGTGTCTTCGTTAAGTATTCAAAATGATCTGTTGTGGAGTGCCCAGGGTCACCTCTGGGTTTAGGCCAACTCACTGGATTGACTTTGCTTCTCCACTTCTTGATTGTTGGAGGCGATGGACCTCCTATGGTCTGCCCGCTCTCCTGACCGCATCCTCTCGACTTCAGTGGACCGCTCCTCCTACGTGGCAGACCTCTCATGGTCTGCCTGCTCTCCTGACCGCGTCCAATCAACTCTGGGGAACTGCTTCTTCTACCTCTGAGCCCCGGTAGCACAGGCGCTTTGTTGCTTCACTCTGCACCAGTGCCTACCTGAATGGGAGCACGTCTCCCGTTCAGCTGGCTTCCCTCTTGTGATGCCGCTTCCTGCTGCAAATACTCTGAACATCCCTCCCGCTGCCTGTTTAGCATCAGCTGGGCTTCCTGCTGCTCTCGAGGCGTCCTCTGGTTTACTTCAGCTTCGCGGTTGCCACGTTCTTCCAGCTGCACTTCATTTTCGCCATTTAAATGCCCCCCCGCAGGTGTATGGCTTTGTAGCAACTAGACCGCTCATTCAGGTTAGTTGCTCTTTGAATCCTTACCAACTCTGAGCCCCTCTCCCTCGTCCCAATACTACAGGCATTCTGGACCTTGAAGTCTTTAGTGGTTTTTATAACAGGCTCTGTTTTACAATAAGCCATCACTGTTTTAGGAAGAGTAGGGGAATCTAGGTTTAAGGAGATCATCAAGTATCCCCGCTAGGAGTGCTCTCCAATGTGATCCTCCCGTGAAATACCACGCCCAGGGTCAGGATCAGGTAGTGGTGGCCTTCCCCTGGTCACATGAGATAGGGCCTATACTGGGTTTTCAGGGATGAACTCGCTAGATTCATCACATCCCCTGTTCATTATAACTAGGGTGGCCTCCTAAAATCTGTACACCATTCCAGATTCTAGAGATCCATTGTAACAGTCTGTATGGACATTGTTTTATGTAAAATATTGCTCTCATTCTGTATTTTCAGCTACCCACTAGGTGAACCAAGATGATCTTAAGGATTGTCTGTTTATGTTTAGGAAGGTTAACCCCTAAAAAGAAAACCGTGTTGGGAGATTGCTCCAAACATATCCAAAATCTTGAAACCAATAAATTGCGGTATGAATTCAAGTGGGTCAGCATATCTAACTTCCCAATGTTCCGAAGTGAGACAAACTCAATCTGAACAACTAAATCATCACCGGAAATATGTCTCTTTTTTATTCTAAGGAAAACACTCCTCAAATGTGCTCTTCCTTTACCTCTCCTCCAGTGATTTCTTAGAATACAGATGTAGCACTCATTCCAGATGTTTGATTCCCTACAGTATATGGTCCAAGGAGAACCATGTTGTGTATATCTTTGTCAGAAAGTCAATCCAATGTTTTCCCCAGTGGTAATCTTTGATGTCTTCAATTGAACGCTATTGCTGGGATATGCCTGATCCATCGGGAAGGTAGCCCACAATCTCTTTGTAATACACAAAACGTGAACCTCAAAAATGGCTCTTTATTTTACCATTGCTTCTTGCCTGTAACCTACCTGCTGAGAGTGAACAATGTGAAGTGGACACATAACTGTTGATCCTCCTAAAGGGCTTCTTAATTAGGATGTGATAAGACTAGAAAGCCCACCTTGGATATATGATATGATATGATAGTTTATTTATATAGCGCCTATACACAATGTGTTTCAAAGCACTTCAAGGCAAGGGAAGGAACAAGGGAAAATGCAATGACATTCTTATAGGCCAGGAAGAGTAAGGATGTGAAATTAACTATCGTACTCGGCCTGACGACATTTCAGATAGTGCAAGAGCTAAGACATAGATAAGGAAGGGAGGGGGAGAGTGGGAAGAAAAGGGAAACAGACAGGCGACTACCATACTAGGCCGGACAACATTTCTGGTGGAGCTGGAGAAAAACAAAAGTTGTGGGAGAGGGGTGCAGAAAGGGAGGGGAGGAACAAAACAAGCGACCATCGTACTAGGCCTGACAATGTTTCAGATAGTGCTGGAGGGATGGGGGGTAACCAGTAAGGGATGGTGGAGCGACAGACGAGGTTGCTATCATCATACTAAGTCCAGGGACAATTCTGATAGAGTAAGTGCGTGGAAGAAAGTAAGGGGAGGAGGGGAGGAGATATGAAAAGGGAGAGGGGAGGAGAGAACAGAGGGTAAGCAGTCAAAAAGAGTGGAGAAGCAAGAGGGGAGAGCGAATACAACTGCAGAAGTCAGTAGTAACAAATAATGTTGCAAGCCAGGATACAAGATGAAGATGGGAACAGCAGGAGAGCCCTTGGGTTTAGCCAGAGCTACCCAAAGGTTTGATAGCTATGACTGAGCAGCAAGGCTCGGTCTAGGAGGGATGAGTGCTGTAGTGAGGCGCACAGCACTTGGAACATACACTTAGTTCAAGGAAACACTTACACACTAGCAGTTGTATGAAAATAAGTATTTATTTTATATACGCTAAAGCTTAACTTTAAAGTAAGGCAAGTAGTATCACACAGTCGCATTAAACACAGAACATATATGCAATATCAAAACAAAAAGAAGATGCTCTAGAACACTTTTAAAGTAACACAAAGGTTGTAGAAAATTCTCAAACAGGTATGTAAACTGTAGACCAACATGTATACTTTAGTTCACCCCTCTTAACCAAATCGTAGGAAGTCCAGCCCTATTCTAAGTGAGTATCACAGATTCAAGGCGGGCTTTGCGGTCCATTGACCAAGGGCAAAAGAAGGAAAAGGTAAGCAGCAAAGAAGACAGTCCAAGAAGAATTCTTCAGGTTTATTGGTGAGTAGCAGAAGAGTTCTTTGGTAAAGAGCACAATGGGTTGTCCACCCCAATGTAGCACAATGTAGGCTTGGGAGGGGATGCAAGTAACGGCTTAACTGCAACCCTCTGAAGCACAGGAACAACAACGCAGACCTCAGGTAAACTACTAGGGGCTGGATAGTACCTTATCAGTGAAGAAGCTTGTGCAGCAGGAACGGCCCCCAAGGAGAGGCGACAGCAGACCCCGGTTCAGGCTTCTTAGTCGTGGCGACTGAAGAAAAGATCTTGCAATTAATCTGATGGTTACTCTCGAGTAGTTGGGCACCCAGCAGAAGATCTTTGCAACAGTGGCTTGTGGGTGCCTTTTTCAAGGCTCGGTTGAAGGACAGTTGTTATGTAGTAGTTTGCACTGGTTCTCGTCCTCATCTTGGCTGAGGGAACTCTCAGGAGCGGGATCCAGCCTCTGGATCCAGGAGGATGCCTGCAAAGTTTCGGGCAAAACTGTGCTTCGGTTGACGTTACACCGCAAAATGGCACAGGACCCCAGGAATTGGTGAATTGCGGGCCGAGGAGGTCGCAGCTCTTCCATGGAGGGCGCAAAATGCAGTTGGTCTTGGGACTGGTGAGGCCCACCAGTCCAAGGGAGGAAGTCATCCGCTTCGGGGCGTCCGAGTGAGAAACATGAAGGTGTCTCCCTGTCTGAATCTCGAGGATCTGTCATCCAGGTTGCCCAGACATGGCCGGGGGTGGACCAGTGAGGGAGGATCACCTGAATGGGGGGTCCTTGAAGAGTAGGAGTGGGACACCAACAGTAGTTCCCATACCTTTGACACCTTTCCCCCCTCCTCTCACGTAGAACATTCAAAACCACTGCCTCCCCCCTTTTTCTGACACAAACATTTTCGCACTACACAAAGGACAACGGACTAACACCAGAGCCGTTTACCTGACATGTCCCAATACAAGGGTTAGGCAAAGTCAGGCAATTGATCATATTCTCACACACCAACGGCCTCCTCCCTTCCTCACAGGGATAAAAGGTGGAGCCAGAGAGCACAGTACGAGCACGGCAGACAGCACGACAAAACAGCTAATCGGGCGCTGCAGTTCTAACGAAGGAGAAAGACGGCAGGAATCGAGAGGATGGCGAGGAGAGAAGTGACCTTGCCCTTTTCATCTCAGACCCGCAGAATCTTCGAGGAAGAACGCATAAGGCCGCGAAGAATAGCACATGTGTATTGTAGCAGATGTCACTGGTACACAGGGCAAGACTACACTGATAAGCAGGAGCCAGGGAAGCTCCCGCAACCGTGTTACCGGCCTTGACTCCAATGAAGAGGATAGCCAAGCTTTTCATCACAGCCGGTGAGTCGATGGGAGAGCCGATAAGAACCTGGCTGTGTTAATTGATAATTGCAAACTCGCAAGGTTCAGGACCAAGTTCGAGGAACTGTGAAAGAACTGTAAAGAGTTAAGGGGAGACCAGCTGCAGAGGGAAACCGGCACCACGTTGGTGCTAACTCCAAAGACTCTGGTCAATCCCCATCTGAGAAAAACTGCAGAAACCAGCAGGCCGTAGGAGGGCTAGCGGAATAGGTCAAAAAAGTCTTACTGAGGATCGAGCAAAATCCCTGTACAATCGAAAGACTTTGATCTACAAACTGTGTGAAAGAAAGGGAAACTAATCCCACCAACATCGAACTGTGAATGTGAAGTCTGCAGGAGTGAACCCAACCACGGGTTGCTGACGAGAGGGGCAAAGTCTTAAGTCCCGAAAAACAGAGTGTTGACAGATGTAAGTCTGACAGAGGGATGTCCACTATGAACTTTTTGAAAAGGCATGAAGAAAACAAGGAAAATGAATCCCGCTAAGGAGAAGAAAAGGGTCCAAGCCCGACCGAGGGAGATCCTCAGGTGAAGCTATCACCCGAAAGTTAATTGAAAAAGAACTGTCATATAATTTGTGCAATGAGCGCCCAGAAGAGGGGGCCCCAGGGGTGAACCCATCACCCAGCGAACATTGGAAACAAACTTTAATTTGTTAAAGGAACTTTTGTTTTGTTAGCTGAACACGCCAGACCCTCGAAGGCAAGAGACTTTCAAGTGAAACGAGACTTTGCCATCGACAGTCCTGAAAGCTACCATTGGATCTGTCGTCTCGTGCTGAATAAGCCCAAGACTGTCCTCTGCTCCAAACTCCCATTTTACCCCGTGCACAAAACGTTGGGAAGGGAGGCCCAGGCTACTGCGCCTGACATATCATTTGAGAACACTTCTTTCTTTTCTTGAGAACAATCCCACACCCCTTTTTGTATTAGTTGTGAGGTTTGGCAATAGGTTTCTTAGTATAGGCCTTTTATTTTGACACAACACCACTAGAAATGCCTTATTTTTCATTTGATGGTCGACGCTTGCTTCCATTTTAGATTTAGGTTTAGAATAGGCGTTTTTCCAACCTGCAAACAGAATTAATTGTTCAATAAACATTCTTGAACTGTGATCACTTGTGTCTGTCTTACTTGTTGCCACCATGAGATTCTCACACCTGTCACACAGAAGTTGAGGTCGGGACTACAGCAGTTACTCAGACGGCTCTGGCGGTCGCTGGAAGTGGCTGGGAGCTGCTTTCTTCTTGTTCTTCTAACGCCTCTTCCACCTCCTCCTCTTCCCTCTCCTCTTCCTCCTTTTCCTCCTCTTCTTTCTTCTCCTCCTCCTCTTCCTCCTCTTCCTCCTCCCCTTCCTCTTCCTCCTCCAGGTCTGCTCGAGGGCCCTCGTCTTTAATGCAGGAAAACTGACTGAGCCCACCAATCAGCAGACATTCATTCAAACTTGGGGGGCGACTGCCCAATGGGGCCAGGCAGCGTCCCAGCGCAAACTGGTTCCAGGTAGGTACACCGTAGGACAAAAACCAGGGGATTTTCAGTCACCTCTCCACTTATTGTCCTTTCAGGCACTCCGAGAGCCTTGGCAGGGTTTCCAGGGAAGCATGCCAAAGACAAAAGACCCATCAAGATCTCCCCCACCTAGGCAGGTAGAAGAAGGTTCAAGTAAGAACAAGTCATCCTGAACAGGGCTTAGAAAAGTACAGACAGCATTTTAGGCAGTGGTGACCCTGTTGTCCACTGTCGCAGCTGGGATGGCAGCCTGCGACAAAAGTCCACAAAAGGTTTTGCAAAAAGGTACCCTTCCACCAGTCAGATGAACCTGTAACAGTAACTAAACGTTACTGAAACAGTGAGAAAAGGGAGACAGTGGGTTGGGGTGTTCTGATATCACAAAATAAAATACAGGAGGGACACAAGGGTGTCCCCCTGCCCTGGTAACATGTGTTAACACAGGAAAAATAAAAAGGGAAGCTCAAGGAGCTGTCTAGCAACACTGCACAAAAAGTGCTGTGTCCTGCAATAATACATTGTAGATGCCAGAAAATATGGAGGAAAGCATAACTCCATTAAAAATGATAAAAAAGCGATAAAAAGGATTCCTGATATCAGAGTAAAATAATGGGTGAGTGTGGAATAAGGTTCCCACTCACTCAGGAGAATCGGTCATAAAATCCAATAGTCCAGCGAAAGTGCTGGGGGACTCACAAAGTGGGGAAAATTTCACTCAAGTAGGAAAATGTACCTAACAATGGTACTTGGAGGTGCATGGCCTTTCATTCTCATAACTGTTGTTTGTTTGCAATAGTTGATGCTTCTATTGTTTTTGATTGGTTTCATTTTAAAACTCATAGTGAAGATGTATTCTGAGGGGATGCACACCTTTAGCTAGCTATTGAACAGGGTAGATATCAAGGATCTCCGGACGAAGCAGAGGGCCTTACTCCAACCCCGGTCAATAATAACTATCTGGGAGTGCCTAATCACAATAATGTTGCAAAGCATAGGGCACCCTTTTAGCTCCCTTGTGGCATTGTGGGGATTGTATTTTGTTTGTTTCAAAAAGCAAATACATTTTTAGGCTGCAGTGCTCATTTGTATGCATTACAAGTGCTCCGGTCCGGAATTAATGCTGCCGGTATAACCATACCGGCACCGTTTCCGCGTCCGCCCAATCATGACCCGTGGCCCCGGATATAGCACCTCCCCCAACCGCCACCACAGAGTTAAGGGTCCCGTAAAGTCCACCTGCACGGAAACCCCTCCGTTACCGGCAATACGAAACACTGCGAGCATCACGACTAGCGCGGACACGGAAACACCGCCAGAAAAATGGCGTTAAAACCGTGATCACGGTGGCGGTACTGCCGCCAACGCGAACATGACGTTAAACAGTGCCTGCTGAACTGGATCAGGGCACAGGTGCACCAAATCAGCCCAGCTGGACCCAGCAGCACACTGGGAGCCTACAAAAGGGCCACACCCAGCCCGACACAACACAAAACCATGCATGCAGCAGCTCTAGTTGCACTTGGACTGGGCCTACTCAACCAACAGGCAGCACTGCACATGATGGCAGTAATGGTGCAGAGGAGGAGACGGAGACGGAGGCGGAGGAGGCGCAGGCGCAAACCAGCCAACCCTGCACCTATGGCAAAACCCATTGTCCAGCCGGCACAACCCCGCAGGCAGCCTGCAATACCACGCATCAGGTATTGCAGGCTGCCCTGCAATACCTGAACCCTGGAACCTTACCCCAGGACAGATCCACACACTATACCGGCTGGACCTTCCAACAATCCTGTACATCACTGTCATGATTGAGGACAACATCAGCAGCCACATAGACACCCCCACCACCACCCCCCCCTCCTGAAGGTTGTCTGTGCTGCATTTGCTTGGCACTGGCACCTATCAACACACGGTCGGTGAGCTGCACGGCATATCACAACCCTGTTTTTCAAAAATCATGGTACAGGTACTGGATGCCCTGTTGCGCCATGTGTCGGAACACATAGCCCTACCCCGTACCTTCCCCGAGGTCATTGCCACCAAGTTGGCCTTCCATGCCATAGCAGGCATGCCAAATTGCTTAGGTGCAGTTGACTGCACCCACATTGAGCTGACAGTACCACGTGCAATTGAGATGGTGTTCCGCAATAGGAAACAGTATCACTCGTTGAATGTACAGATGGTATGTGATGCCACGCTACTGATTACACACTGCTGCGCACGTTTCCCAGACTCAACCCATGACTCAATGGTACTGCGGAATTCCACGTTTCCACGGTACATGGAACGCTATGCTGGACAAAACACATGGCTATTAGGTGAGTACAGCAGACAATGCTCCGACCCTGTTGAAGTGGTGTGTGTCTCCAGGCCAATGAGCAATGTGAGTGTGCCGCTGTGACCGCACATGCATCACCGCTCCTGCCATCAACCAAATAGACAGCGGATCCCAAACATCACAAAGGAAGACATGACAGGTCAACACAGTGTGCCCGTACACACCCTGCCACAAGACACACACAGCCGATACTGTCACTGTCCCATACGCCTTGTGCCACTGCAAACACCCACCCACAAATGGAACACTGCCCTCCCAATGCACATGATGCCTTTAAATGAGACGTCCTGCATTAACTACTTAATTATAGTGGAGTGACTCTGCCATGTGTGCACATCAGTGCACTATGCCATACTCACAATCAAATGTCACCCGCAGGGCAGAGTACACATGCACGTAAATGTGTAGGTCAATATCCATTTGGCTACATCCACTGTGATGGCCGATAAACACTTCCAACCACTGCATGGCACACATGCATGAATGAAAAATGACACAAAATAGCACAGCATCAGACATATCAGGACAAAAAACACTAATTCACCGGTCTTCAGACACTTTCGAGATATGAGACATAACATCTCCCAAATGAGATTAGCAATACTGGAAGTTATACGCCCATTCAGCCGGGGAGGTAACTTACCCAAACTGCTAGCACAAAGGGAATTGTTTTGGATAAACAAACTGGATGCGATGACTCCTTTGGGTCTAAATGAAGAATATTACTTAGGACCGTTCCTGTAGACATACAGCTAAGAGTCATACGTGCCATTTCTTAACTCCTGTTTGTTTCCTTTATGTTTTTATGATCGAAAATATTTTGTAATCTAAACCATATGATGGTAGTTGGATACTATTATCAAAAATCCAGACAAGATTGTACACCCGGCGATCATGGGTTAGATGACTAACATTTTATTTTTGCTACTAAAATATGCCTTGTATTTCCTGCTTTTACTGTACACTATGGTGACTAGAAACTTTTTTTCAAGGACACTAGGTTGTTTATCTCTTGACTATGCTTGAAACGAAAAAAACTGAATTTGGATATAAAACTTTTATTTGAATGAAAAATGTCATAAAAACATTTTTTTGAATTTAGCATGACACTCATGTAATTTCCATTCTGTATAGGTTCTTTATAGATGCTTGTGAAAATTATGTTGAAAATTGAAGCCCCTGATGAAGAGAATATGAATCTCGAAACGCGTTGGGCCATCACAGAAAAAATCAATAAAAAGGAGAAGACCCTTGCATTCTCTAAAAGCAAAATGATCTATTGAATTTCTTTATGAACTGTTGTAAAGAAAAAAAAAAATTTGAATCACTATAGATGTTCAAGACTTTGTTTAACTCAACTAGGCTTTATGCCATCTAGAAAGTGTGCAGGGGACGCAGTTTTCCACAATTTGGATTTCTTTTTGTTCTCTATTGTATCCCGGCCTAGATACCAAGGCCGAGTCCTTCTCCCCGGCACCTCGAATTCTACTAAAACATACCCTATGAATTAGAATATTTACATAGAATTGCTATTTAAATACTGGTGTGCAAGTGTACTTCTGTGTTTTGATACGTGCAATATTTGCCTGTTGCCCAATCAACATGGACTCTATGAGCCTGAAGGTGTTGTCATTACCCTCCCGCACATGGTGTGCCAGGGTGACAATAGTGCTGGCAAAGCGTCTCCCTCTGCAGCCTAGATTCCTCGAGCTGCCTCTCCACCAGCTGGGTGAGGGTAGCCTGCTGCTCCTCCATCCGCTGCATGCGGGAATTAAGCTCTGCCATAGATGGGGTGGGTGACCTCATGGGACTTTGGAGTGATGTGGGACTAAACTCCAGGTGATGGAAGGATCCCAGGTCATCAAATGTGGGCATCTCCCCCTGTGGCCCAGTATCGGAGTGCTCTGCCGGGGCACTGTTGTCACTACAGGCTGCCTCCTCTGCAGTGCAGCTGCCTTCTGTGTTGGTTTGGGAGGGCACGATGGGTTCCCGTGGCACCTGTGTTAACTCGGGCAGCGTGGAGATGCTGGGGATGTTGGTGGTGGTGGCCGGCACATTTGTTGCAGTTGGTACTGGGGGCAGAGATGCCGAACTGCTGGCAGCATCCTCTTGTGCCTGCGGTGGCTTGGACACGTGCCAGTGCAGATTGCCTGGCCTGTTGTGCAGTATCACTGTCACTTGACACGGCTGTGGGGACACAGAGGACATGCAATGTTGTGGTGGTGGCTGATGGGTGCATCACATGCATCATACAGGTTGATCATTCAATAGTGTTAGTTACATGCATCTGATTGTTGGGGGTATGCATTGTTGTGATATTGGTTGCCATACGGATCATGATGGGTCCTTTGGGCCAGTCATGCACTGCTTGGAGGGGGGGGGGATTTGTTAATGGGTCCTTTGGCCCAGTCATGCACTGCTTCGGGGGGGGGGGGGTTGTTAATGGGTCCTTTGGCCCAGTCATGCACTGCTTGGGGGGGGGGGGTGTTAATGGGTCCTTTAGCCCAGTCATGCCATCAACATATTCTCATGTGGCATTCATGTTTCAACACTTACCAGCATCTGCAGCTGGGCTCACTCCTGCCTCAGCCTCCCCGATCCCATGGATGCCCTCAAGGTGGAGGACACTGCTGCAACACTCCTCCCATGCTTGCAGCCTCAGTGGGGAAGGGGGTCCTCCACTGCTGCGTTGGCGGTGTGTGGAGATCAGGTTCCGAACCCTCAGCCTGAGGTCGTCCCACCGCTTGTGGCAGTCCTTGAGGCTCCTCACAGTCACGCCCACAGCAGTGCACTTGCATGCTGCTTCCTCCCACACTTCCTTCCTCCGCTGCTGTGTGGCACGCCGTTGATCGGCACTGAACAGCATCTCTGCATGCTCCACTATATGCTCCACCAGAACAGTTAGCTCTGCCTCACTAAAGCCCTGTTTGCACTGCCTCTGAGCTGGAATCCTGGCAGACATGCTGGTGGGCCCTTTTGCCTTCTCACAGTGTGGATTCTGCTTGTGCTGACTCTGGGTGGCAATGGATTGTGCTTTATATGATGGCCGCCTCTCTGTTTCCTGTTTTGGCGATCATGATATTTCCGGTTCCGTGTCCGTGGCGACAGAGGCGGACACTGTTTTTGCGCTACTTGTGGCAGCGCTATGTCCATTTCCGTGGCTTTTTCCATGATGGCGGTAACAACGTTTCCGCATCCGTGTGGTGCGCGCGACCAACAGCACGTAATCGGACGGCCTTTCCGCAACCTTGCGGACACGGAAACTTTGTTACCGCCGTCACGGAATCACCGCGGTCCAAACCTGACAGGTTGTAATGAGGCCCAAACTTATTTACTTGTAGTCCTTGTAATTGATGCATTTATGTCTGAAGCTTCAAACTGGTTGAACAATGTTGCATTGTCTAAGGTTTGTGTGATCTGTTCAAGGGCTTTGTTGTAGAATCATTTTGCTATCATAACAGTGATAAGAAATGTTACTGTCAACTGTCTTTATTTTCTTCTATGGCAGTAGTAAACTCTGGGGTTCTTTTTTAGATTCTACATGAAACTCAGTAGTGGTCAGTGACCACTGAGTGAGCCAGTGAGATGGCAGCATTCAGTCAATGCACAGCTATCTAATATACAATGGTCTACAGCCCATCAGTAGTTGTAGAATTATTGCCAAGTTCATAGTAGTTGTAGAATTTGTTTCGGTATGCATTGGAAGTCCCCGGGATAGTGTCTGTGATGGGATAGAAAAATAGCTAGAACAATCAATGGCTTAAAGTTGGCAGTATTGTGTGATTACATGTAACTAACTATTTGTGGTTTTCTTAAAGCCAAATTCTGTCAGCGATGGTAAGCTGCAATCACTAAAGGGTATTTACCAAAGTAAGCAAAGAGAGAACAATGAACGACCAGCCTGGAGTCCTCCTGACCAATCCCATCAGACTCACCCACCAGAGGTAATTTTATCAATGTTCTAAGGGACTCGTTCTTAATAGGGCATGTAGATTGACGTATTATGGTTGGGTAAATATTTATACTTCATTTCTTTAAATCGAATTACATTTCAAGACTGAGACTACCCCGCTGAGTGTCGTGGCATTGCATTTTTAACATAGAATTGTGTTTTGCTTTTAAGAGAGCTGATCATTGAAGAGACCTAATTCAATATTCAAATTCTGTTTGGGAAACCGGGTCTCTTGATGTGTTTTGTATTATTAACCCATCATCAGAGACTTACACCTGTAATACACATATGCATACGTGACTTTGTTAGTCTTATTTGCTACCTCTCTAAATATATAATCCTGCACATTAAACGTTATTACGCATTCATCTTTTCTGCCCAGAAATCTGAACAGCCAAACGTACAAGTGCCCCTGCTTGATGACTATGACCATGCCAGTCATCAAGTGTAGTATTTTCCATTGATCATCACTATGACTCAATTATAAATGTAAGTGTGATTTGTGTGCTGCTCAGTGTAAATGTCAACCTCCTGTTAGTGGCTACTTTCTCCCTCTTAGTCTCAACCTTTGCTGCCTGACATCCAGTTATGCATTTACACAATCACACTTATTACACAATCAATTACACTACACAATCAATTTTTTAACAATTCAATGAGGTGATTAAGCCAGGTCAAAACATACACATCTATAAATTAAAAAAAAACATCAAGCCTTACATTTCTTGCACATATCCTAATTAAATTTACTGAACATAAAGCAATGATCATAGTTACAAATTGTTTACTTATTGGCATGATTTTCATCATACCCCACTTGTTACATCCTGACATAAACCCCAAAAGTGGCATAATAACCCACTATGGCTGTGGCATTTTATGCGGCAGAGAATATTGCTATACCTGCCGCAAGGCTCCAGAGAATATAAGATTTCTGCTTTATGGAAAGAGAACCTACTTCTGAGATCTCAACAGTTTTACTATTAGCACCATTGCTGTGCTTTTTCCCAGAACATCTAGGAACCAATTTGTGTTACTCTTGTGCAAATGGGCTGTATAGCATATATGTATATTTATTTTCATGTTAAGCTAATATGAGGATTCAAATTAATATAGTCCTACAATAAGCAATTACCAATATTGGCAATAGTACGCGAGTATTGTCCTTGCATCCTACTCTTTTCCTATTCATTTTTAGGAGTCTGAAGCCTACAGACAATCAACTATAGCCAGCTAAATATGGCACTGTAAAACTAAGGATATAATCACATTAGTGCTGTCGGGATAGATGAGCCAATAGTCATTTGATATTCTTTCAGCCACTGTAAACGCATCAAAAAGGAATGGCTAAGCTCTCTTAAATCCCAGTGGCTAATTAAAGACAATATTATAAAAACAAGTTTAAGCCATTATTTACAAAAACACTGATCAAACAAATCAGTCCACCTGCTGGTTTCACCTTTCCCATCCACCAATGTATTTATGGGGTTGCTTAACCTGGCCAGGTGAAAACACAGCAAAAGGTACAGGTTTCAAATATGCTGCACCCAAACTTGTAAAACAACTCATCTATGACCGCCCCAAACACCAGTGCACCAGTGGACAGTCGAGAGCTACCCTGACAAAATAACTTGACCACTATACTATTCAGTTCAATAGTATGTAAAATGTAAAAATAAGACAAGGTATTGGTCAAATTGAAGCTCCAAAAGTATAGGGCCACAAATATTGCAAAGTGTCAATTTGTAACCAGTGGCAATTATAATTTACCCTGGAAAATATATCTTTAAATAATCTGGGCCTATTTGCTCCCTATCCAGTCCTGTCTGTCCTGCTCTTTCTTGATCCAGGAGTTCAGGACCTTCTGTCTAATCACACCCATTTTAGAGTGTGCTTTATATGCCTGAATCAGGCCTTAACTATCATCACACGACTTCTAAAAGCCAACTTTTGCCTGGAGTGCCATAGTGCATTTTCTCTATTAGGCTACCGTCTGCTTTCCCTGTGCTATACAATGGCCTTATTATGGGAACAATTAGAGTGAATTAATGGTGTGTCATAGCCTGCTAGCTAATCCTCTCCCATAAACAGCAGGGTTCTCTTTCCTGCACTTTATAACGGGCTTCTAACAAAAGCAATAATTAACATTTTGGGCAGGATTTCATTGCAAGTATAAACAAGGATTGCTCAATTGGATAATAATATAATGATGGAT
The DNA here is from genome assembly GCF_040938575.1 of Ambystoma mexicanum. Taxonomy (NCBI): domain Eukaryota; kingdom Metazoa; phylum Chordata; class Amphibia; order Caudata; family Ambystomatidae; genus Ambystoma; species Ambystoma mexicanum. The sequence goes on along the minus strand of NC_090932.1, from coordinate 1,505,033,146 downwards.
TTCTTTTTATCACTATGCAAATGAATAAAAAGCTAAATTAAAATGGTGTAATGTTAACTGTCCAAGTGAAAGCAGCATATTTTTATTTCAATGTGTTTATGGAGATCTAAACATGTGATTTGCACATCTGACTGCTACTTTTGTAATGGAATATTTAAAAATATAGCCCTGCTAAGGGAAACGATCAATATTTCTTCTGCCTACAACTCTAAAAGCTAGCTGTGGGTGCCCGTTGTGAGGTGGCCTTTGACAATTATGTTTAATTTGATATATTTAACTGTTAATCCAAGTGCTGTTTATCTTTTATTCTATATGAATAAAGTGCATAAACTGTTTTTGTTGCATCATTTATTTAAACCTGCCACTGTCTCAACGTCTGTTGCAACACCTGCTTGAGTGTTTATGCAATATCTCTATCACTTGGTGTGGTTGGGTCCCCTCCCAAAATGTACATCGCTTGACCTTGCCCTTTTGCTGCTTCAATCCGTACAAAGGCTCCTGGCTGGCTGAAAGTTTGCAGAGGAGCATCAAACCAAAGGCAGGTGTGGTTTGAAGGTAGCTCTGTATTATTAGGTTTTCACTGATCCTTTATTACATACTGTATTGAAAGAATGTTTCTCCGGTATATGATTACCGATGTAAGTATTCATTATGGATTCATTGCACAGCAATAGTTGGTGCCCCCAACATTTTGTCGGCAGTCTGATCTGGTTAATTTAGAAGACAGGTTGATTCAGAATGTGGAGTCAGCAATAACTACTCAAGGTTATTTTTTATTATCTATATTGTATTGTCCATCAGGAGGTTCTCACTAATCTATGCGTTTACAAACTTAAAAGATGCATTTTAAATAATCCTGTGTATAGGTAAGAAGCAGGCTGGTGTAAACTAGATTTAACAATAATATATATAAATACTTGTTATTAAGCATGTGTCTTGTTTGAATAGATCCAGCTGCATCAAAAAGTGTGTGGAGCTAGAGCGCTGTAGCCTGGTGTTGGTAATGTGCACTGCCAAATGTGCTCATCGCATGCACCTATTATCAAATACACTATGCTTTAAACTCCCTTGTTCCACTCCTGTCTATTGATATATCTGCCAAAATGTTTGAGCACCCATACGATTAAGTTCTGGACTTAGCAACATTGGGCAAAGCAGGTGGTTGGCTGTTTGCTATGGTGGCATTCTCTCTAGACAGGTGTCTGCAACCTGCGGCTCTCCATATGTTTTAAGCTAAGAGTCCCATGATCCCTCACCATTGACTGTGCTGGCTAGGGCTGATGAAAGTTGTAGTCCAAAACATCTGGAGAGCCAAAGGTTGCAGAGCCCTGCTCTAGACTGGTAATCATTATTTATTTGCATAGAACATTGCATGCAAGTGGGCTGCCATATGAATAGTGATGTTTTTGAGTTGGCATATAAGTCAATAACTGAGTTGAATTTCAGCTTTGGATAGCCCATTTGCTTAGCTTCTAATGTCCGTTAATTCCGTTTTGTAGGTTTGGACACTAGATCCGACAATACATATGAAGCCAGGCCAACAGAATCCAGAACCTCCGTTCCACAACTTCGTCCACCCTATGGGAGCTAAAATACCTTTCACACCAGATTCTTTTTTGGAGTCTAGCTCCTGTAGTCGTTCTGACGGTGAGTCCGTTTCGAATGGAAGCAATAGGTATTCGCCCACACTGGGTGGATCACCAAACATTTTTCCCAGAAGCCGTTTTTCACATTTGGACTTGAAAGGGAATTCTACATTTCAAAGTGAAACTAATGCAAACACTAACTTTGTGATGAGGTTTGATGGGTCTGATTTTCCACCCAATCAATCTGTAATTCAGGTGGAGGATGATAAAAGCAGTTGCACTCTCACACCGCCCTCTGCTACCCGGTCACCATCTCATTGTGGCGATGACCATGAATCTGACTACAACTGTTTTTCTTCTCTGGAACATCCTGCCATGCTGTCCAGGTATGTTGTTTTCGTTTCAGTTAAAGTGTCATGTACAGGAATCTCACTTTTTAGTATGCACTGTTTAGGTGGCACACTCCTAAATTGTCATTTAGGTGTTAATGAATATTTCTGGTCCATGTCTATCAATGTTGCATACTTTTTACGCTAACAGTTAAACTCTTGTCTTCGCTCAGAAAAGCAAGATTGCATTTTCTGTAGAGGATGTTTTATGGAAAAAAGTAGCATGCCATACCCTCTCCCTTTTCAAGTATCTAAGAAATTCTTTAATCTCAAAAGGCACAGATCAATTTTAATTTTCAGTGGTTGATTGAAGATAAAATCCACAAAACAATGTGGAAACACATGCATTGTTTTAAAAATGTAAAATCAGTGTTTTTGTAGGCTGAGAACTAAAATGTGAGGAATGAAGAACATGATAAGGAAAAATTACACTTCAAAACCTACCCTTCTACTAAACCTACCCTATTACCTATTTTATAAACCAATTCATGGAAATAGTTTTGCTTTATAACAGTACATTTATTTTAAAAAATCATCTATGTCTAATAATTTTATTTTAAATCGATCCAAATCAGAAATCTGCACTGCATGCAAAGTGTTTACCTGTTGCTGTAGTGGCCCAAAGTAGATGTTGAAGGGAATATTATTTCCTGCTGTCAATAAAGTACTACAATACACTAGCGAATGAAAACGATTTAATTTATAATTCAAACCTAACATCATGTAAGGGGACATAAATGTTTAAAATACAGTTTTTATTGATTGAGAAAATTATGATGGGCAACTTTAATCAGCAACAGCTCCATCTTCATTAACTGCAATTGCCAATATCCCACCCCCACAAGCTGGCAGCATACAATGAAAAGTGCAGTAGTGATCAAGGCAATATGTAGTACAACTACAATGAATAATTCTCAAGTACAGTTGTCGTTGTCTTAATAGTTCTCCTCTTGCAAAGCCTCCCGCGCGGAATGCGGATGTGAACGAAATACAGGCCATATCTTGTTCAAGAGGTTGCAGTAGTCCGACTCACTATGATGCACATACATCATTTCGTAAATCCAGCAGTCATGAGTCGGGGCCTTACTTTGCATGAAGAGCAGTGATATTCTGCCACAAGCTAGCAAAAGGGCCAACCTCACAAATTTCGTATTAAGCTGCAGCATTTCTGGAAAAAGGCTTAGTAGAGAACCGATTGAGGATAACAAGGCAGGCATTTTAAGTATATCCCAGTGTTTGCACAATCCCCTTCCCTTCCGTAATGTCCTAGGCTTCTTCCTATCTCCATTTAATTAATGCTGGGTGTTGTGGGCAGTCAGTCTCTAACTCTCAACATGTGTGTACACACTTGATTAGACCCGGGGAACTGGCTGAGCCCGTGACCATGGTTATATGTTCTCACTCCTTGAGAATTCCAGTCAATAACATTTCAGAGCAATTCTGTCTGTTAAACGCAAATTCATTAGGTGGAGAATGTAGGTGTTGAGCTTGAAACATTGCTGTAGATAAAGATTTCCCGTCATTTAGCATGTCAGCCTATTAAGATGTTTTTCTAGAATCTGGGCTCATGGGCAGATTTTAGGAGGCCACCCTAGTTATAGTGAACTGGGAGCTCTGAGAGGTTATCCAAGACCCAATTAAGGTAAACACAGAGAGCAGCCAAGGCTTTTCTCTGGAGTGTGAGAGTGGGGTCCGGGGCCCTCAGTGAGTCCACTGGGACAAATCTGTAGTATTTGTGCCTTCTCCCCAAGGGGAAGTGATTTATTTATTTCCCCACCCCTTTTGAGGCTAGATAGGTGTGACCCCTGCTCAAGACCCTCCCTCGGGGTCCGGGCAAGTGCTACCTCACTCAGAGTGACTTCCCATAAGGGGACAAGGACTCCCAATCCCAAAGGGAACCCCCTTCATGGGACACTTCATTTGCGTATATGGGACTGCCTTCCATCAAAACACTGTTTCCCCCAGTGCTCCAGATAGGATTTTGGAGTGAGAGTATTTTACTCTCCATTTTTTGAATTGGAGAGTAAATCCAATTTCAAGAGTAAAAATAATTTTCCTCCTTCGCAAGAGAGTAAAAAGTGTCTGACAACTATGTAATTTGTGCATAAAATTAACGCTTTGGGCCTGATTCATGGAACGTTTTCCTATGGGTTTGCACCATTATAAAACACTTCCATGAATCAGGCCCTTTGTTTGAAAACCAAAGTGACAAAACAGCTGTATTTCTAAGTGGTTCTAAATAATGTATTACACCTGTGGAAAACATTTTCCCCACACAAGAACCTTGTAGATGCATACTGCCCAGCTTCATCTTCATGATACTTGCGCACAAACTCTTAAGAGTTACTACAGATGCCAGCTAGTTACATCGGGTGATTCATAAATCAAGTCCCTCACTCTATCAGCATCACTTCGCTGCCTCTTGGGCCTACTGTTGCTCTCTGGCACTACCTGCTTGACAGCCACTCCATGTTTTTGCTCCATATCTCCCTCCCTTTGCTACTTTGTTTCCCCTGTCTCTCACTTTCTGATTCTCTGCCTCTCACCCTTAAGTGTTTTGCGATGCAACATTTTGTGGACTGTTTCTCTGTCACTCTGGATCTCTCATCTCTGCATTCTGTTGTTGCTTTTCCCCCTCCTATATCTCGGTGTATCGGTTGATATAACTCCTCTTCCTCTCTCATGTCATTACACTGGATATATCTGTTTTTTTCATTTTCTTGGTTGCGGTTGCTACTCCTTTTTCATTATCTTTCTTGCACTGTCTCTTATGTCATTGGCCTACCCTTCTCTAGTCTTGCTTTTCTATTTCCATCTCTCCCCACCTGCTGTTGATCTGTGTTTTATTTTACTGTCTCCAAATGCCTCTCTTGCTCTGCTTCTATCACTTACTCCTATTGTGTGTCTGTCCTATTATTAACTCTCTTTCGCTTCTCGTGGTCTTTGTTGACCTATCCTGTAGCTCATTGCTCCCTCTTCCTGTTGCTGTAATTGCTGTTTTGGATTGTGTAGTATGTTCTCTGTCCCTTCGCCTCCCCCTCCCCCCGCATCCCCGCCACACCTTTGTTCTTCTGTATTGCTTAGGTGCTTTATTGTGAGTTTATTTTCCTCTCCTGTTTTTCGGTTTGTCTTTTAACATAGCACCAATAAATATCCAAAAAGCTGAAAATGCCTTTTCTAGTTAAAGATCTAGTGCAGCTTTACCATTGGGTGCTACTTTTTAGATGTGTGCAAACCTTTTGGCCATTAGGCTGGGAATTATATAGTTGGAGGCTTGTCTGACCAAATGCAACACTTGCTTGAATGCAGATGCTTTACCAACACTGTATGCCATTACAAGTACAAGAGCCCATATGAGATGTGTGTACTGAGCCATTAGAAGTATAGCAGCCCAAATGAGATGTATGTTTTTAGCCATTACAAGTATAGTGGTCCTCATGGGATGTGCGTGTTCTACTTCTGAGCCATTACGGGTATAGCAGCCTTGATGAGGTGTGCGTTCTGAGCCATTACATATATAGCAGTCCTCATGGGATGTGCCTCTTCTGAGCCATTACAAGTATAGCAGCCCAAATGAGATGTCTGTTCTGAGCCACCTGAGGTATAGCTGCCCCAATGAGGTGTGTTCTGAGCCATTGCAAGCACAGCAGCCCTGAAGAGTTGTGTTCTGAGACATCACAGGTATAGCATCCCTGATAAGGTGTGTGTTCTGAGCCATTACAAGCACAGCAGCCCTGAAGAGTTGTGTTCTGAGACATCACAGGTATAGCATCCCTGATGAGGTGTGTGTTCTGAGCCATTACAAGCATAGCATCCCAGATGAAATGTGTGTGTTCTGAATCACTGAACATTTAGTAGTCGTTTTGAAAAGTCAAAAGTTAAGTTAACTGTGATACAGTTGAATGTTACCTGCATCTTAAATGCATATCTCTGATGCAGACTCTTTAACTCACCTATTAACAGGATTTGAACTAACAGGTTACACAATAATCTCTGCAGCATGGTTATTGACCCACTGAGCTGCCTTTCCCAATAGCCTGTTGACACTGAAAGGCACATAGGGTTAGGGCACTGGCAGTTCCATGTGAGGCTTGCCCGACAAAAATGGCTTGTCAAAAGCTCTAAGCCTGTTTGGACTATCCTACATTAGTCACAAGATTCATATTAAGGCTTTGAAATATGCTACACTTTTGGCAGTGGGACTCAGTAATCGGACATGGGAGAATCAGAAGTTTTGAAAAGCGCAAGACCGAGTAGAAGGGATTGAAGTACATGACAGCAATGCCATCTTCTCACACTGTCGGAGGTTGGTGGGAAGGGCTCACACACTGTTCTTGCTTTGTACTGTTGCTGGCTGCAGAAAATGCCAACACATGTTTGTGCTTTCCTAACAGCAACTATGTTAAGAAATTCAGGTACTGTCCCAAAACATAGCAGTCCTGCTAAGAAATGTGGGCATGATGCAATCAGCCCTGCCGTGAATATTTGGCATTATGCAATGACATGCGTACGGTATAGCAGCTCTGTTGATAAATTACGCTACTTCGACTGAATATGTAGCAGTACTGTTGAGAGCTACAGGTACAGTCTGTGCCACTGAAAATATACACAGCACTGCTTCTATCTATACCCATTATAGTTGCTTGGAGTGGGTGGTCAGAAAGGGAGTTAAAATTCAGACCACATGCCTAGCTATGCAATTGGCTTGCTTCTGCGATGAAAAGAAAACAGAGTATGAAATGCCCATGCTGCTGCAACCGCTCTGCCTCTATTAAAGCCAATTAAGCAGAAATGCAGCCCTTTTTTAAGACCATTTTCATTTTATACAATACTACCTGTGTCCTAAAGCAAAGTGAAAAGCATGTTCCTGATTCAAGTTGCTTGAATAATAATATAATCTACAAAATGCAGTCAGTTGAACAAAGTCAACAACACACAAATTCCCCTTTACATTACTCAAAGTATTATCTTGATCAAATCATTAACAGCGGAGAGTGATCAAGAAATTAAACAGACCAGGACTCATCCCAGTTGCTTCTATCAAGGATCTGTGTCGATTACTAAAGTAAAGAGTGGATTTGCAAGCTGCTGCTAGCCAGACTGTCACCAGTGAGCTCTGATTTATGTGGGTGCTGCCATAAATAGCCCGTGTAAGTGGAAGGAAGAATTAAAAGGGCCATATGGACAACATTTCTGTGCGTAAAAAGGCCTGATACGCACCTTATCTGAAGGGCTGGTGTCACCCTTCTCTTTGGCTTTAGGCAATGCTGAATCCAGCACGCCATCTGAAGGAAAAGGGAAGACCTCTTTAAGGAGAAACTCGTAGGAAAGTGGGATGAGTAGACCAAAAGGGAGGCGAGCGAGCACTGCTCAGGGGAAACCTCCTAACGCCATGCAAAGGCAGAGCAGAATTGGACCGTGGGACCCGCAGAACTGCGCAAAGCAGAGAACGGCACGTGCAGTTCCTGGAGGCTCGGCAAAGCAGACACTGGCAAAGCCACTATCAGGACTGAGCTCGAGGAACTGTCCAATGTGTGGCGTGACCACGGAAGAACTGTGGTGGGCTAAGTGCACGTCTAACAATGCAGAAACCTGGAAGAACGCTACTGTTGGCAGCTCCCATCTGCCGTCATTTGCTGAACAAGGCCAGCTGCAGAGACGCCAAGACCGGTACGCGCGTGAAGCACAGAAAGAAGAAGCTAGAAAGCAAACCAATGTAGTCGCGAGGACGTCGAGACCTGCACAGTCGCCCACAGCAAACTAAGGTAAAAGGCAGAAGTGGGAGGCTGCTATTGCAAGGCGTAATAAAGAGACGGGCTATGATTGCGATAAGGGCAATAAAGGAAAATGTAATCAATATAATTTGATATCTGAGGAACTATTTGAAAACCTGAACAATAAGAATGATTGTGAATCTCTAAGAAAGTGGAAACAAATATTATGGGTGGTAGAGAGAAAGCCACAAGAGATAATTCCACAAGTGATAATTTAAAGAAGAGTGGGGAGACCACTTAATGAAAACCAGTCAAAAGTGTTATGAGCTAAAAATGCAGAAGGAACCACACAGGGAGTGAATATAAAAGACACGGGACCTCATCACGAGTTGGGCGGTAGCCCTACCGCCAAACCCCCCAGCGCTATTAGCGCCGGATCGCGGGTTTGGCGGAAGGGTTATTGCCCATTCCCCATTGGGCCCATCCGGGAATTCCTCATTTCCATTGGGCCCAATGGGGAAAATTCACGCTATTATCGCCGGTGGATTTCCCGCCGGCGGTAATGGCGCCGAAAATCGTCAATTTTGCCACAGATTTCCCCCCAGCTTACAGCTGCGGGGAAATCTGCCAAAGTCATGATCTGGTGGACCCTTAAATGCGGCGGTAATAGCGCTACTGCCGCATTTTGGGTTACCGCCAGACTCGTGATGAGGCCCACAGAATGGGGAACTCTCAAACCTAATTAAACAAGCGAGCAACATAAAATAAAAGGAAGCTGTATAATAGAAAATCTCGAAGAGAACAATTATAAGGGTAATATTGTTAAGACAAGATCTCAAGAGTTTGTGAATAAAACTTGTGAAAAGCATCAGAAGTTATCATAAGGAACAGATTTTCTAAAGGACAGACATTTACATATTGAAGGTGGGTGGAGAACAAGAAAACCCTGAGAGAAAGCCATAAGACAAATGGGCAAGGGTAGAACACCAGAAGAGAAACCTTCTTTTGGCCACTTTTAGTTGTTAGTGTTAGGGTCAGGCATGTTTTGGTTCGGATTGAGGACAGTTTGAGTTTGAACTGCATGACGACAGATTAGCACCTTTAGTTTAATTTAGTTAGGTAGGGAAGCCCCTATAGCAGTTGGGTAAGATAGGCCTTTTTCCTTAAAATTTAAATAAGACCTGCAGTTACCAAATAAGCCAGAATAAATCCTAGGAAATATTTGCGAACACCCAGCATTAATTTATAAACTAGAATCTGTGGGTAGTTCCAGAGCACCTGATTGACTCCTGCCACTGAACGAAATGCATAAAACATGTTCTCTCAGTGAGATGCTTATGTGGAAATCTGAAAAGATTGCCTGCTCTATGATGCCACAAAGTCCCTTAGTGTGAACTATGATAAGGGTGCTCGAAAGATGTCCTCCCACTGTCAAAGAAGAGCAGTCGGTGCTCTAAAAGAAAGTAAGAAAGAGCGTGCATAGTTTCCAGTGATGCTTGGTCACTGTACGCACTGACAATAGATGAGAAGTATCAGTCAGTAAAAGGAATCAAACAAAATTGAAAGAAAGTAAGAAAAGTCATGCAGTGTGATAACTGCATCCATCGCTGCTGTCGCACAGAAATGCACACGCAGGCAAAGTCAGCATGGGCGAGACCATTTGTGACTTCCTCTGCAAATTCACCCGGTGTTCACCGTTCAAAACTATTGTTTGCTGTGCAAAATATGCGAGTCTTAGGCCGCCCTCCCAAAAGTATGGAGGAATATAGCCAAGAGTGTCTGGATTTCTTTTTTCTTTTTAAACCAGCTTTATTTAACATTTTCCAAACATTTCCGAGAACATTATACATTATCATATTGGCTCATAGTCATGCATGTTCACCAATGTTATACAACAGAAACATAAGAGGAGAAATGTGCTCACCATTATTACCCCCCAATAAGACATTAAAAAGAGAAAGACTGACCCACCTGCTACACATTCGTCACTCGATGCAAGACCTAATCCACCCTCCCGCCCTTCACACCCTGAAATTCGCTAGCCATGAGGGTCTTTATTACTCCACCAACCTCTCCCCCCTGTAGCAACACACCCTCTATTAATGAAAAGTGTTTCAGGAGTTTTGGCCAATAGAACATTTGTTCCCTATCCCTCGCCCAGTCAATTAAGGGAGACCACACCCGCAAGTATCTCTGAAAATTCCTCAGCATGAGGGACAAAACCTTCTCCATGGCAAAGACCTCTCAGATCTTCACCCACCAATATGATGTTGCCGGGCCCATAGGGTCCTTCCACTGTCACTGCAATCTCCAACCGTGCAGCCTGAATCAAATCAGTGATCAGAGATGCGCTCTTGCCTGGACATAGGATGCCTCCCCTCCAGATCAACATTACCTAAGACCAGACACACTGGATTCTATTGAAGAGACCAACCTGTGATGTCCTTGATATGCGAGAAAACTTTATTCCTATAAATCGTTATCATAGGGGCAGTTCCACCACATATGCCCCAAATCACCCTTCATACCACATCCCCTCCAACACAGTGCCGATAGTCCCTGTCCCATTTTACTCAGTCTTTGTGGTGACAAATACCACCAGGCACATTTCGAATGCATTTTCTCTAATCGTGATACATTTCGATGACTTCCGTGCCCTGTCCCATATGTGAATCCAGTCCTCCTGTTCGATTGGTAGCCTCAGCTCTTCCCTCCATTTGTTCATTCCTAAATAACTTCCTTCTGGAGCTCTTCGCTCATCCGCCGCCAATTCTCTCAGGGTCAGTCGCTTCTCCAAGCAACGAGTTGGTGGTAGATCTTTCCTCGGCTGGTTCCTCCCTCTGGAACAGCCTCCCTGCCTCCCTTAAACTTGAGGAGAACCATCTTTGGTTCCGGAAGCACCTCTCTTTGCTTCTGCTTTTTCTCCTCCTCTCCTCTGCTGACCCCCTAACTGGAACTAGAACTGCACTTGCTACCTTGACACCCTCTGATCTCGGCAACACCTGCACTGCCCACCTGGCAACCCCCGCACTTCGGAACTGTTTCTGTATCCCTACAGTGCCCCTCCCAGCCCTCGACACCTGTTGTCTGCACTTATCCATGCACTTGCCACATGCTGGCTGCTACTTACTTATTGTTATTATCTTTGCCATGTACTGCACTGTCCCTGCCCCCTTCCCACGCACTTGCACGATCCGAATGACACCTGGCCTATTAGGATTGTTGTCCGTCCGTCCTCCCTTTGTTCCCCTCCCTTGCCTCGTTGTGCCTTGAAACAATGCCATATCATATCATGTATCATATAAGAGAAGTAATCGGACGAGAGATGCCACCACCACTGGAGCGTGATCCGAGAGATATGTTTTGTCCGATCATAACTTGATCTAAATATGGGACTAGACTTGAGGATGCTAATATCATGTTGAACTTTGAAGTTGATGACTTCTGTTTGATTGAAAAACCTCCATAATTCAATTAAAGAGCGCACATAATATCGTCGCTAGGGCTTGCCTATTATGACTATCAATATTGGTTGGATGGGAAGTTTTGTCTAACTGCATCAAGGACACAATTGAAGTCCCCTCCCACCACGATCACCCCCTCACATAACTTGCATAGTGGAGAGCTGGGAAGGAGTCCTGCGACTTGGGATCATACACAGACACCAGAGAACACAGGCCCGCATACCTAACCTTTAATCATTAAGTGACAGGCTTATGGGTCCCTCAGGTCCTCCATTCTGCAGAACTGCACCTTTGTACATTTAAGAATGGCCACAGCTCTAATCTTATAGGCCCCACATGCAAAATATTTCTAATTATAATGCCTGCTCACCAGGCGCCCAGTGTCCTGCTGAAGCAGGTGACTTTCCTGCAAGAACACCGATGCGGCATACCTCTCATGCAGGCACCTTTTCACAGAGTTTAACCCTTGCACATTTAGGGCGACAAATTTCAACGCACGGTTCGTTAATGTCATTCAGAAGATATTTCCAAACGGGGTTGATGTGAGCAACCAATGAAGCAGAACTATATTCCTTCCTTTTTAACTTGAACAATCAACATTACAAACAGTTTAACCAAATACCTATTCATAACCATCATAATCCCACAACCAATGTCCTCCCCTGGACACAAATCTTGAGACACCTCTCGACTCTCACCTCTGCAGTGCCTACTTCCCTCACCAACCTCCTCTACCGTAAGCTGCAGCCTGGCAAAAGCATCCACAGCAACGGACCGTGATCAACTGAGATACTCACTCGCCCATCGGGGAGCTAGTGTGCGACGCCACCAATTTGCAAGCCCCTGATCCCCGTAGCGAAGTCCTCCGCTCCTTCTGAACTCCAGCCTTGATAGAGCGATCCTGTTCAGTGCCTTCCTGGGGAGGGACTTAACCGAACATCAGGGGGAGAGGGACAAAATAAACTCTGTATAACGGGTCCAAAGAGCTCACAGCAAGTACACCGTTACACCTCGTCCCCCCTTGAGCCCCATTTTTTTTTACCAAAGTCCTATGCACTAGGGCATTGTGTCCTCAGTACTGTTTTGTCACAAAGTCTCAGAAATTGCAAGTGAGGGTCAAAAGATCTGTGGACTATAAACTGATTGTTACAGTCATAGACTCCAGGGTGTGTCCACTATGCCTTCCTTTTGTAAATGACCATAGCAACAGATTATTGTGGATTGGTTTTCCTTTTCACTTAGACATGTGACATCTCATATTGGCCACTCATGGTCAGTCAGCGAGGAGCTCATTCTCCGCAAATATAAGGGGAATTGAGAAGGGCTGTACATACCTGTCCACAACAGATATACTACTAAGACTCTTGGATGTGACAACTAGTTTTAGATGTTATCTTTCAGTCACCTTCATTTAAAAGGTAACTGATCAGAGTAGTAGCTTAGATGATTCTAAACTGTTTTACAATTCACACTGCCATTCTACCCTGTTGTCATTCATAGGCTTCTCACCTACAACATTTTCAGGTTTAAAATCTGAATTCTGGCGACTATGACTTTGGTGCTGAGGTGTATGTTTCCCATTTCCTCATTGCATTGCTTCTCTGTTCTACTGTACTCCGTCCTTCCCAGCTTATTTGGAATATACCTGCACTGCCAAAAACTGTCCAGAAACATTTCTAAAAGCTATGCTGTTACTTTAAAGTGTATAAAGTGAGATATGTGTGCCGGTGGTCAGTCATAATGTAGAAGGCAATAATGTAGAAAGTCAAAATGTCGAAAACATTTTTTAGAAAACAATAATGTCGAAAAACAATAATGTCGAATGTTTTCTACATTTTTTCAAATTTTTCAAAATAAATATATATATATATATAATTAAAATGTGTTGAGAGTATGAGGGGTGAGAGGGTGGTGGAGGGGTGGGGGGGTGGCCGGGTGGTGTTGGGTGAGAGGGGTTGGGGGGGACCCCCCCTAGTAAATGATACTCTTATTGTTTATTTATTTATTGATAGTGCTAATTGACATTTTTTTCGACATTTTTTTTTCTAAAAATTGACTCTTTTCATTATATGTATAGTTTTTCGACATTGTTTTCTACATTTTATTTTCTACATTTTTGTAAGTCGACATTTTATTTTCTACATTATGACTATAAACCATGTGTGCCATGTCCCTTCACACACATCTTGTCCCCTATTAAGAGCGTCCAATCGTTACCCCTTTGTTCCTGTTTTGTTTACCTAGTTGGCAGGTCAGGAAGCATTTTGTAATCGGTTGTTTCCCCTTTTCTATCAGCTGTGGTGACTTTGTCAATGCTTTTGACAATTTCAGGGTGTTTTATTTCCTCCAAACCACTTTTGTAACTGGTCTTTGAATGAAACTCTCAAGAATGATGTCTCCCTTGTCACATACACAACTGACTTCATGCGAAGTATTGGTTGTGGTAACCCTTTTGGGGCAATTTTGCCTGGCTGAGCCTGTGTAACCTGTCCCAGAAACCTCCATCCGGTGAGCACCTTGACTTCTGCTATGGTTTAGCTAAGTGGCCTTTTAGGATAAGGATTTTTCATTAGTGACCATTGGCAAGCTGTCGGACTTGGGTGTGGGGGGTGTCCAGGACACCGACATGTTACTATGTTCCGAAATGTCTTTGTGGGGTGGGCCAAAGGTCACCTCTTCTGCTCTAAAGCCTTCATGCACTCAATTTTATGGTTAGCCGTTACAGGCATGATCGCAAGTTAATACCACTATAGGTAAAGCTTCTGGTCCTATGACTGGAGTTTCCACAATACCAGACAACCTATTCAAATATGAATATGGTCACAAAGATGCTCCGAAGTATAACCCCAGCATTGACGAGTAATCCTCTAGGCACAAGGATTCTTGGAATTCATCAGATGTCTTTTTGTTATTGAATCTGCCAAAAGAAACTGCTTTCTGATGGATTCTTTGCTCTCACAGATTCCTCCTCTGTGATAATCCTATCCACAGTGCAGCTGTTCTTCTAAAATGTTTCTGCTATCAGGGGGTGCAGTTTAGCTCTGCATCGGCTCCGCCACACTCCTCTATGCGCTGTGAGAAACCTAGGGGTATTCTCCAATTCAGACCCATGAAAGTCCTCTATTCAGGTGGCCTTGGGAGGGTCATCACTGTTGAATCCCAACCCTGGGGCTGGTCGAGTGAGGGAGTATCACGTGGGTAGGGGAATCCAGGGTTGCCTTTGTGTAAATGTCCCAGGCAAGACGCGGTATTCTGACTGGGCAACAGAAAAGGAGGAGGAAGTCCAAATCCCTTCATGGGATGCGTTGATTCCTGTCACCCTAATCCAGGTCTCATTTCCCTAAATTCAATCCCGTCCTTAATGACCCAAGGAGGGGGGAGGACAAATTCAATTGCCCAAGGTGGGCAAGAAAGAGAAACCAACTAAAACCAAGCCAGGAGTCTGATGTCACTATCCATTCATCCACTACCAATTTAAAACACGGGGAATACCATCACAACCCAGGCTTGTATAATCAACCATCAAGACTATGGAAGGGGGCAACCATCCCCTTGGGGGAACCAGGCTAAAGGATTTCCCCATGCCCATTGTCGATTCCCTGATAGAATAGGGGGAAGTAGATCTATCCTACAAAACCCTTTCCATTACCCCCCTCCCCATTTCCAACAAATACTGGGACAAGGAAGAACTACTTAAGTTGTCCCACTGATAGTCGGTTGAGCCAGGCATTTACTAATTATCACTCACACCTGACTTCATTTGACAGTTTTTCCAACTATAAAAGGTGTGGTTCTACACAGGTGAGAGAGTGAGCTGGGGACGTTGTTTTGACCAGAGAAGCCAAGGAGCAGAGAGCAGCAGGATCGACAGCACAGAAGAGAACAGCGTGCCGAAACCCTGGCCCGGTGTTAGTGATGGGCTGCAGCTTGGTTGGGGAGCTGTGTCTCTCGAGAGCCGAAGCACCCTGCAGGCTGCTATTGGTGGTCGGAACATTGCTCGCCCCCTTGGGGGGTGGGGAGAGAGAGAGAGAGAGAGAGAAAAGGAAACTGGTAAAGCGATACAGATTGAAAGAAGAGTGCCAAGATTAAGAAAAAGTAAGAGAAAGCAAGAAAAGCAGAGCATGCAAGGGGCGCAAAGTGAAAGAACTGTAATAAAGAGGGTGCAAGCGACCCGGCAGAGTGGCAAGTGTGTACTGCAAATCTGAAAACGGTGCGTGTGGGCGCGAAAAGGTAAAGCGAGTGCAAGTGTGCATGGGAAAGCTGGAGAAAGTGCCAGGGGGCACAAAAAGGACAAAGAAGGTGCAAGTGTGCATGGAGGAAATTAAAGAAGGTGCCAGTGGGAACAAGAAGGAGAGGAAGGTGCAAGTGTGCAGTAGAAGGAAAGAAAGGTGCCAGTGGGCATGAGAAAGAAGTCAAGAAAACAGAGGGGAACAAGAAGGTCTGCAGAAAGCCCCTGAAGGTAAAGTGTTAAGAGCAGGAAAAAAAAGAGATGGGTTGAAGCTCAGAGTGGTCGCACTTAGGAGGAGCAAAGAACCTGGCGTTTTCTAAAGTCTCTGATGCTATTCCTTGAAAGAACTGTATATGAAAGAAAGTGACATCCTGACAAACTGAACTAATGTTTTGAAACACAAGAAGCACCTGAGCTTGGGGACGGGAACCCTAAGAGGCATAAAAGCTGAACTTGTATTTGAACTTGGAAGAGGCCTAAGCTTGGGGATGGGAACCCTAAGAGGCCTATCAAGGTGGAATATTGATTATTTGGTGTTAGTGAAGGAATTGAAGCTTGGGGAAGGGAACCACAAGGGATTAAGAACATTGACATTGTTTGAACTATGAAGGTCCTATGGACCGTCCCCTTTGAGTGAGCTTGTTCTTTTGAAGCCAAACACCCTACAACTGGTGAGAAGACCACCTGAAACTTATTTTGGTTTCCTATTTTTGTTGAACCACCACTTTCTGCTTTTATATGACTTCCTAACACATTTTTGTCAGAGTGAGGGCAAGCATAGGTTTAGATACAGACAGATTTTTATTTTGGATTTCCAGACTTCGATGGCCTTTAGAAACATCAGTTAAGGGAACCATTCCTGTATTGTTAGCGGCAGTTGGGCATTACACCAGCCCAGAAACATTAGTAAGATAAAGGTTTTGAACGATTATCTTTGAGTCTGTCTCTCTTGATACCATGCCGGTCTCACAGCGCCCTGCACCTGACATAATGTCATACCAGTATATATCAAGGTGCTGTACCTTGTGACCTCGGGTCCATTTTTCCGTGCATTCTGTTCGCTTTGGAGCATGCTCTTCATTGTCATCGAGTTTCAAACTGCCCAATCCCGCTAAGGCTTCAGGTTTTAAACCTTGTGTGGATTGCAGCTGGCAAATGTTAGTATCGGATCCCCACAGGATTTGTCTGTACTGTCTGGAGGAAAAGCACAAAACCCAGTGTTACAGTGGTGAGGATAAGGTCTTGTGTACCCCTGTGTTGTCCACTGGTGTAGTATCCTGATTGTGCTTAAACAGAACACTGTTTTGAACCTACTAGTAATAGAACAGCCACCTACTCTTGTTTAAAGCATGAAAACAGTCACCATGTCCTCTCCTAGTGCTGACTGAATACATTGTGTGTGGACAGAGGGCTGCCATCCTCTGCAAACAAGTCTGATCTAATCCAGAGAATCATTGATTATGGGGAAGGTAGGATAGTTCCTTTACCAGTGAACAGTGATGGTGCTGGGGCGAACCCCCAGCAGCAGTAATGAACTTATTGTAACTGCGACTGTTGAGAGCGAGAAGGAGGAGGATGATTCTACTAATGTTTACTTGAGGCTGGAAGCGTACGAAGGAGAAGCTCAAACTCTCCATGTTGAACTCAAGAAAGAGCTTGAGTTCAACATGGCCAACCTGGAATTTAATAGAAGGATATGGATCAATTGGTACTTGCAAGGCTGCAGGGATCTCAAGGCTCAAGGAAAAGAATGATGTCATAGATTGGCAAACAACCTTTGAGTATGCTTGTGAAGTGCAAGCAGTGGGTGAGAGTGATAACATTGCATGATAAATCAGCAGACTAAACCATTCTGGCTGCAGTGCCATTATGCACATTTCAAAGGCTGATAGAAAAGACTTTGCTAAATTGAAGCAGGCTCTCCTCTTAAAGTTTGGTAAAACTCTTGCCCAATACTTAAAGAGCCTTAGAGATTTCAAAAAGAAAGAGAATAATACTTGTATGTATGTATGTATGTATTTATTTTTGTATAGCGTCGGTAGCCCGAGGGCATCAGGGCGCTTGAACATTATGACACAGAATAAAGAGGATAGGCATAATATGACATGAGCTGTTGGCTCGGAAGACCCAACAGCCACTAGCACCCCAAAACTTATCTGAAGAGGTGTGTCTTCATCCGTTTCCTAAATACAAGGTGGTTTGCTTCTGACCTCAGAGAATCAGGGAGGCTATTCCACAATTTGGGTGCCAGCACCAGAAAAGATCTACCCAACCCAGATTTCAGCTTGAACTTGGGTACAACCAGCAGACACTTTCCTTCCGAGCGTAGTCTTCTCCTGGGAGTGTAGAGAACTAGGCTGTTTTTCAAATACTCTGGTGCTTTGCCATAAAGGCACTTGTGGACCAAGGAGAGGGCCTTGAACTTTATACGTTCCTCTACTCTAAGCCAATGAAGGGAAATCCTATCGGAGGTGACATGGTCTTTCTTCTTCAGATTTTTGACTAACCTAACCGCATTATTCTGAATAACCTGACATCTAGATAAGTCCTTAGATGAGGCCCCTAACAACAGTGCATTGCCATAGTCGAGCCGTGACAGGATAATGGCTCTGGCTATGGTGGCCAGGTTGCATTCATTAAGGAAAGGCTTGATATATCTCATTAGCCTAAGATAATAAGCCATATTTTTTTGGAGATAGCTGGTCTGGGCATGAGAATCAACCGCAGAGTTAACCATCATGCCCAAGGTTTTCACTTTAGGGGCCACCAAAATGATGGCTTTCTTAATTTGGAAAGATTTATACTCTGCCCCTAGATTAGCCAACTGACGACTGAACCAAACAGTATCAGTTTGGTTTTTGAATCATTCAGGCACATCCAATTAGCCTGCATCCAGTCGTCTATTGTCTTATAAACCCTTGCAATCACTTCGCTGTCAGCGGCGTGATGGCTACCCCCCAGTTCCAAAATAAGCTGGGTGTCGTCTGCGTAATTCGTAAACGTCACACCAGCTTTCACCAAGATGCGGAACAAAGTGCGCATATATATGTTAAACAGCATCAGTGACAGACTGGCCCCTTGGGGCACTCCGAAGAGGATGTCGCAGGGAACAGAGAAGTTACTGCCCCAATGGACTCTGGCTTGGCGGTTCGATAGAAATGACAATAACCAGTCAATGGCTCCTTCGGCGCAGCCCACATTCTCTCTGAGTGCCTTAATGAGAAGTTGATGATCTACCAGATCGAAAGCGGCGCTTAGATCAAGAAGCATCAGCATCCCTAACCTATTTTTATCTAACAGGCTCAGCATCTGATTCTGTAGGTCTAGCATGGCTGTTTCAGTACTATGGGACGCTCTGAAGCCTGATTGTTGCTGGTGCAAGGCCTCCTGATTCTCTACAAAATACTGTAGTTGCTGCGTTGCTACCTTGTCCAATAATTTAAGAACAAAATTGGAGTTTGTTATTGGGCGCAGGTTAGCTGGGTCCTTTGGATCCAGGCCAGCTTTTTTACAAGAGGGGTGATGGTGACCTTCTTAAATTCCTTAGGCACTACACCCTCCTGAAACGAAGCATTCACTATTCTCAGGAGAATGGGGGCAAAAATGTCTTTATGTTGGAGAATAATACCTGGGTGTCTTTTCCCACTGATTCCCTGAAACCCCTTAGTGACTGGGTAGAGGGCTAAAAGATAGCCACGTTTGAAGGCATAATCAATGTGGTCATGTTTGAACACATTTTTGCCTCATGTTCCCCTGAGCTGAAACAATTCTAAGGAGTTAGATCCTAAGAAACTGCCCATTGTTCCTGACCTGTGGGTGTCACATAGTGTCACATAAGGACGTACCTGCTTCTGGTAAGCAGGAGATGGGGAAGAAGCAAAAAGAGGAAGAGTGTGTGACTACTGGTAAACCCCACCTCCCACCCCAGAAAGCCCACAAAATGTTTAAAAAGGACCCAATCCCAGTTCTCAATATTTTTATTTTGGAATTTCATTTCGAAGGGATTGTGTCCTCCGACGTATTCCTTATCTTAGATATCTCCTTCCAGCTTTGCTGGCCTTGGAAAATGTTTCTCTAGAGGGCGCTGCGCGTCGACGTCCGCCGAGTCGATGTCCCTCGACAGCCGCCGTATCGACGTCATCCTGCCTATAAAGGCTGCGCGCAGCGTCCATTGCTCAGTTCCGTTTTTCCACGCTTACTCAGTGCCTCGGAATATCGTTGCTCAGTTTCGTAGAGAATTTATCCTATTTACCTCGAGATATTCGATCCATACTCAATGGCTTCCTCGTCGGAACCGACGACCCCTCGGTCCGGCTTCAAAAAATGCCGAGACTGTGGGAAAAAGATGTCGCTGACTGACCTTCAGAGTTTGTCTGTGGTGTTTGGGAGCTGAACACCATTGTTCGGAGTGCGAGGACTGTATGTCCATGACAGCTAAGGCCCTGAAGGAGCGTAGGGGGAAGCTGGAGAAAGGTAAGACTTCAAAAGCTTCTTCTTCCTTGACGAAGTCGAGACATTCGTCTCCTCGTCACCATTCGCGCTCCAGGTCTCGGAGTGGGTTCCATCACTCCTCGAGATCGAAGCACTCGAAGAGGAGACGTCGAAGATCCCCTTCTCCGTCCTCCTCTTCCTCTGTTTCTCCTAAGAGAATCCCTTGCCCCACGAAACATAGTTCCCGGGCTGAATGGGAGGAATTCCGCAAAAATATGATGAGCGTCTTCGAGAAAGCGGCCTCGACCCCCTCGAAGACTGCCGAGAGCGATGCTCTGGTCGAAAGACCCGAAGGTCAAAAACGCTGCGAGTCGCAGTACCCGGCGAAGGAAGCTTCTCGAGCGCGCCACGAACCCTCGAGTAAAGCTATGACCTCGAAACCTTCTTCGAAGGTTCCGTCGACGAAGGTTCCGCCGAGGTCGGTGTCTTCGACGCCGTTGTCGAAGGGACCTTCCACACACGGGTCTGTCGACTCGACGCCATCTTCGACACTGGCGTCGACGCCAAGGAAAGTCACGGTTGCGGCGCACCCAGTGGCTTTCCCCAGGTCCTCGATGACGATGGCGTCGAGATTGTTGACTTCCTCGAGCAGAATCCCAATTCTATCGAGGTCCTCGAGGCCTCCGCCTTTGTTTTCGACGCCACGCCCGAAGCCTTCGGCGTCGACGACATCAATGTTTTCGAGGCCGATTACAACAAGTTTGGCACCCTCTGCCTTGGAGATGGGTTTCACACCCTTTGTGAGTTCAGAACAATTGAGAACTATGTCCTCAATTATGGAAGAGGGAGAACTATCTGAACAAGAAGACACATTTGAGTTGCAGGGACCTGCAACCCCAGTTCAAGAGGAGTTATCCTCAGACGAACGCAGGTTAAAGGATCTCCATGATTCCTTACATGAGGCAAGTGGGTTAGACACTTCCCCTGAGGTGGAGTTCGCTAGGCCAGACCCGGGGAGCATGCTGAAACCCCCTATAGAGCCTTAATGGCCAGGATCACAGAATTTATGGGGTGGTCAACACCTTCACAGGCTTTCCAACAAGATGACCTCACGGATATTCTTGATAAAGGTCCACAGGAGGATCCTGTAGTGCCCTTTCACAAAGCTCTTCAGAGGAAAATCATGACGAACTGGGAAACCCCAGATGTCGTCCCGGCAGTAAATAAAAAACTGTCTACTAAATACAGGGTATCTTCTGCAGACCCGGAGTTTTTGTCAAAACACCCATCCCCAGAAAGTCTGGTGGTACAGGCAGCAACTTCTACTGACATCAAGACTGCTTACCCTACCGTCCCACAGGACAGGGACGATAAGAAATATGATGCTATGGCAAAGAAAGTTTTTTCGGCATGTAGCATAGCGTTAAAATCTGTTAATGCTACTTGCACCCTTGCCAGATTCAGCCATACACTTTGGGAGTGTGCTTCTACAGTGGCTGACTGCATCCCAGAGGGAGAAGAAAGGGAGGCGTTCCTAAATATCATACAGGACGGTAAAGACGCTATGTGCGAATCCCTCCAGACGGGCATTGATTCGGCTGACAGTATCAGCAGAGCAATGGCGGCAAGTACAACAACCAGGAGATTTGCTTGGTTGAGAAAGTCTGGTTTTGCCCCAGATGTGCAAGCCAGGCTCTTGAACATGCCATTCGATGGCTCTTCTTTGTTTGGGAAAAAGGCAGCAGCAAAATCCCTAGGCGCTGCAATCCGTCAGACACCTTTTCGTCCCACAGGAACCTCTGCGAGGGGCAAGTCCTTTCGCTTCTACTCCGCATTCGGAAGAGGTAGAGGACGACCGGCTCAAAGGGGACAAAGAAGAACTACCCGAGGTGGACAGTGTAGATATTCAAAAGCCGCAGCAACAGCAGGTGCCTCTTTACCATCGGCATCTGCATCAGCCGCCCCAAAACCACTCTGAGGACTTCCCTCACAAGACACCTGTAGGAGGCAGGTTAACTCAACATCTGGCGGAATGGCAGGCTATCACGTCAGATGCTTGGGCATTGGAAACAGTTGCCCAAGGTTACTGCCTGCCTCTCCTACGCATACCTCCGAGTCATCCACCGGGGATCAGCTCTCAGAAAGCTCCAGATCCGCTCCTCTTGCAGGAAATTTTAGACCTGCTAGAGAAAGGTGCCATAGAACTGGTACCTGTAGCGGAGAGGAACAAGGGCTGGTAGTCCCCTTACTTTCTCATTCCAAAGAAAGACAGAGGACTGAGACCCATCTTGGACTTGCGAGAATTGAAGAAATTCCTCAGGAAAGACAAATTCAAGATGGTAACTCTTTCTCAGATCCTTCAGGCCCTTCAGTTCCAGGACTGGTTGGTATCTCTGGACCTTCAGGATGCTTATTTCCATGTGCCTATCCATCTCAAACACAGGAAATACCTGAGGTTCGCAATTGGCAACTCTCGTTATCAATTTCGAGTGCTGCCATTTGGGCTGACCTCTGCCCCGAGGGTCTTCACCAAGTTAATGTCGGTAGTGGCTGCAAGTCTAAGGAGGGAAGGGATTCACGTCTACCCCTACCTGGACGATTGGTTGATCAGGGCTGTATCTTCGGAACAAGCTCAGATCCAGCTAAATCACGTTTGCCACTCCCTTCACAGACTGGGCTTCTCCCTCAATTTAAAGAAATCACAAATGATACCATCGCAGAGACTCCAGTTCATCGGAGCGATCCTGGACACTTCCCTGGGAAAAGCCTCACCACCAGAGGTGAGGGCTCAAGATATTCTACAGATGGTTACCAAGTTCCAAAATGCCCAACGTCTCCCAGCCTTCGACTTTTTGAGGTTGCTAGGCCTCATGGCATCCTGCATTTTCCTAGTGCCAGAGGCTCGCCTGAGAATGAGATCCCTCCAGTGGGCACTGAGGACTCAGTGGTCACAATTCTCAGGAAGAATGACAGATCTTCTTCAGGTTCCCGACAGGGTGGCTCAAGACCTTCAGTGGTGGGCCTGTCAGGAGAACATTCTGAAAGGAGAACAGTTTTGGCAACCCTGGCCGGAGATAACAGTAGTCACGGATGCCTCACTCACGGGGTGGGGAGCCCACGCCAACGACTTGACCATCATCGGTCGTTGGTCTCCATCGGAGTCCAGACTACATACCAACCTGTCAGAGCTGAGGGCCATCAGACTTGCGCTGAAGGCGTTCCTGCCAGCTGTACAAGGGAAGAATGTCCTGATAATGAGGGACAACACACTGGCCATGCATTACCTCAACAAAAGAGGAGGCGTAGGATCACTACCCCTGTGCAGAGAGGCGATGCAGCTCTGGTTTTGGGCAATCCAAGAAGGAATCTCTCTATCGGCAGTTCACCTAGCCGGAGAGAAGAACTTGACAGCGGACGCTCTGAGCAGGCAGAGCACAGTCTCCCATGAGTGGGAACTAGCTCAGGAAGTCCTTCAAGAGATCTTCGCCCTTTGGGGAACCCCTCAGGTGGATCTGTTCGCCACCAGTGTCAACAGGAAGTGCGATCTGTTCTGTTCAAGGGAATTTGCCCCGAGAGGAGCTCTGGGAGACGCGTTCATAGTGGACTGGGAGTTTCCGCTTCTGTACGCGTTCCCACCGGTCCCTGTCATTCCTCAAATGATCAGGAGGTTGAGAAGATTCTGGAAAACCATGATCCTAATTGCCCCGGATTGGGCCAGGAGAACGTGGTACCCGGACCTTCTAGACTTGTCCATCTGCCCTCCAATTCGACTTCCACTCAGAGAGAATCTACTCTCACAGAAGGGAGGTCAGGTTCTCCATCCAGACATCAAAACCCTCAACCTTCACGCTTGGCTTCTGAAAGGCTGAGGTACAAGGATTAGGACCTCCCTGATGATGTTATGGAGGTGTTGCTTTCGGCAAGGAGGCCAGCAACAAAGTCTTTATACCGCTGCCGTTGGAACAGATTTTGCAGCTGGTGTAGAGAAAAGAATATCGACCCCTTTTCATGTGGTACACCAATGGTTTTGTCCTTCCTACTCTATTTGGCGAATTCAGGTCTTCAAGTTGGCACCAAGTTGGCACCATTAAGGGCTATCTCGCAGCGCTATCCATCTTTAAGCGCACTGCGGAAGAACCATTCTATTTCAAGTTACCCTTGGTAATACAGTTTCTAAAGGGGTTAACTAACGTTTATCCCCCAAGACCATTCCAGGTTCCCCTATGGGATTTAAACTTAGTCCTAACTTTCCTGATGGGCACACCTTTCGAACCACTCCATTCTTGTTCGTTAAGATTTCTTACCCATAAAACTGTTTTATTAATAGCACTTACATCTGCTAGAAGGGTGAGCGAGTTACAAGCTCTTTCTTGTAAACCCCCTCATACAATCTTTCACAAAGACAAAGTTGTCCTGCAAGTGAAGCCTAATTTCCTCCCAAAGGTGGTTTCTGAATTCCATATCACTCAGAAGATTACCCTGCCATCTTTCTATCCTCCTCCTCATCCGGGGAAAGAGGAAGAGAGGTTACACAGGTTGGACCCTAGAAGGGCTTTAAGTTTTTACATCAGTAGACTGGCTAGGATAAGACAAGCAGACCAGCTGTTTGTAGGCTACGCAGGTCACAAGCTGGGGTTACCGATAACTAAGCAGACCATTTCCAGATGGATCATTCTAGCCATTTTGGAATGTTATAAACTGGCAGGAAAAGAGCCCCCTCAAAATCTTAGGGCTCATTCGACTAGAGGTATTGCAGCTTCATCGGCCCTCAAACGAGGAGTGCCGGTTAAAGACATATGTGCGGCTGCCACATGGTCGTCCGTCCATACCTTTACACGGTTTTACAACTTGGATTCCTCCTCCAGTCAAGAGACTAGGTTTGGAAGGGCAGTATTTCACTCTATTCATCAATAAAAGGAAGCATGAAGTCAGTACTCCCACCTCCAATAACAGAATACTGCTATGGGAGCCTATCTAAGATAAGGAATTCGTCGGAGGACACAATCCCTTCGAAGAACAAGTTACTTCTTACCTTGTAACGTTCTTTCGATGGGATGTTCCTCCGACGTATTCCTTATCGACCCTCCAATCCATCCCCGCAGTACTACTTCCCTTGTTGTTGCAGCTTACGCTCCTTCAGGGTGATTAGTCTAGTCCAGAAAGAAAAACTGTGGGCTACAAAACGGAACTGAGCAACGGACGCTGCGCGCGGCCTTTATAGGCAGGATGACGTCGACGGCGGCTGTCGAGGGACATCGACTCGGCGGATGTCGACGCGCAGCGCCCTCTAGAGAAAAATTTTCCGAGGCCAGCAAAGCTGGAAGGAGATATCTAAGATAAGGAATACGTCGGAGGAACATCCCATCGAAAGAACGTTACAAGGTAAGAAGTAACTTGTTCTTCTAACAACTATGACCACACATTGGAAATAAGTTTGTGTCATATTTCAGATTCACAATTTATTGTAACAGCACAGTCAGAAACACTGTATTGACTTTCAGAGAAACTTCATTGTATTTTTTTGTTCTTATCTGTATAGGAAGAATCGAATACTTTAGTGACAATGAATTTTTGTTCATGACCAGATTTGTTCTGTTATTCACATATTTTTCTTCTTTTCTCCTTGTTTCAATTCTTCGATACATGGGTTGAAGGAACTTATATCTAGTGTTAAGAATGTGTAAACTGTCTTGTCAATTATATGTTTGGCTTTATTACATCCACAGTTTTTCTATATAAAATGTTTTTTCAATCTCTATAAATGGTTATGATGTATTGGGTACACTGTTTTGTTACATACAATTAAATGTAGTTGTTCATAACCAAAGTGGTTGGACCAGGCAAAGGGTACTAATTTATTCATACCCTACACGGGCCAACCTTAGATGGACCAGTACTCCTTTTTTGTTTATAAAAAGGGTAAGTCACAAGATTCTGGAATCGGCAGTGGGACTAACTATCCCAAGCATGAGAGTGGCTATTCCAAGCCCCCCCAAATACAACGGTCCAGTGGATCCTATGTAGCCTGTGGAGCAGGTGACCACGTGAAGGGGGATCCCAGATGTAAGGGTAAGACCTTGGAGGTCCACTCTGTGAATCCAGTAGTGGACCCATCGTTGGAAGTGAGAAGGCCCGACTTTTTTGGACATTTGACTCTTTGTACATGCTTAGGCAATAGGAATAGTTTAGTGGTTGCTGATCACACCACCAGGTATCCTGATGCCAGCCCACATCAGATAATGACTGCCAAGTCAATCATTAAAGCTTGACTGGGCGTTTTCTTCAGGTGTAGCTTCCCTGAAGAAGTGGTGCCTGACTCAGGCAACATTTTCAAGCTCGGCTATAGCCAGACCTTGTGGAAGGAAGATGAATTGATTTATGATTGGCCGTTCAACTGTCCCCCACCATCAGTTGGTCTGCATGATTCTTGGGAGCTCTCCAAAGTTTGATTGGAGCCCTTAGGAAGCTCCAAAGAAGGCAGTGGAACCTTCTTGTACCATACTTATTGTCAAAATCCCTGATCATGGGTTCATGGTCTGGGCTTCACTAATTTGAAAGGGACAATAAGGTAAACTTTTCAGTTGGCCTTGGAAGACCTAGAATGGCTCCCATAGAGTTTCCCATGGATAGTGTGAAGGATTTCGTCCTTAGGGATGAAATAGGAGCCCTGCTCCTGGTTTCAGAAAGGGCGACAGAGAGAAATCGGTCTCTACTGCACCTTTCCCAGGGCAGTCCTTCTCATAGCTTCATTGAGGGTGGGGTAGTGTCCCCTCATCTGACTCTACAACAGCAAGGTGAAGTGAAAACCTCAGTGAGGCAATTTTCCCCCTTGTTTTCCCTAATTCCACGCTCCACAAATTGGTGGGAGGAGGAATTTGTCACTGTAGTTGGTGGAACTACCTAGTTTAGGAGTTGTGGTTGTTCACACCAATTAAAGTCTGACACCAAGTCTGAGGTCAGCAACATGTTGGATCTTGGGGTGATTGAGCCCTCTAGACACCTGGGGATTGTGTTACTCTTCAGGAGGCCCTCCTGACCTTAAAGGTCACCAAATGCAGATGGGTCAGGGTTCAGTGGTCTACCTTGGGCGTGAGATTGTTGGGGGCAAAATTCAGCCTCTTCCCAGCAAAGCACAGGCTGTACAAGACTGGGCAAACCCCACTACCCAAGCCCAGGTCTTAGCTTTTCTAGGCCTCACTGGGGAACCCAGAAACCTTATGGCATACTATGGCAACATAGCTGCCCCTCTGACTGCCCTCACTACTCCAAAGAAACCTATGAACGTTTCTTGGTCTGGGGAGTGTGAGAAGGCCTTTCAAGGCCTGAAAGAATCCATTTGTCAGGCCCCTGTTATCATGGCACCTGATTATCAGAGACCTTTCATTGTGCAGACAGATGCCTCCGACACTTGGAAAGGCAGGGAACATCCTTTATGTTTCATCAATCTCCAGCTTAAGGACAGAGAGCTCAGGTGGCCTACTGTGGAGAAGGAATGTTTTTCCATTGTTTGGAGCCTTAGGTAGTTGACTCTACCTCTATGGGATTCACTTCGCTGTGCAGTCTGACCATAGGCTCTGAAAGTGGTTGATGAACATGAAGGGAGAGAATCCTAAGTTGCTTGGGTTGACTTCACCAATGAGCATAGGCCAGGTCCTCAACATTGCAATGCTGATAGTCTGTCCAGAATGTATAAATGACTGGAATAGGAATCAGATCCAGGGGTGGATTAGATCCCCATGTGCCTAGTCTTTGGGGGCCGAGTGTTAGGAAAGATTTCTCTTTTAGGCAGTGTTAGAGTAGATTTTCCTTCTTGAGTGACATTCTCTCCACCTGTGAGGCACCAGCACTTTTTGCTGGACTCTTGTATTTTTCTCTCATCCTCCTGAGTGATTGGAAACCTTTTTCCACACTCATTCTTTTACTCTGCTCTTAGGAACCCTTTATACCCCTTTTTGGTACATTGTTTTGGAGACCTGCTTTCCTCCATTTGTAGGCATCTACATGTTGCTGAAGTAGCACACAGCACTTTCTGTGCAATGTTACTGGAAGCTCCTAGTGCTTCCACTGTGATGGTTCTTTAATCCCCCTTGGTTATCAAAGGGGATACTTTTAATCCTACCTGTACTTTCTTTTGTGAGATCAGCACACCCCACCTTATGTGGATGTGGAGGGGAAACATTGTATGCCTTTTCTCACTTCTCCAATAACGTTTTGATTACTGTGACAAGCCCATCTTTTCAGGGTGGTGGCAGTGTAGCTTTTACATGACGTTTTGTGAACTTTTTTAAAAATATAAAACTTTATTTAACAAGACGTAGACAGACAGATTACATGACAGTGATGCAGAATGGTATATGCAATACATGACATAATAGTGAGAGGCCCAGTCCCAGTCCACAGGCCAATAGCCTTCAACACCCAAAGTTCCCCCCAGTATTGAAGGTGCACCATAGCCATCCTCTATGCCCACTGTTACTGGGTAGTGTTCGAATATCCAGTTCGAGACAAATATGAGCACAGCGGGGCCTAGATGTTCTTGGGCCTACAGGTTGTAGGTATTGTGACAAGATGTCTCCTCCCGCTCATTGGTATATACCAAGTGCCGCATGTGTAGGAGCCAGTTTAGATTTCCAGTGACGAAGGATACATTTCTTTTGCAGCAATACAGGCCAAATAGAAAAACCTTCTGGTGACTGTGAACACTTTACCAATATCGCCTAACAAGTATTTTAGTGGGACAATGTTTGGGGGGGGGACATTAATAATAGCATCTACAGTCTCAGCAATTACCTGCCAATATCGAGCGATAGGGGGACAATCCCAAAACATATGAAGGCCATTATCCTGCATAGCCATGCATTTCAAGCATACATTCTCAGACCAAGGGCAACATTTGGCAATCCTGCCAGGGGTATAGTGCAGCTGATTAAGTACTTTAAACTGAATTTATCGATATCCAGCATTCATCGAGACTGCCTTGGTGAGGAGACAGCTCCTTCTCCACTGCTCATCAGAGAATTCACAATTGAAATCACGCTCCCACTTCATACGCGCCCTATTTTTAGTATCTTGATTAGTTTGAATTACACCATCTACTGTTGTGGTGATACACTCATGTGTTTTGCTCGATTGGAAAGGAGGGCCCTAACTGTTGGGCGCTGACTCTGATGCAGTAATACTGTATGGCCCATCTTGGCCCTGAACTCCTCTAAAAATACAAACCTACCCTCAGGACATAATTCCCCCAGCACAAGCTGCGTGTCACTACCACATGCCCTGTGAATTCCATTATCGTATGTGGGAGGGAGACCAGGAAAATTCCATAGGAGAATCGCTCTGTTGTTAGGTGCAGCGACAGCCACTCTGCGGAAGATCCTAGCCCACGCATTCACTGTGGTACGGACCGGGTCGAAGGAGCAAGAATCGACATATTCTTCACTGAACAGGACAGATTTAATGTCCGTGAGGGCCACCCCGGATTTCTCTAGAGCCAGTTGTACCACCTTTGCCTCTGATGTATATACCAATGCCCTGCAAAATTTGCCTGTGCTGCCAAAAAATAAAGCTTGAAGTCAGGTGCCGCCAGTCCACCCCGCTTCTAGTTGTTCCCAACTGATTCTAGCAGCCACAGTCTCCCAGAAAAAGCCCATCCCCAGTGACCTCAGTCTCGATGAAACTCCCTCCCTGGCAAGATGGGGACATTGCAGAAATGGTACAATAGTTTGAGGAGCACAATCATTTTTTAATAGTGAAAGCCACGCATACAATGCGATGGGAACACAGCCCACACCCACAGCTTAGCGCAGAGCTGTTGCAAGTATCCTGCATGATTGTTGGTGTACAATGATTTCTGTGATCTAGAGACCATAATACCCAAGTGCCTAAAATAAAAGGGGACCCACCTGAAGCCCATCATCTCAGCCGGTTGAACGGTGGAACCGCTAAGCGGGACTCAGACCGATTCACTATATACCCAGAGTATCTGGAGAACTCATTTACTGTATCCATCACTGGCCCTAAATTAGTTTCAGGGTCCTGCACGTATAGGAGGGTATTGTCCAAGTAGAATGAAATAACCTGTGGTGGCCCCAGTATACAAATGCCCCTATGCCCATGTATTTCCCTCATCCATGCAGCAAGCAGCTCTATGGTAAGCGCAAAAATCAGAAGGGAGAGCGGAGACCCTTGACGGGTACCTCTGCCCAGCCGCAACCCCTGTGTCGCCTGAAGATTGGTGCGGACCTTAGCTGTAGCATGGGAGTACAGCAGCCGTATACAATTAATGAATTATTGGCCAAACTGAAATTGTCTCAAAACTTTAAACAAGTACAGCCAGGACACTGAAGCAAAGGCCGTCTCGACATTCAATGAGGCTGCAACTGCCGTAGCCTGTGGGTTGAGTTGAGAAATAATGCAGAACAATCTCCTGAGATTTAGCTTCGTGGATCTGCTGGGGATAAATCCAGTTTGGTCCGGATGGACCAGTTCGTCCATATATGGCAGCAGCCGAATAGCCAACACCTTGGCAAAGACCTTAGCATCCACATTTATTAAAGAAAGCGGCCTATACGAGGAGACCTCCGTAGGGGGTTTATTGGGCTTTAAGAATACAGTGATAATAACCTCTCTAAGGAAGGTTGTCAGGACCCCTAATTCCAATGACTCCTCCCATACCTGCAGCAGTCTAGGGGGCAGCGTTGCCCTAAACTCCTTGGATAGTGTAGGAAGAGCAATGTTTGCCAGGTATTCCTCTAAACTCCCCTCTTAACATAAGTCAGCATTATCATATAATACAACATAATAATCATGAAACACTGCATTAATGCCTTAATTCGTGACGACCACCTCACCACAGGGTCCCATGATTCTAGTAATGGTCTCTGCGTGACTCTCTGATCTGGCTAACCTAGCCAACCATCTACCGGGCCTGTCTCCCTCTCCATATCTCCGAGCCTGCATCGGCTTGCCCATGTACATCACCTCCCTGTCTTGAAGTTTTGTGGAACTTCAACACACTCCCTTTGATCACCCCCATCAAGGCCGCTTCTTTCATCCTGACATATTAATTTTCCAGCCCACGTATCTGCACTTCCACCTCGCTCAATTCATCCCTAATAGATTTCCCACAAACGTTCACAGGAACACCTCTCGTATCCAACCCCTAAATGCCTCCCATGTTGTGAAATGCGAGGACCCAGACCCAGCATTGGTTATAGGTGATAGGATCTAAAACAAAATGATCGAAGGCCTTTTTTTTTTTTTTTTTACACCAAAAGCACCGAAAAACAGGGTCGAATTATTATTTTTTTTTTATGGGTGGGTTCCCCCCCAACCCACCTTTTTTCTTTTTAAAAAAACTTTTTTTCGCAAACCAAACTAAAAATATATAAATAAATAAATAAAGCATTCAACCTTTTTTTTTTCGGTCCTTTTGGATTAGAAAAAAAGGGCATTTGATCCTTTTTTTTTTCGATCCTTTGGTTGGACACCCCCAGCATTAATATTGAAAAGATAATATATTTTATCCTGAAGGGTAGTAACCAGCTCAGGGTCCAGTAACATGGACAGTGCAATCCTCCACAAGGGGGAGGGGTCGCGGCTGTAGGTCCAGTACAATGGTCAAGCCTACGGAAGAATGATCGGACAGCGTGCAAGGTGACATCTCACAGCGCTGCACATCCACCACAATCGTGCATGGCGGGACTCTGGGCCTGGGAACAGGAGCTGGGGTGCAGTGAGCATAGTCCCGGCAGTCTGGGCTCTGTTTCCCTCTAGGCTCCTCACCCAATAAAGCGGGGCCCTCCAGCAACCCGGGAAGACAAGTAGGGGTGTTATGTCCTCCCCGGGCTCTCCTCAAGCGGTCGCTCAGCAAACAGCAGTCGACAGCGGACCTTCATTGTGCTTGCGTCCGCTCCTCAGGCTGCCTCCTCTGCCCGGAGATCAAGTCTACTTCCAGCCTGCGATGCAGCTTCTGTGTGTGGCACTTGTCTCACGCGCACCATGCTGAGGGCTCACCCGCCTACTGCTCTTCACTGCAGTCTCCCCGGCAGCTGGACAGCAATGGCACTGCTGTACCTGGAGTCCGCCGCAGTGGTTCTTAAACAGTTTAATGGCCAAAAAGACAGGATGTTTGCATTCCGGATATCACCGGGCACGGAGCTCTGCAATCAGGCAGCCATATACATTGCTGCTCAGCTGAGCCTCCTGAATTTTTGTGAACTTTTATCGCAGGCTGTGGTCGGGGACACAAGGGTCACCATTGACCCAAAATCGTGGCTGTATTTGGATTTTTCCTTTCTAAGTCTTCTTCTACTACCTACCTGGGTGGGGGGGGTTTCTCTAATTTATTTGTCTTCACCAGCCTTCCCTTGGAAACCCTGCAAAGGGTATTTGAGTGACTGGCAGCACAGGAGGTGGGGAGGGGAAATCCCCCCCGTCCTTTGTCCTGCAGAATGCCTGAGAGAAACAAGTGCTGACTGGGGGGCTGGCAGTCCCCATTGAACAGCTATACCCAAGTTTCAAATGTTTTATGGGATGCGATTTGTGGGCTCAGCCAGTGTTCCTGCATAAATTCCGAGGTCCTGGAGCTGAAACTCTGAGTTGACCACTGGAACAGAAGAATCTGAAGAAGCCAAAGGAAGAAGACACCAGCCACTTCCAGCGACCGCCAGAGTCCGCTGAGTAACCGCTGCTGTCCCGACCTCCACTTCTGAGTGACAAGGAAGATCTGACCGAGACAACTTCCTCCCTTGGACTGGTGGGCCTAACTAGTGCTACGACGAACTGCAATTTGCACCCTCCCTGGAAAAGCTGCGGACTCCACGCCTGCAATTCACCAATAGCCGGGGTCCTGTGCAACTGTGCTGTGCATCGTCACCTGAAGAACTAATCCTCCAGGAACTTAGTGGGCATCTTTCTTAACCTGCAGAGACTCGATCCAGCTCCCCAAATTCCCCAACACGAGATGAGGACCAAGAAAAGGAGAAGCTGTTGCCAGATCCACCGAAGTCCCCTTCTTCTGTCGCCAAGACCAAGAAACCTGTGACCGGGTCTGCTGTTGCCTCTCCACTGGGATCGTCCTGCAGCACCAAGTTCTTCATCGTAAGGTCATGTCCTGCTCCCTGTAAAACGTAACTGGAGCTTTGCTTGCTAATCCTGTATTCCTGTGCACTGTAGATAGCGGTATCGTACACCTCTCCAGGACTACCATAGACATCCATTGGAGTGGACAACCCATTTTAATCTCTCCTGCCTTAGGACACTGGTCCTTGAGGCAACCTCAAAAGGAAACCCCTAGACTTCCTTGACTTGAACAACCTAACTTTACCTACCTGCAAACCCAGAAGAGATCATGTTGAACTCTGCCACTTTTGAACTTTGAGCACTGTATCCTGCTTATGCTGCTCAATGCCTACCCTCAGGTGGCCTATGACCCCTATGAACATTGTGAGACACCCATAAACTAGGGTTGGACTCTTTGAAAAAGGTTGGAACAAAGTTACCAAAAGTTATCAGTTGGTAAAGTTTGCATATAGGTTTCAGATGATTTTACTAAGAGATATGTTACTGTTTAAGTTATTCTGAAAGGTATTACCCCTATGGTCTATTACTTAAGAAACGTGCATTTGTGTTCTTCATGTGTTACTGCGTTTAGTACTTGCGTATCTTGCAAATATTTGACAGTGTGACTTATTGTTTGTATTACATTACTATGTTTTATTTAACTTTAAGTGCATTCGTGTTTTCTTGAATAAGTGTATGCTCAGTTTTTTGTACCTTCCTACAGCCCTCCTGCCCTTCTAGACTAAGCCTGGCTGCTCAACCATTCTACAAAACCTTTGTGTGGTTCAGGCCAAACCTAAGAGTTGGAACCCTGTACATCCAAGGTGGGCGTTTCTAAATTATGTCACAGACGGCAACTTATGTAAAACTCTCTAACAAGCAACTTTCCCTCCATATTCTATGCCCATCCCTCCCAACGTTTTGATTTTGTTTTACACCTTGCCCTGACTTTTTACAGAGAAGTGAACCTTTTCAGCTTCACTTCACTGACCTTTTTGCCCATTTGTAATGGGGAAACTGACTAGTCTTTCAGACTGTACTACTGGGAAACTGTTTCCCTTTTGTCTTTTGACACATTGGATAACTTTTTCATATTACACAAAGTATCTTTCAATGCAGTGCAATGGGGATACTTTTGTATCACTCTGGACTTTTACCAAAGGGATTTTGCTTTACTTTTAAATGTGCATAAAGACAAGCTGGTGTTGTCAGATACATTTATACAATTTTTGCTATATTTTTTGTTTGCCCATTCGCGTTTACCGTGTTTGGCTACTAACAGTGGTTAGTGTCCTAAGGTGCCCTTGCGACAAGATTTTTTGCATGTTCTTTGGCTATTTTGTTCTTTGGTCGCATTCTTACCTTCTCAGATCAGGAATTCCCTTTTATTATAATTATAATTGTACTTTTATAATGCACTTAATACCAGTGAGCAGTTTCAAAGCACGGTATCGGGATTCGAACCTGTGTTGCGCTGCCTTGTCTTGTTTCCAAGATAAACGCGTTGCCCCTGAGCTATCCTTCCTTTATGGTCATGCCTTTGCCAGGGAAAACTGCTGTTTTCTCTGGCTAGTCCAAGCCTTGTGTGTATGGGACCAGGATGTAGGTTGGGACCTTCTGGTCCCAATCCACAAACTGGTGCCTGTGAGTCTAGTGTTGCTGCATGAGTCAGCCCCACAGTGGTCCCTGACTGAACACACGTTCTTATTTTAATCATTGCATCAGTACATGTTGTCCTAAAGCCTTTAAATGTCTTGGGGGCAATCCTTGAAGAAGGCTTTCAAATCTTTAGTACCGAGTGCTCCAGATAGGATTTTGAAGTGGGTTTATTTTCCATCATATTTTTTAAAGTTGGGAGAAAAATGATTTTTAGAGAGTACAAATGGAAGTTCAATTCCCAATGGGAGTATTTTATAAGCGAGTAAAAATGTTTGCACTGGAAAACGGAAATGTTTCCGCAGTAATTATTCCGTTGCACCTAGTTATTCATGCACGTTAAAAGATACACGTTTACTTCTTCCATTTAGGCCTTAATAATAGTTGCTTTTCCTGAGGCTGTACATGCCCTAAGGGATAAACCTATCCATGCAGCTGTGTAGGTGAAAGCAGGGGCACACGTTTCTACCTGTCTGTTTCCTCTTTGTTGGGAGTTTTTTTACTCTGTTTTTATTTTTTGTGGGTATTTGCCTATTTGTAGGGAGCAAAAAAATCTGTAGGACTATTAGTACCTATATCAGAGCTTCTGCACCCCAATTCCCTCTTTTAAGCATAAAAAGCTTTGAAAGAAGGAACAGAGATGAGAGCTGCGCAAACATTTTTCATAGTTGATGGGAAATTCATCTCTTTTGGTACTGAGCAGCTTCTTTGCACAGTTAATAGTGATGCTTGCTTAATTGCACAATACCTTGGTACAGAGGGGATTACTATACGTTCTGTTAGACCTGGAGGAGCCATCTTTTGAAGCTTCACAGCACTTTACTGCTCTTCCTAGTCAACTGTTTAGTGCTTTGAGAGTTTCACAATATTCTCCACCAAGTCATCTCCAAATTTAAAGGGTTTTTCCACTAAGGATCCAAACCTTCCTACTCTTCCTTAGAGTCCATTCCTGTGTACAAGCATCTGGTTACAAAGGCCACTAGTGTTTTAATGTATATCAAGCACATACTCCTACTCATACATGGCTTATACCGTTTCTTTGTGTACATTTTGCCCTCCTCCCCTTTTCCAATGGGGCATACTCCAGTTTCAGATCCTCCACTCAAGTTTTAGGAATCTGTGGGGTGGATGACAAATAACCATGTTCTCTGGCCAGTTCCTTGGCTGCTTTGTAACTCTGTAAAACACTTTTTAAAAATTATAAATATTCAGATTATGAATATTCCAGTAGCGGGTCCTGTAAATTCGGCCGATTCTGGACACTGCCTGTTCCGGACCCTTTTCTAGTGCCATTTTTGGGAAAAACCTGCTGCTTCTGCAAAGACAGAGCACGAATATGAATTGGGAAGCATAGCATTTCAGGCTGGACTGCCCTTTTGGGGGTGGGGACCAAGCCTCATTTGCATATGGTCTTTTCCCTTTCTGTAAATGGCTTGGCAGGCAAAGAACATTGGTCTAGAGCGTTGCCCAGAGCAATTGCTAGAGGTTTGATTAATTCTAAACCTTCCAGCCATCGCCTCTTTCTTTTGCTTTGGCACTATGCTTGTGAGCACACCTTAGGACTGATTTCACGCAAGAAAACAGTGCAAAGTATTGAATGGGAATACTGGGGGATTGCCAGAAGAACTCCCCGTCGAGGGATGACAGAGGAGCATATAAGACTGCGGGAGCACAGAGAATCCTGTGAGGACACGGAGCCTGCATCCACAGGAAAGCCAAATGATTAAATATGACGTTAGGTTCTTAAAATAGTGTTCGAAGATTCTTTGCCCCCTTTTTTCTTTATATCCGGTTCCTCTGTCAGGAATGCTGTTGGTGGGAGAAGGTGTACCGGAGAGAATGGACTATGCAGTGGTGAGGCTGACCATAGTTAATGTACGCACAATGGAAGAATCCCCTAGTTAATGTGTACAAAGAGCTAGTCCATGTTGGAACCCAGGGCGGATACCGTAGCAAGGCTGAGGAAGCCCTATTGAATTTCCAGCATGGCTGTTTAGTGGATGATGGTCCGTGAGAAAATCGGACGTTGGACCTGGCAACAGCACCTCGGCACTACTTTGGGTGTTAATGGTGTCAGGAGAAGTGTAGGACCGTAAACTGATCAGAAAATATTAGTGTCATTTGAGATGGTATTCTGACTTTTAGGAGATTACTACAGGATGTGGTGGACTGAACTGCACTGCAGATGGGTTTTCAGGGATAGAAGCAGAATCAGCTAAGTGTGTGGGGAAAATAGCAAAGCACCCTGATAGTTTCCATTGGTTCACGCAAAATGTTATGGATAAGTTGGATTATCCATGCACTAAGGTATATGTGGATTGTGGGTAGTTGAAAATAAGCAGACCACTCTTTGATTCTTCAAACTCAACTGGCTTTTATTTTTGGGAAAATAACGGCCTTCTTTAACTTTGGTAGTATTCAACTGGTGTTCGGCTCCACTCTTCAGAGGACCGAACTCTCTGTGTTAACGTGATCTCAGACTGCTCTATCAGGTTACTCTCACAGATTGGTTGCCTCTCAGAAAGGGAAGTCCCTGTGTTCATCAGTTCGGGGAATTGATCACTAATAGTCACATTTCTTCTAAAAGTCTATAATTTCATGCTGCCTCTCAAAGTTCGCTTTTCCTCTTCCTCTTTCCGTGACCAGGAGGAAGGTATCTTGGTCAGTCTTAGAGCTGGAGCTATTCCAGCCTTCAACTTCGGGCTATAAGGCTTCCTTATAAAGCGTTATTTGGTCGGCTACCTTTCTCTCTGTTCACTTTCATCCCCACTCTCACGCCACTC
The DNA here is from genome assembly GCF_040938575.1 of Ambystoma mexicanum. Taxonomy (NCBI): domain Eukaryota; kingdom Metazoa; phylum Chordata; class Amphibia; order Caudata; family Ambystomatidae; genus Ambystoma; species Ambystoma mexicanum. The sequence continues at coordinate 1,504,995,833 of NC_090932.1, read as the reverse complement.
ACCTTTCATCCAGTACCTTCACCAGCGGCGTTTCTCTGTGCCCCCGAGAGCTCCGCCCCTCCTCGCTTGCTCAAGGGAAGCTTCAGGGCTCGGCAAGGCAACAGCCGTTCAGTCGCCGGCGTTGCTGATTCGCTGTGCAAGTCGGGCCCTCTGTCCCTGCTGAGACTTCAACAGGGGAGGCTTGTGGCGCGGCTCCTCCTCCAAGAAGGTGGGGGCTGAGGAGGGGAACCACGGACCCGGCAGCTTCTCCGTCGATGCTGGCTGTTGACAGCTGCTTTAGTCAGGCCTGAAAGTCCGTTAACCTGATCGGCACTGGACCACTCGCCGACTTCTTTTCTCCTTTTGCGCAATCACTTATCTATCCTCTTCGAACTCGACACAATAGAACTGGGCACAACGGGTGCCTTAAGAACCTCAGTTTCTCCAGGGGGGCGGCAGTCAATAGGCACACTCATGTGTCACCTCCTCCTCAGGTACCGGTCCCTCCTCCAACTCCTCTCTCTGATTCAAAAGAAAACACAGAACACTTGCATCAGGATGGCATTCTTAGAGTCCTTCTTGTTCTATACCATTATAATTGGCTCAGTTGTCTGTCACTCCTAGGCTGTAACGTCCCTCCCTCCATTATGACCTCATCCCCCAAGGTCTGATAAGCTTCTTGCTTGAGGCCTTGACCTGGCTCTGATCTCCCTTCCTTTCCACCGCCTTATCACAATTCCTCCCCCTTGAGGCCTTATGTTCGGGAAGGACATGCAATCTGGATAAATAATCAGCTTGAGCCATTTTCCGACCTGGTTGATGAATGGTGTGGAAGGAGTATGGTTGCAACGATAGGAACCATGTTAGAATACGGGATTTGTATCTTTATTCCTGGACAACTACACCAAGGGAGCGTGATCGGTGACCAGTGTGAATGTTCTTCCTAGTAAATAGTACCTTAGAATTTCTATGGCCCATTTCACCGCCAGGCACTCTTTCTCGATGGTCGCATACTTCATTTTGTGTGCTAACAACTTCCTACTAATGAACAAGACTGGTCTTTCTCCCTCTCCTTTATTCTGGAAGAGTACAGCACCCAAACCTGAACCAGAGGCATCCGTATGTAGAAAAAAAGGATTTTCGAAGTCGGAACAACGTAGTATGGCCTTGTTGGAGAGGGCACTCTTGAGTGCCAGAAATGCTCCTTCGGTCTCTGTGTTCCTCCATTCTCTCTTACATGGTGTGTTGGTTTTCAGAAGATTCGTCAGGGGAGCAGCGTTTGACGAAAAGTGTGGAATGAATCGCCTATAAAACCCTACAAAGCCTAGAAATGCTCTGACCTGTCTCGTCGTTACGGGGAATTGTAGTTTACTTATAGATTCCATCTTCTCCTGTTGGGGACAAATTTCCCCCTGACCGACATAATACCCAGGGTACTTTGTATATGCGTTAGCCAAATGAGTTTTCTTGGGGTTGACATGTAAGCCGGCCTCCTTTAGGGTTTGAAATATCGCACTTAGCTGTTTCAAGTGATCTGGCCAACTTTGACTGTATACTACTATGTCATCTAAATATGCCCCGAGGTATTCTTCATGACCTTTCATCAAATGGTTCATTAGTCTCTGGAACGTGGCTGGGGCGCCATGAAGCCCAAAGGGCAGCACGGTAAACTGGAACAATCCTGCTGGAGATGCAAAAGCCGTCTTCTCTCGGTCAGCATGGAATAACGGAATCTGCCAATACCCCTTGGTTAGGTCGATTGTAGACAGGAACTCTGCTTTACCCAGTTTCTCCAATAGATCGTCTATTCTGGGCATAGGGTATGCATCGAATTTCGAAACTTCGTTCAACTTTCTAAAATCCATGCAGAAGCGTGTACTCCCATCTGGTTTAGGAACCATCACCAGTGGTGAACACCATTCACTGTGAGACGGTTCTATTACCTTTAAAGCGTAGCATCTCTTCTATCTCCTTATTAACAGCTTGCAGTCTGGCTTCTGGGATCCTATACGGTCTCATCCTCACTTTCGTACTGTTATGACTTGAGTGTCGTGTAGACCATTGATACCTCCGTCCCCAAGTGACGCACAGGGGAACCTAAAAGAACCCCGCTGTGCGACCTTTGGAGCCACAGGTGGGAGAGGTTGCTTCGCGGATCCACGGAACCTCAGGAACACCGATGCTGCTGCAGAAAGAACGGGGTTAAGTACCAGGCAAATACAATAGAATACAAGAATCACAGGGTCTGAATGATCTTACCTATCCGGTGTTTGAAAAACCCAGGAGACCTAGTGAAGGAGGTTAGAGACTCAGATGAGAGGTAGTCCCCAGAACAACGGGGACCGGAGTCACACATGGGTACAGGACAGCCCACCTTAACCAAGGGCTTGGAGACGTAGCGTGAGCCCTCAAAGGGCAATGGCGTAGTGCAGACAAACAAAGTTCAAAGGGATGATCCGAAGGCAAGTGAGGGACGGGCCGTGGTTCAGCGATGAGTCAACAGTTCCAAGCAAAGGTACAAAGGATAATCCGAGGGAGTCCAGGTGAGTGATCCAAAGTCAAGGTAAACCAGAAGAGCAAAAGTCCAGACGTAGCGCCAAACAGAGTCGAAAGACAGCTGAGAAGCAGTGAGTGCTCTGTGTATCAAGCGTTATGTACTGTGCGCTTCCGAGTCACGTGACGCCCTCCATCGTCACGTGGGAAACGCCGCTCTGAGTCACGTGAGCGGACGACTGTTCGATGCAGAAGCGTTCTGCCGCCCCTTCTGCTGTGTGCTCTCCATGGCAACTGCCAATGCAGGAAGGGCTGCAACCGGGCACGTACATTGTACCCGGTACGGAGCTTTCGGTCCTGTGGGGCAACCAAATCACGTGAGTCTCGAAACCTGGGGGGAGTAGTGTGGGAAACCGGGGAAGGTGTTGTGGGGATACTAGCAGTGTTCTGATGTGGAGAGGAGCGCCTAACACGTACCCAGGGATGTTTGTATGTGATGACATGTCAACGATGTTCTACCTGGAATTGATGAAAAAATCTCTGTATAGGGATCGATCAGGACATATAGTTCTTTCTTCTTATATGTATCAAGGTCTGGATTAACATTCAGGGCTTCTTTCCCTATATTGCCCTCGGTTGTGGGTAGAGACTCCGGTGCCGCTTGGTCATGTTCTGTGTTATTATTTGAAGTTTCTTTTATGACCTGATCCCCTAACCTTGGTAATTGCTTCAACGGCACCTCTTTAACGTTGACTGCTCCTATTGTAACCATCGGTTCCTTCCATTCTTTCAAAAGATTAATATGATATGTTTGAAAGGGAATTCTATTACCAGGTTGATGTACTCAATAAGTAACGGGGCCCAATACTTCTTTTATTCGGTATGGACCCCTCCAGGATGCCAGCATTTTATTTTTCGTAGTAGGGATTAAAACGAGGACTTGATCCCCCACCTGGAAGGTATGCAACTTCGCCCCTTGGTTATAGTAACACTCTTGCTTAATTTGAGCTTGTTGTAGATGTGACTGCGCCACTTCTTGTAATTTCTCCACCCTCGACTTCAGCTGAGCTGCATATTCGGTCACTGACACTTCCGCACTCGGCTGCTCTTCCCAATTATCCTTTAGGATATCCAGGAGTGTTCTTACTGGTCTGCCGAAGAGTAGTTCGAAGGGGGCGAAGCCTGTAGAAGACTGTGGAGTATTTCTCAACGTCATTAAAATCCACGGTACCAATCGGTTTCCGCAACATTTGCTTTATCGTCTGGTTGTACCTTTCTACAAGCCCATCCGTCTCGGGATGGTAAACTGCTGTCCTAATTTGCTTGATGCATAGGGTGTCACATACTTGCTTTAATATATTGGACATAAAATGAGTGCCTCGATCCGTGATTATTTCCTTGGGGATCCCCACTCTGGCCATAAAAGGGACCAGGACATTGCATATCTGTGGTATTTGCAGAACACAATGGGAAGGCCTCTGGATAGCTTGTGGCGTAATCTACGATCACCAACAGGTATTTATGTCCCCGACTTCAAGGATCTAGTGGTCGGACTATGTCCATCCCTGTAACGCTCACCTGACTCCCACGGAGGCGCTGGTCTAGTCTGGGTTGCTGTGGCCTCTTCGAGCGTGATGCGCAGAACTCGGAACACCGACTGAACAGGACCCTCAAATCTTGCTTGTCTGGCCCGTAGGAATATCCTTCTGCAGATGAGAAAGGGTATTAACAGTCTGCAGAATAGTGTGCTTGCTCCCCCCTTTCCCCCTTCGTTCTTCTCTAACTTCCTCCGAAATCCCCGGTTGAAGCTCACCTTATGGTTTGAAAGGATGAACTCTCCATCCTGCTTCTGGTGCAGGGGCACGTGTTTGTCCAGTTACTTCACTGGTTTTCAGAATGGCGCTGGCAAAATCCACTTGACTTTTCCGAGCGGAACGCCGTAAGTATGAAGATTACAAAAGTTCAAGTGTAGAGCCTCCTTTTCTGTTGCCTTCCTAACCTGTGATCTGTCCTTTATTTCAGGTGCAGAATGAAGGCGATGCGTTGAGGGATTGAATTGCCGATGGTAAACTCAGGTGAGTTAGCGATGGGGGCGATCCCTCTTAATGTCTGTATATTCCTCCAGTAATGTCTTTTGTCCTTTCCCCTTAGGGGCCGGGGTGCAGTACCTGCCAACGAAGCGGCGCCGACCCGAAATGAGGAATGGTCCACCAACAGAAGACCGGTAAGTGTTATGGCGGAAAATTAGGCTTTCCTCATATGTTCCTTCTGCTCACCTTTTGTCTCTTCTTCTCTCCCCTAGGCGCAGAGATGTGGCGACCGGTGCAGACAGTCGCGGTGGAGCCAGAAGAACTCCCGAGGACAGGTGAGTGAAGCGCGGCGCTGCAGCGAGCAACGCGGTGCTTTTAAATGAAAGTCTTTTCTCAGGAACGCTGGCGTGAAGGTTCCGGATGCAGGTAAGAAGTTTGATAAAATTCTTGGTTTTCACCTTTCTCTTCTCTTCTTTCCTTACAGGTGTTCTAGGATCGAGGCGGGCGTGGCTGGAGACCAGATGCAGGAGCAGACACGGTGAGCGTTCAGCTGCTTGGATGCAGAACAACGCAAAGCGTGTGCTACTATCTGGGCGTGGCTTAAATAGCCCCCAAAGTAGTTCCAGGTAAGTATCCTTCCCTGGCCACGCCCGAGTGGCAAAATAGTCCCAATGAAAAAATAGTCCCTTTCAGGTATCAGGGAGGCCTGAATCTTGCAGCATGGTCTGCATCAGGTAAGTGCACAAAACACCTTCCTTTATGAGCCTGGCGCCTATGGCGCCAGGACTGATGTCCAAGAGCCCCTATAAGGGGCCGCTGGGCTTTTACCCGGGGGCATGATGCCTGCTCACGGGGGTGCTGGGTCTGGCCTGGTGCTCCGGGGGTAGGCATCATGACAGCACTCCCCCCCCCCCCCCCAAGGCCCCTCCCAAGGACGTTCCCTCTGGAGGTTTCGGTTTGTTTGGGAAATTCCGATGGAACCTTTTTATCAGCCGAGGTGCATGTACGTGGTCGCTGGGTTCCCAAGACCTTTCCTGAGGCCCGTACCCTTTCCAATCAATTAGATAGAAAAGTTTTGATTTTGAGATCTTAGAATCCAAAATGTTCTTCACCTCGAATTCAGGCTCCCCATCTATCTGGATTGGTTCTGGTGGCTTTATTAATCTGGTTCCTGGTTGCGCTGGTTTCAAAAGTGACACATGAAAAACGGGGTGAATCCGCATGTTAGCTGGTAGATCGAGCTTGACTGCCACTGGGTTAATTATAGCTTTGATCGAGTAAGGGCCCAAATACCTTGGATTAAAAGTTCGAGGTCCCTTGAGCAATAAGTGTTTGGTAGCCAACCATACTTGATCCCCTATTTGGTATGGAGGCGCCTCACTCCGATGCAGATCCGCATCCTTGAAGGCTTGAGTTATCGTGGAATGCAAATGGTCCACTGCGGGCATTTCAAGGCTCAGAGGTGAGTCCAGGTCTGAAGTACGAGGGTGATGTCCATATAGGGTATAAAAGGGGCTTTGTCCAGTTCCAGAGTGTACCGAGTTATTGTATGCATATTCGGCCACCCATAAAATATCCTTCCAATTACCCTCCGATTGGTGCAACATACATCGTAGGTATTGTTCAAGGGTCTGGTTCGTTCTCTCCGTCTGACCATCGGTCTGTGGGTGGTGGCTGGTTGAGAGTCTTACGTCGATTTGTGCCAGTTGACAACGCTTTCTCCAAAAATGAAAAAAATAAACTGGCTTCCCCGGTCGGAGACTAGTATGGACGGGAATCCATGCAAACGGATGATATTTTCGAGGAATTCCTTGGCTTGGACAGAAGCTGAAGGTAATCCTTTCAATGGAATAAAATGGGCCATCTTGGAAAATAAATCCACCACAACCAGGATAGTATTGTATCCATTACAAGGGGGCAGGTCCGTGATAAAATCTAGTGAAAAGGTGTGCCAAGGTGCTGGTGGAATGTCTAAAGGCTGAAGAAGACCGGCGGGTTTTGTCTTTTGGCCTTTGTTTTGGGCGCAAACTCCACAGGACATCACGAAAGATTTAATATCCTTTCGCCAGGAAGGCCACCAGAATTGTCGTTTAATTTTTTCCTCAGTTTTGGCAATGCCAGGATGTCCTTCCATCAGGGTATCATGATGACGGGAAATAACCAGTTCTTACAATTCCTTTTCTGGCAGAAATAAGCGTCCTTGGAAATGAGGTAGGCCATCGTTGACCGAAAAGTAAGACCCCCTTTGGATCCAATCCTGCAAGGCTGTAGAGTCCAGGAGTTGAGTGCCTGAATGTCTTCAAGGGTTTGTAAAGAGGTTATCCCCAAAATTATTTGTTCGGGAATTATCGGCACAGGTTCAGAGTTTGTGTCTATTTCTCCCATTCCTATTCGAGATAGCGCGTCCGCTTTGCCATTCTTATAGCCGGGGCTGAAAGTGATTACAAAATCGAACTCAGCAAAGAACAAAGCCCATCGGAGCTGACGTGACGATTGAGCCTTGGCATTTTTTAAATATTGTAAGTTTCAGTGATCAGTGATCACGGTGATGGTATGCCTGGCGCCAAGAAGATAATGCCGCCAAGCCTTAAAGGCGGACTTAATGGCTAATAATTCCTTGTCGGTGATTGCATAATTTACCTCAGGCGGCGAGAACTTTCTGGACCAAAATGCTACGGGGTGCAATTGGTTGGTTTCAGGGTCTCTCTGAGACAGGACAGCTCCCATGGCTAAGCTGGACGCGTCGGTTTCGACTACATATGGGAGATCGGGACGCGGGTGCTTCAAAATAGGTGCGGACGTGAATTTAGCTTTCAATTCCTGAAAGGCCTGTTCGGCTTCCTCGGTCCATTCGAAGCGTTTATTTTTTCGCAAGAGTGCAGTGATGGGTTGTACCACACGTGAAAATTCCGGGATTACTCTGCGATAAAAATTAGCAAAACCAAGCATGCTTTGGACACCTTTCACCGAACTAAGTGATGGCCATTTGAGGATGGCATCCACTTTTCGTGAGTCCATTCGGACCCCTTTAGGTGTCAGGATGAATCCAAGAAACTCAACCTCGGTGGTATGGAAAACGCACTTTTCCAGCTTTGCAAACAGTTTGTGCTGGCGCAATTTCTCAAGGACGGCCCTTACATGCTTTCTGTGATCAGATTCCGAAGAGGAGTACACAAGAATGTCATCGATATATACGACAACACAAACATCGATGAGTTCCCGAAGGACATCGTTCATGAAGAATTGGAAGGCAGCAGGCACGTTGCACAACCCGAAAAGCATCACCTGGTATTCGAATAATCCATATTTTGTACGGAAGGCCGTTTTCCATTCGTCGCCTTCTTTTACTCGCACCAGATAAGCCCCCCGGAGATCTAACTTGGTGTATACGCAAGCGTCCTTCACCTGGTCAAGGAGTTCAGGGATCAGAGGCAGAGGGTAACGGTTTTTAACAGTTATCTGGTTCAATGCGCGGTAGTCGATACAAGTTCTAAGGTCGCCTTCTTTTTTGGGCACGAAGAACAAAGCCGAGGATGCCGGAGACTTTGACGGGCGAATGAAACCATTGGCTAGGTATGGATCTAAATATTGTCTCAAATGCAGATTCTCAGGTTCAGTAAGGGCATAAATCCTGCTACAAGGGGGTTGTGCACCGGGCACCAGATTGATTTGGCAATCGTACGATCTGTGGGGAGGTAACGTGTTGGCCTGTTCCTTGTGGAAGACGTCCTGAAAGTCTTGGTATTCTGGAGGTAGTTGCATGGAGACAGAGGTTACAAACGCTAGACTAATCTTCAGATTTTCTGGGTAGCAGGTTTGTGCACAATCCGGGAAGGTTATTCTCTTCGCTCGGCAATCAATTCGAGGATTATGTGTCTCTAACCAAGGGATTCCGAGAATAACCTGAAACTGTGGAGCCTTGATTACATCAAACACAACTGCCTCCTGATGGCCATCCGGACCTATAAGTGTCGCCTCAGCAGTGGAATGTGTTACCGGTCCAGAGGCAATTTCGGTTCCATCGACTGTGGTGATGACATCTTTGCTGGTTTTAGGACGCAGAGGGAGGTTAATCCTAGAGACCAATTCACGATCCACATAATTTCCTATAGCCCCAATATCGATGTATGCCTTTATTGCATGCAACCGCTTAGGCTGTTCCGGATCTACGAGGACCATTGGCACAATGAAATGCGAGGTCTGAGAGTTAGTTTTCAAGCTCGGCAAGCGGACCCCTACGCTTGTCGGGCGTGGTCGTTTCCCGAAACAGAGTCTTCATGGTTTTTATCAGCGGCTCCTACCACCTTCTTGGGCGGTTTTGCCGGGCAATCTCGTAGAAAGTGTCCAGAGGACCCACAATAAAGACATAATTGCATCTTCCGTCTTCTTTCACGTTCTTTTTGAGTTAAAGGTCCTTTAACCCCTCCGATTTGCATAGGCTCAGAGACATCAGCACCCTTGGGGTTAGCGTGGGTCTTGACCAACACCCGGGTCTCAAACTTGGACCGATCTGCTTTTCTGTTTTGAAGTCTGTGATCCAATTGGACCACTAAGTCTACATATTCTGTGCATTCTTGGGGCGGATTTACAACTTGGGCCAGGACATCTTTAAGTTCTCCGCGTAGACCTCGATAAAATAACGTGATTCTTTTATCCTCTGGCCACCCAGTTTCCACAATTAGTCCATTAAAGGTTGCAATGTAGGATAGGAGGTCCTGATTGCCCTGTCGCAGGTATAGGAGTTCGTCATCCAGAGCCTGCCCCTGAGAGTGTCGAGCAAATAACCTTTCCATGCTTGCTTGAAATCCTTGAAAATCACGGAGAATCGGGTCATCTTGAGTAACCAGTGGAACTGACCAATCGGCAGCACAGCCGCTGAGATATGACAATACAAAGGCTACCTTGGTCTGGTCATTAGGGAAGGCCCCAGGTCTGCATAGGAAGTGCAAACGACACTGATTCATGAATACGGCGAATCGTTTGGGGTCCCCAGCAAAGCGTTCGGGTGGGGCCAGCGGCATGTTTCCAGGTAGATTAATCTGCACAGGGTTACTGGGAACCACAGGAGCGGGGTTCCCCCGGAACCGGGTAGAGGAGTGTGTCCAGCTTGACCTTGCAAAAACTGTCTAGCCAGGTCATCAGTTCTTTCCTTTGATAAAATCACTTCCCTCCTGAGAGCATTAGTCTCTTGACGAGCGGCGTGTACTTCGGCCCGTAATTCCCCCAGTAGTTGGGCCAACTGATCAGTCTCAGAAGTTTCCATAGCGCCTGAGTGGGAATTTGTAGGAAGGCTTCGCGTTCTGTAACGCTCACCTGACTCCCACGGAGGCGCTGGTCTAGTCTGGGTTGCTGTGGCCTCTTCGAGCGTGATGCGCAGAACTCGGAACACCGACTGAACAGGACCCTCAAATCTTGCTTGTCTGGCCCGTAGGAATATCCTTCTGCAGGTGAGAAAGGGTATTAACAGTCTGCAGAATAGTGTGCTTGCTCCCCCATTACCCCCTTCGTTCTTCTCTAACTTCCTCCGAAATCCCCGGTTGAAGCTCACCTTTTGGTTTGAAAGGATGAACTTTCCATCCTGCTTCTGGTGCAGGGGCGCGTGTTTGTCCAGTTACTTCACTGGTTTTCAGAATGGCGCTGGCAAAATCCACTTGACTTTTCCGAGCGGAACGCCGTAAGTATGAAGATTACAAAAGTTCAAGTGTAGAGCCTCCTTTTCTGTTGCCTTCCTAACCTGTGATCTGTCCTTTATTTCAGGTGCAGAATGAAGGCGATGCGTTGAGGGATTGAATTGCCGATGGTAAACTCAGGTGAGTTAGCGATGGGGGCGATCCCTCTTAATGTCTTTATATTCCTCCAGTAATGTCTTTTGTCCTTTCCCCTTAGGGGCCGGGGTGCAGTACCTGCCAACGAAGCAGCGCCGACCCGAAATGAGGAATGGTCCACCAACAGAAGACCGGTAAGTGTTATGGCGGAAAATTAGGCTTTCCTCATATGTTCCTTCTGCTCACCTTTTGTCTTTTCTTCTCTCCCCTAGGCGCAGAGATGTGGCGTCCGGTGCAGACAGTCGCGGTGGAGCCAGAAGAACTCCCGAGGACAGGTGAGTGAAGCGCGGCGCTGCAGCAAGCAACGCGGTGCTTTTAAATGAAAGTCTTTTCTCAGGAACGCTGGCGTGAAGGTTCCGGATGCAGGTAAGAAGTTTGATAAAATTCTTGGTTTTCACATTTCTCTTCTCTTCTTTCCTTACAGGTGTTCTAGGATCGAGGCGGGAGTGGCTGGAGACCAGATGCAGGAGCAGACACGGTGAGCGTTCAGCTGCTTGGATGCAGAACAACGCAAAGCGTGAGCTACTGTCTGGGCGTGGCTTAAATAGCCCCCAAAGTAGTTCCAGGTAAGTATCCTTCCCTGGCCACGCCCGAGTGGCAAAATAGTCCCAATGAAAAAATTGTCCCTTTCAGGTCTCAGGGAGGCCTGAATCTTGCAGCATGGTCTGCATCAGGTAAGTGCACAAAACACCTTCCTTTATGAGCCTGGCGCCTATGGCGCCAGGACTGATGTCCAACATGAGACTGGCGCCAACGGCGCCAGGACAGAGTCCAAAGAGCCCCTATAAGGGGCCGCTGGGCTTTTACCCGGGGGCATGATGCCTGCTCCCGGGGGTGCTGGGCCTGGCTGGTGCTCCGGGGGTAGGCATCATGACAATCCCTATGCGTTGAAAAGGTTCCAATATCAAAGGCATAGTCTGAAGTGGGGCTTTTGAAACTCTCGGATTGTTCTTCATTTGACACTCCGGCCAACGTTGGCAAAAATGCACCACTTGGCCATATACCCCTGGCCAATAGAACCTCGTCAAGATTTTCTGGGTGGTCTTATCCGCTCTGAGGTGTCCCTCTCCCACCTGAAGATGCGCCACTTCTAATACAGTCTGATAGTATTTGCTAGGGATTAGAAGTTGTCATATGGTTACTTTATCTGTGGACTCCGTAAGGCGATAATACAAGCCGTTCTCTTTCACGAAGCATGGCATCTTTCCATCTGGTTTGTCGACCACTGAGCTTGTTGTGTGCCTCAGAATTGGGTCCAGTCTTGGGCCATATACGAAAACTGTCCCCCTGTTAATCAATTCTCCGATCTACCGCCATCGGACACATGTTTCTCTCTACCCATCTCCTTTTTTCCAACTTCTTGGTAGTCTTACTCTTCTTTGCTTTAGATTTTTCAGTGTTTAGCTCCTGGTCGTGAAAAGGAGCTTCTCCAGCATGGGGTCTGGCATGGATTCACATGCTCATGAACATTCCCCGTCGTCAGGCTGGGAATCCTCGGTAAAGAAAAATCAGTATCAGTTTCGTTTCTGATCTGTCTTTCGTAGTAGTAACCAATCAATGATCTCTGCGTCATACTGACCACAGCCAATGACTGCCATCTCCCTAAGCCCCGCCTCTGGCAGCCATCTTCAGATTTTTACCGCACGTTCATGTGTTGGGATCCTCGTGCTATTGCTCTCGAGCTGTAGTGCGTTTTCGCGCTTTTTCATAGGAAAATTCTCTCTTTTTTCAGTCAAAAGAGCCTCAAGCTCCACCGTTTCTTTATCCGATCAACGGGGACCTGTGTCGGATTCCTCTACGCCCTCCAAGGGTGAAGATTTTGTCGAGCCACGCTTTTGGAGGACTCCAGAAGTTTCTCAGTGTTATAAGAGGCGTCACGAGATCGCTGGTTACCTTTTCTTCCTGGGGAGCGAGGGGATGAGGCTGCCAGTCTGTCGATGGATCTTCGCAAAGATGAAAGAGCAACGCGGGGAACCGACCCAACACCCTCCTGACAGTAAATGACAGGATCGAGCTGAACCAGCTCCCAACGTCACGGGTAGCACTTCTCTGTATTTGCGTGACGTCAGGACAGTGTAAACACTGACAGAGAAGGCCAGGTGAAGTCCACTTCGGTACCAGCAGTTCGAGGGACAGATCTTCGGTAATTCCTCGGTGGTAGTAATGGCACAGATACCGGCAGGGCACAAGACCAGCAGAAAGGAAATGGGGAGGCAGACCATTCAAGTAGGAAAGGAAGAGTAGGGGAAGAGAACGAACACCCCAGGACTGGACCCCTTCCCAACCAAGGAACGGTGCAGGGCTAGAGAGGAACCCAGGCAGGGACCTACCTACCCCAAAGACCAAGTACCAGACTGGAACCCAAAAGGGCAAGTAATAAGGCAGGGCAGGGCAAAAGGAACAAGGCAAGGATAAGGAGCACTGGGCTAGCACGTGGTAGAAATAGGAACAGAACAGGAGCAGAACAGAGATTCAGGCAAGTAGGACTCCTGGAGCGCAACCACGGAACAAACCGCGTTGAGACGCGTTGTTTCCGGGTCTGCAACGGCTATTTATAGCCCGGGATCAAAGTGAGGCTTGGAACGCAAGCCGCTGTCACTGCGCATGCGCGAAACGTCGGATACTGACGTTCCGCGCATGCGCAGGACATTCAGGATGGCCGCGCCCAGGGAGCCGGGAGCCCGGACCGCGGTACGCCGAAGAGAAAGGCGCCAACGCGGATACAATCTCCAGGAGGGAGATCGCCGTGGCTGAGGACCCTGACCCCCAGAACAGGCGAGTGGCGCGCGCCGCGTGACACCATACCCCCTCCCGGACAACCCCGGGGCACCAGGTTTCCAGGGATAGCGACGGAAGAAGTCCCGAACTAAGCGCGGGGCATGCACAAAGGAGCAAGGCTCCCAAGTGCGGTCACAAGCCGGATAGCCTTTCCAACTGACCAAATACTGAAGCACCCCACGCCTAATCCGCGAATCACAAATCTCCCCTACCTCAAACTCAGGGACCCCCTGGACCAACACCGGGGCAGGACGGGAACATGGACGGCCAAGGACATCGGGCACACAGGGTTTCAAAAGGGAGACATGAAAAACAGGATGAATCCGCCAAGAGTGAGGCAAAGACAAACGAAAGGCAACAGGGGAAATGCGTTGAAGAACGCGAAAGGGCCCAAAAAAGCGGGGAGCCAATTTCACGGGCAAATTGCGAGCAGGCAGATTCTTGGAAGATAGCCAAACCATATCGCCAACCTGAAGGTCGGGCTCAGGACTCCGCCGTTTATCGGCCTGAACCTTCATACGTGCTTGTGCCACTGCCAAGGTACTGGCCGCCAGGCGATGTTGATCGCGGATGAGAGCCACCATGGCATCAGCCGACGGAACGGCACTAGGAGGCATCGGACGAAGAGGCAGCAGCTTGGGGTGCAGACCAACAGAACAAACGAAGGGACTTAGTCCGGTAGCAGAATGAACAGCATTGTTGTAAGCCACCTCCGCGGTGTCTAACCAATCTGACCAGTTATCCTGAGTGGCATTGGCGTAACATCGCAGGTACTGTTCTAGGGATTGGTTAGTACGCTCGGTTTGCCCATTGGTTTGGGGATGGTAACCGGAACTCAGAGCGCGCTGAATGTCCAAATGACGACACAGTTGATCCCAGAAAGAAGAAACAAACTGCGAACCACGATCCGACAGAATCTTCTCAGGAAGGCCGTGAAGACGATACACCTCATGTAAGAAGCGTCGAGCCATCTGGGAGGCAGTGGGCAGCTTCGGAAAAGGTATGAAGTGAGCCAACTTGGAAAAACAATCCACCACCACCATGATACACGTATTCCCACCAGAGGGTGGTAATTCAACAATGAAGTCCGTGGCGATAGTATGCCATGGGTACGGTGGCGTGGACGTAGGTCGCAGTAGACCAAGGGGTTTCTTGCGTGGAACCTTCACTTGAGCACAAACAGGGCAAGAATCCACATATTGCTTAACTTGTTTGGCCCATCCTGGCCACCAGAATTGTCGTGCGACCAATTCTTGGGTGGTATTGACCCCACGATGACCACAGACAACGGAATCATGACAATTCTGTAGGACAGTCCTTCGAAGATTCAGAGTGGGGACGTACAGGCGATCCTTGAAGAAAAGCAATCCGTCGCGTTCACAGATGTCGTAATGTCGTAACACCAGGGATCTGGAGGGATCCGCCCGAGTCGCTTCTAAGAGTTGCTGAAGCTGGGGAGTCAACATCGATAGGAAATGCTTCGAAGCAATCAAGGGTTCCTTGGTCTTGGCTCTGTCTATGTCGTCCTCCAAGGATCGGGACAGGGCATCGGCCTTTATGTTCTGAGAGCAAGGTATGTAAGTCACCACGAAATCGAACTGGGAAAAGAAAAAGGCCCAACGTGCATGCCGTGAGGTTCTGCATTGCAAGGAACGTAAAAATTGAAGGTTACGGTGGTCTGTGCGCACTTCCACTGGATATTTACCACCCAGCAAGTGATGTCGCCACTCTTCGAAGGCTGCTTTTATGGCCAAAAGTTCCTTCTCGATCACAGCGTAGTTTCTTTCGCTGGGTGACAGCTTCCGCGAATAGTAGGCCACAGGATGTTCTATTTCTGTAACTGGATCACGCTGCAACAGGACTGCACCAACTGCATAGTCCGAGGCATCCGTTTCAACTAAGAATGGTTCTTTGTCATCCGGATGATTCAAAATAGGAGCTGACATAAAGGCTTTTTTTAATTCCTGAAATGCCACTTCGGCCTGAGAATCCCAAAAGAAAAGAATCTTGTTGCTGGTCAGACGAGTCAACATGGCAGTTAAGTGAGAAAATTGTGGAATGAAACGTCGGTAGAAATTAGCGAAGCCCAAGAACCGTTGCAGTGACTTAACATCATGGGGCTGTTTCCATTCCCGTATGGCTTGCAGTTTCATGGGGTCCATCCGCACTCCTGTGCTGCTGATTACATAGCCTAGGAATTCCACACTTTCCAGATGAAATTGGCATTTCTCAGCTTTGGCATACAAATGATTGGCAGATAATCTACGGAGGACTTCCTGAACATGTTCAACATGAGCCATGCGAGTAGAAGAAAAGATCAAGATGTCGTCCAGATATACCCATACTGACACTCCTACAAGATCTGAAAAGACAACATCCATGAACCGTTGGAAGACGGCCGGGGCATTGCAAAGTCCAAACGGCATTACCCTATACTCGTAATGCCCAAAAGGTGTTTTGAAGGCCGTTTTCCACTCATCACCATCCTTAATCCGCACTAAGTGGTAGGCTCCTCTTAAATCCAACTTGGTGAAGATCCGAGCAGATTTCAAGGATTCAATGATGTCCCGGATGAGTGGCAGGGGGTATCGGTCCTTGCACGTGATTTCATTCAACTGGCGATAATCAATACATGGGCGCAAAGTACCCTCCTTCTTTTTGACGAAGAAAAGCGGAAATCCCGCGGGGGATTTAGATGGTACAATGTAGCCCTTATCAAGGCAATCCTCGATGTACTCCTGCAGGACACCCTTTTCTAATTGCGTCAAAGAATAAACCTTGCCATGAGGAATGACTGCATCAGGCAGGATATCAATGGAGCAGTCGAACTGTCTGTGAGGAGGCAATGGAATGTCTTCTGGTTTGGAAAATACCTTGAGAAATTCAGCATATTCCTGAGGTATGGACTGAGTAACACATAGGCGGACAGAGGTGTTTCCAGGAGTGGGTAGCCCCAAACCAGATTTTGCCGGAAGGGTATCACGAAGACGACATTCCTGAGAACAACGTACAGAAGAAAAGACCATGGTTCGGGAAGTCCAATTGACCTGTGGATTGTGGTAAAGCAGCCAAGGCAAGCCGAGCACTACCGGGAAGGAGGGAGACTTGATCACATCCAACGAAATCCGTTCAAGATGTTCTTCCACTGATAGCCATAACTGACCGGAATGTTGGCACACAGGACCCGAAGACAAAGGTGTACCATCGATTACCTCAACCACTGCAGAACGTTCCTTGCGATACAGGTGGATCCCATTGGAAACCGCAAACGAGGCATCAATGTAATTGCCCGATGCTCCACAGTCCAGAAGAGCCCTGGTCGTAATGCATTTTCCTTGCCATGCAATACCTACTTCCAAGACCAACAAGGGCACCGAGTGCATGGGAGGAAGGACTGAAACAGAAAAACGGCCCACCGCTGCCTTCTCACCACACAGCGGGCCCGTTAGTTTTCCGATTTCTTCAAGGGACGTAGAGGACAGGCACCTAGATAATGTCCAGTCCCTCCACAATACAGACATAGGTTTTGTTGACGTCTTCTCTTCTTCTCAGCCTCAGATAATGGTCCGCGAATAGCTCCCAGTTGCATGGGCTCAGGACCCGCGTCAGTTGGGGTTGTAGATCCCGAAGGGTGTACTGAGAGTCCCGGATGGTATCTTTCCGTTCGACGACGCTCACTTCTCCTTTCAGCCAGTCGGTGGTCGATACGGAGGACCTGATCCAACAATGCGGGTAGGGTTTCTGGTTCAGGAATATGCAGCAATTCATCCTTGTATTCGTCTCGTAACCCACGACGGAATAAAGTCTTCTGAGTGATTTCGGGCCATTGGGAATCAGTTGCAAGCTGCCGAAACCGACTAATGTAGTTAATGATGTCACCAGATCCCTGTTTGATTTCCATCAGCTGGTTCTGGGCCACGGCAGCCAGGTTGGGTGGTTTGAAGATATCCAGAAAGGCTTTTTCAAAAGCAGCAAAATCACTCAACAAGGGACTATCGGCGGAAACCAGGGGAGCCGCCCAAGCTAGAGCGTTGCCGGTCAAGTTACCAAGGATGTACCCTATCTTGGCTTTGTCTTGATTGAAATGGCTAGATCGAAACTGAAAATGAATCCGGCAATGGGTACAAAACTCAGCCACTCGACGTGGATCACCATCGAACTTCATAGGAGTTGTGTGGGCCATAGAATTCTCAGGTAGTGGAGCAATATTCAATCCTCGACCCATTGCTTGCCGAAGAGTGTCATTCTCCTGGCGAAGGGTGGTCATCTCGAGACGCAGGGCTCGTACTTCCTCACGTAATTCTTGCATGTCTGCCATGTCGGAGCTGGAGGAAAGGCGTCTCAATCTGTTATAAGAGGCGTCACGAGATCGCTGGTTACCTTTTCTTCCTGGGGAGCGAGGGGATGAGGCTGCCAGTCTGTCGATTGATCTTCGCAAAGATGAAAGAGCAACGCGGGGAACCGACCCAACACCCTCCTGACAGTAAATGACAGGATCGAGCTGAACCAGCTCCCAACGTCACGGGTAGCACTTCTCTGTATTTGCGTGACGTCAGGACAGTGTAAACACTGACAGAGAAGGCCAGGTGAAGTCCACTTCGGTACCAGCAGTTCGAGGGACAGATCTTCGGTAATTCCTCGGTGGTAGTAATGGCACAGATACCGGCAGGGCACAAGACCAGCAGAAAGGAAATGGGGAGGCAGACCATTCAAGTAGGAAAGGAAGAGTAGGGGAAGAGAACGAACACCCCAGGACTGGACCCCTTCCCAACCAAGGAACGGTGCAGGGCTAGAGAGGAACCCAGGCAGGGACCTACCTACCCCAAAGACCAAGTACCAGACTGGAACCCAAAAGGGCAAGTAATAAGGCAGGGCAGGGCAAAAGGAACAAGGCAAGGATAAGGAGCACTGGGCTAGCACGTGGTAGAAATAGGAACAGAACAGGAGCAGAACAGAGATTCAGGCAAGTAGGACTCCTGGAGCGCAACCACGGAACAAACCGCGTTGAGACGCGTTGTTTCCGGGTCTGCAACGGCTATTTATAGCCCGGGATCAAAGTGAGGCTTGGAACGCAAGCCGCTGTCACTGCGCATGCGCGAAACGTCGGATACTGACGTTCCGCGCATGCGCAGGACATTCAGGATGGCCGCGCCCAGGGAGCCGGGAGCCCGGACCGCGGTACGCCGAAGAGAAAGGCGCCAACGCGGATACAATCTCCAGGAGGGAGATCGCCGTGGCTGAGGACCCTGACCCCCAGAACAGGCGAGTGGCGCGCGCCGCGTGACACTCAGGCCCATCTCGGACATGGCCCAGGAGAAGGGAAGCTCGACGCCCGGAAAGCTGTTCAGGGTCTGCTCTGGATGCCAGCTTCAGAATGTCTTCAAGGAGGACGAACACTCCCTTTGCTTCTACTGCCTGCATGAGGACAAGATGCACGTGGAGAAGGACTGTGCGTTTTGCGGCAATATGTCGGAGCGGACCATGAAGGACCGCCATCTGCGTCTCGCCAACTGGCTGGAAGGGAAGAGCCGGTCAGGCAAGAAGAAGAAGTCCGAGCGGTCTTCTAAGACCTTTGAGGGCGCCCAGACGACGGGGGCCCAACAGAAGGCCAAGCACCGCGAGTCCGCTGGCACCGGGAGCGCCGAACGGTCGGGCTCTACGGTTGCCAGGCAGGGCGCATCCTCCCCGGTGCCATCAACCACGAGCCAACGCTCTGGCTCGGGTAAGAGGAAGGCCGAGCACCCGGCGAAGCCCCTCGAAGGTCCCCTCGAAGGCCCCATCGGAGGGGGAGCGAGGCGGTGACCCTTCCCCCAAGGAGAAGGCGGTGAGCGCACCTAAGGTGGTGAAAGCCTTGATCCACCCTGCCAAGGCCTCTATCGAGACAGTCGCGGCGGCCCTGGCTCAGCCTGTGGAGGCTACACCAGTGGAGGCGACTTCGGGGCTCAGAGTCTCCCTGCCACCGCGGAGGGAGTCCTCTTTCAAGCCCATCGACAGGACCCCCGTGAAACCTCCGACGGAGAAGAAAAGGGGGGGGGGCAGGAGGTCGTCGTGGATTCGGCCTTAACATCTGAAGAGGAGCTGATCGAAGTCTTAAGCCACGGCATTGGCGTGGAAGAAGACCAGCCCGTCGGGAGGGATCCCGACGTAGGAGACGACGAGAACATCGAGGGTGCCGACGAGGCTCCTGACCGCCCGTCGGAATCCCCTCAACCAGTGCCGCAAGACAACTCGGCAGCCATTTTGTTAGCTATACAGTCCTTATGCTCGGAGATAAGGACGAGATTGCCGTTACCACCAACGGAGGAACCGCTCCCAACGGGGGACCCGGAGCCAGGCCCTTTTGGGAGCCCTCCTCCTAAGAGAAGGAGGATTCATCCTCCACCTCCTTTTCAACCATTGCGCCCTGGTCAGCCCTCCTCCCCGTCCATGACCCGTGGGGATGATACGGGGACGGACACGGCCGCGACGGGTACAGACGACGAGGTTTACGACGAGGATCTTCCGTCGTCACCTCCTCCCCGGGCTTCCCCGCCCGACGTGATTGGATCGTTTCATGCCATGATCGCCAGGGCATCCGAGCTTTTCCAGCTCTGCCCGGAAGAGAAGGAAGGTTTCCTTTATCAACGGCGCGAGACCAAGAGGAAGACGGTCCTCGCTGTACCTCTACTGGACGATATCTGGGAGGAGGGTCTCGCCCTCCTCAAGAACCCATCCACAACGCCTACGAGAAGGGATCGGTACGAGAAGAAGTACCGGGTCCCGGCCGCGGCCACCTTGTGCCTTCGGGCACAGCCGACCCCGGACTCGGTCGTCTCCGCGGTGGCCAGGAAGAAAGCGGGGGGGCTTCGGCCTCTACGTCAACCTCCCCACCGGACGGCGAGGGAAAGAATTTGGACACGATGGGACGCAGAGTCATCTCATTGGCAGCGACAAAGATTAAGGCTGCCAACGCCTTAGCCATCGTAGCCCGCTACGACAGGGAGTTGTGGTACAAGATCGCCCCCCTGCTGGACTTCCTACCGGATGACAAGAGGGCAGAGGCCCTAGAGATCTTGCAGGAAGGAGAAGTGGCGTCGGACCACGCCATTACGATAGCGACGGACATCGCTGACACTGGTTTTCGCCAGTTGGGCAACGGCGAGTGCCTTAGACGGCGTGGATGGCTCAAGGCAACGGACTTCCGGCAGGACGTGCAGACCAGAGTTTTGGACATGCCATTCGACGGGAGCAACCTGTTTGGGAAAACAGTGGACGATTCCCTACAAGCCATCAAGACGGACACGGAGACGGCCCGGGCTCTTGGTGTTCTCCAGCGACGACGGCCGCCCTTTCGGAGCACCGGAGGCAAGCAGGGTGCCTCCAAAGGTTCCGGCGGCGGATATTCCACCTACCGTGAAGCGGCCCGTTCGTCGTCACAGGAAGCCTACAGGGGACGAGGCAAGTCGGGCGGACCCCGCCGTCGTCGCCAGGGAGGACAAGGCGGCAAAGCCTCGTCGAAGCAGGACTGAACCGGCCGTGGGGTCGGGCCCCCACTGAAGCATCCCGGTGGGAGGCCGGCTGGCGAACTTCGTCAGCGTGTGGGAGTCCATCTCCACCGACCGTTGGGTGCTGGACGCCCTGGCCCAGGGTCACGCGCTCGAGTTTCTAAAGAAGTGCCCGCGCGTCCCCCCCGTGGCCAGGAAGGAACATCACGTCCCTCAACTTCTCTTGGAGGTAAAGGCGATGCTCAAGAAAGGCGCCATCGAGCTCGTCCCAAAGAGGCTTCGGGGCTCCAGAGTTTACTCAAGATACTTCCTCGTGAAGAAGAAGACAGGAGGATGGCGTCCCATCCTGGACCTACGACGACTGAACAAATTCATCAAGGCACAGAGGGGATCCACGTCTACCCCTACCTGGACGACTGGCTCATCCGAGCAAAGACAAAGGAGCTCGCCGCGGAGCACACGGCGAGGACCGTCCAACTACTCACGGACCTGGGATTCTCCATAAACTATGCCAAGTCCCACCTGGTGCCTGCGCAAGACGCACTGTTTCTGGGAGCGAAACTCGACACAGTGGCGCTTCTGGCCTCTCCGTCGGAGGAAAGGACAAGGGCCATCTTGGGCAAGGTGCAGCGGATGCTGGTTGCGGACGCGGCCAGGGTGAGGTCCATCAAATCCCTCGTCGGAATGATGTCTTCTTGCATTTATCTCATCCGCCTGTGCAGGCTTCAGATGCGCCCGTTACAGGAGTTCCTGGACGCTCGCTGGATCCAGACGACGGGCAGCTTCGAGGACAGGATCACATGCGACGAGAGCTTCCGACGAGCGATCCAGTGGTGGGGCACCCGCACGCATCTGACGGTGGGCATGGACTTCCAGATCCCGGGCCACCAGAAGACAGTGACCACAGATGCCTCCCTGGAAGGGTGGGGAGCGCACACCGAAAATCTGCACGCGAGGGGCCTTTGGCTGCCGACGGAGAAGTCCCTCCATATCAACGTCCTGGAACTCCGTGCAGTGTTTTGGGCCCTCAGGTCCTTTCTTCCATCCCTCAAGAACAAAGTGGTGAGGATCTTCACCGACAACACCACCACCATGTTCTACATCAGGAAGCAGGGCGGTACCAGATCCCCAGCCCTGTCCAAGGAGGCGCAGGATCTGTGGCATTGGGCCGTCGCCCAAGGGATATTTCTGGTGCTGTTTCATCTGGCAGGAATAAAAAACACCATCGCCGACTCGCTCAGCAGAGAGCTGCGCTCGTGCCACGAGTGGGAACTACGACAGGATCTAGTGGACCGCCTCTTCCGACGGTGGGGCACACCCCAGATCGATCTGTTCGCGACGGCGACGAACTCTAAGTGCCGGAGGTTCGCCAGCAGGTTTCCCCAGCCGAGGAGCATGGCCGATGCTTTCTCGTTCCCCTGGGAGGGCCTGTTCCTATATGCGTTCCCTCCATTGCCGCTGCTGATCCGGCTCATCAACCAGCTCAAGAGGTCACGGTGCAGGATGATCCTCGTCGCACCTGCGTGGCCGAGGCAGATATGGTTCCCGGACCTTCTGGACTTGTCAGTGTCCCCGTCAATCAAGCTGCCAGTGGACGCGGATCTTCTCTCCAGGGAAGGAGGCGCCATCCTCCATCACGACCCGAAGTCGCTGAACTTGCAGGCCTGGCTCCTGCAGCGTTAGAGTTTGGAGGTTACGACATACCGGCCAACTGCAGAGAGGTTCTTGCAAAGGCCAGGGCGTCCTCAACTCTTAAATGCTACGGACACAAATGGAAGAGGTTCTCTGTCTGGTGCCACGCACAGAAGATTAACCCTCTACGGATTACGGCTCCTCAAGTACTGCCGTACCTGCTGACGCTGGCCAAGGCTGGACTGGCGCACGCTTCCATCAAGATTCATCTTGCTGTGATCTCCCAATACACCAGAACCACGGGACGGACGTCTTTGTGGTCTCATCGTCTGGTGAAAGAATTCATGAAGGGACTGTTCAGATCGTGGGAGCTCAACGTGGTGCTGACCAAGCTCATGGGACCTCTGTTCGAGCCTCTGCACTCAGCTCTGTTGAAGTTCTTGTCATGGAAAACAGCGTTTCTTGTGGCCATCAAATCCGCACGACGGGTGGGAGAGATCCAGGCCCTTTCCTGCAAGCCCCCGTACTTGACTTTTCACGACACGAGGGTAGTGCTCAGGACGCACCCCTCCTTCATGCCCAAGGTGCCGTCGGACTTCCACCTCAACGAGCCCTTGGTGTTGCCTGTTTTCTTCCCGTCGCCTTTGTCACCGGCTGAAAGGACTTTGCACTTGCTGGATGTGGCTAGAGCGCTGAAGTCCTACGTGGACCGCACAAAGAGTTTTCGGAAGACGTCACAACTTTTTGTGAACTTTGGACCTGTCAATCAGGGGAAGGCTCTCTTGAAGGCTTCCATTTCCAGATGGCTCTCCGGCTGTATCATGTACTGTCATCGGTTGGCAAACCGACCGCTGCCTGGCCGTCTGAGATCCCATTCCACCAGAGCGATCGCAGCTACCACAGCGTTCCTATCTGGTGTGCCCTTGCTGGACATCTGCAGGGCTGCTACGTGGAGGTCGACGCACACCTTCACGAAATTCTACTGCGTCGACCGGGATTCCAGGGAGGAGTCCAGGGTCGGCCAAGCAGTGCTGCGCAACCTGTTCGCCTAAGGTGAGCCTGGTGAGGAGGTAAGAATTGCTTAATGTTGAGTTTTGGATGTAATGCTTAATGTTGAGCCTTTGCCACCTCCCGTGGTTGTGCATGTGTGTACTGCTATGTATTCTTTTATTCATGAGCATGTGAATCCATGCCAGACCCCATGCTGGAGAAGGAACAAGTTACTTACCTGTAACTGTTGTTCTCCAGCATTGGATCTTTCATGGATTCACATGCTTAGAATATTCCCCGTCGTCAGGCTGGGAATCCCCGGTACATTATATAGACCCTTTCCCGTAGGAAAACTTTTTCGACGCTATGCGTCCTATCCACCTCGTTTTGTATCATGCGTGCCCGCGCCGTCAGGACGCCATGATATAAATACAGGACCCGCCCCCGTGCTCCCTCAGATTTCAACCGTCTTTCAAAGTAGTGGGATCCTCGTGGTTACTGCTAGTCATAATAAGAGTGTATTTTCGCTTCGGCAACGTTACATTCTGGAAAAAATATGTCCGGAAAAGCTTTATTTCGTCCTTGTGCGACATGTGGACTCAAAAAAGTCTATGAAGGTGATGCCCACATGGATTGTATCTACTGTCTCCACCCGCACCACACGGCGGATACATGTGAGATATGCCAGGGTTTCTCCCAAAAAACCCTTAAAGACCGAAAAAGAAGGTTGGTCGACTGGCTTAACGACCGAGCGGGTGCCTATCCGGCATCAGAAGTTGGCTCCACGGCCTCCAGGAGCAAGTCGGAACCGCCCTCGAAGAAGGTGCGGCCTGTCGAAAAACGCCCTGCGGACAAGCATACGGAGAAGCATGCTGGGTCTTCCTCATCACACAAAAAGTCCTCCTCCTCCTCATCCTCTAAGACGGAGAGGCAAGCAGCATCCAAATCCTCCTCAGGGGACCGTCCTAGGTCTTCCGTGAGTCGAGACTCTTCAGCAGGGAAGTCGGCAACGAAATCAGCTACGAAGTCTAAAGGCTCGGTGCCGGCTACCTGCTCGTCGACCCCGGTGTCGCTGAAGATGCCTATTACTATTCAAGCAGCAGCGGTGGGGATTCCTTCGTCGACGGTGACTCAATCTATGGCCTGGCAGCCAGAGGTCTATGACCCGGCCCCCCCGGAGGTCCTACTGCAGCCAGACACGGCCGTGTCGGTGTCGTCGGTGGACGGAGAATGCGGCATGGTTATGCAGCCGTCGGACTTGGGCTTACGGCCTTCCAATTCGTCGACGATGAGTGCGAGTGGGGGTGTGGACCCTCTATCCTCGACGTTGCTGACCCCCCAGACGGTTTTGTCTCTGGATGTGCTAAATACACTTCAGAAGCTCCTGCAGCGTCTGGATACGCAGATCCCTCAGCCTGGCACTTCATCGTTGATATTTTCTGCACCTTCCATCGACGAGCAAGCTCAAGTAGCTCGCTCGACGACCAGAAGCCCGTCGGCCTCCCAGGCGGTGAAGGATCGTCCTCGAGCGCAGGAGGAGGGTGAGCTATCGGAGTCCGATTCTATACGAGGTGACTCAGGGTCGGACATTTCCCTGTCACCGTCGAGAGACCCAACATGGAATTCGGATGTAGAGGTAGAGTCTACGAGGAGCCAGGCACAACCATCTCCTCCGGATGATGTGGGAGCCTTCCATGCAATGATGGGAAAAGCGTGTTCCGAGTTCGGCTTAATTCCTGAGGAGCAAAAGAAAGACTGTTTTCTTTTTGATCACATGGGTCAAAGGAGGAAATCGGTATTTGCCATCCCAATCCTGGACCACGTGTGGCAAGAAGGCCTCAAGACGATACGTCATCCGTTCTCGGAACCGGCTATTAAGGGGCGTACTGAGAAAAAGTTTAAAGCTCCGGAGTCCACTCCAAAATGTCTAACATCACAGCCTCTGTCAGACTCTGTGGTATCGGCGGCAGCGGCTAGGAAGGCCAGAGTACAGCAAAAATGTTCAACCCCACCAGAAAGCGAGGCCAGTAGGCAGGACGCCTTTGGGAAAAAGGTGCTCTCAGTCGGCGCCACGACGGTAAGAGCAGCCAACTCCTTGGCGATTGTATCACGATACGATAGGGAGATGTGGCATAAAATAGCCCCTATCCTAGAACATTTGCCGGAAGAACATCGAAAAGCAGCCATGTTGCTAGTACGAGATGGTGAGGAGGCCTCGAACCACGCAATTAATATTGCGGTGGACCTAGCAGAGGCTGGTTTCAAACAAATCAATCATGGCGTAGTACTGCGTCGACAAGCGTGGCTCAAATGTACTACTTTCAGACCTGAAGTCCAGTACAAAGTCCTAGACATGCCATGCGAAGGAGAACATCTGTTTGGAGACAAGGTAGATGAAGCCTTGAAGGGGATGAAAGAAGACACGGATACCGCTAGGTCTCTCGGCGCCCTCCAGACAGGTAGAAGTTTTCGCTCTTTTCGCCCCTTCAAGGGTGCTTCCGGAAACTCCCGCTTTGGAGCCTCTAGGGACCGTGGATTTAACAGGCCCTCATACTCCTCACAAGGTTACAGACGTGCATCCGAGTCGGCACGTAGAGGCAGAGATTATCAAGCCTCCAGAAGACGCGGCTCGGGTCCCTCGTCGACGAAGGACAAGCAAACCAGCAACCAATGACGGCCTTCGGAACGTCCTGGGGGGTCGAGTCTCTCATCATATCGACCAATGGGAATGCATCACCACAGATCGATGGGTTCTGGACACGATTCGCATGGGTCATGCGCTGCAATTCAAAAACAAGCCTCCAAGTCTTCCGCCAGTGTTTCCGGCCCAGCCCCACCTTCGAGTTCTAAGACAAGAGGTGGCGCTTATGCTGCAAAAAGGAGCGGTAGAACGGGTTCCTGTGGCACAGGAAGGACAAGGGGTTTATTCCCGGTTCTTCGTTGTCAAGAAGCCAAATGGAAAATGGAGGCCCATTCTCGACCTGAGGGTACTCAACAAATGGCTAAAGAGCTCAAAATTCAAAATGCTAAAGCTCCAGGAGGTTATCAGGTCAGTGCAACCCATGGATTATCTGTCGTCGCTAGTCCTTCAGGACGCATATTTTCATATCCCAATACGTCCACGACACAGGAGATATTTAAGGTTCGTCGTGGGGCAAAAGCATTTTCAGTTCAAGGTCCTCCCGTTCGGTCTCAAGTCCTCCCCCAGGACGTTCACCAAGTGTTTGGCCCCTATAGCGGCCCATTTAAGGAAGGACGGTCACCATGTCTATCCCTATCTAGACGACTGGCTGGTCAGAGGTTCGTCCATGGAACAAACACGAAACAGTCTGGGGGCCACGATGTCCCTCTTACAGGAACTGGGCTTCGCGATAAACTTCAGCAAGTCCTCCGTATGGCCTTCGAGGACCTTGGTCTTTCTAGGAGCGGAGTTTCAGACGCACACAAGCCTTGTAAGACCATCCAGCGAAAGGATACAGAAGCTACAAAGCAAGGCGTCGGAATGGAGATGCGGTACCAGGGTGTCGGTGCGCAAATACATGTCCCTGTTAGGGACCATGTCATCCTGCATTCCGTTGATAAACAACTGCCGTCTGTTTATGAGGCCTTGCCAGGAATTTCTAGCGGACCGTTGGGCGCAGAGCCAAGGTCGCTGGTCCGACAGACTGGTCATCGACGAACAACTGGTACAAGCACTCTGTTGGTGGAGAGCTTCTACTCATTTAACGAAAGGAATGCCTCTGGTGGAACCGGAGTTCCAGAAGACGGTGGTGACGGATGCATCGCTGAGCGGATGGGGAGCTCATCTGGATACGTTACAGGTACAAGGCCGGTGGTCGTTACAAGAGTCCTCCCTGCATATCAACCTGCTAGAACTGAGAGCAGTGCGGTGGGCTCTAAAATCTTTTCTTCCTCAATTGAGAGACTCTGTGGTGCGTGTCATGACGGACAACACGACTACAATGTTTTACCTACGGAAACAAGGAGGAACACGTTCCAGGTCCCTGTCGATGGAGGCACAGAAAATCTGGCATTGGGCCCTGCAACACAACATGCTAATCTTGGCGTTCCACCTGCCAGGCGTGAGAAATGTGGAGGCCGATGCCCTCAGCAGGGAAATGAACGAAGTTCACGAATGGGTGCTGAACGACCAGCAACTACAACATGTATTCAAGAAGTGGGGACATCCTTCCATCGATCTGTTCGCGACGAAGGACAACAGGAAATGCCCGCAGTATGCAAGCAGATGGCCTCAGCAGGGCTCACTGGGGGATGCGTTCTCCTTCCCATGGACGAACAAATTTCTGTACTCATTCCCTCCATTTCCTCTTATCCGGAGGACGTTGCAATGGATCCTCAAGTACCCATGTCGGGTGATTCTGGTGGCCCCGTATTGGGCCAGACAGGTGTGGTTTTCAGACCTGCTGCACATGGCGGCGGCGGAGCCAATGAGGTTCAGGAAGATCCCCAACCTGCTGTCTCGACAGGAGGGTATTGTTTGGCATCACGACCCGGACAGCCTCAAGTTGACGGCCTGGCTCCTGACTTCGCCGAATTTGGTCAGCTAACGATTCCGGAGGAGTGTCGTCGTATTCTGCAAGCGGCAAGAGCACCTTCCACAAACACTTCATACTCGTACAAATGGAGGAGTTTCTGTCAGTGGTGTGGGGATCACCCAGGTTTGGTTCCGCAGTCGATTACGCCGGAACAGCTCCTTCCATACTTGCTGTTCTTAGCTCAAAAGGGCTTATCGGTGTCGTCGATAAAAGTACACCTGGCCGCCATCTCCAGGTTTACACGTCAACGACATTCCGCACCACTATTCAGCGACCGCCTGATTAAGCACTTCCTTAAGGGTCTGTTTAGGAGTTTCCCTCCCGAGAAGAGATTTCCTCCGGTGTGGAGCCTCAATCTGGTGTTAGCGTCTCTTATGAAACCTCCTTTTGAACCAATGTCATCGTCTCTAAAGTTTTTGTCGTGGAAATTGGCCTTCCTGGTGGCCATCACTTCAGCCCGACGTATTTCGGAAATCCAAGCTCTAATGGTAGACCCACCATACTTAAGATTTTTCAAGAACAAGGTGGTCCTTGCCACTAACCCACAGTTCATACCGAAAGCTCCTTCAGTGTTCCATAAACATTCCTCTATTGTCTTACCTACGTTTTTTCCAGAGCCATGCTCGGGAGCGGAGCGCACGTTACACACATTAGACGTGAAAAGGGCTCTCGAGTTTCATCTGCATCGCACGCAACCTTTCAGGAAAACGAGGCAATTGTTCGTGGCCTATGGTTTGGGTGCTAAAGGCAAAGCTATTTCAAAGCAAGGACTGTCAAGATGGGTATCGTCTACCATTTCGTACTGCCATTCCAAGGCTGGGATGCCTCTTCTGCGACGCCCAAGAGCTCATTCAACTAGAGCGCGGCGGCATCGTCGACGGCGCTGTGGTCTGGAGTCCCTCTGGGGGACATCTGCATGGCGGCTACCTGGGCGGCTACACACACTTTTACCCGCCATTACTGCCTGCCACAACAACATGCCGAAGATACTCGGATGGGACAGGCGGTGCTTCGACACCTATTCCAATAAGGTACGCCCCGGTTGAGGGGTTAGATCTTGTTGCAATTATGATTGAATATTGTTCGTTTTCTATGTTAACTATTGCTGATGGGTACACGACCATAGGGAACGGGCATTGTGAGAAAAGTATATGAGTTTGCATGCACGCCTCCTCTTTTCGGGATGGTACTGCTATGTAATCTATTCTAAGCATGTGAATCCATGAAAGATCCAATGCTGGAGAAGGGAATAGTTTCTTACCTGTAACTCCATTTCTCCAGCATTGGTATCTTTCATGGATTCACATGCGCCCGCCTGCCTCCCCTGAGCATGCAAACTGGTTCCCCCACTACTTTGGGGGCCGAAATCTGAGGGAGCGCGGGGGCGGGTCCTGTATTTATATCATGGCGTCCTGACGGCGCGGGCACGCATGATACAAAACGAGGTGGATAGGACGCATAGCGTGGAAAAAGTTTTCCTACGGGAAAGGGTCTATATAATGTACCGGGATTCCCAGCCTGACGACGGGGAATATTCTAAGCATGTGAATCCATGAAAGATACGAATGCTGGAGAAATGGAGTTACAGGTAAGAAACTATTCCCTTCTCCAGCATGGGTCTGGCATGGATTCACATGCAAACCCTCCCGCCTACCCCTCTGCGGCTCTTCACTTGGTCATACTGCCACTTCACGTGCTACCAAATCTGAAGATGGCTGCCAGAGGCGGGGCTTAGGGAGATGGCAGTCATTGGCTGTGGTCAGTATGACGCAGAGATCAGTAATTGGTTACTACTACGAAAGACAGATCAGAAACGAAACTGATACTGATTTTTCTTTACCGAGGATTCCCAGCCTGACGACGGGGAATATTCATGAGCATGTGAATCCATGCCAGACCCATGCTGGAGAACAACAGTTACAGGTAAGTAACTTGTTCCTTCCTTCAACCATTGGTTTTCCATTTTATGTATAAGGCAGGGAAGTTCCGGGACATCAGAGCCAATCAGGAGCGATTCAGGCAACGTTGGCATCACGGCTGCTTTTATACCCATTTGCACGCCTGCTAATTTTACGTTTATTTTCTTAAGGGGATATATTTTGACATCTCCGTGAACGAAGCGAATGGGTATACTTTCATTCGAGCTCTTCACCTCTCTTACCCCAGTTCTGGTTGGACGGCGGTCTGTAAACTTCTGGAGTCTAACAACGCTCTGGTTGGCCGGCCTTCTAACTCAGCCTCACACACAAATGGATAGGTGGCTTTGTGACTTGGGACTGCACTGTATTGATCCACCTCTTTCCCACCAGCTCGTTCGAAACTCCCTATGTCCATCGGTTCTGACTTGGACTTCTTTGGACAAAGCCTTGCCAAGTGCCCCCATTCTCCACATTCAAAACATTGGGGGCCCCGCAGTGGGGCACCTGGATTTCGGGGAGGGAGCATTGGGCCGGGGGTTTCATAGTTAGGTCGGGGTCTTGTTGGCTCACAGTCTGGTCTGCGGAGCATTGAGTTCGGCCACCGTGAACCACTAGCCTATCTGGAACCTGAATTGTTGGGGATTCCGGTGGCCTTGACCAGAGGTGGATAAGTTGTCAGCTTCCTTTGTCCAGCTTTCTGATATGTGGAAGCTATGTCTACTGCTTCAAGTAAGGTAGGTTTATGATGTTGGCGAACCCATCTCTGCATCGGAGGAGGAAGGGCTTCGACAAACTGCTCTAGGACCACTTTTTGACCACTTCCCGTACAGTTGCAGAAGTGGTTTCTAACCACTTATCTCCAAGTTCCTTTACCCTATAAAA
This sequence comes from Ambystoma mexicanum, assembly GCF_040938575.1. NCBI lineage: Eukaryota > Metazoa > Chordata > Amphibia > Caudata > Ambystomatidae > Ambystoma > Ambystoma mexicanum. Next base: position 1,504,965,265 of record NC_090932.1, on the reverse strand, counting down.
CAACTGTCGGGGTGTTTCCTCTGCTAGCAACTTGGTTTCTCTGAATTTGATCCTGTAGGCCTCTTCATCGTGGCCCATCCTCTCTAGGACGACTCGTTTCATCTCAGGGTACGCGGTATCTCCGATGGGGTTAGCGGCCTGGTATGCGCTTTGCATCTCCCCCGTCATGAGGGGAGCAATATAGTGTGTCCATCTTTCAGTCTGCCACTGAGCATTTCGGGCCACCCTTTCAAAGTTGACAAAGAAATGGGCAGGGTCTTCCCCGGGGAGTACTTCTGCAGTACCGACGCAGGTACTTGTGGCTGGGCTCTTAATGCTGTGGCTTCGAGCAGCTGTGCCTGTTGCATTTGGATAGCTTGTTGGAAGGCCTGCCTGTCAGTCTAGAGCTGCAAGGCTTGCTTCAGCAGTTGTTGTTCCTCTGTTTACGACTTTATCAGCTCTTCCATCGTGTTTCTTTATCCCACTTCTGACACCAAATGTGGATAGTTGAAAATAAGCAGACCACTCTTTGATTCTTCAAACTCAACTGGCTTTTATTTTTGGGAAAATAACGGCCTTCTTTAATTTTGGAAGTATTCAACTGGTGTTCAGCTCCACTCTTCAGAGGACCGAACTCTGTGTTAACGTGGTCTCAGACTGCTCTATCAGGTTACTCTCACAGATTGGTTGCCTCTCAGAAAGGGACGTCCCTGTGTTCATCAGTTCGGAAATTGATCATTAATAGTCACATTTCTTCTAAAAGTCTATAATTTCACAGTGCCTCTCAAAGTTCGCTTTTCCTCTTCCTCTTTCCGTGACCAGGAGGAAGGTATCTTGGTCAGTCTTAGAGCCGGAGCTACTGCAGCCTCCAACTTCGGGCTATAAGGCTTCCTTATAAAGCGTTATTCGGTCGGCTACCTTTCTCTCCGTTCACTTCCATCCCCACTCTCACGCCACTCACCTTTCATCCAGTACCTTCACCAGCGGCGCTTCTCTGTGCCCCCGAGCGCTCCGCCCCTCCTCGCTCGCTCAAGGGGAGCTTCAGGGCTCGGCAAGGCAACATCCGTTCAGTCGCCAGCGTTGCTGATTCGCTGTGCGAGTCAGGCCCTCTGTCCCTGCTGATACTTATAGCAAAGCACCCTGATAGTTTCCATTGGTTTACGCAAAATGTTATGGATAAGTTGGATTATCCGTGCACTAAGGTATATGTGGATGCTCTATGTGGTCTATTGCTAAAGTGTCATGAAGGTGTTGAGGTAGGTGATTCTTATGCAACATGGTCAAAATGTATGTCATGTCCCACAGAGTTGGGATGTACAGCAAATGTTATGGATTTATAGCAAATTGTGTGGCATTTCTTTAAAGAGTGCCATATGTTATGGATGTATTGCTTAAGTGTAATGGAGCTACCAGAATAGGTGCCGAATGTTATGGATGCATTGCTAACGCAATATGGTAGTACCAGATTAGGAGCCAAATGTTATGGATGTATTGCTAAAGTGTTATGGTGGTGCCAGTTTGTATGTCCGATGTTATGGACGCATTGCTGAAGCGGTATTGAGGTGTTGTATTCTGTTTGTGTGGAAGGAGTGGAGGTCTGTTTTGTTTTTGTGTCTGTTTGCGTGCAGAGCAGGGAGGGCGCCAAAGGGAAGGTAGGCCTACAGTAATTTTGTGCTGAAGCACTGAGTAGCATATGTTATATTAAAGGTTCTAGTATTGCGCACTTTTGCCACCTGCGTGGTCTCTTGGCGCTCTGGTGGATCTGCAATGCAAGCAGGGTGGCAGGGTTTGTTAGTAGGACTGAGCGGGAGAAGAGCGAGAAACCAGTTACTGAGAATAGGTGTGTTTTTGGTTGGTAGGCAGCGTGGTACTTAGGTGAGATTGTGTATGTTTTCTTTCCTTGTCGGGGCGTTGTGAAGTGCGTGCGGTTTGTGGTCCTGTATAGTGTTGTGTTTAGTTCAGAGTTTGAGAAGGCGTATGCAGAGGGGTGAGTTTTTAGTATGGTTAGTTAATGGCAATATATTTCCTACCCACGACATTCGGACTAAATGCAACCCATATCCCTCCCCCTGTTGTTCATTCTGGTGCGAAGCAATTACCACCCCCCTCAAATTCCTTAAGGAAAGAAGCATTCCATGTCTCACGGCACAGATTCTTACCCCAAACCCGTTCCTTTGTATGACACATTTCACACCCAAGGCAGTCCATTTTAGTGTGATACATCTACCTCCCTTGTTCGTCCATTCCATTGAGGGATGCTTCCCACCTTCAGCGCTCTATCAAGGTTAGATCCACTTCTGGTCCCAACCGCCCTTCCAAATGAGATGCCTCTCCCATCCCCCGCCCTCCACCCCAATGCGACACACACTCCTCACTCTTAATTAATACATCTGTGTGTGTTACAATTCCTACTCCTATCATTCTATTAGGTTTGATGCATTTCTCATCCCAATTAATCCTTCTCTATATAGTGTCTGTTTCAGGGCGCAGCGAGGAGCATAAAGCTTCACTGTACTAGTGGACTGGATGTTGAAAGTGGCTAGCCTGCACATACATGCTATGTGCGAGAGTGCCTGATTACACAAATAGTGTGCATGCTGATGAGGCAGACCTGTGCGGGTAGGTTAAATGCCGTTAGGAGTATGGTATCAGGTTTTTCTACTATCGGCCTTTGCTGGGGTACTTTAGCGGTTGTATTCCCGTATTTTCAGGCTGGTTTCTTGTGCTGGGTTTTGTCTGGTTTGGCTTGTTGTATTGTGTTGATGGGGGTCGGTTCCTTTGCTCGGTCTTGGTTGATGTCTGGTGTGTTCTCTCAATCCATGGCTTTGCTGGGCTCCTTTTCTATGCATTTGTTTCTTTCGAGGTGCATAGATGTTGCTTAGTCGTTTTCATCCTTTTGGGAACTGAAGAGCCAGGTTTTTAAAAACATTCTGAATTTTAGATGGTCCTCCATAGTTGGCATTTCTCTCGGGAGGGAGTTCCAGAGTTTTAGGGTTATGCAAGAGAAGGCTGATACGCCATGCTTTTTTCTTGTGTACAGTTTAGGTTCTAGGCGAATGTCGTTGCTGGATCTAAGGGTTCTTGTTGGTTTGTAGATGGTGGTTTTCCTTTTTATGAATTCCGCTCCCTAGCCTTGGATTTCTCTGTGTGTTATGTACATTATTTTGAAGATGATGCGTTTTTTGACTGGCAGCCAGTGTTGCATCCTTAGTGCTGGTATGATGACATGATATGATAGGTCATTTATAACACGCTTAATACCCAGAGGTTTCCAAGCGCGGACCCGGGGATCGAACCTGTGGTGCTCCGTGTCGTCTTGCTTCCAAGGCGAGCACGTTGCCCCTAAGCTATCCTCCCGAGAGGTGATGTGGTCTCTTCGGGTGAGTTTGATGAGAGGTCTGGCAGCTGCATTCTGTATTTGCTGAATAGTATAGCAGAATTGCATGTACAGAGCAGGGGAAGTAAAGCACTGGATACCAGCAGTTAATGAGAACAAATCGTATGGAGAAATAATGCATGGAAAAAATGGGCTTAGAAGAGTGGGCAGCGAGAAGTTTAATGATTCATACAATACTGTAGGAAAGTGCCATAAATATGAGCGGGTAATGAACTTCTTCCCACAAATAGTCTTCACTGTTAGTTTAATCATGGCTGCCTTGTTAAAAAAAAAAAAGGAAATCCAGGTTCCTTCTCTTTACCGTGTGGAGCAGAATACGGTGTGGGAACTGCTACGCTACATGCTAAATCTACTTGATTATCGAAAAGCTCGTGGTATTTAGTGTGCACCCGGAGGATGCGACTTTTATTGCACAGTTAAGAGAAATGTAATGGTTAAGTGAAAGCTGCGTTTTCGTTCTCTTTGAAAGACGAAGACCAGTGAGGGAACAAAAGCTTCGTGGGTGTGGACAATTAAAAGTTAAATGATGACGTTTTCGGTGAATGGTTCCATGCGTGCTTGGTCACGCAGTACGCATGAAAAAGATGAAGAGCTGTAAAGGGTTAATGATTATGACGCACTGCAGTACTGGTCAGGAAGTGATCTTGAGGCTAATAGGGCCTCCGCGTAATACCAGGAATGGCTGCCGCGTAATCCCACTGGAATGGGGGCATGAGTGCGACGCGTGTGCAGTCACTAGCTGAATGGTGTAAATGAAATGATGACAGTGCTGCCTGTTCACGTAAGATCTGCTGATCCATACTCCTTTAAGGTTGGAGTTCACTCCACAAATGCGAATAGCATAGGGCAATACGAGATGTTCCAGTTTTGAATGCAGTAAGAATTTACAGTGAGAAAAGTTAGAATCTGCATTATCTGTGAGGCTTTCACTGCGAGCAACAATTTTGTGTGATACCGGTTTAAAGTGTTAGATATCGTGTCAGGTGTAGGATCAGAGATGTTTACAGCTATTAAAGCACTTGGAGGATTTTTTTGTGAGCTGTCATATAATTTATGTATGAATTGTACTAGGGGTTGTAAATATGGTGGGAGGTGACAAGAGATTATTGGGAAGAGTTTATTGATAACAGGTTATGTTATGATTGTAGTTTTATTATAGGAACGTATGTGAAGCATGTCTGTCAATTGGTATGTGTAGCGCTAGTAGGTATTGTTTATAAATTTAAATATATGTGGGGGTATGTTAAAGGAGTGTTGAATCTGGTGTATTGGTTATTCGGCATAACAGATGTGTACCAAATGTTTTGGGTGTATGGTGTATTATTTGGGCATTATTGGTTTGCGCCAGATGTTGTTGTGTGGAAGGAGAGGTGTATTGTAATCTCAGTCTTGCCTGCGTAGAAAAGAGTGTGTTGTATTATGCTTGTGTGGATGAGTGATGTCATGAGTGGTGAGCAGAATACATAGAATGAAGTGACCCAGGTGTTCCAGCCAAGGTGTTCCAGGTTTGTCAGTTGGAAGGATTTAGCCTGGGCGGTGGGCACTGGTGGGTCCAGCTCCATTGTAATTTACCAAGATGTGATTTATGAAGATGTACAATACATCTACTTGCATGGAAACATACCTGATCGTCCTGGACATCACTTCATAACAGTATGGAGGAGACAACACTAGGAAGGCAATCCTTAAACTGAAACAAATCTACCCAAAGAAGGATCAAGAGGACGGAGAACCAAAGCAAATGACACCCGAGAACTTGTGCGGAGAACAAATCCAGAGGGACTCTTACATAAATGAAATAGACACATAAATGCCTAATCGATATCCCAGGGGATGCCAGGACCATGCCGAGTTTATAGCCATGTGGGCCAGAACAACAACCATACCAAGCTGGATAGGTAGTGCAAAGTGTGTCCAAGGGCAGGCAGAAGTCACAACCATGTCAGTCATAACGACGGTCACAACAAGCTCAAAGGGTAGTCCGATGCGCATGATTAAGTCTGAATCAGGTAGACTCCAAATGAAGAACAGGAGACCAGGAATGGCTGCTGGTAACACATCAAGTAGGTCACAAACGTGTATTGAGTATCACAGCCCCTTATGTGGATCTGGGTGAAGTAAAGCCTATTCTTTGGCCTGCACTTGGCAACTTCATGCATGTACTAATATCCCATGTATGTGTGCAAAGAAGGGGGAATGCTGGGAAATATGTTTTTTGGAGGTTGTGGCAGCGCATCTCTGCAATCACACAACTGAACCGAACCCTGTAGCAGCCCTCATGCCACCAGCGAGTCTCACATGCCTTATGGGGTATGTCCTGGTTGAATGTAGGAGAGCCTAGCCCGCGGTAAACCTTACATGACATGGGGTGAATGGTGGCCGTGGGTTTGGAACATAACACTGCCTGGCTTTGGTCTCAATACTTTGGATGATGCTCTTCCCATATATTGTATTGGCAAGGCCCTAAATGCCTTTCTTCAGACTCCTCTTATTCTGAGGACTCTGGAAGTTTTGGTTATCCGTCAAACCCCTCTATGATTCTTGGTGGTCCCAAACTGGCTTAGCCAGGTGAGGGTTTGAGAGCTGAATCTATTTTTCCAGCAGTAAGGGTCCACACTTGACCCCTTCCGTTTAAGCTCGATTCTAGAAAATGTAACGTATGCCCACCTGTGACTCACTAACAAAAACATGGCCATCATACCTGCGACGAGTAAAGATGGTACAAGAGCAAGTGGCTTTAAGCTTAATCTTCTTTTAGCCAGCCGCCTTGGATGATGACATTTCCTTCATGATTTACGTAGCCGACAGGAGTCTACTGATTTCTGTAAGCACTACCTTCCCACTTTTGGTAGGCAACTGATCTCTCCCAGAGGATTTGTTTCCTTGAAAAATGAGACCCTGAAGTTACACTTTGATGGGCTTCTATATCCTATTAGTGAGCCTTTTGCCAAATGGCATTTGAACCTGGTTCTAGGCTCTATATGCCTAAACGTTTCAAGCCTGTGGCTTCATGTGAACCAGACTTATTGCCACAAGAAGAGCAGTCTTCCAAGACAATAACGTAGGTGAAAACAATTCGCAAACAACAGGCCCTTTCTTCAAAGGAGTCATAGATCAAGTTACAAAGGGACACAGTGGTACTACATACCATTATTTTCTTCATGCCTAATGTCCAGATCTTCTTAATTCAGAGATCGTCATTCCAGTCTACCATCATCGACCATATGCAAGTGCACTGCGGGTTGCCTCGGAACTCAGCAGAAAAGAATTCTAAAAGGAGTCTAAAAAAGGAGTGTACGCCAGGCAAAAAGCAATGCAATTTGTTCTGGGCTCAGTTACAGCTGGGAAAGCACAATTCAATCAGAATACGTAACATAACTGCGTGAAAAGCACTGTCGAAGTTATGCCCCAAAGAACTGGACATGGTGAACGTTACGCTGCCCACAGCAGAATAACGCAAAGCATGTTCTACTGTTTGGGTGTGGTTTAAATAGTCTCAGGTAAAGTAGTCCAGGTAAAATAGTCCCAGGCCTTCCATACCCAGGTAGTCCAGGTAAAGTAGTCCCAGGCCTGCCACACCCAAAAGACTAGACCGCATAGCTCAGTTCCTTGTAACTGAGCTATGTGTGTGCCTCCATGTTGGCTGAACCCCCCTCCCCACCCCCAAGTTAAATAGTCCCAAGTAAATAGTCCCATTCTAATGTTGGTCTTCATGATGGTTATGAACCACAAGCCCCCACTCAGCTACTTTTGTTTTGGGTATATGCACTCTTTTTAGTCTGGTCACATCACCCCCATCATCTTCCCAGTTTTCCAAGGGTGCCTCTTTTATTATACACCTCCGCCCATCCTTATCGCATGAAATCCACCATGCATTGTAGTTGTCTAAATCCTCAGGTTGTGTTGTTACCCAAACAACGTGATTATCAGTCTTTTCATCCTTTGTTAATGTGTTAGTATGTTAATTTTTGCCTTTAGTATAGGGTCTAAACAGGGTTTTGCCAATGCAGAAGGTGACGAGCATGAAGACCAATGCGGGGACAGTTACTCTAAATATTCTGGAAAGCCAAGCATGTACCCAAGTGAAGATGCTGTCCAGCCAGTTGTTTGACTGTACCCCACTATCTTCATTTGTCATCATTTCGTGGAGTATCTGTATTTCACAGATTGCTGCTTTCAAAGTTCCATTTGAAGCTTCTCCATCGGGCAATGCTGTGCAGCAACTGCTTCCAATTTTAGCACAAACTCCTCATTCAATAGTGTTATACCAACATGATCACACAGATGCACGACATGAGGTCTCAACTGGCGAATCAGGCTTCGGCGGAATTTCCCCTTTTATTCTGTAAATTTCCTCCTTGACTTGACTTCACATCAACTTTCTAACGCCCCGTCTGATCGCCGGCTTTTGCACCTGTGTGGGTCTTTGAAACTTATTGAAACTAAGAACTGATACCCCTTGTAAAAATCATGTTTTTCTAGTTGATTATGTACAAGTAATAAAAAAAAAAAAAAAAAAAAAAAATTGTGTTAAGAAGGTCCAAAACAAATCTGTTTTGAAGAGCCACTAGACGCAGATATCTCTCTTCTTTTACTTCTTTTACTGCATTTAGGCTGTTACGCTCACCTGGTATCCACAGGGACGCCACCCAGCCCTGGTTGGACGATTTGCACTCTCAAACCCTCTCCAGTTCCTTGGTTAGGCCTCTGGTTAAAGATGGGTCTGCAATATAGGAGAGTTGGATTCAATACCAGATTGTCTTTGTTTTCCCACCTCCCTGGGCCTCAACTCCTTCCTCCCCAATGGGCCTTCTCCTCACCTTAATATTGTAAAAGGTGGATTCTCCGTCCTGCTCCTCATGGCAGGGGCGTGTAGATGTGGGGGGCGAGCAGCGACCAAGTTACTTCACTGGTGCAAGCCCCCCTTGTGGGAATCCAGGCCTGCTGCGACTCCGTAGGTTTGCTGCTTTACAGTCTTTATATGCAGTTCTTATGTTCCTCTTAGTTCGAATAATAATGTCTACTATTGCTTCTTTCCTTTTAGGTATGGAAAGGTATTTTGGTGTTGTCATGCAGTTTGAAGATGAGCATGGGCCGGCAGGCGAAAACGCGTTGTGCGCGATGCTGTCCGGTGAGTAATGCGTGATGCGCTGCGCTGTTTCACCTTTTATATTACTAACCTGTGTCTTTTCTCTCCTTGCAGGTTGCGATGTTCCTCGCAGAGCGCCGTAATGTTCCAGCAATGATACTGACCAGGAGATGACTACCCAGGTAAGAATTGTGTGGCTTTCTTCATCCGTGAGGAAACGTGAGTAAACGCTTACTAATGCTGTCTTTCTTTCTCCTCTTTCCAGGTTATGGTATTCCAGGATGCATGCGGTGCCGGATGATGGAGTTCGTACCTTCAGGTGAGTGGAACTGAAGTCCGCGATGGATTGAAGACAGGATACTGTTCCAGGTAAGTTTTGTAGTGTTCTTTCTCTCTCTGCAGGTCCTTTGTTTCAGGTAAGCTGGCATCAAAGAACTGGACACGGTGAGCGTTACGCTACCCACAGTAGAATAACGCAAAGCATGTTCTGCTGTTTGGGTGCGGTTTAAATAGTCTCAGGTAAAGTAGTCCAGGTAAAATAGTCCCAGGCCTGCCACACCCAAAGTAGTCCAGGTAAAGTAGTCCCAGGCCTGCCACACCCAAAAGACTAGACCGCATAGCTCAGTTCCTTGTAACTGAGCTATGTGTGCGCCTTCATGTTGGCTGAACCCCCCTATGTTAAATAGTCCCAAGTAAATAGTCCCATTCTAATGTTGGTCTTCATGATGGTTATGAGCCTGGTGCGAAAGGCACCAGGACTGACTTCAAGAGAGTCATGGATGAGGTTTCAAGGCCTTTGACCTGGCCCTAACTGGAAGGCTGACTTGCCAGTGAGGGCCAGGGGCAAGGGTCATGACAGCACTCCCCCCTCCCCCCCATGACCACTCTCACGGTGGCACTTCTGCCTGGTCCTGGTTTGGCTGGGTAATTCTGATGGAACTGTTTAATTAAGCGAGGTGCATGGATGTATTCACTAGGTTCCCATGATCTGTCTTGAGGACTGTATCCCTTCCGATGAACTAAGTAGTATAGTTTGGATCTGGTGTATTTTGAGTCTAGGATATCCTTTACTTCAAACTCTGGTTCTCCGTCAACTAATACTGGTTTTGGTGGTGTTGTAACCCGAGTACCGGGTTGTACCGGTTTCAGGAGTGATACGTGAAACACAGGATGAATCTGCATAGTGGGTGGTAGGGCTAATTTAACTGCCACTGGATTTATTATGGATTCAATAGAATAAGGTCCCAGATATTGGGGATGAAAGGTCCGAGTCCCCTTTCATGGGCACTTATTTTGATGCTAACCAGACCTTGTCTCCAATTTGATAGTCGGGGGCTTTTCTACGATGTTGGTCAGCAAATTTCTTTTGTCTGTTCTTGGCTTGGAGTAAATGTTCTGCCGCTTCTTTGAAGGCCTGAGAAATAGTCGTATGTAGGGTTTTAACCACTGGCATTTCCAAAGGGGTTGGGAGATCCAATTCTGAAGTATGTGGATGTCTACCATATATAGTGTAGAAAGGAGTCTGTCCAGTGCTGGTGTGCAATGAATTATTATAGGCATATTCAGCTCTCCATAACAAGTCCTTCCAATTTCTTTCCACTTGATGTAAAATGCAACGTAATTATTGCTCGAGGCTTTGGTTTGTTCTTTCTGTTTGGCCATCTGTTTGAGGATGGTGACTTGTGGATAGTCGAATGTCAATTTGGGCCATTGAACAGCATTTCCTCCAGAAGTTGGATACGAACTGACTACCTCGATCTGAGATCAAGACCGATGGAAAGCCATGTAGCCGTACGATTTCCTCCAGGAATACTTTTGCAAAGTTGGATGCATTTGGAAGACCCTTAAAAGGAATAAAGTGTGCCATTTTAGAGAACAAGTCTACAACTACTAAGATGGTGTTGAATCCTTGACTGGGAGGTAGATCCGTAATGAAATCAAGGGACAGTGTGTGCCATGGTGCGGGAGGAATTTCCAATGGTTGGAGAAGACTAGCTGGTTTCTGCTTTTGGGACTTGCTTTGTGCACACACACCGCAAGATTGGATAAATTGTATGATGTCTTTACGCCATGTGGGCCACCAATTGTTTTGTTTTACTTTAGTTAGAGTTTTGGCAATTCCAGGATGACCTTCAATCAGGGAGTCGTGGTAACCCAAAATAACCTGCTCTTGTAAATCTTTACTTGGCAAGTATAGACGGTTCCTAAAATATGGTAACTGGTCTTTCTCCAGCATGGGGTCTGGCATGGATTCACATGCTCATGAATATTCCCCGTCGTCAGGCTGGGAATCCTCGGTAAAGAAAAAATCAGTATCAGTTTCGTTTCTGATCTGTCTTTCTTAGTAGTAACCAATCACTGATCTCTGGGTCATACTGTCCCCAGCCAATGACTGCCTTCTCCCTAAGCCCCGCCTCTGGCAGCCATCCTCAGATTTTTACCGCACGCTCAAGTGTTGGGAGTCCTAGTGTTTAGCTCTGGAGATTTTTGCTGTGTTTTCACGTTTTTTCCAGGAGATTTCTCATTTTTTCGATTTAATCGAGCCTTAAGCTCCACCGCTTCTACTTCCGATAACGGGGACCCGTTTTGGAATTCTTCTACGCCCCTCAAGGGTGAGCTTTTTGTCGAGTTCACACTTGGAGGATTCCGGTAGATCTGTGTCCTACCTCAACGGACATGGCCCAGGACAAGGGGAGCTCGACGCCCGGATACAAGCTGTTCAGGAACTGCCCTGGATGTGGATTATATAACGTTTTCAAGGAGGACGAGCATTCGCAATGCCTCTACTGCCTCCATGGGGACAAGACGCACGTGGAGAAGGACTGTGCGTTCTGCAAGAACCTTTCGGAACGGACTAAACAAGATCGTCGTTTCCGCCTCGCCACCTGGCTGGAGAAGGGCACAGCAAGTGAGAAGGCGAAGAAGATGTCTGAGCGGGCTTCTAAGTCCTTTGAGGGCGCCCCGGCGACGGGGGCCCAACAGAAGGCCAAGCACCGCGAGTCCGCGGGCTCCGGGAGCGCCGAAAGGTCGGGCTCTTCGGTTGCCAAGCCGGGCGCTACTTCCCCGGCACGTTCGACCACGAGCCAGCGCTCTGGTTCGGGGAAGAGGAAGTCTGAGAACCCGGGTAGGCCGCTGGAGCGGACCCGGTCGATCTCGAAGGGGGAGCGAGGCGCTGATCCTCCCCCCAAGGCAAAGGCCCAGGATGCACCTAAGGTGGTGAGGGCTTTGATCCACCCAGCTAAGGCCTCTACCGAAGTGGTTGCTGTGCCCCTGGCGGAGCCGGCTGAGACTACGGCAATGGAAACGGCCTCTGGGCCCAGAGTATCCCTGCCACCTCAGAGGGAATCCTCTTTCCAGCCCGTCGCTAAGACCCCTGTGAAGCCCCCGGCTGAAAAAGAGGGGGGGGGGCGGTGGCCATTACAGACTCGGAATCAGCCTCTGAGGAGGAACTGGTAGAGACCGAGGAGGGCCTCAACGAAAGGTCCATAGGCCTCAACGAGAGGTTCAGAAACCTCAACGAGAGGTTCGAGAAGGTTCGATCCCAGGGGGCGGTCCCTGCTGACGTGATCGAAGAGAGCGACGACGAACAGGGCCCAATGGAGCGGCTATACCGTCCGTCGCAGCCATTGCCCGAGCCCCAGGATAGCTCGGCAGCCATTTTGTTGGCAATCCAATCCTTATGTACCGAGATAAGGACGAGATTACCATGCACCCCGACGGAGGAGACAGAACCAGGCTCGTCGGGAAGCCCTCCGAACAAGCGGGGGAGAGTCCACCCCGCTCCGCCCTTCGTGCCTGCGAGACCGGTGGACCCCTCATCCCCCTCGCCGGGAGAGGATACGGCGACAGATAAGGCGATGGGGGCGGACGACGACGGTGGCGATGACGCAGCAGACATCCCGTCATCACCCCCCCCCCCGCGGGCATCCCCAGCCGACGAGGTTGGCTCTTTCCACGCCATGATAACCAGGGCAGCCAAGTTCTTCCAGCTCTGCCCTGAAGAACAGAAAAAGGAGGGGTTTCTGTACCAACGACGAGAGGCTAAGAGAAAGACGGCCCTCGCGGTGCCTTTACTCAACGACATCTGGGACGAGGGCCTTGCAGTCCTCAAGAACCCTGCCACGACACCCGCCAAGAGGGACAGGTACGAGAAGAAGTACCGAGTCCCTGATGCCTCCCCCTTGTGCCTCAGGACCCAGCCCGCGCCGGACTCGGTCATCTCGGCAGCGGCTAAGAAGAAGGCAGCGGGCACGGCGGCTTCAACTTCCACTTCCCTGCCGGACAGCGAGGGCAAGAAGTTGGACTCTATGGGACGACGAGTCATCTCGTCGGCGGCAACGACGATTAAGGTGGCCAATGCCTTAGCGATCGTGGCCCGCTATGACAGGGAGCTCTGGTTCAAAATGGCTCCCCTGCTAGATGTCCTGCCTGATGACAGAAGGGCGGAGGCCCTAGAAATTCTGCAGGAGGGCAAGGTGGTGTCGGATCCCGCCAAAACGGTGGCGACGGACATCGGCAATACCGGATTTCGCCAACTGGGCAACAGAGTTTGCCTCCGACGGGGATGGCTCAAGGCGACAGACTTTCGCCAGGACGTCCAGACCATGGTTTGGACATGCCGTTCGACGGCAACAACCTCTTTGGTAAGGCGGTGGAGGAGTCTCTACAGGCCATCAAGACCGATTCGGAGACGGCCCGGGCCCTTGGGGTGCTTCAGCAGTGACGGCCCTTTTCGGAGCCCCGGGGGCAGGCAGGGTGCCTCCAAAGGATCGAGCGGTGGCTCCTCCGCTTACCTCCAGGCGACCCGCTCCTCTTCCCAGGAGGCCTACAGAGGTCGCGGCAAGCAAGGGGGATCCCGCTGTCGTCGTCAAGGAGGCCAAGGTGGCAAGGCCTCCTCCAAACAAGGCTGACCCGGCCGTGTCGTGCCCCCACCGAAGCACCCCGGTGGGAGGCCGGCTGACGAAGTTCGTCAGCGTGTGGGAGTCCATCTACACCGACGGTTGGGTGTTGGACACCCTGGCCAACGGACACTCGCTGGAATTCCAAAAGAAGTGCCCTCTCATTCCTCCAGTGGCCAGGAAGGAGAATCACGTCCCCCAACTGCTGTTGGAAGTAAAGGCAATGCTAAAAAAAGGTGCCATCGAGCTCGTCCCCAGGAGGCTCCGGGGCTCCGGAGTGTGCTCAAGGTACTTTCTCGTCAGAAAGAAGATCGGCGGTTGGCGCCCCATCCTGGACCTGCGTCGGTTAAACAAATGCATCAAGGCGCAGAAATTCAGGATGGTCACCCTCCAGCACGTGCTGGGACAGCTGGAGGAAGGCGACTTCCTATCGTCGTTGGACCTGGAGGATGCTTACTTCCACATCCCCATTCTAAAAAAGCACAGGAAGTTCCTCGGGTTCGTGGTTCAGGGACGCCACTACCAATTCAGAGCCCTACCGTTCGGATTAAAGTCGGCACCCAGGGTTTTCACCAAGTGCCTGGACCCGGTGGCTGCGCGGCTGCGCCTGCAGGGGATCCACGTCTACCCCTACCTGAACGACTGGCTAATCCGGGCAAGGTCAAGGGAACTCGCCGTAGATCATACGGCGAGGACCGTCCGGTTGCTCACGGAGCTGGGGTTCGCCATCAACTACCCCAAATCCCACCAGGTTCCATGGCAAGTAGCTCTGTTTTTGGGGGCGAAGCTCGATACTGTGGAGCAATTGGCCTCCCCTTCAAAGGAGAGGACCAAGACCATCCTGGGCAAGGTGCTGCGCCTGTTAGCCACAGACGTGGCCAGGGTGAGGTCTATCAAGTCCCTTCTCGGGATGATGTCCTCATGCATCTACCTTGTGCCCCTGTGCAGACTTCGGATGCGTCCGCTACAGGAGTTCCTGACGCCCGCTGGTTTCAGGCGAGGGGTTGCTTCGAGGACAGGATCCCCCTCGACAAGGAGTTCCGTCGGGTGATCCTCTGGTGGGGCACCTGGGCTCACCTCACGACGGGCATGGACTTTCAAACCCTGGCGTTTCAAGAGACAGTGACTACGGACGCCTCTCTGGAGGGTTGGCGGTCGCACACCGGAGATCTCCACGCAAGAGGCCTTTGGCTCCCGGAGGAGAGGTGTCTTCACATCAACATCTTGGAGCTCCGAGCAGTGTTCTGGGCGCTCAAGTCGTTCCTCCCGTCCCTCAAGGACAAAGTGGTGAGGATCTTCAGACCACACCACCACGATGTTCTACATACGGAAGCAGGGGGGCACCAGATCCCCAGCCCTATCCAAGGAGGCCCAGGATCTGTGGCACTGGGCCGTCGCCCAGGGGATGTTTCTGGTTCCCTTCCACCTGGCAGGAATAAAAAACACCATCGCCGACTCACTCAGCAGGGAGCTGCGCTCGTGCCACGAGTGGGAACTGCGCCAGGATTAAGTCGATCGACTCTTCCAACGATGGGGCAAACCCCAGATCGACCTGTTTGCGACGGCGACGAACTCCAAGTGCCAGAGGTTCGCCAGCAGGTTCCCACAGCCGAGGAGCATGGGCAATGCTTTCTCGTTCCCTTGGGATGACCTGTTTCCGTACGCGTTCCCTCCATTGCTGTTGCTGCCCTGTCTCATCAACCAGCTCAAGAAGTCCGGGTGCAGGATGATCCTCGTCGCACCTGCGTGGCCGAGGCAGATCTGGTTCCCGGACCTTCTGGACTTGTCAACGTCCCCGCCAGTCACACTGCCGGCGGACGCGGATCTTCTCACCATTCTCCATCACGACCCACAGTCGCTGAACTTGCAGGCCTGGCTCCTGCAGCACTAGAGTTTGGAGGGTACGATATCGCGGCTGATTGCAGAGAGATTCTTGCAAAGGCCAGGGTGTCCTCAACTCTCAAGTGTTACGGTCATAAATGGAAGAGGTTCTCTGTCTGGTGCCGTGCACAGAAGATTAACCCTCTGCGGATTACGGCCCCTCATGTGCTGCCGTACCTACTGTCGCTGGGCAAAGCTGGTCTGGCTCACGCCTCCATAAAAATACATCTGGCTGCCATCTCCCGATATACCAGGACTACGGGACTGGCGTCCTTGTGATCTCATCGCCTGGTGAAGGAATTTATGAAGGGACTATTCCGATCATTCCCGCCGGTGAAGGCTCCTGCCCCGGCGTGGGAGCTTAATGTGGTGCTGACCAGGCTCATGGGAGCCCCATTCGAGCCTATGCATTCGGCGCCTTTGAAGTTCCTGTCATGGAAGACTGCGTTCCTCGTGGCCATCACCTCTGCACGACGAGTGGGAGAGATTCAGGCCCTATCTTGCAAGCCTCCATACTTGACTTTTCATGACACGAGGGTGGTGCTAAGGACGCACCCCTCCTTCATGCCCAAGGTGCCGTCGGACTTCCACCTCAACGAGCCCTTGGTGTTACCAGTTTTCCTCCCGTCGCCTTCGACGCTGGCCGAGAGGACTTTGCACTCGCTGGATGTAGCTAGAGCACTGAAGTTCTACGTGGACCGCACGAAGAGTTTTCGGAAGACGTCACAACTGTTTGTGAACTTTGGGTCTGTGAATCAAGGGAAGGCTGTATCGAAGACTTCCATTTCCAGATGGCTCTCCGGCTGCATCATGCATTGTCACCGGTTGGCAAACCGACCGCTGCCCGGCCGTCCGAAAGTCCATTCGACCAGAGCGATCGCTGCTACCACGGCGTTCCTGTCTGGTGTGCCCCTGCTGGACATCTGCAGGGCTGCTACATGGAGGCCGACGCACACCTTCACAAAATTCTACTGCGTCGATCGGGACTCCAGGGAGGAGTCCAGGGTCGGCCAAGCAGTGCTGCGCAACCTGTTCGCTTAAGGTGAGCCTGGTGAGGAGGTAAGAGATGCTTAATGTTGAATTGTTGTATTGCTTAATGATGAGCCTGTTGCCACCTCCCGTGGTTGTGCATGTGTATACTGCTATGTATTCTTTTATTCATGAGCATGTGAATCCATGCCAGACCCCATGCTGGAGAAGGAACAAGTTACTTACCTCTAACTGTTGTTCTCCAGCATGGGTCTGGCATGGATTCACATGCGAACCCTCCCACCTACCCCTCTGCGGCTCTTCACTTGGACATACTGCCACTGTGATCTAATTGCACCACAAGATTGATGAATTCTCCACAGTCTTTAGGTGGGTTAACCACTTGAGCAAGGACATCCTTTAGTTCCCCTCGTAGACCCCGATGAAATAGTGTGGTCCTTTTTTCCTCAGGCCACCCAGCTTCAATGACTAGTCTGTTAAATGTTGCTATATATGTAAGCAAGTCTTGACTTCCTTGACGGAGTGACAAAAGTTCGTTGTCTATTGCTTGGCCTTGGGTATGACGAGCAGAGTTTTTCCATTGCCATCTATAAAACCCCCAAAGTCATGTAACAACGGGTTATCCTGACTTACCAATGGTACCGACCAATCCGCAGCACTGCCACTCAGATACGACTAGACAAAAGCAACCAGCGCTTGGTCGTTCGGAAAAGCCCCAGGTCTGCAAAGGAAATGGAGACGACACTGGTTCATGAACGTTGCGTACTTCTTGGGGCCCCCTGTAAATCGTTCAGGTGGAGCTAAAGGAACTGCCCCAGGAAGGGTTATTTGTAGTGGATTGGTGGAAGAAGTTGGTACAGGTGCTGGCGGAATGTTACCAGGCAATGGGGTCTGTCCTGCCTTTGATTGGAGCAATTGTCTACTTATTTCGTCGGTACGATCCTTAGTAACAATCAAATCCCTCTTAAGAGTGTTGGTTTCTTGCCTGGCTGAATGTACTTCAGCGTGTAATTGTCCCAACAACTGAACTAACTGGTCAGTCTCTGAAGTCTCCATGACACCCAGGTGGATAATATTATTGAGGCTTTGCGTTCTGTTACGCCTTAATATTGTAAAAGGTGGATTCTCCGTCCTGCTCCTCGTGGCAGGGGCACGTAGATGTGGGGGGCGAGCAGCAACCAAGTTACTTCACTGGTGCAAGCCCCCCTGTGGGAATCCAGGCCTGCTGCGACTCCGTAGGTTTGCTGCTTTACAGTCTTTATATGCAGTTTTTATGTTCCTCTTAGTTCGAATAATAATGTCTTGCTTCTTTCCTTTTAAGTATGGAAAGGTATTTTGGTGTTGTCATGCAGTTTGAAGATGAGCATGGGCCGTTAGGCGAAAGCGCAGTGTGCGCGATGCTGTCCGGTGAGTAATGCTTGATGCGCTGTTTCGCCTTTTATATTGCTAACCTGTGTCTTTTCTCTCCTTGCAGGTTGCGATGTTCCTCGCCGAGCGCCGTAATGTTCCAGCAATGATACTGACCAGGAGATGACCACCCAAGTAAGAATTGTGTGGCTTTCTTCATTCGGGAGGAAACGTGAGTAAACGCTTACTAGTGCTGTCTTTCTTTCTCCCCTTTCCAGGTTATGGTATTCCAGGATGCCTGCGGTGCCAGATGATAGAGTTCGTACCTTCAGGTGAATGGAACTGAAGTCAGCGATGGATTGAAGACAGGATACTGTTCCAGGTAAGTTTCGTAGTGTTCTTTCTCTCTCTGCAGGTCCTTTGTTTCAGGTAAGCTGGCATCA
This sequence comes from Ambystoma mexicanum, assembly GCF_040938575.1. Taxonomy (NCBI): domain Eukaryota; kingdom Metazoa; phylum Chordata; class Amphibia; order Caudata; family Ambystomatidae; genus Ambystoma; species Ambystoma mexicanum. The sequence goes on along the minus strand of NC_090932.1, from coordinate 1,504,947,241 downwards.
AAGAACTGAAAAGTAGTCCCAGGCCTGCAACACCCAAAAGACTAGACCGCATAGCTCAGTTCCTTGTAACTGAGCTATGTGTGTGCCTCCATGTTGGCTGAACCCCCCCCCCCCACCAAGTTAAATAGTCCCAAGTAAATAGTCCCATTCTAATGTTGGTTTTCATGATGGAAAGGCGCCAGGACTGACTTCAAGAGAGTCTTGGATGAGGTTTTAAGGCCTTTGACCTGGCCCTAGCTAGAAGGCTGACTTGCCAGTGAGGGCCAGGGGCAAGGGTCATGACATAGGCCTTTTGCTGTTGAGTTGGCCAGCTGTAGCAACTCCTACCGCGTCAACTGAAGCCATTTCCCATTGGCTGAAGCCTGCACACCCGGAAGCAATAGAGACGTTAAAAAAGAGGCAGCCTTGGAGAACTCATCCGGGATTGCGGCCATATTTTCAGCACTTTTTCTTCAGACCAATAATTGTTATATCTTCTCTTTCTATTCAGCAGTGTTTTCTCCTGGTTTTGTTGCACCACATTTTCCTTCGCCACGGCTGGCTTCTCTTTTAACAAGAGCTCCATGTTGCTGCTGTTTCGCGGCACCACCAGGGCAGGGCTGTGCAGTGTAACGATTGCATGAACCCCACTCCAATCCAGATGAAGCTGGGGGAAGGCCTTCAATCCACATGCCCACCACAAATCCATAATAACTGCTGTCCCCTGCATCAGCGCTGCACTCCTCATCACCTTGGCATAGCCAGAGTTCACTCCCAAATGGATGAACCCACTGGAACTGAAACACAAAGGGAAATCATGTAAAGCTCTCTATGTAAACTGGTTGATTAGTTTCACTTATGCAGGTCAAAGCATGTACGTATTTTCCCAAGACTGCCTTGCAGCTATCATTTATCTTAGACACCACGTTTTGTTCGAACCCCACCAGACCTTCAGCACGACATTGCATTATTTCCCCCTCCCATTGGCCACCATACCACACTGCTCCTTCTATTCTCATTAACGGTCTTGTATTACACAAAGGAATGTTGTGCCCTTCTTTGTCTATACACTGCAGTCAGTTGTGTTCACTTATTATCTGTCCCCCTCCTTTTAGAGCCTTTTCTTATATATTCTACTATCATCTTTTTTGATTCTTTGTTTTTTGCCATGCTGTCCATTTGCACATAATTATCTGCGTACGCCTCCTCTCCTTCATCCACCCACTGGACAGTGACACTTGTTCCTTGAAAAAGACCCCTAGTCTTACAGAGGGAAAGGTGCATTAAGCACCCTGCCTCCTCATATGGTATAGCCTGAGGTAGGAAAAGCTTTGGTGCCCCTGTTACGTGTGGGGTGAGGGAACAAACGTAACATGTGCCATTTGTTCTTTCTCTTCCCTTCCGCAACGTTTCATCGTACCAGACGTTCCATGATGATGTACCCTGCCCTTGTTCAGTGTCATGATGAAATTCCTCATTTACCATATTTCTTTTTCCCCCTTTTCACACCCGCTTTTGCATGTAAATCACCCTTTTCTTTAAATAAAAAGCATAATACTAATATCAGTCCAATACTAATGCATATCAATATTATCACACTCCAAAAGGCATATATCTTTTGCCATCTCTTTATAAGAACATTGTTCTGCACATTGCTTTCTCCATCCTCACTTGTTTGTCGTCTATAGGACCTTATTGCTCAAAAGAAAGTCAATGAAAGTTGATGTATACTTTCCATCACGTTGCGCTCTGCCCCTCTTCTCCGGGGGAGGCAGTCCTCTTGTCCCTGCGCACATTGGTGTGATGAGCCCATCCTCGGCGTCCTTCTATTGTAACTGCCATTGCAGTTGCGTAGACAATGGTGTATGGACCAGAGAATCTGCTCTCTTTCCACTTCCTGCTGTTATTTTTTACAAATACTCGGTCCCCAGGGTAAAGAGGTGCTGCTTGCGGAAAGTGCCGTCCCTGCTCGCCAGCTTGCTCAGTCCTAACTGTTTGCTTCATCTGCTGGGATATATACGTAAGCGATTCTGTCAGTTCTGTGAGGTACTTCTGAAATTCCTCTCCCAATATATCAGACGAGGTATTTGCGTCAGAAATTGTACATGTTGGAGAGATAGGTGCATGCATTCTCCGACCAGTAACAATTTCATGATGATTCAAATGGTAATCTCCAGGCAAATTGCGTAAAGCAGAGTGCAAGGGGCAAGCAATGCAACCAAGACTTGCTGAGCATTTGTGTTAGCTTAGCCAAGAGCTGTTTTAGTAACCCATTCATTCTTTCAGCAAAACCGTTTGCTTGCAGCCAGTAAACTGTGCATAATGTATGCCATATGCCCAGAATGGCAGTTATTTCCTTAATCAAATAATTTGCGAAAATGCTGACCATTGTTCGAGCGAATTTAATTTGGGATCCTCCACCTCGGGAACACCTCGCTAACCATGTACTTCACTGCTGAGCAGCATCATTATTGGCACAAGCACCAGCCTCAAGCCAACGTGAAAACGAACACACCACAGTAAGCATATATCTATAGGAGGGCTTGCATATAAGTGCCGGAAGGGCCCCTCCGGCCACGGTAATGATCCCCGTACCACTCAAAGTGTGACGTGGCATCATTTTCTGACAAATCCATACTATTATGCACAAATTCAGACACATACTCGTATAAATTAGGCACAAACCAGTCCTCACTAATCCATGCAGCCACATGCTCTTTTGGCACGTGGGCTGGGTAGTGAAGCTGTTCCAGTGCCACATTCAACAACTTTTTTGGCATTACCACTTTGCCTGTGCTGTCATGCCACCAAATTAAATCGGTTGGAGACAGAGAGCATCCTCTTTTCTTCCATAGCTCTTTTTTCATCGTTTGGTGCTTCCCCATGTAATTCTATTATCTGAACTATTGGGGTTGCATTAAAGCTTCCTTGCAGTGCTTCTTTTCCATTAGTTGTTTTCATCAATGCTACGGGTGGTATTGTTTCCTCCTTGCCAGGGGAACAGCACGTGTGTTCCTTCTGGCAGATATGCTGCTTCTTTCGCTGTTTTGTCTCCTTTTTCGTTACCCGGTGAAATAAAATCTTGCCCTCCTGTATATGCCTTGCACTTTATTATTGCCAGTTCTACTGGGTGTGGCAACATTTCCAATAATTCACCCAAAAAGTGCTGCGTGTTGTACTGGTGTAGCATCACTTCTCCTGAATCCTCTCGTTTCCCACCTTGCTAGACCCAAATGTGCGGTGGATGTCATGTATGCTGAATCAGAAAAGATGTTTACATCATGATCTTCTGACATGTTGAGTGCCTTTATGAATGCCACTAATTCTGCTGCTTGTGCAGAATAGTGTGCTGGTAGTCGTGTTTTCGAAAACACTACCAAGTCTCCTTACTTATGAATTTCATGTCTGCTGTCCCAGATTTGTAAAACAAATGTGTATTGTGCATTGTTGGTTAAAATAAACCTTCGACACATTTATTAGTACACATTATAAGAGAAATCTAAAATATAGATGTTAGAAAACAATATACAAGATAGAATATCGATACAAGATATAACCTCTAGTTAAAATTAATTGCTAAATACTTGTCAACATTCGTTATAAAATCTTATAAAACTTTAATTTGTTACATATACACAGACTTCGTAGAAACACAAGGATCAGGAAAGGTCAGATATACAATTAATACATTTCCAAATATAAAACACAGCAGCCATAATTGCAACGGATTCACACCCATATGGTACTCCAGAATTGATCTCCTTCTCTCTGTTGCGAGTTTACCAGAAACTGAGTGTAACCCTTATCATAATAATTAGACATCTTTGGGCACTGAGTTAATACATGACGGGCTGTCTCGATTTCACTTCCACACATATGACACATTATTTTTCACGGGGGATCTTTTTCCACCTCCCCGTATTTTCCAGTGTGGGTAATATATTAAATCAAAGGTAGGTAATGAATTTACGAAGTATCGCAGAGTGTTTGTGAAAGCTGCGTCCTACACAATAGACCAGAGTCTGTTACTGTTTACAGTGCATTGAGAAGGAGCATTTAAAACCAGCTGTATGCCGAGCCTCGGCGGAGTATCGCAGAATGTTTTGTGTTCTGCTGCCTGAGGACCTCTTGACTCCTGGCTACTCCGGAACTATTGAAGGTACATCCTTCACCTCCCCTTACATGGTAAGACTGCTTGCTACATTGCACTTTGCCACAGTGTCAGGCTTTTGGAAATACATTGGAGAGTACCTAGAGACTATGGGGAGCTTCTCACCCTTTGATCTAGGCTCCAGCTACATACCAGCTACACCGTAAGTGGTGTCAGACACTTACAATTCTTTTTAGTAAAAACGAAGGGATTGCCTAGAGACTGCGGGGGAGTTTTCTCCCTTTTGATCTAGGCTCCAGATACACTCCAATAGCTTTCTCTAACCGGTTGGCAATAAATACTGGTACCGGGATGAGAGCGGGGCTTAGAAGCTAACTTACCAACGAAGAACCTATGGAACTAACTGCTCCAGCAGAATGCATTGCGAGTTACAGTAATTTGGTGGCAATGGAGCCCGTTCAATTACCTATTCTTGTTAAGCCTTCTATTACACCATGTGAAAATCACCAACCTTGGCCAATTAACGTGGATGTTAGAATATCTACCGATGGTGTGCAGAATCCTAGATATCAACAATTTCAAGCAGATGCCGGTGCGGAAACTGAGGCAAAAGGTAAACGGAAGGTGAAACAGCCAATGCTGCCACATTCTGCGAAAAAAAAATTAATGCTGGCCTCAAAACCCCCCAGTCAAAAGCCTCCATTTTCCCCAATTTCTGGCTGACGCTTTATGGATCGTTACTGTGTAAAAGCTATTGGATCTAGCACAGAACTTAAAGCAGTGGTTCCGGTAGCAGGAATTGCAATGCTGGACCACTCTGTTATGAATGGACAAAATGTGGCGATCAGATCTAAAGACTTAACTGACATTAGCATCATCGAATTTGCCGATATGGTCATGGATAATAATCCTTTTCAGAGTGCCATGGAGAAGGGGCCGGATAGAGTCACGGCTGGTGTGGGTGCTATGCAACAAAACTGCAATGTGTCCGATCCGGGCTCACCCACTGATTTAACAAATTGTATTGATACATATTCTATCACTAATGAACCAGATGGTCACGCCGAGGTTAGGGCTGAATCTTCAGCTGAGGTAGGAAATCTTACCAGAAATGCTGTAATGCACCACACTCTTCAGGAGGTAGATGATAGAATCAGGCTGACCCACCCTTCTGATCTCCTTTGTTGCCTTATACGACAATATATGGCGCGAAATGAAGAAAACTTCGATCCTACTCACCTGATACTACAACTGAGTGTACCCCCCACTGTACACAGTGATCATAATTTGATCATTCTAATCAAAAGGGCTTGAAAAAACAAGAAAATTACACTGGCTGCAAAAGGTGGAAGTTGAAGGAGGACGGCAAACACTGAAACCTGAAGTGATTACACGCCTGACAGAACACCTCTTGGCATGGCAGTCAAGACATGCGGCGGGGGTGGAATACGATTCTGTTCTTGTGATGTTTAGAGAGCAATCTGCTAAAAACAGCAAGCCGCACTTCAAAACCGTACTTTCCTATGAAAAAGAGGGGGCCACACAGAAGGGCCTACTACAGAAAGACCTTAGGAAACTCAGAGCCTCTCCGCTGGTGGACCGGTATGCCCTGATTAAAAGACGAAAACAAAAATACAAAATTGGCTGATTTCACGCAGTCATAATGCACCAAAACAACACTGAAAGAATGCTCAGAGCCTTGGTTAAGAACCACATTAGGACCCTGCAGCAGATCATCAATGAGGAAAGCTCACCCAACATCTTTCGCCAGCTAAATCTGATAGTGGAAAGCACCCTGATGACTTACTTTAGGAAGCTATATTTATCTCACAATCAACATGAGAAAGCTCCTTCACTCATGCCAAGACAGAAATGGAACATCGAGCTCGACAAAGAGGAAATCTTAGCCAAAATAAAGATTAGTAGATCACGTTCCCTTGGCCCTGGGCTGACCTTTGTGCGGTCTTGTTTCAAAGAATTCTAACAAGAGATCAAGTGCCAAAGTCATGGAAAACCGCTGTGGTGGTGACGATTTTCAAAAAGGGAGACAGAAAAGATCTGGAAAAATACCGACCCATTGCACTATTAGATGTCTTGGGGAAAGTATGTGCCTCCCTTTTACTGAAACGTCTGAATGACTGGACCACATTAACAGGATGTTACGACTGCAGCCAGACGTGTTTCGTTAAAGAAATAGGCTGCCACTTAAACCTATTTCTAGTTAACCTGCTGAAAATGAGGGCAAATAAGGGGCCCAGCAAAATATATTAATCCTGCATCGACTTGAAACATGCTTTTGATAGCACAAACCGAGAAACCCTTTGGGCTAAATTGGAGGGGGAAAAAGGGTGCGCAAAGGACCTGCTAGCAGCGATAAAAGACCTATATACGGGTACTTTCATGAAAATCAGATTTGATGAAGCCGGTACACTAACTAAAAGTACACCTACATCGAAAGGCTTGAAGCAGGGCTGCCCGATGGCTCTAGCCTCATTCAAGTTCTTCATTGTAGATTTGAAACAAGTACTAGGCCAGGGCCACACTTTTTCCCCAAAAATAAATGGTACAGCCGGGGGGTGGCTACTGTATGCAGATGACTTGGTGTTGCTAGATCTCACACCAATCGGCCTCCAAAGAAAACTCTACCTCCTATAAAACTCACCGAGACCATGTTAATGTGTGTGCCTACCTCCCTTCTGTCTGCTTGCCACTCTAAACACTCTTCTTATTCTTCTTGAGTTATCAGCTGCTTTCGACACTGTTGATCACCGTTTACTTCTTGATTCTCTCTCCTCTTTTGGCTTCTGTTCATTCTTGGTTCTCCTCTTATCTTTCAACAGATCTTTTTCTGTTTCGTGGGGTGGGAAAACTTCTTCACATCTCTCCCTCAAGCACGTTGTTCCCCAAAGTTCAGTTTTGGGTCACTTCCATTGGAATCTCATCACTTCTATGCTGATGACACACAACTTTTTCTATCCTTCTCTTCCTTCACACCTGAAATTCACCACACACTCTCTACTTGTCTTTCCGCCATTAAATCGTGGGTGTCATTGCACTTTCTTACCTTGAACGCAGGGAAAGCTGAGGTTCTATTTTTCCCTGCCAACTCTTTTTCTCCTCCACCATCTATTTCTTTTCCACCCTCTACCCTTTCTATTTCTCTTACTGCGTGAAATCTTGGTCTTTATTTGGATTCTAATCTTTATCTCGCCCATCATATTTCTCTCACATCCCGGTCTTGTCGTTTTCATCTGTATAACATTCGCAAAGTTCGCACTTTTCTTACCTTCCATGCTACTAAACTGCTTATTTCTTCTCTCATTTTTTCTCGACTTTTCTATTGTTCTGTTACGCTCTTTGGTCTCCCTTCATCTCGTCTGGCCTTTCAAATCTATATACCACTCTTCTGTTTGTTTACTCTGTCTTCTCTCCTATCGCGATTCTATTTCAGCATCATTTGCATCTCCTGGATGGTTACCTTTTCACTCTCAACTTAAATTCCATTTTCTTTGCTTAGTCTTTAAATCTCCTCCAGACTATCTTGGTGCTCTCCTGTCCTTTTAAAACTTCTCGATCTCTTTGTTCCTCCTGTCTTTTTAAGTTGACTGTTCCTCGTCGACCCTGTGCTCGCTCGCTTTCGTTTTTTCCAGCTTCTTGCTCCTCTTCACTTGAAGACTCTTCCCCTATTTCTTCGATCTATCACTGTCTATTCTCTTTTTCGGGTCTCCTTGAAAAATCATCTTCTCCACTGTCCATGACTGTATGCTTTCAGTACTGATCATTTGAACCTTCCTAATCTTCTTATATTTTTGTACTGTTGTTTAAAATGTTTGTGCAGCGCTTTGTATAAAAGCGCTATATAAGCGCTAATAAAATGCAAAAAATAAAATGCAAAAAAATACATCCGCAACAACGACTTATAGATCAACGCATAAAATATCTGGGAGTGCAGGGCCAGATGGCTTGCCTCCCTCTGTGTATAAGGATGACCCACATTTTTGGGCTCGATACCTATTGCCCCGTTATCAAAGAATATACCATTCAAGCGTTATTCCAGATTCGTGGCTCTCCGCAATTGTGATCCCTATTCATAAAAAGGGAGCCTTGAACGATCCGGCCAATTGCCCTTATAGATACGGCGGCTAAAATATTTGCTCGACTGGTATTGTGGGAACTGGAGAAATATATAACTTCCGAAGGTATTCTCTCCAAAGCACAGGTAGGCTTTCGGAAAGCTATGGGAACCCAGCTTAATGCACAAATTCTCGGACACTTACTGTCAGCTTCCCGTACCAAAGCTAATGGTCCAATCTATATGGCATCTTTAGATTTATCAGCAGCCTTTGACAGTGTCCTGCGCACTCGACTTTGGCAGAAGATGCTGTCTTATGGAATTTCACCAAAGTTAGTTGGAACTATTGCAGCCCTACACCTGAAGACTTCTTACAGGGTCCGTATCAATCCCGAGGGACTACTGTCTGACAACATCTTGACAGAAATCGGTGTGAAACAGGGCTGCAATTTGGCTGCTGTACTGTTCAATCTCTATCTGGCGCACATTGAAAACATCTGGGAGGGAGCAAATGTCTTCCCTGTTAATCTTGGCAAACTACGTCTGAATTGGCTGGCGTTCGCTGACGATATCATATTGTTTGACAAGGTACCCTTTGGGTTGCAGAACAAATTAAATATTTTTAATGAATATTGTTTGCGCAATAATTTGACTATCAATTCATCTAAATCGCATATCATAAGTTTCACAACAACTAAGAAACCTACAAGGTTTAAATATGTAATTAGCCTTAAAATTATAGCGTTTATGAATGAGATCACCTATTTGGGTTATCATATTTCAAACAATATGTCCATCGCAAAATGACGTGGTATTCTGTCAGCCAAGATGAATATCTTGACTGCGCAAATGAAAATAATCTTTATAAAATACTGTAGGTATTCTCTTATGCCTTTGCTATACCTTTACACCATGAAAGTAGAGTCAACCATTCTATATAGTTTAGATGTCTGTTTGTTGGACATGGGCCCCACTTTGAACATTTTGCAGGGTAGTGCCTGGAAAAAAGTCCTGGGGTTGACTGGCTATTTGCCAAATGCAATCCTGCTTCATGAATTAGGTTTATATCCCTTGGCGGAGAAATACACCTGGCGACTGGTTAATACATATTGCAAAATGCTTTCGCCGCCGCCAAACTCGCTCTATGAAGATTTTAGGGCAATTCTCCAAGCAGACCAGCCTGCATCTATTGTACAATTTCAAGGTTGTATGTCTAACATTTTGAGTTCATTGAACATGTCACATCAGGAGCTTATCAATTCCCCAGGAAAAGCGAAAACCAGGCATTATAGGAAGGCCTGGGCTCGCAATGCTGACCTAATTGCAGGCTATTCTTCATTTCACACATATGCTAAATTTAGACATGCCCTTGTCCCTCGTTTGTCCTATATACTCTGCTTTCCTGACAGGAATGCCAGACGGACCTATGAGATTTCATCTGGATTTGATCTACACGGGGTCTCGTATTAAGAACTGGTCTGGGTTCAAGGTAGGGTGTTGTTGGGACTACTGTAGATTTTGTTCCAGCTGGAAACAGCCAGAAACACTTGAGCATCTGTTTATGTATTGTGATTATTTCGAGCAAAAAAGGCTCTTTTTTTGGGTAAATTTCTGGGGACCAACTCACTGCTTGAACAGAATTTTACCTGGTTACGTTGCATGTGGGGCCAGTCTACCGCAATAATATTGGCAACAGTAAGACTCATAAATGTGATTGAGAATGATTTGGAATGTCGAAATGGTGCATGCTTCCAGCAAAAAGGTCCCTTTTGTATAGTGGGTGTTTAATACCCTCTGTAAACCACTATTGGGGCACAAAACAAGGTCAAGTTTATTATGAGGCCGATGAAAGGTTTCTTGCTAATTCATATTCTTGTAGGGGTGATTTCATGAAATGATGTTGAGATGAATAATTTGGCTTATTTTAGCAAAATGTATGTATAAAATTGTCGTTTTAGTATTTTTGGTATTCTGTATGATGAAATATGTTTTTAAAATGTATTAGTAATCAAGCAATGAAATGTAGATGTTTGGAATGTTTTTTAATTAGAGGAATGACAACGAAAAGAATCTCTTTTTGTAAAGGTGTAAATTAAACTTGCTTTTTTTTTTTTACTACCAAAAAAAAAAAATAAAAAAAATATATATATCTGGGAGTAAAAATAAGTGCTCGTTTCTGTGATGCCCCATGGGCTAAAAGCCTGAAGGAAAAAACAAAAAACTTGACTGCACAAGCCCTGGTTATTGGACGGAAGTACTGTAAGTTTACACTCAATCCCCTCATAAGGTTCTACAACCAAAAGGTATCGCTCACCTACGCAGCAGAGGCGTGACTAGGGCTACCCTGCGAAACATGGGAGGCCCTTCAGGGCTAAATCTGGAAACATTTCCTGAGACTTCCTTTGTGTGCGCCTATGGCGATAATTAGGAATGAAGTAGGCCTTCTCTCCCTCTACGCAAGAGTGGTCTGGAAATCTCTGCTTCTTTTCAGAAAACTACAGCTACCTTACCTGCCCACCACAATTTGAGGTTTTGGTGGTAAAACAAACGAGAATGCAAGATCCAATATTGGAGGCATTGAGATGACAGAAAAACACCTGAATTGGTGCCCTATATTATCAAATAAATTGGCTTGACGTCATTTACGTTGTGAATGGTGATTGTATTTTGAATTCCACCTTCGACACGTGTTTCTCCAAATAGTATAGTTTGGTTCCTCGGGAGGGTTTTTCAAACATTTCCAGTCGTAGCTGTAAATAAAATGCATCATAGATTGATTAAGTATCATCTTAAAGCATGAAGCTTAGCAGAGCTATTTTGCTTCAGTTTCCTTTGCTTCAACATATTAGGTAAATGACATCAAGGTGAACACGTTCTCACTTGAGTTACTATGTCAACAACATGATGTGGCAAGAGAGGGTATTGGGAAGAGGCATGAAAAGTATAAAAAAGAAAGAAAAGAAAAGTAGGAGCGTGGTACTCACTTATATTGAATGCTTTTGTTGTTTACTTTGTGAATATGCAGATCAAAAGATGAATAGTGGATTTCAAATTATCCATTTATGGCCTTGATTGTGTGGCAATTGCTGGAGAACAGTGCTGTTCCCTCAGTATGCAGATTTATTGGAAATGAAATTCTCCTTAGGTATCTAAATTGGGAAAGGCCATATGGGCAATATTAGTGTTAAGATACAGGCCTGTAGAATATGGCTGCTGGATATATTTCTAGCAAATATCTAAAAGAAGCAGAAAGATGGGATGAATTCAGGAATCTTACCTTGTTGAGCAATCATTAGTCTGTAAGGGAACTGGGCTTGATAACCGCGGTTGTGTTCAATGAGAGATACGTAATGGCTGTGTTATATATAGTGGTGTGATGACGTCATGCGTGCGGTCGCAACGCGATGACGTCATCACGTCGGCCGCCATTTTAGGACAGGCTGTCTGTTTCTTGGATTTGTTTGCATGCTCATATTGGGTTTTTATGTGCAAGATTGCTTTATGATTGGATATGCGCAATGTTTACTAATTGCTGGTTGTGGATTGGGGAAAAGGAAGGAGGAAAAAGAAAAAGTAAATGTTTTTCAATTTACTATGAAGTCGTTGCTATTGCCAGACTAATTGTATTATAATGTTGTGACACGTATACTAGATATGGTGTGTGTTGGGAAAAGGACAGATTAAACTAAAGATGCGATGCACTTTAGGTGCAAAAATGATAATGTTTTATTATGTGGATATTGAACAAATACAGTTTGGCAGATGTAACAGACAGTTAAAGAGGGTATAGAAAGGATAAAAAGGCAACGTGCTTTGCTCAAGATTGTGGTACAATTAAAGAAAACAAAACCTCTCATTGTCTGAGTTTGTCTGTTAAGCAAATCCATTTTGTTTCGCATTGTCACAATGTCTTTTCCCTATTTCCTCCTTTAGGCATTTTAGCAACTCGTTCAATGCCAAAGAATAAAATGCGCTTGATATCTTCATCGGCATGTTCCTGAAAGAAATGATTGGCAAGCGGGGATCTGTTGTCTCTGTTTTTGAGGGTTCTCATATGTTCCATTATTCTTGTCCTAAAATGGCAAATTTTGCTGCCTATGTATAGTTGCTGGCAGACGCATTTGATGCCATACACTACAAACTTAGTGTTGCAGTTGATAAAGTATTTGAGATAAATCTTCCCCTTGGGGAGTTCTATGGTTTTTGGCGTTTTCTGAATAGGCACAGACTGAGCAAAATCCACATTGGTAATTTCCTTGTAGAGATGACATCTCTACACAAAGACTATACTATTTGGAGAAACATGTGCCAAAATTGCGTTTGGCCTTGTTGTGCTTGTTTTTGAGCTGAAAAATGCGAGGGACATAGCAGGTTTTTAAGGTTAGTAGCTCTTCGGTATGTAATACAAGGATGTTTATCCAAATATGGTTTCAGATCTTCAATTGACCAATGAGCAAGCAGTCGCAGGTCACGGTTTGAAAATAGTGCAGCAGAACACTCAACTGGCAGTCGCCACAGAGCGAGAATGGTACCAGGGTCAGAGCAGAACACAAAACAAAACCAGAAGGAACTTAACACGATTGGGTAACATTGCAGGGCGCAAAGAAACACCAGGAGAATTACAACCAATGATAATGAAGCAAAGCAAATAAACCCAATTGGAAAAAAGGATCAACCCCCCCACTTTCCCCCTATTTTCAACCATTTCGCCAGGCAGCCCCGGGCATTATACACTCTTTTTTTCCAGGGCCATGCACCTGTTCATTTTCTTGGTGGGAGGTCTTGTATGGGGGCGACGGATGTGAAACTCAACATTGCCCTTGTAAAATACTTGGAGTCTACTATGAAAAGATAAGTAGAGTTTGCCGAAAGAAAAACCCCACTTCCCCCTTCCCTTCCTTTTCTTTTCCATTATTTTCTTCGATTTTGGGCCCTTTTTCCCTAAATTTATGCTTTGACTTACCCATTGCCTCTGTCTTCCTTTTTCTTGTCTTTCTTTCTTTCAGGTTTCTTTCGATTTTTGAAGTAAGTTACTTTTATGTTTGTATAAATGATTTTATTCGAGTAAGGCACTTGCTGCTGGATTTTTATGTAAGGGATTGGCAAAAGTTTAAACACACTAAATGTCTAACCAAAAAAACAAAAGTATAGTGGTCTGGGTTTGAAGTTGCTTCCGTGCATGATACAGCATACAATTCCGGTGTGGAGAGTGGTACATCGACACATAGGATGGAGAGGGAGGGCTACCTTGAACCAACCCCTTTGGGGTAATGCACATCTGCCAGAGGTCAACAAGATTGGTTGGTTAAGGGTATGGGTGAGTTGCAACGTGCTGCATCTCTGAGGTGGTGAAGGAGGATACACTGGTCCCTTTCACGGGTCTGCACAACACATTTGACCGCCTGGTGACTGAGAGATACCACCTGTGAGGGAGGCATGGTATCACAAGTAGACACTGACACAAGAGCTACAAGTTTCAGAACCTTTATTGATGGTTTAAAAGGGGTTGGAAAACTCTTATCTTGCTCTATGACTAAGATGGGAGTATTCTCGACCATTAAACAAAAAGAAAATACAGTCCTAGTCCGTCCTTAGTCAAAATAAAATGGCATATACTAATAAACCTAATTCCTGTCCTCTTTCTAAATGTGTAAAGAGAAAGTGTAATGCAACAAGGAAAATCAGTGTTCAAAAGAAATGTCAGTATGGCTGAGTAAACTCCCTTCCACACGTTTTGTAGCACGGGGCAAGGTGGCCTTGGACCTTGACACACTCTGGCTTCGGACACAAGGATGCAGTGGCCTTCCACGAAAAGTCACTAGTTTATCCGCTGGACCTCTCGGCTTTCTCTCACTCCAGCCCAGGTCACCCTTTTGCTTGTAATACAGTTCAACAAAAGCAGTTTCCTTCTGGTTACCACAATTCAGTACAGGTTTTCTCTCTTCTGGGCTCAAACCTTCCAATCACAATTTGTGGGGGTTCCCTTCCCCAAGCTTCAAGCTCATTTTCATAGGCTTCCCTCTGTTGGGCTCCAGTCTTCTTTCACTTTCCTTCCACTGTCGAAGAACTGCGAGGCTTTTGCTCTTACCTCAGCATGACCACTTCGACCTTCTTTCCTCAAATGTCACTTTTTCTCCCCTACACCAAGGCCTCTTGGCCCCTTTACCCTATTCTTAACTAACACTTCTACTCTTTTACACTGGATTTTTACCCCTGGACCTATTCAGTCCCATCGCCTAAGATTAATGTAAAGCAATGATGTATGATTGTTCAATATAACCACTGTGTTTTCTCATATTTAATTGTCTGTGTCTTATTGCGATTTAAGGAATACACAATGTAAGGATGTTTTTTGCAAGAAAACAAGCAACCCTAAAATCCCCCCCACATGGTCCTGAGCCTCTACAGCAGATGCACTCTTTTAGGAGGCATTTAGAATTAACATTGAACATTTGAACCACGTATTCTGTCTTTGGCCCTCTGATATTCATTGATCTTATTATTGGGACATGTCCAATGTATTGCATGGGTGGTACTCCTTTTAGCCTTAGACTTCCTCTTCCTCGGCTCAGTGTTTGTGTAGGAAAGGGAATCGGGGGGGTCTGCAAAGTTGGAATATCCTATAAAATAGGATGGGACAGGGATATTTGGAAAGGGGATACCATGTCTCGCCAGCGGGCGTTCCTCCCTCACTCCCCGAGATCCCCTCACCCAGGTAATACTCCTGCACTTGTACACCCCCAGGGTCTGGATCCAAAGGCAATGGCCGTGCCCTGGCCACCTGAGTAAAGGATCCACAGGGGTTTAGGAAGTGAAACACCCTCTGGTTTTTCACACACCACATGCAGCTATTGCACACCTTACTTGCTCAGTTCCAGAAGCTCCAAGATATTCCACCTTGTTTCCCGCTTGAGGCTAATCTCCTCCCAGAGTGCATATGCACCAAGGTTATCTCCACTCTTTTCCAAGTCCTCACTGCCTTCGGCACTAAGGAGTTAATCTGCCTCAAGGCTCGATGGGAAAGGGATGTGGGCCTACTTGAATCTGAGGACTTGGTGGAGGCCTTGACGTCTTCAACGGAAATTGGGATATCCGCTAGGATACGGTTGATCCAACTTAAAATACTTCACAGCATCGTCTAAGTGGGGGCACATTGACCAAGCTGAATGTCTTAGGTGTGGGGGGCGAGATGTTATTTGGGAATGCCCTCAAATTCAAGACATTCTGGCAGAAATGTCTTGTTAAGGTATACACATTCTCTGGACTAGTGATAAAGGAAAACCCACAGCTGTTGCTTCTTGAGGTATGGGGTGAAACCGCTTTGAATAGTTATGAGAAGCTGTTTACATCTAAAGCAGATGGACTGATGAAGCGGACTATTGCATCAACGTGGGGGCGGCGGCGGGGCACGTTCGTTTGACTAGGTGAATTTATGAAATTCCACTGAGCCGATGTTTCTTCATTTGCACATCTCAGCGGTCCTTCTGTATTCAGTTGTGCTTGGTGGTCTGGTCTCCCGGGATCAGGGTCTTCCTTGGCTATGCAGCTGACAACCACAATAGTCCTTGCTGATGTGCCAAGGGCTTCATTCTGCAGGCTCTTCAAGGTTGTGGCTCTGACTGCTTTTCTTTGGTAAATCATTTCAGAGGTCCCCCAAAGCTATTTGGAGTGGCGGATTTCAGTGCTATCCCCACCCCGCTTCCATCGAGGATCCTCTTAACTTAGGGGTGTCATGTCCGTGATTCCGTATCTGTAGGCCTCTCATGCTCCATTCAGAACTAAACTGTAGCCTTCCATGCTTGTGATGTCACTACTCGCCTCTGCAGTCTCCCATCATTTAAAGTGGTGAGTGAAACTCTATGGGTAGACTCCTTCTTATGCATCCGGTTTGCCTTTTGAAGGCTTCTTTTGGGCTCCTCTTGTGGGAGCCCAGTGTGCATCATTCTTGCTTACCTCCATTAAATAACATTGGGTCATAACATTCAAATGGGCCCTTGTGAGCATTGGTTTTGGGGGGAGGTTTTAAGCATTTGCTGAGGCAGTGAGCCTCACTAAAGATTTTGACTTTGTTGGCTCTGAGCTACATTTCACGATCCTGTATCCGGAGTCCTCCAATCCCACCATATATAAATCGTGATAAAAAAGGAGCACTCAATGGGCAAGAAACAACGCTGTTTATTACAGCTCGGCGAGCGCAAATCAAACAAAAGTGGACTGGAACTGATTGATGAGAGCTGACATCTGGGCATACAGTGAGCATTACTTTTATTTTGCAAATGCAATAGTGAAGACATTAGAAACAGTTGCAGCTCAAAATCTTCATATTTTCCCTGTTTCCAAAGAAACTCATTGGCTAAACTACGTCATATCCTCA
Source organism: Ambystoma mexicanum (assembly GCF_040938575.1). Lineage (NCBI taxonomy): Eukaryota > Metazoa > Chordata > Amphibia > Caudata > Ambystomatidae > Ambystoma > Ambystoma mexicanum. The sequence goes on along the minus strand of NC_090932.1, from coordinate 1,504,930,705 downwards.
GAGCTAACGTATGTTAGAAGAACGCAATTGGAGCTAACAGATCAACAGTATCCCAACTCATCGTCTCCCTATGTGGCGCCACATCGTTTCTCACCCCTCCTGGGAACATTTTGCAATTAATAAAATAAAATGTTTGCTGACTACCGGCACTTTATTATTCTGCCATTGGTTTGCACCATTGTGAAAGGAACACGTGACACCCTGCTTCTGGTGGGAACGGAGACATTCACACAGTAAATGCTGGATAACAGCCTTTGCAAACCTCGTGGTGGATACTCTGAAGGCTGACCACCTCCCAGGAACATAGAAACTTACCGTTTTGGTTGGTCCTCACAGGAATGCCACTCAGATTCCCATTCCATAACCACCTGCCGACAAGCAGTCATAGCCATGTGAATGGTTCTCTGGCTCAGGTCCACTTCCCCTCTGCCCCGAGTGCCCTCAGGATTGGCTTGCCGCCCCCCCATTACATCATCCAGTGTTTAGCTGCTTCGGTCTGCCTGTGACGCGCAGCTTGATCTTTGTCTCACTCATCCCTAACCCATGGTGTGTGGCTCATGTGTTCAGAGCAGGATTCCTGGGTGAGGCCCAGCTTGGGGGCATCCCTGCTAAATGTGTTTACCTGGGGCTTTTCCCTATCTTGTAATAACATACAAGGTTTCCTGGGCCGATGGTATATTTAGTGCATGCTTACTCCTGCATTTCCATGCAAGGCCATCTTTCATGGTGTGACCAGTTAATTTTTCCCCCCTGGGCGGTGGCCCCTTGTTATGCTTGATTTATGCTTGGTTCAAAATGGCGCGGGCGCGCAATGCATTCTGGGAGCACTCGGAGCCATGTTGGATATTTACTTCACACCGCAGTGAAAGGCTGCACACATTTTGCTGAAGTGTTAGATTCGCAGTGCTGAGACAAACATGCTTTTCCAAACCTGGTATGCGGTCAAGGCCATTTCTGCTGGGAAAGCTAATGGTGTTATGGCTTGCTACTGTTCTCCGTGGAGCTTGTTTTTAGAGCATGGAGGCCCTGCGTTCCTTGAGGGGAGCTCTCGATTGACCCAGCTGGCAACCGACGGCTGTTCCTCAACTGCGCAGGTGCAAATTCCAGAATGTTCGAGGTTTAACTCCCCATTGTGGAGTGTGTATATAAGCGGAAACCCGGAGGGGGTCAGGTGAGACTTCAGCCAGAGAAGGACGCTTACGTCTGGCCTTCCTGTGAGCTGTGGTTCTCTCGGCCTGGCTGTCCCCGGGGTCTTCCAGCCACTTCTGGACGAGATGAGGACTTCTATTACGCTCACGGTGATGTATTTCCTTTTGACTTCTTTACTTCTTCTGTGATCTATGACCTTACTATTTTTATGAGTTATTTCTATGTATTTGTAAGCTTTGAATAAATAGCCGTAAAAAGCTGATTTATCTTCTCAGAGTGCGTGGTTGTGATTTATTGTGTCTGTCTGTTTTTTTTTTGGTTCAAAGTACCTGCTCTTTAACTGCATTGATGATTTATGGTTGTTTCATGCTCTTTTCAGGGGAGAGCAGTACACCCTACCCTTGTAGGAGCGCCCCCTACCTGGCGCTGAATTAGCACCTTTAATGTAATCCTGTGAGATTGCTACTTTCTATTTGTCATATTTTAAATAGTTATTATTGTGGTACTTATCTGTACATTTTCTAGTGATTTCTCTATACAAAACTTTGTTATAATTATATATTTTTACAGATCTAATGTGTGGACCCTGCCCTTATTGTGTGGTAATCAAATGTGTTTCCTGTATTTCTGTACAGGCTCCTTTCTCCTGGAGGGTTGACCTGACTGTTCTGGACACTCTTCCACTTACAGGTTGAGGAACGCAAGGAAACACCCTTTATACCAAGTTGGTTGATATATCCGAGCCTTAAAAAATAAGGCCCCAAAATGTCTCCCTAACAAGCAGTAAAGCCACAATGACAGCGTTGCAGAGGAATCCTCTGGCCCTAACAATTTGTCAATTACTTGGAAGTTGGTCAGTACCTTAAATTAATTTTACTGGTTGAGCGCAGAGGTGATAATGGTCTTCCGGGTAGGCTAAGTCTGCATCTGAAATATTTGTGGATAGCTTCCCTGCTTTTCACACCTCTGCTATAAACTGTCTACTCAAAAGGTTATGGAGCTGGATAGCATCCCTAACCGGAGATGGAGCTCTTTGTTACCTTTCACAATAGTTCCCCAGAAAGAGTATCCTCCCTAGATGTATAAGCGATCCCCTTTCTACACTATAATGGGAGGAGATGTTAGAAAAAAAAGATCATGATTCCCTGTGTGCAGAACATTGAGGGATGGCTCTAAGGCTGCCCACTTAGGAAAATATTGAAATGCAGAAAACCACCACAGAGAATTCTACTGACAAGTCTGTTCTTTATTTGAATCTGAACACTTGTTTTAGTGGTTGAAAATAGTCTTTGAATAAATAAACCCGTTTTAGGGAACTACCGTTGCTTTGGCGTACAGTGCCGTATAAATTCTAATAAAATACAGAAAATGCAATACCAAACAGCGAAAATTATACATGAGCTTTTTGGTTACTGTTGATGCAGGGTTATTGTTACAGGCAAGTACCTTTTTCCTATTGATTAATTGTGTGGTCTTATGCAATTTTCTGTGTAAAGCGGACTGATTTCTGTAGCACCTGTTGTATTACTTCAGTGAGGGAAAAATGAACCAAACGTTGCCTCGTTCAGATATGTAATGCCTATTTTTACAGGATTAAACAGCATTTGAGAGAAAAACACGCCCGGCATATAGCTGATTTACGCGATTATTACGAGTCCGAAATTAATCATTTGAAACAACAACTTGATGCAAGCAATACATCCAAGGCAACTGAAGAGATGAGAAAAACAAACCAAATTCTGGTTGCCAGGTAAACAAATTGGTATTCTTTTGTATTCATTATAATCTTTTATTATAATAGTTTTTATTTGCAATACTATTCACATTTATTTTATCAAGTATATTTGTGTTTGTTTTCGTTCACATTACTCCAGCACTTTCAGCCCAGCTATTCTGAGGATTGTGAGCAAAGGCCTTGTTTTTGAGCTGTAAATGGTGGGCTTATAACCTAGGGAGTGTCAGAGACATTAAGTAAAAAGATGTGTCTATCACTGAATCATTGTACAGTATTTGTACTGTATCACCCTTGGCGCATTGTCCTATATTCTGCAAAGGACTCTTCCCTCACTGACTGCCTTATGAATTTGCAAATCCCAAAAAAGTTACCCCCTCAATCTTTAAGATTCATTTAATAAAATCACTCATAGGACTGTATTATGGAGACATTCTAAACTTCTGTGCTTATGTGGACATTTATTTAGTGATTTGGTGTAGATAAAAAATTACACCATATACATACAAATATTATCCAGTGATCTCAAAATAATTCCATAACCAAAGTTCATGATCGATTACGGTGATAATAAAACCTATACATGGCTAAAATCAATGAGATATGGGTTCTCATCAATTGCATCTAAAACTCTGTGTAAAAAACATTTAGTTAGAAACAAAATGGCTGAAATGCATCTGTTATTTTGGCATATAATAAAAATATGTTGTAGGTTCTCAAGACATCACATTTCCCACAAAAACTACACATTTGCAATTATTTCTTCATATCTTTCTTCACACCTGTAACATCCAACATAGGTTTTTAAAACGAAAGTACAACTGACCATGACAAATTGGCAGTGAGAATGTGTTATTTGCATTTTCCCATTTTTGGAGCCAATAAAAAAATATACTCTAGACAATACTTTGAGGGGAAGGTTAGCCCACAAATTGCACAGTTAAAAAAAATAGATGAGCTCTATGGGAAATGTTTTTTTTGCCCCTCATTCAATTTTATAAACATAAGGTAATTTTTCATTTCTCTTATGGGTTGGAACTTTTGCCAAGTTGGGCTAGTTGTGAATTGTACAGACATGAAGCACGTATTCTGAGGTCAGTTTTGAGTTGCCTCCCAAAATGTGTGCCATTAGCGACTATTCGGTATTATCTTGGTTTACTGTCAAAAGAAAATATGGTTATGTTGCGCAGGATCTCTCTTTATAGGAAACTGCTGACTGCGCCTAAAGATTCTTTGTATGACTTGATGGGGAGTGGTTAGCGCAATGGTCTTGTTGCTTCTCGGTACCTACTTGACTTGAAAGCCGAATGCCTAGAATCTTTAGTAAAATTGGGAGTCTCTCAGCAACTGTTGATCTTCAATCCTGGGAAAGTAAAAATGTTAATGGAATACATGGATTGGAATAATACCATGGAAAACGTCCTCGAAACATAGCTCTATTCCCATTTGGTTTCACACTGTAAGAAAGGAGGTCCATTGAGCCGTATCTGATTCAATCCCCTGATAAGCAGTGGTGTCATGAATTAATGCGCTTCAGGTTCAATGTACTCCATACTGGGGAGATACAGGATATCAGGAAGAAAGGGGGTGGTCCCCCAACTGCACGTAGGTTCTGCAAGTCAACTGGTGCTCCAGAAAAAATAAGACATCTCTTAATTGATTGCGAGTGTTTAAGATTGGAACGTATAAGCTGTTTTAGTAAGTTCATCCCAAACCCTGAAAGGGTAAACCTGGAAAATCTTTGGTGGGAGATGCTACACAGCAATAAAGTTTCCCTACAAATAGATTTTTGATTGATACGTGTAAATTGTGTCCAAAGGTTTGAGGTAGGGCTCTCACTTTCCTTGCTGTGTAATTGTTTTGTGCACATTTTCTGAAGGACCTGAGTAAACTGGGTCTAAGGGCGTATGTAAGACATTCTATGATACAAATACGGATTATGTGTGTAACCAGTCTTTGTTTGCATAATTAGTACCCTACGGGAAGTACCTGCAGAGGTTGTATTTGGAAATAATGCTAACCAACTGTATATTGGGAAACTGTTCTTCAACAATGGTACTGAGAATAATATTATACTGTTGCTGGAGGTTGGATGCACCGTTTGTGGAGTAGTATTCATATAGGGAGCTGACAATTTAATCCATGGTCTTAATTCTGTATCTACTTTCTTTTTTAATGGAATTATGATGTAATTGATGTATGAAATGTTTTATGGAATGTTCAGAATGGTTCTGGCAACTGATTTACAAAATATGTTTTACAGAATGTTTATTTCAATTTTGTTTTTGAAGTGTAATTTGTTCGTAACTTGTGTTCTGACTTAAGTTTGAATTTTGTAATGAAGTTGATTAGATGGATGCTTAAATGTTTTCATTTTCTTTTTTTTTATTGTTCTTTTAAACATGCTCTTAAAGTTTTGTAAAGATTACATGTAACCATAAACAAATAAAAAAAAGAAAAGAAAGGGCATAAAAAACTAAAATAAATATAAAATCTAGCACAGGCTTTATTGGGGAATCTGAAAATATAACTCTGCATTTCTCTAAACTCAGGAAATGTATTGAAACAAGGCACACACATTTTTTTTCTCCAAATGCTTAAATACATCCTTCAGTACCATTTGAAATGCCTTCCTATAGGTATTTCTCAAAAAAGGTCCAACTTCTACCTGGATGAAAAGAGAGGCCTGTGCAAAGTCATTCATTTGCAAATATCTTACACAGGCATAAATAAATACCCATACATTGATTTTCTTTAGTTGGCAGTCTCATTTACTATGTAATAAAGAGAGGACTGTATAGCCATTTTAATTTTGGCTACTTTGATAGTCTATTTAGCATGCCTAGCATATACATGGTAATCCTAATTCAGACCTAATAATCTGAGTGGTTACACAATATGGCAGATTTAGGAGGGCATGCAACAACCACCCCTCCAATTTGCTTAACCATAGCTTTGGCATTTCAGAATAGTTCTCACATCCGCTATCAAATAATGGAGAGTATTTTGTGTTTATAAAATATAACTAGCTGGTTTATAGGTAAGCCACCATTGACTTGTGTAATTGCTTTCTTTATGACTTATTCGTAAATATTAGTTTACATTTTGTTTTTGCCTATTTTGTGTGCATTCATTATATAGAAACCTAAAGAATGTACCTCTGTCTTTTCTACCATAGGGATATTTCCCAACTGCCCAAATTTTTTTTGAATAGAACAAGCCCTAGTAAATCGCATTGCAAAGATTCTGTTTTAAAGAACTCTCTGTCGAATAATCCCAGGGTCCCTATTAAACTACGCAGCAACTCAACCACAGTTTGGTAAACAATCGCAAACTCTTTCGCTGAGGCCAACAATGAGATTTTAGACTTGCTGAGCTTAGGGGGAGAAGTTAAGCTTTACGAGCATATTGCTTATATCTGCTTAATACAAGTTAAACATCTAGGAGGTCAACACACAGCACTCTTTCAAACCTGTTGTGAACAGGATACCTTGAGAGTATTGAAATATCATTATTCAAACTTATAAACATTATTGTAATGCTATAAATTACTTTTCCTCCAAAGGAGCTGGGGAAAGTACAGGAAGACACCTACCTCTGGTCAAACTGCTCTGCCTGATCCTGCTGAATAAGAGAATTCACCTGGAAACCCCTCCACGGCCCTGCTAGATGGCTTGAACATGGAGCGAATTCCAGGGCAAACCCTGATAGGGGAAAAAACCCTGTGGAGAGCTGCTATAGTGCGTAGTCTCCAATGCAGTGGGATGTTGGTGAAGAGGTCTTGAGTCTGTCAATGTGCTGTTACGTCCTCAGCAGGAAGTTGACTAAATGAGACAAAATGAGTTTTGGGTAAGGGATTGCCTTTAGACCATCAGACGGAAGAATCCTACGGATCAATTAAATGGCTTACTACTGACCTGTAGTAGTGCCTTCTTTCTCATAGTGAAGGATTAGGTCTAGAGCTGAGGGGAGGCTGAGAAGAGTACTGTAAAGCTAGAATGATAGAGCAAGATAAAGTAAGTAAGAAGAAAGTAGCTCAATGAAGGACGGGGGCCCGATAGAATATCTGCTTCGGTGTACTGAAGCTCTCACTGTGCAGGATGGCGGTCTGTTTGAATGCCTGCCCGGATGCCTGTGACAGAGAAAACTGCCCAATGGTGAGGACAGGTCTAGCGGTGTGTACATGGAACTAATGGGAATGCAGCTGATCAATAACGTACCGCACGGTCTGCAGACGGAGCCCGTTCAGAGTGAGAGTTCGCCTTTCGTGTGTTGTAGGAATAGACGTGTGCAGAGTCTGCATGGAAGAACAAAGGAGCGGTCTGTTTAGAGATAACAGATCAGGAGAAAAGGATAGAAAGTGATAGTCATTCCAGATGCAAAATGAGGAGCCTAAGCGTACTTACGAAGCTCGATAGAGAGTAGCAACGCGAAGATTCATCCGCCGTGTTTCCGGATATGCTGACTGAGTGAAGGGGGCGTAGTCACCAGGGTATTCCCCAGAGTGGGAAACACTAAACTGTTGCTGCATGCTTCCCGCACGGCCATGATGGAATGGACTTGCGATGTAACACAGCTGCCGCAATGCTTGGAATGGGGAAGAATCATCACAGTATTCCCCCTTTTTGGGGTGCTTCCCCCTCGGCTTCCCAGGGTGTCTCCAGTGAAATCGTTTCACTAATCGAGAAGCGTGAACTGCGGACTCTGATTCCCAGGTACGGTCAGACGAGGTATATTCCTTCCAGTCAACTAGATATTGTAATCTTCCATGATGATATCGGGAGTCGCAGATATCTGAGACCTCATACTCTGGTCCGGACGAGGAAAGGATGGGTGGAGGGCGCGAGGGAATCCTAGGATGAAATTGACTCCGTCTGTCTGGTTTTAGTTGGGAGACATGGAAAACTGGATGGATTCGGGCCCAGGTGTTCGGAAGTCGCAGCCGAAAGGCTGCTGCTCCGACCGCTGCCAATACTCGGAATGGACCCATGTACTTAGGGAACTGAGGTGTCTTGGGAGGAAACGAGAAGACAACCAGACCCATTGCCCGGGTTTGATGTCTGGGGCTGACGTGCGATGATGATCCGCAAACCGTTTCACTCTGTCTTGGGTCTCCTTTAGAGTATCTGTATCAAGTAGAACAAATACATTCAGAAGGCACGCTGGAATGTCTGATATAGCTAATTTCGCCCACAAATGGTTTCGATCTGAACATAAATTCCTTAATTAGTAACATGCCATGCAAAGGATGGGATGCAGAGTAACTTACACCAAATAATCTGACCGTCCAATTATGACTGTTTTAATATCAATTGTCTAAAATGGGGAGTTACAACGGACATCAACGGACATTTGCACTAGCTCTGAATACATTTTATATAAAAACACATTTATATACTGAGAATTCATCATACGTGACGTCATACTACGTGGCAAATAAGAAAAACCTGCGGGAGATTGTGGTTGGTTCAAGGGGAATATCTAAGTATACTTTCTATAGGGACTGGGATTGTGGTTGGGTCTCTACAATCAGGCGGGCAACTTAAGCCAGCCTCTAGTGCAAGTCATCTTCAACAATTATTAGGTACACAGAATACTATTGCCTCTTAAACTATACAGGCCTTAGTTACATGGCCCTCTACAATTGGTTGTCACTCTCGTGCCATGTCTGGAACATTTGGCTCACTTAGCAGCATGTAAGCTCATACACAGGTGCCAGGAGGTGGACATAACTTTGTTTCCCACCCAATTAGCCCCACATCTCATCGTCCATGCCTTCTGCCATGAAGAGTGCCTTTGAACTTGGCCTTGCAATGTATTCTCGTCTATGGGAATATGAGGAAGTATGGGGACACTCCTATCACAGTTCTGGTCTGCATGCCCAACTCCTATTTCCATCCTCGGCTCACGTGACAGGAGACCGCAATTCGGCCCATTTTGCAGCATTTAATTGTCTTGAATTAATAAACTTGGCACTCGTGGTGTTCTTTCTTTGCACCTTAACAAGGGCCGACTCAGCTTCTCACATTTTCTGCCTTTGAGAATAGATAACTGTCCTTGGCTTTCTCCAACTTTGATACCAGGCCAAACAGCTTCACCACTCGAGTCCACCATCTCCAGCTAAGTCTTTGCTGCGACACACACACAGCTCTTGATTCTTCTTTCTCCGTGAGTTTGGACTTACTAAGGTTTGTGACACTGATGTCCAGACATCATACAATGGTGGCTTCGCCTGCAGCCTATTCACTACATATAGCTAGCTTCTATGATCACTTAGTCTACTTGCCTTGCTGCACCGGTACATTTATTAAATGGCTTGTATTTTCTGCAGTGCTCTTCACAAGTGCAATCTTCTTTTCGCATACGAAAGTTTACCCGATTCTTTACTTCCTCATCAGTTTCTATAGGATTCATACATCTTTTTCTTCTTATCTTCTTAGTGTGTCACTCTCACTTATTGTGACGTTACCAGCTGCTCTTCCTCTCGTTTTCATATTCCTTCAGGGACCACTGTCAAGAGATTGTCATCTCTTCAAGCATACTTCTGTTATGGCTTTCTCAACTGATAACTTTTCTTGAACACTTGTGGTATGGTCATAACTACTGGTGTCAAGCATGGGGCAGTTTCAGGCTTCCAATCACAGGCATTAGGGGGGGTGGGACTTCCGGCAGAAGTATTGTGCTGCTCCTCTACAATCCCCCCCTCTGGTCGTGTCATCGACCACATCTTCACTGGTTTCCACATCTTAGAATGTTCTCTTGAAGTGCTTTTTCGGAGTCTAGATCTTCATCACTCCCTTCAGAGAACCAGCTGATTTGATACACTCCAGGTCATGTAACTTCACTGTCATTCGGATTACAATAGACCCATCATTCCACATACTTCTTGTGATCTTTGGATACAGGAACTTCGTTCCCTCAGGTGCTACGATGCTGGTCTTTATGCATCCTTTGATCTCTTCATCAGTCAACTCCTTGGGTCTGAACCCTGATTCGACAGCAATCATGATCTTCATTCCCACTGCTTTCTTGGTTGTCTTCTTGCACTGTGTAATCATTATCCTGATCACACAAAATCCAAACATCACCATCACCAATATTGCTCTAAGAAGCTTGAAGATGTTTGCCATCCATTGTGGAACCCATGAGAAGATCGATGCAAACCATCTGTCATCGGCAACATACTCTGTTTCGTCTTCCATCTTGTTATGCAGGTTCATCAGCAACGTTATAGCCTCTGTCAAAATCCCATTCTCGTCATCGTGAGAAGGTATGAATGTGCAACACGTTGGCCCGATTTTTGGCGTAAACTCATCCTTCCATCGCTGTAATCATTTCAAGGACATTTCTGTTCTGGAGGGTCATCATTCGTATGACCCCCAGCTCTTCCTTGATGGCATTGAATCCCTTTAGTGTGGTGTTGGTTGTCTGCAGATGCTCCCACCAAGCGATTTGCAGCCACTTTGCATTCGCCATCGTCTGGATCCCAGGCATAAAGATAGTCGTGAAGATTGAAGCAGTTTTACTGAACAACCTATGCTCATACGGGATAGCCTCATATGCGCCTATTGATTTTGCTGAAAAGTAATTCTCTTTCTTGGTTCGACTGAGAAATTCAAGTGATCATCTCCTTGGGCATCTGCTTTCGTAAATTCTCCAATGTTCAGGTCACTCTGAGGAATCACTAACGCTGGAACATGGATAATCACCAAAGAACACGTTCCTCGCCAATCCTTGGGCAGCTTCATGTAGGCTCTGGATCCACAAGCCCAATATCGTTCCATCGGGATGGCTGTCCATGCTCCCATTCTGGAGACACAACTGTAAGCTTGCAACCTATGTTATCTCCTACATGCTTCTTTCCTTCTCTTGGAAAGCACAGTGTTGCATTTGCCAGTGGAAACACAAACATTGGACCTGATTCGTCTTCTATCCATGTCAGCAGCTTGGCATGTTTTGTCGCCCATGACTTTTTGCACTTCTTTCACGTATTCCGGCTTCAATAGATGAGCTGCACAGGACATCAATCCTTCTTCACATCCTTTCTTGGACTAGCAGCTGCGATCGTTTCCAGCGTCCAAGCTATTTCTGCCCTATCAGGAGTCCATTCTCTTCATTTCTTCTATGACCACTCCATCCTGTCCTGCCCTAAGATACGTGAGCATCTTACTCTTCTATGCAGGCTCCTTTTCCATCTGTGTAGTCTTGATATAATCATCTTGGAATGGAAATTACCATTTCGATCTCCATCGCAGAGTGGCCCAATTGCCTTGGAACTGTCCTCAAGTCATGAATGCTGCAAAGTGAACAAGACATTTGGCATTGTGTTCTGGAATTTCTCTAGAAATAAGCATTCGGGCAGAATTCATGGCATAGGAAATGAGAGCGCAAACGTAACCACTCTTTAGATGTTTTTCCCCCCACCTTTCTCATGTGCTGATACCACATCATGTGACCCAAGTGGTCTGCACTATCCAAGTATGTATTTATCCCATCATTATCTTCTTGTGCACTTCTCCTGTGTCTCCCTAACATAATGGTTGCAGCCCATGGAAACACATCTAAAGCAGCTCTACTGTGGGGAGATGACACAAAGCGTTTTTTCTCTTCGGTAACAGGCAAATCAACAGTAGTTCCTGTAGTAGGGAGGATCAAAGGGACTTCGGCGTTGGTCGGAGCATTAATGTAATAAGGAATGCTAAACGGAAGAAACAAAGACAGAGTATGGTTGTACATAGGTATATCACGAACCATCATATTAGTCCCCACCATTTATGGCTTTCTGGGATTGGTTGGGCTTGCTCATTCCCTAAAATCGTGTTTACCTCATCATTAATCATTGTTAATATACTTTTACCAAATTAATTCTTACTCTTGCAGTTGTAATGTTTGCTCAATGATTGCAATTAGCAATCTTTTGATTACTGGCCCATTTTAGGATCCTGTAAAAGTGCAAATGTCAACGTTTCTTCTGACAAGAGCAGGATAAGCTTGAAGGATAAATATAAAAACAGTAAGTACAAGACATTGCACATCCCTGTCAGTTAAAACCATGGGTCTAACCAAATAGATACTCAGTGAGAAACAAGTCCGGATACTGTTCTATTTTCCAATCTTTGAACTCGAAATCAAAATCAGGCATATTTGTGATACATCAATACTTTCCTAAAGTTCATTTTTCAAGATTCCTGTGACTCTCAGCAAAGAATTGCACGCCTGATATAATATCTATGAGGAATGTCTAAGGTGAGTCACAGTCCAAATGCAAATCTGCATTTATCTGCTAGTTGATTTATCGTCCTTCTATGTCATCGATCGAGTCTGCACGCTGAAATTCTACTTCTTGTCTTGCTTCTAAATTGGCAGCGGTGGGAGGTACGGTCCCGCCTCTGTATGGTTTAGTGTCATTTAAATGAAGCAAAGCTCGCCTGCCTTGGGCTTTTACTGCTGAGGGAGTTCTGTTTTCCACAATAAAAGGACAATTGAACCGTGGCTTGTGCTACTTACGGGAAAATTCCTTATTAATATGGCATCTCAAATAAACAGTTTAGGTGTCAATAATAGTTCAGGAGATCCGGTTGCTGAAAGGTTTTCATCTGTGTTCTGAGACCACCCTCCTTGGTGCTTGAGTTGATCTGAAATGAGTTGCCAGATGTCATACATGTCAAATATTCATTTAATTCATTTTCTAACATCTTTTCTGTACTCTGGGCATCACTTCTACTCCTACATGGAACTGTAAGAGGCGTTTGCATTCGCCTCCTTGTTACTAGTTTTTGGGGGTGAGGTGGCGGTCCAAACCAGACTGATTCCTTAGGGCATATGAATCTAAGGGTAGGCAATATAGCCATCCCTTCTCCAGTGTCAGTTTTAACATGGCTATCCTTTCTTTAAGGAGGACGTTGAGTCTCTCAAATATCCTGTTCGCTTGCGGGTGATGAGCAGAAGAAAATGTATGCTTAATATTCAATAAAAACCCCATCTGTTCAAATACTTCATTAACAAAATGTGGCCCATTATTGGTTGTCAGCACTTCACACACTCCCCATCTTTGAAAGACTTTGCGCACTAAAAACTTTGCTCCGCAAGTGGCATCAGGGTGTGTATACGGACCTGCCTCAATCCACCTAGAGAAGGGACACACCACCACTATCCGATAGCTGTATCCAATACACACCTGCAGCATATCAGCATAGTCAATATGTAAATGCTGAAAAGGACCATTCCGTTAACGAATTACTCCTCTAATCGTTCTCAGTGAATGCCCAGTGGTAAACCCTCTGACAGACCATGAAGTTTACTACATAAAATGCAACGCGTTCTAACAAATGTGGAATAAACCAATCTTCTGCAATTGTTGCAGCAAGACTTTCCCTAGTTACATGCCCAGGGTAGTGCAGCTGTTGAGGCACTACCTTTAATAACGCTACTGACATCCCTGGCTTTCCAGTGCTATCCTGCCGCCATAATGCTTTTGTGGGGGATAAAGAGCAACCCCTTTGTTTCCATAGCTCCTGCTCTTCCTGCGGTGCACTGCCTTGAATCTCCATTAACTGTGACTTTCTCTTTGACATTTGGCAAATCAAAACTTGAGATATCTGGAGACTATGCAACCCTCTTGGATTCAACATCTACGGCTTCGTTCCCACAAGAAATAAAATCTGTTCGCTTAGTGTCAGCTGTGCACTTAACAATCACGATGGCTACTGGGAGATGTAGTGCCTTAATAAGCCTGTCCAATTAAGATTCCTGCTGCACTGGAGTGCCGTCCGCACGGAGGTAGCCCCTCCTTTTCCAACGTGCTAACCCTGGGTGTACGGTTGATGTCACATATGCAGAGTCACTGTACACCGTCACTTCATGCCTTTCGTGTTTCACCAGCGCGACAATAAGCGCTACCAATTCTGCTGCTTGCGCTGAAAAGTGAGACGTAGGGCCTCATTACACGTTGTGTGGTAAAAATCGGAATTTTACGGCATGGCGCTATTAGCATGTCCGCCCTCGCTAAAGACCGCTAATAGCGGCCCATTACGAGTTCGCGGACACGAGCATAGCGCCATGCCGTAAATGTCATTACCGCCATGCCGCAAAAGTCCACAAAATGCCCATTACCGGCCTCGACCACAGTGCTGATAGTACCTCCTCCCTCACGCAACATGCTAATAGCGGTCACCACTATTAGCGGACACCGTCAAAAAGCGGAACCGGAAATAGCGTCATCGCACAGGAACGGGAAAGAGAACGGCGGCCATCTTTAAAAACACAATCCAGTGCCATCCTCTGCATCCAGGACATCTTACCGGAGAACTCTGACCAAAAACCATCCAGGACTGCCTGAAGATGTCAAAGGCCCCGAAAAAATCCTCTGACCGACAGCGGAAAGAGAAATTCACACCAGAGGAGCTCATTATGCTGACTAGCACACTTGTAGCCAATGCGGAGGTCGTATTCGCCAATGATATGCGCCGGGCGGCGAGCATCAAGAAAAAGGACATCTGGGACGAAGTAGCCCGCAAAGTAAGTGCAGTGGGGACTACCACCCGCAGCGTGAAGGACTGCCGCAAGAGGTGGGACGACCGTCGGCTACGTGTGCGGAATATCCTTTCAGTCAACCGCAACCTTGCAATGGCCACAGGAGGAGGCGCAGAATCACCTCTGAAGATGAAGGAGTGGGAGGAGACATGTGCCTCCACCATCGGAGTCGAAGCCATAGAGGGGGTCGGAGACATGGAGCATGGTGTGGCCATCTCATCTGATGGAGGTGAGTGAATACGTCAAACAATGCATAGTGAAGGGTGAGGGGGTACCCCAAACACGTGTCGATGACCAAGCCATTGGTCCTGCCACACACATACATGCATGCATCACCATATACACGTGCAATACTGACCCATCTATGCATGACCAACCCGACATCCCCATGACAAGAATCACTGATGAATAGGCCCCAATGCATAGAGCAGCATGACGTGAACATTCTGCATGAGGCACCTAGACCCATTAACGATGATGTACCCTATTCATGTCCTCCACAGGATCACCGACACTGGAGAGACAAGCACCGCAGCACGTACTCCTCCAGCAGCCAAAAAAGCCAGAATGCATGAGAGGGGTGACACCGCCACCACCTCCAGTGGAAGTGGGTGGACAGTCCATCTGCAGAGGGCCAAGGGCAGCAGGAGCACCATTGCATCACAGCCTGAGGGCACGGCTCCTGTTGTAGCCGAACCCACGCAAGTGTGCCCCATCACTGCTGAGATGAGCACGGAGGGCACGCACTCCGCAGCCACCAGCTCCACTGAGGAGGCAGCAGCCACCGCACAGGCCAGTGACGAGGAGGACGCAATCGACGTCCAGAACTCATCCATGTCCCCAGCCCAACATGGTCCATTGAGGGGAGTCCGAGGGCAACGTCCGGATCTGCTACCCAGGGAGCACATGACACCCTCACTGTAGAAGGTGCATGGAGCCCTCAGCTGTCCTCACCGGATGCCGGGTGCATGGACCAGGGCGCGCCGTCCAGCCCAGCGGCATCTACCACCCTGGAAGACCTTGCAACCATCAGCCGGAGGCAGGAAGACATGGCTGCGCTGGTCGCCCAGCATGTGGCCGAGACAGTCCGTCTAAGGGATGACCTCCAAAAATATGCTGGACAAACAAAGGAGGCCATGGAGGCCTGCACTGACAGGATATGCCAGGAGATGGGCCAACTCCGCCAGGCCATTCTACGTATTGGGGACATCATGGAGCAGCATCACCAACCCCCAACACAGGATCGACCGGGAACCTCCTCCTCAACAAGTTCCCAGCAGACCAGCCCCCTGTGCCGCTCACTGCGCAACCTGAGGTGCCCCGCATCACAGCAACCCGATGTCGGTGGGGGCCCTGATGCTTAGCTCCACCAAGGACCAGGTGGCACATGTGGTGCAGGAAACATTATAGACACCATGAGACTCACCTGGGTGTTTTGGGGGGGAAGGGGGTAAGGGTGCATTTGGGTGTTTGGGGGGGAGGGGGGTAAGGGTGCATTTGGGTGTTTTGGGGTGTTGCATTTATTATCACATTCTGTTCAATACACAGTTGTTCTGAAGTTGAAACCCAAGCGTGGTCTCCATCATTGCGTATGTGTCATTTATCTCGGACAGGGTCCTTTATGGTACTCCAAACATGCACCAGGGCAACAATATCCATCTCCGTCCATGCTTTTTCACCTTTGTGCCTGATGGGATTTCAGCATCAGATGCTGACGCACATCGTTGTGCCCTCTTGGCATTGCCTCTTGCATGTTCTGCTGGGGCATTCCACCCGTACTCATCCACATCCCCATCATGCTCTTCTGGTGGTTGCATGTCAATTTCAGGTGGCATTGGCACATTCCGCCATTTGCACATTTTTGGTGCTCTACACATGGCTTGGTTATCTTTGCCACTTTGACACGGCTGTACAGGAGTGCCTCACACAGGCTGCTTAGGCAGCGGAGCACTGTCATTGGAAGTCTGACTGCCAGCTCTATCACGACGCAGGTACGGGGATGTGCAATATTGTTGTCCTCTTCCTGCTGGTTCTGTGGGTTCCGTACAGGGGTTGGGAGCCACCTCCTCAGTGGATCGCTGGCATTGCGTGTATGGTGTGAGGAATGGGTACCTGTTACGGGTCATCTCTGGTGTGGCCTGTTGTTGTTGGTGCTGCACTGCTATCATGTAGTCAAGGCTGTCATGTCATGCTGCTGCTATTGGGGCCATCTTGGTGTGGGAAGGGGTGTGGGTAGGGGTGTGGTGTGCTCTTTTGTGCTGCCTGTCTCCATTGCATGCACCTGTGCTGATTGTGTCCACCTGTAGTTGATGGGTACACTGCTCAGGTCTCTTAACGGGTGCTTTTCGATGCCGTTATTAGCGCCATGCCGGTAAGGGGTTTTTGGGTGTTTTACATGCCGCTAATACCATGTCCGCATGGCTTGTGATGGCCTGGTATTAGCGCCATGGCGCTAATTCCGGCCTGGGGGTTGCGCGCCCGCGCCCTTGCCGCTATTAGTGGCACCGTAATTAACGGGTGCGCAGATAGCGGTGGGTCCGGGTCGTGATTGGTTTAGGGAATTAACGGTACCGGTAAAACTTTACCGGTATTCCATTACCGCACAACGTGTAATGAGGCCCGTAGTCTGGCACTTGCTACAACCTCAAATCCGTCATTTGCTCTGTGCCTCACTATAGCTGCGTCAGAATGTCTTTCTCCACTAGTTTGATAAATTTTTAAAGAACCATCAATAAAGAGAATTTCTCCTCCTGACAAGGCATTTTCTTTTACACAGGGTATATCATCATAAAATTCAATATAATTTGCACAATCATGCACATAGTCACTGTCTGTCACTGATTCAGCTATGAATGTGGCAGGATTCCCTATTTCGTATCAAATGGAGGAAACCCAAAATAGACCACAAGAAGTGGGCACTCTACCTTGTTTTGGGAGGATAAAGCTTTAAATATTACAGAAGGTAGTTAGCAACTCTATCAACAGTTAGACCAAAGGATACAATTAGTCTATAGATAATCAGTTACAAAAATATGAATTTAATCAGAAAATCATTGCTCTAAAAAACAACAAAAAGTTTGTTGTTGGTACAATAGATCAAATGTAAAACACAATAAAACACAAGACTAATAGTGACAAAATGTCCTCAAAAAAGGAGGATAGTGTTACATCTATAAACACAATTAATTCACAACTTGTGAAGCATATGCAGTCTTTCGGTTGTCGAGCCCTATAATGGGGTCCACTGTTTATCTCTAGTAGAACATTATACTAGAATATAAAGCTCAACATGTTTCAGTTCTTTTTTCGTAAATCTCAGAACATTCATCAGGAGATGTGTTATGTCATCAGTTTAACTTAAGAAGCCTCTCTGTGTCACTGGAGTGGAGACCTGCTCTACACTCGGTTTGGAAGCAGCAGGCAGGAGATAAGGCCATGTCTGTCAGATGGTTACACTGGTATTTATTTGCAAGAACCAGGAAATGTTAGTGCACACCACTCTTCAAATCTGAAAAATTCAGAATTTTGAAACAATGTTAAGGTGCAGGGCAGGAACTGTGGTACTGGCACATAACCGGCACAAGATACAAAGGAGAAAAGAAGATCCAAAGTTTGGATCCTCCCATCCCCTGCACACTTTCAAATAGTGTACAAAACAGTCAAAATTTCAATACGAAATTAGCCACATTTTGTCCTAACTAGTAATCAGGAAAACATCCATTCAATTTTCATTAATAAAAATGGAATTTTAATAACAATCGATATCAAACAATTCAATGTACAAGTCCACTTTTTTGGCTGACGCGTTTCGAGGCAACAACCTCTTCTTCTTGAGCCTTATGGACTGCTAAGAGAATATCACATAAAAGTACATATCAGTCTTATGTTCATTAAAAAATTACTTACTGTCTAAGAAGCTAATAAATTTAGAAGAAGTGTATTTAATGAGCCACTGTCGATGTATTATCTCATTAAGCATGTTCAAATCATCTTATCATGGAGCCAGCTGGATGTGACCCTAGTAGGTTGCTAAAAAGCATTCAGTAGCAAATCTAGCAGAGTTACTCAAGGTTACTCAAGGTTACTAAGGGTTAGTCCCTGCGCATGAAGTGTCACCGTTGTTTAATCCCATTGACCCAGTGGAATTAAATAGTATGAGTCAATGTTGCTCACCAACATTTCCTTCATGCCATGCACAAAGTTAGTGGGCAGAGTTCTGCCACCGGACAATTCCTGGAGACAGGGAAGAGCCAAAAGGCATCTGTCAGATGTCCGTGAAGCTCATACACAATGTACATCATATTTGTAGTCAGAGACGTTACCGACCTTTCTTTAGACTTGTCTCAGCATACCCATGTTCCTTAACGTGTGCCAGAGCCCCCACCCCCCAAATAAAAAACTCCAAGTGAAGCTGCAGTTTAAGCCGTGGCTTCTGGCAGCTCTTTTTGCATTCACACAGATTAACTGGTGATGCAAGCAAACACGGTCAAAGCCAAACATTGCACTCTCCTGGTTTATAGCTCAATCTTCATAATTTGTTATCCTCATTTACTTTAAAATGAAAATTACTTCTATATCCCTTGCTTATACAATAATCCTATAAGAATTCTAACAAGTAGTTTCCTACCCATAAGCACTGTAAAAGGCCCCTCACAATTTCCAGTTTGTTCGATTATTCAAGAAATGCTTTCTTCATGTTCCCAAAGTGCCCTGCTATGAGTATGCCTTGTTTACACTCACTGCCTTCATGCGGCAGCTCCCGTCGGCTTCATTCCTTTCCTCGTTCAGCTTCCACTGCCTCCGTTCTTCCCCTGTGGTGGCCGGAGAGAGCACCACTCGCTCTCCTGGGGGTTCACGGCGACCAGAGTACTTCGGCACCCCAGAGCTCCTGCTGCTTGTGCCTGACTTGGAGGGTGTGCAAGCCCTCCAGACCTTCTCTGGGCCAGCCTTGGTGTCCCTTGTCCCTGCTCGACACGGCTTCCAGCACCCGTGTCTCCTGCTCCTGTCTGTCTGGGCCACCTCTCTCCCACACCAGCCGGCTCCAAGCTCCTGCCTGCTGTTTCTCTCCCCTTCTTGTGCACAGGCCGCATTGTTAAACCCATTGGGATTGCTAACTGACCACAGGCAAGGGACATTTAGTTCAATTGCCTGACCATAGGTAAAGGGACATGCCTGGCTGTTCCATCTGGACTCCTCCATAGCTCTCTTCTTCGTCTCAGTACCAGAGTGGTATTTGGGGAGGTTTATATCAAAGGAATGAGGATGGGTCCTCCTAGTTGGTCTCTTCCTCGTCTCAGTGTTGAAGTGGTATTTCTGGGGAACCTTTTGTGGCGGCAAAAAGGGGAAAGGCTGACCATAACCTACAAATGTTGTTGGGACAGAAGGTTCATTTTGAAAAGGGAATGCGAGATAGCATGTCTCACCCAAGGACGTCCTCTCCCCAAGTTTCCTTGACCTAGGTGATCCACCCTTGTATATCCACCCCCAGGTTTGGGATCCAAAAGTGATGATTTGAGAGGAGGATTCTGGGGGAAAAGAAGGGAGGACGCCTTCAGGTTCCTCACAGCCCTTCCTCAACTCCCAGGTCTTTGAGCTCTCACTCCCAGTACGCACCGTAGCCATGGACATAGTGTATAAAAGTCTTACCCAGCGGATCATAGGGTCCCCAAAGCATTGCAAAGCCGCTTACACACTGAATCAAATGCCTTAACAGCATCTATCGAAACCACTGTGTATCGTTTGTCTAGGTCTCTAATCCTGTCAATGACATGATGTAAACGTTGCAAATTGTGCAAAGTATTTCTGTCGGTTACTAATCCATTCTGGTCTTTATGGATAAGGGAAGTTATCACCCTCTGTAACCTACTCTCCAGAATTTTAAGATCCTGATTCAGCATTGAAAGGGTCCTGTGTGAGCCTCTGCCACGCGCCAATGCACTTCTGTAACAGAGATATCAAGTCCGACTCCCCTTCGTGGTCCAGTTCAGGAGCATTTTTTTGCCATATCGATATCCGCTTCTTTGCGACTCCGATCCGCCAGCAGAGATTTCCGCACACCCATTGTAGCTATCGACTCCCCCCCTAATCACTACTTTACAAGACTCCCAGATCGTCCTTTTAACTCTTCATGCTACCTTCATTTACCTAAATAAATGCACTGATTATGCTATTCAAATGGTCTCTAAACGGTTCGTCCGTCAGCGCCTCAGCTCTCAATCTCCATGCCAGGAGAGGGGGTCGGGCCCACGCAAGACCCAAGTAGCGAAGAGCTGTATTGTCATTGCTCACAGTGTAGAGCATGGTCTGATATTGAACATCCAAGATGGCACACATCAAAGAACTTGAATCTGTTCTCCCGGCCCGTGAACATATAGTCGATCCGTGTGAAAACACTATGTGGCACAGAATAATGTGAGTATCCCCATGTGAACCTCCCTCTTAATATCAACTAGGGCCAGGTCATTCAATATCCTCCCTAGAGTTATTGCCGCTGGGGATGGGCAAGTGTATTTAACAGGAGATCTATCAATCAGTGGGTTGAGGGTACTGTTAAAATCACCACCCCATATCCAAAGGCTGTCCTGAAATGGGCCCAGCGTCCTGTATAACGAGTGGAAAAAAGAGGCATTGTGGTTGGGTGTGCATGTATCAATAATGCATAACTCCCTATGTTCAATATGTACGAGAACCATCCTACCCTTGTGGTCAATTTGAGCCTCCACGAAAAAAAGATCAGCACCTTCCTCCCCCGGCATACGTGCAATATATGTTGTATACTGTCCTTCAAGAGGGCGCATACATCCTTCCAAACCAAAACCTATCTGTTATGTATGCCTGTTCTGTTCTGCCAGGTTCCGAAATGTTGTTACAAAGTCCTGTTTCCTGGGGGAGTGTTTGAAGTTGGAAGTGGATAACCTCTAAGTGCATAATAGGTACTCCTGAAATCAGTATGCACTTCACTATTACTAGATCAAAAAGAACATCCTACATCTAGCTTGAAAGAGTTTCCTTCTTCAAAGCTAATTCCATATTCAACTATTATCTGTGTGAACTTAATACCCATGTGTACAAGTCACTTTTTCTGTCAATAAACCTATTTAACAAAATATTCAGCAACTCCCCTAACCAAATTCTAACATTGTCAACCAGACGTCTATCCCCTATTGTTTGTGAAATGATCTTGCCTTCCTACAGAGGAATCTTTACATATGTGATATGTTGAATTTACAAGTTATTACTGCCTGCTTTAAAAACAAAGAAACACTTCAGCAGTAATGTTTGTCTGCAGTACTGTTTTTCTGCAACCCTCCTTGGGGAAAATAAACTTTTACAGTTATTTGCCAAACCATCCTGCTGTAAATGGAATAAGAGTAGTTCTTTCCTACACCTGCCAGAATAACATGCTGAGCATGATTGATTCCACTGTGTCCCCATCACATCAGCACAAACCTCCATCTGATCCCGATCTTTTCCATGAAATTTCCATAGGGCCCGGCTAGTAGCAGTTGTATAAATCAGTTTCATAATTGCTCTTGTCTTTGTTTCTCTATATAATCACTTAATATGGTTCAGCACTTCATTAACTGAGCAACGACACATAGATTTGAACAGTTTAAATAATATTAACCATGTATATACAGCCAAGCAACACCACAAACCACATTTGATGTTGGGGTAAATGGAGCAAATAATAAATGTTGCTCTTGTCGAACCCAATACAACTCGATTTGCTTGTGAAGATCTTTTCCGAATCATCAGTTAAGCACAGAAACCCTTGTGTAACTGCTTTGGTATTGGTGTACAATGTCAATGGCACATCTATTCAACCATCCTAGCCTGGATTGGTTAGCCCCTGAGTAATGATGCAAATCCATTATGTGGCCTTGTGGCCTTACGTCCAGGGAGTTACAATTCTTAATGGCAAGGGAGTAGCCTTACCCAACAACGCAAGCCAACACAAGTTTAGTGTGCTGTCTATTTCATCATTTGTGTATGTCACATATACGTCACAGTGGACCAGACTGGTTGTAGCAGGCA
Source organism: Ambystoma mexicanum (assembly GCF_040938575.1). NCBI lineage: Eukaryota > Metazoa > Chordata > Amphibia > Caudata > Ambystomatidae > Ambystoma > Ambystoma mexicanum. The sequence continues at coordinate 1,504,908,255 of NC_090932.1, read as the reverse complement.
GAGTGACCCCAAACCTAGCCTTGTATACCGATAACTATAGAGGTACCTCCCGTTCTTGTAATAAAAGCCATAAATATTAGCTGCACAAAAACAAATGTTAGAAGATCTCGGGGATCCTCTTCAAGCCTTTGCAGTATGATTCCCACTTTGTTAAATGATCATGGAGTGAGAACTATTTCTTCTCTGCTTGGGCAATATGTTCCTGCATGCACTAGTATATTCTGTTTAAATGTCCTTTACTTCTTTCTTGTGTACCTTTTCTTTAAACTTTAATTTTGACTTTAATACAGTGTTATTATTGTTCTAGATGTGATCAGTTAGAGAATGCGCTAACTCAAGCTAGCACTCGCCTGCGAACTCTTGAAAACAAGAACAATAGCCTGGAAATGCAAGTGGTATGTATACAGTTCATACTTTTACAAACTGCTTTGTCAATTGCTGAGTGCATGTTGGTTTTTTTTAATTTTATTTTTTATCTTAGTTCAATCTAGAATCGATGCACCAATGAGTTATTTGTTTTCTCATTCCTCCTTTATTATTTGCTCTGAAATTATTTTGTATACCTTTGTTTGTTGTCCTCTAGGTGGACTGGAGGGAGCGCTTCCATGCAGTTACCAGTACCTCCAGCGTTTTACAGGGACGTGTTGAGGAAATGAGAGCAAGCAATAAAGAAAAGGAGAACACCATCAGCAGGTTGGAATCTCGACTCAAAGACCTAGAAGACGCTTTCCAGAAGTCGTGCAAGCTGTCGGAGGAGAAAGATGGCATTATTAAACAGGAACAAAAGAGATTTCAAGATGTAAGCAAAGAAAAATTAACTTGTCGGTAGTATGTGTTTTGTACTCCTTGTGCAGGCATGTTTGATATCTCCAGGTAAGATGCAAGCTGCGTGGTATTTCTTTTGCTAAATGCAGACTTCCATACCCTCTCATGGCTGTTCATACTAAATTCAGTGGGTACGGAATTGCTTTTTTGAATTTCCAAGGATGGTACCTTAATGTGCAAGGAGGGGTGTGGTATCACATAGAATTTCTTTAACATATACATGGGCACAACCTAAAATAGCTCTATGCAAAGTTGCCCAGTGTTGCATGCCTATCACCACTTGGTACACTGGTTTATGTCCTGAACTCCACCAGTGGTTGTCTAAAATGAGTTTGGTGGTGGTAGCTCACTCCTGTTGTGAGTTATGTGTCTCCCTTAGTATTAGAACGATCCCATAACAAATGGCAGACTACCAATTTGATATTTTACACAACTTTATTGGTTTGGGCCTCAGTTGTGACAGGGTTAGGAATACTGAGATTGTTGATGTAGTCGCTTCTCTCCCTTGTGTGTCCCTCTGTTTCTCTACCTTTGAATGAGGTTAGGAAACAAAGTTAAAGTGATTACGATGTTACTTGTCATTGTCAAAATGTCAGAAATGTATTATTCAGTTGGGTACGTGTAGTAGTTCCTTGCCCCCTCAATCCAGCTCCTCTGCTGTGGGCACCCAAATGCCTAAAACATATAGCCTTATTTTGAAAAAGAGTAAATGTCATAGAGGAGACCCACTGCATTTGCACTTTTATGCAAAATGGCCCCCCTACATGCAATTTGTCTTTTGCACTGCACAGTGGAAAAATAGGAGACATTGCCTTTACACTTTACTTTGGCTTTTGGGGTGCAAAAGATGCATTTACAGTGCTTTCCTGTGTGATCCTCTTTTAGCAGGTGCTAAAGATGTGTATTCCATAGGAATCAATTTGTTTTTTATGCTATTGTGAAAATGGCATGTACGGCGGAGCAGAATGAAAGTCGGAAATGAGATGTACGTTCCATGGCCCATCTCCACCCCCAAAAACCTGCCAAAGCGTATAAAAAGGTCTTAAAACAAGTTCAACAGCTCATCTTTGGCACCTTTGTTCCCTCTCTCAGGATCTGGAAAATGAGACCCTATATGTTTGTGAAATCGGTCTTCGATGAAAACATGATGTTCAATCTTCCCAAACCTCAAGCGAACTCGATACAATAGAGGTGTAAATGAATGTAATGGATATAAAATGCACTGTGCTTCAGGTTGAGTCTAGAAAGTACAATCCTTTCTAAAACGAGGAAGAGTAAGGACAAAGATTTTCCTCTCAGAAGCACCTCCCATTCTTCCAATATATGTTCTGCAGATGTAGGACAAGGTCCACTACACTAAATGAAACCAATGCAGAATGGATTTTCAGATGAAAATGCAAATCCTGTGCGAGAGCGAGCGGGACAGACCGGTATGAACTGCTCACGGCCAAAGATACCAACTCGGATGAAAACAATGTCTAGACACCATATACAATATCTCTTGATGCAGAATTCCATTTTGTGTGTTCTCCTGTCTCATTTGCTAGGACCCCTAAACATTTTGATTTTTCCTGTCACTGTATTCTTGTGGGCAGATGGACTGTCCTATGGTAGACCGCATGGCTCCTTTGTTCCCAGAGGGATTATATCATCCTACAATCCTGTTTTGGAGTAGTCTGGTGGCAGCTGTTATTCAGTTTTGGCTAGGGATACATCTGGTCTAACCATATTTGTATCCCAATGTATCAGTGTGGTAGCATTTGTGGTACTCGTTTCTTTTATTTTATTTTTTTTAATTTGAATTTATTAAGTTTTCCAAAAACATAAGGCAAGGCATTACAGAACAGTATTTAAGGTCAAACAAAATATGTTGTGTACAGTCCAAACGTTCCTGCCCTTCCATAAAAAATGAGCCCCCTTTATTCAAATGAGGTTTCTCCCCCTCACATCCCCCCACCCTGAAACATTGCCTCTTTATTCGTTTACTGTCCTGCTTATACAAAGGTTGGCTTGCTTGGTGTGCACTATAACATATACAATATTCTCAGGAAGATAGGTTGGTTCTGCGTGAAGTTCTCCTGATCATTGTGTATGCCCATTACAATATAACAGATCACAGTATTCTCCTCAGAGGGATAGGTGCAGTGTTAGCATTTAGTCCACATCCAAGTGTTTAGTTCCTGGCACATATTGCGAAACAAAGTCACTCCAAAGTATATCACATTGTGCGGATGTTCCGTGCAGTGTTGAAGTTATCTTTTCCTTAACACAAATGCTCAATGCAACATTAGCCCATTTGCACTTGCTTGGTATGTTCTCAGACTTCCATTTGATGACTATAGTGGCTCGGGCCGCTAACAGGAGATGAGCAGCCAGCCCCTTGACACTATTCCTTTCGTCCTCACATTGCTCAAACCCAAAGAGAATCAAAAAGGGGTCTGCAGACCACTGAATGCCATTGAGATCTCTGATCCATCCAAGAACTTCGTCCCAGTATAACTTGATCCTGGGGCATTCCCACCACATATGCCAGTAGTCGGCTATCCCACCACATTTAAGTCAGCAGAGTGGACTTAGTGACTGGAACATTCGGGAAAGCCTGAGAGGGTCATATTGCCATCTGTGTAGCAGTTTATTTGCGTGGAGTTTGTATTGGCTAGATATAGAAACCCTGGGGGCGGCCCTGCACATTCTTCCCCACATATTCGGTGCAATTTCGTCACCCAAATCTTTCTCCCATCTGCTCTTCAGGGGTAACGTGGATCCCTTCCGTGCCTCTATCAGTTCTTCATACATGGCATATATTCGCCCCTTCATTTCTGTTCTGGAGTTTAGGAGCTTCTCAAAGGGGGTGAACTCCCTGTCCACACTACCCCTCCACTCATCCTTTCTCAGGACTCCCTTAATCTGCAGGAAGTGGAAGACTGACAGAAAGCCCAACCCGAGAGCCTCGCTGAGTTCCATAATTGTGATGAAGGATCCATTCCTCCAGAGCTGACCTACCCTCTCCAGTCCAGCTTCAAACCATGGTTGGAATCTGTCCAAATTGGGAATACTTTCCCTGATGCCGGGAGCCCATAGATGACTGAGGGGGGACGGCCATGAGGTAACTTTCCGCATATCACTTTTCTCCCTCCATATTTCCCAGATGGTCCCCAGTATCGGTTGTTCTCTTAGCCGCCGTATCAGTTTATCCCTAGGCACCCACAACCACTGGGAGACTGTTGCTGGCATCAAATAGTGATTGTCCATTGCAATCCATTGGGGTTCTTTATGATTTCGAAGGTGTGGGATCAGAATTTGTAGTTGGTCAGCCTGATAATATTTCTGCAGGTCCGGTAATCCCATCCCCCCCCTTGTCTTTAGGTAATGCCAACATGTCATAGGCTACTCTTGCTTTCTTTCCCTGCCACAGGAACTTTACTATTGCCCTTTTGACCTCATCAGAGAGCATCAGCATTTTTATTGGGAGCATCCGAAAAGGGTAGAGAAAGCTGGGAAGACATACCATTTTGATCACAATGAGCCTGCCCAACCATGATATCGTCAGTTTTTCCCATTTGTTGAGATCTGCGTGAAATTGTGAGAGGAGTGGCGGGAAGTTGGCTTCATAGAGTTTGGTGATGTCCCTTGTGATGTGTATCCCCAGGTATCTGAACTTGACGCTTTCTAGGAGAAGCCCCAGAGGAGAGAGTCTGTCAATATCTGCTTTTGTGGTCTCATGTAGGGGCAATAGGATAGATTTGGCTTGATTGATTTTGTAACCTGAGAGATTCCAGTATTCCTCAATCAGTTGGATTGCTCTCGGAATGGAGGATGTGGGGTTTGGTATGTGCAAAAGTAAGTTGTCCGCATACAGGGCGACCTTCTATTCTACAGGTCCTAGTCAAAGTCCCTCAACTCGGTGGTCATCCCTTAACTTCTGGGCTAACGGTTCCAGTGAGAGTGCACAGAGTATTGCAGAGAGGGGGCATCCCTGTCGTGTACCTCTATTCAATCGAAACCAGCGAAAGTATTCCCCATTCACGAAGACAGAGGCCTTGGGTGACGTATATACCGCCTCAATCCCGCACCTGAATTTCAGTCCTATTCCGACTTTGCGGAGGACTGCCATCAGAAAGCCCCATTCAACCCTGTCAAAGACCTTCTCTGCGCCGACCGACAGGAGGGCGGGGTCGTTGGTCATGGTTTGGGATGCATTGATTAAATGTAGAGTCTTCCTCATGGTGTCTGCTCCCTGTCTACCCAAAATGAACCCAACCTGGTCTGCATGTATTAAATGTGGGTCTCTAGTCGGGCTGCATGGATTCTAGTATATATTTTGGCGTCGATATTTAGCAAAGATATGGGGCGATATGAGCCGCAATATTTCGAGTCTCGTCCCTCTTTCAGTATCACCGAAATTAGGGCTCGAACAAAGGAGTCTGGGGCCTTCCCGGTGTCAAGGATCTCATCGAATAGTTCCACCATAAAGGGTAGGAGGAGGGAAAGGAATGTTTTATAGAACCCGGCAGTGTAGCCATCTTCTCCAGGGGCGTTGCCTAAGGAAAGTCTCTTAACTGCATTTTTAACTTCCTCTTCAGTTATCAGACTCTCTAATACCCGGGATTCATCTCTTGACAACTTCAGCATTTTTACCTAGGATAAGTACTCTTCAGTCCCCAATTCTTCGGGTTGAGCCTCTGATCTATATAAGGCTTCATAGAATGTGGCAAAGGCTTCAGGAATTTCTGCTTCGGTTGCAATTGGGGAGGTCTCCCGGATCTCTATCGCTAGGACCCTTCGTTCGGTTCCTTGGTCACGTAGTCTGGCTGCTAATCGGGCATCCGCTTTATCTCCCTTCTCATAGGTTTTTTATCTCAGGAGCTGTAATATATGGGCTATCAGCCTGTGTTCCAGCAGGCGAAGCTCTCCCCCCTTCTTTTTTGCTTCCAATATCTTATCTGCATTCCCACTCCCATCTTTCCTTACCTCTTTGTCCAAGCGACAAATCTCACTTCCAAGTCTGTTTTCCACCAAATTCCTTTCTCTCTTTTTGCCGGCCCCTTCTTTCATCAAGATACCGCGCCAAGTTGCTTTCCCAGCTTCCCACACTGTTAATTTGGAGACCTCCCCGGTGTTATTCTTTTTAATATATTCAATGATCTCAGTCTCCATCTCTGTTTTGAAAACCGGGTCTTTCCAGCGGTTTTCAGTGCATCGCCATCGACCCCCCGTCTTGGCTAAGGTGTCCAAGTTGTTGTCAACTGTGACCATATCGTGGTCAGACCAGGTGATCAGAACAATTTCCGATCTCTTAGTAGCATCATATACCTCTCCTGTTAAGTATATGTCATCCATTCTAGTGAAGGTGTTATGGGGGGCAGAGTAGAAGGTGTACCCTTGTTTGTTTGGATGGAGTTCCCGCCATGCGTCTCTCAAGCCATAAGCTCTGAGCATGTTCGCCACCTCGGTGCGCCCTCCCTCCACTGGATCCTTGGTGTTAGGATTACCTGCTTTCCTGTCCAAATTGGGGTCTGCCCATAAATTCAGGTCACCCCCAAGTAGGACATGACCAGAGGCCTCCAGCATGATTTTGGGGAATGTCTTGGCCAGGAATCTAGATTGTCCCATGTTGGAGGAGAATATGGGAGCTAATTTAATGTTCACTTTTCCTACAGTGCCGACTACAAGCAGAGCGCGCCCCTCCACATCTGCCCAGATCTTAGTGGTCGTGAAGCTTAGTCCTTTCTTGATAAGTATCCCCACTCCTCCCTTCCTTAGGGGTCCAGAGCCCCAAAACTCTAACCCTGTTCGTAACCCTAGAAGCCTCCGTTCCTCCCCCCTGGCATATTTTGTTTCTTGCAGGAAGAGGACATACAATTTCGCACTACGGAATTCCTGATATACCAGAGATCTCTTGGTTGGAGAATTGAGTCCTTTTTTATTGAGTGTGCCTACCCTGAGGAGGTTTTGCATCTGTTGGTTTGTTTCAGCTGCCATCTGTGATCGCGCATGCTAGGTGACGCCTTTGCAAAGAATAACAACCTAGGGAGCTATTGGGCCACCATGTGCGTACCAGTTCAAACCATTGCGAAGTTTCTGTTTCCGACCCCCCTCGCACCTCCACCCACCCTCCCATCACCACCTAATTTGCACTCCCCATTCCCAGTTGGTGGCGTCTGAACAGGATCAGTTGGGAACGTTGCTCCAAACTCGGACCACCAGTGGAGACTGTTAACTCACGGTCCCTTAATAAACATTCTCAATAACATTTGAGCCCCCTTTCCATTCCCCCACCCCCCTTCCCTTATTCAAAACATAGATTCCTCAATAAAATTTTCAAAAATTAGTACCATACCAACGTCCGTTCTCGGTCGTGTGCCCGCTCTTTTCACCAAGAGGGGCGGCTGGGTAAGTAGAAGTTCGCCTGCATCCAAGTTTGGTGTGACCCGCATCACAGAAGGACTGTTGAGCTGCCTGCTGTCGGATCATGGTGTCAAACTTTGGAGTTCTCACTCAGACATCTATCAGGGTCACTTATCGCCTTCGGGTGTGGCATTCCCTCTTCTGTACTTCCTTGATCCCTTCACCCTTCTCCTTCTTGGTCCCTGAAGTTCCTATTGTTTATCACTCTGTCCTGCCTCCTCCTGATCTTTACCTTCACCACGCCTCTCCAGAGGTTCAGCGGTGCAGTTGCGAATCTCCCTTTCGGATCTCAATCGTATTTTCCTGCCTTCATGTTCGAAACAGAGGGAGAAGGGACAGCCCCATCTATATCTGGTTCCGCGCTCCTTGAGCCATTTAGTGAGTGGGCCGCACATTCGCCTCAGGGCCAAGGTCAAGGATGATCAAGGATGATAGGTCCTGAAAGATAGTGATCTGTGCTCACCAGGGTGATTGATCCACTTGTCTTGGCCTTTTCTAGAATTCTGACTTTATCTTGATATCTATGGAAATGGGCAAGGGCTGATCTTGGTCAGCCCGTTGGGCCGCTGGCTCTGTGTATCCTTTCCGTCTTGGGTTCATCAATTTCCTCATCTGCGACCAATAGTTTAATTATATCGTGGATTGTTCTCCTGATCTCGCCGTTGTGTTCCGGGATGCCAAAGAAGAGCAGATTATTTCTCCTTTCGCGATTTTCCAAGTAATCCTTTTTGAGTCTAAACTTTTCCTCTCTTGCTTCCCTTATTCGTAGATCCATCTGGGTTTCGAGGGTATCTATGGAGGCTTGGTTGTTTTCTACTCCCTCGAGTCTTTCTTCAATCCTGTCCATTTGTTGCGTGATCTTATCTATCTTCCCCCCTATATTGGCACCCATGTTCTTTATTTTGCTCAATGTCTCCTTTGGTCACTGCCGCTTCTGTCACTGAGGCTTCCATGTTCTGTATACCCGCAATTCCGATGACGGGAGGGTGGAGAGTAGGCGAATTTGGCCAGTCGCAGTTTAATGTCCATATAAATTGAGGGAGGTCCTGGCCCACCTCGTCCGACGGATTGTTTGGTGGTCCTAAAAGAGCTGGCAAACCTCGACAACCGCCGTTGATTTAATGAGGCACATGCCCCGTTTCCGGGGGAACCAACCTTTCGGAAGAGAGGATAGTCCCCTTACTTCACACGTGAGCGATGAATTTGGGTGCAGCGAGGTCTCGGACGTAGTCGCTTCGCCGCTGAGAGCAGGTGCGTGGTCTAATTCGGCCTACTGTGATGTTTCCTGGGGGCTGAACAAGTAGCACACAGCTGGTATCCCTTCACAAGTGATTCTCAGACAAGAGTAGGATTGGTTCAGGGGAGGTTCGACCTCTTGGTGGTGGTTCTTTGTGCGGATTGTGTTTTCCTTTCGATAGCTCTAAGGGGTGAGACTGTCAGTCTACTGTCCCCGCCCCTTATGCGTCTGAACAATGTGGATCGAAGGATTGCAGAATGATTCCATGAGTTCTTTTCAATCTATGTCATTCGTAGATCTCACTGCTCCTGGCCTATGGGTCCCACCGTTCCTTAGTGTTTGATCCGGGGGTGCAGATTCAATCTTAAGTTAAGGTGCAACACCTTAACTGGTCTCCTGTCCTAGGACTCTGAGCTCAGTGGGTGGGTCTATTTGAGGAGTCTGTCTCCCGGGGTCGATCAAGTGCCCAGAACAACAGTACCCTTCAGGGTATGCTCTGAGGCGGCTCTGGAAAAGGACCGGATTTATTGATTTATTATCTCATGGGTTATCGTATATTCGGGTGTCCTCCAACACATGCCTAGGATAAGGGGATGAGTCAGCGTGAAGGCGATCCCCGTGTGAGGCAGTTCCTGTTGGATTCCCCCTCAACTAGTTCTTGAGAGGTTGCAATCTGTATAATGGCTGATTTCCACAGACGAGTTGTTTGGTGGTCCCAGCGGGGTGTTTACTTGCTGAGACCCTCGGTTCCCAGTTACCGGGTCTTATTTGTGGAAAGTGCCCTGAGATGGCGCTAGGTGCTATGTATCCCTCTCTGTGCCTTATTGTCTTTGTGACTTTGCAATGGTTCTATTGTTAGGACGGTTTCCTCTTACTTAGCTAGCGTTCGTAGCGTGTGTGGTGGCACAGTCTCTAACCGGGCCCGGTGGGGTCCGCTGCATGCGGTGAGCGGCCAAGGTGCTCAGGATCCTATTACGTGTGTTTGATGCTGGAAGGCCGCACATACAGCTTAGATTACTGCACCACCCTACATTGGCTCTTGTCACCTATGTGTTATGTCCAGTCGCAGGTGTTGGGGCAACCTGACTTGCCCTCCAAATATTTTCTGTCCCTCGTTGTCCTTGCATCAACGGCTTATGGAGGAGGAGGCGGGTGTGTGGAATCCGCTCTAATGCAATGCTTATGGGCACACTACTCATTACTTCTTGGCTGCAGCAGGGGGAGTCCAGGCCAGCCTCAGAGGCCCTACTTCCCAGACCTCGAGTCTACTGGGCACACTGAGAGCCTCCGTTAAGTTTTCATGCGCGCTGGAGAGGGAGCCCCTTTGAATACACACATGCGTTTAAGTGTTCGCTGGTCTGGCATTTCGTGGTGGGTTAACCTCTGGATGAAGCCCGCCACGGATCTCTCACCAGAGGAGGATCGGAGCACTGCCCGGGAGAGGGGGTGCAGGGCTCACCTTCAATACGTCATTGTGCCAGGGGAACCCCGATCCTGACGTTCACAGAATGCTCGGTGTGTGCTCCTGCGGCAACACGGGAGAGCCGCGGGTCCAAGAATCAATGTCTATACTCAGGTCGGGGTCGAGTTGAACACCTCGAGGTTTCTTCTTGAGGTTCTATCTTTCGTCGCCAACCTTGCCGGCCCCTTCGCATGTCCTGCAGGAGTTCACCACAGAGACACACGTGCCGGGTCTGGTTTTGCTTCTCGTAGCTCCCAGTGTATTGGGTGGCTGCCTTCACACAGACATTTCTCCATGAAATCTTGTCCGATTTTCTTCGAATTTCGCCCTGTCAGTGGGGGGCATGTTCGTACCACCTGTCACTGCTTTCGTGCCAACTGGGGGTGGGGTCCGGAAGTGGGGGCTCAATCCATATCAAGGACCAGAGAGGGCAGAGCTCACACGGAGGTGAGGAGCATCCGTGTGCCCCCCTGGTGGCCAGTCCCTCCATTTATTTTTTAAGATCTACTCCTGGTCATTTAGCTTTGGGTACTCTTTTCTGTCAGGACCACGAGGCATGCCTAAAACAGTTATTGCGCTGGCACGGGCTCACCTTGCACCCAAACCTGCATCCTCTAGAGTGGTTTCAACTAACCTAGTATCCTGGCCAGCATGCATCCTGGGTGGACATGAGTTTGGCAGTTTTTCACGGCAACCTAATTGGCCGGCTGCCAAAACTTGATGTGTCTGCCTGGTGTGCGATTGTACGGCTGGCATTTGTTATGAGTGAGTTATCTTGCATATCTAGGTGAGACCCTGCCCATTCCTAAGATTCTTACCTGAATTGCTGGAGGATTATCACAAAGATGGGGTATAATTTCTGAAGACCAGATATGGCCATATTGGCTTGACTGGCTCCTTTGACTTGTCCCCAATTTCTACTTTTGTATGCTGAACATCCTTGGACGGCTGTTCTCTTCCTCTTGCCTGTACTCCTTGCTCTCCCTGGCTGGAATCGTTTCTTGGTTTTTCCTTTTTGACCTACCTGATAAATCCTTTTGGTACAAGCGCCTTGAGATGGGGCACCTCCTTTGCCTAGAAGAATGGTGTGTTGGCGCTCACCACTACTCTTGGCTCATCCTCAGTGGCCTCCATCCATTACTCCCGTGCTGGGACCGTACTTTATGCTTGGCTCCCTTGTTTTTCCTTTCAAGCTGCGGAGATCTCCTTGGGCGCGTTCCTAGGTCCTCCTGGTGTCTTCTTTATTGCTTCTTTGACTTCTGCTTTGTGGGTCATCGTCCTGGTTACATTAATTGTTCTTTCCATTGCTGGTCCAGGTTCAAGGCCCTATGTGTCGCATCTTATCGCGAGAAGAAATCCTGTACTTACCTGCTTCTTCCAAAATGAACCCGGAGGGACTGGTGCCATGAGTACCTGTTCCACAGTCTCGGTTTTTTATATACTTTCGGAATCTTCTTCATGGGTCTACTAGGTCTTGGAGTAGTTTGGTATTGCAGGCCACCCTTTATTGTGGTTTGCCATTGACTTGCATTGGCCCAAATCCTGTTGTGCTTCTTTCGACTGGTTTTTGAGCCTGGAAATTGAGCTCTTCAATGGGGTCTTCTCTAGCATCCTCTGTGGGTGGTTATTCCTTTGCCACTATATTTGGGGTAGAACAATTACTTACCTAGCTTTTGCCCACAACCATTGCTTGCTTATGAAATATGTACCATTCATTCCTATGGGGGACCTGTCTACAAACGTTTGAGCTACTCTAAAAAGAGTAAAAATGATACTTAACTGACTTTTGGCATTTTTCGTGGGTCCACCTTTGGGTGCCTGTAGTTTCTTACCAAAGACTGGAATTGTATCATTTACCTAAAATGTATTACAGAATTTAATAAATCGCTGCGCTCCTGACTATTGAAATGTAATATATGTCTGTGTCTAAATTTTGTTACGTTGTATTTATCCATTTCTAGGAGTATAATGAGTCTGTATAGGTCTGGTATTGTACGACGAGGTGTACTCTAAGAACTTGTTTGTAGGCCCCCTGGGCCATTGTCTAGAGATGTTAATCATTTTGCTCCCTCTAGGTCCTATACTGAGTATATGGTCTACAACTGTGTTACCCGTTCTGTGTGCTAAAGGTGGTGTGTACTGCAGTGACTGTTCATACATTAACATTTAGCGTCCTGAACATGATGCAAGTGATTTGTTACTAATGTCTAGAATTCCCTTTTTCTACCCACCCCTTAGCCTTATATGTATATAGGTTACTATTCAGTATGGGTATATAGGTTACTATTCAGTATAGGTCAGTGTATGAGTGGGGTGGTCTGCCCAAAGGATATATTTATGTCTTTTAGTTCAAATTGCATTCAGTTGCGTGTATTTTCAATACACTAATGGGGGGCATGAACAGGCATTTCAGTTTCATGAGTCAATATCCCAACCAACAAACTCTCATTCTTTCCATCCATAGCTATGCTGGAACCACAACATTCTGACCTGACACTTTCCTTCAGTTTTTCCAAATCTGTTCAGGCATCTGACTTACACTGCACCAGCCCCACCAACCTCTCTAAGGAAACAACAGACTCGCTGCAGCCCAGCCCCATTGGCCCTTAAAAAAACCCAGTCCCCAAAGCTTCCCAGAGACATGTGAGGGGTTCTCTCTCGTGTCAGATCCCACCCTTTCCTCATGATTGTGATGAAACCGTCCCAAAATGGTATTTTATGCAAACCTATCACACTGGGCTGCACGAGTCAAAGGCATAACACATGACTGGTTGGACCTCGTCCCTGCCGGCCGTGTAGAGGCTCCAGCCAGATATGTGGATGATTGTGCCACGACTGGTCCTGCAAAGGGACCGGCATGACATACCACAGTTCAACTGGACTGCACTTACCATGACTGACACTAGCCAAACCTCTCCTGCCTTCCGGCGAACAGTATAACGGGGTTAGTTTAGTGTCATTTGTTGTCTTTCCCTTCTCTTCAGTCCCACTGACTCCTGCCCCAGTTAACTCATTGTACTATTAAAATCCTGAAGACTACAATGTGTGGGGGGGGGGTTCAACATCTAATGTGTGTCTCTGAGCAAACTACAAATCGGGTGCACAGACAGGCACAGACAAGGAAAAAAGGAATCCCAGGAGGAACTATTTAAGCTGTCATGTTTTTCAAAGGCTTCATTTCCTTCCTGCCTGAGGAAGCGGTCAGGAATTTGAAAGCTTGCGCGTAATTGATTTTGTTAGCTTAATTAAGGTATTTTCTTTTGGATCAGCACTCAATTCTATCCTTATCTAAGACGGTGCAAGCAGCAAAATAAACATACTATGGAAGATGTTACAATGTACTGCATGACCAAAACCTCTTCTTTCTGAGCAAATGCAGAAGGAAATATGTGATACCAAGGGGACTGATCATCAAAAACCATTTCGTTTCAACTCAAAACACAACATTCTCACTACGAATATGCATCATGACATCCTACAGATTACGAAACAACCTTTGCAATCTCTGTTAAACACAGAAGGATGACACGAGAATGGATCAAAACTATCCTCGACACAGAGGCACTGCGCTCACATTATATGAGGAAAAAACTGCAAGCCTCCATAAAAAGGCTTTGAGAATCTCTTCTATACAACAAATACAAGTTTGAAGTTTTCAACTTGAGTGCAAAAACACTCCTGTGGCACATTACCATGTTTGAAAAGGGAAAGGACATGTTGCAAAAGGACTGTGTTGTCAACCTCTCAGATTACAACTCACCAAAGGCTGGAACCCTGGTGAATCCCAGGGCGCTCACATTCTGCTCTTCTAAAACCATTGACAAAATATAACTGTGCCGCGATCTTGAAGCCTTTTTCAGACTACTCCGCTTGAAGGAATTCTTTCATAAGAAACCCCACGGCAGCCAGGACAGCAACGGAATGGTACATGACGGGGACACAAACAAAGATTGAAAGCAAAACTCCAACTGGACTCCTGACATTGGGCGCTACCCAAAACTGGACCACAACATTGAAGGTTTCAACTGCAGAGGGACCTCCACCATACTGGACAAACATATTAAACACTCCTGTAACCGAATGCCTACAGAAAGGAGGGTTTTACAATCTCCGTACAACAACAATATTATTGCAATGAAACGAGCAGACACATGAGGAGCAGTTGTCCTAATGAGCACCAGTCACTATATGTACAGGAGACACACAGGTAACTTTCTGACACAAGATACTACAAAAAGCCGCAGGAAGGCCCAAACAATGTAAACAGGAACTCAGTAAGATCATGAAGAAATCTCAGAATTACATCCAGGAACAAATTCATGGCCTGGTACCGGATAACCCAACTCTCATGCTCCCCACATTACACAAAAACACTGCCCTGGACATCCAATCATGTCTGGATTAGGCATGCTGACTGAGAACATCTCTGGCTGGGTTGAGAACATCTTGAAGCCACTTGTAAGAGACACCCAACTACATCCACAACACAAAAGATCTACTCAACATACTGAATGATAGAGGCCCCTCCTAGGGGGAACCTTAGTAGCAACCATGTTCACCTTGACTCACAACTATTTCATATTCAGTGCTGATCCTTTCTCCAAAGGCTGGGGATGGTCATGGGAACTCAAATGGGGCTTGCTATGTACTCATGATATAATTAGGGAAGGATCTATGCCACTTGTGAATGCAGATATTTGAGATCTGCTCTACATCGATGATACCCTCCTGATTTGGACTGCTGGGGGACAGCACCTCCTAAACTTCCACAGAAAATGTAATTAATTCCACGCAGCCGTCAACCTCAAACTCTCCAACTGTCCTGAAGAAGTGAATTTCCTTGACAACATCCTAAAAATAAGAAGAGCAGCTACACACCAAAGACTGACTAGGCCAGCTGTTTGAAGAATAGCACCATCCACCCTGTACACACTGCTAGGAAAGATTTCTATTTTTGCAACTTTCCCTCCATGGTTTCTTACTTTATGAGGGAAAGTAAATCCTTCAGCTTCACTTCCCTTGCCTTTTGCTCATTGTTATGGGGAAACCTATCAGTCCTTCAGACTATTGGTACTGGGAAGCTATTTCCATTTTTGAATGCTTGTACTTTTTAACATTGCACACAGCACCTTTTATAGTGCAGTGGAATTGATACTTTTGATTCACCTTAACTTTTTCCCCTTTGGATTTTTGGTTACTTTTATATATGCCTAAATATACGCTGTTGGCAGCAGAGACATTTTTACAATTTTTGCATGATTTTTAGTGTACACATTTGTGTTTACCGCGTATGGTTACTAGTGCCAAAGTTCCATCTGCAAATGTGGAACGGCAACGGTTCTATTGATGCAGCCCACGAGAGAGCTGGTCAGTCCACCTGGTGGTCCAGGGACACTTCCAAAGGCTGAGGATGGCTGGATCCTCGAGAGCACGTTGAGACTGGTTGATCCCACAAGTCCAGGGGTTGAAGCACTGCATAGGGCATTCACAGATCGGGTAGTGCAACAGGGCTTCACCGTGCCAGACGCAGGAAGGGTTGCTGGGCCTCTTCAGGAATCTGCTTCGGATCTTCAGTCGGCTGTTCTTCTATAAGGGATTCCTGGCTCTAAAACTGATCTGAACAAATGGCTGCTGGAGTCCTCTTCTTAACCAAAATCCAGCCTGGAAGCAGGTCCAAGCCCACCAATGGTAAGGACGTGCACCATTAAAACAGCCAGTAGTTGTCCAATCATGGACAACTATTGGTTTCACTCATGCCCCACATCTAGACTCACTGGCACCACAGATGTGGAGTGGGACCATGCAGTCCTACCCCCTTCCTGGGCCATATACACACAAAGGCATCACTGGTCCGCGAAAGCTGCAGCTTTCCTGTTCAAGTGCATGACCTTATGTGTGATTTCCTGATCTGGCAAGGCAGGAAGGAGGTCAAAACAATATGGCCAAACAACAAGCTAAAGTCTCTTGGAATTGACATTTAAGGGCACTAGCCAGGTTTAGTAGCCATTTGCGGTAAACAAGAATGTGCACACTGGAAATAACACAGAGGGTAAAAATATAATTGATGCCTCCAGCCTGTCTTTAGGCACATATACAAGTAACCCAAAATTCAAGTGTAAAAGGCTAGGATGATACAAAAGTATCCCATTGCCCTCCATTGTAAGATGTTTTGTGCACTGTTAAAAAATTAAAAAAAGTAAAAGACAAAAGGGAAACCTAGTTTCCCTGTACTGATAGTCTGAAGGACTGAACAGTTCCACATAACAAATTAGCAAAAGGCAGGGAAAGTGAAGCTGAAGGCTTTTCTTCCCCCTCAGAAAACCAGAACAGGTTAAAGAACAAAACAAACAGATTTGGGGTCCATAGAAACTATGGAGGGAAGCTTTCCAAAATAAATCTTTCCAAAAAGTGTTTGAGGCCTAAAATAAATATTTATATTTTCATACATTCCAGCTTAAATTGAATTATTGTGTATTTCACTGTGTGGACTCATTGTGGACCCTGACCACACTTGCACTCTCCTGAGAATAGCCTTGACTGCTCCCAATGTTTACCTTGATTGGGTTTCCGCTAACCTCTCAGAGCTCCCTGTTCACTACAACTAAGGTGACCACCTAAAATCTGTCCACCGGGCCAGATTCTAGAAATCCATCTTAACAAGATGATGCTCAGACGCGAGGATAAGGTCTTGGGTACCCTAGTGTTGTTCACTGGTGTAGTACTATAATTCTATTTACACAGAACACTGTGATTTGAAATGATTATGCCATATAACAGTTGGCTACTCTTATTAGATATGGGAACATTTACCATAACTACTCTTTCGGCTCTTAAAGTAGAACATTTAAAAAGGTCCAGATAGAAGATTCTCGCGCCTAGAAACACTTGTGTACAGGCGCGTCATAAATGCCATATCATATCATTGCCATCCTCTGGTTTAAAGGCTGATCTTACATACAAATTATTAGATAATCGGGAATCTAGGATTGTTCCTTTACCAGTTATTGATGCAGTCGATGCTGGGGCAGGTCCAAGCAGTAGCAAGGTGTGCATAGTTTTGAAAATGCAGAGGAAGAATAAGCAGGGTCTTCTCGTGTTTCTATGTCAACCTCAGAAGCTGAAGCCTTGTATGAGTTAAAGAAGGAAAAGCTTAGAGTGGCAGAAAAGAATTGGAGTTTAACGTGACTAAGCTGGAATTTGTCAGGATAGATTAAGAGAAAGACAGAACACCAGCTGGAGGTTGCCAGACTGCAAGAGTCTCAAGTCTCCTTCAGGGGTTCTGCAAGTGTTTGTGTTCTCTTCTCATCCAATATTTCCTAAGGATCTGTTAAGTATGTATATTGAGAAAAAAGATACAACTGATTGGCTGACTGCTTTTGAATATGCTTGTCAGGTACAAGAATTAGGAGAGCATGATCAGATTGCTTGGTTGCTCTTTAGACTACCCCATTCTGGCTACAGTGCCATTTTGGCAGACAAAAGATTTTGACAAACTAAAACAGGCTCTTCTCTTAAACTTTATGAAGACTCCTGCCCAATACCTGAAAAGATTTAAAGAATACATTAAGCAAGAAAGTAATGCCATGTGTCTTTTGTGACTTATTCCTTGAAGACTGTGAGTGGCTGGGGAGAAGGTCATAAGGTAGCTACCTTTGCAGGCATAATCAATTTGGTCATGCTGGAACATATTTGTGTTTGTTCCCCTTAGCTAGAGCAGCATTTGGACGATTTAAAGGAGTTGGATATTATTAATTGGTAATTGCTGCTGATCTTTGGGTTTCCCATAGAACAGGCATGCTTATGGTAAGCATGAGGTGGAGGAAAAGCAGAAAGAGAAAGAGGATGGGTCTACTGAAAAACCTTCTTCCCGTAAGGCCAACAAAAGTTCAGGAATAAGCCACATGAACATGGCAAGATTAGTGGGACTTGCCATCCCAAGCATGTGAGTGGACACTCTAAGCCTCCCTACTTAGAAAAGTCCAGTGGCTCTTGTGGAGCAAGGGACCATGTCAAGGGTTTCCCAGCTGTAAGGGTTAGACCTTGGGGGTCCACTCTGTGAGTCCGGCCCTTCCTTATTAAGAGGAAGAGATGATCACAGGGGTATCCTTCCCTTCAGATACCTTGCCAATGGTGAAGGATCTGAAGTAGATTGTTTCCCTGGGAGCTTGGGATTCTAGAATTGCTGGAGATTCTGTTCTCATACCCGTCCATCCCCAGAATTATATTCTTGAGTATAGTGTATTAGTAGATGGTTAAGTTCCACTACTATTGGGAACACTGGGTCCAGTCTAACTGTGGTGAATTCCACATTGGTAACCCCAGAGGCACTGTCCAGAGCTCCTCTGGTGACTACTCAGTTGACTAATGGTCCCTCTCTCAACTTCAAAGAAATGCCTGTCTTCTTAGCTGTCAGAAATGAAGTGTATAGGACACCGGTCAGTGTGAGGAGGAAAGTTCCTAGAAAAGGTCTGCCAGAGGTTAAGCTCCAAGACCTAGGTCCCAAGAAAACCACTGCAGACTTCTCCAGAATGGGGTCTGTCATGGATTCACATACTCAGGAATATTCCCCGTCGTCAGGCTGGGTATACTCGCTAAAAGAAAAAACAGTTTCACTTTCACTTACAAACTGTATTTCTCCTTTAAACCAATCTCTGTCCTCTGGGTCATACTGCCCCCATCCAATGACAGTTTTCTTTCTAAGCCGCTCGTCTGGCAGCCATCTTCTGATTTTTACAGCACACTTCAGTGTTGGGAGTCCTTGAGTTTGCTCTTTGAGCTACTTCTATGTTTTTTCATGTTTTTGACAGGAAAAGGTTCTATTTTTGTTTAGAAAGAGCCTCTGTGCTCTCTTCTTCATCTGCTGACAGCGGGGATCCGTTGTCGGTGAATTCGGCACCCCTCAAGGGGGAAGATCATTGAAGATTCCAGAAGGCCCATTGTGCCTACTTCGTGCCCTCCGACCAGGACGTAGGAGAAGAAGGAGAAGTGCGGGCTACGGAATGTGTTTGTTGAGGACAAGCACCTGCAATGCCTCTACTGCCTGCACTCGGACCACAAGGAAGTGGAGTACAAGATATGCCTCAGGTTCTTAAAGAAGATGACAAAGGATAGGCAAAGTAGACTGGCGCCGTGGCTTAACCTCAAGGCCTCTGCCCCGTGCTCTGAGCAGGGACATGCCTCACCCAGGACCGACCGGTCCGATGAGCGGTCTTCTGAGGCCTTTGAGGGCGCCTCATCCGTGGGACCCAAGACAAGGCCAACAACTGCAAGTCCGAGTCCACCGGGTTCACCGCAGGAGCGGGTCCCAAGGTGGACAGGGCGTGATCCACATCGCCCTTCACTTCCATTGCCGGCCAGAAATCTAGCTCCTCCTCGAAAAGGAAATCATCCAACCCGGCTAAACTGCGGGAGACGCAGAGAAGCCGTGGACGGAGAGAAGGCGGCCAAACTGTCCAAGAAGGCCCAATTGTCACATGATAAGACTTTGTCGATGATAGATTTGTTGGCGGCTGCTCTCACGATAGCTAAGGGGGACGCTGGCCCCTTGAAGGTAGCCCCCACAGCACAGAAGGTATCCCTGCCCCTGAGATGCAAAACCGCTGCAGTGACTTTGGCAAAGTCTTCTGGCATGCCGGAAAAAAGGGAAAACCGTCTCAGAATCTGGTTACAGCCCCTCAGGAGGGAGAAAACGGAGGGGGGCAAGGAGGCTCTGGAAACAGCCCTCCCAGGCCGTGGCCCAAGCCATGGAGGTCTCGTCCACGGACGACGGGGACCTGGAGTCCTTACACACTGTTCATGAGGACATTGAAGAGGAGGAGGTTATCAACGACGACGGCGAGTTCCGGCGTGCGATAGTATGGTGGGGCGTTCGCTCCAACATTCCAGAACCCGCCGTACCAGGAGATGCTCACCACAGATGCCTCCCTAGAGGTATGGGGAGCACACACCGGATGTCTGCATGCCAGAAGTCTGTGGTTACCAGCGGAGAAGATTCTTCATATCAACATCCTGGAGCTATGGGCAGTTTTCTGGGCCCTCAAGTCGTTCTTCCGGTTCCTGAAAGGCAGGGTGGTAAGGATCTTCACGGACAACACCACCACTATGTTTTACATCAGGAAACAGGGGGGCACTCGATCCCCGGTGCTCTCCAAGGAGGTGCGGGACTTGTGGCGATGGGTCATCGGACAGGGGATGTTCCTCATCCCTCTTCACCTGGCGAGAGTCAAGAACACCATTGCAGACTCCCTCAGCAGCGAACTGTGCTCCTGCCATGAGTGGGAGCTTCGTCAGGATCAGGTGGATCGCTTGTTCACTGAATGGGGCAGGCGCCAGATCTGTTTGCGACAGCGACAAGTGCAATAGTTTTGCCAGCAGGGGCCACCAGCCGAGGAGCCTTGGGGATGCGCTCTCCTTTCCATGGGAAGGACTGTTCCTGTACGCGTTGCGTTCCCTCCATTCCCTCTCCTGCTATGAGTCATCAACACACTCAGTCCATGCAAGATGATGATCATCGTTCTGGCGTGCCCGAGGCAGATTTGGCATCCAAACCTTCTCCATCTGTCAGCATCGCCCCCGGTCAAGCTGCCTGTAGTTCCAGATCTTCTTACCAGAGAAGGGGGTTCAATCATGCATCACGATCCAGGATCGCTGAACCTGAGGGCTTGGCTCCTGCAGCCCTAGAGTTTGGTGGGTACGAGTTGCCTGCGGACTGCAGAGAGGTCCTCGCCAAGTCCAGGGCGTCGTCGACTTTGAAGTGCTACGGTCACAAGTGTAAGCATTTCGCTACGTGGTGCCGGTCGCAGAAGATGACCCCGATGATGGTCACGGCCCTGCAAATTCTTCCATACTTGCTCTCCCTGGCCAAGGCTGGCCTGGCACATGCTTCTGTCAAGATGCATCTGGCGGCTATCTCCCGCTACACCAGGTCTCCAGGACGATCTTCACTGTGGTCTCACTGACTCATCAAGGAGTTCCTCAAAGGACTTTTTCGATCTTTCCCACTTGTGAAGGCTCCTTCTCCGGCATGGGAACTCAACAGGGTTCTGACGAGGCTCATAGGGTCCCGCATCGAGCCTATGCATCAGGCCCCTCTCATTTCCTCTCATGGAAAACTGCTTTCCTTGTGGCCATCACCAATGCCAGGAGGGTGGGTCAGATCCAGGTCATATCCTGCAAGCAACGCTACCTGACTTTCCACAAATCGAAAGTGGTGCTGTGGACGCACCCATCTTTCATGCCAAAGGTTCAGTCGGAATTCCACCTCAACAAGCCTTTGGTGTTACCTGTTTTTTTCCCCAAAACCTCTGTCACCGGCTGAAAGGGCCATGCACTCGCTGGATGTTGCTCGTGCCTTAAAGTTCTATGTGACAAGCACAAAGAGTTTTCAGAAGACTTCACAACTGTTTGTGAACTTTGGTCCTGTGAACCATGGGAAGGCCTTGTCCAAGGCTTCCATCTCAAGGTGGTTCTCTGGCTGCATCATGCATTGTCATCGGTTTGCGAACCGACCGCTGCCTGGCCATCCGAGAGCCCACTCCACCAGAGTGATCGCTGTGACGACGGCGTTCCTGTCTGGTGTGTCCCTGCTGGACATTTGCAGGGCTGCTACGTAGAGGTCCACGCACACCTTCACAAAGTTCTACTGCATCAACAGGGATTCCAGGGAGAAGTCCAGAGTCGGCCAAGCAGTGCTACGTGACCTGTTTGCTTGAGGTGACTCTGTTTAGAGATAAGAGTTAGTTGCTTCTGTTGAGCCTTGCTACCTCCAGTGGTTGTGTAATGTTGTATTGCTATGTATTAGTAATTCATGAGCATGTGAACCCATGCCAGACCCAAGCTGGAGAACAATAGTTACAGGTAAGTAACTTGTTCTTTTTCCAGCACTAGGTCTTAAAATCAGACTGCCTTAGCCAACTCTAAAGGCAAGCCTAAGCCAAAAGGGGAACCTAAAGCTAACGGAAAAAGAAATGCCTACAACTGAGGTTGCGGTCATTAGCCAAATCCCTGAACCTGACGAGGAAGAGGATTGTAAGAAACTCCCTCCTCCTGTGAGCACCCTGCACTGTCTAGCTTGCTTGCAGAAGATGGTGTCCCTAAGGATGTGATTAGTAAGGGTCAACAAATGAAACCATCACTGAAAGGCCTATGGAGAAAGGCCTGTTTCCAGTTGGAGGGTGATTTCCCCCCCCCCCCCGTCATGGAAATAATCCAAAAGGAAGTTGGGTTACTAGTGTGTAAGCACAGAGAGGCCACTAGAGGAGACCATAAGAGGTTTGTGGTTCCTCAGGGTGTATGGCCCTTCCTCCTGTAGTTGGTGCATCATGTTCACCTTGCAGTTCATCTTGATATCAGGATAGTTCAAAAACGGTCACTCATACATTCATTCAGGCCCAAGATGCGGGTCCCAGTGGAAAACTAATACAGGAGTTACACTTCTTGTAAGCACTCTAGCAAAAGTGGATCCGGGATTCAGAATCCACTAGCACCACTGCCAGTAGTGAGTGCACCCTTTGAAGAGCTAGAGGCTAACTTTGTTAGTCTTCGAAATACTTTTACATCCTCAGGCAATAGGATTATCCTATTGGTTGCTGATCACACCACAAGGTATCCCGAAGCCAACCCACTCATAGTGACTGCCAAGTCAATCACTATAGCTTTACTAGACATATTTACATGGGGGTAGCTTCCCAGAAGAAGTTGTGCCTGTCACAGGAAGCAGCTTCAAATCTAGTTATAGCCAAGCGGAAGGAAGATAGGGGGGGAGGGCTTATCATTTGTCATCCACATATCTTCCACAGTTATCTGGTCTGATTGGGAGATTCCTTGGAACTCTCAGCAGTATGACTGGAGCTCTTGAGGAGCCACAAAAAAGGCATTGGGGCCTTCTTCTGTCATGCTTATTCTTAATCATGGCTTTTATCCTTGGGGATGAAAAATGTGCCCTGCTCCTGGTTTCAGAAAGGGAGGCAGATTACTCTGTACCTGTTCCAGTGCAGCCCTTCTTACGGCTTCATTGATGGTGACCTTGGATCTCCTCACCTGACTCTACAACCGCAGGGTGAGGTGAAAACTTTGCTGAGGCAATTTCTCCCTTGTTTTCCTCAATTACAGTCTTAACAGTCTTAACTCCTTGGTGTGAGTATAACTTTGTCACTGGAGTTTGTGCACCTACCAAGTTTAGGAGTTGTGGACTGTCAGACCAACGCAGGTCTTGCATCATGATTGAAGCCAACAGAAAGGTTGGATCTAGGGGTGATAGAGCCCTCCATTAGTCCTTGGTCCAGTGCAGTGGTTGTGGTACCAAGAGCAGGAACTTCTGACTCAAGATTCTGCGTGGACTACAGTGTTCTAAATGCTGTCACCATGACAGATGCACATCCCATTCCACAAACTGATGAGTTGGTGGATAAGCTAGGTGCTGTCAAGTACCTTTGCACCTTTCACCTTACTGCACGGTATTAGCAAATATCCCTGACAGAAAATGCCAAGAAGACGACGACAGATAGACTTTACCAGTTCAGGGTAATGCCCTTTGGCTTAAAGAGTGCACCTGCCACTTTTAAAGGTTGGTCAACCATGTCATGAATGGTGTGGATGAATTCTGCATGGCATATCTGGATGATATAGTAATGTTCAGACCTACTTGGGAAGAACATGTTGGACATTTTGAGATTGTGTTGTAGGCTCTTCAGCAGACCAACCTGACCATGAAGGCTACCTTGTGCCAGATTGGTCAGGGTTAAGTCACCTACCTTGGGCATGAAGTTGGTGGGGGCAAGATTCAGCATCATTCGAACAAAGTACAGGCTGTACAAGACTGGACAACCCCACAACCCAAACCCACGTGAGGTTTTATTTTGTCCTGTGTGGGTACTACAGACATTTTGTGGCAGTCTATGGTTCCATAGCTGCCCCTCTGACTTCCCTCACAACTTGGAAGAAACCAAAGAAATTCTCTTGGACCGAGGATTGTGAGAAAGTCTTCCAAGTCCTGAATGATCCCCTTTGTCAGGCCCCTGTTCTCGGGGTGCCTTATTACCAGAAACCTTTTATCATGCATACAAATGCCTCTGACACTGGGACAGGGGCTGCTGTTTCACAGATGACAGACCGGGAATATCCTCTGTTTTATTAGTCGCCAGCTTAAGGATGCAGAGCTCAGGTGGGTGACTGTGGAAAATAAATTGTTTTTCCATAGTGTGGGCCCTTCAGAAACTGAGACTCTTCCTCTCTGGGACTCATTTCACTGTGCAGACTGAACATAACATAATGAACATGAAGAGAGAATCCTAAATTGCTCAGGTGGCACATAGGTCTTCAAGGTTTTGACTTCACCATTGGGCATAGGCCAGGTGCAAAACATAACAATGCTGATGGGCTTTCTAGTATGCATAACCGTCTGGAACACCATGGGTGCTGTGATGAATCAAGGGATTCAGTCACTTCTCCCCTGGAGGGATACTGTCCTTGTGAGGCTGGGGAGGTGAGCCAGCTACGCAACATTCCCCCTAGGACTGGCGGTAAGCGGGACCTCACAGAGAGAGAGTCCCCTTCTGGGGACATGGACTTCTGTTCCCATGAAGAACTCCCTTTCCATCACACTCCGAAACACCCTAAGGCTATATGTGTTACCAGAAAACCAGAAATCACCTTCATCTGTTATTGCAACACGTCTACAGAAGTATCTGCCCGATACTGAGACTAGTATAAACCTACGAGTAAGAACGAATACAGAACTGGCTGACACTGGGACGAAGAAACCCAAAGTAGTTATTTACATTTTTTCATTTTATTGTTCATTTGTAATGCACTTACACACAAGTGTTTCGAGGCGCAGCAGGGTGAGGGGGGTGGGGGGAACAGGAAGGAAGAAATTAGCAATCCCAATAGGCCTTGGAACATACAGATGATGCTAGTCCGGTAGCAAGAAGTGCAAGGGGAAAGGGAGGTTGGGAAGTGCAGGACCTGGGTAGTGGGGCCCATGAGAAGGAGAGTACCAGGGAGGCCAGGTAAACGTGGCCAGGATGAAGAAGAGAATGAAGGGGGATCCACAACTAAGTGCAAGTAAAGCGGCTGGAAGGCTACAAGGGGTGCAAGGCGACCAGCTAAGTGTAGGTTGGGGGGGTGGGGGGGCTTGGGAGGGCAAGTGCACGATAAGGGTTGAGAGGGCTGAGGACGGGAGAATAAGTGCAGCGGTAGACTGGGCAGTGGAGGGCCTGGCACCCTGTAATACTGAAGGATCCAGGCCACCAGTTTCAGGCAGAGGGGATATTAGCAGGGTAGTAGGAGGGGGAAGGAAGAAAAGAAAAGGAAGGTCTTGAGGAGCTTCCGGATGTTAAGGAGATCCGGCTCAAGTCCTAGAGGGGCAGGAAGGCCATTCCAGAGGGAGGCACCTGCGGTAGAGAGAGATCTACCCCCACTCTCTGTCTGGAAAAACGTCTGATTTGCAGAGAGTTGGAGCTAGACGAGTGAAGTGCTCTAGTGGGGAGGTATTTAGTTAGGGAGAGTTGGATATAGCGAGGTCCCAGGCCCCAGAAAGCCTTGTGGATTATGCAGTGGGTCTTCAATTCTATCCTCGCAGCAACCGGGAGCCAGTGGAGAGAATTAAGGGCTGGAGAGATGCGGCCCCTGGATTTGAGGCCAAGGATAAATCTTGCAGTCCTATTCTGGATTAGTTCAAGGGGGCGATGGGAAGAGTTACAAAGACGGAGGAAGAGTCTTTTGCAGTAGTCCAGCCTGCAGAGAACCAGAGCTCTGGAGACATTGAGTTTCTGGGGTAGGGTGAGGAAGTGGAGAATGCCTCTGAGGAGGTGTAGCTGAAAGTGGGCCTTCTTGTATAGGTCCATGATGTGAGGAGAGAAGGAGAGGGAAGAGTCAAAGATGATGCCAAGATTATGTGCTTCACAAGAGGGTGAGGGGATGGGGCCCAAAGAGGGTGGCCAGAGTGTGGGAGGGAAAGAAGAGCAGGGGTCCCTATGAGAAGGATGTCGGTGTTACTGGAAATTAAGGCAGAGATCGTTAGTGGACCTGCACCATGCCTGAACAGCAGACAAGCAGCCAGGAATGAGGGAGGAGGTAGAGTAGGGTAGCTTGAAAGAAAGCTGCTTGCCATCAGCATAACACTGAAAGTTAGAGTAGGTGGAGATCAGATGGGTTGGGGGGGGGGGCAGGTATATATTGAAGAGCCAGGGTAAGAGGATAGAGCCCTGGTGGACACCACAGGTGGAGAGTGAGATGGTGGAGAGGAAAGAGCCCAATGAAACCTGGGAAAGTCAGTCTGAGAGGAAGGTTGTCAACCAGTCCAGAGCCAGGTCTGTGATGCCAAGGGTATCACAGAGCCTATTTATCAGGGTGGCAAAGGTCAAGAAGGATGAGAACGGAAGGGGAGCTGGAATTGAGATTAGAGAGCAAGTCTTCACGGGTGTTCAGGAGATCAGTTTCTGTGCCTCTGGCAGCTCTGAAGCCAGACTGGTGGTGTGGGAGACAACCAACAGATTCAGTGTGGTGGATAAGCTTGGAGATGGCCAGCTTCTCCAAGAGCTTTCCCAGGAAGGGAGTAATGGAGATAGGGCGGTAGTTTGCCCAACAGGAATGGTCGGCAGAAGGCTTTTTGAGGAGAGGGTGCACAAGGAAGTGCTTGAGGAGTGAGGGGAAGGTTCCAGTGGTAAAGGAGGGATTGCAGAAATCGGCCAAGGCTGGATCAAGGGAGACAATGTTGTCCTTGATAGATCTGGAGGAGCAGGGGAACACCTGCTTGGATGAGACTTTCATAGAGGCGACTAGTCTAGAAACCTCATCAGGTGTTATGGGAGAAAAGGAGGAGAGTATGAGGGGAGGGGGGCAAGGGAGGCCTGAGAGCAGGTGAGGGAGAAGGGTGTGGAGTAGAGGAGAGTGAGGACAAGATGTCCTGAGTTTTAGAAATGAAGTGAGCGGCCAGAGAAGTGCAGAGGGCCAGGGGAGAAGTGGAGACTGCAATAAGGGGTTGGCTAGTTCCTTGCAGATTTTGAAAGGTTCTGCTGTATTTTTAGTGACCACAGAGATGCGGGTTTGGCTATAGGCCCTCTTCTTCGAGCAGATGGAGAGGCTGTATTGCCATTGGAGCAGGCAGAGGACCAGTTTAACAGAGGATGTGCTCAAAGCCTGCCACTTTCTCTCAGCAACTCTGCACTTGGGTTTCAGAGCTGCCAGATTGGAGTCATACCAGGAATTGCACTTGGACACAGGCTACAGGTGGGTCCTCATGACAGGGGCAAGGATATCCAGAGTCTTGGAGATGGAGAGTTGAAGGTTAGAGAGGACTGAGTCAGAGTGAGAGTCAGAGGAGGGAGGAGGGGTAGTGAAGGTGGCGGCAAAAGCAGCAGCTGACACTCGCTTCATCAGTCGAATTAAGGAGATGAGGCTGACAGTGCGGGAAAAGGCTTAGCCGGAGGACCAAGGATGTCCAGGTGAGAGCAAAGGAGGGCATGATCAAACCAGGATAGAGGAGTAACGAGAGGGTTGAGATGAGGAGGTCTGAGGAGATGAGAGCATCAAAGGTGTGTGCGGCAGGGTGCATCGGACCAGAGGGGAAAAATTGGGGGCAGGAGAGTCACAGAGGTTGCAGAAAGACCCGTAGGCCGCATCATGGGAGTCAAGGTGATTATTGAAGTCTTTGAGGAAGAGAAGCTTGGAGGAGGAGGCCACAAAAGAGAAGGTGAGGTCAGCCCATTCAGAGAGGAAGTGGGAGACCTGGCCAGGGGGTCTGTCGATGGTGGCAAGAGTCAGAGAGAGGACAGGGGAGACATTGAGCCTGCAGACAAGGGATTTGAAAGAGGAATAGAACTGAGTGGGTATTATAGTAGCAGGGACCCACTCAGGGTAAATGAGGGCCACTCCACCCCCAGGCCTTTTAAGCCTGGGCTTAGAGAGGATCTTGTAACCCTCAGGGAGGAGAGTGTCAAAACTTGTGACGGAGCTGTCGGTGAAGCATGTCTCAATGAGAGTGAGGACATCTAGGTCCTCAAGGAGGTGGCAGATGTCTGAGGAATGTTTGACGGCAGAACGTGAATTTCAGGTAGTTAAGTGGAGCAGGTTGCCACTTGTGCAGGACTTTCGAGGAGGGGTACAGGAGTGTGGTACACCTGTTGGAGATGGTAGAGGAGCCAGAGGGATGACAGTGAGGGGAGAGGCAGGAGAGGGGAGGAGGAAGTTATTGAGGGATGGGAGTCACCTATCTAGAATAAGGAGGTTGGGCTGACAGCCCTGGGCCATGAAAGTGCCATTCTGAAAGACATTAATGAGGACCCTGGAGGAGAGGAAGGATGGCAAGAGTACTTCCCAATGGGTGCCACCATTAATGGGAGAAGAAGAGAGAGGGGAGAGTACATAGACCTTGTGAGTAACCCAAAGGGGTTGGGAGGGAATGGAAAAGAGGATATCGGTGAGGGTCTGCCTGGCAGAAGCATTGACACATGGGTCAGCAAGGGTTCGAGACCAGGAGATCCTTCTTGAACTTTTTCATTCCATTCTTAGATAGAGGGGTAGGATACGTGATAGAGAAGCAGGTAGAGAAGATGAGGAAGACCGAGAGCACCATTGTGGAGACTAGGGGAGAAGAAGAGGGGGGAGAGGGAGGCACTGCAGAGCATGACCCACTAGCCGCAAGGCAATGCAACAATTAGGCCAAGATACATCTTTGACAGTCACATAGAAAAGGGAAGGGCATACTTTTTTAAACACAACCAGCAGTTAACCGATAGGCAGAATCAACTTTCCTATAGGCAAGTAGAGAGCATACTTATTAAACAGTCAGAATTAGCAGATAGGCAGATTCAGCTTTCCTACAGGCGAGTAAAAAGCATACTTTTTAAAGGCAACCAGCAATAAAAGATAAGCAGATTCGACTTTTCCTACAGGTGAGTAAAAAAAGCATAGTTTTGACTTCTAAAATAGGCTGCTTGACAGCCTAGCTTTTAACATATCCAAATGTTTCAGGCTGCCTAGATCTGGCATTCAAAATAGAGAAGAAAAACCAACAATTTGAACACAGCAGACAATAGTCGAGTGACACACAGCTAGATAATTGCTAGCCTCAGTGACAAGTTAAAAGCTCAGGTTAGGCATCTAATGCAGAGTGAGGTAGGATAGCCATAGGAACACTTAGGGTAAGTAGAGTCAGGTAGCGTAGTGTGGAAAAAAAATAAAAAGTTCAAATCCTGCCAGTAAGCACGCTGAGTGAGGGCAGATCAACATAGGAGCACTTTAGGCAGGAGAGGACAAGATGCAAAGTGATCTAGCCAGTTGGTTTAGATACAGTATGCATGCATCCAGGGAAGTGCAGGGAGCAAGGTGAGGCTGCAGAGACGTGGTAGTTCGGTCAGCAGCAATTTGAACTCATGAATGAGGGAACATGAGCATTGCGGCAGCAGTGACAAAGGTGAGCAAAGATAGCTTTTGGCGATGCCGGGGGTTCAAAGAAAGCGGAGGTCACATCCAGAAAGGATGGGGGGAGCGCTTTGCAAGAGGATTATGGTGTAGCCACATGGGCTCTGTAACATACAGGCAACACAGGTACACGGATATCTGGGGGGCGTACTCCTAGCCAGCGGCCTATGGCAAGTTGTAAACTCAGGATTCCAAGGTTGAAGCGCGGGGGGGCACCCTCACAGGCCTGGACAGGGCCAGTCAGGGATAACACTGGCCATTAAAGGAGGCCCTTCGGGGGGGCCGGCATCGCCTGCTGACTCCTGGGCTGGATGTAGGTAAAAAGCCTTACCCCACCAATCAGGCGAAACTCGCTGAGATAGGGGACTGCAGCAGTTGGATTCTGTAATGCCGACTGCCATGATGGAGGAGGCCCTGCCGGCACTTGGTAGTGCAGCTCCATAGTTCTAATCTGATCTGAACGGAAACCAACCCAAGGGTCGCACTGATAACTGATACAGATCAAAACTGATACAGATCAGAGGCACTACAGACGACCAAGATGAAATTCTGGCGGAAAGCAGCATTGAAAGAAATAAGCAGGCACAGGACAGGTAGAGAAACAAAGTACAAAGCAGAGACTGGAATATTATGACACACAAAGCAATAGGCTCAGACAAGATAGGTTGCTGCCAAATCAGCAATTACAAGGGAGTCAGGAAACCCTGGGTACTTCAACGATGGACTGAAGTCTAGTAATTAGGCAAACAAGGAACAAACAGGAAAGCTTAATACTGTAGGTTGCTGCTAACTCTGCAAATTAATGGCTTTGAATAACAGGAGCAAATGACAGTGAAGCAAGAGACTGGGATTGCAGAGACAAAGATAAAAAAAACACCATAGGCAGAAACAGGACAAGTCTGAAGCAGAAAGGCTCACAGAAAACAGTGTTTGCAGAAAGTCAGAAAGACAACAAAGATTCCGGTATATAACAGCCTAACGGGACAGGAGTTGTGACAATGCAGCTATGACAGGGTTCAGGAGTCAAAAGCAGAATATTCAGAAATGTTAAAAAGTGGACACTGAAGCGCAAAAGCACAAACTCCCAGTGAAGGCAGTTCACAAAACTGCTGCTCTTCAAAGTGACCTCATGAAAGCCCTCCAAGCACACATCCTAACAGAGTGGAGTTGATTGCAGTCTCAGGCAGCTATGTTCAATCAAGCCTAGTCCCAGCTTCAGTAGCCTGCAGCTGTGGGTTGTAATTAAGGTCTCTCCGGCAGCCTAGCCTGCAGTAGCTTGGAACAGGTGAATGCAAGCATGGCCTCTCCACCTCTTAGTAGCTTGCTGAAAACAAATGTGCTTGGTATGCCTCCTCCAGCCCTCTGCCTCTTGGACAGCATGCATATACCAGAATGCACCTGCTGGTTTGACCCAAAACTCTGAATGGAACATGAAATTAGATTGGTCCAAAACTGCAGCAGTAAAACAAGTAAATGTATGCAGAGGCAGTTTGTAGGTTTTAACTTAGCATTTATGCCGTAATTAGAGTATCTGAATGTGCGCATGTAGCAGTGATGGGTGGCAGTTGTGTGGGACCCTGACACTGCAGGAGTCCTCCTTTTATCCAGGATTTGGACTATTATTTATAAAACACTTTCACCAAAGTGCTGTACATAGAACATATTTACATAGAATTATCACCCAAGCGAGGTTGGTACTCATTTATCGACCTTGGAAGATGAAAGGCTGAGTTGGCCGTTCACCACACAGTTTGCTCAACAATAGACATTCATGCATCAGGATGTGGACTGTGTGAGAAACCTGAGGGTATTCTTCCAAGCGAACCCCGAGGAGCCCTTATTCAGGTGGTCAAAGGAAACTTGACATGCTCAGATCCCAGCCCTGGGGGCCAAAGAGCAAAAGGGAATCTCCTAGGTAAGGGAGTCTGGGGTTGTGGTTAGGGAAATGCCCCAGGTGAGATGCGGTATAGTGCCAGAGAAGGTGAGGAGGTCAAGCTTGAGGCTTTCATAGGCAGTATTGCATCTGTCTCCCTTCCTCCCATTCGATCTCTCCTGCCCCGTTCCAACATCCCTTTCAACGTAATCAATCCTCTAAGGTCCCAAACCCAGTTTCACCCAAAAAGCATAACTCCCAGAATCCTTGTTTCACCGGTCACCATTTGAATACTCCCCCATCCTTCTTCCCGTCCCTCTGATTATTATTTTCTGCACTCCCAACCTGATCAGACAAAACACTACAATTCCCACAATCCCCTTTGTGCATTTCTCAATACCAGCTATTTCAGTTTACCCCGCAAACCCTACCAATCCCGTCCCTCTGGTTATCATTTTCCGAATTCTCACAAAACATCCTGCTTATTTCGCAAATCCTACAAAACCTTCCCTTCCGAGGTTACCACAAGCCCTAGCCCTAGGGTTATAATTCCATGTATTGGCTCTTTCTGTTCTGACCCTGTAGGATACCTGGAAACACTACCACAAGGTTTATCCAACAGTCCAACTGCTTCCTTTTCCGACACAAGACAACGGACTTGTAATAAAACCGTTTACTTGACATGTCCCAATCCCAGCGTCATGCAAAGTCGGGCAAACCTGAGCCACACACACCTGACGGCCCTTCCCTTTTCCCACAGGGATAAAAGGTGGAGTAAAAGAGCACAGTACGAGCGAGGCGAGCACGACAAGACGGGTAATCAGGTGCGGCAGTTCAAGCGAAGGGGAAAGGCGGCAGGAATTAAGAGGGTGGCGAGGAGAGAAGTAACCTTGCCCTTTTCGTCCCAGGCCCGCAGAACCTTTGTGGAAAAGAGCCTAAAACCATGAATAATAGCATAAGTGTCTTGCAGCAGATGTCAACGGTTCACGGGGCAAGCCTACGCTGATGAGCAGGAGCGAGGGAAGCTCCATCAACCGTGGTGTTGGCCTTGACTCCAGTAAAGCCGAAAGCCACGTGGTTCATCGCGGCCGGTGAGTCGAGGGGCAAATCGATGAGAACCGGGCTGTGTTGCTTGAGAATTCCAAAGTGGCAAGTTAGAACCAAGTTTCAATGAACTATGAAAGAATCATGTAAACCTTAAGGGGAGATCAGCAGCAGAGGGAAACCGGCACTACGTGTGTGCTAACTCAAGAGACTCTGGTCGACCCCATCTGAGCGACACTCCAGGTACCAGAAGGCCGTAGGAAGGTCGCAGAAGTGGTCAAAGTGGTCATACAGGAGGTCTAGTAGAATCCCTGTACAATTGAAAGACTTAGATCTACAAATTGTGTCAAAGCAAGGGAAGTGAATCCCGCCACATGAGAAAGCAAGGAAAGTGAATCCCACCACATGAGAAAGCAAAAAGCAAGGGAAGTGAATCCCACCAAATGTGAAAGCAAGGGAAGTGAATCCCGCAAATTCAAGTGAATGTAAAGTAAACACGCTTGAACTGTGAGCACTTGTGTCTGTCTTTACTGTTAAGGAATGCCAAAGCTTGTGAAGGAGAACCTTTAGACTTCCTACCCCCTCTGAGGTACTTACCTGGAACTTTGTCTCAGATGAGGCACTAAGCCTACTTACCGGATAGGGAAGGACTGCTGAAGTTAGGTGTCTGCTTTATACTTCTAAGGCAGGGTATATGGTTTATTATTTAATGCATTGTTCTTTGCGCTTTGTACAGTTTCATTGTTTAACTTGATTCAACTGCTTTTACTGTGTTTAATGTAAGGTGTAGGTAATCTCACTAATAGATTGACAGATGTACACATGCCTTGGTATACATTTTCTGATGAATGGCATCAAACCTTTCCCTGGGGTAGCCTCTTCCCATGTGGCCAGGGGACGTGAGTCGCTACCTGATCCTGACCATGTGGGTGGCTATATGTGGGAGGATCACATGGGGGAGGTGATTCCCAGGGGAACAATATGGCATAGTTTGGCAAAAGCACGTCCCTTCTCCAGGCCCTGATGGCCTATTGTAATATCCTCCCTCAACCCCTTGCCAACTCCACTTCCTATAGTCCCCCACATGACATAGGGAACAGTCTGACAACAACTGGCACAAGGAAGAGGGCTGCAGCAATAAAGATGACTAGGACCAGCAAACCAGCACCGCAGTCTAGTATTTGGAGATTACTCTGACAGCCCGGAAAATGTTAATTCGAGACATTTGATGAGGGCTGTGAGCTGCAGGAGGGGACATTGATCACAAAGCACGCAGATGGTCAGAATGCCGGGCAGGAGCACGCCAAAGGAAGCTGCGAGCAGGCGAGACCTGACACTGATGGAGGTAGCTGGAGTGCAGAGAAGCTGCACTGCCACCGAGCGTGAAGCAGCAGGAGCTGTGCACAGGTGGAAGAGGTACAGAGAAAGCACAGGTTCTAATGGGACTCGTGCCAAGCCAGTGGAGTTAAAGAAACCTGTATGAAGACACACAAAGGGCATTTCCAGCACCCGCTAAGCCCAGGGAAGTCGAACGGGTTACCGGGGTGCTTAAAAGTGTATGCTGTATTGAGAAACAGACAAGAGTCTCAGATTGAAGCGTGTGAAGAACTAAATTACTTGTGAATTGTACCACAGACGGGTTGCTGAACCCATATTTACAGGAGGAAAGCAAAGTGAAGGCAACAGTGAATATTAAAGAGAATTCTGTTGAACAAAATCTAACAAGCCAATTTTGGGCAAACATTTTTCATGGAGAAAAGGGATATAATCCCATATAAGTCCTGGCAGAGCCAAGTTGATGAGAAAGATTGCAAGCCAATCATTTTCAAGAGCGCATTAAAGTCCTGTGAGGAGAGTATACCAGACAGAACTAAGTATTTGAGAAGGACTGCAAGTTAAACACTAAGAGTCTTATAAAAAAGACCTGGAAAGAGTATACACCAGGCACAGTCAAGTGTGAACCTTAAACCATTAAAAGAATATAACCTCAAGGAAGACTCATGCCTTGGAGGTTGAGTTTTTGGAAAAAATGGAAAAGAACCTGGCAGGGGAGTATACAAGGTGAACCGCAAGCCTGAGTCTCGCACCTAAGTTGTAACTTGAAAGAGAACTCCAAGGAAGATCCATGCCCTTGGGATTGTGAATTGTCTTGTGTGTGAAGAGGAGCCTGGGGAAGGGAAGCATTTCCCCGAGAACTGTAGACCCTCCCAGCCCCTTTTGTTTTAATAAAAGTCTTCATCTCAAAACAGTCCTCTGTGTACGCGTCTCATTCCTGGCTCCTCACAGTTTGTACTTCTAGTTAGATTCTGTTAATTGGCTTCCTCTCTTCTGCTTGACTGTGCCTACACACCTCCATTACTGCTCCTGAAAGCCATGTACTGCTCTGCTGCATTGGCTAGACTGAGAGTCAGTAACCGTGTTCATCAACTAGGTTGGCCTCTCTGAACCCTTCCACAGGGACGGCTGTGGAAATCCATCTTAACCGAGGCACCCAGTTTTAACTGCTTCCATGGTAGTATTGGTGTATTTGTACATACAAAGTGCCAGAGGGGTGGAGGGCCTCGGGTCATCGCTCTCCATAATGAATTGAGAGCTGCTTGAAAGATTGATATCAAACGTGCGCAGGTGGTTGAGGAGCTTTGCAAAAGGGTTCTATCCTTATTGGATCACGAGTATAATCAATGGCCCTCGCTCTCAAAAAGCGCCATAATAGTTCAAAATGCTGAACACGTGTGGGGCTAAAGACAAACTGTGCTGTTTGTATTCATTGTGGAATTTTGCTTCATGAGCATTTTACGGACAAACCTCTATCGAATATCTTTTCAATGTGATACAATTTGATATGTAAGTAGATTAATTTGAGGAAAATGCAACATTATATTAAGGCTTAAAACAAACTGTGTTCTTTAGATACAACAATAATTGTTGCTTTATGAATGTTTTAACTATTGAATCCTTCTCCAATTAAATAAAAAGGTATTGGTGTTTTTGAATCAGTGTTTGCACCTCCACTCACCTTAAAAACCTGTAGTTGATATTGCTGGTGTGTTCTGACAGGCAGAGTGAATCGGGAGGACGGATGTGAATGAGCGTGAGCTTACAACACAGGTGACCTGTGGGTACAGAGTGAATTGTGAAGACAGACGGGAGCAAGATTGAGCCTTCAACACTAGCGGTCTGTTGTCCCTTTTGAGCTGGGGGTTATACAAACTGGAAAGAGCTACCTGGACTCGCCTCGACATCTTTCCCCCTTCAGAGGAATGTGTACAAACATCCACAGTGGAGACGTTCCCCTCTTCACCATAATTTAGCAGTATTTGCTTTGGCGAAACTGAGATTGCAAGTTGTCTTTCATTAAAGCCTTCAGTAACTTTGTGGAGACATACCTCACCTTCTCAGACAGTTAACATTACTTGTCTTGGAAATGATTTATCTTTTGTGTATAGCGGATTTTGTTTTGGATCCCCTGATGAATTTCAAGTAATTTGGTTAAAATGTTTTTTGAATGAAACATGTCGGGCATACGAACACCTTAAATTATAAGGTGCTGTACATTGACCAATCTAGTGGTTACGGTCACCCCAGTAGCGGCTGTAAGGGGTAGACAATTAACAGGCAGTGGATTAATAACAGACCTTTAACAAACCAAGAACAGGGGTTGTTTTAAGGTGCTACCTACCAAAAGCGTTACTGTACACCAGGGTTTAAATTTTTGGTGTATTGTTTTGTTTAGATTTGTATAGGCAGGAGTTTTCGTTTGGGTGTATAGGTGACACCTAGGCAGGTTTGTGAAAGTTTTTCTCAGTATTTTATTTAAAACTGATTTAGAACTTTTTATGTGGTTTTTTTAACTAAAGTGCACTTTGTTTTACATTCTTTTTAGATGTGTTGATTTTTAAGATTACTATGTGCTATGTTTTTTCTTTAATAAAATTGTATTTCATTTGATTCTTAAAACCCTATACGCGGTCCTTATTCGGTCCATGGACCATGTGTGGGAATAGGGGTAGAGTTTGGAGAATAAGTAGAAGAGAAAGACGGTTTGTTCCTTTTTGTTTAATATTGTCTATAAGGCTTTGAAAGGAGTTTGGGACAAACGTCTATAAATAACTCTATTGGTCAGTTGGTGTTGTGACAGGCACTCACGTTTAACAATGAAGGTTAGTAGAACTGCGGGACCTTATTGGGATTACCATTTGTGCAGCAGTTGAGTGCCTGGGGAAGCCTTACACCGACAGAATTCTTACAGGAACTTCCTTGCATTTATTAAGATGGCACCTTTCTTACGGGGTCTTTTCTTGAACTAGTACAATTGGTTGGACATGACATTTCTTCTAAGGATGCATCTTTTACATGTAGTTGATAGGATATGACGACTTTGTTGGGATCTGCTTTTAACTGCAGTTGCTTTTCTTTAGGACCTGTGTATCTTTACAGGGACCCATCTTTCACACCAAACATGCTTTTCCTTAAGATCCAAGTACGTCTTTTTACATGGATTAGTCTTTATCAACTGCAGCAGACCACATCTACTTTTGTTAGGGCACCAGAGTTCTTACAGTAACCCATATTCCGAAGCGAAGACATCACATGTTTAGGAACCCATCTTAACAGCTGCTACGGTTCTGACTTGTTTTGAACGGCTCCAGTTTTTAGGACTGTTGCCTGTCTTTTACTGCTGCTGCACATTTTAGCATTGTGATGTTTGCAGGTTCATGTTTATAAGTACTGAAATACAAGCATCCTTACAGAAATGTCAGATTGTTTTCTTTTATCGTCAATTTACCATCATTCCACAAAGATCATTTTTAACGTTTTATATGCCAGTGTATTTTTCAATTTTTCAAATTGGTATTTGACATGTTTCAAAACGCAAAAAATGATATTTTGAACATTTGATGCAGTTGTTAATTATATTGCTTACTCTGCAGCTGCTTGCAGACTATGAATCTCTTGGAAAAGAACATGAGCGAGTAAAGGTATGTATTAATTATGAACGTTTTGTTGTTATATTATGCTTTTGGGAGTCAACTATATTATTTTAGCACTTTAATCTGATTTATGAGGTGTGTATGGCAAGCAAGTATGATAATGTGTTCATGACTGGCTCAGAGGTGGCTGGCTTTGATGAAATTAGTGTGATGGTATAATACAATTGTGTTATATATGTTCATGACTGGTATGGGGAATTCACTTCTGATATCGGATTGTGTGAACCGCCATTATGAGTTGATGTGTAAAAGTAGATGGGTATAAGAAGGTTTTGTATGGTGTGTGCTTGAGACCGGTCTGATGAAGTGCATATCTGATTGAGTAAGGTGTGAATTGCTGGTTTGGGGGTGTGTGAAGAATATGATGGTGCGGGTATACCAACAAGCCTATTCAAAACTGCCAGTTGGGCAGGGCTTGTGACTCACTGGATGGTAAAATCTTGTAGTGTTTTAAAATGTAACAAACAGAATCACTGCTGGAATTCATTGCATGTACACTTATTGTGAATATCCTGAAACCTGACTGGAGATTCTTAAGTGCGTTGACATCCAGTCCTACTGTAAGGATTGGAGATTTTTTGCCCACCAGTTGATGATATAAAATGATGCATACTTTGAAGGTGTAACTCAATGATAAACATTTTCTGTTTGCTGTTCCTAAGCGCAGTGTAGCCCTCCCTGTAACCTGTGTCTCAATTTTACGCATTTTGTCAGTAGCAATTTTATAGAATACATGTTCTTATGTCTTCCCTGACGATGACACTGTGAAAGCCACAAATACTCTTAAATCTGCTTCACCGTCGAATCCAATTTTCCATTGTCCATTCTTATAGGGATCAGTTCTTGGGTGCCCGGCACTGTGAATCGCTCATTTGGTGATAGTTGTATTCCTTCTAATCTCAAGCATGCTATGGTGATTCCGCTCTTGAAAAAACCTTCTTTGAACCCCACAGTTTTTTCTAATTTTCGGCCTATTTCTTTGCTACCTTTTTTCATGAAGTTGCCAGAGCCACTGGTAATGCCTCTTCTTCGTTCTTTTCTGGAAGATTCTGCCTTTCTTGACCCCTTTCAATCTGGTTTTTGGCCCGGCCGTGGCACTGAGCCTATGTTGTTGTCAGTTGTGGATGATCTGACCCGCCTGGTGGATGTGGGTGAAGTTAAAGCATTGATTTTGTTAGATCTCTCATCTGCATTCAACACCGTCAACCATTCCATCCTGGTGGGACAGCTCACAGTGGCATCTTCCCTGGTCGCTGGTTCTCTGGATTACTGCAATGCTTTATATCTGGCTCATTCTTCTTATATTTTTCATCGGCTTCAGGTGTTGCAAAACACTACAGCCATTTCGGGCATCAGCTGCCCCTATTTTGGCCTCCCTACATTGGCTCCTTGTGGTTAAACCTGTGGAATTCAAAGCACTGTGCATTGTCCATCGGGCGTTTTTTTGCTGCGTCCTGGAATTCCTTCAGGAAAGATTCTCCTCCTGCGTCTCGTGCTCGTTCTTTGTTCCACTACATTACTGCTCATTCAGATTCCTCGTGTTTTCCATTCTCGATCTGGTGGGCGTTCCTTTTTGGGGGCGGTGGCCAAATTATGGAATGCTTTGGCAGTGAGTTGCGCGAAATACAGGACCATCTTTGGTTTTGCCGCTCTCTGAAGACTTAGTTATTTTAGTTTGTGTCTTTTCTCTTCTGCTCCTACTTCCTCTAAGTAGCGCCATGATGCCCTTTCTTGGTGTAAGCTGTGCTTTATAAGTAATTAATAAATAAATATGTCCATCTCTCTTTATTGTGTGTGTGTGTGTGTGTTACTAAAAATCGCAAAAAAAGCTAAAATGGTAAGGCCAACGACGCATGCACATCCTTCTCACAAGATTCCATTGCCATTTTGCCACTGACTTATGTCACCATTTGTTTTTATTAATGTGTAGTGAATTGTCAAAATATAGTCTTGAGTCACTGCCTGTACATCCTTTACCTCGTTAGTGATGTTTAAACAACATTCCAATTTTTGCTTTGTATCTCATTTCTCAGTTTTAAAAAAACTTTTCTTTTTGTTACTGTTTAAAACTGTATCTTTTCTCATTTGGCCCAGTTTATAACTCAATTTTAGTAACTTCTCCGCAGCTAGTCATGTTTGCTTGTGTCAAGTTTTAACTCGGTAGTTTCACCTACTAATAATCCCTTTATGCCGCTTTAATGTTTTTCCATTCAATAAACATTGCCTGCCTTCCTTAATTGTTAGGAATGTCTGCAGCATGAGCGGCACTAGACACTTCTCCAAAAGAATGTTCACTTTCGATTACTGGTGCCACGCACTTCCTGTGAGTGTCACGCCAGGTTCTGATGCACCTCCCCCACCAATGCATCAGCGACAGTCACCTACCAATATCTGTTTTTTCACTGTCATGACAAGGGGCATCAACAGACAAGTCAAGCCATGTTAACGTCGGTATAACCGTATTTATAAAAATAAAATATGCGACAGTAGTTGGAGTGGCTTGCAATAGGTAAATGTGACAGCCAAACGAATTAAAGAAGAACAATTCTAGCATGCTTAAGGCCCGCAGTATGTCCCTTCTCTTGGGCTCTGTCTCCTGGCTGTCAGATTAAAAGTATTCAGTCTCTAGGGTTTTAAGTATTCCCTGGATGAATTTCAAGTGTTTAGTTGAGATAGATGTGTTTACTTGGCTAGTTTTATTTGTGAAATAATGCCAGGCCTCTTTAGGTTTGTGCAGGTGATTGGTGCACAGGGATGATGGTGTCTTTAGTTGTCTCTGTAAGCACTGAGCTGCTTGGTGGCTTAGCTGGTGGGTGTCTATGGACAGAGACCCTCCCTTGCCTTCCCTATCTTCTTACTCCTCTGAGGCTGCCTGCTTACTTACTGTTTCCTTGACACGTCCCAACGTTCACGCCCTCTGAGTCCCTTGCACTCCCATTCACCCAATCTTGCAACCTTATTCTTTCACTTTCTCTTCGATTCCCTTCTTAAAATGTCTGTTCTCATTTCTTGTCTGAGGTTGTTCCTTTTCACAATGTCCTCCTTTATTCTTTGCTTTCCTCCTTATTCTACTCCTTTCCTCCTGTCATTGCTTCAACCTCCTCTTTCTTAAACCTTCTTTTCCTTATGCCCCCCTTCTCTGCCCTTTTTTCACACTCCTCAACCCTTAAATCTCTTCCCCCCCTTCCTCAGGTCTTACTTTACACCCTTCACATCCTCTGCTTATTCTCCTCTTCTCCTGGTCTTTCCACTCTCTGCCTCCTCCACTCCTTGATTCTGCGCCTCTGCTTCTCCCGTTCATGCCCCTCTTCTTTCCTTGTTCTCCCCTCCTCATTGCTCCTTAATGGTTCCACCTACAAACACTCATGCTCAGGAGACTGAAAGTGAACTCCATTAATGATGGATGGGACTTGCCGCTGGAGTCGGCAAATAAACCGTACTCCGCTGTGCTGAACCAACGGCTCAGCGTGGTGATTTGTTTCCTCCATTTGAATAGTGACTCCACTATTTCAAGTTTGTCCATGCGTTCTGACACAGATAAGTGGACCTAACCCTAGAGATGTTTGTCCGCCGTCTTGACAACCTTGTTGATGTGTGGACCTGGTCACTCTCCAAGCGGCTGCTGGATGACTGCTTTGGATCTCTGCTGTGCCAACAGTATTCTTCTTTTCATGCTTGCAGGCTTGCAAACAAAATAATTTGCCAGCCACTTGATTCTTCCACAAGCTGAACCATGGAATGCCCGCCAGCTCTGGCTGCAGGACCCCATAGCTCCTCCCTTCTTCAGATGCTGCCAACCACTCCGGTGGGAATGTAAATAACAAGCAAGCAATGGCAGTAAGTCTCTGGGTATGGGTGATTCATAATCCATTGATCCTTTGTTGTTCGCCACAGGTCCACCAGAGTGGGGGTTGGTGATTTGGGGGGCATTGGCTGATGATAGTCTGGGGAGCCTGGGAAATCCCCTGTTAGCCCTACTCCTGATCCTACATCATGGGTTAGGTGGTGGCAGTTGATCCTCCTGTTTTCCATGGCCTGTTGATAAGACGTATGGAAGCCTTCTCCTTTCATACCCACCTTTCGAGGGGATTGGGTCCTCCGACGTATTCCATATCTATGACAGGTAATGTCCACAGCTGTGCTGCTTCGGAAAATCTTCTGCGTCCTGCGTCGATGACGTCGATGCGCCGTCCCCGAGGACCTCATCCGACGGCCAACGTCACCCGATGTGATAAGTAGGACGCACGACGTCCATAGCCTCAGTTCTGTTTTTTCCGCTAACGTATTCGCTTCGTGAATCTCGGTACGTCTCGACTCTTTGGAGTTTGCTGTTTTCTTCTCGGTTCGTTGAACCTGTTTGTTTTTTTTGTGAAGACCTGTTCCTGGCGATGTCTACTTCGTCTTCAACCCCGCGTCTGGGCTTCAAGAAATGCAGGGGCTGTGGGTCCAAGATGTCGGTCACGGACTCGCACGACGCCTGCCTCTGGTGCCTCGGGGAGGCCCACGATACGGACGACTGTGTCAACTGCCAGTCGCTCACAGCAAAGGCCTTGCGGGAACGCAAGAAGAAGCTGTCGGTAGGTCGGGTGTCTAAGCCCCGGAAGTCGAGGTCTGTGGGGCTTTCGACGGATGACTCGAGAGGCGACTCTCCGCGTCATCGTCGAAAGTCCAGTGGGTCTCCTTCCAGGAGTCGGTCTTGCCACTCCTCCACCTCTTCGAGGCTT
This sequence comes from Ambystoma mexicanum, assembly GCF_040938575.1. Classification (NCBI taxonomy): domain Eukaryota; kingdom Metazoa; phylum Chordata; class Amphibia; order Caudata; family Ambystomatidae; genus Ambystoma; species Ambystoma mexicanum. The sequence continues at coordinate 1,504,866,269 of NC_090932.1, read as the reverse complement.
TCCCGGAAGCGCCGGCATCGGTCGCCTTCCCCGTCCACTTCCAAGGACTCCGCCCGTCGGCGGGTCGCTTATCCCGCCATGCAAGCGACACCGGAGGAATGGGCTTCCTTCGGGAAGCAGATGCTAGCGATTCTTGAATCACAGGGCACCGGTCCACCCGCGCCTCCGAGTGGGGTCGGTCGGCACCGGTCGAGAGACACCGCTCGTACGCCTTTGGGCTTGGGTGGTTGGCACGGCTCGCAGGAGAGGTCCCGCTCGGACAAGGGTAGCCGTTCTCGCCATGCCCGTTCCAGGTCCCGGTCCTCGACGAGCTCGAGACCGTGTGATCCTGTGCCGTCTTCAAAGAAGAAGACGTCGACGCCTGTGGCACCGAGGTCGTCGATGATTTCTCTCGAGGCTCTGCCTCCGAGGGGGTCGTCGATGCTGTCGGCGCCTAGGTCGTCGAGAGACACGCTCGGAGCTCCGGCTTCGAGGCCTGTGTCGACGCCGTCGCTGCTGGCGGCGCTGCAGCTGACGTCGACGCCGTTTCTGTCAACGCCGGCGCCGACTAGTTCAGCGCCCTCAACGCCTTTCGAGGCAGTGGTGTCGGAGGGGCCCCGTGGCACGGGGTCAGCCCCTAGAAAGGCTCTGGCTAAGGTCAGACACTGCTTTCGTTCCCAGATGTCTTCCTCTCACCGCCTGGAGTACATTTCAGAGGGTGATGAAGGCTCTGATGACGGCTTGGTTCCGGTTACGGTACCAGATGAGCTTATCTCGGGCCATAGCCAGTTTGATGACCTGAGGCAGTCACTGCATGATGCCAGTGGACTGGACACCTCTCCGGAGGTGTAGTTTTGTAGGCCGGAGCTTGGCACTCATGCCGATTCTTCATATCGGCGCCTTATGTCTCAGGTCACCGAGTACTTGGGTTGGTCGGCTCGCCCAGAGGAGTTTGTTCAGTATGATCTCATGGACATCCTTGATCTTGGTCCCCCCACTGACCCGGTATTGCCGTTTCATATGGCTCTGCAGAGAAGGGTGGTGGCGGCTTGGACTGCTCCGGAGAGTCTCCTGGCAGTGGGCAAGTCTTTGTCGCGAAAATACCGTCCAGCCAGTAGCGACCCCTGCTACTTGTCCAGGCACCCCACTCCGGAGAGTTTGGTGGTGCAGGCGGCTACGGCCCCGGCGAAGCAGACGTCGTATCCTACCATCCCTCCGGATAGGGATGACAAACGTTTTGACGGCTGGGTGAAGAAAGTGTTTTCTTCAGGGGGTATGGCGCTTCAGGTGGCCAACTCCATATGTGCCTTGTCTCGTTTCACTCACACTCTGTGGAACTGTGTTGCATTAGCGGCTGAACATATTCCCGAAGGGGACGAACGGGATGTTTTCCTTGCTATGGTTCAGGACGGCAAGGATGCCATGTGTGAGGCTGTTCAGTCGGGTTTGGACATGGCAGATTGTGTCAGCCGGTCCATGGCGGCGAGCACCGTAATACGCAGGTTTGCGTGGTTGCGAGGTTGCAGACCTCCAAAGCTGCAGCGAAGTCGTTGGGCGCTGCAGTTCGACAACTTCTGCCTTTTCGTCGTAGGGGACAGCAATGGAGGGGAGGTTCCTTTCGCTATTACTCGTCCTTCAGTAAAGCGAGAGGAGCTAGCAGTCAAAGAGGCCACCGTAAGAGTGCCAGAGGTGGAAACAAGGGTACTCGAGGTGCCAAGGCCGCTCGGGCAGTTGCCTCTTTGCCCTCAGGCAACGCCGCAGCTGCTACCACTCAGTCATGAGGCCAGGTCCCATGGTTCGCCGGTTGGGGGAAGACTGGCGCAGCATCCTGTAGAGTGGCGAGCCATTACTTCAGATGTGTGGGTTCTGGAGATCATAACCCATGGCTACTGTCTTTCCTTTCGGCAGAGGCCTCACGACAATCCACCTGGGAACCTCTCTTTGAAGAGTCCGGATCCGCTCCTTGAGCAGGAATTTTAAACCCTGCTGGAGAAAGGCACCATAGAACTGGTGCCTGTAGCGGAGAGGAACAGGAGATGGTATTCCCCTTATTTTTTTATTTCGAAGAAAGACGTGGGATTGAGGCCCATCATGGACTTGCGCGGTTTGAACAAACTCCTCAGGAAGGACAAGTTCAAGATGGTTACTCTCTCTCAAGTCCTCCAGGCCCTTCAACTTCAGGACTGGTTGGTGTCGACCTCAAGGACGCTTACTTCCATGTGCCGATCCATCCCAAGCACAAGAAGTACCTGAGGTAGTTTCGCGGTTGGCGACTCACACTTTCAGTTTCGGGTCCTGCCGTTCGGATTGACCTCCGCCCCGAGGGTTTTCACCAAGCTCATGGTGGTGGTGGCAGCACATCTCAGGAAAGGGTGGATTCACGTCTACCCCTACCTGGACGATTGGTTGATCAGGGGGAGCTCTCCCGAGCAAGTCCTGGATCATCTGTCCGTCACCTGCCACTCCCTTCACAAGCTGGGCTTTTACCTCAATTTAAAGAAGTCCCATTTGACACCAATGCAGCGGCTCCAGTACATCGGAGCAGTGCTTGACACATCCCTGGGGCAGTGTTTTCCTCCCCAGGTGAGGGCTCTTCACATTCAGCAGATGGTGCACAAGTTTCAACTTGCCCAGAATCTCCCAGCGTCCGAGTTCTTGAGACTGCTCGGCCTCATGGCATCCTGCATTCTTCTGGTGCCAGAGGCTCGTCTGCGGATGAGATCTTTGCAGTGGGCACTCAAGCTCCAGTGGTCTCAGTCCTCCGGCAGGCTGTCGGACCCTGTTCAGGTGCCGCCCTCGGTCGCCCAGGACCTTCTGTGGTGGGCCGTCGAAGGCAATCTGATGAAGGGGGCCCCATTTTGGCTGCCCTAGCCGGAGGTGACGATCGTGACGGACGCATCCCTCACGGGATGGGGAGCTCATGCCAACAAGTTGACAGTCACCGGTCGTTGGTCTCTGTCAGAGTCCAGACTCCATATCAATCTGTTGGAGCTGAGGGCCGTCAGGCTTGCCCTGAAGGCTTTTCTGACCACTGTGCTAGGAAAGAGTGTCCTGATTCTAACGGACAACACGGTGGCCATGCACTACCTCAACAAAAGGGGGGGGGCAGGGTCACTTCCTCTGTGCAGGGAGGCGATGCAGCTCGAGTTCTGAGCCATCCAGCAGGAAGTTTCGATCTCAGCTGTTCATCTGGCTGGAGACTACAACGAGACGGACGCTCTGAGCAGGCAAAGCATAATCTCTCACGAGTGGGAGCTGGCTCAGGAGATTCTCCTGGAGATCTTCGCCCTTTGGGGACCCCTCAAGTGGATCTCTTCGCCTCCAGTGACAACCGGAAGTGCAAAAGGTTCTGCTCGCGGGAATTTCCTCCAAAAGGAGCTTTAGGAGACGCGTTCGTGGTGGAGTGGTCATTCCCACTGCTGTACGCGTTTCCTCCAGTCCCCGTCATCCCGCAAGTACTGCGGAGGTTACGGAGGTTCGGTTCCCGGATGATCCTCATTGCTCCGGCGTAGGCCCGGAGGACGTGGTACCCAGACCTTCTCGACTTGTCCATCTGCCCTCCACGTCGTCTTCCCTACCGAGACAATCTGCTCTCACGGGAGTGGGGGGGGGGGGTCAGGTTCTCCATCCAGAGGTCAGATCCCTCAACCTTCACGCTTGGCTTCTGAAAGGCTGAGGTATAAGGATTGGGACCTCCCTGAAGACGTGATGGAGGTGTTGCTCTCAGCAAGGCCGCCGGCAACAAAATCTCTGTACCGTTGCCGTTGGAGAAAGTTCTCTGACTGGTGCAGAGTTAAGAATGTGGATCCTTTGGAATGTGACATTCCCATGGTTCTGTCTTTTTTGCTTTCCTTGGCCCACAGGGGCTTGCAAGTGGGTACCATTAAAGGTTACCTGGCGGCGCTCTCCATATTTAAGCACTCGTCTGAAGAATGTTCCTATTTTAACATTCCTTTAATTTCTCAGTTTTTGAAAGGTCTCACTAATGTGTTCCCTCCGTCACCTTTTCTGGTGCCCGGTTGGGATTTGAACCTTGTTCTTAGGTTTCTTATGGGTGCTCCGTTTGAGCCTTTACATTCTTGCCCTTTGAGACTGTTAACTCTGAAAACTGTGTTTTTGGTTGCGGTTACTTCCGTTCGCAGAGTGTGTAACAGGCACTTTCAGTTAAGCCACCCTTCACTGTGTTTCATAAGGACAGGGTTGTCCTTAGAGTTCGTCCTTCTTTTCTTCTGAAGGTGGTTTCGGAATTACATTTGAGCCAGAAGGTTGTTCTTCCGGCGTTCTATCCTCCTCCACATCCTGGTAAGGAAGAGGAGAGGCTCCATAGGCTTGATCCTAGGAGAGCGTTGAGCTTTTATATTTCGCGCATGTCCCGGGTCAGAGTGGACGATGAACTTTTCATTTGTTACGCTGGAAAGCGTTTGGGACAAGCTGTGACGAAACAGACTTTGTCTCGTTGGATTATTTTAGCTATCTCTGAGTGTTACCGGTTGGCGGGTAAGGACCCTCCGGCTGGCTTGCGTGCCCAGTCTACCAGGGGAGTGGCTGCGTCTACTGCCCTGCAGAGGGGTGTTCCTATTCGTCACATCTGTGATGCAGCCACCTGGGTTTCAGTACATACTTTTGTACGGCACTACTCCCTCAATTCCATCCGAGGGCAGGATCTGGCCTTTGGCAAGGCAGTCCTTTATTCCGCAATTTGATTGGGCATGCTAAATTTGTGTTCTAAATTCTTTTCCCACCTCCTTGCTTGGTACTGCTTTGGGAGTCTGTCATAGATATGGAATACGTCGGAGGACCCAATCCCCTCGAAGAACAAGTTACTTTCTTACCTGGTAACGTTCTTTCGATGGGATGTTCCGACGACGTATTCCATATTGCTCCCTCCCTACCTTCCCCGCTGCAGAATTTCTTTTGCGATTGCAGCTTACATTCCGCAAGGCCTTGTGTGTCTGACTGGCAGAAAACTGGTGGCACACATTCTGGGGGAAAAAACTACAACTGAGGCTATGGGCGTTGTGCGTCCTACTTATCACATCGGGTGACGTCTGCCGTCGGAGGAGGTCCTCGGGGACGGCGCATCAACGTCATCGACGCAGGACGCAGACGCCGAAGATTTTCCGAAGCAGCACAGCTGTGGACATTACCTGTCATAGATATGGAATACGTCGTCGGACCATCCCATCGAAAGAACGTTACCAGGTAAGAAAGTAACTTGTTCTTTTCTTCTATTAGGTGGTGCCTTTAAGCTGAAACAATTGCACTGGAGTACAGCTAGGAGGCAGCTGGCATGTGAGGAGGGAAACAGAGCTTTTAGGTGTAGTTTGGTTATTTACCCACCCATTGACTGCCCCTGTTGAAGTTAATCCATATAGCCTTTCACTCCAATTTCCTGCCCCTCCCCTCCCTAAACACATCCTCATGGCATCTCTTTGAGCTTGCTTTCAAACAGCAAAATCAAATGTTGTGCTCTAAGTTCTTGCAGTGTTATTTCAAAGCAGTCTTGTAGAGTTAATGGCGTAATTGGAGTTCTAAACACATTACTGGTGTAATAAAAATGTCTTAACCAAGTGCATTGTCAGCAACCTAATTTAGAAGGTGTCCTTCACGGGCAAAAATAACTGAAATGCAGGGCCCAGAGGCGCTATATCATCCAAGTATGCCAATCTGGGGTGCATACTACATATCTCCAGCGCTTGATCCGGTTGCCGCTTCACACTGGGGTGCTAGAGGCTTTAATCAATTGGAAAATCTATTCCCTAACAGGAAATTTGTAGAGTGGGAAGCCATTAAAAAGGTTGTGGGTGACACGCTGCAACAAAGAATGTATTACATGAGAATGAGGGCATCCATTGCGAAAGTTGGGAAGTCGTTTCCATTAGAACCGCAGATGCACCCGGGAGTTGGATCCATGTTCACTGCAGGGAAAGGTAAAACCACAACTTCTACACTGTACAAATTTATAATGGATACCCGACCATCAATAGTTCATGGAGCCAAAACGAAATGGGAAGTGGAGTTAGGTCACCCAATAACTGATAATCAATGGACACAGATATGTGGGCTCACCAGACACATTTCATGCAACGCACGGTATAGGCTGATACATTACAAGATCATACAAAGGATGCATTGTACACCAGTGAAACTAAAATGTATATACCCGACTGCGGACATCTCCTGCCCCAGATGTGGCTCTGAAGAAGCCAACACTCTCCACATGTTCTGGTCGTGTGCACACTTGAAGAAATATTGGGCAGATATATGTAGTGTGTTGGATGAGTTGGCGGATCAGCCTATTGAATGGTCCCCAACGTTATGCCTGCTTGGAGCCATCGGGAAAATGAACCCCACATGGTGGAAATTGTTAAACTTTGGTTTATTGTTGGCTAAAAGGGCGATATTGTTGAAATGGAAGAGTAAAGACCCACCCACTAAAAGTGATTGGGACAGGGATATGCTGTGGCAAATGATAACGAAGAAGCGTATGTCGAATTGTTACATCCTGCAATGCAGCCCAGAAACATATGGGACAGATATAAATTATACCTTTCCAATAGTGTGATTGCTGATGATGACATATCTATGTGATACTGCCATAAGTGTACCTTAAGCATTATGACTCAACATGTCTTATCAACCTTGGTAATGTTTGATAATGTATTGTACCTGTGACGTTAAAAAAAAAAAAAAGGTGTCCTTCACGTTAGTCCTGTTAAAAACAAGCATGGGCAAAGTCAACAGTTTTTGCTTGTATATTGGTATTAAATACGCATTTGCCAAGCCCTGCTATTATATGCCCAGGTACCCGCCCTATTTTGCAGCTGCTACTATTAATGGTCAACTAGTACCATTATTGAAGTTTCTGGCAAGTGCCTTTTCCATGCCTGCGCAAAAGCCCAAAGTATTGCCATTGCCAATGCTTGTAAACGTTTACTGTCTAAACTTGCTTTGTAGGGGCAATCATTTAAAATTCTAATTTGACGATTTAAAACCTTGCCTCCCTCCGACGTGTATGCTCCTAACCATACAGTTCAAACAATGCAGCAAGCCATTTTCAGCCTCAAACATCTTGTGTGGTAGCCTATCTCAGAAACTTTCACCTGGTGAGTGCCTAATATTTTGCTGAAATCAACAAAGACCACTGAGAACTCTGCTTATCTCCATGTTCTGTACATATGGCTAGAATGCTCTTTGTGGAGAATAGAAGGCCGTCACCTTTACCAGGTAAAACTGATTGGCGCAAGTACCTGAATCACAATGGCCTATCCTTATTGGTGAGAGGGTGACTTTGTCCATGGCCTTCCAGTGCCCTTTCAGTAGTATTGCGCTCTGAGTGAGTACCTCTTGGTGTATTCTAATCACTTCCCCACAAAGGGATTCAGGGCAAGCATTTGAGGAATTCTACCTCATGCAAATACCTCTCCAGACATAGGCACTTGAAGTGGAATTTAAAAAAAGATATATAAATAAAAAAGAATCAATTCTCACACGAGTTGTTAGTCATTCCTTTAACTTCATCAAGCAGCTGAACTTTGAGGATTTGCCCTTGTCCTAGGTATCAGAATCTCGGTGGATACCTGAGAATCTATCAATTTCTCGAATTCTGAGGCAGGTGGATATTGACCATTCCCAGTGCTTCACAGAACCATCCACCATGTTTCCTTTGGTTCTCCTGCTATGTCTTTGACTTCATAGCCTCATTTTCTCTGGTTCAGGCCTTTCTCCTGAACAATGCTTTAGTATCCTGTTTTTTTCTGACTAATGTGGAGGTTCAGAGAACTATAGATTTAAATATTTATCGCAATACCTTGAACAAAGGCCTTGCTTCTCTTCTTAACCAGCTTGCTCTCTAAATCTATTAGAGATTCAGCAACTTCATCTGCCGCAAGAAGAAGGCTGCCTCCTTCCTGATGCAGTTGAACCAAGCATTGACTTAGCAAAATCTGTAGCAGTAATGGACTCTTTTTTTTTGTCAGACACATTCCTGGATGCTTTGGCTGATCACTTGAACAAAAAGATGCAGCCTATGTCAATGTTCTTCTGAGGCCCCTCTTTCAAATACTATCCTGGATGAAAAACTCAAATACATACACAAACTTCTAATGTTAAACGGGAAATCATATTGTGCCTCCTTTCTAATATATATTGGCCTAAGCCCAGTCGCTCTGTGAAGAAAACCGTGTTGCAAAAGTTCCGATTTTAGATCGACTTTGCCGCCATTTTGGGATCATCCGCCATTTTGATTTCTGTTCAAATGTAACTCTGTGTTCTAAAATGGTGGACTACGTTTCCAACTTGTAACCGAGCCTTCCCGACCCTTGCACTTAGTTAATGTTTAGACTGTCAGCGTGCCGAATGTTAAGACTGGGTAAAGAGACCTTGTCCCATGCCTGACTTGTGGTCTCAGGATTGTCTGGGCCAATAAGTCTGATCCACGGACATACATCGTTAACAATGTAAAGCAAATATCGAACGTGGACACTGGCTGAACTGAATTGTGAAGGGACATGTGCTAAGGCTTACTGTTAAATCCGGGAATACACTGTCGCCATTGTAACTTTTTTGTATGTAAACCAAATGTAATCGGTGTGCATATTGTCGTATAAGCCATAAGTGAACTCGGCACGAACTCTAGACCATGGATTATTGACTTGCAGAGGGGCTGGACATTGTTACTGAAATTGTATAAATACTTGAATGTCCAGATGTCCAGTACCTCTCACTTCTCACACTGAAGGGCTGGTATTCGCTGTGATGTACTGAGGGCCAGATAGCTATCTGATTTTGTTCTTTGTAAACTGCGCAGTATTAAAGATCTGTGAATCTTTATAAGCCTGTGTTTTGTGTATTTCCTTTTGTGGTACTCAGCCTCGATATTTCCTCTTGCTTTTACAGGTGGCGCCCGAATAGTGACCCTCAAGATTGATGCCATCTCTTTGAAGGTTGACGCGGCTATCGGACCGGGATCGGACGGTGAAAAAGGGGGCCCCTTTCTTGGATGCGAAGCGATACCTCAACAGTACTGCACGACCCGATCCCTGGACGGTGAACCCGCGGTCCGAGACGGCATCTTGACGAGGGTCCATATATTGAGGCGGGCAGTTTTGCCAAAATCACCAACCACGTGGGTCCTTTGATAGTCCTTTGTAATCTTATCGGACCTCCTTTGTCCTTTGATCAGGTGAGTCGTGACCCGATTCTTAAGTATCCTGATAATTTGTTTTGGGGCATTGCACACGCGAGTACAATTATTGACCAGGTAACACCAGTAATCTGACATGCCTGAGAAATTGTCTGCCTGCTTCAGGGCGTTATTCCGCAGTGACAGACAATCTTTGGAATTCGCCAACCGGCGCCAATGGAGGGGTCTCAAGGCATGTACTATGCACTGTAAGCACGGCATTGGTAGTATAGTGTTTAATGATATTTGGCACAGACAAACTAGACATGCTTCCGAACGTCAGTGGCCAACCAATGGTAGTTTTGAAATTCCTCGTATAGAATATTTAGAGTCTATATTATTAAAGAAAAAGGCTAGACCTGCAGCATTTGATGTATTACAGAATTGGAAAAAAGAAGCTATGCAGCAACCTAAAAGTAGCGAGAAACATGCACACCGTCACACGTCCAACGCCGAAAAAGCTTTGTTGTACGATCAAAATAAACCGTCTGAGTCAGTTAGGAATATGGATAGGGCTTTTCAACTTGGTATTCAGAAAATGTATCCATCTAAAGACTTTCATGTATCTGATGAATTAATTGACAAACTTCTAAATGAACGAAGGCCTGGTGCCACTGCGCCGCCTCAGTATGTTCCTATTCCTGCTGTTTTGCCTCTTCCTGCTGTTATTCCTCCTCCTCTGTTATTCCTCCTCCCGTAGTTGTTCCTGCTCCTCCTATTGTTCCTCTTAATGTTCCTCTTCCTCCGGCTGTTGTCCCTCCTCTTATCATTGTTCCTCCACCTGCTCCTCCGTCTTTGCCTGCTGTTACGGGTTTGGTAGATTTACCTTCTGCACCGGTGATAGCACCTTTGTTACCGAATGTACAAGATTTGTCTACTCTTTCTCTTCCAAGTGGTTCCGTACCGCTTGTAGTTAAGGGTGCGGAATCAAAGATTGTAACTCGTAATACTGTATCTGAAGAGAGAAAGTGCGATTTGACTGCATGGGCTAGACCGTGCATGGAGCAGGGTGAACAAGCTGATGTTTTTGCCACACACTCTAATCTAGACAGTTTTCCTGAGAAAAACATTTTTATTGAAGGGTTGGGAATTCATTTATGTGTAATGTGGAACAGACTAGATGATATAGATCTCCCACAAGGGTTGAGGGATCTGAATGTTTTAGCATATTCAAGAGATACTGCAGAGAAAGTACATGAGCACGGCGAGAGGGTTTTTGAGTATAGAAGGGAGTTGGAAAGGTTACGGAATGAAGAAATTGATGGTGATAGTTTGGACGCTGTGTTTGTACAGAAACGGTTCCTTCCTTGTCGCAAGTCGATAAATGGGGAAACACGAATTTGCACAAGGGATGTGATTAGGTGGATTTCAGACATGTCCATAACTACCGTAGAAGTATATGACACGTATAGTCAGTATACGCCAGAAATGCAGAGGAAAGTGATACAGGTAATTGTAGAATACCTGCAGGATGAATGCATAAAAAGAAAGATTTGTTGTCCCGCAGAATTATTGAATATCTACAAGAGATCGTTTTCGTCTAACACTCCTTCAGCTGCTTTAGCGCTCGATTTAGCTCTGTTGCTCAGTAATCGTTCGGAGTTTTCTATCTCTCAGTTGCCTATGAGAGAGGTTCCTCCGACATTTGTCCCGAAAGTTGAGGTTGCAGCTAATGCTGCAGCAGGTACAGCTGCTCATGAAATTCCTGCACATTATGTGTCGCAGTTTGTTCACGTCCCGTTCTCAAGACAGGAAGTGAACACCATTAAACAATCCATTCCCGATATTAGGAAGAATCCGACAGGGTTCTACAAAGAGATAGAATCTGTCTTGCAGTCATCAGTATTTACTCTGAGCGATATAGATTTGTTATTTCCCGTGCTTCTACCTGTTGATTTGTGGAAACAGATTAGGACTGTAGACGATGTACACCTGGGTTAGGGGATACATGGGTAAATACAGTTTGATTGGATAGAGAAAGGCCAGCTGGCGAAAGACCGCCACAGGGAATGCTGACTTTGCCTGATAGCATAGTCACAAAACTAAAAGCTATAATTCCTGAAAGTAGTATTATTTGGGACAAACTTGCTGCCTGTGTGCAAGGGAAGTCTGGGGTGCTACCGAATTCTTTAATCGGTTCGAACAAGTGTTTTCGGATTTCAGTGGACAGGATTTGAGCACAGAGTCAGGAAAACGACTATTTGTGGACACATTTGTGCGTGGATTGTTGCCTGACATCCAGTCGCAAATTATGTCTTCGGAGAGCGCTTGGCAAGCTAAGTCTCAGTCTGAAGTATTGCATATGGCTCAGTACTATGAGAACCGAGTCAAAAATGAGAAAGAAAGAATTGAAAAAAGAAAGGGAGACCTGAAAACGAAAGTTTTATTACAACAAATTGTTAGAGGCCCTAGAGGGGGTACTTCACAATTTAGGGGACAGTATGCTCCACAGGGAAATGTTCCGTTGGGTCCTGTAAACGTGAACCAGTGTGCTTATTGCAGACAAGAGGGTCATTGGCAAGCACAATGCCCAATCTTCCAGCAAAGGTCGAATAATTCATTTGGTAACATGGGTAGACGATCCAGAGGCCGCCATGGGGCGGGGGGGTCATGGTAGAAGTCAGTTTTCTGAAAATTCACAACCTTTTTTCGCAGGATAATCAGGCACCGAGTGTGGATAATAGAAACATTTTTGATCATCCTTCTGCTGCATACCTCTCTGAAGAACTTCCTTTTCGTGATATTCTGTTTCGCTAGGATTGCCCGAAGCAGGGGTTGGAACCGATGCCTATTCCCGTTAATCAGAAAGGTCCCTGCGTTGAAATGATAGTGGGAAATGGGAAACATCTATTCTTGATAGAAACAGGAGCACAGAAGTGTTCCATTGACCATTCACAGGTTCCAGACATTCCACTGTCAGGGCAAACCAATGTTTCTGTAGGGTTTTCTGGTACACCAGTAGTCTGTCCGGTTTCTTCGCCGGTATCGATTACATTGGGTCCATTCACAGACCACTGTCCATTTCTTTTGACTATGAACTGTGGAGAGAATTTGTTGGGGTTGAATCTGTTGAAGGAATTAAATGCGGTAATTCATTGTTCTTCGGATGGAGTGCGTTTGACAATTTCACCACAGCAACTTTCTGTCAGTTCTTGACTAGACCTTTGCCGCCAGAATTTAGTGATGCTCCAGAGTGTTTGTGGGCAATTGATGACAATGATGTCGGTGTTCTACAAATTGAGCCTGTTAGGATCATTTTGAAACATGGAGTAAAGTTGCCACGTATTCCTCAGTATAAGATTTCGGTTGATGGTGAGCAAGCTTTGAAATGCATAGTCTCTGATTTTGTGCATCGTGGGGTAAGTGAGGAAATTGCAGGTAGTTTGTGCAATAGTCCAATTTTGCCTGTGTACAAGAAAGGCGATAATGCAATTCCTTTTCGTTTCATTATTGATTTACGTGCCATCAATAAGATTGTTGCTCCACAATTTCCTATTGTGCCTGATGTGACGACGATATTAACCATGATCCCGGCTTCTGCTACTCACTTTAGTGTTGTGGATCTTAAGAACGCTTTCTTTAGCATTCCTATACACAAGGATAGCAGATATCTGTTCGTGTTCACCTTGGGGGGACGCTTGTTTATATTTACCCGTGCGCCGCAAGGTTACACGGAGAGACCTAGCATCTATAGTAGGGCTTTGAAAGAGCAGCTCGATGCACTCGAGTTGCCCACTACTTGTACACTGCTTCAATACGTAGACAATCTACTTTTGGCTGCTGACTCAAAGTGCCTGTAAGGAGGGCACCGTGTTGTTGCTTATTCACCCAGCAAAACATGGACACAAAGCTTCACTCAAAAAGTTTCAGTATTGTTGACAGGAGGTCGCCTATTTAGGCTATCCCCTGTCAAAGGAGGGAAGAAGATTGACGCCTGAACGGATAAAAAATCATTTCTAGCATGTCTGTCCCAAATACACAGAAGGAAGTCAGAGCCTTGATAGGAATGGCTTCTTACTGTAGGCAGTGGATCCCGAACTTCTCGTTCACGATTAAACCAATGTTGGCTTTGACAAAGAAGTGTATTTCTTTGCCATTGCCGTGGAATTTGGAACACCAGCAAGCGTTTGATCTGCTCAAGACTGCACTATGTTCGGCACCAGTTTTGGGCACACCAAATTATGAAAAGGCCTTTGTGTTGTATGTGCATGAACGTGATGGATGTGCTTTGGCTGTATTAACGCAGGAACATGGAGGGAAGAATAGGCTGTGCGGCTACTTTTCTTCCGCCCTTGATCCTGTAGCATGCGCTTTGCCAAGATGTTTCAGAGCTGTCGCTGCTGCGTCTGTAAAACAGAGCAAGGGTATGGTCCTAGGCCATGCTTTAACCCTGATAGTACCTCACTCTGTAGATGTTCTATTAAACAGAACACAAACGCAACACCTCACCTCCGCACGATTAACGAGATACGAATTGATCTTGTTTGCGCCGCACATTAAAATTCAGAGGTGTTGCATATTGAATCCGGCTGAACTTTTACCTTTGCCACAAGGTACTGCTTGCGGTGACGAAGCGTCACATGACTGCCTCTAAACCACAGAGCAAGAGACAAAAGGCAGAATCGATTTGAAAGATACTCCTTTGAACAATCCACAAGGGGAGCTGTTTTGTGATGGCTCTTCTTTCAAACTTCCAGATGGTACATCCACGGCTTCTTATGCAATCACCACATTGAGCACGATTGTGGAGACAAAAAGAATCACGCATAACTCCGCGCAGGCCGCAGAGATTATAGCATTGACTCAAGCTTGTGAACTTTCCGAAGGGCTTACAGTCAATATATATACTGATAGTCAGTATGCTTTTGGGGTGGTTCACAACTTCGGTAGACTTTGAGCAGAACGTGGTTTCTTGAGCTGATGTGGAACTAAGATCCAATATGGCTCCTTGATAGTACGGTTGCTCTCAGCGCTTGCACTCCCCACTCAGTTAGCAATTATGAAATGTGCAGCGCATCAGAAAATCATAGATAATGTGGGAAAAGAGAACCAGATAGCCAAACAGACTGCCACTGATCTATATTCAGAAATGTATACGTCAAGGGAAGCCACAAATGTTTGTACTTTGGATGAGGGTATCGACTCTGTAAAGAGTATTGAAGCTGATGCCACATTAGAAGAATCTAAACAATGGGCTGAGGGTTTGGCAAGATTGGATGATGATGGATGTTGGGTGGACAAGTTAGAAGGAAAATGGTTGTTGCCAGATGCGTACATAACAATGATGGTCGCAATGGCTCATGGACCCACCCACATTTGTGCGAGGAAGGTTTCCAAAATGTTACAACATGTCTGGGTGAATGATAAAATCTCCAAAATAGCTGAACGTTTTGTTCAGAGTTGTATGATCTGTCTACAGCATAATATGGGAAAGGGCACATCGACTTCAAGGGGTAGTTTTGGTCCACCTTCTGTCCCCTTTGAGGTTATACACTTTGATTTTATTGAAATGGAGCGTTGTAATAATTACAAGTATTTACTAGTTGTTATCTGCGCCTTTAGTAAATGGGTTGAAGCCTTTCCTGTTAAAGATGCCACAGCAATGACAATGTCGAAAACCATGCTTAAGGAATATTTGCCTAGGTTTGTTTTGCCAAGGGTCATCTGGTCGGACAATGGCCCACATTTTATCGCTGCTGTAATTCTGCAGATATGCGTGGGATTACAGATCGATAAACGGTTCCATTCGGCTAGACATGCTCAAAGTGCTGGTTTGGTAGAGAGACACAACAGCATCATCAAGAACAAGCTTGCCGATCGTGTTATTATCAATGAGAACGACCCTACACACTAAGACTGGGCTCTCCCCTTTTGAGGTGGTTATGTGTAGGCCAGCTAACATTTGGAATCTGCCTAAGCCGAGATCTTTGCGGGACATTGAACATGTACTTCTTTCCGATTACTGTGACCGGTTAACTAAAAATCTGTACTTGGTTTATCAACAGGTGCGAGAACCCTCCCACTCAAGTACAAGGGCCCAGGTCACAGCATACGGCCTGGAAGCTGGGTGCTGATCAAATCATTCGAAAGAGCATCCTGTCTCGCACCGCGTTGGAGGGGCCCACATCAGGTCCTATTGGCCACACAGACAGCAGTACGAGTGTCGGGACGAAAGCATTGGATTGACGCGTCGCATGTCAAGAGGATTCCCTTCCCTTTTCCACATGATACAGAAGACACAGAAATCCCTACATACGCTGCTCCCAACTTTCACGTAGCATCGAGAGTGCGTCGGAGACTCTCCCTGAGCCCGTAGGGCTTCGGGAAATAGCCGCTTTATCTCCACACTCTCCTACGGATCCTTTTTCACCATTGTCAGAGTCTGTCACAAATCCACCACTTCCATCAGGAAGCAACGACACATTGTTCGCAGATCACACAGTACCAGGAGTCACAAGGTACGATCTGCGTCCACAGAGCTAGACTTACTGCATAGTTCGGCTGTGCCACCAGGAAAAATCATCGGAGGGCTTGTCTTTTGGCCCCGTTCTTTTGCAGGTAAAGAATTCTGTTGGCTGGGGTTAGGGAAGGACTAAGAAAACGTGCGATCAGGAGATCGCCAGCAAATCAACTCTGGAGTGTTCGTTTGAAGAAACAATGCCTGCAATCGCTCCCACTCATACGGAACAAATAAGTGACTGTGTGTCCGACCGTAACAATGACCAATCGAATGCGTGGTCTCCGAAAACGTATTGTTGTCTTGTAATTATGTTAACCGGCTTCACAATAGTAATTGCCTAGGATTTTGGTATTTGGAAGAAGTAAATCCGTTTGAAATTCTGTTACCTACTGAAAATGTACCTACTGCTTCTACACCTTTCGTACATCTGCACACTCTATCTCCTAGAGACTCTCAGCACAGACAGAGTTACCATAATAATACTTTATTACTCATCATGAATACAACACATGCCATTTCTGATAAGTCTACTTGTTGGGTCTGCTTGCATTTACCGCAACACGGAGACAAGGGGTTGGGCTTATATATTCATCCTTTACCTCTGACTACTGCATGCTATGCTTCTCTAAGGGCACTATTCTTTGGCCGATGGAATGATAGCATCTCGGGGAACTTTGATGGAACGAATTTGAATGATTTTGAGAAACGAGTTCTAACACCCCTGGGATGCTCACTCTTTGCGAATAGGAGCAAGCTTAATGTTGCTTCTATTAGGCCTTCTGATAGACTGTCTCGTCCTTTTCAATCTTTGATCTCTTTCAAGATGGCTCCTATAGGCAATAGGGATGCCACGCCACCTTCCTACACTGTTAACCACAGCCCCGATTCAGTTTCTTTTTGCATACAGAGGAATGGTACTCAGTCAATGAGTGATTTCAAGGGCTGCACCAACGTTGCGAACTTGACCAGTGAAGACAGACCTTTGTATGTAGGCGAACCTGTCTACTTTGTTTGCAGTAATGAAGCTTTCCCATGGCTACCTAAGGATTGGCAGGGAACCTGTGATTTAGGAATTATGTTACCCGGGGTATTCATAGCAAGCACCATAGAAATCTCTAAGGCTCATCCAAGGCGGGACGAGAATGGTGATTCTTCAGCACAAGTTCTGGGTGACGTAGCTAAATCCTTTGTACCATTTTGGGGGCAAATATTAAACTCTGAGGATATCCGAAGACTAGCGAGAGTACTGGAGAGGACCATCAACCGGACCACTGACATACTCTATAAAATGACTTTAGAACAGAAAGCGATAAGGTTAGTGGCACTTCAGAACCAGATGGCATTAGATGTCATCCTGGCTGAGCGTGGTGGGGTATGTAAATTAGTGGGGCCCGCTTGTTGCATTTTCGTGCCAGATTCCTCCCCAACCATCTTTAAGGCAATACAGAATCTGCAAGCCCTTAGTTCAGAAGTGCATGTTCCCGAGGGAAACTGGGATCTTAGCGCTTGGTTCTGGGACTTCTTACGATCTTGGGGATGGAAGCTACTTTCAGTCTTGCTGATCATTTTGGGTATTCTGTTGTTTTTCTGTTGCTGTATACAGTGTCTTCCTGGCATATGTTCGGTGTTAGGAGGATGTTGTGCACAAGCGATGGAAACATTGGGACACAAGGTACACGCCCCTTAGAAAATGACGAACGAATTTGTGTTGAAGGAAATTTCTGTTTCTGACCTCATGGCGATCGATATCTCTGATGATTGTGATTCAGGGTGTATGGACATTGAGACGTGGAGTTACTCGTAAAGTGACTAGAAGTAGTTTAGCGTTTGGCTTAGGCCAAAAGGAGGGTTTGTTAAACGGGAAATCATATTGTGCCTCGTTTCTAATATATATTGGCCTAAGCCCAGTCGCTCTGCGAAGAAAACCGCATTGCAAAAGTTCCAATTTTAGATCGACTTCACTGCCATTTTGGGATCATCCGCCATTTTGATTTCTGTTCAAATGTAACTCTGTGTTCTAAAATGGTGGACTGTGTTTCCAACTTGTAACCGAGCCTTCCCGACCCTTGCACTTAGTTAATGTTTGGACTGTTCGCGGGCCGAATGTTTAGACTGGGTAAAGAGACCTTGCCCCATGCCTGACTTGTGGTCTCAGGATTGTCTGCGCCAATAAGTCTGATCCACGGACATACATCGTAAGCAATGTAAAGCAAATATCGAACATGGACACTGGCTGAACTGCATTGTGAAGGGACATGTGCTAAGGCTTACTGTTAAATCCGGGAATACACTATCGCCATTGTAACTTGTTTGTATGTAAACCAAATGTAATCCGTGTGCATATTGTCATATAAGCCATAAGTGAACTCGGCACGAACTCTAGACCATGGATTATTAACTTGCAGAGGGGCTGGACATTGTTACTGAAATTGTATAAATACTTGAATGTCCAGATATCCAGTACCTCTCACTTCTCACACTGAAGGGCTGGTATTCGCTGTGATGTACTGAGGGCCAGATTGCTATCTGATTTTGTTCTTTGTAAACTGTGCAGTATTAAAGATGTGTGAATCTTTATAAGGCCGTGTTTGGTGTATTTCCTTTTGTGGTACTAAGCCTCGATATTTCCTCTTGCTTTTTCACTAACACTGATTTGGAATCAGAACAACTTCACCCCTGCAAACTTAGCTGATCAAGGATATGCAGACATTGGACGTGATGCCTCCAAAAAAGTCAGTATCAACATGTTTGTTTTTTAAGTTCTTTGCCTACTTGAGACAAACCTCTCCTTTGAATGGACCTTTGATTATGGAGCAGGGTAACATAACTTTAGAAACTGGGATAATCTGGACACTCTTTCAGAATCTATTGCTGCTGATGCTGCAGAAGAACTTCAATTTGGCTTGACCGAAGGGCAAAGAAGCTGCATTCCCAACAACTTCAAGACAACAAAGACTTTGCAGGTTATTGATCTGCCACTTGTTGGGAAACCCCTTTTTTTCTCTTATACAGATGAGATTTTACAGACTTACAAAACATCAATTGTTGCAGTTCACCATGGAATGGGCTTGGGTACTCCCATCGTATTAGAAGCACAAAGTTTTCCTCTGCAGGACTGGACATCTTGCAGGACTCTCCAGATTTTTCCACTGCACAGAAGAATTAACCTGCCCTTAAAAGTGCTGCTGAGTTGGTTAGATTTCAGTTCAGGGGTCAGAACAGGCCAAGTCTCTATTTATCCATTGGCAGCTGTTGGGAAGATTGCTCTTTTGGCAACTTTCCCTCTATATTTCTATGGGCCCTCAAACTTTCTGCTTTTGTTTTTGAACCTGTACTGACTTTTTACAGGGCAGTGAATTCTTCAGCTACACTCCCCTGGCCTTTTGCTCATTTTAGTTATGGGGAAACTGTTTCGTCCTTCAGACTATCAGTACTGGGAAACTGTTTCCCTTTTAACGTTTACACTTTTGTACTTTCTGAACATTGCACACAGCATCTTACAATGCCCTTCTGACTCCGATTTTTCCAGATTACTTAATGGATCGACTGGGGGTCGCTGGAGGTTTGATTTGGTTCCATCACCTTATGTGGGATTTCCAAAGGCCAAACTACATTATGGCCAAAGAACAAGCGAAAATGTTATGGCACAGCCTTTTTAGGGCACTAGCCACATTTAGTAGCTATGCGCGGTAAACGCAAAAGTGTACACTAAAAATCATGCAAAATGTATCTGCTGCCACCAACCTGTCTTTAGGCACATATAAAAGTAACTAAAAATCCTGAGTGTAAAAAGCTAGGGTGATGCAAAGGTACCCCCATTGCACTGCCTTTTTAGATGCGGTGGGCGATGGTAAAAAGTCACACAAGGCAAAAAGGAAACATAGATTCCCAGTATTGATGGTCTGAAGGACTGATCAGTTCCCCTGATAAATTAGCAAAAGGCAGGGGAAATGAATCTGGAGGCTTTACTTCTCCCTCCAAAAAGAACAGGTTAAAAAACAGAGCAAAAGGAAATGTGGCCCATAAAAACTATGGAGGGAAAGTGGCAAAAATAAAATTCTTTCCTAGCACCAGACTGTGAAGATTGCCTCTCTAACAGCCTGGAGGACCTTGTACAGTGCTCTTTCCCCCTAAACTGGCTGGATCTGTTCTCCTAACTGCATTTTCATGCTCCTTCAACTTCCAGGCCTCACGTGCTGCTTGACCCCAGAATATCTGAGCACTTGGCGTCCCACCATGGTTACTCACTTTACTGGGCCTTTCATTCAATGACTGAACAGCGTAGCGGGACCAGGATACTATCTTCCCAGCGTGCAAACATCCATCGTCTTGTCCTGCTGCAATTTGTTCCAGCTGCAACCTATGACCCCTGCCTATGGTCACTATTGATCTTTCTTCGATTTGAAATCACTGAGCTGCCGTTTATTTTCCTGTTATCAGTGGGTCCCTCTAGTCTGTTTCTCAGGATCAGAGTCTTTGTTTGCTGACCTTACCCATCTGAGCTGACGGCTGCACCCTTTCTTGCTGCCGCTCCAAGAGCTACTTACACGCACCTCCGCTATGCACCTCGGATTTCCTTTCTTGTCAGAACCCCCAGGCTCGTCCTGAAAGTTCTGCTCCACTGGGGCTGCAGGGCTCGCATGTTGACCCATGCTCATCTGGCGGCTGCTCCTGAGGCCACCTCCGCAGGCTCCCAGTCTGTACTTTTCTTCACATGGTTCTCCGGTTGAGAGACCTCTTACTCACCTCTTTACCATGGTTCTGTTCTGTGTCTGTGTGGCTCCTCTGCTGACCGGACTCTTTCAAAACAGGAGCACAGTACTCCCAGCTAGTGATGTCACAATCAACTCTGCAATATCCTTCAAGGGAGTGATGAGGTGAACCCGTGACCGTAGTTGTTCATTTTGGGCAGTTTCCTTATCCTTCTTGACGTCTTCTTTGTACTACTCTTGTCTGTGGGGGGCATGTGCAGTTCGTCTACTTACATTTATTTAATAGCGCTGGCCCATTGACTTCCATCGGGGGCCACAGGATAACATTGCGGTTGGAGTTTAACTCTTCTGTCTTGTGAGCCTCACTAAAAGTGGGCTTTGGTCATATGTGAATATTGCATGATCATGTGAGACCACCTATTCTGCTTTTCTGTACTTTTCTGAAAAGTTACTTGCTTGTGCTATTTTGGTGCTAATACTTTGCACAACTTTATTACGAAAAATATATTTTTTAGCATATTGTGTGGACATTTCCTCATTGTCTGCTAATTATGTGTTTACTATATCTTTAAAACCAACTTCATCTTCTGAAGAGTTGCCTTCACTGCTCAAACATTCCATAACTTGGAGAGTCAGGATGAATTGAAGGAAATACCATGTAGATTGATGTATCTGGGTCCTTGAAATGAGACCTAAAATAATAATCCCCAACACCCTCCCCTTCATTGCTGTTGTAATTCATTGTTTCTCTGTGTGGCATTCTGTGTCTGATAGAGTTGGCTAGCACACAGGCATTGTTCTCAATCTACCTGAATGCAATTTAGACTAAAGCCCTCCAGCAAATGAATTATGTTGTCATGGAAAGTGAGGCTGGACCACTAAGAGGGATGGTGT
The DNA here is from genome assembly GCF_040938575.1 of Ambystoma mexicanum. Taxonomy (NCBI): domain Eukaryota; kingdom Metazoa; phylum Chordata; class Amphibia; order Caudata; family Ambystomatidae; genus Ambystoma; species Ambystoma mexicanum. Next base: position 1,504,845,040 of record NC_090932.1, on the reverse strand, counting down.
ATCTTCTATCATCAGAGCATCAACCATGAAACACATTAAGAGAAGTGCAGAATCAACAAAGTTTTTTACTTGAACCGAGGACTCTTGAAATGGTCATACTACCTGCCGATGTTTTGCTACTTATACAAGCCAACTTAGGAAAAATGTAATCTCTTGCACGATCTGTTGGTTACAGTGCATCCTTAAACTCAGTTGTATGCCTTTTTGAGGTTATCCTCTGTCTTTGTGCAGTACTCTTCCCATCATTTCCTGGATTGCCATAGTGCTATTTTTCTCTTTTGTCCAGATTTAAAACTTGAAATTCAGTCAAGGCACATGCAGTTCAGATGAGCTTAGAGGGTGAATGCATGTGTGTGTCTTTCTGCTTGGTTTGATGCCTCAGTGCTTCTCACGGCTTCTAATGATATGTGACATTGAAATGTTTGTCTTTGACTTTTTGCGCATGTTTTTTCCCCGCCCATTCCCACATTTGTACATTAATTATCGAACTCCCACAGTGTTATGACATTGTAGTGTTGCGCTAAGCATTGGCATTGACCTTGTAACGTTGCTATGTTTTAGTGCACCACACCAAGTCCTATTGAAAGCGTTTTCAAGACTCACAATACTAGACTACTTATCGAAAGACTGAGCACATTGGGGCATGCCCAGTGTTAATTAATTGAATGTTGTAATGTTTGAGAGCTACACTTGACTTCTGCTTTCTCTAGAAACTAAATGTATTTGCATGTCTCCGTTCCTGCCCAAACCTCATCTGTTTTAGCACCTTTTCAGAAGTTATCATAATGTCCCCGTAGGCTGTTATCCATTTCCCTTCTCAGTTATTTATTTTAACAAACCAACACTTTCAATGTCTATCCTCCCCAACCTTTTGGCTATGGACATTTGATTGTTCAGAACCCAATCATCTCTTCCCAAATTGGGTACTTTTTGGTCCATCTTCATACCCTTTACCTTGTGTTTCTCCATTATATCCCCTATTCCACCTTTCATTACTGTTTCAATCATTGTTAATGATTGTCGCAGGAGCTTTGTACATCTGGCTCATTGTTACTTTTTTTGTCAATTCTGTTGTGATGGTAGAAGTCCGACCCATGTTTTGTGAACCTCCATTTCTTTGCATGAAAGCAAAATTGAACTCAAATATATAATCCAGAGATTCAAAACCATGAGTTTAGCGTTGGTGCAAATTGTACTAACTGTGTGGTTCCAGACTCAACAAAATCTGCTTTGCCCTATGTAAACAACATTGACGCGTATTTCTATGTAATGATATTGATTCTGTTTACAAACGAAATATAATGTGTGCTCATATTGACAGGATACACTGAGTTCAGCTGAGAGCAGACAGACTGATGCAAACCGAGAAATTTCAGAGCTGAAAAGGTAAGGTACAATGAAAGCACTTCTGAACTGAATGATGCTGATGTTTATGAAAATTATACTTTCAATAAGTCGCTCTTAACATTTATACAGCATGTTAGCTTACCAGATTGCTATTGCATGACATTTTTATAAGTTCATTTTGGGAGCTCTAGTACTTACAAGTGCTCACCCAGAAATATGCCTTGCTATGGTGGCAGAAAATGTAAATACTGATAATAATCTTGCATGTTATCAAATATTAAGTATAGCTATAGTGACTGACTGGCTACTTTGATGTGAGAGGAGGGGCTTAAACCTGTGCTCTTTGTGGTACCAATGTTGACAATGAGCACCAGTGTCTGTTTCAGTACGGATCCATGCAGCATATTGGCCAAATATCTACATTGCTTGTAACTTGATAAACCAGTAACATTCCTTCTGGGTGCATTCACTTGCTGCTCTGAGCATTGTCATTTTGAAAAGGAGACACCACGTTCAATCCCACTGTCCACTTTGTGGTATCTATCTGCATTCCACAAAGTGTAGGTTTATATGCATTTCAGAACAATGGAAAGCCATGTTTTCCCCAGTAGGGTGAAGACCAATGATACTTGGTATTATTCACATTCGACACAACAAGGCCAACAATGAATTTTCCATTGGCCCATATACCAGCGATAATGCATTCACAATATAATAAATATGTGTAAGCAGCAGAGTGATTGTAGCTTTAATTGACTACTCATTCCTTAACTTTCTAATAGAACCATTTCAAAACTAGAAGCCCAAATCAAACAGATGGAGCAGGAGAACATGGCAAAACTGCGTCACATTGCAGAGGACCACATTAGGATAACAAATGCAAAGTAAGTAGAACAGTGTAAGAGCATACAGTTTGGGAACAGTGATTGTGGCAAAGGAATTGACACCGATTTACAAGCTTTCTCATGTAGATGTAGCTACACAGGTTTCAATTCCTAACTTGGGCAGTGAGTTTTTCCAAATACTGTGTAAACTTGATTGTCTGAACTTTAAAACATTTTTATTACTATCATGGTATTTATTGAACAAGGGCCTAACTTAGAGAAGCAACAGAGCGCTTTACAGTGGTATACAACAATACAGATACATAACAGAGCGCTTTACAGAGTTATACAACAGTACAGATGCATAATGGAGTGCTTTTCAGAGGTGACAGAACAGATGCACAGCAGGGGTGGGATAAAGAGGAGAACAGAAGAGGGGTAGAGCTGTACCGGGTGGCGGGGAGGAGAGGAGTGGGCGCTGTCTAGCGAGTCAGGTGGCGCTAGGGGCGATTTGATGACCTAGGTGTTGAGGCAGAGAGATTCCTTGAAGAGGTGGGTTTTGAGTTCTTTTGTAAATTGTAGGAGCGTGGTGGTGAGTCTGATGCTGACGTGGAGGAGGTTCCATAGTCTTGGAGTGTAGGCAGAGAAGGCTTGTTTTCTGGTTCTCTCATTTTTGCAGCGGCGGATTTCAAATCTGCACATGTCCTGGCTTCTGGTGGTGCGCTGTCCACCAGAGATGCCGAGTTTCTCCAGCATGGGGTCTGGCATGGATTCACATGCTAATGAATATTCCCTGTCGTCAGGCTGAGAATCCTCGGTAAAAAGAAAACAGTTTCTCTTTTAGCTTGAAAGCTGCATTTCTACTCGGTTTGATCACTGAACTCTGGGGTATACTGCATCCATCCAATGACAGTCTTCTCCCTAAGCTCCACCCCTGGTAGCCATCTTCAGATTTTTACAGCACGATTTAGTGTTGGGAGTCCTCTTCTTGTTCTCCGAGCTATATCTTTCATATTTGGAGTATTTTTGGTAAATTTGAGGAAATGTTTTTTTTTTTTTTAAAGATTTATTTAACATTTTCTCTTACAACAATGTGAACCCAGACCATTCCCCAACTCCCCTCCACTCCCACCCCCCTCCCACCCCGGAAGGTTCTCGTTTGTTCTTCATTTCTGTGCAGGTTTATGTTCTCATTAGGTCCGATATTCTTATATTATGAGGGCACCATTGCTCCATGTAATCTGATTGCAGATATTCTAGTATTTCTCCCCATTCCTTTGTAAAGGTCTCTTTCGTTCCTTGTAATGTATGTGTTAGCTTCTCCATGGTCAGTTGTGTTCATACTTTCTGGAGCCATGTGAACATAAGTGGGGGCTCTCGTTTTTTCCAGTTTTGGGCTATTGACGCCCAGGCGGGTATTAGTAGACCCATGAAGCCCCGCCATTGTGATTTCCTGAATTTCCTAGCTGCCTGATCTTTGAATCCGCAAAGTCATACTTTTTCGTCTAGGAATTCGGCCTCTGGAAATATTTTTACAATTTCCACCTTCAGTTCAGACCAGAAGGTTTTGATTTCCCGGCAGTCCCACCAGATCTGTCTCCATGTGCCCACCTCCGGGCAGCCTCTCCAACACGTGTTAGTTGTTTGTGGGTACCTGGCGTGTAGTCTCTCTGGAGTGTAGTGCCATTGGGTTACTATTTTTATCCACATTTCTCTTTTTTGGACTGATCGGGTCATTTTCGGTATGGAGTTCCATAGGTCTTCCCACTGGCGTTTGTGGATTTAAAGGTGTTTAAAAGTCTCGTGAGGACGGGGATAAGCAAATCTGCATATTTTTTATAGAATGGGGCGGTGAAACCGTCTGGTCCGGGTGCCTTCTCTGTTGGGAGTGCCACAATTGCCTTTTTTACTTCCTCCTCCGTGATCGGGTTCTCTAGTGCTATTTTGTCTTCCTCTGGGATTCTCTTTAAGGGGAGGGATTGCAAATAAGCGTCTTGGTCTGCTTCGTTCGGTTGTTCCGAGGTGTAGAGATTTTGGTAAAAATCCATGAAGATTCTCCCTATGTTTGTGGTTTGTGTATGTAGTTCTCCCTGCTTGTCCTGCATGCTCATTATGTTTATTGACTTTAGTTTCTCTCCAGCTGTCTTGCTAAGAGTCTGTCCGCCTTGTTGGCTTTTATGTATAGCCGTTGTTTTAGAAATTGGAGGGATCTTTCTGCTACTTTTGTTCAAAGCATTTCCAATTGCCCCTGTGTGTGTTTTAGGGCCTTTTTTAAGGCTCTAGTAGGGTGGGATATAATTTCTTCCTGTATGTCCGAAATTTTCTTTTCGAGTTCTTTTTCCCAGCGATGTCTTTGCTTGTCTTTGGAGGCTTTCAGGGCTATGAAGTTGCCTCTGGTCACTGCTTTGAATGCCTCCCAGACCGTGCTTAGTGGGGCCTCGCCTGTGTCGTTTTGTGAAAAGTATTCCGATATCTTGTCCCTAATTGATTCTCTCATTACTGGATCCTGTAGGATATCCTGTGGTAGCCTCCAGCGCCACAGCCCTCCTCCTTTTTCTGGGGTTGTTAGCTCCAGCCACAGTGGGGCGTGGTCCGACAGGGATATCGACCCTGTTTCAATATCTTGGATTTTCCCCATAAGGCCCACCGAAACCGAAAAAAAGTCTATTCTTGACATTGTGTTGTAGACGTGAGAGAAATAGGTGTAGCCTCTCTGCTGGCCCTTGTGCAGTCTCCACACATCGCAGAGTGCGAGTTGGTCCATTTTTTGTTTGAGTCGTTTGGAGGGGGCACCCTGTGTGGAGGGGCCCGCTGTGCTTCTGTCAATTTGTGGCTGCCATGCAAGGTTTAGGTCTCCTCCCAAGATCACCTCTCCCTTTGCGAAGCCCTCTAGCTTCTCCAGAGCCTCTCGAATGAATCCGTCTTGTCCCGTGTTTGGTGCGTAGATTGTGGCCAGAGTTAGATGGGACCCGTCCAGGTGGACGTTGACCATTGCTAGTCTCCCTTCTTTATCCGTGTGCCTGTCCGTTAGAGTGACCTTAGCTCCTTCTTTAATGGCTATGAGGACTCCCGCTTTTTTGTCCGTGGCATTCGACTGTGCCCATATCCGATATCCCCTGAGGCGTATATTCTGCTTGTCCTGTGCTTTGATGTGCGTTTCTTGTAGCAGGAGGATGTTCGCCTTTTCTCTCCTCAGCAGGGACTCCAGTTTCTTTCTCTTTATCGGGGAGTTCAATCCTCGTACGTTGTATGTTAGGATTCTAAGTTTTCCCATTTCGTACTGTGAGATTGGGAGAATCCCATTTCCTTACGATGCGAGAACTGTGCGTCTTCCGGAATCTTTCCCTCCCCCCCTCCCTCACCAACCCCCCAACTTCCAACTTTTGAACGTAAACTTCCCGAGGAGGGCCCGGGTACCTATGGTTGCTAGGGTGTTGCGCCTATCGCTCCCGGCCCTCAAAATGCTCGGTAACAGTTTTGCGGGGGGTCCTAAACCCCGCATGATCTCAGACTTTCCTGAGTTGCGATCCCAAGAGGGCCCTTCCCGGGCCGCCAATTAGTGTTTTCCGTGGGCTAATGTTGAGTTGAACGGTTACCCATTTTGCTTCTTTCTTTTCCGTATCTCTTCCCATCCTCTCGGCCTTTTCTGCAAGCCGCCCCTTGTTCTGTCGTGCGATTCCGCCGTTTCCTCTGTTTGTATGTCCATTATTTGCAGTCCCTCATCGCATGTTGTCACTCTTCGTTGTTTGCCTTCCCAGCTGAACAGTAGGCCGAAAGGGAATGTCCATTTGTATCTAATTTCCTTTGACACCAGTACCTTGATTAGCGGTGCCATATCTCTCCTTTTTTGTAGTGTGATCGAGGCTAGATCTTGGTACAGTTGTATGTCCGTCCCGTTCATCCTGATGTGGTCCAGTTGTCGCGCCTTTCTTAAAATAAGTTCTTTTTGTGGGTATGAAGATAGGGCTACTAGAACATCTCTGGGTCTTTCTCTGGGCGCCCCTGTTCTTTTTGGGCCCACTCTGTGGATTCTGTCTATCCCTATGGTGACCGTTTCCTGTGCCCCCAGAATGTCTCTAAAGACTTCCTGTACTGCATTCTTGAGGTCCTTGTCGAGTACTGCCTCCGTGATGTTCTTGATCCGTATGTTAGATCTGCGTGATCGGTTTTCTAAGTCCTCGCACTGGATCTCTAGGTTGTGGGTTAGGCGTGCTAGGTGTTCCTGAGTCTCACTGTTTTGGGTTGTCTCTTCTTCTAGGTTTTGGATTATTTTTTCCACCGTGTTGGTTCTCTCTTCCAGTTGGGCGATGTCTCTCTTCACTTCTTGGACTACCTGTTTCATTTCGTTTCTCATTGAGGTGAACTGGTCTTGGACCGTGGTCATAAACCTTTCCTGTAGCTCCGCGAACCAGGAGTGCATGTCTTCCCTTGATGGAAGGGCTGGAGTTGCATTGGTGTGGTTGCGGTCCTCTGGGGAGTCTTCCCGGGGTCTCCCCCTGGTGTGGATCTGTGGTTCAGCCGACCACATTTGGACAAGGTTCGCATCTTGTTTAGAGGACTGCGAATTCGGGAGTACCGTGTTCCCCTTCCCCTTTGATTTAGACATGCCTTCCTTGGGGGATCCTCTTCTCCTCCAGGTATGGGGAATGGCGGTGTGCTTTTGAGAGGCCTCGGGTGGGGGGGGGGTGTGTCTTGCTTGTAGTCCTCGCTGGCTTCCCCCCTGTTATGTGGGGTTGTTGGTGGGGTTGAGGGGCTTCCTGCGGGAGGCAGGTGCCCTTGAGAGGGCTTTGTCTGTGGTCAAGCCTGAATTGTCCTTTTTTCCCCCTTCGGCGCTCCTCCTCTCATTCGTGTGCTCTGTCCGGGTGCCGGGCCGTAGGCTGGGCGCTGCAGCGGCCGCCCGCGTCTCCCTGTTGGTCCCCCTCTTCTGCAGGAGCTTGTGAGCGGCTCCGGGGGGGGAGGGGTGGCCGAGCCTAATTTGTCCTTGTTTTCCCCCTTCTTCGGCGCTCCCCCTCTCCCCTCGGCCCCGGAGTTGGGCTGGTATGATGTTTTGGGGGGTGCCCCCCGAGTTTATTGGTGTTGTGGAGGGGGGGGTGGGGGGTGCGCTCACCTTGTGCGCCTCCGGGCGACTGAAGACGAGTTTTGAGGTGCCTGGCCTTCCTTCTTCCAGGCGGGCCGCGCGGTGTTCTGCCGACCCTCACCCCAGCCACTGTTTGTCTCCTCCTTGGGGGGGGGGGGCGCACCGGCACCCTCCCTCTCCCTCGTTTGCTCTATCCGGGCGCCGCGCCGTGGGCTGGGTGGCGCAGCGGCCGCCCGAGTCTCCCTGATGGTTCCCCTCGTCTGCGGGAGCTCGTGAGCGGCTCCGGAGGGGGAGGGGCGGCCGCTCCGCTCGGTTCCCGCGTGCCACGTCTGGGTGTCCCCCGCCGATGGGAGGTCGTCTCCTGCTGCCGAGTGCTGCCCTGCACTTCCCGGGAGTGTTGTTGTGGTAGATTCCACGATTCCGAGGTGCTTTATTTTCAATTCAGCGGCGGCCCGGGCGGAGCGCGACCTCTGTGCGTCTCCCTATCCCGGCGGCCATCTTGGATCCCCCGAGGAAATGTTTTTTGACCGATTTTGTTTCATCGTTCGACCGCAGGTCGATTACCGGCAGTAGGGACCCACTGTCGGCGAAGATCATCCTACATCACAGATCTTCCATTGAGTTTCAAGAATGCTCGGCCTTTACACCATGGCCGAGGAGAAGAGGTGTCCCTTAAAACACTACGCAAAGTGTGGATTGAGCAATGCGTACGTAGAAGATTATTTCCTGCATCCGGACCATGATGAAGAGGGATGCGAGGTCTGCCACAGGTTTTGAAAGAAAACAAAGGAGCGCTACAGCAGGCTGGCAACGTGGCTCAAATCGGGCAAGGCCTCTGACTGCTTTCGGGCATGGTCATGCTTCCCCCATGACCAGCCAGTCCCATGAGCAAACTCCCTCAGGAAAGAGGTTGAAGTTCTTTGAGGACGCCCCACCCTCGGGGGTTCAAAAGAAGGCCATGCTCCACAAAGCCGATACCACTGGGTTTGCCACGGCTGCCTGTCCCAGCTCGGGGAGGACAAGGTCACTGACTACTTTCACAGCGATCCTACCGGTGAGTGGTGCTTCCTCTAAGAGAAAGTCCTTGACTCTGTCAAAGCTTCACATAGCATCTGCGACAAGACGACAAAAGAGAGATTGAAAGGAGACCCTTCGCAGCCCCCTTTGGCAACGCCATCATCATTGGCTGTTCAACCGGCCAGAACTACTTCGTCGACGACCACATCTCTTGCTAGCACCCCGTCAATGACCTCGTCGATGACCATCACATCTTTGGCGAAGGAGGGCCTGGCCACAAAGGTGGTGTCCATTGTCACGACAGTGGCCACTCCTCGAGTGTCCCTACCGCTGCGGCGTGAGGCAGCTGCTGCAGCACCGGCTAAGGCACCTGGAATGGGGACAACTCCCCTAGCCGCTCCGCTCCAGAGGTCGCTGTTGAAAGGAAAGGGTAAAGTCGCTCCTACTGACCCTAAGAAGGGTGCGGTTCCAAGAACTGCCAAGGAGAAACCGTTGCAGATTTATACAAGCTCGGACAAGGGCGACAATCTACCTAAGGACTACTATTCGGACCATGAAGGGGTCCATAGGGTGAGCCAGTTTCCCCCCACGCCGGCGGAGGTGCATCAGTCTGGACCCTCCGCCACCTGCTCTGTTCACGCCTCAGCCATGAGACATGTCTTTAGACATTCTGACAATGCTGCACATGCTAGTTTTTGGAATTCCAGTGGAAACTGCCTCCCACACCAGGCCATGCTCCATCTGGGAGCCTCCTAAGGCGGCTGGCCGGGAGTTCATCCCGCTGCAAGCCTAAGTCAAAGGACCCAGCTGGCCTGAGGCGTCAACCGACGCCTCCAACTCCACATTCGGATCCGACTCGACTGGGGAACCGGCTCCGCACACAGACACGAGCACGGATACGGTTACCATGGCGACATACACCGACAAAGCCGATGACTTTGTGCTAGCTGACGGGGAACCAGTGAGCGTGGATGTGCCCCACAGGGCCTTCCCTACGGATGAGGTTGGCTCTTTTCATGCGATGAAGTCTAGGGCCTCAGACCTTTTTCATCTGGTGCCTGAGGAGTCGAAAAAGTAAGGATTCTTTTATCAACGACGTCAGTCCAGACGAAAGACCATCATGAGAAGCGACTCAGCTCCCAAGTGCCAGAGGTCCCAGCCTTCACCCGACTCTGTGGTCTCTGCCTCAGCCTGGAAGCGCTCAGCAAAGCAGTCGTCCTCATCCATGGTTCCTCCGGACCAAGAAGAGAAGAAGCTGGACACGATGGGGGAAAAAGGATTATCTATACTGCAGCCTCCACCATTAAGGCCGATAATGCCCTGGCCATTCTGTCCCACTATGATCGGGAGCTATGCTATAAATTGGGCCCTATTCTGGACTTCTTATCACGGGACAAGAAAGTAGAGGCTCTGGCACTGTTCCAGGAGGGGGAGGTGGCCTCTGACCACACCAGTATGGTGGCAGTGGATATCGCGGACACTGGTTTCTGCAAAATGGGCAAGAATGGCTGAAAGCAACCAACTTCAGACCGGATGTTCAGTCCAAAGTGTTGTACATGCCATTTGATGGAGATAACCTCTTTGGTAAAACCGTGGACGAGTCTCTGCAAATTATCAAGACAGTCACAGAGATGGCACGTTCACACTGGACCCTACAGCGGCTATTCTGATTGCCCTCAGCTCCAGAAAGCAGCAGCTGATGGTAAAGAGGCTGTTACTTGGGCGGGCTTGCCATCTCTTCCTCGACCACCACAAGCGAACTTTCTTCAACTTCTTTGACCAACCAGTCCTCTCTCTCTTCCAAATGAGGAGTAGTAACGAAAGGACCTAACCCTCCAAGTTGGTGCACTGGGGTGTGAAGGATGTGGCTGTCTGATGGCGCCATGTGATTTGGCTGCTGTTTTTGAGGTCTGCAGCTTCTCTAGGCTCTCGTCAGCCTTGCTGCCAAATAACTGAGTGCCGTCAAAACGCAGGTTGAGAAGTCTAGATCGTACATCTGGTGCAAAGCCCGACTTCCATAGACAAACAAATCTGCGTGTGACTCACCTGTGGTGTTGTCTTTCCTATTGTATCTAGCTCATCTGGGGCTCCACATTGGAACCATCAAGGGGTACTTGGCTGCGCTTTCAATTTTTAAGCGCACGTCTGAAGAAGCCTCTTACTTCAAGATGCCGCTGATTATTCAATTTCTAAAGGAACTCGCAAATGTGTTCCCTCCAGTCCAATTTCCAGACCCAATCTGGGATTTAAATCTAGTACTAAAATTCCTTGTGTGCTCCTTTTGAGCCTCTTCATTCCTGTCCATTGAGGCTTTTGACATTCAATACAATCTTACTAATCGCTTTTACATCCGACCACAAGGTGAGCCAATTACAAGCTTTATCATGTAAGCCATCATCTACAACTTTTCATAAGGACATAGTTGTCTTGAGTTAAAACCAATTTTCTTCTCAAAGTAGTTTCTGACTTCCATATCTCACAGAAAATTGTTTTGCCAACATTCTCTCCTCCTCCATGCCCCAGTAAGGAGGACGAAACACTGCACAGACTAGACCCTAAAAGAGCGTTGAGATTTTACATATCACGTCTTGCTAAATACAGACAGGACAACCAACATTTTGTGGCTTACGCTGGACATAAGTTGGATCTGGCAGTTACCAAACAGACGTTATCCAGAGGGATAATTCTGTGTATCACATAATGGTATATACTTGCAGGAAAGGATCCCCCAGAAGGTCTGTGAGATCACTCCACACAGGGGATGGCTACATCTTCTACCTTACAGAGAGGGGTGCTGATTTGTGTGGCAGCAACCTGGTCTTTTAGCCATACTCTTGCAAAGCACTATTGCCTAGACTCTGCTTCAGGCCAGGATGCAAGATTTGGAAAGGCGGTTCTACATCCCATTCATGACAAAATTTGAGAATTTTTTAACTTTCCGAAAATTCTTAATCCCTCCTCCAAATTTCATACTGCTTTGGGAGTCTATCTAAAGATGAGGAATACGTGGGAGGACACAATCCATTCAGAGAACATGTTACTTACCCATTGTAACGCTATTTTCGATTGGATTTTCCTCCCACGTATTGCTCATCTCCCCTCCCATCCTACCCTGCAGTGGAATTTCCGTTCATTACACCTTGCGTTCCTTCAGCCTCTAATATTGTCTTGGTTACGCTAATGCTGGTTATCCTGTGGGTTGAAGGTGAAAAGCTGAACTGAAGTAACAGGCACAGTGCATGCTATTTATAACTTCGATGACGTCAACCTCGAGGGACATCAAGCCAACCACGACGACACACAGCACCCTGTGCTGAATTTGTTTTTCCAAAGCAGCCGGCGCTGGAAGAGAAGATTTCTAAAGATGAGCAATACGTTGGAGAAACATCTAGTCCAAAGAAACGTGTTCTACTGGTGAAATGTTATAGCAATACTTATCGATACCCCATCTCCACCCTTTTTAACATTTGTAAACTTTTAACTCGTTTTTCAACTCTTGGCTTTGGCAATATTTGTTACCTTAGGCCCTCCAAAGGTCAAAAAAGGTTTTACTCACTAATGAACATCTTCATCTAACTTTTGGACCCATCTTCACATCCCCAGGATACTTCCCTTACTTTTCCCCAACTCATAAAACTCTTTGGAAACTTTGAACTTTTGGGCAAAAGGCCCGATTCAACTTAGGGTTGGACTTTATAAACTAGGGTTGTAATTCCTGTTGAATGGTGGTACTAAATATAATTACTGTGATGAATCCAGTGAAGTCATCACTGATTCCCCAGTGGTGACCTCCTCCCATGTGGCCTGGGGACGGCAGCCGTTACCTGATCCTGGCCCTGGGGGCGACTTTATGAGGGAGGATCACAGATGCTGCAGGACCTTGACACAGCTATTGTCATGCCCCAATGAAATAAACCAATCTGGATCCATCCATTTTGCAGAACGATCAACCCATTGCAGGTATTTCATGGCCAGGTAAACTGCTGGAGAAAGTTGTTACCAGCCAATTGCAAGGATTTGTTGAAAAGGAGTCCCTGCTGGACCCCTTCCAATCAGGATTTAGACCCAAGTTTGGGACTGAGACAGCGTTACTGGCAGTAAAGGATGATTTGAAAGGGGACATGGGCAAAAGAGATCTTTCATTACTTGTTGGATCTCTCTGCAGCATTTGACACACTTGATCATTCGATACTGCTCAGTCGCCTGAAAGAAATTGACTATGTCTCAGGTCATGAAATGTTTTGGCTCGTTCCTAGGATGCCGATTTGAGCAGGTAAAAATGGGGGTTTTTCTTTTAGACCCCGTCAATTAATGTTGCAGAGTCCCACAGGGATCCTCCCTGTCACCCCTGCCTTTCAATCTTTTTTTTGCAGCCACTTATGAACATCCTGAGAAGTCATCAGATTAATGTCCACTCTTATACCGACGACATCAAAATAGAGAATGTTGACAAAACGTTTTAGGGTCAATGTCTTGATGACGTCAGCGGCTGGATGTTGGCAAATCAACAGCAACTAAATCCAGCCATGACTGAGGTTGCCCTGTTTGGGGCGAAACATCTTCTCGCTGCAGGGAAGCATCCCCAAGACTCGCGCTTCCTGGGGACTGAACTTAAATTTGACTCTAAAATAAAGAATCTTGGAAACATATGGCAAGATAATCTTGACGGCGAAAGACAGGTTAGTGCCAAGGTGCAGGCAGTTTTATGTTCCCTGCGCCTGTTAGGACAAGCTTTGCCATTTATTCCAAGCAGTGACAATGCTGTTGCAGTAGGTACTTTTACATTTAGACTACTGCAACAGCCTTCTTGCTCGAATTCCGGCCAATCAGCAGCAGCAGAGATTAAAAAGGGTTCAGAATGCAACCGTTAGACTGGTGTGTCGTCTGAGCAGATCTGCCCATGCCTCGGCTGCCCGCCAGGTTCTCAGCTGGCTGGCAGTTGATGACCGAATTAAGTTAAATGTTGCCTGTTTGATTTTTAAGAGTTTGAAGGGGTCTGCACCATCTTATTTAGCGGACACACTTAGTCAATATCAACCAACTAGGTTGCTACGCACAGGGGACCAATTGTTGTTGAACATTCCACAATCCTGCTGTTACAAGGGGAGACATTCCAATGAGGAAGATGCCCTTATGCCCAAGACCCTTATGGCATACTGTCAGATAAGTGTTCCCTCTGGTAGGAGAAGTGAACCCTCTTCTTCATATTTCTGTGGCCAAACACACACCTCACACAGCTCAAACATAACACATTTTTCTTCTAAAGTTCCTTTTTGTAAAACGAGTAAAGAGAACTATTAAAATGTCATGAACTTCAACTGCCAGAATTCCTGAGGTACTGAGACGAGGAGGATGCAGGAGTTTGAATTATGTACCAAGAACTTGAACTACAATGTGCAGTCTAGTTGTTTTCCAAAGCGCCTGTGCGCGGGACGTTTAAACCTGACAAGCGCACTAATCAGAGAGGCAGTGCAGGAGAATACTTTTGGCTCCTCAAGATCACATAACGCTGTGGCGAAGCAGAAAAGGCTGTTAAGTGGAGAGACGTGGAGTCAGAGACTGAAGGGCCGTGGAGACGCTAGCAGCCGCAAGGAAGGTCCTGAGTGCTCAGCGAGTCGAGAAGCTGGCCTTTGCCATTCCAGATCACAAAGAGAAGCAGGCGTGCAATCACAGAGCTGCGAGGGAAGCCGGAAGAACATCTACAGCCTCCAGATTGAAAAGCTGGTGAAAGCAGGCGTGCAATCACAGAGCTGCGAGGGAAGCCGGAAGAACATCTACAGCCTCCAGATTGGAAAGCTGGTGAAAGCAACACGCTGCAGAAGCGCAAACCCAACAGGAGATGCTGGAGAAAGCCGGTGAGTCTGCCCAAAGCCAGTGGGGATCCTGGGGCATTCCGGCTTGTTTGAATGCCGAAAGGCAAAAATGCATACACCAATGCACTGTGAATATCTGAAATGTAAATGTGGGGCCAAACTTAAAGAAACCTTACCACGAGTATATATCTCAAACCGACAGCCATACTGACAATATTAATGATAGAACAAAGCATATGAAAAGTCCTGGAAAACCAAAGGCAGCAGGCAAGCAAAGCATATGAAAAGTCTGAATAAACCAAAGACACAAGGCGAGCAAAACGTATGTGAAATCCTAAAAAAACAAGGCAATCGGCACACACACACACTTGTATGTATAGAAGTGAAGTCCTGGTAGGGGAGTATACCAGCCAAGTGAAACTCGTAAGTAAAGACCTGGCAGGCGAGTACACCAGGCAATTGGCGTTACAGAAAGTGTCCTGGCAGGAAAGTACACCAGACAGTTAGAATTTCATAGAGGAACATGACAGGAGAGTAAACCAGGCAATTTGCAAGCCCCAAGAAAGGTTAAAGGAAAGATTGGCATTTATTTGTTGAACTCTGTAAAGTTGGTTGTTAAAGAAAGACATTGCTATCTAGGTGGAGGAGAAAATTGCATCAAAGAAAGACTGTTTAAGATTTGGTTATCTAAACAGGAATCTGTGAGTCCAAACAAGATGCCAAGGAACGGTTTACAAAAGTGACTATTCTTATAAATAAGAATCCAGGGGAAAGGGATCCAGCCTCTGGAACCAAGGGCTTCCGTCTTGAAGAACATTTTTGTTGGAATAATACTTATTTAAGTTGTGAACACTTTTTGGCTGGCCAGTTGAAGATATTTTCCTTACACATCTTTTCATTTGCTTATAGTGTGATTATCAGGATAGGACGTTTTGGACAAAAGGACGGTCTTTTGGTTATTGACATCCTGACACAGACAGATCCTTAGGTTTTGTCTTTTAGGTAGGAAAACTCTTCTTTAACATTTTCCAACCCTTTTTCTTTTAATAAAAACATGACAACCTTGTGCCTGGCTCTCATTTGTGACCCCTTACATTACTTACCTTCCCTTTCAGGTATTGTGGGACGTGAATTTATTAACTGGGATTTGATATGTTTTCTATTAGCAGGTATTGTGTGATATTACTTATATTACTTCCTGTTAATAGTTATTTTTCATAATGTGTTTTTGGGCCTACAATCATTTTTATAACTCATGTAATCATTGATTGCTTCACTGTGTGGACTCATTGTGGACCCCTGTCCCCACTCACCTCTCCTGTGACCCAGCCTTGACCACGCTCCATGCTACCTTGATTGGTTTGGCTAAGTGTTCAGAAGTTCCCTACCAAGCCAGAGTCTAGAAATCCACTGTAACACCTCCCCTAACACCTATCCACTTCGCCTCTCTTCCTCTGAGTGTCAACTTATTTTCTCTTCTCACAGAATCAACTGAACATTGCACTCTTGTGTGCTCATTCTGTATACAACTAAACTTTCTTTATGATTGACTACTTTTACGCCAGCTCTCCTCCCCAAGACCTCATTGCTATCACTGAAACATGGATTCCTCCATCTGACACTGTGACTCTGGCGGCCCTACCCGACTCCAAACTATCTTTCATTCACTTGCCTCGTCTGACTGGAAGAGGGGGCGGCGTTAGACACCTACTCTCTTCCCGCATCAATGCCTCACAAATCTCCAATGTCACGTCATCTTCTACCTCTTTTAAATTCACCATCTCTAGCATTACTCAGCCTCACTCGGTTCACATCATTCCCATCTATCGCCCTCCTGGTCCCACTGGACTATTCTTTGATGGACTTGTTCAACTCCTTGATTCTCTTTCCACTAAACATCACCTCTTTCTTGTAGGTAACTTTAACCTTCGCTCTCCAACTGCTTTTCAGAAATCTGAACTTCATTGTTTTCTTAGTGACCACACTCTCCACTCTAACCTTAACCGAGCTACCCACATCAGGGTAACTTTTTGGATCTCTTATTCATTTCTACCTCTCGCTCAGCCACTAATACTACTGTCACACCACCCCGATCTGACCACTCCATTGTTTCCACCACAATCTCATATTCATCCTCTGGCCTCTTCTCACTGCTTGCCTAACCGATTACTAAAAGGACATTTTAACCTTCTGCCATTGATCTCTTTCTCGAAGACCTACAATTCTGACTATGCTCCTTCAAACCTGATGCCTCTTGCACTAACACTGCCTTCTCCAACTTCCAATCTCTACTATATGACTAATTCTCTTCTGACTTCCCAATGTTAACTTTCACCTCTCAGCTTCCTCAATATGGGTCACTGCATTCATACGCTCTCTCTGCACATACATGGGTTGGCTGCTGCACAAATGGAGGTGTACCCACTTTCATGAGTACCTGGAACTCAACCTCTCTGCCCTGAATTCTTTCTATATGAAAGTTCTTGGTGGCTCCCTGCAATTTACATGACATCCATTCCATAGTTATGAAGTGCCATACCTTTCTTAGCCATTGGAGTTGTGACGGGGGAGTTTGCTGCTTCCAGCCCAGGGCTATCACCAGCCATGCTGCCGCGACCAGGACCATGATCACCTTCCGCTGGCGCCTGGTGTGCATTTTTTTTTACGGGTCCTATATGCCGGCCAACCATACACTGGCCCCTCAGATATTCGAACCCCTGAACCATTTTCCCAGCTTGAACCTTGACCTCGTTCCAAAAATGGGTGATTTTCGGGCAGGCACTCCATATGGGTTTCCAATAACCTTCCTGGTGACATCCACGCCAGAAAAAAGACCGTCCGTATTGGGATACATGTCTTTCAATCTCTTTGGTGTTAGATGCCATTGCAGCAAGACTTTTTGCCACATTTCCCTCAAGTGAATGGATCTAGTCAATGTTGTGACGCTACGCCATGTCCCTTCCCAGTAGAAACGTGGGATTTCCCTCCCCAGCGTCCCCTCCCATCTCTTCATGTACAACCAGCTCACTTCTTCCCCTTGCTAGTTCAGATGTGCATATAGATTGGATACCAGACCGCGCGTATCTGGATCTGTAATCATATAAGTCTCGAATTCCGTAAGGACTCTCGTTCCTGCTTCTTCAATGATCGGGTTGGAGAGCCAATGACTCAGTTGAACATATCTGTATTTCTCCGTCCTCGCCACACCCAGATCTTGAACACAGTCCTCGAACGACCTAAGTTTCCTATCTTTGTACATATTGCCAATTCTGATACAGCCCGCCTGGTTCCAGGACATGAAGGCCCTCAAATACATCCCCGGTGGAAAATCAGGGTTATGAAACAGTGGCGTAAATGGAGAAGGGTGTGTCGTCAAGTTTCCCCACTTTACTGCCGAGTCCCATGCGTTGAGGGGGGCGCTTAGTATCTCACTTATTCGCATATTCCTGTGTCTATACCTTTTGTGGGACCACAAGAGGTTTGAGAGTGGACCCCCGGCCACTGCTATGTCCTGCTTTACACATTTGGTGTGTGGGTAATCTGCCACCCACTTCTCAGGTTGGCATTGCAGCAGCAATCTTTTATTTAGTTTAAGTTCTAGGGACGCTTAGCGCACTCCCCGGCCTACCTGGCCTTCTTTTCTCTTCTTTTCTTGTGGGTCGTCTCCCATCCCTCCTGCTGGTTTGGCCCCTTGAGCCTCCTCTGGGGTTTCTGATGTGCGTCATCTCCTCCACTCGGTAAGCCCAAGATCCATTCTCCTTCGTCACAGGAAGTGATCCTGTGTTGGACTCCCTCCCATGTAAATAGGAGACCGAACGGAAAAGTCCATTTGCATTTCACCTGAGCTGCAGACAGGCGGCGAACCACCAGGCCCATCACATCAACCGTCGCTTGAGCAGGGTGGACTGGGCCAAGTCCTGGTATAATTGCACTTCCTTCCCGTTCACCCTTATCGGGGCGGCTTCTCTGGCCTTCTTCAGAATCTGTTCTTTCTGGGTGTAAGATGTTCTATCCACCAGAACATCCCTGGGTCTCATCCCCGGCTCGGCCCCTCTTGGGGCTACTCTGTGGATACGGTCGATCCCAATCCCAGAGTCCACCTCTTCGGCCAGGATCTCCGTGAACAATTGCGTGACCGTCGACTTCAGGTCTGTCTCCCCTATGGTTTCCGGTAGGTTTTTGATTCTGACGTTGGATCTCCTTGATCTATTTTCTAGGTCCTCACATTGTTGTTCTAAATACATGGTGGTCTGGGCAACCCTGTCAAGTGTTTCTTCGGACTTTAGGGAGTTTTCCTCCAGTTGTTGGAGTTTTCTTTCCACTGTGTCAGTTCTCTCCCCCCAGTTGGGAGACATCCTGCCTAATTTCCTGGATTGATTGCACCATCTCGCCCCGCAGAAGTGTAAATTGCTCTTGAACAGAAGTGAGTAGTTGCGATTGTAGTTGTTTGAAGCATGTTTGCATGTCCTCTTTGTTCATTGCGTTTCCCTCCATCCCTCCTCGGGTTGAGCTGGGGCCTAGCGGGGGGAAATCTTCCGGCGTGGATGCGAGGCCGTCCCGTGTCCCCCAAAGCTGCTTTAGGTTCCTTCCCTGATTTCTCTGTGGGGAGGACTGGGTAGAGGACCTGGCACGCGTTTTGGACATTTATATGCCTTGTTGGGGCTGATGGTGCTTAGCCGCAGGGGATTCTGTGGGTTGCTTGAAGAGTCCAGAGAGGGTTCTTAGTTGTGGACCGGGGGCAATTTTGTAGCAGTATCTGTTCCAAGGGGTGGCCTGACCTCGAATGCCAGTGGGTTTTTCCTGGTGTGTCTTTTAGTTCTATTTCTTTCACCTGGTGGGGAGGGCACGTTTAGCTGGTTGGTGGGGTATGTCTCCGTGTCAGTGACCGCTGGTAAGGGAGCTTTGGCTCTGCATCACTTATGGAACTCCCATGTGTGGGAACCGAGGCAAATGTCTTTTTTCTGTTTTGTTATGGCTCTTCTCCCTCCACTAAGGCCCGTTGCACCTATTTTCCCTCACCTTCTCCAGCATTGGATCTTTCATGGATTCACATGCTTAGAATATTCCCCGTCGTCAGACTGGGACCCTCGGTACACATATATAGCCTTTTCCTATAGGAAAACTTCCGACACTTTTGTGTCCTATCTGCGTCCTTTTAGGACCCGCCTACGCATGCTCCGTAGGCCGTCCCCAGTATAAGAGGCCCGCCCCCGCGGCTCCCCTTCAGATTTCAACCGTCTCCAAAGTAGTGGGATCTCCTCGCGTCATCTTACTATTTTGTTCAAGGTTGTGTACTGGAGTTGGAGTTCGACGAAATTTTTCCTCCATGTCAGGAAAAGCGCTGTTCCGTCCATGCGCGACGTGCGGCTTGAAAAAAGTTTACGAAGGGGACGGACATATGGATTGTATATACTGCCTCCACCCTCATCATTCGGCTGATAACTGCGACCTATGCAAAGGGTTTTCTCAAAAGACCCTCAAAGACCGAAATCGACGGCTGGTGGCATGGCTGAATGATGGAGCGGGGGCATACCCCCCTTCGGAGGTAGGCTCCACACAATCAGCGAAAACATCACACTGCGCTGCCTCGTCGAAACCACCGGCGAAGAAATCTCAACTGACGGAAAAATTGAGTCATCTCTTAGTCATTCAGCTAAAGAATCCTCGTTGAAAAAATCGTCATCTTCATCAAAAAAGTATGACAAGGAAAGGCCGAAATCCTCCTCGGGCGATCACCATAGATCGACCTTGAGTCGAGAGTCGAGTAAAGGCAGGCCAAGTGGGGAAAAGGCGGGACCGCCTAAACCACCTGCTAAGCCACCGTCGTCGACGGCGGTCCAATCATCGGCCTCCACCCTGCCACTGACGCATGTGGTATCCACCGTCCCACCGACAACGACTGCGACGGTGGCCTCGTCAACGGGGGTTCTACAGGAAGCCTGGAGGCCTGAGGTTTTTGATCCGATCCCCCCGGATACTTTATTGCAAGAACAGGCTGTGTCGCTGTCCTGGGGGGAGGACGAGAGCGGGAGAATAGCTGGCCCGGCGGACCTCGGGCTACGAGTGGTTGACAAGTCGTCGACGAGGGGATCCGGTATACCGGTATCTGCCCCTCTTCTCAATCCTCAATCTGTTTTGTCGTTGGAAATTCTGTCCACGCTTCAGTCTTTGGTACAGTCATTGGACCAGAGACTACCTCAGGTAAACCTGCCTCAGTCACCCGTCGACTAGCCGGGCCCGTCCCGTCCACCGACGCACTTACGCACGCCAATCTCAGCACTGGCACCTCAAGAGGAAGGTGAGCTGCCAGATTCGGAGTCTGACAGGGGAGCCATGTCGGATATCTCATCATCCCCCTCCAGGGATCCAACCTGGGAGTCAGAGGTGGAGTTAGAAGCTCCAAGAAGCCCAGCTCACCCGTCCCCTCCGGACGACATTGCATCATTCCATTCTATGATGGATAAGGCATGTAAGGAATTTGGCTTGTCCCAGGAAGAACAGAAAAAGGACTGTTTTTGTTCGACCACATGGGTAAGAGAAGGAGGTCTGTGTTTTCAATACCAATGCTAGACCACGTGTGGAAGGAGGGGTTTCAGACAATGCGTCACCCCGTTTCGGAGCCGGCAGTGAAAGGACGCCTCGAGAAAAAGTTTAAGGCTCCAGAGTCTACCCCCAAGTGATTATCCTCCCAACCAACGCCAGAATCGGTGGTGTCGGCGGCAGCGGCGAGGAAGGAGAAGGCCCAGCACAAGTGCACGACTCCGCCTGAAAAGGAAGCAAGACGCCAGGATGCTTTTGGCAAAAAAGTGCTATCCATGGGAGCAACCACAGTAAAGGCCGCAAACTCTCTGGCTATCGTAACCAGATACGACAGAGAAATGTGGCACAGGCTAGCGCCGTTGCTGGATCATCTTCCGGAAGAGCATAGGAAGGCAGCGATGTTACTTGTCCGAGAGGGTGAGGAAGCCTCCAATCACGCAATAAACATTGCGGTGGACCTCGCTGAGTCGGGCTTCAAGCAAGTCAATAATGGGGTCGTATTACGACGACAGTCATGGCTCAAGTGTACCTACTTCAGACCAGAGGTACAATACAAAGTATTAGATATGCCTTTTGAGGGAGACCTTCTATTTGGAGTAAAGGTTAGACAAGGCCCTAAAGGGAATGAAAGAGGACTCGGACACGGCACGTTCATTGGGGGCCCTCCAGAGCGGCCGAAGCTACAAGTCTTTTCGTCCCTTTAGAGGGGCTTCAGGTAATTCCAGATTCTTTGCGTCTGGAGACAGATCCTTTGGCAGGTCGGCTTACCACTCCCAGGGATACAGGCGTGTTTCCCAAACGGCAAACTGATGCCGGAACTTCCAGACGTCCAGGAAGAGACCATCCTATCCGTCGTCGTCGAGAGACAAACAAAATAAAGATCAACAGTGACAGTCAACACACCGTTCTGGGGGGAAGAGTGTCCGCATATGTCGACGAATGGGAACGAATAACGACGGATCAATGGGTGCTGGACACTGTAAGGAACGGACACTCTCTACAATTCAAGCACAGCCCTCCGCACATTCCACCTGCGTTCACCGCTCATTCCCATCTGAGGATACTGCAACAAGAGGTAACACTCATGTTAGCAAAGGGCGTGATAGAATTAGTTCCAACATCACAGAGAGGTCAAGGAGTCTACTCTAGATACTTTGTCGTAAAAAAGCTGAACGGCAAATGGCCTCCCATTTTAGACTTACGCGATCTCAACAAGTCTTTAAAGAGCCTAAAATTCAAAATGCTCACGCTGCAGGAAGTAATCTGCGCCGTTCAAGAAGGGGATTTTCTAGCGTCCCTGGATTTACAGGACACGTACTTCCATCTTCCAATGTGTCGGAAACACAGAAAATTCCTGAGATTTGTAATAGGGCGGACTCACTACCAGTTCAAGGTTCTTCCCTTTGGGCTGAAGACCTCCCCCAGAACGTTCACGAAATGCCTGGCCCCAGTAGCGGCATGGCTAAGGAAGCAAGGCCACCACGTATACCCATACCTCGACGACTGGCTGGTAAGGGGATCCTCCCCAGCGTCGACCAACACAAGTTTGCAAGCCACCATGCAGCTTCTGCAACAGCTGGGATTTGCCATAAACTTCGAGAAATCCTCTCTGCGGCCATCGAGAACGTTGGTGTTCCTGGGAGCACAGTTCGAGACCCAGTTAGGGCTAGTGAAGCCTTCTCTCGACAGAACCTCAAAACTCAATCGGCTGGCGAGCCGACTATGACAAACCACCAGGCTCTCAGTGAGGAAATACGTTTCGGTCCTAGGGGCCATGGCATCCTGCATCCATCTGGTGGCAAACTGTCCCCCATTCATGAGGCCAGTCCAGGAATTCCTTGCGGACCGATGGACGCAGGCCCAAGGATCGTGGTCAGACAAGGTAACCATCGACGACGACAAGCTGCTTCGGACCCTTCAGTGGTCGCAGAGTTCCCACAATCTGAACAAAGGTGTACCCCTACAGGAACCGGAGTTTCAGCGAACCATAGTCACGGATGCGTACCTAACCGGATGGGGAGCTCACATTGGTACTCTTCAAACGCAAGGTCGCTGGTCTCCAACGGAGTCACTCCTACACATAAACGTGTTAGAGCTCAGAGCAGTACGATGGGCCTTGAAGGCATTCCTACCACACATCAAGGGATCGCGAGTACGAGTACTGACCGACAATACGACGGCCATGTTTTATTTGAGAAAACAAGGAGGGACGCGATCAAGAACTCTTTCCATATAGGCCCAGAAAACATGGCATTGGGCATTGAAGCACGGGATTTCCATCGTGGCTCACCATCTCCCGAGAGTGAGGAATTCGCAAGCTGATTCCCTCAGCAGAAGAATGGCCCAGATACACGAATGGGAAATGGACACAGTTCAGCTGTTGAAAGTGTTCGAGAAATGGGGTCACCCCCCTCTGAACGCTTTCGCAACCAAGGACAACAAGAAATGCTAGCAATTTGCAAGCAGATGGCCTCAGGAGGGTTCCATGGGGGAGGCATTCTCCTTTCCATGGACGGACATGTTCCTTTGTGCTTTTCCTCCGTTCCCCCTCATACGGAGGACAGTACAGTGGATACGCAGATACAGTTGCCAGGTAATTCTAGTGGCACCGTATTGGCCGCGGCAACCGTGGTTCTCCGACCTGCTTCACCTGTCGCTGGAACATCCAATAGCGTTTCCGAGAGTCCCGAACCTACTATCCCGGGACAAAGGCACGGTGTGGCATCACGACCCGGACAGTCTCAACCTTGCAGCCTGGCTTCTGACTTTTCGGAGTTCGGTGCTTTAGACGTTTCGGAGGATTGCCAAAAAATTCTGCAAGCAGCTCGAGCCCCTTCTACCAACAAATCTTACACCTATAAGTGGAGGAGGTTCTGTGAATGGTGTCGAGGACAGCAAGGCCTACAACCGTTGACGGTGACGCCGGAACAAGTGCTACCTTACCTGCTTCTCTTGGCGGAAAGTGGTTTATCCTTCACATCGATAAAGGTGCACCTGGCAGCCATCTCGAGGTTCACGAGGAAGAGACAGTTGTCTCCTCTATTCAGCGACAGACTGGTGAAACACTTCATGAGGGGTTTATTTCAAACTTTTCCCCCGGTGAAACGTTTCCCTCCAACTTGGAGTCTCAACACAGTGTTGGCAGGCTTAATGAAACCACCCTTTGAGCCCATGGCCACGTCGGACATGAAATTCATATAGTGGAAGTTGGCATTCTTAATTGCTATCACGTCAGCTAGGAGAATCTCGGAACTGCAAGCGCTGGTCGTAGACCCGCCATACTTGAGATTTTTCAAGGACAAGGTGGTCCTGGCAACTAATCCTACATTCGTCCCAAAAGTTCCGACAGTGTATCACAAACATTCGTCCATTGTTCTCCCTACTTTCTTCGCGACCCCATCATTGGCGGCAGAAAAAGCTCTTCATACCCTGGACGTTAAGAGGGCTCTGAAATTTTACCTACATCGTACACAAGAACTCAGGTCTACTCGTCAACTGTTCATCGCATATGGTCCGTCGACGAGGGGAAAAGCAATCTCTAAACAGGGATTGGCTCGATGGGTCTCATCGACGATTGCGTTTTGCCACTCCAAGGCCGGAAGGCCGCTGCAAGGGCATCCTAGAGCCCATTCTACAAGATCAACGTCCTCCTCAGCAGCATTATGGGCAGGAATTCCGCTGGCAGACATATGCCAGGCTGCGGCATGGTCAGTGCCCCACACGTTTACCCGCCACTACTGCCTTGCCAGGCAGCATGCGGACGAGGTGCAGATGGGAAGAGCTGTCCTGCGCCATCTGTTTCAGTAAGGTAAGCTCCACGCTGTGGAGAGTCGATTTTCTACCTTTTGATGACAGTATACTTTATGTGGGTATGGTTATATGAGTTAACTTATTCCTCTTTATATATGCATTGTGTATTATGGTGAGGGTATATTACATTACATTCTCACCGCCATTTCAGATGTTACTGCTATACAATCTATTCTAAGCATGTGAATCCATGAAAGATCCAATGCTGGAGAAGGGAATAGTTTCTTACCTGTAACTCCATTTCTCCAGCATTGGTATCTTTCATGGATTCACATGCGCCCGCCAGCCTCCCCGGAATGCAATGTATTTGCTTGATAAGTTTAACCCTTCCTACTTTGGAGGGGCCGAAATCTTAAGGGGAGCCGCGGGGGCGGGCCTCTTATACTGGGACGGCCTACGGAGCATGCGTAGGCGGGTCCTAAAAGGACGCAGATAGGACACAAAAGTGTCGGAAGTTTTCCTATAGGAAAAGGCTATATATGTGTACCGAGAGTCCCAGTCTGACGACGGGGAATATTCTAAGCATGTGAATCCATGAAAGATACCAATGCTGGAGAAATTGAGTTACAGGTAAGAAACTATTCCCTTCTGCATGGAGAGGGGTGACCTCGCTCCGGTCCTCTGGCCGCTCCTGGGTATATGCAGGCAGACCCCAAATGGGTGTGGTGTCAGGTGCCGGCGGTCTTCATCGCCTCCAGCCACTGTTGTGCGCCGTCTGCGAGTCACTGATGACCGGCCCGCCGGGGGGTGCTTTTACTCCAGTTCATGCTGTGAGGTTAATTGCAGCCTGCGTGCGTTGATGGAGGTCCCCACGCAGGACTAATCTCCCCCCCTGGGCCCCTGCCCGGTCCCTACGATGCTTGGGGGCCACCGGTCCACGGGGTGGGCTCGCCTGTGCTGGACGCCGCTTCAGGTATGTCGTCCCGTGCCTCCCCGGTGCCATGGAAGATCAGCGGGACCGTGATCGCCCCAATCCGGCTCCCGATAGGCCGCGCGCCGCCGCAGCACCGATGGAAGGAGTTCGGCAGGAGGTTGGTCAGATCCCCGGCCGGGGGGCCCGCCCCTGCCCCAGCCGCACAATCAGCCTCTTCTCCGTGCGGGTGCACCCCGTGAAGCGGCCACCGCTCTTGTCCCTCAGGGGTGCCCCGGCCCACATCTCTGCAGGCTCCCCCCAGACCTCTGGAACAGCATCTTCAATGAATGGGGGCCCACCGACCTCTTCTTTATTGCTGCGATGCTTCCCGCTGAAACTGTCACCACCGCGGGCGGGTGTGCTCTGCCCAACGCGCAGCTCACTGGTCCGCCGGCGCGCTCCCCCGGGCCCCAGACGCCATGGCTCTTGAATTCACTTTCTCTCGGAGGTTGCTCTGCATTCGCCCCGCTACTGTATTTTCGGTCGCGGGATCGCCCAATAGGCTTTACTGATGGGCTTAGTGTTGCGGCCTCCGGAGGAGAGACGGTCAGACGCGTCTTCCGTCAACGGCCGCCATCTTGGAATACCCCTATTGCCCCTTTAGTGGCCTCTCACCTCGCTGAACTCTTCAACCTGTCCTTCAACTCAACTTGCTTTCCCGCTATTTTCAAAACGGCCCCAGTAATCCCTCTCATAAAAAGGCAAAAGGATAACCCAAACCTACCAACTAACATTCGCCTTGTACCTCTCCTTCAGCACGACTCTACAGTGCTTGAAAGGGTTGAATTCAACCGTCCTACAAATTTCTTAAACATCCATAGCCTTATAGACTCCCTATGAAGCAGGTTTCCGCCCCTGTCACTCCACGGAAACTACTCTCATGAATGTCTCCAACTTCATTGCCTCTGCTAAGCACTCCAACCTATCCTCTATCCTATTTTGCCTATTTCACGTTGACCTGTCTGCAGCCTTTGACACTGTTGATCACTCTGATCTCCTTATTCTCCAGCAAGGGGTCTGGCATGGGTTCACATGCTCATGACTATCCCAGTCGTCAGTCTGGGAGTCCTCGGTTAAAAAGAAAAGCAGTTTTGCTTTAGCCTAAAAACTGAATTTCTCCAGCATGGGGTCTGGCATGGATTCACATGCTCATGAATATTCCCCGTCGTCAGGCTGGAAATCCTCGGTAAAGAAAAAATCAGTTTCAGTTTCGTTTCTGAACTGTCTTTCTACTAATAACCAATCACTGGTCTCTGGGTCATACTGCCCCCAGCCAATGACTTCCCTCTACGTAAGCCCCTCCTCTGGCAGCCATCTTCAGATTTTTGCCGCACGTTCAAGTGCTGGGAGTCCTCGTGCTATAGCTCTCGAGCTTTTGCTGCGTTTTCGTGCTTTTTCAAGGAGATTTTCTCATTTTTCGGTTAAATCGAGCCTCAAACTCCACCGTTTCTTCTTCCGATCAACGGGGACCTGTTTCGGAATTTCCAACGCCCCTCAAGGGTGAAGTTTTCGTCGAGTGACGCTTCTTGGAGGATTCCAGAAGATCTGAGGCCTACCATGGACGCGGCCCAGGACGAGGGTAGCTTGACGCCCGGATCCAAGCTGTTCAGGAACTGCCCTGGATGCGGTTTACAGAATGTTTTCAAGGAGGACGAGCATTCAAGATGTCTTTACTGCCTTCATGAGGACAAGACGCATGTGGAGAAGGACTGTGCGTTCTGCAAGAACCTATCGGAACGGACCATGAGGTATCGTGTTTCCTGCCTCGCCAGCTGGCTGGAGAAGGGCCCAGCAGGTGAGAAGAAGAAAAGGTCTGAGCGGTCTTCTAAGTCCTGTGAGGGCACCCCGGCGACGGGGGCCCAACAGAAGGCTAAGCACCGCGAGTCCGCGGGCACCGGAAGCACCGAACGGTCAGCTCTTCGGCTGCCAGGCAGGGCGCACCTTCCCCGGCTCCATCAACCACGAGCAAACGCTCTGGTTCGGGGAAGAGGAAATCCGAGAACCCGGGTAAGCTTCTGGAGAAGCCCCGGTTGATCTCGAAGGATTCAGGCGAGGGGGAGCGAGGCGGTGACCCTCCCCCCCAAGGTGAAGGCTTCAAGTGCGCTCAAGGTGGTGAAGGCCTTGATTCACCCGGCTAAGGCCTCTATCGAGGGAGTCGCTGCGACCCTGGCGAAGCCTGTGGAGGCTACACCAGTGGAGGCGACCTCGGGGCCCAGAGTTTCCCTGCCACCGCAGAGGGAATCCTCTTTCCAGCCCATCGACAAGACCCCCGTAAAGACCCCGGTGGAAAAAGAGGGGGGGGGGTTGGCCATTACAGACACAGATTCAGCCTCTGAGGAGGAGCTGGTGGAGGCCGTGAAGAGCCTCAACGAGAGGTTCGAGAAGGTACGATCCCACGGGAGAGATCCTGAGGAGGTGGTCGAAGATAGCGACGGTGGCGCCGACGAGGCCCCTGTGGAGGAGCAGCAGCCCTCCCATCGCAGCCATTGCCCGAGCCTCAGGACAACTCGGCGGCCATTTTGATGGCGATCCAAACCTTATGCATGGAAATAAGGACGAGATTACCATGTACCCTGGCGTACGATCCAGAACCGGGCCCGTCGGGAAGCCCTCCGAACAAGCGGAGGAGAGTTCATCCCCCCCCCCCCGTCCTTCATGCCCTCACGGCCCGTGGAGCCTTCATCCCTCTCTCCAGATCCCAGGGATGACACGGCGACGGATGACGACAGGGGTGATGACGGGATGGACCTTCCATCACCACCCCCTCGGGCTTCCCCGCCTGATGAAATTGGCTCCTTTCACGCCATGATTGCCAGGGCGTCCGAGCTCTTCCAGCTCTGCCCCGAGGAACAGAAGAAGGAAGGTTTCCTCGCGGTACCGTTACTCGACGATATCTGGGAGGAGGGACTTGCGGTCCTGAATAACCCATCCACGACGCCTGCCAAGAGGGACCGGTACGAGAAGTAGTACCGGGTCCCCGACGCCGCCCCCTTGTGCCTCAGGGCTCAGCCGACGCCGCATTTGGTCGTCTCAGCGGCGGCCAAGAAGAAGGCGGCGGGGGCGACAGCTTCGACCTCCACTTCCTCACCTGACGGCGAGGGAAAGAAATTGGACGCCATGGGGCGACGGGTCATTTAGTCAGCGGCAACGACAATTAAAACGGCCAACGCCTTAGCGATTGTGGCCTGTTACGACAGGGAGCTATGGTACAAGATAGCTCCCCTACTGGACTTCCTACCAGACGACAAGAGGGCGGAGGCCCTAGAGATTCTGCAGGAAGGTGAGGTGGCGTCGGATCACGCCATAACGGTGGCAACGGACATTGCCGACACCGGGTTTTGCGAGTTAGACAACGGTGTTTGCCTTCGACGACAAGGCTGGCTCAAGGCGACAGACTTCCGTCAGGACGTGCAGACCAGGGTGTTGCACATGCCCTTCGACGGCAACAACCTGTTTGGGAAAACGGTGGATGAGTCGCTGCAGGCCATCGAGGCCCACACAGAGACGGCCCGAGCCCTGGGAGTCCTTCAGCAACGACGGCCCTTTCAGAGCACCGGAGGTAGACAGGGGGCCTCCAAGGGATCAGGCGGTGGTTCCTCTACGTACCGCCAGGTGGCCCACTTCTCATCCCAGGTGGCCTACAGAGATCGCGGCAAACAAGCAGGATCTCGTCTTCGTCGCCAAGGAGGCCAAGGCCGCCTCCAAGCAAGATTGAACCGGCCGTAGCGTTGGGCCCCCACCGAAGCACCCCGGTGGGAGGCCGGCTGGCATAGTTCTTCAGCGTGTGGGAGTCCATCTCCACCGACCGTTGGGTGCTGGATGCCCTGGCCCATGGCACACTCTCAAATTCCAAAAGAAGTGTCCCCACATTCCTCCCGTGGCCAGGAAGGAAAATCACATCCCTCAACTGCTGTTGGAGGTAAAGGCAATGCTCTAGAAAGGTGCCATCGAGCTCGTCCCCAAGAGGCTCCTGGGCTCCGGAGTATACTCAAGATACTTCCTCGTCAGAAAGAAAACAGGCGGTTGGCGCCCCATCCGGGACCTACGTCGGTTGAACAAATACATCAAGGCACAGAATTTCAGGATGGTCACGCTCCAGCACTTGCTGGGACAGCTGGAGGAGGGCGACTTCCTTTCGTCATTGGACATGGAGGATGCTTACTTCCACATCCCCATCCTAAAAGGGTACCGAAAGTTCCTCAGATTCGTAGTTCAAGGACTCCACTACCAATTCAGAGCTCTGCCATTCGGAATGAAGTCGGCACCCGGGGTATTCACCAAATGCCTAGCAACAGTGGTGGCGCGGCTGCGCCTGCAGGGGATCCACGTCTACCCCTACCTGGACGACTGGCTCATCCATGCAAGGACAAGAGAACTCGCCGTCGAGCACACGGCGAAGACCGTCCGCTTACTCACGGAGCTGGGTTTCTCCATCACCTACCCGAAATCCCACCTGGTTCCGTCGCAGGCGGCACTGTTTCTGGGAGCGAAGCTCAATGCAGTGGTACGATTGGCGTCTCCGTCAGAGGAAAGGTCGAAGGCCATCTTAGGCAAAGTGCAGTGCCTGCTAGTCACGGACGTGGCCAGGGTGAGATCCATCAAGTCCCTCTTTGGAATGATGTCCTCATGCATCTACCTAGTGCGCCTGTGCAGGCTACGGATGCGTCCTCCACAGGAGTTCCTCGACGCCGGCTGGATGCAAGCGGCGGGCGGCTTCGAAGACAAGATCCCGCTCAACGGACTTCCAGACCCCGGCACATCAGGAGACGGTGACGACTGACGCATCCCTGGAGGGATGGGGTGCGCACACCAGAGATCTTCACGCAAGAGGCCTTTGGCTCCCGGTAGAGAGGTCTCTCCACATCAACATCTTGGAGCTCCGCGCCGTGTTCTGGGCGCTCAAGTCGTTCCTCCCGTCCCTCAAGGGCAAGGTCGTGAGGATCTTCACCGACAACACCACCACAATGTTCTACATCCGGAAGCAGGGTGGCACCAGATCCCCAACCCTATCCAAGGAGGCCCAGGATCTGTGGCACTGGGTGTTAGGCAGAAACCTGTGCAGTTCCCTTTGGGAGCACTGCAAAAGATTTAGGACTAAAGGTGTTAGCAGTCTGCACCACCCAGATTTACCTGGTAGCTGTGGCTGACCAGTCAGACTTCCCTCAAGAAGAGTTGGGCAGTATGCAAAATATACATAATAGGCACTCAGATACAATAGCACAAGAAAACACTTGACCAGAGCTTTGGTATCAAGGTATATAATTATTTATTTAAAAACACACTTATTGAAACACTCCAGCACTATTATTGTAAATCACTCTAAACACAGTTACTGTTATTATATACACATCCCTTATTCCTTATCAGACAAGTCTTAGTTAACACCACTTATTTCCAGATAGAGGTGAGCGCTTAACTATAGATGGCACTCCAATAAGTTAACGAAAAAGGGAGGGAAAAAGGCAGAATGTAGGAAGATACACCATTATAATACTTTGGAACACTTTAGCAAGGCAGAAAAGACAAAAGTTACTGGTGAGCCAAAGTCCATCGGTCGGGCCCACTCTTAGAGAGAGCAGATCACAAATGCGCCCAAGATCACACAATTACAATAGGCTTTGAAAGTCTTGCTGGGAGTTCAGAAAGGGTTTAGAGAGCCTTAGAAAAGTTTAGCCAGGGTGTCCCAGGCTAACCCAGGTTCGAAAGCCGGGGGCTAAATCTACCC
This sequence comes from Ambystoma mexicanum, assembly GCF_040938575.1. Taxonomy (NCBI): domain Eukaryota; kingdom Metazoa; phylum Chordata; class Amphibia; order Caudata; family Ambystomatidae; genus Ambystoma; species Ambystoma mexicanum. Next base: position 1,504,813,974 of record NC_090932.1, on the reverse strand, counting down.
CGTACAGTCGGTTGCAAGGGAAGCCAGGCGGTACCTTAGGTGGAAAGGATCCTCCAGCGGGGGCAGTTGTTCCTGGCAGCGGGTGCACGTTGCAGCGTCGTCCCGAAGAAGAAAAGATCTCGACGTGGAGGAAAGATGAAGGTCGTTGCACTGCCAGAGAAGAAACCAGCCGCAGAGTTTTCCGGTTAAAGGTACTACCCTTTGATTTACGGTAGGAGTGAAACGTATCCCGGTTGCCGGGGTGCTTGGCACAGGCAAGGCGGCCACGAGATGCTCCAGGAAGCGAAAAAAGGAAGCAGACCAGTTGAAGGAAGAAGACTCTCCGGGCTGGAGATCTCCTCTGTCGTTGGGAAAAGTGGTGAGACGGTTCAGCAGGGCTCCACCGGTGGTGTCGTCATAGCAGGTCGGCTCAGCTTCTCCCTCGTCGGATTCTCAGGTCCTGTGGCGACTTCTAAAGTTCCAGTCCCCAAAGCCCTGCTTTTATGCAGAAAACCCCCATTCACTCAGCCTAGCTGTCAATCAAACATGCTAAGTGGTGAGCCGGCCGGCTCACCACTTGGGCCAATCAGGACGGAGTGCGACTTGAGTTGCCTAGGCAACTCAGTCCAGGGTGCCTAAATCCCCCTCCACCCCTCCTAAGTACCCCAGACAGAGTGGCACCACTTTGGAGGGCTTCTGTGGAGAAGCCCGCCAAAAAGTGGAACAAAGGGCTCAACTTGGGTTGGAGTCACAGAAGCGAACACAAACGCCATTTTAGAACCGAGTTCTGGCAAAAAATACCAACCGGAGAATTAATATTAAATAAATAAACCGGCGGTATGTTCGAGGCTATAGGAATTAAATAATTAAAGTTGGTAGCCTCGAACAATGGGAAATCCCATAGAAATATATTTGCGGTCGAATATAAAAAGTAGTATCCACTGCCACCAGCCAAAACTCGATCAGGGGGGACGGAGACGTGCCCACTCGACTAACAGACCCCGGGGCAATCGAATTTCCCCGGCCACTAAGTCCACAATATGATGGTTTGTACTGGTTCTGTTCAGAATTTGAGACTAGTAAAGTCAATGGTGACTTTACATGCCCTGCGAGACAGTAGTCAGTCCCAGGGTATGGAGTCTCTATTTGGGGGTCACTATGACACCCCTGTGTTACTGCACTGAGGGTGCTGTGTAACACATCACAAAAACACATGAAGCCCTATGGAGTAAAAGACCCCATAGCCCATTAAACACATCTAGAGTCAAACAAACACACTCAAATCATGCCCAAGAGTGAGGGTAAAAGAGTCTCACGCTTGGCGGGAGAAAAAAATAAACCCCAAAAATCCAGCAAAGCTGCTGGGGGACTCACTAGGTTAGGAAATTCAGCCTAAACAGAGAATTCTCCCTAAAACTGGGTCATCGCCATGGGGATGTTTCTGGTTCCCTTCCATCTGGCAGGAATAAGAAACACCATCGCCGACTCACTAAGCAGGGAGCTGCGCTCGTGCCACGAGTGGGAACTATGCCAGGATCAAGTGGATCGGCTCTTCCAACGATGGGGCAAACCCCAGATCGACCTGTTCGCGACGGCGACGAACTCCCAAGTGCCAGAGGTTCGCCGGCAGGTTTCCCCAGCCCAGGAGCATGGGCGACGCTTTCTCTTTCCCCTGGGACGGCCTGTTCCTGTATGCGTTTCCTCCGTTGCCGCTGCTGCTTCGACTCATCAGCCAGCTCAAGAGGTCCCAGTGCAGGATGATCCTCATCACACCGGCGTGGCTGCGACAGATCTGGTTCCCGGACCTTCTGGACCTCTCAGCGTCCCCACCAGTCAAGCTGTCAACGGATGCAGATCTTCTCTCCAGAGAACGAGGCGCCATTCTTCATCACGACCCGGAGTCGCTGAACTTGCAGGCCTGGCTCCTGCAGCACTAGAGTTTGTAGGGTACGATATCCCGGCTGACTGCAGAGAGGTTCTTGCAAAGGCCAGGGCGTCCTCAACTCTCAAGTGCTACAGACATAAATGGAAGAGGTTCTCTGTCTGGTGCCGTGCACAGAAGATCAACCCTCTGCGGATTATGGCACCTCAAGTGCTACCATACCTACTGTCGCTGGGCAAAGCTGGACTAGCTCAGGCTTCCATCAAGATACATCTGGCAGCGATCTCCCGATACACCAGAACTACCGGACGGCCGTCCTTGTGGTCTCATCGACTGGTGAAGGAATTTATGAAGGGACTGTTCCGATCGTTCCCGCCAGTGAAGGCTCCAGCCCCGGTGTGGGAGCTCAACGTGGTGCTGGCCAGGTTCATGGGGCTGCCATTCAAGCCCTTGCATTTGGCTCCGTTGAAGTTCCTGTCGTAGAAGACAGCGTTCCTTGTGGCCATCACCTCCGCACGTTGCGTGGGAGAGATTCAGGCCCTATCCTGCAAGCCTCCATACTTGACTTTTCACGATACGAGGGTGGTGCTGAGGACGCACCCCTCTTTCATGCCTAAGGTGCCGTTGAACTTCCATCTTAACGAGCCCTTGGTGTTGCCAGTTTTCTTTCCGTCGCCTTCGTCGCCGGCCGAGAGGACTTTGCACTCGCTGGATGTAGCTAGAGCACTTAAGTTCTACGTGGACCGAACGAAGAGTTTTCGGAAGACATCACAGCTGTTTGTGAACTTTGGACCTGTGAACCAAGGGAAGGCTCTCTCGAAGGCTTCCATTTCCAGATGGATCTCCGGCTGCATCATACACTGTCATCGGTTGGCCAACCGACCGTTGCCCAGCCGTCCGAGAGCCCATTCGACCAGAGCGATCGCTGCTACTACGGCGTTCTTGTCTAGTGTGCCCCAGCTGGACATCTGCAGGGCTGCTACGTGGAGGTTGACGCACACCTTCACGAGATTCTACTGCGTCGACCGGGATTCAGGGAGGAGTCCAGAGTCGGCCAAGCAGTGCTGCGCAACTTGTTCGCCTGAAGGTGGGCCTGGTGAGGAGGTAAGAGTTGCTTAATGTTGAGTTCATGTAATGCTTAATGTTGAGCCTTTTGCCACCTCCCCTGGTTGTGCATGTGTGTACTGCTATGTATTCTTATATTTATGAGCATATGAATCCATGCCAGACCCCATGCTGGAGAAGGAAAAAAAGTTACTTACCTGTAACTGTTGTTCTCCAGCATGGGTCTGGCATGGATTCACATGCGAACCCTCCCTCCTTCCCCTCTGCGGCTCTTCACTTGGTCATACTGCCACTTTACGTGCTACCAAATCTGAAGATGGCTGCCAGAGGAGGGGCTTAGGTAGAGGGCAGTCATTGGCTGGGGGCAGTATGACCCAGAGACCAGTGATTGGTTATTAGTAGAAAGACAGTTCAGAAATGAAACTGAAACTGAAACTGATTTTTTCTTTACCGAGGATTCCCAGCCTGACGATGGGGAATATTCATGAGCATCTGAATCCATGCCAGACCCATGCTGGAGAACAACAGTTACAGGTAAGTAACTTGTTCCTTCTGTTAACCATTCACTGTCCTTTGGATCATACTGCCCCCATCCAATGACAGTCTTCTCCCTAAGATCCACCCCTGGTGGCCATCTTCAGATTTTTACCACACGTTTCAGTGTTCAGAGTCCTCTCGTATTGCTCTTTGAGTTTTGGGAATCTTTTGAGTTTTTCTGATAAATGTGTTCTTTATTCTCCGATTGTTCCTCTTTCGATCATTGATCGACCACCGTCAGCGGGAATCTGTTGTCGGCGAAGATCTGCCTCATTGCCAGTTCTTTCTTCAAGTTTCGAAAGTCCAGGCTTGGGCCTACTTTGCGCCTTCTGCGATGTCCGAATAGGAGTCTCTTCAAGACATGCGCAAAATGTGTACTACACAATTGGCGAGGATCGGCACCCCAAGTGCTTGTATTGCCTGCATCCAGACCTCAGTGTGAAAGGGTGCAAGATTTGCTGTGGTTTTTTGAGGAAGACGAGAAAGGACCGTTGCAGCAGGTTGGCGGTGTGGCTCAAGTTGGGGAAGGCCTCTGACTAGTCCTCCGGGCATTAGTCATGCTTTATCCAGGACTGGCCGGTCTCATGACCGTGCTCCCTCTGAGAAGGGGTTGAGGTTCTTTGAGGATGCCTCTGCACAGGGGGTACAAAAAGATGAGCACTACGCTACGGATCCTGCCAGGGTTGCCACAGCTGCAGGACCCAGATTGGGAAGGACACGTTCCCCGTCTCCGATTACGTCCACAGTGACCCTGCCAGTTCGGGTTGCTCCTTCAAAGAAGAAGCCCCTGACCGTGTTGAAGCTTCGAATGCTGTCCTCGGACAATGCTACGAAGGATAAGTCCTTGAGTGGCTCCTCTCGTCCACCGTCAACGACACCTTCATCGACCAAGACCACAGCATTGTTGACGACTGCTTAGTCTTCCAGGACATCCACCCCGTTGATGACCACGATCCCGTCGACGACATCACCGGCATCCAATGTGTCAACGACTTTGTCTGCGACCATCACTACTTTGTCGAAGGAGCTTGCTACGTGCTCCTTGCAGCTGAGCCCCTCCTATGTCTACCAGCTAAACTTCATAAAAGGCTGCCCCCTGCTCTTGAGAAAGTGCTCTGGACAGTTTAAGGTGGTTTGGTGGAAATCGCTGCTGCTGGCTATGTGCTCCCTGCATCTGAGCCCCTCTTACTTCTACAGCGGAGCGGTGTGCATTGGTATTCACTTGTTTACTTAAAATGGACCGCAAGTCTGACATTAAAGCGGTGGTTTAACATTGAAAGCCAGTAATCTTGTTGCAAGTGTCTTTTTTTATCGGTTGTTGACCTTGGTCATTATGACGACAAGATCAAAGTTTAAAAAAAGCTAATAAGAACACAGGCTTGAATGTGAACGAGACCAAAAAGGATTAAAGGACCCAGTACTCAGTTGACTGAGGAAAACCTAATTGATACAGCACCAATGAACATACATGATACAGCACATTCGGTATTGATTGACAGTAATTTGTTACTCGATTTGTGCTACTCACTTCAGTCTGTTATTGCTGCACAAGTAATGGTACCTCCTATGAATGATTTAAATACATCTATACCGAGTGCTATACAAAATGAGGATTTCATTTCCCTTCTGGGAGAGACTACTGTGCCTAGATTAAGTGCATCGCCAGTACTGTTTCCCGAGACTGGCGAGGATTTGGGTGTGAGTGTTAACTCGACACATAACTCATCTCCTGATATGGCATAGGCAATCTGCACAATGCAATTTGCGCTACAAATTGTTTCGAAACTTAGTGGCCGCTTAAACGAAGAAATGGCGTTGATTGGGGCCACTTTAACCAGGATTGATGCTAAATTGCACCAACAAGATGGTAACCCACTGTCTGGACACAGCGCTGCAGGTGAAGACAATAATCAACCAAGACCAGTTGAGCTGGTGAGTCCTAAAAATACCAAAACTGCCAACTTGATGGCAATACAAATAGTACCTCAATATGACCTTATTGATGATAATAAGCCTGACGAGTTCTTGACTCGTAAACAGAGCCGCTCTCAAAGTTTTGCAACGTCAAACAGGAAAAAAGTTAGAATGGTAAACAAGATCAACTCTAATGATGTAAACAACAAATCCAGTACTCCGTCAGGTGGGGTCACAGAGCCAGAAAGAAGAGGAATCGTCAAAGAAGGAAGGAAGAGGCAAAGAAAGGCAGCTCTATCATGGGATGGCTGGTACAGGATCACTTGCCTGCTAATCCTTCCAAAAAAAAAAAAAAAAAGACTCTGAGACTGACTTCACTGAGCCTGAGGTCTCGACTGACTCTGTGAATGAAAGATGCTCTACACCTGAACCACAAATCAAGCAGTGCAAAAAGACGGCAGATCGGGGGTTTGAAGGCTACAGCATACTTGTACCTTCAACAGAACCCCTAATTATAGCACTGACGAGTGTATATTCGATAAAAAGTGGGAACCTGATCAATAGGACGGTCCTTTTAAACTTATTACAGCAAATTCCTTCCCTTAGAGTAGTCGGCACAGTGGACTTTGAATTTGTTGAAATCATACAAAATGCAATAACAGACTCCTCGTATGTGCATTGCATCTCCAAGCTTAGATACCATAGTGCCCACTTCTTAAAATTGGGCTTCATAATTAAAGACGTGGAGCAAAAGCTCATGGCTCAAATCAAGCCTAATAAGATCCAGCCTGGTCCTCGGGTGAGCCAAAACACAGTGGCCGACTCTTGTGGAAAGACAGAGGCCATGAATGATATCCAGGGTTGGAAGTGGCTTATCAAACTGCTCCTGAAAGTTCTAATGAACAAAGGGTAAATTGAATTACTAACTCGGAAATGAACGCTAATTTAACCTTTTATTCTCTCAAACTGGTTTATTACCTCTCTTGCACTCCTCAGCAATCTTCCTACTTCAATAAACGTGATGACTGGAGACGTGTTAGTCGAGGGCTATTTTTTTTTATCAAAAGAAGGCGCAGAAGAGATTGCTGGGAAGGCCTTTTGGTGGACCCCAAAATTGGCATTAAAAACACCATTTGTACGAGTCAGTTGGTCAGTTATGAACCTAATAACAATGTTCTAGCAGTTGAAATACGGCTGAATACCTTAAGCAGTGAACATATAATACCACTTATAAACATCTATGACCCCCGGGGGGAAAAATACTGAAGGGATATTTGTTGCCACTGAACAAATTTTGAGCTGGTGGACAACTAGTACTGATTATATAATACTGGCAGGTGACCTAAATGGTCATTGTTAGTACTCTAGTGAGATCAACGCTAACAAATCGGTTACATGTAACTCCAAATTATTACGAGAACACACTAACAGGGCTGGACAATGATGGTCTAGGTTTCTGTCCGAGTGTGACCTTATAGTGCTTAACTGATGCACTTTGGGGGATTTACCGGGTGGCTATTCCTGGTTCTCTGGATCTAAGAGAGCAACTATTGATTGTTTGTTGCTCATGTGAATTGATTTGTGTTGTATGAGGTTTGACTCTTTCATCGAACATTAATAGTGATCACAGGGCAATTAAGCTCTCTTTGGATCTGAACCAAGATAGTGGTTGCATGAAGTTATTGGGAGGGGTACAGGTGAATAACTCGAAAAACAGAATTAGTTGGTCAGAATTATTCTTGCGTCGAATGTGTGAATATATGGGGGAAATTGGTCCCGTAGAATTAAGTGAGCTAAGCTGAAAAAACCCTGAAGAGTTCGAAACATGGACAGCACAATTAACTTCTAGATTTTATAGTGCTAATTCTACTGTGGCATTACAAACTAATAACATCCAACATGCCATATCAGTATCAGGAAAGCTAAATGCTTCTTGAGATTGAAGATCAGGGCAATTCGAATCTATGTGATCACTGTGCCGCCTGTAACTGCGTCTATGAAAATGTTGGCACCAATTGCGGTGCTGCACAGTGATCAAATAGATCCCTTTACCCACACCCCCAACCACGCTTCCCCCTACCCGACCCCCCACTCCACTTACCTTTACAGCAGCACACTTTTGTGTACGCCGTCAACTCGCTGCTATCCCTGCAGCGTTGGTTCCTTCTACTTACGTGGGTCGAGGCTGACGCCGCAGGGTGCTTTTCTTTTTTTTTTTTTTTTTTTTAACTTTCTTGTCCCACAATGGTAAGCGGGGGACAACCGTTACTGGAGAGCAGGGGACACCCCTGCAAGCCCCACTCTGCTTGGACGCAGTAATGGGAGTCGGTAAATGGAAATGCACCAAAGTCGTAGTCTTAGTTACGAGGTCGTCATTTTGGTGCATTTCCCCTTCGAAGTGCTGTGAATGATGATATGATGCGCTGCACCGTAATCGGATGAGAAGAAAATAAATATACCAATTGGCTACGAAGGCACCAATTTCCCCTGAACACCACACAATGGCAAAACACTTTAAAAATCCTGGAGGGGGGAAACATCAAGAAGATCTGTGAAGCTCTAGGGGCATATAATGGTAACTAGAAAAAAGATTATGTAAACCCAATCTCTGTTAATGATTGGACTGTGTACATTAATAAGACCTTTAAATGTAAGACTGCACAGTTTACCACTCATATTACGAACTATACGCCTTTTGAGCTAAGATATGATCAGGATGGTCTGATGAACTATATAACAAAACTTAAACGTTCACGAGCTCCAGTTCCCAACGGCCTTGCCACAGTTGCTCTAAAAGAAAATCCGGAACAGTGGGCTGCATTTCATAAGATATTGTTCGATAAAATCTGTGTAACTGGGCACATCCGTATATCTTGGTGTCAGCCTTTATTGAAACCAATTTACAAAAAGCAGCCGCACAAATCCTGCCAATTATCATTTACTATCCATGATTGACATCACAGACAAGATTTTTGCAAAGCTGTTACTAAAATCACTGCAAGATTGGGTGACGGAACAGAAAGTCTCGGGCTCATTCCAAACCGGCTTTAGGGCAGGCTCATTAACTACCCATAACTTACTACTGTTTGATATCTTGGTAAGAAGAGAGTCTACCCGAGATATGTCCCCGTTAAACATGCTATATGTATAACTGCGGGCTGCATTTGATACGGTAGACTGGGTAAGGTTATGGGGGAAGCTAAGCTCATTGGGTGTTCCGGGGTGGCTATTATCTGCCATCCGTCAATTACAAGAGCATACCGTGTTGTCGGTGCAGTTGGACAGAAGTGGCGCCAGCACGCCGCCTATCCTCACCAGGTGTGGGTTTAAGCAAGGCTGCGCGCTGGCCGCACTTCTGTTCAACCTTTATTAATCTGATTTGCCTGGGGTTCTGTCTGGTATTCAGAGATACCCCCACGCCCCAAGGATTGGGAAGACCTGTGTCGATTGGCTGCCGTACGCAGATGATATTATATTATTTGCCCATACCTTTGTAGGCCTGCATGGGAGGCCATTACCTTGGAGTCTTACCTTGAAGAGAATGGCTTGATCATGAACTATGACGAGACTTAGTTTATGAATAGTAAACGTGTATCAAACCCTACCCTGAGATTAACAAGGAGATTGATTGAAAAAGTTCCTACTTAAAAATACCTGAGGCTCGAAATGGACATGGGCAAAAACAAGGCCATGAGGGTGGGAAAAAAACACAAAGCCATTATTGAAACCCAACTTATAAAGAAATATGCACTGAACACTGCAGGGTACCGTTATGCTGGGATATTGAAACTCTACAAACAGAGCGTTTGCCCAGCAGAATTATATGGTTTTCGATTAAATGTCCTGACATCTGAATAAGACGTTTCCACTTATTGTTGAGGTTGGACCAACTCTCAGTTCTTATATTACTCAGCCCACAGCTGGGCGTGACAAAAGAGAAGCAAAATTGCTGCATCTGCCTAGGGACAGACACATATGAAACTGCTCATCATGTCCTGACTGAATCAACTGGCTCAAATCTGAGACATTTCTGGGCCATTTTGTTGCTCAAATGTCCAGTTTAAGTGGAGACACTTTTTGGATTTATTGTATTAATTCATGTAGTACAGCTTTAATGATTTCCATGTACAATGTCTGGAAGATTGTCGAGGGCATTTTGGGGAGGCGATCGATGGGCTGATTTGTGTAACATGTCATCTCGGTTGTTTTAATTCGGGTTGAGTTATCTGATTTCATTTAATTGCAAAATTGATTTACTGACGTATGGATTGATATATGTAGGGACAGGTTTTTGAGTTTTTAGCTTTTGTCTTTTATCGTTCGTTTTAGTTTGTCGATATGCTTTATATGATGAAATTATATGTATATGTGAAATAGTTTGTGTAAACTAATATACACATTAAACTAAATGCAATACAAAACTTTGTCGAAAGGGGGCCTTGCTACTTCTGTGGTCTCTACCACCAAGACAACGTCAACTCCACGAGTATCGTTGCCTCCATGGCCTATGGCTTCTGCGGCGGCTCTGCCGACGACCACAGTGGCCGCACCTGGTCAGGCACCCGCTATCGCTTCATTCCCGAAGGAGTCGGATAGGACCCAGGGAGCCTCCACCGCTTATGGACTCCCCCAACCCCCTACACCCCCTCCTACCTCCACCCACCCACTCCTAAAGACAAGGGGGAATGTCCCCAACGCTGAACAGGGATTCTCAACGGGGATCTGCGTGCATCTACACTAGTTCCAATGGCAACAATTTACCCGAGGGCTACTACCCAGGCTACAAAGGGGGTTTTGGGACCATTTCGATGTAGGGATCTCCGCAAGGCAAGCCGAATCCTCTGTGTGGCCCAAGGAGGTTTTTCAGTCCAGAACCACTGCCGGCTTCTCGACTCACGCCTCAACCAACGCCCAGGGACATGTCGTTGGACATCCTTACTACCCTCCACACTTTGGTGTCAGAGATACATCAAAAGCTGCCTGCTACCACTGTGCATCTACCGATCCTGAGTCCTCTGAGCCATCCGGCCAGAAGCCCTTACATACCAAAGCGTAACGCAGGGGACCCTTCAGACCCAAGACGTCAGCCGATGCCACCACCTCCACCACATCAGCCTCCTCTGCTGGATGATGTCTGAGAGGGTTGTTTGGCCCTGCTGAAGATGCCAAGTACCACCCACCCCCCAAGAGAGATACGCTGGAGAAGATGTAGAGGGTCCCAGACTCGGCCCCCAGTTGCTTGAGATCACAGCCTTCTCCGACTCCATGGTGTGTGCCGCCACCAGGAGGCGCTCGTCGAACCCATCATCTTCGTCGATGGTACCTCCAGACCAGGAGGAGAAGAAGCATGATTCAGTGGTCAAGCACATCATTTACACCACAGCCTCCACTGTCAAGGCTGCTAATGCCCTGGCCATTTTTTTCCCACTACATCAGGGATCTATGGTAGAAGCTCAGGCCCATTTTGGATTTCCTGCTGGAGGACAAGAAAGTTTAGGCTCTGGCCCTGTTCCAGGAAGGAGAGGTGGCCTTGGATCCTACCATCACATTGGCTCGGGACATCGCGAATAACAAGTTTCGCCAGATGGGCAATGTGGTGTCCCTTTGACACCAAGGATGGCTGAAGGCCACTAACTTCAGTGTGGATGTCCAGTTCAAGGTGGTGGACATGTCCTTTGACAGGGAGAATCTGTTTGGCAAGAGTGTGGATGAGTTTCTCCAGACGATTAAGACCGATATAGAGACAGTGCACTTGCTGGGGACATTGCAGCAGAGGAGGTGGTCGTCCTTTCGGTCCTCAAGGGGGATGTCTGGCAGGTCCTCCAAGGGGCATAACACCCCCTATTGTCAACCCTCCCATTCCGTGACCCAGGAGGCCTACCGGGCTGTTCACAGGCCTACAGCAGCAGAGAGCAACGTCGCCATCACCCGCAAGCCAGTATGCAGACACCCAAGCAGGCCTGAACCGGCCATAGGCCCTGGCCCCTACTTTCACACCCCAGTGGGAGGCCGGCTTGCATAATTTGTTGATAAGTTGAAGACCATCACCACCGACAAATGGGTGCTGGATGTTCTTCATCTGGGGCACATCTTGGAATTCCAACAGAAGTGTCCTTGCATTCTTCCTGTGGCACAACAACAACTACACATGGCTCAACTGCTGTAGGAGGTTCAAGCCATGTTAAGGAAGGGGGCAATAGGACCAGTCCCCCAGTGCGTCCGGGGCTCCGAAGTGTACTCCAGATGCTTTCTGGTAGGAAAAAAGTCAGGGACTGGTGAACGATCCTAGACTTAAGACGCCTCAACATATACTTGAAGTCCCAGAAGTTTAGGATGGTCACGTTGCAACACATGCTCGGCAAGCTGGAGGAAGGGAAATTCCAGGCAATGTTGGATCTGGAAGTCCCTTACTTTCACATCCCCATCCAACCAAAACACTGGAAGTGTCTCTTTTGTAGTCCAGGGGCGGCACTATCAGATAAATCAGCACAAAGCGTGTTCACAAAGGGCTTGGTTCTGATGGCGGCGCATCTACGTCTCAAGGGCATCCATGTCTACCCTGATCTGGACAACTGGCACATCCACTCCAGCTCTCACGCACTGGCAAATCAGCACATGGCAGAGATTATTCATCTGCTTATGTAGCTCAGATTCTCCAGCAATTATTTAAAGTTCTGCGTGACGCCATCACAGGACGCTTTGTTCCTGGGTGCCCATCTCAACACTGTTGCATGCCTGGTTACCCCTTGAAGGAGAGGGTGGTGGCCATCTTGGGGTAGGTACAGCGCATGTCATCGGCGCACATTCCGTTTGGCATGATTTCCTCCTGCATCCACCTCGTCCCTTTTTGCAGGCTGAAGATGAGGCCTCTTCAGGAGTTTCTGAATGCACGGTGGCTGCAGGTCTCACCCAAGAATTCCAGCTAAATCTACTATTGTGGGAAGTTCACCACATCTCATGCAAAGAGCAGCTCCTCAGATCCCACCGTACCAGATAAGTCACCACAGATGCCTCACTGAGGGGGTGGGTGGCCCACACCGGACAGTTGCACGCCAGAGGCCTCTGGCTTCCGGAGGAAAAGGACCTTCACATGAATATCCTGGAACTCCGGGCAGTCTTCTGGGTCCTCAAATAATTCCTGCTGTTGCTGAGAGGGAAGGTGGTGAGAATCTTCTTCGACAACACCACCACCATGTTCTACATCCGGAAGTAGGGCACTGCACCATTCTTCACGACATGTTCCTCGTCCCATTCAACCTGGCAGGCACCAAGGACACCATCGCAGACTCGCTCAACAGAGAGCTGCGTTGCTGCCACGAATGGGAACTTCGTCAGGATCAAGTATCTCTTCTCTTCCGCAAGTGGGGTCATGCCGGAGCGACCTCTTCTCAACGGCAGCCAACTCCAAGTGCTAGAGATTCGCCAGCAGGTTCCCTCAGCCGAGGAGCCTGGGGGATGCCGTCTCGTTCCTGTGGGAGGGGCTCTTCCTGTACGCTTTCCCCCGATCCCGTTTTGACTGCTCAACACACTGAGACCGTGTCATTGCAGGATGATACTCATCGCTCCGGCGTGGCCTTAACCGACCTAGTACCTGGACCTGCTCTGTCTGTCTGTGGCACCGTCCTTCCGGCTGCCTCCACTTCCCGATCTTCTCCCCTAGAGTTTGGGCATTTTTCCCTGCCACTGAAATCTAAGAATATCTTAGCCAAGCCCGGAGCTTCCTCTAGGTTGTCGTGCTATGGCCACAAATGGAAACGCTTCACAGTGTGGTACAGGACTCTGAGAACTATGCCGCTGCGTGTCACAGCTCCTTCGGTGCCTGCTTTCCCTGGACAAGGCTGGCCTGGCTGCCATATCCCGTTATACCAGGACACCTGGAAGGCCCTCCCTGTGGTCGCACAGGCTTGTCAAGGAGTTCCTCAAAGGCCTCTTTGGGACTTTTCCACCAGTGAATGCTCCTGCTCTAGCTTGGGAGCTCAACATGGTCTTGACAAAGCTTATGGGGCCCCCATTTGAACCAATGCATCAGGCCCCACTGAAGTGTCTCTCGTGGAAGACTGCTTTCCTTGTGGCGATCACGTCGGCCAAGCGGGTCAGGGAGAACCAGGCCCTCTCTTAAAAGCAGTCTCACTTGTCCTTCTACACTACGAGGGTGGTGTTGCAAACCCACCCCAACTTTATACCGAAGGTTTTAGTACTCTTCCCAACATATGGTCCTTGTGGCAGTGATTGAGGCGCAGACACCCAAATGGAATGTTCACCCCTCAAGATGGCGCTTCCTTAATGCTACTTTTGTCTCTCTGAGCAACGTTCTAGCCTTTCCCCAACTTGCCCGCTGCAGCCATCTGTTGTTATGGCAACATGACGCACTGTGCTGTCTACTAAAGAGGGCCGGGAGCTTAGCCTGTTGCGTTGCTTCCCCCCGCTAGGCTTGTTGCTCCGCCCCTTTGTTGCTGACAATTGCTTCACCGAACTTCCTCGCTTGGGTGCCGGCTCCTCCATCATCCTCTTGCCTCTCCTTGGAGTCGGCTTCACTGGGTCGGGCTTCTCCCTCCTTGCAGCTGCTGCTTACCTTGAGTCCCTGTTCCTCCTGTACTCCCCTTCAGTTCTCCCACTCTCACGGCATCGCTGGGTTGGGCTTTTGCCTTCTCGCTGTCGGTCAAATTTCTTCTTGGGAGCTGCACTGGACTCTCTTCCTCCTTGCGTTGGCTCTTTTCCTTTCTTCCAGTTTCTTTCTCTGTTTTTCTTTCTGGCTTTCACTTTGGGGTTCTCATCTCTCCTTTCACGTTCTCTCGCTCCTTGTGGTATTTTCTTTCTAATGACCTGCAGACTGCCCCTTTGCTCTCTTCTTTCATCACAGATCTCCAACTCATCATCCGGACTCCAAGACCTCATCTAAAAGTCAGATTTACAACATGACTAAGGTTTATTTTTGCCACAGTGGTTTTCCCCTATATCTTGGCTTGGCCTGGTGATTACTCTCGTACTAGATTTCACTTTCAGGAGGTGAGTGTTTACCAAGGCCACGTCTTTAATCCTCATTCAGTGGACTTTCACAGTGGTTACAGTAAGCAACGCCCAAAAGATACGTATATAGAAAATAAAATAATCACCATGGATCAGATGCAACAGGTCCTTGCTGCTTTGCAAGACCTTACACAAGAAGTGCAACATCTAAAAACTGAAAATGCTACTTTGCATCAGATTGTAGTCGCTGGACCATCGCACACTGAATTACCACCTTCACTTATGTCAACAGGGAAGTTTGATAGCAATCCGAAAAGGTTAAAGAATTTCTTGAATCTTGTGTTGTTCAGTTTACTCTCAAACCCTCATTCTTTCCCACTGAAAGGGCTATGGTTAGCTTTTTGATTTCCAATCTGGCTGGTGGTGCACTGGCCTGGGCTACTCCTTTGGTTGTGACGAATAATCAGGTTTTGGATTCCTATCCAGCCTTTGTAAACTGTCTTCAGTCCCTGTTTGGTCGTCAGGAGTTGACCATAACCTCACAGGAAAACCTCTTGAATCTTAAACAAGGATCTCAAGAGGTGATCTTATTTCGTCGAGGCTAGTCGGAAGAACTAAAATACAAAGTCTCTCGAGTCCCGAGGCCTACGACCTTGAAGGAAATGATAACTTTGGTTCTTCAACTGGAGTTCCGCATGCAGGAGCGACATGCAGAAAACGGAAAGGACGGGTTCATAAATCTTCTGAACCTTTTCACGTTAAACCACGATCTACACCTGAGGATGAACCTATGCAAATAGGCAGTGTCTGAGGTCCATTGTCTACAGAAGAACAGACCAGTCGAAGAACTTTAGGGCTATGTATGTATTGTGGGTCAAATACATATCTGCTTCAGGAAAGTCCATTGGCTCCCCCAAGACCGGCAGGAAACGCTAAACCTTGTCCATAAAGGGAACTACGGCACGAGGAGAAGCTTTGATTTCCCAAGCTCTTCATCATCTAGAAACCTGTATGGTAGTGTTAAAGGTTAATCTGCAATTACATAAGTCGATACTAAATGTAACTGCACTCATTGACTGCAGAATTTCATGGACGATCAGTGGGCTTCTCAACAGCAGTTAAAAAGGGAACCAACGCCCGTCCTGATTCCTGTACAAGGGGTGGATGGTACACCCTTAAGTTCTCGACCCATTAAGGAGCACACTTCGGTACTCATCTTGAATCTCGCCTCCCATTCAGAATCCATTCAATTTGATCTCATCAAGGCGGCACATTATCGTCTTATTCCGGGATTACCCTGGCTTCGTCAACACAATCCCTACATCAAATGGGCTGCAGGCACCTTGTTTTTTGGTTCAGAACACTGTTTAGCCTACTGTCTGGGTCAAGGAGCCATTGGTTTCCATTGTAATCTGGATTAATAAAAACTGTATCTTTTGATTAATGCTTGGTCTAAGCAATAGCAACCCTACCAGCAAATGTTCTGATGCCTTGAAGACTTACCTACAAACCAACCTGAAAAATGGCTTAATCGCTGAGTCCAAATCACCCACTGGGGCTTCATTATTCTTCATTCCCAAGAAACAAACATCTGAATTACGGCCATGCATAGATTACTGAGGCTTAAATCGAGTAACTGTTAAAGACTAATACCCTCTCCCACTGAGACCAGGCATTCTGGAGGCTGTACGAGGGGCTATAATATTCACAAAACTAGATCTTAGAGGAGCTTATCTCCTCCTGATTCATAGTGGCGATGAGTGGAAAACGGCATTCCGTACACACTTTGGTCGCTACGGATACTGTGTTATGCCTTTCAGTCTGGCTAATGCTCCAGCAGTATTCCAAAGATTTATGGACCATCTCTTTGCTGATTTAATGTTACATTTGCTTGCTCTTTATTTGGGCGATATACTGGTGTTTTCCAGATCCCTTTCAGAACACCGAAAACATGTCTCTGAAGTTTTATCCCAACTACAAGAAAATCATCTCTATGCCAAACTGGAGAAATGTCAGTTTCACCAAACGTCTGTGAGTTACCTCCGCTTTGTCTTATCTGAAACAGGTGCGTCAATGGATCCAAAATAGGTACAGGTCATTACACGTTGGAAAGAGCCCAAATCAGTTAAGGATATCCAAAGATTTTTAGGCTTCTCAAACTTTTATCACAAGTTCATTCCCAACGTTTCTAGAAAGATCCTTCCGTTAACTGCTCTCTTAAAAAATGGGGTTCGTTTTCACTGGGATGAAGCTGCTCAAACTGCCTTTACGGAGCTAAAGGAATACTTTACTCGAGCACCTATTCTCAGACTCCCCGACCAAACACAGCCTTTCTATTTGGAGGCTGAGGCCTCCAATTCCGCAATCAGCGCTGTACTCAAACAAAGATTTGAAGATCAGATTGAGTATCCCATTGCCCTCATGTCTAAAACTTTGAATCTATCTGAACGGAACTTTACTGTGTTAGAGATGGAACTTTGTTAAGAAGGCTTGTCTCGAATGGTGACACCTCTTACTTGGTTCCAGATATTCTGTTACCATATGCACCAATCACTGCAACTTGAAAGTCCTACAACAACATGAGTGTCAAAACAGTAGGCAAGCCAGATGGGCATATTTCTTTTCACTTTATGATTTGATATTCACTTTCTTACCTGGAGCAGATAACCACATGGCAGATGCTTTATCCAAAATTGACTCTGATGACAATACTCCCACATTCAAGGAGTTTGTGCTACCCAAGCCTTCCTTTCTGTTTGAGGGCTCCACTTTTCTTCAGCGAGTAAAAAAAAACACCGCTCCGAAGGATCAGCTGATAGGAGGAATCCTGAGTCAACATAACCTTCAAGAAGAAAATGGATTACTGTATCACAACCAGGCTCTCTTTATACTGTCCTCATCCGTCAGTTAGAAGTCCTTAAGATTTGTCATGATATAAAATCAGCACGTCACCGAGGAGTCAGAGTCACTCAGGAACTCACCAGCGATACTTTTGGTGGTCTAATGTATTAGCTGATGTAGATGGCTGTTGTAGCATGTTCTATTTGTCAGCACAGTAAAACTCCACGAAGACTTCCTTTGGGAAAACAGACGCAGGCTGTCTTGTCTACCTCACCTTGGGAATACATCAGCACAAATTGTATAGTGGATCTCCCCTTTCGCAAGATCAAACCACTATACAGTGGATTCCCTAACTAAGACAGCCCATTTCATAGCCTTACCTAAGATCCCAACAGCTCAAGTCATGGTCAATGGATTCCTTCAAACCATATTTCAGCTTCATGGCCTACCATCAACCATTCTTTCAGACAGAGGCCCTAAATACACATCTAATTATTGGAAACATCTATGTAAAATGTTGGGTATACAAAGGGCTTTAACCTCAGGATTTCACCCTCAATTCAGTGGTCAGACTAAACTCTTAAATCAGTCCCTTGAACAATACTTGTGATGTTTTGCTTCCGCTTCTCAGGATAATTGGGCCTCCATATTGCCTTACGCGGAATTCGCCTATAATAACTCGCTGCATATAGCCATTGGAGTTAGTCCTTTTTTCTGTTCTTATGGTTTGCACCCAACCTGTTTTCCTTCGGCTACTAGAACCTCTGACAAGGTACCATCTGTGGACGAATTAGTGCTCAAAGTACAAAAGGGTCACACAGATGCCTTAACGGGTATTGACTGAAACTAGAATGGCAAGCAAAAGGAGAGCTGATTTGAAAAGACTTCCTGTACCCAATCTCAGCAAAGGGTCTCTGGTCTGGCTTTTGGCTCAATACCTACCCAAGCATCTGGTTCCCTCTAAACTGTCTCCCCGCTTTTTTGGACCTTTCAAAATCCTTCAAACTATGGGACCAGTTGCCTTCAAACTTAAATTGCCTCCCTCCTGGTTCAGAATTCATGCCTCTCAGTTGAAACCATACATTGAAGACCCATTCAAGAGGGGGACTCAACAGAAACCACCACCTCCTGTGGATACCCAGTCCGGACCGGAGTTTGAAGTTCAATCAGTTGGCGATTTACGTTATTGCAGAGGTCAGTTACAGTACCTGTTGGACTGGAAGGGTTATGGACTATATCGGATCGCACATGGGAACCAGCTTCTGCTGTTCGTGCTCCCACTCTTCTCTGTCGTTATCACAGATTGCATCCCTGGAACCTTGGACTGTGGCCTCCCCAGAGGGGGCATACTGTTAGGACTCTTCCCAATACATGGTCCTTGTGGCAGCGAAGGAGGCACAGGACAACCAAATGGAATCTTCACCCCCTCAAGATGGTGTTTCCTTAATGATACTTTTGTCACTCCGAGCAACATTCTAACCTTTCCCCAAGTTGGCCGCCGTCTGTTGTTATGGCAACGGTACACGCTTTACTGTCTACTAAAGAGGGCCGGGAGCTTAGCCTGTTGCATTGCTTCGCCCCGCTAGGCTTGTTGATCTGCCCCTTTGTTGCTGACAATTGTTTCCCCATACTTCCTCGCTTGGGTGCCGGCTCCTCCATCATCCTCTTGCCTCTCCTTGCATTCGGCTTGGCTGGTTCGGGCTTCGCCCTTCTCGCAGCCGCTGCTTAGCTCGAGTCCCGGCTCTTCCGATACACGCCTTCAATTCTCCCACTCTCGTGGCATTGCTGTGTTGTGCTTCTCGCTACCGGTCACATTTCTTCTTGGGAGCGGCTCTGGACTCTCTTCCTCATTGCATTAGCTCTTTTCCTTTCTTCCCATTTCGATCTCTATTTTTCTTCCTGGCTTTCACTTTGGGGTTCTCATCTCTCCTTTCGCTTTCTCTCGCTCCTTGTGTTATTTTCTTTCTAACGACCTGCAGACTGCCCCATTGCTCTTCTTTCATCACGGATCTCCAACTCATCATCTGAACTCCAAGACCTCATTTAAAAGTCGAATTTACAACAGAACTAAGGTTTGTTTTTGCCACTGTGGTTTTCCCCTATATCTGGGCTTGACCTTTTGATTACTCTAGATTTCACTTTCGGGAGGTGAGTGTTTACCAAGGCCTTGTCTTTAATCATCATTCAGTGGATTTACAACTCGTCTGCTTCAGACCAGGTCAGTCTGTATATTCAAAGGTTTCACAGTAGTTACAGAAGTTTCCTTCAGAATTCCACCTGATCGAGCCTTTGGTTCTACCAGTCTTTTTTCAGAGCCCTCCCACGCCGGTGGAAAGGACATTGCATTCACTGGACGTTGCTCGTGCCTTGAAGTTTTTTGTGACACGCACAAAGGATTTTCGGATGACATCTCAACTCTGTGTAAATTCTGGACCTGTGAATCACAGGAATGCCCTGTCTAAGGCTTCCATATCCAGGTGGCTCTCCGGCTGCATCATGCACAGTCATCGTCCAGCCAACAGACCTATTACAGGCCACCCAAAAACATACACTAGGGGCACAGGGTTGTACCCCCACCCAGGGGTGCCATAAGGGTATCCCCCGGGTCCATTCACCAAACCAAAAGAGAGAGAGCTGCACCATCAGGAGTCCCACATGAACTCCTGCGCGGAAAACATGACAGAACACATGATAAAAAGCAGTAAAGGACAAGGATACGGAGGCCCTGTCCCTCTGATGCATTTCCAGCATCACACCAACGGCATAAGATGCAACACGAGTTAAGGCAGTCCAGAGCAGGAAACAGGTAGCGAGTCCTCTCAGCCCAACAGCCACTTGAGAGCCCACCTCAGCCTGAATAAAACACTTTGGCTACTGGTTGCAGCCAGAATAAAACACAATGTAATTTCCTAAAAATGGCCAAATATGCTTGTGGCAAGGAATGTTGGCAACCAATAGAGCCGCAGTATTCTGCACCACTTGTAGGTGTTTGAGATCAGTCTTATTGGCGCAACAAGCAGCACACTGCCATAATCAATTTCAGAATTGATGATTGCCCTGGCAATTGTAACTCTATGGTGATAAGATAGCAAGGGACAATAACTGCATGAGCTAATAGTGGCATTTACATGTCTAACCATGGACATGGTTGTATTGAGGGTGACCTCAGGGGATTTGCTTTACGCATGGTCTTGATGGAACGATTGTTAACAGTGAAAGAGTCATATGCTTCATAAGTAGTTTCGCTCGAACAGCGGAAGCAAGTAAAAGTAATTCAGTTTTACCACTGTTAAGACACATGCCATTGGCAGTCATCCTACTTATCCCTACCTCTCATCTTTGTGGGTGGCCCACAGAGCAGGGTATGGGCTGGTGGCAGCTCCATGCTGAAATTGACAGGTGCGCGGAGTATCCTCCTTTTTGGGATACCCCGGCCCTGCCATTGGGATCAGTTGATTCCTGATGGAAAATAAGATGGCCCCTGTGGCCTCTTGCTTTCTATTACCCATTACCTTGTTTTCACAAAGTCCTGGGAAGCCCTGACTCTGTCCCTGCCCCCTGGCTGGCTGTTGGGTGGAAATGCCATGTATGGCATTGTTGTGAAGGCCCGGCCAGACTAGCTGGAGCCTTCCCGGTGATGTATGTTGTGGGTACCTCCTGTGGGTGGGACCTGGGTGAATAGAGTGTTTGACGAATATGCATTCTGTGTTGTGGATGTCTAGTATCTGGTGGTTGACACAATGACTGAGATAGCCCTCCCCGAAACCGGTATGAATGCAGCTTGGAGTGTTGAATGGCTCGGTACTTGTCCCAATACACATAAACTTGTTGTGAGTGTCTGGAGAGAAGTGAATGGCCTGAATACCTTGTGTGCCTGATTGGCTGCCTGCCTGCATGAATGCCCTTAGTCGTGATTGGATGCTTGAGTGTGACCCAGCGGAATGAATGGAAGATCAACAGTATATCTGGGGACTGTAACGCTCACCTGACTCCCACGGGGGCGCTGGCCTGGTTCGCGCTGCTGTGACCTCGTCTAAGGCGATGCGCAGGGTTCGGAAGACGGACTGGACCAGGCCCCAGGTCTGGCTTGTCTGACTCGCAGAAGTATCCTTCTGTAGGTGAGAATAGGGGGTTACCTGTCTGCGGGGTAATGCAATCGGCCTCCCACTTGCCCCTCTCACCCTCCTCAAACCCTTCTGTGCTTCCCTGTAGCGTCTCACCTTAGGGTCTGGAAGGACGAGCTCTCCATTCTGCTTCTGATGCAGGGGCGCGTTGGTAACCAGTTACGTCACTGGATTTTCGGATGGGTGAGAACCAAACTTGCTTGGCTTCCAGGTAAGTTTTTCTATAAGTGGTTCCCCTTGTGTCCATGCATTAATGTTCAAATGCTAGTGTCTTTTTCCCCATAGGGGCCGGGGTACGGAATGCCGGGGAACAGGCACCGACCCGAGGTGAGCGGTGAAATCCTTGAGGAAATCAGGTAAGTCTTTAATGAGTGTTTTGGTAATGTCTTTTCATTCACTCATTAACGCTGATGTCTTTTTCCCCTTAGGGGCCGGGGTCCGAAAATGCCTGGATGCGGCGCGGACCCGAAATGAAAAGGGAATGACCCAACAGGTAAGTCTTGACATGGAATTTTAGCTTCCCTTTTCCCTTCTTTCTCTCACCTTTGTTCTTGTCTTTTTCTCCCTAGGCGCGGGGGCGCGACTGCGAATCCGGATGGTCGCTGCTAAACATGGAGGCGCCCTGTAAAGGTGAGTAGAATGCGGCGCTGCAGCGATCGATGCGATGTGCTTTTAAAAATAAATGTGTCATGATCACTGCTTCCAAGGAGTCGGCAACAGCCCAACATCCTTGGAAGCATGCCCCTAACTGTTATCTCAGGCACCAGCCGGTCCCCACTGGGACCTTTTGGACCTTGTCCTGGCGCCGGTGGCACCAGGCTCATCAAAGTCATCGGTCCCGGCACTGGAAGCGCTGGGCTCATATTATGTATGAAGATGCTTGGGTGGACTTACCTGCAGCAGACCATGCTGCTTACTTACCAGCCACTTAGAAGTCCTCTGTGAACAGGAACTACTTTCTTACCTTGGTGGGGCAAGCTCCACTCCCTGGATACAGCACTGGAACTCTTCTGGAACTGGAACTCTTTTCTTACCTAGGCAGGGCCGTGGAGGAAGACGCCTCATCACTCCAAGGCTATTTAAATCACACCCGATAGATGAAACGTGCTTCGCGTTATTCTGCATCTGCAGCAGAACGCTCACCGAGTCTGTTCCAGCCTTTCTTCTTTCGATCCTGAACCTGCAAGAATTATACTTACCATTCCTGTATCCAGTCAACAACAGCACCTGCAAAGACAAGAAACAACAGGTTAGCAAGGCAACCTTTACACGCAGTGCTTACTCACCTGATCCATCGGCTGCGGCCATTTCTTCACGCTGCACCTCCGCCTGTGAAGACAAAAGCATTATTATTACTTACCGGCACTCCGCGAATTCCGGATTTCTTCACACTGCACCTCCGCCTGTGAAGACAAAAGCATTGTTATTACTTACCGGCACTCCGCGAATTCCGGATTTCTTCACGCTGCATCGCCGCCTGTGAAGACAAAAGAAGAGACATTAGACAGGTATTTACTTACGCCCATAGCGCTCGTCACAATAGAACGCCTGCAAATACTCCGGCGTCTCTTCAGCACGAACTATGCAGCAAGGGAAAAAGACAGTTTGAGCGCTTGCATTTACTTACTCATTTCCAGGCGCTTCACTCCATCTTCCATCTCCAGAGTCCTGCAAGACAAAAAGGGAAAAGCATTATACAGAGTCCTGTTCAATATTAACGTGCCACGCACCTAAAGACTATAAAGACTAAAAAGGTGTCCGGAAACTCACCGCTCATGCAGTTAACGACGGTAACGATCCTCTGAGTTCAAGAGGCCTATGTTTCACCAGTGAAGGAACTGGCAACGGCACCCTGCACCAGACGCAGATGGAGAGTCCAGCATTCACCTATCTAAGGTGAGCACGTTGACCTGGGGGCTCTACGGAGAAGCTAGGAAGAGAGGGAGAGGGACATTCAACACCCCAGACCCTTAACCCCCATATTCTTTCACCTGCAGAAACCTCACCCTTCGAGTTCGACACACAGTGAGAAGAGGTTCGACCCCAGAAGCCAATCGAGTCCTGCACATCACTTTTCGAGTCAGACACCTTCCTGCCAAGACCAGCGCCTCCGTGGGAATCAGGTGAGCGTTACAAAATGTCTTCCTTTTCAGGATTGTCGGCGAAATGTCTCTGGGATGCAGATTTAGCAGGTGAGGCCTTTTCCTTCTTCTGTTCTCTTGTTCCCTTCCTTTGCAGGTGATTCAGGATGCTGGCAGGTGTGGCAGAAGTCAAGATGCAGGAGCAGACACCGTGAGCGTCCAGCTGCTAGATGCAGAACAACGCGAAGCATGTTTGGCTGATCGGGTGTGGTTTAAATAGCCTTGGAAGAAGTTCCTAGAATGTGTCCTTCCTCCAATCAGGTATGTATCCTTCCCCGACCACGCCCAGGTGGTAAATGAGTCCCACAGGTAAAGTAGTTCCTTTCAGGCCTCAAGGAGGCCGGGGTTCTGCAGCATGGTCTGCATTAGGTAAGTGCACCCAAACACTTTCATAATGAGCCTGGCGCCTATGGCGCCAGGACTGATGTTTTCTGCGCCAGGACGCTGTCCAAAGGGCCCCTATAAGAGGTTGCTGGGACCTTCCCCGGGGACTTGATGTCCGCTTTCGGGGACGCAGGGCCTGAGCCGGCTCCCCGGGAGCGGGCATCGTGACAGGGACCTCTCACTGCTAGGAATCGTGTTCAGAAGCTGAAGTCCCTTACGACGAGTAACTGGAGTAACTGAAGCTTGACCTTGAAGCCCCGCTGGACGAGAAGAAGTGCTGTTGCTCCCCTTCCCAATCTGAAAGCTGCTATGCCTCCAAGGACTGACCCAGAGAGGACCTGGTAAGGCAACCTCTTCCCGAGCTACGAGGGACCATCGTGCACAGCTGATCTTTGCCAAAGCTCCCTGGTAGACAGACCTTCGACAGGCTGCCGACCCGAGACGGGGACTGCCGCGGAATCACAAAGAGAAGCACTCGGACTGTTGTCTGCCACTGTCGACGACCGCCGTCGCCGACCAGAGCTGCCATGCTCCCGTTTGCCTAAGAACTTCATTTGATCATCGGACGCTCTCGTCCACATCGTCGCCCGCTTTTCTCCCGCTGGAGAAGGCCCGACCGTCGACGCGCCGAGGAGCATCCGCCGGTGGGTTTCCCGCCACCTAAAGACCACAGAGACGACGACGACTCGACGCCCTTGCTGGGCCACAGTTCTTCATCAACTCTTTGCGGTCCAGAACTATCGTCACCGAGGTGCCCCGCACGCCTCTTCCTTGCAGGACGCCAATACTCTGTCGTTGACGAGCACCGCTAGGAACAAAGCTGCCACTTCACCGCCGTAGTTCAACCTGTTCACCGTCGGACGTTCGATGACCCGTGACTCCTGCTTTAAAGGGAGGGCACTCAAGAAGGGCCGTGGATTCCCCGACACCGAACGCCGAGTTCCTCAACGCCTCTCGACGATCCGTGGCTCCTGCCTTATGGGGAGTCACTCGAGAAGGATCGGTCAACGCATCTTCAGAGAACTCTACTCCACCAGGTACATTGGGGGGGTAAAACCTTAATAGGAGGAAGTAAGACTATTGAACATATGGACTGACTGGGCTTGTGCTATACATCTTTATTTACAGGTTGCCCAGGTGGGGGGGATCTCCACACAGAACTGTGCCTATTGGTAGGGGTGAGCATTCTGCCTATTGTTCCAACCATCTTGCGTTCCTTCCTATCTCTATTGCTGGTTTCCTCGTTATTGATCTGTGTGACATTTTAACCTTACAGTTGATGCACTTTAATGAGATTTGATAACATTGGTGGTACCACTTTAGTATTGCATATATTTATCATTATTGACTTCCGAGTACAAAGTGCGTTATTGTGATCGTGTACATACCTTTGAATATTAATTATATAAAGACTGTGTTTTCAGTAATACAGTGCGTGGACATTCCTTTGTGGGGGTTCGGGGACTACACTGTACTTAAGAACCAGCCCGCATCACCTCCTGAGAAGCTAGGCCTTGATTGCTCGACTACGTTACCAATAATAAAGAATCTTGGCTGGGGTCCTCTGTGCCTCTCCTCTAGCATATAGAGAGCGGAAGTACAGACACCCCCTACCAGTCTTTACAGTCGGCAAGAGGAATCCCCTGCACGGCCGTAACGCGCGCAAATCTACTTGGAGAAAATATTACAACTCTTCCTGCCTCCACCTCCTGCCTCTGCCTCCCGCCCTGCCTGCCCACCCCGCATAACTTACTACTTCTACCTGCCGCGCGCATCCGTGCGCGCGCATCTGAAGTGGGCTCTCAAGTGGCAGTTTTGCTTAGAGGACTTGCTACCTGTTTCCTGCTCTGGACTGCTTTAACTCGTGTTGCATCTTATACCGTCGGCAAGAGGAATCCCCTGCACGGCCGTAACGCGAGCAAAGCGACTTGGAGAAAATATTACATGTAATGGACTCTGCCGCTGTGCACGAGCTCTAACGTAACATTACTACTGCCTCACATGTTGTCTGTGAGCCGCGGTGTTACCGCAGCTCACTGTACTTTGAAAGTGCTTCCTGCCTCATTGGTTCTGTCTCCTTTCCTCTCCAGCTCTTCCTGCCTCTGCCTCCTGCCTCCGCCTCCCGCCCTGCCCCCTGCCTGCTCACCCCGCATCACTTCCTACTTCTATCTGCCACGCGCGCATCCGTGCGCGCACATCTGAAGTGGGCTCTCAAGTGGCTGTTGGGCTGTTTGGCGGAGTAGCGAGAGGTGAGAGTTGCATTCACTATTTAATAGTGATTTGTTACTGCATTTAGTAAGGGTATCAAGCTTTATTATTGCTGTGTGACTATTTCTGAAGTGTGATTTTTTAAACATATGACTGATAAAACACTGTCTACACAAATATTGTACCCTTTTCATGGAAACCACATTGAGGAACGGTAAACACATTTGTGACTCCTCTAAGAACGTGCCGCCCAAAAAAATGCTTATTCCCAAAACGGAATCGAAGCAAATCTTGGGCAACGGAAAATATTCTTTACTTTCCATATCTGCTCGGGTCGATGTGCTTTCACTCCCTGAGCTGAATTTTCCGTCCTTATCGCTTCCTGCATACCCTCTCGACCCTGAGCCTTCAGGAGGAATTACGCCAGTACAACCAAACCTACCCTTCACTTTAAAGGCATCAAATTAATCCACTATCAATTTCAATGCAAATACAGAAGGAGCAATAAATAAAGCCCAGTTCTCAGAGGATGGTTTAAATGATAATGCCTTTGTGCATCCCTCTGATACCTCTATATTAGCACCAGGTATACTTGCGGCTTTGGAAAGGTGCATAAGCCTTTCACTTGGTCCATCTACCCCTGCTGCATTTTAAGTGGATTTTGTGAGCAGGTGCATTTTCATCCTACCCCCTCACTTACACCATCTCTGCCTAACAAATATGCTATTGGTTCTAAACCTACCAACTCCTTTTTTGCCCCGAGTAAAACAGGGAGTTCTCCAACAATGGAATTGTTTCCCCAAAAGAAAATACAACTGTCAGATCCCTCAAAGCAGGAGTCATGTTCAAAACTAACGTCTTATGATCCCATGGCTGAGCAGATTTCCCCTCACTCTCCAGTATCATCCATACCTCATGAGGGGGACTCCTCCCATGTATTAGAACAAGAGCTTCATACATTTCCCGTGCTCACGAGAATTCTAAATCTTTTGGACAAAGGGCACGAATTCACCCATCTACTCTTGAAAGATATGAAGGAATAATTTTGTTTAATTCTACGAAACTTTTTAAAATAGAGGGATATTTATTAGCACAAGAAGCGTGTCACACATTTCATGTAACTTGTCCCGAACGAACAGCAGCTATTATAAGTAGGAGCTTTCCCTCGCTGTTGCCTCATAATGCTTTGCTATCCCAAAACACTCAAACCAGTGATACCATGCTATTGTGAAACGGAATTCCCACCTCATTTGCCAATGCGGTGGTTAAATCGCCAGGTCCAGAAGTGGTAATTCCATCTGCACCTGCAATTGATCTGGTTGAAGTTGCGAAATTACAACATGAGCGACTCTTACAGGTCGAACTAATTTTATTTAACACAAAACTGGTCCTTCCTGAATTTTTCCATAACGACATGATGGCACACACTGGGCGTACTGAAGGTGATTCACCAGATAGTCCGTCGGCCATCACCAACATTTTGGATGAGGCTGCAGCCGCTTCTGTTTCGATCTGTGAGATTCCTGAAGCCACAGATACGACCTCTAATATCTACCATTCTTCTCGCAGAATTAAGAAAGCCTTTCAGAGAGTGGTGAAAAGAAGACACAAAGCAAAATTTAACAAAAATGTCTCCAATAAAACAGCAGGCTCCTCCTTGCATAGCTCACATAATGTTCAACTTCCCACTGTTGGTGCCCGGAATGTCTGTACAATCCCTAATGAAGACCCATCTCCTCAATCTTAGCCAACTTAATGAGGAAAGCAAAATGGCACTACAAATCAAATCTAAACAAAAACTGAAAATTGGTGCGAATGGTTGTGAAACTGTATCGAAACTCAATCCGATTCCAGAGATCGTATTGGAAAAGAAATGTGCTTCACCTGCGTCCACCTCCAATACCGCTCAAGCATTACCCTCTCTTTTGGTGCAAGCAAACATGAGTACATACTTCCCCATTGTAGAAAACAAAAAAAACGTCTCTATCAGGGGAGAACATTCATTCCACCTGTTCCCATTATGTTACATGCGTTGATACACCCTCCTCCTTCTGGTTCTCCCATTGAAGAACCCAATATATAGCCATTGCACAATACTGTACCGTACGCACCCAAATCCTGTATTGACTTGTCATCTAATGTCAATCCACTCACTTGTGTTCCCCCCAAGGATTCTCCTCCTGTACTGTTACAGGACGTGGAAACTGTTAAACCTGAGAAGTTGGTGTTGATAAATACCACACCATTTCCGTTGGTGGTGAATAACGAAACATTGGAATCATTCCATGACATTCCTTCCGAAATGCAAACTGCTATTGGTTGGACTAGTAATCCCCAACTTAATGGCGCGGCACCTATAAACCGCACATTTCTCATGAATGCGATTTATAAAATCCTGTCTCTATGCAATTTCACCTCTCAAGATGTGGAATGGATTAAGCTACCCATTATTAATAACAACCGCATGCTATGTAAAGTCCAATCCCCCATCATAGCAAAATTATTGTGGGAATACAAATCAGATTTGGTCTTCTTGGGACTTGAATTGCAGGCTTTCCATTCTATTGAAAAAGCTATAGCTTTTTTGGAGTTCAAACCGCCAGTGGTATCAAATGAGAAAAATGGAGACACACAGGTTTTGGTAAATCAAACTGAGAACTTGCAAATCTTAGAACAATTAGCCTCTCTTACATCTTTTCTGAATGGTCTGCTAGGGATCCTTCCAAATACAAAAACCTCGTTCCCAAACATCACTGCAAATCCACTCCCTAAAACATTTGTGGAATTGCTGTGGGTTAAAAAATCTCTCAACATGGTTCGATGGTATTGACACTCAGAACATGCCCTCTATTTTTTTTCTTCAAGAAACAATGTGCAGTAATGACTTTCAATTTGATGGCTTTACTTCCTTTCACAAGCCTGCTATTCAGAAGACACTGGGTCGTCCGGCTGGGGGCATTGCGATATTGCTTAATAATAAATTACGATTCTCTGTCAATTATACATGCCATACTCAATTGTTTCTTTTAATTGATTTGAACATTTATGTGCCTTGCCCTAAAAAAAATGTCTTATTTCTCTGTATTGGAATCCTTCTTCTCTATCTATGGAGGCTGCGACTAATCTTCTAAATAATACTTTAATTGACATTACAATAAATAATCCACAAGCGGAAATCATTATTGGTGGTGATTTCAATGCATTTCTTTATGCGGTAGCTCAATCACACAGCGCTTTTAGTAAATCTACTCACTCTAAACGCTCTTTTTCGAATGGTTTGAGATGGTCAAGTTTCCTTCTTCATTGGCACTTGTACGTTATTGCACCCAAATCTTCAACCTCCTTTTTCACTTGGAAAAGATGAATTGTAAGGTCCACGATTGATTTCATAGTTGCCTCAAATAATCTAACAGGCATACTCTCTCCTATTGTTCCTTTTTTTCTACCTTACGGTTATCATTCCTTGCTCTCGAGTACCATGATGTTTGCAGCAAAAATGTTTTCTGTGTTGCCGATATTGGCTTTAGTCCAAATTGATAGGGTTGCGCTTCCAATTCACTGGAATATCTACTTGTCGACGGTTAACTTTTTTAGTTAATCGTGATCTATGGTCTGACTTTAATGCAGATGATAAGTCATCAGAGACGATTCTTATGTGGAATCTACAAATGATTCAGTTACATCTTCTATCACTATCTGAATTCTCTAATAAAACTCATGCAGCAGCAAGAATTTATACTCCTCTATCTGGTACTCTTGCAAATCTGAAAACGAAAAAAAACCTGGAACTAAGAAATCTAAAAAAAAGGTTTTTCTCTCCCAGTACGATAGAATATTGCGCTGCTAAAAAAGTTCTGATAGGAATACATAAAAACAAAGTTAAAACAGCTTGCTTCCTTGTACATCTTGAAGCAAATCAAAACATGGCTCGACATATATGCAACCATAACATCAGAGACATCTGGAAGATCTTAGGCTCGTCCAACAAAGCTACCCATACGGCGCTAGAATCAGCTATTGACGGCACCACTTGGTTTGCTTTTTGTTGAGCAAAAATACTCACTTCCCTCCAGATTTGCCCATTTCGATATCAAAAACATAACTTATCAAATTCCATCCTTATGCCCATGATAAATTGAAGATATCACATTTGCGATTGCAAATCTTAAGACATCTAAATGTGCTGGACCTGATGGACTCCCGCCATGTGTTATCAAAGATGACCCTCTCTTTTGGGCAACTGTCTTTATAAAAATGTATCAATCAATCTTCAAAAAGAAATTCTTGCCACAGTCATGGGTAACTTCTATTATCATACCTCTTCATAAAAAAGGCCCACTAAACGATCCACTCAATTTCCGTCCAATCGCCCTCATAGATGTCGTAGCTAAAATCTTTGCGCTACTGTTATTAAAGGATGTTGAAAGCTTTATTTCTAAAAATTGCATTCTGAATAAAGCTCAAACAGGTTTTCGGAAATCAATGGGGACCCAATTAAATGCAACCATTCTTACACACTTGACTGCTGCTTCTCATTCTTCCACTCATGGGCCCATTTACATCGCTTCGTGTAACCTTGCCGCGGTACTTTTCAATCTGTACCTAGAGGACATCGAGGGAATATGGGATAATACCAATTCATTTGCTGTGCGCCTTGGTAAGTTACATCTCTCATGGTTAGCCTATGCTTATGATGTCCTTCTTTTTGATAGTACCCACTCAGGACTTCAAAATAAATTGGAATGTTTTTATCAATATTGCAAAGTAAATAACCTATCGGTGAACTCGGTGAAATCCAACATTATCATTCTCTCATCTCGCAAAAAACTACGCAAATTTCTTTGGTACATCGACTCACAAGAGATTCAGTTGGTTAATAACATAACATACTTAGGCTACAATCTGGCAAACAACTCCTCCTCGTCATTTTGGCAGAAAGTATTAGCGGAGAAAGTAAATCCATTAATTGGGCAAATGAAAATAATTTTTCATAATTTTTCATAAATATTGTACATTTTCTTTGATACCTCTATTCGAATTTTACTTAAAGAAGGTAGAGGCAATCATCCTTTATGGTCTGGACCTTTGTTTATTAGAGTTCGAGTCTTTCCTTAACAAACTTCAAGCAAACATCTGGAAGTCTACCATGTGTCTATCCAATTATTTACCCAGCTCACTACTTCGCCATGAGTTGGGATTAAACTCCCTTGCTTCACGAAACAAATGGCGTATTCTTAATGCATATATAAAAATGTGCTTTCCGCAATCAAACTCACTGTACGAGGATTTCTTAATTATGTTAAATCAATCTCATCCAATTTCTATAGTACGCTTCAAGAAGCGTATACTTGCAATGTTGTCTGAGATCAATATTCTCCCTCAAGACTTACAAGTAAAATGGGGATTGGCACAGAAGCGCTTCTTCCTAAATGACTGGGCTGCAACTTCTGATCGAATTACCTGTTACTCCTCTTTTTCAGAATATGCTGATTTCAGGCACAAGCAAGTTCCCCGCTTGCAATATCTAATTCTATGCCCATGTGCCGAGTCTCGTGCACTATATATGCGGTTCTGTCTGGACTTATTTCACACTAAATCTAGAACCAAGCATTGGGCTACTCACAGCAGTACTTTGCAGAATTTATCCTGCAGATTTTGCAATAACAAAGAGTGCATAGAAACTTTAAAACATCTTTTTCTTTTTTGTCCCTACTTTGAAACTCATAGGTTAAATATTTTAAAGACCTTTTATTCTACATATGCAGAGCTAGGATGCAAACTCATATGGGCGAGATGTATGTGGGGAACAACCAATTCCATAATACATGCAACAGTACGTTTTCTTTGGATCATTGATTCTGCCCTCATTTCCCAAGCTGTCTTGTAACGTGACTATATTAAGAAAAAAAAATGTCTTTCCGTTCTGATGATCATCTATTCTGCTTTTTGTCTGTCAGGGTTATATGTGCATTTGATTTTTTTATGCGGTTTACTTTCAAATATGACTAACAATGTTTTAATTTGTGTCAATGTATAGTTTATGTGATAATCCTGTTTTATGTTCTCTAGTTGTAAGAGAGCTGTTTTATATTGTAAAATGATGTTATTGCTTAAAGTTGTTAAAATGGTATTAATGCTTTGGTATATTTTTGTAAAGGTGCGTAACCATCAAAAACAAAATAAAAATAAATACATTTTAAAAAAGAATGCTGCCGCTCGGTTGGTTGCCAACATTCCTCACCACAAGCATATTTTGCCATTTTTTAGGAAATTACATTGGCTACTGGTTGCAGCCAGAATAAAACACAAAGTGTTGACCATCGCCCATAAGTGTGTATATGGCAGTGCTCCTCAGTATCTGAACGATCATATTATTCCTTATAGACCCAGTAGGCTATTGCATTCCTAAAGCATTGCTTCAGACTCCCCTTTTTAAGCTGGTGCATTTTCAAGGTTGTTCTTTTGATGTTATTGCAGCTGCTGTATGGAATCAACTTCCTCTTGAACTCAGGGGCTTATTTCTGAATTTCCAACTTTCAAGAAGACAATACTTTTTTGATGACAGTGTTCTCTTTGGTCTGACTTGTGTTTCTGTTTGTGCCTGACATGAGTCTGATCTAAATCTCCTTTTCCATTCACTTAGCGCTCTTTGCTTTTCTGCGCTTTGTGTCTGAGTTTTTCAGTGCGTTATAAATAAATGAATGATAAAAATGATAAAAATGTGGAGTGTTTTAAAGGACCCAAGCCACCTAGTTCTTTCTTGATTGTGAATACTTGTTCATAGGAATGTTAGAGCTTTCGAATTTGTAAATCTGTCAAATATATATAATATGACTGCTTTCTCCCTCCCACTCTGTCCCTCTGTCTTTCACTTTCTTTCTCTATGTATATATGTAATGTATCGTTAACTTACACATTTGCCTCTGCCTCTAAAACGTTTTGATATGTTGTTTTTAAGTACCTAGTGTACATTATTTACCCTATTTCATGTTATTACTCACATAAATGTTGCTATAGTAAGAATAAACACTTTCATAAATACTATCTTCACAATGAAGTGTTTTACTTTCCAAGTAGGTTACGAAATGCCGATGTTAACCGACGAAAGTGGTTGTTGCCAGGTTCTGAATGTTCTCTTTTTACTGGACAACCTTTGGAGAAAGAAAAGATTATGTTGGATAACAGACTCCAGGAGAGCTACCTGCCGAAAAGGTGAGTCAAGCTGGGGAAATTCTCTTTATATGGGTCAAACTTAAAAGAAAACACTGCCTGGAGTATGAGTCCTGCAACCATTAAATAGGCCATGTTGGTTTCTGTGCTGTTGGGTGAAGTGGTTGGGATAATAACTACACATTTGATAGTATTGTGGAATATCATTATAATGAGGAGAGGAGGCCAAGTGTTTAAGACTGATTTGGGAGGAGTTTCATGTCTGTGATTACCCGATCATATCACAGTATGTGCCAGTGTGACAGCTGTCAGTGAGCAAAAATAATAAGGACCTGTTGAATGAAAAAACAGAAATGCAACACAGTGATATTAAGGTTAGTTGTTTAGATTGTTCGTAGTCCTAATTTACCTCATTGTCAAGTTTGGCCCCTTTCCTGTATTGCTGTCACACACTGCATTTTCTTGATCCTGTATGTACAACAGTGTGCCATAAAACCTAGATCTATGTCCAGTGTGAATGTTCTTAATACTAATTTCCTCTGCCACCATCATCTGATGAAGTGGTGTATGGCACTTTGAAAGTTAATGAATGGTATCATCTCAGCATAATATTTTCAGTTAGAACAATACAAGCTATACACATTTTGATTTTGTGTGATAGCAAATATGAGAAAGAAAGGCAGGTAATTCAGCCTGGAAAGCCTTTCACAACAAAAAGTGTCAAAAGGAGGAATTCTTTGAAACTTCATGCTTCCCCCGGAAATGGGAAAATGTCCTAACATGGGAGATTGACAATTAGGTGAGTGAAATTGAATAATCCCCAAATAGCAGGAAAGAATTGCTAGAGCAGTAATTTCAAATCTATGGGGGAAGAATTGATACACTAAGATGCAATGGGGAAATTTTAAAGCCATAACCTTCCCAGATATGTATAGCTATATCTATATCTATCTATCTCTATATATATATATTTCTGAGGCTTGTGGAATCTGCTTAGATCACATGCTGTGCATAGGCCGACATCTAGTGGAAGCTGCGGAGTATTAGTTTGTTTTTCGAAACTCGAAAAATGGGCGTCGACACAGGGCGTGCCAGTAATACTATCCCTTGTGTGACGTCCACTGTACCCAAGATCCCTCATGTGTCTAGGATCCTCAGATTGTTTTTTTCCGCCATACTGGCGGAAGCATTTTGCGGAGTCCCCTGGCCTTAGCCATACTTTTGCTAGAATTTAAAATAATAACCTATTGACATCCTTTCCCACCCCAACGTCGAACTTCGACACTCGACGCCGGCTGGAGAAGAAATCGACCGTCGGCTGCTGCACCACAGATTTGTGCCTCGGAAGGCCGCTGGCCTCGGCCCGGGCCTGGTAGGCCGCTGGCCTTGGCCCTGCAAGTAGGGAGAGTGGGGGGTGGTACATACTCTACACTCTTGGTATATAGGTACACCTTATACATTTCCTACACTTAACAGCCCGCTGCCTCAAGGTGCATATGGAGGGTACCCCTTTTCAATTCTGCCCCAAGTGCAATCGCAAATACCCTTGGGTCGACAGGCACGCCACGTGCAATCTCTGCTTGCCGAGGGACCACCCCGAAGCGAACTGCAGAGCGTGTAGTAGGTTTAAACCTAAGACACTTAAGGACCGTTCGACGAAGCGTTGGGCCCACCACGCCAGGCAGGCGGCCATGGCAGCGGAGGGTGCCTTCAGCGATGGCAGCGACGCCGTACTTTCGGACGGCGAGAGCATCACGGCGTCGAAAGACAGCCGAGCGCAGGTCCCCGACCTCGGAAGGTCGTCCGGCAGGGCGGCTATGGGGAAGACCCCCGGCGACACAAGCGCTTCACATACTACACACACTAAACACACTAAGTCCAACCGAGACTCGACGACGTCGAGTTCTCGGAAAGAGGCACAGACAGAACGGTCCGATTCGGTGTCCTCTGGGCGCTCTCGATCAAGATCGCAGCATGACTCCAGGCAATCATCCACTCTTGCCAAGAGTGCCTCGCTCCCTAGGCTAACAGAAGTTTGATCGTCGGAAGGAGTCGGAGCCCGCAATTAAAGACAGTCAGGCCCCACGCTCGAAGGACAGGGACACCTCTCCCGATCCTCGACGCCAGGCGTCGAAAAACTCCGGAGCCACTAAGGGACAGGGAAAACATTTTTCTACGCACGGGGAGGGGGGAAAACAGCAGAAGAAACTACCTGTACATTCTTCCACACCTGTGAAACACTCCACCCCCCCTAAACAGACAGACAAGCCCAGGTCTGCTGATAGGTCCACAACCAGCAAAGCTACTCAAGATAAATCCCATAGACTTGCTGAGAGAGTCA
Organism: Ambystoma mexicanum; assembly: GCF_040938575.1. Taxonomy (NCBI): domain Eukaryota; kingdom Metazoa; phylum Chordata; class Amphibia; order Caudata; family Ambystomatidae; genus Ambystoma; species Ambystoma mexicanum. Next base: position 1,504,778,421 of record NC_090932.1, on the reverse strand, counting down.
TTCCCAGTTCCAAAAAATGGTCCAGTGAAGACATAGATAGGGTCATGTCAAGAATGTCTTCTTTAGCTGATTTTTATGATAAAAATCCAGAACATTTCCTCTCGTATGATCCACAAGGGGCCACTCCCTCAGGATCTACTGATCCTATCCCCCCAAGTAAGAAGGCCCGGTTTGAAACTCCAATGAGGTCCGAACCCTTCGAGGTACAACCTTACGCAAGACCATACTCACGGTATCAAGAAGAGTCTTCTTTTTGTGAAGACCAAGATTTTGGGTTGCTAGAAGAGCAAACCGGGACGGCCTACTATGGGGATGATGAGGACCTGGAGGAAGAAGAGGATGACCCGGAAACACACAGAGTAGATTCCCCGGTAGAGAACGAAGCCCCGGTTACCGACTCCCCGGTCGATAACCAACCCCTCCTAAATGAGGTTCTCGCTCGCGCAGCAGAACATTTCCACATTGACACCCACGGTGTACAGGAGGAAAGGGACTTCGCAGAAGAGTTAGTGGGAGAAAGGAGGCCTGTTGCCCAGACCATCCCTATCCTTAAATCCATTCAGCGGAGAATAGATCCGTCCCTGGTGAACCCGAAACTCACCAGAGCAGTCAATCCCAGGGTTGAAAAACTTTTCAGGGCAGCTCAGTCTGACCCTCTCTATATAAGAGGACATCTGAAGCCAGACTCCCTAGTCGTCACCAACACTCGTAAGAGGGCTGGGACACCCTTGTCTTCGTCAGAAGCCCCTCCCGACAAGGAGAGCAAAAAACTATACGGTTTCGGCAGGAAGGTAGCCTAAACGTCCGCCTATCAAGCAAGGATTGCTAACTCCACCACCCTGTTGGCCAGCTACAACTGCCATCAGTGGGAAGAAGTCGCGGCTCTCATAGCCTCTGCTCCTGAACGGTTAAAGGGCCAATTAGCTTGGATTTCCGCAGAGGGTAGAGCCGTGTCTGGTTGCATTTTGAAAGCAACCTTCGACGCCGCGGACAACGCAGGCAGATTGATAGCAGAAGGTACTGTTATCAAGAGACATGCGTGGTTACGGCAGTCTGGTTTTAAGGCAGAAACACAGGCATCATTGTTAGGCAAACCGGTGGAAGCCGATCTGTTGTTTGGTAAGGCGGTCGAAGACGCACTGAAAAATGCCAAGGACGAATACGAGACACTCAAATCCCTTGGTCAGTTAACCAATAAACCCCCTAACCAGAGAGGGAATAGTAATTTTCGTTGCCCACGCGGCAAAAATTCCCAGAGAGGATCTAACTATTCCCAGGGGCAGGGTACACAGTGGAACAACAACCAACGGTCTACCCAGGGTTACGGCAGAGGTCGTGGTAAAGGCAGAGGCAGCCCCAGCAAGGGAGGCGGCACGCCTCCACCAAAGAAGTGACGCTCAGTTCAGGGTCCCTTCTCACGCAACCCCAGTAGGGGGACGCATTTCAAACTTCACCCAGGCTTGGGAAGGGATCACATCAGACAGATGGGTGCTGTCAACAGTATCCACGGGATATTGTATAGAACTACTGCAGCGTCCCCGGAACCATCCTCCACGACAAAGAATACACTCCTTAGAACATTAGAAGATTCTCCTCGAGGAGATCGCCATTCTTCTACAAAAGGACGCGATAGAACTCGTCCCGGGACACCAGGTAAAAAAGGGTATTTATTCAACTTACTTCCTTGTGCCAAAGAAAGACTTGACAATGCGCCCAGTATTGGAGTTACGGCCTGCCAACAAGTATGTCAAGCCCCAAAACTTTAGTATGACCACGCTACAAGAGGTAATCCCCCTCCTAAAAAAGGGGGATTACATGGCAACCTTGGATATGAAAGATGCTTATTTTCATATTTCCATGTTCCCAGCGCACAGAAAGTACTTGCGCTTCAAGGTCGACAGTCGGCACTACCAATTCAAGGTACTGCCCTTCGGGATAGCTTCGGCACCAAGGGTATTCACCAAGGTACTGGCGGTGGCGGCTGCACACCTACGCAGGGAGGCAATCCCAGTGTACCCTTAACTGGACGACTGGCTCATAACGGGGGAAACCCCAGGAATTTGCAGGACAAACATTCAAAGGACTATCGACCTCCTCCACGAGTTAGGCTTCTCAATCAATGAGAAAAAGTCAAGCCTAGTGCCAAGCACCTCAAAACAATTCCTAGGAGCAATCCTAGATACCCTAGAGGGGTTGACCTTTCCTTCAGAAGAAAGAATTCGGAATATACTACTGCAAATTCCGCATTATCAGTCCGGTCAACAAATAACGGTACGCAAAGCAATGCGTTTACTGGGCATGATGGCGTCATGCATTTACCTGGTCCCCCACGCGCGCCTGCGCATGCGTCCCATGCAAGAATGGTTGACGAGACAGTGGTCTCAGGCAAGTGGTCAGTGGGACGATCTAGTGGTCGTTTCGCCAACACTGGTACAAAGCCTTCACTGGTGGACAAGAGAGAATCTCGCACAGGGGAAACCCTTTTACGATCCCGAAGTACAGGCAGTAGTCACTACCGATGCATGTCTGACGGGGTGGGGAGCTCACCATCTCCACCACACAGCTCAGGGTCTCTGGTCTCACTCAGTGGCCAAGAACCACATCAACCTGCTAGAGCTTCTGGCAGTATTCAGAGCGCTTCAGGCGTTCGAGCCCCACCTACTAAACCGGTCAGTGCAAATCCGGACGGACAGCACTACAGCCATGTTCTACCTGAACAAGCAAGGAGGGACTCGCTCGCCAAATCTGTCCAAGCCTGCCCAGAAAATCTGGATATGAGCACTCAGACGGAACATCTTCCTGTCATCACATGTTCCAGGGGAGCTCAATTCCCTAGCGGATGCTCTGAGCAGAGACTCCCTCCCAGAGGAACACGAATGGGTTCTTCACAGAGAGGTCGTAGAAGATCTCTTCTCTCAGTGGGGTTTCCCCACTATAGACTTATTCGCCACAAGCGAAAACAGACAATGCCCAGGATTTGCATCCAGGTTCCCCCAACCAGACTCCCAGGGGAACGCCCTGTGGATGAACTGGTCAGGGATGTTTGCGTACGCTTTTCCACCAACTCCTCTCATCAGGAAAGTGGTGAACAAGATGAACAGGGAGTCGATGACGCTCGTCCTAGTTGCTCCCATGTGGGCAAGACAACCGTGGTTCCCACACCTACGCAGGATGGCGGTGTGCGAGCCCATCAAACTTCCAGCCTGGTACAATATACTATCCCAGCACCAAGGTCAAACAGTGCACCAGCAACCCAACTCAATGAACCTGGCAGCATGGCTCCTGAGGTCATAGAGTTTGGACACCTCAATTTACCACAGAGGTGTATGGACATCCTAAAGGAATCTAGGAAACCAAACACAAGGCACTGTTACTTTGACAAGTGGAAGAGGTTTGTTATCTGGTGCCAGAGTAGACAAATCAACCCAGTTGATTGCACTCCTTCCACTATTGTTTCATACATGCTCCACCTGCTAGATGCAGGATTGGTTTTTAACTCACTGAAAGTACACCTGGCAGCCCTCTCGGCTTACACCACTTCCCATAGCAAGGTTTCGTGGTGGAAAGTACCAGTAGTTAAAGCCTTCATGGAAGGAGTAAAGAGACTTCACCCTCCTATTTCAAACCCACCGCCAGGATGGGACCTTAAAGTGGTGCTAGCCAACTCATGGGCCCCCCTTTCGAACCCATGCATAAAAGCAGTCTCAAACACCTGACGTATAAAACGGCCTTCTTAGTAGCTATTACTTCTATAAGAAGGGTCAGTGAAATTCAGGCTCTGTCAGTGCAGGATTCCTTCTTTACTATCCATAAAGATAAACTGGTTTTACGCACACACCCTAGGTTCTCGCCTAAATTTATATCAAAATTCCATGTAAACCAGTCCATCGAGCTTCCGGCTTTCTTCCAGAACCCGCAAAGCTCGGCTGAGGTGAAACTACACACCCTAGATGTGCGTTGGGCGGTCCTCTGCTATGTAAATAAAACCAGACCGCTAAGGAAAACAGATCAACTGTTTGTCTCCGTAGCTACAGGCAGAGAGGGGGATCGCGTCTCTAAAGGTGCCATCTCGAAGTGGATTATTAACTGTATCCAGCTGTGTTACTCACTCTCTGAAAAGACTCTGCCTTTTACGCCAAGGGCCCACTCTACTAGAGGCATTGGGGCCACTCTGGCTTTCATTGCAAATGTACCCCTTGACACCATTTGCAAAGCAGCTACTTGGAGCTCTATTCACACTTTTACTCAGCATTACTGCATTGACACCCATTCCAAGGCAGATACACAAGTGAGACAAGCGGTTCTAAGAAACTTATTTGCTCATGACCCTTCTCACATCCCACCTCCTTCTTCTGGGACTGCTCGCTAATCTATGCACAGCATGTGATCTAAGCAGATTCCACAAGCCTCAGAAGGGATACATTACTCACCGTAATCGTATTTCTGATGCTTGTATCTGCTTAGATTCACATGCGACCCACCCTTCCTCCCCTCCGAGAGAAGGCGCATGATTGCTTGTAGTCTTACCTTCTGTCTATCTGCTTGGATTATCTGTACTCACGCTACTCCTCATGCTACCTCATGTTAGAAAAAATACAATCTGAGGATCCTAGACGCGTGAGGGATCTTGGGTACAGTGGAAGTCACACTAGGGATAGTATTACTGGCACGCCCTGTGTCGACGCCCATTTTCGAGTTTTGAAAAACAAACTGTAATACTCCGCAGCTTCCACTAGATGTCGGCCTATGCACAGCATGTGAATCTAAGCAGATACAAGCATCAGAAATACCATTACGGTGAGTAATGTATCCCATATATATATATATATTTATATATATATATGAGTCCCTAAAAGAGATAAAAAGTATGCCCATGTGTTTCTTTAATTCAGACCTGAAAATTAGAGTCACTGGGCCTCATTACACTGAAGGCGGTAAGCCATGGCACTATTAGCGCCATGGTTGCCGCCGGTACCTTACCGGGTCCGCCTTGGTGGATGGCGGAATTAGCACCATATTCCAAGGTGTGTGGGGGCGCTAATTCCACCATCCACCAGTGCCCTTCACCATTGCCAGTCAGCCCCATAGGGCTCCATGTTAATGGTGAAGGTGCTAATTACGGTACCGCAAATTGCGGTACCATAATTAGCACCAAGGTCCCTTTGCGGGTCCCGTACTTAACGCCTGTAAAAACCAGGCGTTAAGGGAGGACCCGCAAAGCAACCTCGTAGTAAGGCGGTAAGGGTTTACCGGTAACGGTGCCCTTACCGGTACCGGTAAACCCTTACCGCCTAACGTGTAATGAGGCCCAGTGTCTAAAGAAATTGCAAACACATTTAAGCAACAAAAAAAAGCATGTCTCCATGTTTGAGAATTGCGCTTGATATTTTATTGGTTCACTTAACTGTACCTTGATCTAATTAGTAAGACTTTCAAGACTATTCCTCTTAAAATATTTGGCAGTGATTGAAATCTCAACAGCTGTTGCATAGACTCCACAGCTAAGTAGATATTTTACTGAATTGGGTAGGTTTTTAGAAATATTCTGTACTTGGCTTAACACTAGAGTTCTCCTCTGAACTACTAGATAAAGCAGGTGTGTGTGCTTCTTGTACACACAGGTTTGTTGGGCTGTCTATGCATGCCCCCTTTGTGGGTCTAAGGTGACCCCTAGGCTCATTGCTGCTTTCTTGTTGCGGACTGTGTATCTGGCTCATAAAGGCAGTACATAGATTCTTGTAAGAACTATTGGATGCCCTGCTAGTCTGTCAGGTGTAGTTGTGAAGGATTCCTTCCTTTGCTTTCTCCAGTGAGTAACCCACATTTACAACAGTTTATTGTACCAGCCTTGCTGGTAATTCATTCTTTTGATCCCCTAACTTTCCTGTATGTTAAAGTTAGTCTGCCCAGAAAGACCCTTTGTGACCAAAACATCTGGTCAATACATAAGTGAAGTTCTCTCAGCACCATGTGGCCTTTGAAAGCCGACCTTGTGCTCTGTCCATTCCCATTCTTCAATTTATTGTATTAATTTAAAATACCATATTGCAACAAAATATAGCCCTCTGTTTTTCTGGATCTCCCAAAACACAGTCCAACAGAGGTAAGACTCTTATTGAATTGTCACTTGAGCAACCAGGATTTTGAGCAGGTTTTTATTCTGATCAAGACAGAATTTTACTCCAGTCATAAAACCCAGGCTGAGAACTACTGGAATGTACCTGTTAACAAATTGGTAGTCTGCCCCATTATTGACCATCCCAGGGAGACCAGTGGTGCAGCGGCTGAAAGGCCTTCTGAGACAAAGTGATGGTGCTGTGTGATTTCTCCTTTAATTTTCCATTTTAAGCATTGGTATAGAAATCTGCATGCATTGTTAAAAGGGGTATTTCTCCAAATCAAAGACACTCTACATTCTAGAACTTGCTACTACTTCAATGCCAGAAGGCAGACTTAAGGTAGTACGGCAGAAATTCAGACTAGTCTACCCATTTCCTTACCAGTGTTCACTCCTGGAAATCCTATTTTGTCTTTGACTTAAAACGGTTGTCCTCTCAATGCTTCCTTGTGCACTACAGTGAACAAAGCAGGGATGAATGCCAGAAATCATTGATTATCAAAATGCATTGCAGTCTCTTATGTATAAGTCATATTTGGGAATATTAAGGTAATGCCCTGCATACTTCTGTTGCCAGTTAATAGCCTTTATGGAGTCTACATCATGCAAGGAAAAACTGTATCTTTTCTGAATTGATTCATCACTTGTGTTTGCTACATGCCCAAGATGCTTGAAATATAGGTAATAGCTACATTTTTAATCCAAATTAGAAAGTCTTGAATACAATTGCCTGTTTTTCAATGGTTAAAATGCATGTTGCGAATGGTCACTTTTTAGATTATAGCAAAGTTGTGTATTTTAATACTCTGTCCATGCCTCCAAACAAGCGGCATAACTGCCTATTTCACTCTTGACAATGTGGCCAGTGCTCCTAACAAAGATAATAGGGAGTAAAAGGTACACATAGATCTCAACCTTGATACCACATTTCCCACTCAGGTGATATATTTAGACCAGTGGAAGGAGCAGCACCTTCCACAGAAGGAATGTCTACTATATTGCTGCCTGAAGCGAAGACTGTTTAGTTTAGGAATTGCTAGGTGCAGTAAGCGTGTTTGAATTGTACAAAAATTATAACTTTGCATAGTAGGGAGTAAAATGCTCTGTCCTCAGATTCTTATCTAGAGAACCTCACTGTCTGTTTTCCTAGAAAGTATTTGTTTTAATAAGCTGATGTTTAGATATGACACAAAATAATTGCGTGGGCTGTCATTTTGTGTGGCTTTTTATTATTTTATTTTATTGAAACACCAGTCTGACATGTCTCAATGCGAGCATTGTGACATCAGACTTTTATTACAATGTAATCATATGTATCCAAAAAGAAAAAAAGGACTTCTCGAAAACAAAGCAAAGGTCCATCAGACTATTACCGTCCCCTCGAGCCACCTCAGAAAATCCTGGATGAAACATTGTTTCAAATAAAGTTTATGTCGAGACGTAGAGAGTCCATGTAGTCAACTACGGCACAGCTTAATTTTGTACAGTGTCCGGCTGCCGCATATGACCACCAATCTCGACTATTACAGTCTACTGGAGTAAAACCTCCCAGATGCGTCATCCGTTTGGCAGTGGTTTCTTTGCATCTAGTGAGGAGATGTTCAGAAGTTTCGGTTTCACAGTGACAGAAACGACATATATTGTCACTCACTTCTTTAAAGTGACGGCTCCACATCATTTCTTTTGTTTTTATGGCATTTAAACAAAACCTTAAAAACTGCTCACGATGATGTCGGGACGGGCAGTGTTTTAGGTAGTTGCTTGTAACATTTAGCTTGAGTGCCCCAACTCCAGCGTCTAAGGTGGTCGGTTTCAAAAGACGTGAATCATTGTTCAAAATCCAGCACCATTGTTCGAACTTTTTTTTTGCTAGTTGTGGTCTCTCTAGTTGATCGTTCAGGTTAAGATCAGCATTGGTTAGAATTGTCAGCATGATTTGCTTCCACTCATCGAGAAGTTTCGAATTCCCTGTGTTGCTTGTCACAGAGAAAATTTGGAATGCAGGGGCTGTCGGAGACAAATTCATCTTTCGCATTACTGTTAAAGACTTCCACATTACATGAGGATGTAGAGAATTCAGTGACAGTTCGTATCTAATTTGGGTCATTGATATATAGGTCGGAAGCTTCAGAACACGCCGCCAGAAGATTCCTTCCAATTTTTGCCAAAACGAGACATCTATGTTCCAACCGGATTCTGATCCAAAGGTGTGATTGCTGGAACTACCTTTTGGGTATAGAAAATCAAGACCGGTGTTAAAGTGAACTTGCCAAACGTTTTGTTCAGCAACTGTCCCTGAATGCCAAATTGAGTCATACGATTGACCATGTCAACCTTCCAGTGATGTTCGCGGACTGAGTTGTTAAAGATGATTCCCAAATATCTGATTGAATTGACTGTTTCAAGACAGATGTCGTCAATTTTCCACTTGAAGGTTTTTTGTCTTTTCGGACGATTTTGGCCAATAATAATGATCTTAGTTTTTTCAATATTTAGCTCCAGGTAATTTTTGTGCAGGTAGTCATGAAGGTTTGTTAGTTGGCGTTGCAACCCTATCTCGGTTCTGTCCAGTAAAACCACATCGTCAGCATATATTATGCATCCTACTTCGATGTTATTCAGTTTTGGTGGAAAACATTGCACATCTTTGCGATGAGCAGGGATGTCAGAAATAAACAATTTAAAGAGTTCAGTAGCTAATGGGCATCCCTGTTTCACACCTATGCTAGTTGGTATCCGCTTGGATAGGGTGCCTTTGTTGTTTAGTCTTATGTGGCTTTTTATACAAGTGTGCCCTGATGATACATGATTAGTAGATTAGTTTTGTGTGCCAATTTATCAGCATGACTATTTTGTTGCACCTTTTTGTCTACAAATCTTCTGCACAGGAATCGCTCAGAGAAAGGAGATGTGCTTTTATAGCTGAATGGCAGAACACTTAACAGTTTTTCTAGGCATACAGTGAATTGTGGTTCTATTGGACACTTCTTGCCGATTCCTTGTCTTTTGCAATATTTGTATCGGTGGCAAAGAATCCAAAAATGATATCTGCATCCTCTGCAAACCCCATAAGACCACAGGGTTTGGAATCCTTCAAGCTTTGTAAGATTCAGATGTTAATGTCTGATTCCCCACTTGCCACATTTGGTGTATTGAGCTCGGGCACCTTCCAATCCTGCCATCCAGTGCAACCCAAGGCATTCAGGAATAGGAATGCTAAATTCGTCCATCTCTTTACCAACAAGCTCATGGGTACTATTGTTCATATGGAGAAGCTCTGAGTCCTCCCTGGAATGGCTATAAACTAATAGGTTGTCCCAGGTGTACTCTTATGTCCCGTCCCCTTTCCTCCATGCTGCATGGGCGTCCCTTGCTAGGGACGGGAGGCAGAACCTTTTTCACCAGAAAAAAATCCTTCTTCCCCTTTAAATTTAGAGGCGTCTGAGGGCACGGCCCTGGGAGCATGCGCTCCCCTGACTCCGCCCACCGGCACCACTCCTCAGTCCCCTTTTCTGTGTCGACGGGGCTCTTCCCTACATCCAATCCCCATGCTCTTTGCCTCTCCTGCCTTGGTCCCGACCACGGCTGCGAGGGTTGTACCACGTGCGACACACTTACACCGTGTGCTCTGAAGAACAGGCTAGCTAGGTGGAGGGAGCTCTTCGAGACGTCGCCTCCAGAGGGCTTGAAGGACTTCATCAGACATATGTCCAGGGCCAAGGGAGGGCTGCTTTTTTCCATTGCACCCCGCAAGGGCGTCTCCTTCCCAAGGACACGCCCAGGCAGGAAGAGCCGCTCAGGTACTCACACCAGCACGGGTACCGAGGTTAGCTCAGCTACCGGCCGCCAGTCCGAAGGGTCTGTAGATCCTTCCGCAGACAGTGCTGAGGGACCGCAAGGTTCTTTTACCGGGTGTACACCCGAGGGGCTACGGCCTTGTACCTGCAACTTGTCCCACCGGGTGTCTGCACGCAGCACTACCGGCGATACTGCCGAGGGCGACACGCCGACTAGGCCTTGGCATGAGGTGCAGGGTAGGTCTCATGCTCCACCGCCAAGAATCCTGGAGGGGGCCAGGCCCAGTGAGCCAAGCACCACGACTTCGGCACGTGGCATGCAGCTTGACAAGATGGCCACCGCACCAGACAAAATGGCCGCTCATCCGATACCGCCCAGAGGAACGGAGCAGGTGGGAGAACGAGTTACAAGGTGGGACTGGTGTCAACCAGGTACATGGCCTTCAGTTTATCCATCACCATTGCAGGGCAGGTTCAACCCGCAACCAGCTAGACAGAGTATGCACCGGCCCCAGCAACCGTCCGCTACCCCGTAAACATCACCTGCCACCCCACCAGCCTGCGAGGACACTTTCTTCGAAAAGTTCCTCACTCTCATGAGATCTCCTCAGATGGGGGCCATCCTTAGGGATGTGATCAGGGATATGCTCCTTCCGTCCGGTTCCATGTGTTAAAATCCTGGCAAAAATGGCCGTTTACACAAAAAATTGCAGCAAAAAGGCTGTGGTTTTGCCGCCGCAATCCATGTAAAGGATGCAGGGGACACCCCCACAATCCCCAGACCCATTATACCATTTAAGAGGAGCGGGGGACACCTCCGCAACCCCTGCTCCCCTTAAATGGTATAACGGGGTACACCTTTACCGGGTCAAACCACAACATTTTTGCAGCTGTTTTATTACTGCATACCCTCCGGCCCATAGCTCCAGCGCTGCAGGCCCTGGTGCAGCCCCTGCTGCCCATGCCGGCTCCTTCGATTCCGGCTCCCCTGCCTCCCACAGTTTAGGCGGTTCCGTAGCAGACTCCGCTGCAGCCTCCGACTCCAGTCTCCACACCTCAGCCCTCGGCACCCAACACTCCTCCACCCGATCCGGACCAGCCGGACATACTGGTGGACACAGACGAGGAAGAAGCCCCCGACACGCCATTGTCGGCCGAGGCCTTCCATGAGCGACTAGCAGGTCTGGCAGAGTACTTGAGCCTTCCTCAATCCAAAGTCTAACACCCGGAGGCGGGGGTACTTGCTGAGATCCTCACTCTACACCCCACGGCTAGAACGGGGATCCCGATGCAGAAGGATGTTGTCGCCTTGGCCAAAAAGGGATGGCTCAAGCCCCACTCGGCCCAGCCTATCAATCAGTGCCTTGACGCCAAGAATAGGCAAATGGAGGGGGATCCACTCTTGCTGTCGGGCCACCCTCAACCACACTCTTCGGTGATTGCTGGGGCGTCACTCTACTCAAAGCCTCAGTCGTCCTCGGCCACCTCGTCCTCGGTGCTGCTAGGCAAGGAGGAGAATATCTTGGTGTAGGGGAAGAAGCGTTATTCCAACGCTTAACTGCATCTTCGTCAATCCAACGCAAATGCCATGCTGGTGGCCGTTAACCAGAGGCTTTGGCGGGTAATAGCCGACTACCTTCCTAAACTTCCGGTGCAGAGCCAGTTAAGTTTCAAGGCGGGACTGGCGGAGGCTAAAATGGTGGCGCAAGACATCATGGAGTCCACTGTGGCCCACATTGACACCTCTGGTTGGCCATATGCATCGTCATGGACATGAGAAGGGACTGCCTGGCTCCGGGCTACTAAATTCAACCCAGACGTCTAGGAACGCATTTTGGACCTTCCATTCAAGGGTGGTGACCTCTTTCTCTCCACCACCGATGAGGAGCTAGATAAAAAGAAAAACAGTTTGCAAACTGCAAAGTCTTTCTCCTTACGAAGGCCACGGCCAAGGCGTACACCCAGTCACATCAGTGCTCCGATAATGGACGGACGTTCGGGGATTCCGCGGCTTCCAAGAACGGAGGTCCAGGCAGCCTGACCGTTCTGAGTCAGCACTGATGCAAATAACAAAAGGGGGAGCAAAGGCTTTTTCCAGTCCCCCCTCCTCCACAACAGACTCAGAGGGAAAGAAGGCACGACGCGTCCTTTCAGGTCCACGTGTCTCTGGTGGGGGGCAGGTTTGCCCTTCATGCACAGTTTCAGCGTCAGAAGTTTGCGGACCCCTGGAATCCTCTCTGTAGTATCCACGTGGTACCGCCTACCGATCCCTTCCTCTCCTCCCTTCTCCCCTCCACTCCCACAGATTGGGTCAGCAACTCTGTTGGCGGAAATTCGGTCACTCGTCGAGAGTCAGGCAGTGGAAGAAGTCCCCGCCTCCCAGCGTGGATTGGGCTTCTATTCCACGATTTCCGCCATACAAAAGAAGAACCAGGCTGGCCTGAGAGTTGTGTTGGACCTTTCCTCCCTCAACCTCTGCCTCCCTCTTCAAAAATTCAAGATGGATAGCCAGCACTCATTGCAGAGACATTGTACACGGGAGACTGGATGTGCTCCCTGGATCTGAAGGACGCCTATCTACACGTCCTGATTTGGCAGCTGCATCGCTCCTGTCTGCGATTCAGAATCATGGGCTGCCATTTCAAATACACGGTGCTACCCTTCGGCCTCAATTCAGCCCTCAGGGTATTTACGAGGCTCATGAATGCAGTGGCAGCCCTCCTCAGGGCCCAGACTCACCACGTCTACCTGTACCTGGATGACTGACTCGTCAGGGCGAGATCTCCGGAGGCTGTTCATCACGCTTCCTCCACCCTTATGGCCACACTCCACAAGCTGGGATTTTCCATCAATCTCAAGAAGTCGCAGCTGCAGCCTACGCAGAACCTGACCTTTCTGGGCCTCATCTGGGACACAAGCTCCGAGAGCGTTTTCCCCTCGGAGGACAAGATCACGGCCATGAAGAGGGCCACCACCCACTTCCCTACCCAAGAAGTGACCTCAGCCTGGTGGTACCAACACTTATTAGGTATCATGGCAGCAGTCATACTGGCCGTACCCCACTCAAGATAAGGAGATTACAGGTGCGCTTTGCAGCCTCATGGAATCAGCAGAGGGGCTTCCAAGCAGAGCTTGTCAGTATTCCTCATTCTCTCCTCCCGCACCTCACAAGGTGGTTCAGGGACAACAACCTGCGGAAGGGCAAGCCCTTCCGGCAGCCGGCCCCAAAGGTCACCATCACCACAGATTCCTCCCTGGAAGGCTGGGGGGCGCCACCTTGGACAACAACAGTGTCCATGGAGTGTGGACCCTGCAGGAGCAGGAGTCCCATATCAACTGGCTGGAGCTGAAAGCCATCTGGCTAGCTCTCAAAGCTTTCCTTCCGCTCATTGGGGGCAAGGTCATCTTCATCCAGAAGGACAACTCCACCAGCATGTACTAAGTCAACAAGCAGGGTGGTACCCGGTCCCCTCCACTGTGCAGCCTAGCTATCAGCATGCGGGAATGGGCCCTGGAGAACAACATCTACATGACGGCCATCCACCTTCCGGGAGAGTTTAACCTGGAATCGGACAGGCTCAGCAGACTGGGAGCAGACAATTACGAGTGGCAATTGAATGATCAGTTGCTGCTGGATATCTTCAGCAGATGGGGACATCCACAGGTGGATCTCTTTGCCTCCTGGGACAACAAGAAGTGGCAGAAGTTTGCGTCCTGGGCGACTCATTCCAGATACAGTGCAACGGCATGACAACGTATGCCTTCCCTCCCACAACCACCCCTGGTCCACAGGGTGATCTGCAAGATAAAGGAATCTTGTCACCTCAGCATCGTTCTGATGGCTCCGTGGTGGCTGGTGTGACTGTGGTTCTCAGAGTCTCAGCCTCTCGGACAGGCCACCCATTCACCTTCCGATGGGCCCAGCTTCTTGCGCAGCAGGGGGGCGGGCAGGGTCATCCACCCCGCTCCACAGAAATTATCCCTACAGCGTGGTTGCTGAACAGGTCACGCTGAAGCACCTGACCTTATCGCAGGCTAACCTAGACATCATTCAGGCGCTAGGAGCAAGTACAAGAGTAAATGGACAAGGTTCGGTCACTGGGCAGACTCTGAAGAAATCAACCCCCTTACGTGCACATTGGATGATGTGCTCTCCTCCTCTGTACAACTTGCTCACTCTGGCGTGCGGGTGGACACACGTCGCACCTATTTGGCAGCCATTATGGCCTACAAAAATTCAGAGGAGTTCTTCTCCTCTTCCAACCCAGTGGTCAAGCGAAATTTGGCAGGCCTCACCAGGCTCTACCCGCCCATCAAGAAGCCACACTCTGTGTCGGACCTCAATTTAGTGTTGGGCGCCTTGGCGCACAAACCATTCAAGCCAATAGCGTCCGCGGACATCAGTCTGGTCACCATTAAAACAGCTCTGTTAGGCCACTGGGGGGCGCAGGCAAGATGGCTGCCTGAGCCGACAAGGCACGCCAAGGCCGCAGCAGAGCACAGGAGCGGGGAAACACCGCAGCCGCCTGTGGGGGGTGTATCCACTTGGAGCGAGGAGAAGGCGGAAGCGGGGGACCCCGGAAGTTCCGCCACGCCCGGGTGTTTGCGAGGCCGCGCTCGACATTGAACGAAGAGGCCTGAGGAGCTAAACGCGTACCGCATCGCCCCGACACTCCACCCACCCATGGGGTTGAACGGGCCTACCTAAACGCACATCAGAACTCCCCAGCCCGGGCCACTGCTGGAGCGCGCCCACACTACATCCGGCTGGGGGACACTGGAGAAGGCACATTCCAGGTGAGAGGCCCTCGGGCCAGGACTTCATGAATTGACTGCTTTCCCACTGGCGCTGAAACCCTTGAGTTATCTGGCTGGCACAACCATAGACAGTCACTCTGAGGGCGCCTCCCCCACTGTGGTTGGCTCCGGAATCGCCCAGTATCTCTCCCCATACACGAGTCTGACCGCGGCTGTGGGCCCTGCGGTGGTCAGTTGCCACACTCTGCCGCAACCAACATCCCACGAGTTGGAAGGAGGCCCTTTCCAAGTACCAGTTTGCGGCCGGAGGGGACAAAATGGCCGCCAGGTCTCCATCAGTGACGCCTCCCGACTTGGGAGCCATCCAAAATAACATCCAGATGATCTTGGAGGAGATACGTGGGATTCGAACCGACATGGGTGCTAAGTTGGCCGACCTTACCACTAAAGTCACCACCCTGGAAGACCGTGTGGAGGGAGTCGAGAACAACTAGCTCTCCACGGCGATCCTGGAGACGCAAATGGAGGCCAGGTTCCAGGAGGTACATCGAAGGGAGGAGGAACTAAGGTTCAAGGTGAACGACATGGAGAACAGGGAAAGGAGGAACAACTTGTGTATTTTTGGCCTTGTGGAGTCCGAAGGGGAGAGCCCGCAGGCACTAGAAGGCAAAGTTCACAATATCATAAGAGTCGTCATGGGGACGGAGGCCGACATCGAGATTAAATTTGACGGGGTGCATCGAGCCGGCGGAGGTGGTAGAGGCCCGAGGTCGGTGCTGGCCCGACTGCATCACTATAAGGAAAAAGCCAGGATCCTGGAGAAGGCGAGGAACTTCGGTGATATCCAGTACGGAGACTCTAAGGTGGAAATCTACCAGGACCTCTCGGCCCTCACCCTCACAATGAGAAAGAAATGCGGAGCCCTTACCAGATGGTTACAGGGTAAGGGGGTCAGATATCGCTGGGGGCCACCCCTTCTACCTGGCATTTGAGTGGTCGGGGGAAAGACACCACCTGGTGACGGAGGAGGACATTCTACGTGCTACTGGCGACCTGGTGGGAGATCGTGCCGGTCCGTCCGGCAGATCTGGGGGTGAGGCCAGGAACCCACCGCGGGGCCCCGACATACTGGGACAACCCAGTGGCAAGACCAAGGTGAAGGGTGCGAGCAAGTTCCAAAAAGCCAGGCACCCATCATCGGCCTCTGAGGACCACCTGAAGTGACTGTAACACCACTTCACCATCTGAGCATGAGATCTCCCAGTGACCATGTCCGCTGGGGGCTATGTCGCTGGCTCTCCAGGGCCGGGCCTGCGGGCCACATGGAGGAGTGCCACGTCGGTGCCGAGCTAGGCCCGTGGGGAGTTCTGGTTCTGTTCACTGTTTTTCTTTCCATAATGTTTGTTGTTTGGTTTGATGGACCTGCGCGTCGGGTCCGCGCCTGGGGACACGGGGGGGACCTCGGGAGCAAGGTTACATCTCACAAGTTTGGTTTAAAGGTTCACACACGTTCATTCTGATTTAAAGAGAACGGGTTATCCACACGTTTACACTACCCGGGGCTGGGGTAGAGTCCTTGGTGGTTCGTTGACCGTCCCCGAAGGAGATCGGGTGACATGGACGAACACCTCAAGACAGGGGGGAAAGGGACAGGGGGGAGGGGGGAGAACGACCATCATCAAGGTCGAAATGGTAACACTTAGAGGGGTTCAGCCAGTCCGAACAGGAATCTTCCATTTTACAGCAGGTCACACGCAAGCATTATACTACGGTGAAGTTAGAGATGGACTATCTAGACGACAATGGTTGAAGGCAAGATGGGCACACTCAATGTCAAGGGCCTCAATTCACAAAACAAGAGGTCTCTGACCAGTAATATGTTCCGCAAACAGCAGCTAAGGGTGCTGTTCCTCCAAGAAACCCATTACAGACAGGGGAGGGAATCACCCATCAGGGGGAAGGAAATCGGTGCCAACTTCTGGGCCTCCCACAGAAGCTCTAAGAAGGAAGGTGTGGGGATTCTCTTGAGAAAAACACTCCACCTTACTAATACAGAAACCAAGAGAGGCTTTAGGGGGAGGTTCCTGGGATTTAAGGGTACTTACGAAGGGGAACGCATAACCCTAGCCACCCTCTACGCTCCCAACTCAGGCCAGATAGGTTTAATGGGTAATGGATGAATGGGCTGAAGGGGCCATGATACTGGGGGCGACTTCAATCTCATAATAGATCCCGGGCTGGACTGGTGGACGTCAAGGGCAACCGAACCGAAAGGGATAACTAAAGATAACCTAACGTTCCAGACCCTGCTGAGGGAACACTACTGAGAGGACGTCTGGCGAGTGGCACACCCGGAGCCTGGGGGATACACATTCTTCTCCCCCCCACACCACACCTACACTAGAATTTTTTTTTTTTTTTTGTTTTATTTTTTTATTGTATTTGGTAAGATTACAAACCTTTACAATTTATAAAACAAAACAGTTTTTACAGAAGAGAAAAATAAATAAATAAATAAAAAAAAAAGAAATTTTGAGTACATATTTACAAACATATTAAAAACATCTTTCTAAAACATTTCCTTTTAAGAAATAAACATTTCTTCCACAACAATTCATAAGAAAGAAATATTTCACATTTCATTTTTTTTGGCTACATAGACTTAGCCATGACAAGCCTTATAGAGCACTTGTCCTTAGTATTTTTAAAAATGTTATGCTATGAGGATAGAAGATTCATATCTCTCAATTTCCTATCAATTTCACATAATAGAGTAGTCAAATTCATCGTCATTTTGTTACTATTAACTATCATACACCTGGACCAGAGGGTCATTCTTGCTAACAATGAAGATGGATCAAAATAGGATCCAAGAGTATGAAGTCTTAGTGTCTCAAAGTGATCACAGAAAACAACAAGATGCTGTATAGATTCAATCACAGAGACCTTCTGACAGAATCTACAAGTACCTAGTTTTGATGATTCTTTACATCTTCCCCATTGGGCCAATCTTTCATTGGTGGGAAATTGATTTAATCTAAAGCGGAGATATAGGTTTCTACCTAAAACTAATGGAAATTGTGTAAGATAGCTCGGACAAGTACCCCATTTTCTTCTAATCTGGGCATATTCCTGATATGTGCTATACCTGCTTATTCTGTCCGATTGACAGCACCAATAATATAGCTGCATTTTCCTTTTGCAACTAGGTAAACCCAGAGTTAGATGGTCCTCTGGGATCAGTGTATCGAGCATGATATCCTTCATTTTTTCAACAAATGCCAATATGGACGCTGGTTGTTTAAGCAGTATCAGTTTGTTTAAGTTTTCATAAAGACTATTAGCGGGTGGCTTCAGACATTTAGCATAGTTATTAAGCATCCGGCAGTGCCATTTCACGGATAAAGGAAGAAGTCCTATTTCATGTCTTATGATGTCATTAGGAATCGAGGTAGCCAGACCCAATACTTGTTTCCAAATACCACCTTGTAGGCAATCAAGAGCATCTTCAATTTCATAGAGACATATATCCAGAAAATACAAAATGCATGGCTCCACTTTAAGTAAATAAAATTGCAGTACAGGTAATATTGAAAAACCACAGTATTTTCTCATGATGATTTTCATCTGGGAGATTAAGGGCCTAACTTTTTCATGCAGTTTCATTTTCCACCATTGGAGTGAATACATGTCGGACAAGGTGTAACCAAGATATTTGACTGATTTTACTAATTCAATAGGAACACCATCCATAAACCAATTAAATCTGAATGCTTTTCTTTTCCCATCTGTAAAAATAAGTATGTTAGATTTAGACTGATTCACTTTTAAATTGTTCTCAGATGCATAAAAAGAAAAGGAAGTCAGTTTGTTTTGAAGACCAAAGGGAGTTTTATCGAATATTAGTAGGTCATCAGCAAAGCCCATATAATTGAGCTTCAACACCCCCAGGTTCACAGGGAAATTCATGACATCTTTCCAACAGTCCTCGATATCGCAGATATATAAATTAAATAATACCGCTGCAAGAATGCAGCCTTGTTTTAAACCGATGTCAGTTGGTATTTCCTCGGTGGTAGCCCCTGTTCTATTTAATCTGACCTTATAATAAGTCGAAGTATGCAAGAGGGCAATTAGAGATACCAAGTACGAGGGAAAACCCATGTCCAGCATTTTCTTCCACAATAGTTCCCTCACCACTGTGTCAAATGCTGAACTCAGGTCCAGAGAAGCCATATAAACTGCACCCGTGTGATTATGTTTGGTGTTCCATTGAACATGAGATATAATTGTAGCATTTAGGGAACATCCCATTGAGCGACGAAACCCAGTTTGATATCTTGATAGGGTAGCATTGACACTCATATACTCCAGGAGTTCCTCTAGAATAAGATGACAAAATACTTTCGAGGAAACATCCGTAAGAGCTATTGGTCTAAAATGATTTGGGTCATTAATGGGGCCCTGTTTATAGATTGGAATTATTGTAGCGGCACACCAAGATCGAGGTAGAGTTTGAGAGGTGAATACCATATCAATTCTGTGTTTCATAAATCTAGCCTAGAACTTTGTGTCAGATTTTAATAGGCATGCTGGAAATCCATCCGGGCCAACCGCTCGCGATGGATTTAATTTCGTAATTACTCTTTCAACATCGCTAAGCGACCAAGGAGTAGTGGTCAACCAAACAATTGTGGGAGAAAGTTTTTTTTTTTTGGCAATATCAGTAGGTAGGGTAAATTTTGACTTAAAATGATCCACCCATACAAATCCCGCAATAGCATTTTTCTTAAGGGCAGTCTTTTCATGATTGATAGATCTTAATACAGCCCAGATGTTGCGAGTATCACATTTTAACAGATGGTACATCATGTTTTGATTGTCTATTAGGTACTGGGATAATTTGAGACTCTTCAGTGAGTTTTTGTACGTCTGCAAAATTCTGGTTTTTGCGACCCAATAAGAGTCCCTGTCAGTAACCGTTTTGGCAAGATTTCTCAGCTTTGCATTTTTTATTTTCTTTAGATTGAATATCTCAATATTAAATTTGTGCTTATGTATTTGGTTAGAACTAACAAAAACCGTCTGCTTGGCTAAAGCCAGTAAATGAAAGTTAGTTTGCTAAGTTAGAAGAGCATCCATAGAGAGTGCGTCCATGTTTTCACAGGACAGATTGTCCATAATTATCAGATCATTTTTCATCCGCCAGGTAACCTGAGTCCACATTGATTGCGACCATCTAACTGACAGACCTGGTATGTCTGTATCCACCAGAGTAAGTGCGGGACAGATAGCATAACCCCATTCCCCAAATACAAGTTTAATGGAGATTGCACAATGGTCTCCAAAACCCAAATTTTCAATTGTGATCGGGTCACACAGTTTATACAATGCCATAGACAGAAAAAATGATCAATGTGAGAAAATAACCCTCCTCGAGACCAAGTAAACGGAGATATTTGATCATCAACTTCTGTAACGCCCACCTGGTTCCCACGGGGGCGCTGATCTAGTCTGGATTACTGTGGCCTCTTCTAGCGTGATGCGCAGGACCCGGAACACCGATTGGACAGGACCTCCAAATAGTGCTTCCTTGGCCCGTAGGAATATCCTTCTTATGGTTTGGAAGGTTGAACTCTCCATCCTGCTTCTGGTGCAGGGGCGCGCGTTCGTCCAGTTACTTCACTGGTTTTCAGAATGGCGCTGGCAAAATCCACTTGACTTTCCTGAGCGATGCGCCGTAAGTATGAAAGTTCAAAGTTCAAGTGAGGCCCGCTTTATGCTGTCTTTCTCACCTGTGATCTGTCCTTTATTTCAGGTGCAGAATGAAGGCGATGCGTCGAGGGGTTAACCTGCCGAGGTGAGTAGTAATGAGGGCGATCCCTCTAGATGTCTTTATCATTCCTCTGAAATGTCTCTAGTCCTTTCCCCATAGGGGCCGGGGTACGGTACCTGCCAACGGGACGGCGCCGACCCGAAATGTGGAAGAAAGGCCGGTAAGTATTATGGCTGTTAATCAGGCTTTCCTTCTGTGTGTCCTTCTGCTCAACTTTTGTTTCTTCCTCTCTCCCCTAGGTGCAGAGATGTGGCGTCCGATGCTGACAGCCACGATGGAACCAGGAGATGTCTCGAGGACAGGACAGGTCAGTGAAGCGTGGCGCTGCAGCGAGCAACGCAATGCTTTTGAATTGAAGTCTTCCTTCAGGGATGCTGGCGAGAAGATTCCGGATGCAGGTAAGAAGCTTGAAATAATCCTTGTTTTTCACCTTTCTCTTCTCTTCCTTCCTTGCAGGTCTTCCAGGTTCAAGACGGGCGTGGCTGTAGTCCAGGAGCAGGAGCAGACACGGTGAGCGTTAAGCTGCAGGAAGCAGAACAACGCGAAGCATGAGCTGCTGTCTGGGCGTGGCTTAAATAGCCTCCAAAGAAGTCCCAGGTATGTATCCTTCCCCAACTAGGTATGTATCCTTCCCTGGCCACGCCCGAGTGAAAAAATAGTCCCTATGAAAAAATAGTCCCTTTCAGGTCTCAGGGAGGCCTGAAGCATGCAGCATGGTCTGCATCAGGTAAGTGCACAAAACACCTCCCTTTATGAGCCTGGCGCCTATGGCGCCAGGACTGATGTCCAACATGAGCCTGGCGCCAAAGGCGCCAGGACTGAGTCCAAAGAGTCCCTATAAGGGGCCGCTGGGCTTTTACCCGAGGGCATGATGCCTGCTTCCGGGGGTGCTGGGCCTGGCCTGATGCTCCGGGGGTAGGCATCATGACAACTTCAAGCACCTGCATGTCCCAGTTCAGAAAAAATGTAACCCATTTTTTCCCATTCCTAACGGTTGGGGCAGAAGCTGACAGTTTTTTTCCAGCTTTTTGTCCTTTATATAAACAAGAAGAATTAAAGTCTCCTCCCGCTAAAACACCAATATTCGCATGTCTACCAAACACATCTTCTAAGATTGTGTCAATTATACCCTCCAACTCCTTGTAGGTAGTAGTAACCCTATTCCAATACACACATAAAATCAGAATTGGATTCACAAGATCCGAGGAAGATGATAACTCAACAGCAATCACAGCATCATCATTGAATACCATTTTAGAATTAAACTTACAGGAATTATTAATAAGGATGGCCAAACCTCCTGAAGGTCTCCCCAACTCCCCTCTTTTAGCACACTGAGAATGACATACAAAGCCTTCAACATTAAAATGCAACATATGCATTGTCTCTTGTAACAAAATTACATCCAAATGACAAATTTCTTTTCACTGTGTCCCACCATCTAAAAAAATTTGCCAGACCACAACTGTTCCAAGAGCGGCATAGTATATTAAACTCCTTACAGGGTTGATTAGGGGGTGGCATGGTTATTTTAGAAACAGCATTGGATAGAGTACTGGTTAGACCATTCAAACCATTCAGAGCAGCAGTCAATGCCATTAATTGTGTGATCAATTCGTCATTAGAAAACATTGTTGCACCGGTTACCCCATTTACATGGTCATTATCAACCTTCCTTAGTGGCATTTCAAGAAAAGTTTTAGCTTCCAAATCAGTTTGAAACAAACAGGGAAATAAACCAACGTACATAAAGTTTTCCCTCTGCTCCCATACCGATTTCATAATCAACAAAGAGTGAAATCCACAAATCATTCTATTATTATGACATGGGGTTAATCTCACCCAATCAATGTCATCTGAACAGAGTGTTCTTAACGATGGAATAGAATGAAATGCTTTTAGCAAGGAGGAGCGATTTAGGTTGATTTTACCATAAATTTTCGGGTCGCTTTCCCATCCCAGGATGAGTGGCATTTCAGGACTGATTGAAACTTCCCTATTTTCCCTTATATTCAAATCATCTCTTTGAGTATCAGAAACCCTCCCTTCTATAGGCACCAGGTCAGTAGTTGATTTATGCAGCACTTCCCCTACCACCACAGGCGGGGTAACAATATTTTTAACTTCAGCATTACTTGGGATCACTTTATTATTAGAACTGGGCAAAATTATATGTGTACCAAGTTCCACATGTTGTTCATCATTACCCAAGAATCCCATCATCCATGGTTCATCCAACTCATACTGTGGAATTGAGGACTGCTTATTTGGCGAATTCCCATTAGAGATCTCCTTTTTTTTATTCACCGAAGTGGTTTTGTGAGTCATAGGATAGAATTGTGAGAGTGAGGATTGTAAGGTAGCAGTCGTCATATCCGAAGCCTGTAGTATTTTTTTTTAGAGTTTTTGTTAGTGATGCTTATATCAGAAACCTTTGCCTTTTTAGCGGTTAAACTGGAATTATTTTGACTCTTTACTACCACAGCCGCACCATCAGGTTTATGATCTAAGTGCACTCTCGATTCCTCATTTAGTTGTGATAAATCAATGACCCGCTCCTCGCTATGGATTCCCATAGCTTCCTGCGAGGATCGGTCCAAGTTAGATTTTGTAATTTCATTCAGTATTTTTTTTTTTATTGTAGCATTAGCTTTAGCGCTTCTTTTTTGAGCTCTCATAGCTAATCTTTTTTCTCTTCTTGTAAGTACAACTATGGATTTCTCTTGGTCGTCGACCACTCTTACATCCTGTGCTTGAGAGCCTTCTCTCTTAGCACAGTCATCAGTAAGATCAATTAAGTCCGTCAGAAGAGAGGGACTATCAGGACTCTCAATATTAGGAGGAACCTGAACAAGACAGACTTTAGCCCCCATATGTTTTATGGACCCAAGCAGATTTTTTAACTCATTCAGATCATCTTCCATTTTTTGCATTGAAGTAGCCATATTTATGGCTCCCACTCCATTCTGGGGCAAAGAGTCAGTCTGGCAATATATAGTTTGCATCACTTTCGCGGTGGTAACCTCCGCAAAGGTTCTCTTATCTCTACCCAATAAGTCAGGCTCATAATCGAATTCATAATCGAATTCACTTATTTTATCCGCACAGGTTATCCCCGAGCGAGATTTCCCTGTTAGGGTGGCGACTGCATCAAATGTGAATAATAGTCCCTCGATTCGGTTTGTTTTATTCACAAGTTTTTCAATCGTACTTCTCAAAAGGCCTATCTCACAGTGTGTCCGTTCATGTCCTTTATCGAGTAGGTCTAAGATTCTTGCTATTACAGGAAAATCAGAGATTAGTGATCGCTCTTCCAATATATCTGATTGCACCACAGGAGACTAGAACTCCTTATCTTTATCATTTAATGTCGATTGGAACTCCTGTAAATCCAGGTTCATTCGAGCATCAATGACAGATTTAGGACTATTCTTTTTTGAGGAACTCATTTCGGGTTTTTCTGGAAGGAAGTCTAAAGCAGATCAGGTTCCCATTGTACCATTGTATTAACAACATCCTGTGATTTCAGATAAGGAAGTAGTATCTTGCCTTTTTTTGATGGTGGGTTGCTAAGCATAAAGACGTCTTCACGTCCCATAATTCTGGAAATCACTGGGGTCGAAGGGCCAAGCGATAGCCGTACCCTTTTCCCCAGTTCAGCTTCAATGGTTGGACCCATCATGGAACAATCAATTACATTGTCCTTTGGTCCTTTCATTGGTACATTAGAAGCTTCATTATTCATCTGTATCATACGTTCAGCATCTGGATCATCATATGACTCATCCGAGTGTAAGATGTTATTAAGATCTTTCACGGCAAATTTGAGTGTGGAGTCATATTTAGCATGGCTAGTAGAGGAATTGTGTACCTGTGCCGTTGCCAGGTTTTTTGATATTATTCCCATTTCATTTAAGATCCTCTTTTTGTGCTCAGCTGATATGTCTGAGTGATTTTTATCAACTTCATCAACCATCTCATTATGCAAATATGGTGGCCGCATATCGTCATCCATAATAGATGACATGCACGCCCCATTCGTATGGCTTATCTCCATGAGGCATTGTGGGTCCTGGAGTTTCTTCAAACTCCTCAGACCCGTTGCCATAATGGAGAAAGATCTGGACTCTGCTGGTTAATTTTCAGTTATTGATAGAATTTATCTATGCAGGTATCCGGATTTGTATCAGCATACACACACTCTACCATCAATTGTAAAGACTATTTTGCATTTGTACAAACACTCCCTACAGTTGATTGTGAAACTAAGAAAAAAGTACACACACACAATCTGTGCGTCGTGCTAGTCGTGCCACACCAATACCTCCCTAGAATTACCTATATGCAGTGGGAGCACCCCCTCACCCCCGCTCCGCCGAACAGCCAAACAGCCACAGCACTTCCCACGCACTTCCGGATGCGCGCGCGAGATGCGCAGGCACGGGAGTAGATGTAGGAAAGACGAGCTGCAGATGGGCGGGTCAGTGGGCGGAGCTGAGGGGGAAAAAAGAAATGGATTGGCACGAAATTCAAAAAGGATAAGCACAGTAAATACGTGCACAAGTCCAGCACAAGTCCAGCACAAGTCCAGCAAGTCCAGCAGATCTTGCTAACAGATCAAAACACTATTTACATAGGTGTTTCCACACACCTCATGCTTCCTCTTGCCGACGGCTTCACTACATGGCCCAAAGCAGGGAAGAGAAAACGTTCGAGGGAGGCAGCGTTCCGCAGCGGTCCCAGCCAAACAGCCACAGTACTTCCCACGCACTTCCGGATGCGCGGGCACCGGAGTAGATGTAGGAAAGACGAGCTGCAGATGGGCGGGGTCAGTGGGCAGAGCTCACGCTTCCTCTTGCCGACGGCTTCACTACACGGCCCAAAGCAGAGAAGAGAAAACGTTCGAGGGAGGCAGCGTTCCGCAGCGGTCCCAGCCAAACAGCCACAGCACTTCCCACGCACTTCCGGATGATTTCCTTTTGACTTCTAAAGAGGGGAGTGAGGTAGCTACAGCCCCAAGTGTTGAAGCAATAACGTGGTCCGACCACATGCTTCTTGTGGCGGACTGGTCGCTCCCCCTGTCCCCCAGGTCAGCCTGGTGGAAGTGTAATGACACGCTCCTGAGGGACCCAGTCTTCAGGGAATTCCTGAGAGGCGAAATGGATGCGTATTTTGAGACAAACGACAATGGGGAGACGGATATGGTGACAGTGTGGGAGGCGGCGAAGGCCACCTTTCGTGGTATCCTCATAGCCGAGGGTTCTAGGCGTGAGCGGGAAAGAGGGCTCATTGAGGCCAAGATAAGGGGGGAACTCAAGAGCCTGCGGCGTAGGCTTACCCAAGAGGGGGCTGACAAGGAGACCCTCCTATTGGAAATGCGTGAGAAACGCCAAGCTCTGCACACGGTCCTCATAGGGGAGGTGGTCAAGAAATTGAGATACACGTGACAAAGGTACTACGAAAAGGGGGATAGGTTGGGGACCCTACTGGCACGTAGAGCTAGGGGTTGTAGACTGGAGAGGAGGGTTGGACTATTAAAGATGGGGAGGGTATGGCCCTCAATAAAAAGGCAGAGATAGTGGGCTCCTTTGCAACCTTTTATAGGGACCTGTACACAAAACAAGAGGGGGAATCGCTGGAGGAACACCGGCTACCCCGCTTAACGGAGGCCGAGCTGCGGGGCTTGGAGGGGGACATAGCGGTGGAGGAGGTGGAGGCAGCTATCGAGAGACTTAAAGCAGGGAAGTCCCCCGGGGGAGATGGGTATACGGCTGATTTCTATAAACAATTCCAGCCCATGCTGACGAAACCCTTGGCCAAATTGTTCAACCAAATCCGCAACAAAGAGACGATCTCCCCCACATTCCTACAGGCCCTCATCTCGGTAATCCCCAAGCCAGGAAAAGACCCCACAGAATGCGGCTCCTATAGACCCCTCTCCCTCTTAAACCTCGATGCTAAAATATTTGCCAGGATCCTGGCCACTCGCCTGGAGAAATGCTTGCCCCGCCTGGTTCACCCGGATCAGACGGGCTTCATATTAAATAGACAAGCCTCGGACAACATGCGCAAAACCCTCCATGTGCTGCACTCAAGGGAAGCCCGGAACGAGGGGGTCCTCCTGCTGTCCCTGGATGCAGAAAAGGCCTTCGACCGGGTGAGTTGGACCTTCATGGGGGAGGTCCTCTCGGCAATAGGGATGTGCCAGAGATGGTTGGGATGGATGGCGGCACTATATTCCGCCCCCACGGCCAGGGTGGCCGCCAATGGGATGGAATCAGAAGCCTTTCCCCTAGAGCGTGGAACGAGACAGGGTTGTCCACTATCCCCCCTGATATATGCCCTTGTCATGGAACCCTGGGCGATCTCTGTGGGTAACAACGAGGCTATCACTGGAGTACAGATGGGTGGCTCCCACTGTAAGATCAGCCTGTTCGCTGATGACGCTCTCCTCTATATCACTAAACCGACATGGATGATCCCTCATGTGTTGCGGGCACTGGAGCGTTATGGGAGCCTCTCGGGGTACAAGGTCAATCTGGGCAAATCTGTGGCTTTTATGGGGGGTCGATTACCGGACACCGAGAGGGAGTATGTGGAGGGTCTTCCCTTCCAATTGCAGAGAGAGGGGTTCCGGCACTTGGGAATTCAAATCACACCTGACCCAAAGGACCTCTTTCTGAGCAATTTCACCCCTTTGTGGACTGCGGTCAAGAGAGATGTAGAGAGGTGGGTGGTCTCGGGGTGCTCATGGATGGCACAACTCAACTTGATCAAAATTGTGGTACTTCCCAAATTCCTATTCCTCTTCCAGATGCTCCCCACCCAGGTCCCCGACGCGTTCCTACAGTCAATGAAACGCACCCTGCTCAGGTTCCTCTGGGCGGGGAAAAAACATAGGATCTCCTACGACGTCCTAACGAGACCCAAGGAAGACGGAGGGGTGGGATTCCCAGATTTTGACACATACTACAGGGCATCCCAGCTGAGGATTTTGGTCGACCATTTCAACCCTGGGTCAGAAAAGCAATGGGTAGCACTGGATAATAGGCTACTCGCCCCGGTCATGCTCGACGAGTGGTTGTGGGTCCCTAGAGCACAGATCCCCGGGCGTGTTCTGGACCACCCGGTATTGGGCGTCCTGTGGTCTGTCTGGAAGGAAGGGGGTTACTGCAAATGGCTCACAACCTGGCCTTCCCCATTAAGTTGTATTTGGGCGCCACCATTCATAGCCAAGGTGGCGGAGCCGGCCGCGTATCAGAGGTGGTACGAGGCGGGCCTTGTTAGGGCATGCCACTTGTGGGTGGGTGGCTCCTTCATGCCCCTTCTGGACCTGGAGGAAGCCCTGGGGCTGGGCAAGCTTCCACCTTTCCGCTACCTTCAACTGAAGGGAGTCCTCTCCGAACCCTCATGGGGGGGACACACTCAGGAGGGAACTCACGGACTTTGAGAAAACGATCATCTCCACACAGGGTTCCAGGGGGGTCATATCCCGTTTGTACAAACTTCTCTTCCTCTGGATACCCAGGGATCCACCGCGAGCACGGACACAATGGGAAAAGGATTTGGGCACGGCAATAGATGATAAAAGATGGACTAAAATGTGCATCTGGGCCCACCGCTCAACGACCTCCCTCCAGTACAGACACTAAGCTCTCAAGGTTTTACACAGATAGTACTACCCTCCACAGTTGATAGCCAGAATGAGCCCGGGTTATGACCCACACTGCTGGAAATGCCGAAAGGAAAAAGGGGATTACATGCACATATGGTGGTCTGGCCCGAGGGTGCAGTCATATTGGGGAGAGGTCCTATCCTGGATCAGGTGGATGGATGGTGTTTCTAGGCCCCTCTATCCCTGGTTGCTTCTATTCGGCATTGAGGTGGGGGATGAACAGGAGGTCACCCAGGGCCACATGTTGCAGGTCATGCTCGTGGCGGCCAGGAGCTGCTTGACCCAGAAGTGGAGGAATCCGCACATGCCTGATGAGAGGGAATGGGTTGCGAAGGTTCGGACGATATACGATATGGAATTTCTGACCCATGTCCTGGATGAATCCAGATCTAACATTGAGGAACTCTGGCTCCCCTTCTTTGAAAAGTACGAGCGGCCGACCTGAGGGGTGAGCCCTTGATCTGTTGGCCTGTTTGAGTTTTGAGCCAGGAGGAATTGGGGGACCTCATAGGTATCCGTTGTACGAGGCACGCGCCCCCTCACGGGGTGCTGCTAGGTTGAGCCCTAGACTATGTGTGCACTAATCTATTTGACAGCCCGAACTTAAAAAATGCACAATGCGTCCCTGCAAGACAAGTTTGAAATTGGCACCTGTTCACTGGCTAGGGGAGGGTGGGGGGGGGGATATTGTTTGAACGTTTCTTCTGGGAATGGTACCGAATTGAAATGACATGTTTGTTGTAATAACCTTAAAAAATGTTAATAAAAACTATTTATTTTTTTTGAAAAACAGCTCTGTTGGTGGGCCTCACCTCTGCCCGCAGAGTCAGCAAGATCCAGGCACTGGTGGCTTCAGAACCCTATACTACTTTTCACAAGGATAAGGTGGCCATCTAAACGAGGAGATAGTCTTACCTATGTTTTTTGCCGACACAAAGGACGAGGCTCAGAGGGTCTTGCACCGTCTGGATGTCAGACGTGCTCTGAAATTCTGTCTGGACAGGACCAAGGGCTTCCACAAATCGGACGCCCTGTTTGTCACCTTTGGGGGGGGGGGGCCAAGGCCGGTTATCAGGCATCCAAGGCCTCTATAGCAAGGTGGATGGTTTCGGCCATCAAGGAGGCCTATGAGGGGCAGCACAAACCTCTTCCAGCTAACATGCACGCCCACGCTGTCAGAGCCAAGGCCACGGCCATTGCCTTCCAGCGACAGGTCCCGTGGCAGTTCATCAGCAAGGCGGCTACTTGGGCCATCCCTTCGGCTTTCTGTAAGTACTACTGTTTGGACCCCAGCTCTAAGTCAGAAGTGGCTTTCGGACAGGCGGTTCTAAGGAATCTGTTTTATTAAGGAGGGTTTCCTCTTCACCCTGGTGCTACATTCAGTTGTAATCGCCAATGCAGTATGGAGGAAAGGGGACGGGACGGAAGAGTAATTAATAGTTACTTACCGTAGTGACTAATGTACTCTTAGTCCATAGTCCCCTTTCCTCAATGGGTCACACCATCCTTCCCACTAATAATACTGGTGTCATTAGGCAATGTTAAATATTGTCGACGCGTCAAATGGGACTGAGGAGTGGAGTGGTGCTAGTGGGCGGAGTCAGGGGAGCGCATGCTCCCAAGGCTGCGCCCCACATGCCTCTAAATTTAAAGGGGAAGAAGGTTTTTTCTGGTGAAAAAAGTTCTGACGCCCATGCAGTATGGAGGAAAGGGGACTATGGACTAAGAGTACGTTAGTCACTACGGTGAGTAACTATTAATTTATGCTTCAAAATGAGTTTTCCTTAGGTAGCAAGGTGAATCGACAGACTTCCTGACTCCAGCCGGCTGCTCCTGCAGTCTCACATTTGGCCTGTTTAAGGCCCCTTCCATATCAGCTCTTTTGTAGCATCAAACATTTTCTCGTCCATGCCCTGTAAAAGTACAGTGGCCACTAATAACTAAAAAAAGCTAATAGCAATAAGTTCGGTTTTCTGACAATGAGATTGCTTCTTTCTTTTATATGCAATAACTTGGGATGATAATTGTAATGATTCCTATGCTGGGAAGGGAAGCTTTTTAACTGCTGATAGCATGCTTCATATTGCGCTCTATGCAGTCATAAGCTTAAATACCCTAGGAAGCCGTAGAGCCCTGCCCATGGATGTCCCCTGCACTCAAAACATGACTCAAAGGATGACTAAAACATTGGAGCCATCTCAGCAGCCCAAGTCCTTGCTCCCTTTCTGAATACCCTTGCAGAATTCAGATTTGAAATGTGAAGGAAACTTTGATCTGTTCCTTCAATTAGGGGGCAGCAAGGAAGCCCAGCCCTGTTCTGAAGAACCCATTGTTCTTTTCAGAACACCCTACACTGGAGCCAATTTTGCACACACTATTTTCTTTGCTTCCCCAGAATATGGGGGTGGGAGGGCAAACGCCTTCCTGCTTAAAGACGAAGAGGTTTGGATTTCAGGGCATCAAATGCACAGTGCAGTTTGACTTATTAGTGACACAGATGGCTGAAGGAATACTCATAGAGAACGTCCAAGTGTTTTATTGTACTTTTTTTTTTCAGAGCGCTAGGACGGTCCATCTTTCTTTAGTCTAATTGCACCAATTCCTCCTTTACCCTTTACCCAGGTACCCCTTCTGCCCAGATTAGCAAATACTGCTGCTTTCTCCCTACTTTCTAAATTCAGGCTTGGCTTAAGAGGGATGACCAAAATGCCAATGACGTAACTGTCTAAGCTCCCTCAGGGACTTCCTGGAATCAGCATACACTATCAATGTTAGTTTACTAAAAAGAATTATAGGGTGTACCTTTTAGACACTCAACTCCACCTTGTTCCTCGCATATCGACATGTTGCTCTCCTATTTGTCTGATGTTCTCCTTTTACTACTCTCCTTCATTCAACTCCACCCAACTTCGTCTTGTCTTCTCCCTACGTCTTCCTCCTCTTGTCCCTCCTATGTCTCTCTCTGTTGCTCTTGCCACCACCCTTCGATGTTACAACTCCCTCCTCTGCACTATTTCTCCCTCATCCACCCTACTACTCCCTCCTTCACACTACTACCACTCCTCCCGACCTTCTCCCCAGTCTCACTCCGTGCACTCTCACAAACACTTCACATTTGCTTCCTACACTCCATCTAATACTCTTACTCACTGTCCTTGCACGCACACTCACCACTCTGTGCCATCTGTTCTTAGCAACCAAAACCTCACCTTGTTCACAAATAACCTACGCTCCGCTCCACCATCCTTCCTCCTGCTGGGCTCTTGATCAGCCATTTCCTCCTCCTCTGACCGAAACCGAACCACCCTCAACTTCCTGCTTCGTGTTGTCTCTTATCCATCTCCTGTTTCTCTAATTGGATTACTGACCCTGGCCAAGTCTTCCCCACCATAGGAGTTGGGTTGTAGGCGTAGCAGAGTCTTACAATCATGGGAAGTTAGCAATAGTAGTTTAAGCCCCACCTCTTAGCATGAGGCTGCCATGCTGCAACAATTGTGGCCCGCACTGCAAAGTGTCTGAGTTTATGTTGGGAGATCATTGTGGGGTTCCACTCAAGGTAAGTGCTGTCCTGTTGAGATATTGATGCTTTAAATTAAGTCCCTGGTGGTCTAGAACGGCTGCAGCAGTTTTGCCTCTGGCTGTGTCAGTACTGTGTAGCGGTGCGAAGCGTCTGGGATAGCCGCAAAGGAGCTCTGACTCTTCTTTCGTTTTCTCTCTCTACTGGTTGGATCTCTGGTTTAGATAGATGTAAGCGGATTGTGTGGGGGCGCTGATGGGTTATCTTCCTGCAGTGGTTCTCTATGCATGGTTGCTGCTTCTATGAAAGTTCTGGAAAAGGAAGAGAACCTGGCCAGCATTTATTTTTGTAAAAGTATGGGGTGATGGAAGTTGGTACTGCATCTGTAAAGACAGGCACTTTAGGAAAGGACAGGAAATGGGACCCTCTCAACTGCCACCACCTCATCTGGCGTACGACTTCCACCCTGGTAGATCTCCCACCCCAAGCTGAAAGTGGTTCCTATGCCCTTATTACAAGGTTAGGTTACTGACCATGTCACGAGAGATAAATGCCCTTTTAGAGAGCACACCAACAACAATGTTGTTCCGACTACTAGACATACGCCAAGCGTTTACTCGGGTAGTAACCATTTCACCAGATGCTTCAAAACGGACATTAAAGTCTGACCTGGACAGTCTATGAAGTTGTCAGGATTGTCAGCTGACCGATAAATGTCTACGAGTATTTCGTCTTCTCCCTCACCATAGGAACCCTGCAGTATACAGCGGTCCACTGAGGTGAGCCAAAAAGGTGGGAGGAAAAACTGTCAACAACAAGAGCCACCAGACTGTGGAGATTACACATGAAGGTATGGAATGACAAGTAAAATGCCAATCTGGGGCATTGAGGAGGTTGGCGAAGGACCTAGTTTGGGACTGTTTCCCTCCCTGAGCAGTCTGTCCATAGGTCAGAAAACCAGCATGATGGCAAAGAACCAAAAATGCAAGGGCCTAACCCCCAGCACGCAGACATAACTGATGGATCTGTGTAGGTGGAGAATCTCACAAGGTAGGTGCAGAAAGTTAGAGCATCAAATCCCACCCCAGATAGAAGATAAATCCAATGAAGTATCTAATATTTCTGATGTTTGTTAATCTGCTTAGAATCACATGCTGTGCATAGGTCCGACATCCAGTGGTCACTGCGGAGTATTGCATTTTGTTTTTCGTAGTCGAAAAGGGGACGTCGACAAGGCGTGTCTGTAACACTATCCCTATAGTGACGTGCGTTGTACTCACAATCCCTCACGCGTCGAGGTCCCTCAGATTGTTTTTTTCCGCCCAGCTACTGGTCGCCTTTATGCGGAGCTCCTCGAGAGACATTGCCAAATAGTTTCTTCGACCGTTGGTCGTTTGTTATTAATATCAATAACGTAGATCCCTCCCTCGACGCAGAGCTGTTTCTCCGCCGAGCAAGATCTTCGACGGAAGGACGAGCAGAGGGGATCCTTTGGCGCTGCCAAACACGTGGCCTGGCCTCGCCGGCCATACACAGGGAGAGTGGGGTTTTGTGGTCTTTCTTTCTTCTCTTTAAGAATGCCGTTCTCTTTCCCCTCCCTCTCTTTCGAGGTCGTAGTCACATTTATTACCCTCAGCTATGGAGAGGACGCCATTTAGGTTTTGCCTGCTTTGCCAGGGTAAATATACCGGGAAGGATAAGCACAAACGGTGCAACCGTTGCTTACCCCTCGATCACCAGGAGGACGGCTGTGTGGCCTGTAAATTACTAAAGCCCAAAACTCTAAAAGACCGCAGGGTCAAAAGGTGGGCGGCCTACGCCATGTCTAGGCCTGACTCCTCGCCCGCTGCCGCCGCCGCCGAGTGTGACGAGGACAGTGACTACACGGCCCCCGTAACGGAGGCTATAGACCTCTCAAAGGAGCGTTCACGCTCCTTGTCGTCCGTCCCCGGCTCCGACAAGCCCGGCTCACGGCCAGCTTATGGGGATGAACACCCCGGCGACAAGGACGCACACGGAAAAACACCAAAGCACATACCCCCCGGCACGCATTCGTCGAAGACGAAGGCAGCCATAGCGCCAACGGGGACGCCGGGCCCACCGGCGTCTTCCGCCGACCGTAAGGGTCGTCAGCCCTCCCCGCCACCGCTTCCGCGACAGGCGCCTGGGCATTCTAAAAATAAGGGCGCTAACACCAAAACCTCCGGCGACGCGCATCGCAAGAGCGCTCACGTTGCCAACAAGGACTCGACGGACAAGGACTCGACGAGTAAGGACTCGACGAGCAAAGGCTCGACGTTCGATAGCGCGACGGCGACCGATCCCTCGGAAGAGAGAATGATCGCCGAAAGCCTCGCGCGCATAGCATCTAAGGACGGCCAGAGACGCACGGCAGGTGAGACGCCGAAAACCGCGCACAAGACCAAAGATACGCCGAAAGCGCCGGAAAACAGATCAGGCCAGGTCCCGACGCCGACAGAAGGCCCTAGCCAGCAAGAAGGCTACTCAGAAGGTGAAGGCTCACTTTCTTCGACGTTATGGGACAGAACCAGACAATTACAGGAGGAAGAAACTCCTTTTTCTTTCCCAGACCATCCTGGCCGACCTCAGTGGACCTTTGAAAGGTTCCAGACCTGTATGGACAAACTAGACAGGTTCATGTCCATCCCAGAAGACAGGGCCCCCAAGAGACCAAGGGAGGCACCCCTGGAGAGTCCAAAGGCTAAATACCAGAAGTTTTATAACCCCATACAGGAGGACATATACTCTTACAATCCCACTGAGGAAGACACCTTCTTCCAGGAGGAAGATGAGTTCACCTATGTTGAAGAGCAACAAGAAGAGGAAGGTTTTCACGAGGAAACTAACCTATGTGAGGAGGGATTCTGTGAAGACACAGGCGAGGGCGACCCAAATCCCTGGCAGTCACCGGCTAGGTCGACTGACACAGGCAGTAGCAGTATAGTCATCAGGTCTACTGAAACTACACCAGTCGATGACCAACCCACCTTCAATGCACTGCTGAAGAAGGCAGCAGCACATTTCGAAATCGAAACTGGGGAGGTCACCCCAGACACCGATTTTGTGGAGAGGATTATCAAAGAAAAACCCCCCACTAGCCAAATTATACCCATCCTCGCCTCAGTTAAGAGACGTATTACACCTTCTCTTTCCACTCCTGCATTGGTGAGAGGGGTCAATCCGAGGATTGAGAAACTGTTCTCTCCCTCTCAATAAGACCCATTATATATTAAGGGTCACTCAATCCCGGACTCCCTGCTCGTGACCAACACCAGGAAAAGGGCAGGAGTCCCACTATCTACCAGCGAGGCACCCCCAGATAAAGAGGGGAAGAAGCTGTATGCCCTAGCCAAGAGAATCACCACCTCTGCAGCATTCTCTACCAGAATCGCCAATAATAATACCCTATTGGCAAGCTACGCCGATGCTCAATGGGCTAAGCTCAAACAGGACATTGAAGAAGTTCCCGAACCCCTAAGGACTCGTTTACTGGCTACAGTTAACGAGGGCTCTCTGGTCAATCAAAGCATCGTCAAGAATACCCTCGATGCAGCAGAGACGGCTGGCCGCACTTTGCTACAAGGAATTTCACTGAAGCGTCACATCTGGCTTCGCAATTCCGGATTTAAGGTGGAAACACAAGCGTCCCTTATTAATAAACCTATAGAGGAGTCCAACCTCTTTGGGAGAGTAGTGGATGACGCGCTGGAGAACGTGAAGAAAGAATTTGATACAATAAGGACCTTAGACCAAATTTCAAAACCCCCTAACAGGCGGGGATTTGGTAATAAGCGCTTTTTTCGTGGACAACGCCAGCAACAAAACCACCAACAACAACAGTATTCTGCCAGCAACTACCAGGGTAATAGCGGCCAGTACAATCAGAGGGGTCAACACCGTGGCAAGGGAAGAGGCCGGGGTTCCACCCCCAGAAGCTCCCAAGCCAACAACACCACCAAGTGACGTGAAGATTCGCGTCCCCTCCCATGCAACGCCGGTCGGGGGCCGGTTAACATCCTTTCTTCCAGCATGGGAGGGAATAACATCAGACTGCTGGGTACTTTCCACCGTAGCCCGCGGCTACTGTATAGAGTTCAACAGTTCCCCAACATACAGACCCCCGAGGGGACGGCGCATGACACCAGAACACCTCACCATCCTTCTCCAAGAAGTGGACCAACTGCTGGAAAAAGAAGCCATAGAGGTCGTGCCTCTATCTCAGGTAATGGAAGGTATTTATTCAGTGTACTTCCTTGTACCCAAAAAGGATCTAACCATGCGCCCTGTATTAGATCTGCGCCCAGCGAACAAGTTTGTCAAACCCCAAATGTTTTGTATGGTGACCTTACAGGAAGTGATCCCACTGCTATCACAGGGAGATTACATGACAACACTGGACATGAAAGATGCATACTTTCATATTTTAATGTTGCCAGCGCACAGAAAATACCTCAGATTCATGATAGAGGGCAAACACTACCAATTCAGAGTGCTACCCTTCGCATAGCATCTGCACCAAGGGTATTCACGAAAGTACTGGCAGTGGCAGCGGCCCACCTGCGCAGGTTATCCATCCCAGTATACCCTTACCTCGACGACTGGCTCATAACAGGGGATTCTTACGAGACATGCTTCTCAAACACCCAAAAGACTGTAGACCTTTTGTTCCAACTGGGCTTCTCCATCAACGAGAAGAAGTCCAGCTTAGACCCCAGCCAAGTCAAACAATTCCTAGGGGCTCTAATTCAAACAAAGGACGGCCTCGTCTTCCTCTCCAACGAGAGGGTCCAAAACATGCTGTTTCAGATCCCCCAATATGTGGCAGGTCGAGAGGTGATGGTGCGCAAAGCGATGCGCTTGCTAGGAATGATGGCGTCGTGTATTTATTTGGTACCTCACGTGCGCCTGCGCATGCGCCCAATGCAAGAGTGGCTCAACAGCCAGTGGTGTCAGGCCAGCGGACAATGGGACAATCTAGTGGTGGTCTTGCAGGCCTTGGTTCTCTCGCTACAGTGGTGGACAAAGGAAAACCTGATAATAGGAAAACCCTTTGCCACACCCGCGGAGGAGGCCACTCTAACCACGGACGCATCCCTCACAGGATGGGTGGCTCACCTATCCCATCAGACTGCTCACGGTGTGTGGACTCTGAGCATAGCATCCAAGCACATAAATCTACTGGAGCTACTGGTGGTGTTCAAAGCACTAAAAGCCTTCCAGGAACACCTACAAGGGAAGACAGTGATTGTCCTTACAGACAGCACCACAGTCATGTACTACATCAACAAGCAGGGGGGCACCCACTCTCCAGGACTGTCCAAGCTGTCCCAGAATATATGGAAGTGGGCTCTCAAACACAACATGTTCCTACTGTCACAACACGTACCAGGGGAACTCAATCTACTAGCAGACGAACTCAGCAGAGACTTCCCCCTGCCCGAAGAGTACGAATGGCGATTGCACGAAGACATCGTCTTAGACGTCTTCACGCAATGGGGATTCCCAAAAATAGACCTGTTCGCAACTCTGGAGAACTCGCAATGCCAAAGTTACGCCTCCAGGTACCCCCAGAACCAGTCCAAGGGGAACGGTCTGTCGATTCAATGGTCAGGGAAATTTGTTTACGCCTTTCCCCCCGACTCCCCTTCTCAACAAAGTTGTGCACAAGATGCACCAGGAACAAGTTACCATGATACTAGTGGCCCCAATGTGGGCCCGGCAGCCATGGTTCGCTCACTTGATGGAGATGTCCCTATCTTCCCCAGTGAAACTTCCCTGCCCGTACAACATGCTGTCACAGGACAAGGGCAGGACACTGCATCCATGCCCTCAGACCATGAACTTAGCAGCCTGGCTCCTGAGATCATAGAATTTGGACATCTACAACTTCCGCAGAGATGTATGGACATCCTCGGGGAAGCCAGAAAACCTAATACTCGCCACTGCTATTCTAGCAAGTGGAGAAGATTTGTCATCTGGTGTAGAGGTAAGAGCATCAACCCGGTTGACTGCTCTCCCACACACATTGTTCTGTACTTGACCCATTTACTGGATTCAGGTCTAGTGTTCAATTCCATTAAAGTCACCTGGCGGCACTTTCTGCATGCACCACTTCCCAACTTAAAGTGTTGTGGTGGAAGATACCAGTTATCAAGGCCTTCATGGAGGGGGTAAAGAGAATACACCCTCCGATAGCTAACCAAGCTCCCGGATGGGACTTAAATGTGGTTCTTTCCAGACTCATGGGCTCGCCATTTGAACCCATGCACAAGGCAACTCTTAAAGACCTCACTCTTAAGACTGCTTTCCTAATAGCTATCACCTCCATTAGGAGAGTAAGTGAACTACAGGCTCTTTCTGTTCTATACCCCTTCGAAACAGTTCACAAGGATAAGGTGGTTCTACGCACACACCCAAGGTTTGCACCGAAATTCTTCTTGAAATTCCATGTAAACCAGTCAATAGAACTACCAACGTTCTTTCAAAACCCTTCCAACTTGGGAGAAAAAAGTCTGCATACACTGGATGTACGCAGAGCTGTCATGTTCTACATGGAAAGAACCAGGCCACTGAGAAAGACTAATCAGTTCTTTGTCTCGGTGGCAGCAGGAAGAGAAGGAGATGCAGTCTCAAAGTCCACTATATCTAGATGGATTGTTCAATGCATCACTCTCTGTTACACTCTTGCTAAGAGAGAACTACCTTTCAAGCCAAGAGCACATTCTACTCGAGGCACTGGGGCTTCCATAGCGTTCATTGCAAATGTTCCCCTTGAGTCCATCTGCAAAGCGGCTACCTGGAGTTCTGTGCACATCTTTACAAAACACTACTGTCTAGAAGCACACTCTAGATCTGACTCCCAGGTGGGACAGGCAGTATTAAGACATCTTTTCTCTACTGTTCCTTCTCATAACCCACCGCCAACTCCGGGTACTGCTCGCTAGTCTATGCACAGCATGTGATTCTAAGCAGATTAACAAACATCAGAAGACAATGCATTACTTACCATAAAAGCATTTCTGATGGTTGTATCTGCTTAGATTCACATGCGCCCACCCTTCCTCCCCGCTCAGATGGAAGGAACATAGACACCTTTCTACATCTCTCTCTCTCTTTTCTGTACTCACTCACGTATAGAAGGCTCCCTCAGGGCAGAAACAATACAAACAGAGGGACCTCGACTCGTGAGGGATTGTGGGTACAACGCACGTCACTATAGGGATAGTGTTACAGACATGCCTTGTCGACGTCCCCTTTTCGACTATGAAAAACAAAATGCAATACTCTGCAGTGACCACTGGATGTCGGACCTATGCACAGCATGTGAATCTAAGCAGATACAACCATCAGAAATGCTTTTACGGTAAGTAATGCATTGTCATTCCCAAGCGATAAAGGTGCAAATGGTGCCCAATGCATCAATATCCAAAATAGCGTTACCAACTCACAATCTAAAGATAAATCCACCGGCGAATGAAGAGAGATGGTACACAAAATCCAGATGTCTAGCAGCAGTATCAGGAAAGTAGATAAACTCAATCCGAGGAGGCAAAAGAAGCAATCGTACACAGTAAGTCCACATTCAAGGGGGAAGTGGAGATTAGGAACCAGAGGTGAACAATGCAGCTTGGGATACAGGAGAGCAGATCCAATAGGAGGTGCAATAGAATAACAGGTGGTAAATGTACTCTGTTGTATAGAGCAGTGTCTCCTGTTCGGCGCCTTCTTATTCCATTCCCTAACTACGGCTGTGTGATGCCTCCCTTCTGCAGCACCTGACTTGCGTGATGTGGAACACATAAATAGTCAATCAATGCTCCAAGCCACCACAATTGGGAACCCCGCTGCTGCCACAACAGCGTGCCAACAGAAGTGCCAAGTTCAGTGCGTTCAGGAGTAGTGTCGCCCTGCCTGGATGAGTTGTCAGCCTTTTGTAATGAGGTCAGTGCTAATTTTGATGGGGATGCTCTTTGATAACCTATAGGTCTTCTTTGCAAGCTACCTGAGCAAACCTTGAATAGGGTGTTGAGATGGATTTCTAGCATCTGGCATGGTGGACCCAAACAAGGTAGCAATGGAGAGCAGTCAATGCTATTCTCAGGAGAGTGAGAGTGGGGTTAGGGATCCACAATGAGTCCACATAGTGAAGCACACAATAATTCAATTAACACAGGAATGTATAAAATACAGTATTTATTCTGGGCCCTAAACTCGCACTAAAGAAATGAAACAAACAGTTGATAATGTTGCACAACACTCAATAATAAATATTTCTGAGGCTTGTGGATCTGCTTAGATTAACATGCTTTGCATTGGCCGACATATAGTGGTAGACGCGGAGTATCGCACATGTTTTTCGAAGTTTGAAAAGGGATGTTGATTGTGCATGTTTGCAATATCCCTAGTGTGACGTCTGCTGTACCCATGCATCCAGAACACGTCAGGGTCCCTCTGATTTATTTATTTCCTCCATCGTGGATATACATGTTTCGCAGAGTTATTTACCGTTATTTAACTAATTCGATGGTCACCGCTCGATGGACATCTCGACGGATGACTGATTTCGACTGCTCAACCAGATTATCGTTCTGGTGACAGGCTACGGCCTACATCAGGCTTTGGCCTAGCAGTAGGCAGAGTGGGGGGGGGGGCTGATTCCTTTTCTATCAAAGAATGCATAACTCCACTACTTACATATACTGCATTTGTCTAGCTGACCTTAAAACTTGTGCTCACCATTGAGCAAACTCCCTCTAAATTATGTCCTAGCTGCAACATAAAATATCCATAGAAGGACACTCATTGTGTGTCTAACCACTGCCTTCCTCTTGATCACCAAGAGACCTGATGCGCATCCTATAAATTGTTTAGGTCTTAAGGCCCCAAAAGAACATCACACTAAGTTGATCGGCACATGCCATGATGGTGTCTTTGAGTCAGATCCGGAAGGCCAGGGTAGCGACAGCTTCGGTTCGGAGTCTGAAGTCATTACAAGGGAACCATCCGGCTCCCGCACTTCAGTCCCCAGGACCGAAAAGCAGTCGCATCATGCTGTTGGAGCCGTCAAAAGGTCTGCATGCTGGCGGAGGGCACTCCACGGTCTACTAACCAGGTGCCAAAAAAGCCTGCTGCGCTTCTGCAACCGCTTTTAACGCAAGGCAATAAAGAAACCCAGACGGCAATGGGAGTGTGTAAAAGTCGTTCGACTGATGTTTCACAGAAAAACACCACAAGAAAACACATACTCAGTCTTAAAGTCCCTGAAAAGGTGTCACCGTATGAAGAGGTTCTTTCCCCTTTGTCTAAGTCTCTCCAGAAAAAGAGGCCTAGGAAAGACCTTGGGGCTATTGTGTTCCCCTTACCAAAACACCTAGAACAGTGACTTGGACTAAAGAACGCTTTGAGGAGACAATGGACAAAGTTTCTTCTTTTGTGGATTTTATGAATAAATTCAAGACACTAGATTTAGAGATGGCTCAACCCTTAGAAACAGGCCAGCCCTCGGCTAAATCACCAAGACGCCTTCCCTCACACACTCATACAGTCTTGGGCACACCTCCCATGACTCATTTCAAGGGGATGATCAGTCAGACCAAGATGTGTGGTATGTGGACCAGGATGATCCTAGTCAGGACCTTGACAAATTTTATGATGATGACCCAGATGTAACCATCATTGACACTCCAGATTTTGTTTCACCTGAGAGTGATAACACCTCCCCATTTGACAACAAATTGTTGTATAATGACTTACTCAAAAGGGCAGTCAGTCATTTCAATAGTCACACCGAAGAGACAGTGGTAGACAGCACTGATGTCGTAGAAAACATCTTAAATGAAAATAAATCTATTAACCAGGCCATTCCTTAGTTACAATCCATAAAGAAAATAATTACCCCGTCAAAAGTGGAAAAGAAATTCAGACCATGTTCATCTGACCGTCTGTATATTGGAGGACATGCAAAACCTGATTCCCTGGTAGTCACCACCACCAGAAAGAAAGCTGGTGTTTCCCTCTCGAGTTCAGAAGCACCCTCGAATAAGAAATGTAAGCAGCAATATACCTTAGGCAAGCGTGCATCACTAGAATTGCAAACAATACCACACT
Source organism: Ambystoma mexicanum (assembly GCF_040938575.1). NCBI lineage: Eukaryota > Metazoa > Chordata > Amphibia > Caudata > Ambystomatidae > Ambystoma > Ambystoma mexicanum. The sequence goes on along the minus strand of NC_090932.1, from coordinate 1,504,736,592 downwards.
GCTTGGAAGTTACAATAATGCACAATGGGACGAGGTACTTAAACATCTCGATTCAGTGTCTGAACCTGCAAGGCCACACCGTATCAAAGTCTGCACAGAGGGAGAACAGGTGGCCCAAAACATACTTAAAAACGGTTTGGCCTCTGCTGACATTTGGATAGTTATAGCTGAGGGAACCCAATTAATCAACATTCGTGGCTCCGGGATTCCGGGTATAAACGCAAAACTCAAGCATCGCTTAGCAACATGCCAATGGAAGATTCGGTCCTGTTTGGCAAGGCAGTTGACGATCACCTTGAGAAGCTAAAAACCTTAGGACAGATTACAAATAAGCCTTCTGTCCAAAGGGGTACCTTCAACACACAGCAACATGTTGTGCAGCCAAAGCGTCACAAGGTCCATTTAATCTGGATTTGGAACATCTGGCTCTTTTTACTGCAGTCCCCAAATACAATCATCCTCCTGTCAAGCCCAGGGAGTTTCGCAGAGGCAAAGGGTGGGGCAAAGTTGCAGCCTCTAGAGGCTCAGCTGCCCCGCCAACAAATTACTCTCGAATTCCCGTTCCCTCCCATGCATCCCCAGTAAGGGTCACATATCGTCGGATCGATGGGTGCTCACTACCATGGCAAAATGATATTCAATCCAATTCCACAAAACACCACGCACCATCCTATTCTTACAATAAGAATGTCTACAGAACATTTCCTAAGTCTCGGTGTGGAAAGTTTAACTTTACTGGAAAAAGGAGCAATGGAGCTGCTATTGCCGCTAGAAGAAAATCAAGGTATTTATTAACTGTACTTCCTTGTTCCAAAGAAAGATCTTACAATTCGTCCAGTTCTAGACCTGCGTTGCAAACACATATGTCGAGCCACAAAAATTCAGGATTACTACGCTGCAGGAGGTAATTCTTTTACTGAAACAAGGGGATTACATGGCAATATTGGACATGAAAGATGCATACTTTCATATTTCAATGTTGCCAGTGCGCAGAAAATACCTGAGGTTCAAAGAGGGGGACACGCAGTACCAGTTTAAAGTGCTACCATTCGGCATAGCCTCAGCTCCCCGAGTGTTTACAAAGGTCCTAGTGGTAGTGGTTCACACTTACGAAGACATTCCATTCCAGTGTACCCTTACCTAGACGATTGGCTAATAACAGACAGCACACCTCAGATGTGTCAGTAAAACACCCAGCAAACCACCAATTTACTGTTTCAATTGGGATTCGCTATCAACGAGAAAATATGAAGTCTAACGCCCAGCCAAATAAAACAGTTTCTAGGGGCACTAATTCGAATGGACGACAAACATGCTATTCGCCCCCAAAACCCCCCCCTCCCGTCCCCGCAATACATAGCCAGTCTTCGGGTAATTGTGCGAAAGAGAATGTGAATTATGGCATTTTGCATTTACCTAGTGCCACACACCCGATTGCGCATGCATACTATGCAAGAGTGGCCGGTGAAACAATGGCTGCAAGCATTCTTTGGGACAATCAAGTGGGGTTTTCACAGCCTCTGTTCCATCGCTGCAGTAGTGGTCCAAAGAGAACCTTTTAAAGTGAAAATAATTTCAACCCACCAGCTATCGAAGCCACTCTAACTACAGACGCATCCCTAACCGGGTGAGGAACACACTTTCTCCATCACACTGCACACAGGGTGTGGACACAGGCTTTAACCAAAAACATTTTACCCTTCTTGAACTGCCAGCAGCCTTCAAAGCACTTCAAGCTTTCAAACCACAGCTAGAACAAAAGACAGTCCTTATTCTAGCAGACAGCACCCCAGCCATGTTCTACATTAACAAACAAGGGGGGGACAAACTAGCCCAGAACATTTAGCTGCACAAACTAAAACACAACATGTTTCTCCTAGCGCAACATGTTCCAGGGGAACTCAATTCTCTGGCAGATGAACTAAGCAGAAGTGCGATGCTGCCCTCCAAACACGTGTGGCAAGTAAACGCAGACATGCTACACAATGTCTTCTTAAACTGGGGATTACCAGACATAGACCTCTTGCTGTACAAGCGAACGCACAATGCCGAGACTACGCATCCAGATTCCCCCAGACAAAATCCAAGGGGAACACGCTGTTAATTAATTGGTCAGGGAAATGTGCGTATGCTTTCCCCCCCCCCCAACACCTCTTAACAGAATAGTCCACAAGCTACACCGGGAACAAGTAACACTTATCCTAATAGCTCCAATGAGGACACGACAGATGTGATTTTCACATCTACAAATTGTCTTTGTCTTCCCATGGAACTACCGTGCCCATTCAACATGCCAAAGAATAAAGGGATAACACTTCACCCATGCCCTCGGACACTGAACTTGGCAGCCTGGCTCCTGAAGTGATAGGATTTGGTCATTTAAACCTAGACTAGAGGTGCATGGACATTCTAAAAGAAGCACATAAGCCAAACACAAGACATTGTTATTGCAACAAATGGAAATGTTTTGTGTTATGGTACAAATCTCATACAATCAATCCAGTTGAATGTTCACCTTTACATATAGGACAATATCTGTTGTATAATGCTAAAGGTTCTTATACCGCACACTGTCACCCTTGGCTCTCTGGCGGTTCTATAAGGCAAGAGCGTATGGGAGGTAGGTTAGTAGGACTGAACCGGAGAAAGAGCAAGGGAGTTGTGATGTGTGCTGTTGGCAGCTTCCGTTCGGTTTACACCATTCGCTCAACATAGGTGTGTTTTTCGGTTGGTAGCCGTCATGTGCTGCTGTGCGGGGCTATATGTGGTTTGTTTTCATTGTTGCGATGTGGATAAGTGTCTGTGTTTTGTTGTGCTTTAGAGATGTGCTTGTGTTTAGCTCAGAGTTTGAGAAGTGGATGCAGAAGGGCGAGTTTTTCAGTAGGGTTGGTTAATGGCAGTACCCTATCCTACCCCCTGTGTTTTGATTGACTGTGGCCAGTGTCCTTTCCCCTGTCTTATATTCTGGTGTGCTACTCTTAACACTCTTATGCTTTGTGCAGATCATTGGGTCCTCATTTGGCTATTCAGTGGCAGTATCTTTCCACCCCCAGTGTTCAGAGCAAGTGCTGCCCATATCCCCTCCTTCTTAGCTCACCCTGGTGCGCAGCAACCACCACCCCCATTGGTCCCTAAATTCCGAGATTGGGATGCCTCTTTCTCCACATTTATTCCTCTTAGACTCTGTCAGTGGTCCAATTAGGTCGGACCCATCTCTTTCCCCTATTTCCTGTTTGACCTCTATAGGGAATGGTACACCCAAGTCTCCCTCCCATTCGGACGCTCTCTTCTTCTCTGCACTCCACTCCGGTCTGTCGTACACTATGCTACATCTACTATATCTTTTAGACTCAGGCTTAGTCTTTAATTCGTTATAAGTACACCTGGCTGTTCTCTCAGAGTAAAGTTTCATGGTGGAAAGTGCCTGTGGTTAAGGCATTCATGGAGGGTGTTAATAGATTATACCCTCCAGTTTCTAATCTAATTGCCGGCTGGAACAAAAATATTGTATTTAAAAGGCTCATGGGAGGCCCCCCCTTCGAGCCAATGCACAAAACCAGCCTAAAACATCTTACTTATAAGACTGCTTTCCTTGTTGCCATCACATCTATAAGAAAAGTTAATGAGCTACAAGCACTGTCTGTGCAATATCCCTTTGTTATTCGCAAAGACAAAGATGTGCACACACCCTTGTTTTTTTCAAAATGTCATCTCAAAGTTCCATGTGAATCAATCCATTGAACTTCCTGCATTCTTCCAACACCCCACAAATGCAGCAGAAAAAAGCCTTCATTCCTTAGATGTAAGAAGGGCTGTCATGTATTACCTACAGAAGACTAAAAATATCAGAAAAATATTTTTTTTTTGTATCCATAGCTGCAGGGAGAGAAGGAGACCCCATCTCTAAATCGGCTATTTCAAAATGGATTGTCAACTGCATCCAACTTTGCTATTCTCTTGCTAAGAGAACATTGCCGTTCAAGCCCAGAGCACACTCAACCCGAGGCACAGGGGCAACTGTAGCTTTCATAGCAAATGTGCCCTTTGATGCCATTTGCAAAGCTGCTACTTTGAGTTCACTTCACATTACTGTTTAGATACACAGGTAGGCCAGCCAATGTTAAAACATCTTTGTTGCGGGGGCGCTGTTGAGCAGCCTGCAAGATGGCTGCCTAGCTCTCTTGCTCCGTGCCCTGTCTGCTCTATATCTGCCTTAATCAGCGGTTCCCTGCTCCATCAGAGGCTGTGACCGTGACCATTAAACAGCTTATGGTCTCTGCGACACTTTGAGCCGTGTCTGTCTGAAATCCGCGGCTCCGGGACTGAGTTCACCCTGTGTTTGACGCCCGACAACTGAGGCCTTCGGGGCCGCGTTCTCCAGCTAAGGTCCCGACCCCCATCTGTCTCACGGGAGACGGCTTTTGGACCTGGGCGGGGTGCCTGGCTCCCTCGCCTTGCTGTGGTGTGCTGTGGCGGGTCGGCCCGCCTCCCTGCCTGCCCCGTGTCTGTGCCGGGCCTTCACGCTCCGCTGGGAGGCGCCCCCTTCTCTGGCCCCCCGGTCCTCCTTGGGCTGGGTGCGCGCGGCGGCCAGTGCGGCTCCCCTATCCGTCGGTCCCTGGAGGGACGGTGACGACGACTTCGACTCCTGCAGCTGGTGGCCTGAGTCCCGCCATGCCGCCGGGCCTCCGGAGCGGCCCCGCTGCAAAGAACATCCGGATTTTCGGAGTGCCTCAGCTGCTCCGCTGTGGCCTGCGGGGCCGTGTATTCGGGGCCCCGCTCTGGACACATACCTTGAGTCTCCGCCCAGCTGCATGGTGGGGCGCCGCTGGTGGCGGCGGACATATCCTTCATCTTCCGGGCCCACCTGGAGTGGCGCTTCCTCCCGCGGGCGGCGGCCGGATTCTCTCTATAGCTCCGCGGGGGCCGCTGGAGCTCCCCAGCGGCGTGCATCCTGTGCTGATCTCGTCCTCCGGATTCCCTCGTGATGGCCTGGTCTCCTGCTACTGCCTCGCTGGCCGGCTCCCGCTCCTGGATGGGGGCCTGACATCGCTCCCTCTACCCCTACATCCCCCGTGGACCTTGTTGCTTCAGGTGAGGAGCTGGGGACTGGAAGTGCGGTGTACCAGTCCACTTTCATGCTGAGGGCCCCAGGGGCTGTGCTCACTCCACCCCACAGGGTAGAGGTGCCCCCATATTCACGTTGATTGCCTTGCACTAAGTGTCTTTAACCCCGGCAGGGCTACGCTGCCCCCTTTGGTCCTGGTAGTGCTGTTCCCTTATTGCGGTGCGGCCTGTGGCACCTGGACCGATCCACGAACTGTTCACTCACACGCCAACACCCCGCGTTTGTTGACCGTCTTCTAACTGCGCTGCTATCTGCTGGACATTACTGTTGCCCATTACTTCCACCAGTACACGCTGCCACCCCCACGCCCTGGAATGCATCTGTCTGGTGTGGATCGCACCCTAGCTCCTTTACAGTGATCGGTCCTGGCTGGGTCGGCGCATACATTCTACTCGACCTCCCCCGGGTCTCAGTGTGTCCCCAACATGTCCAATAGGCAGCGCGGGGCTAACAAAGCGGGGGCAATGGACAAATATGCCAAGACATTCCCTAGGCAGGAGCAGGGGGGGGATCCCTCGCCGCAGCATGATCCGGTTGCACCCTCTTGTTCCCCTCAGCCAGACCTTACTACATTGATGGAAACTATGTCAAAGAACTTCGCGTCATTCCATGAAAAACTAGATGACATTAACGCTAGCGTAGCTTCCCTCTGCACCAAACTCGATCAGCATGGTGCCAGGCTGGTTGAGGCCGAGACCAGGATAGGGACTAATGAAGACGAGGTCCATGTGCTCCAAAACACGGTCTCAGATCTGGTGCGAGATATGAAGCAGGTCAAGGCGAAGTGTGATGACTTAGAGTCCAGATCCCGCCGGAACAACATCCGTATTGTAGGGGTCCCGGAGTCGGCCCTCAGAGGCAAAATGGAACAAGCTGTTGAAAATCTCCTGAGAGACCTATTGGGTAACCCTCAACTCTCCCCATTCTTCACGATTGAACGCGCCCATCGGGCGCTGGCTCCCCGCCCCAAGCCGGGTGACTTCCCCAGGCCAATTATTGCTAAGGTTCTCAGCTTTAGGGACAGGGATCACATTCTGCGCTTGGCCCGTGAGAAGGGTGAGCTGAAACTGGAGTCCCAGACTATCCGTATCTTTCCCGATTTCTCTGTCAATGTTCAAATGGAACGCAGGCAGTTCAACGGTGTGAAAAAGCTGCTTAGGGAAAGGAAAGTGGAATATGCCATGCTGTTCCCTGCAAGACGGAAGCTCACCCATCGCAATAAGCTATATTTCTTCACGGTCCCAGATGAGGCGGTTAAATTTATTGAAGCCCACATACCGCTCCCTGGTCCGGTGGAGGTTCAGCTGGAGGAGGGCTGAGATGGCCTGCCCGGACTCTGGTGTCTGCGCCTCCCTCCGCGGCAACGGCGTGTTTGACATGTGCATTTCCTTGCTATTTTGTGAATCATTTATTTTGTATATCCATTACTAAGTTTAACTTGTTGTAATGCCTCATTGAAACCTAATACGTGATACCGCTGTACGATCTATGGTGTACCGCACCATTCACTCATCTAAGACAGGTTCACGGCAGCAGCGACCCCCGCTGCAATTGCAATGCCGCGTTTGGCTTGTTGTGATCACTTGATGCGCCCCAGTTGGGCGTATTGGCGAGCGTTGCCCTGTTGGGGTTGGCACGCACGCACTTGGTCTTCGGGTGGGTTGTTGCACACTGCTGTGTTTGGGGGCAGTGAGGGGGGGGGGGGTACAGTTGTGGGATGTTATAACAAAAATGGCAAGGTAGTGGTGACCCTGGGCACGAATCAGCGTGCCATTGCATTGACAGCCAACGCAGGTTCAACAGATAAGGTTATACACTGCTGGAATCCCCCCTGAGAACCACAGAATGGCTATTAGGTTGATGTCCTGGAACATCAGAGGGCTCAGCAACTTCACGAAGGCCCGCAGGATCACTTCTTATGCCCAGAGGCACGGGGTCCAAATACTCCTCTTGCAAGAAACCCATGCCCTTGCACACCTCTCGTCCTCTCTTGCTCCGACATGGGGTCCCAACAAATATTACACGGTTTACTCCTCTCAGTCCAGGGGCGTCCTCACCTTAATTCACAAGTCCGTGGAGTTTTCTCTTCGCACCAGTCACATAGATCAAGAGGGAAGGTACGTAATCCTCCATTGCCTACTCGCCAACACAGAATGCCTTGTGGTTAACACGTATGCCCCGAGCATTGATACACCTGATTTTTTTGATCACATCGACGACATACTCCAAAGATATGTCAGGATCCCGATTATTTGGGGGGGGGCATGAACCTAATACTAGATCCCAAGCTGGACAGATCGGGAACCGCTCCCAGGGTGATGTCCAGAGCCGCCCGCCGCCTCCACGCCCACATGGTCCCTGCTGGTCTGGTTGACGCCTGGAGGGCGCTCCACCCGCTGACTAAAGAGTTTACATTCTACTCTTCGGTGCACAGCCATTCCAGGATTGACCTCTTTCTTCTCTCAGCCGGACTCATTGGCAAAACCCTTGATTCGCAGATACTGCCGCGCACCCTCTCTGACCATTCCCCGATCACGTTGGATATAGCTCTGCACCCTCCTCTCCCCTATCGCTCCAACTGGCGATTTAAGTCGGCGGCGCTACACGACATTGTCTTTAGGGCCGACATCCTTGCAGATATCACCTCGTTTTTTGATAACAACAAACGAAACGACACAACAGATGGGGTTAGATGGGAGGCATTCAAGGTTTACATCAGGGGCATGTGTATCTCCAGGGAGGCGGGGGTCCTGAAAGACATTAGGAACTCCCTGCGGCGCTCTGAGTCCAGACTCAAGGAATTGGAGCGCGAGTACGCTTCTGCCCCTTCCCCACCCAAGTTAGCACAAATACGATCTGAACTAGACACGTTTGAGTCCCTTGCCCTCAGCGAGATCAGATACTTTGCCCGACCCGCTGCGGCTCGACAGTATGGCGAGGGCGAGAGGCCGGGTTGCACCTTGGCCCGTCTAGCCCGGATAGAGGGGGGTAAAGCCCGAATAGACAGTATTATTGATAAAGATGGAGTCCGGCATTGGTCTGACCAGCCCATCCTTGAGACCTTTGCAGACTTCTATACAACCCTCTACGCTCAGCAGCGAGAGCACAGCCAACAAGATCTGGACATGCTTCTCGATCGCATACCTATGTCCCTTATATCCAATGCTACTAAAGAGCAATTAGACACGCCCTTCACCCTGGATGAAATTACTGCGGTCATATCCTCCCTCCCTAAGGGGAAAGCTCCCGGTCCAGACGGCCTAACTGCCGAGTTCTATCAAGAGCATGTTGCCCTGCTGGCCCCACGCCTGTACGAGGTATGGGATGAGTCGCTACGCCACGCTACCCTCCCTCAGTCTTTGCGTGAGGCTGTCATCACTGTGCTCCCCAAGCCGGGCAAGCCTCTGGATGAATGCGGCTCCTACAGACCTCTGTCTCTCATGAACACCGACACCAAAATATTCGCCAAGATTATTGAAATACTTGATACACCCGGATCAGAGTGGTTTTGTTCCCGCCCGCTCCACTGCGCTAAATATTCGGCGACTGTTTAGCGTCATCTCTAGAATCGATCCCAATGCCAACGCGGTTGCTGTGACACTGGATGCCCAGAAGGCGTTTGACATGGTTTCATGGCAATACCTATGGGCAGTGCTCGAGAGGATGGGAATCGGCCCAAACATGCTGTCCTTCATCAAACTGCTATTTACCAACCCTGTGGCCAAAGTCCTGGTTAACTCTCAGCTGTCAGCTTCATTCACCCTCCACAGAGGGACGCGTCAGGGATGTCCTTTTTCTCCTTTGCTGTTTGCGATGGCTATTGAGCCCATGGCGGATAGCATACGGGATAATCACACACGTAAGGGGATACGGCTACAGGATACCCCTGAGATTATATCACTCTATGCGGATGATGTACTTCTGTACATCAGAGACCCCTCGGCTCATCTCGACCCGATCATTCGTGAAATAATCAAAATTGGTACATTCTCGGGCTTCACTATAAATTATTCCAAATCAGAAATCTTCCCCCTCCTGGGTGCAGATTCCCGCTCAAATGGGCTCCTGGGGGCATCAAGCACCTTGGGGTCCAGGTGTCCCTCTCGAAGGCCTCCTTGCTGACCGATAACTATGAGGCTGCTGCACAATACGCCGAGGCCAGAATGAAGAGGTGGTGTAACCTCCCCCTCTCACTATCAGGGAGACTTTCGCTAATCAAAATGATCTTGGTCCCAAAACTCCTTTACATATTTGCTAATGTCCCACTGTGGCCCGGGAAACGATACTTTGCTGACCTGCATGCGGGGTTCGCCCGGTTTCTATGGCATTCTGGCGCAGTGCGTAGGAAGTGGCAGCACATGACACTGCTCTATGAGAAAGGGGGCTTCAATGCATCGGACATTGCCGTGTACTGGATAGCTGCACAAGCTCAGCACGCCACACACTGGTACCAACACCAGGACCCTCCCCCGCATGTTAACCTTGAAATCCTTGCGACAGGAGAGGTAAACGTTATGTCCCTGATCCTTTTCCACTCGTATCACTCGGACGCCCCAGCGGACCCAGTGGCCGCCACCATCAGGGCGTGGAGACAGGGTTTGCTACCCCAGTCTCACAATCCCCCGTACTACAAATGGCTACCCTTGTGGTCATTCCCGGGCCTAGCTCCTACACAGGATAAGCTCCTTATGCGTCACTGGCTAGACCTGGGATATCGCTCTTTTGCTGATCTGTTCCCCGATGAGAAATTCATAACCCCGCAGACATGGAGGCCGAGGCACTCCGGATCCTCACTTGAGCTGCTGCAGTACTTTAGACTCAGAGCGGCAGTCCGAGATATGTGGCCTTGTTACCCGGACGAGCCCTCTGAGTCCCCCGAGATCTGCTACATTGCTAATTCTGCAGGGGGCATAGTGTCCGCCCTGTATAAAATATTGAGGGCACGCGCTGTAGAACCCTCCGACGTGATCCGGGGTGCTTGGAGCCGGGAGCTGGGGATAGACATCACTGATGGTATGTGGACAAAAATGTGTGTACACACGCGCAGGGTTTCCCTCAACTCTAGATTAAGATGTGTACAATACAAGCTACTTAATCGCCTGTACTACACTCCTCATGTGGTCCAGGAAGTTTGCACGGGACCAGCCTCATCCCTGCCAGAGGTGCAGGTCCACTGATGCGGACCATGCCCACATGTTCTGGTCCTGCGGGGCGTTGGTTCCGTTCTGGGGGGCAGTGCTTGGGGCCCTTTCTGAGATGGTGGGGTTCCAGATCGACCCAAACCCCCTGGCTTTGTTGTTCGGGCTGTGGGAAGGGACTGAGGCGAGGCGTGTTGCTAAATTCTTGAATGTGGGGGCGATGGTGGCTAAAAAGTGCATTCTGCAGTATTGGAAGCGGCGCTCCCCCCTCTTCACTGGAAATGTGGTTAAGGGCCCTTACCTGGGTGCAAATGTGTGAAGAGGACTATATCAACACGCTGCCTGTGATAGCCCGCCCCAAAAATATATGGACTGAGTTCTGTGGTTATCTGAACAGCAGAGCGGACTTGGAAGTTCTATCTTCTCCCCCATCGCCCCCGCATACGACTGCGCAAGTTGAACTGTAGGGTCAATATTGTAAGTATCCTGCTACTGTTGATATTTAGTATTGCTGTTGAACCTTTTCACTGGCATCCATGCCCTGAAGTTTGTACTATGAGCTGCTGATGTAATGTGCATTGTGCCTGTCTCTACTTCTTGCCAATAAAGAAAAGTTTAAAAAAAAAACATCTTTGTTGCGCTACCTTCAAATATCCCACCTACTTTCCAAGTACTGCTCGCTAATGTATGCAAAGCATGTGGTTCTAAGCAGATCCACAAACCTCTGAAGGCATACATTACTTACTGTGATCAGATTTCTGATTCTTGTATCTGCTTGCATTCACATGCTCCCACCTTTCCTTCCCTCTTGGAGTTGAAGGTTCTTGGGTGAATCATAGATGTTTTTCACACCTCGTAACTTACCTAGTCTCCACACTTACGCTCCCTCATGTCAGAAACAAATAATCTGAGGGACCTTGACGCATGAGGGATCATGTGTACAGTAGATGTCACACTAGGGATAATATTAGAAGTTCACCCAGTCAACATTACTTTTCAAACTTCGAAAAAAGCATGTGCAGTGCTCTGCGCCTACCACTAGATGTTGACCAATGCAAAGCATGTGAAACTAAGCAGATTCAAGCATCAGATATACGATTACGGTAAGTAATTATTATATAGTGCTTGGGGATGAATGCAGAAGCCTGTGATGTAAGATGGAATGTTATGGTGTGAGTGAGGGAATGCTTGTGGGGAAGGTTCTAAGCCCAGGCAGTTGGAGAGCCCCTGCCTGGATGATGGGAGCTTGTGTTTGTTCCTACTGAGCTATCTCAATGTAACATGAGTATCTGTAATAAAGTAACTACTGGAACTTACAGTGTGAGCCTAAGGAAGCCACATTATTTCAGTAATGTATCCATATACATTGAGCATAGGTTCATAAAATGCATTCAATGACTTAAATCAACAAAGGAGTTAAGTGATGCAGTAATGATGCAACCAAGTCGCAATTGATATTTCCTAGCTTTAGCAGTCCAATCCCTAAGAAGAGTGGCGTCATGTGTCCAAAAGTCACAATGCTTATCCCCAGAATGTTTCTGTAGCAAGTAAGTTACTTGTGTTGGTGATTGTTCAAAAGAAGAGATGCAACACAGTTGCTAGGTAGGTAAATTGTGTTCTTATCGTTCACGTTTTACTGCTCACGTTCGACAACCAAAAAGCAGTACAAAAGAAGGAAACTAAGAGACTTGTTCTCCAGCACTGGATCTTTCATAGATACAAATGCTGTGAATATTCCCTGTCCCCAGGCTGGGAAACCTCAGTAGCATAGAGCAGTTTAAATAGTTGTTTTGAGTCATACTGCCCACAGCCAATAGAAAGGGCTCACTTGGCTCTACCCCTTGAGGCCATCTTCAGAATCTTTTAACTGCACGTTTTGTGGTGGGACCCCTCAAAATAATCTCTTCAAAAATTGACGTTTTCTTCTGTATACTTCACTTATTTCCAACTTTGACAGTGGTTCAAGGATTCTCGGCCCCAGCAAAGTCTAGTTGGTTGGTCCGGTCCTATCAGCATCTTCCCCGCAAACAGATTCTTCTCCTTGTCTGCTCTCCGACATTGGGATCCTACAGCTATGACTGAAACCAGGAGAAAGAGTCTGTTCAAGGCCTGCGCCCCGTGCGGCCTGCATCAGACTCAAGTCATCCAGGACTGTGACATCTGCCAGATGTTGTTCAACAAAACGCTGCAAGACCGCCACTAGAAATTGGTTGCGCGGCTCTAAAACGCTGTGGTGGTGGGGGTGGGGGGGCAGGGTGGGGGGTTGGTGGGGTGCCTCCTGACTCTTCTCTGGTACAAAGTGATGTCTCACTCAGGTAGTGCAGAACAGCTCAGTGGACCACCTCTAGCAAAATGTCCAGGCTGCATGAGGAGGCATCACAAAGTAGGAAGAAGGCTCATGCTGCTACACCCTCCACAGAGTTTTCTTCGCAGACGACCCTGCTTTCGAAGGTGACGAAAAGAGAGCATCCACATCTAAGATCAGGTCAGTCTCCTACAACTCTCTTCAAAGAGTAAGGCCCAGGCCATGTCCCCATTGGTGCAGACACCAAGAACCTCGTTGACCACCTCGAAGACAACTCCATCGATGAGCACTACCAAATGGTCACTCACGACTCCGGTGACGACATCGTCCAATACACCGTCGAATATCTCTACCAAGTCCCTTTCAACCGTGACCAAGAATACTCTGACGACGTCGGTTCTGCCGCCGTCAACAGCACAACCATCTCCATTGGCCAGGCTACCCATGCCTGTCCGTCCTCTACCACTAGCATTTGGGATCACCCCAGAGAGAGCTTGTTCATCTAAAGACACCCAAGAGGGCACCCCGCAACCGGATACCAAGCTGGCAGACCCTTTACCTGTCTTTTCTGACAAACTGGTGGTTTTGAAGCAGATCACCTTTAGCCCCAAGCCCGACATGCCTCCTTCTAAAGCAACCCCTGCTCACATGCCTCCTCATAATGCAATTCCTACACCAGCGTTTGTGCCTCCATCAGTACCTGGTGATTTCTCATTGGACATCGTAGTCACCCTGAAACCTCTAGTAACTGAGCTTCACCACAGGTTATCAGACCATGCAGTGCCATAGACACCTCAGCCAAGCATAAGTGGGACTGCAGTGTCGCACATACCAAAGCTCGTAAATGAGACAGCTGTTTCCCCTCACCCTATGATGGAACATCACCTTCGGATGCCAGTTCAGCTGACTGATACCGGGTCAGAGGAGGATTCTCCCAATGGCCAGGCCTCCATCTGTACCACAGACACAGTGACAGATGAATTTGGTGACATCATCCTGGCAGACGGCAAACCAGACGAGAGCTCTATAAGGGATTCTCCACCAGACGAAATTGGCTCGTTTCACACCTTAATGTATATCGCGGTAAAGATGTTTGATTGAACCCTGAGGAACAAAAGAAGCATAGTTTACTCTATCAAAGGCAAGAACAACACAGGAAATCTGTCATGATCATAGTCCTGCTGGATGACATCTGGATAGAGGGTTTATTAACAATGACCAACCCTTCATCTGCGCCTCCCAAGAAAAGAAGAGGTTTAACAAGAAGTATAGAGTCCCAGGCACAGCACCCACATGCTTAAGGACACAACCCACTCCAGACTCTGGTGTCAGCAGCAGCCCACAAGTGCACCGCCAACCTTTCGTCTCCCTCCTCAGTCCCCCAGACAAGGATGGAAAGCGACTAGATGCCTTTTGGGAAAATGATCATCATGACAGCTGCCACTACCATTATGGCAGCTAATGACTTGGCTATTCCCTCCAGATGGGAACTCTGGTCTAACATGGGTCCCATCCTACAATTCTTCCTGCACAATTTATTTATTGTTCACTTGTTAGGCGCCTATATAGCAAGTAAATACTGTTTCAAAGCGCCCACAGGGCAAAGAGAGGGAACAAGGGAGTGAACACATTAAAACACATTATTGAAAACAGTGGATGGAAAGGAGAAAGGCCAAACCCACTATGCCTTGTGAGTATTCGGAACATGCACGTGCAGTAAGGAAGAGGGCAAATGGGGGAAGTGCTGGAGTGTCCATGCTCTTGGGTGAGCAAGGTATAAGTGCAAGGTATGGAGAGTGTACACGGCCTGGAGCCGCGTTGGGTATAAGTGCGAGCCATCAGGCGATTGGGTGTGGGAGTTCAGGGGCCCTGGGAATGCATGAAGGCCCACGACAACAATCACAGCAACTGTCTATTTAGCAGGGGAGAGAAGAAGGGAATGAGGAGGTAAAAAGGAAGGTCTTGAGGAGCTTCCGGAATTTAGGGAAGTCCTGCTCAAGGCGCAGAGAGGGGGAGGCTGTTCCATAGGAGTGAGCCAGTGGAGGAAAATGATCGAACACCTACCCTCTGTTTAGCAAACCGATTTACACACAAAGATTTGGTGACAGAGGAACGTATAGGTCTAGAGGGAGAGTATTTAGTGAGATAAAATTGGAGATATTATGGTCCCTGGGCCCAGACAGCCTTTTGGATGATGCAGAGGGATTTGAATTTAATCTGTGCAGCAACCAGGAGCCAGTGAAGACTTTTTAGGGCAGGAGAGATATGGTCCCTGGGCTTGAGGCTAAGGATAAGTCTTGCTGCCCTATTCTGGATTAGCTGAGCGGTCGCAGAATGGAAGAAGGTAGATTCAGGAGGAGGCTATTGCAATAGTCAGGCTTAGAGAGAACCAGGCCTTGAGTAACATTGAGCCTCTGGGGGAAAGTGAGAAAAGGGAGAATTCCTTTGAGAAGGAAGAGCTGAAAGTGGGACTTCTTGGCAATGTCCTGAGTGTGGGGGAGGAAGGAGAGAGAGGAGTCAAAGATGACACCAAGGTTTCTGGCTTCAGAGGAATGAGTAGGGGGAGAGCGCATGGAGGCTTTTTCCCTCCTTTGTGAATGGAAAGCGGTGTTGAACCATGCGATCTCTATCTCTGTGGACATAGTGGACACCGGCTTTCGACAGCTGGGAAATGGCACTGTTCTTCACAGACAAGGCTGCTTCAAGGCTACCAATTTCCAGCCAGAGTTCCAAGCAAAGGTGGTCGACATGCTGTTTAATGGCATTGATCTGACGGGTAAGAAGGTCAACAAAATACTGCAGACCATCAAGTTTGACACGGCCCGCTCGCTGGGCACATTACAACAAAGGTGCAAGTGATTTTCCTCAGGAAAGTCTCACTTTTCATGAACTACAAGACACTCCCGGCCCTCCTATCAGGCGCCTTCCTACAAAGCCCTATTGTACCCGACATCACTCTCCTACAGAATTAAGCCCCAATCTCACAGGGGCAACATGGCTCCTCGCAAGCCAGGGGCCAACCAACTAAACCCTCACCAATTCCAGGCCCAACTTTCCTCAGGTGGAAGGAAGACTGTTGCGTTTCGTCCAGGAGTGGCAGGACATCACCACCGATAAAGGGGTCAACAAGCTCTTAACCTGGGAGCCCGTCTCAACACATTCTCTTGCCAAGCCACCCCGTCGGAAGAGACGGTTCAAGCCCTCCTCACCAAGGGGCAGCTGTTTTCCACGATATCAACTGCCTCTGTCCCGAGCTACAAGTCCCTGCTTGGCGTGATGTCCTCTTGCATCCCCATGCTACAACACTGCAGGCTCCACATGCAACCCCTGCATGAATTCCTTGATGCATGTTTGAAGCATGCCTCGTGCTCTTGGGAAGAGGAGATCACACTGCCGTAACAATTCAGAAAAATACTACACTGGTGGTCAGTTTGAGTTCATCTTGTTGAGTGCGCCCCCTTTTGGCTGCCCTGTCACCAAGTCACTGTCACCATGGGTGCTTGCATGGAAAGCTGGGGTGCTCACTCAGGGGACCTACACTCCAGGTGTCTTTGGCCAGAGGAAGAGAACACTCTACTTATCAATCTGCTGGAACGACACACTGTGTTTTGGGTGCTCAGGTCGTTTCTCGTTGGTGCGGCTCTTAACGGACAACACCACCACGATGTTCTATGTGCGCAAGCAAGGAGGCTCCAGGCTCCTATTGCTGTCGATGAAAGCACAGATGCTGCGACACAGGGTGCTGAGACGCTGCATGTTGCTCATTCCTTTTCACACCATGGCTGATTTCCTCAGCAGACAGCCTTGTTCCTGTCATGAGAGGGAGCTCCAGGTATTTCAAGATTTTCCATCATTGAGGAATTCCGGAGATCAACCGCTTTGCGTCCTATGAGAACAGGAGCTGCAGATCCTTGGCCAGCATGCTCCCGCACCCGGAGAGCTTAGGGGATGCTTTCCCTTTCCCCTTGTAGGGGAAGTTCCTGTATGCCTTCCTTCCGATACCATTGGTGGCATGAGTGCTAAATGCCTTCAGACCACATCAGTGCAGACTGATCTTAGTGGCCCATGCCTGGCCGAGACAGTTTTGATATGCCAACCTACTCGCCCTCTTCTCTGCTGTCCCAATGAGACTTCCTCCTCGTCACGATCTGCTTTCCACGGGCGAGGGTGCCGCTCTCCATCACGACCCAGCTCTCACAACCTGGCGGCCTGACTCCTGTGCTCCTAGTGTTTGGCTCCATCCCACTGCCTCCAGACTGTAGGGACTTACTGGCACGGGCCTGCGCCCATTCTCTGCTTGCTTGATACAAGAGCAAATGTAAGTGTTTTGCTACTTTGTGTGCAGCACAGACCTTTGACCCTTTCACCATTCAGCCAAAGGACATTCTACCTTACACGTTCGCCCTGGCGCAATAAGGGTTGAGGTGTTCCTCCATTAAAGTGCATCTGGCAACGATATCCTGTTACAATCGCTCTAAGTCTATGCCTTCTCTGTGGTCTAATCGTTTAGTCAAGGAGTTTCTCAGCATCCTTTTTCATTCTTTCCGAACTACCAGACAGTTAGCACCAGCCTGGGAACTCAATGTGGTCCGGTCCAGACTTGTGAGACCTCGTTTTAGCCAATGCACAAAACTTCACTCAAATATCTCTCTTGGAAGACTTCCTTCCTAGTCGCCATCACATCTACGTGAAGGGTTGGCGAGATCCAAGACTTTTCCTACAAGGCATGCTATCCGACTTTCCACAAGTCCAAGGTGATTCTATGTACTAACCTGTCCTTTGTGCCCAAGGGTTCCTTCACCATCCCACCTAAATGTACCAGTGGTGTTACCTGTTTTCTTTGGAGCACCAGTTTCTCTAACAGAATGATCTTTACATTCCTTGGATGCCATGCATGCTTTAAAGTAGTACATTGCTCGCATAAAGTCCATACGTAAGACCTCTCAACTCTTTGTGACGTTTGGCCCCTCTGGTACTGGCAATGCTCTATTCAAGTCTTCATTTGCCAGGTGGATTTCCTCCTGCATTTTTTTGTCATCCGCAGGTGGGCAACCTCTCGACCAGAGTGGTGGCAATCACTAAGGCATTCTGTCTGGATTTCTCCTGCTAGACATCTGCAGGGCAGCGACCTAGAGGTTGGTGCACATGTTTACTCGATTTTACTGCATTGACAGGGATTCTGCAGCAGAGTCCAGAGTCGGCCAGGCAGTTCTACGTGACCTGTTTTGCGTAAGGTCAGTTTCTCCTTTGGAAAGTGTTACCAGGAGCTTGCCTCCGCCCGTTACTGTTATATGGTACTGCTTTTGCTGGAGCAGGACTTACCTTTTAACTCCTGTTCTCCAGCATTGGTATCTTTCATAGATTCACATGCGACCCTGCCTCCTACCCCACTTGGCTCTTCTTGGCCCTTACTGCCACTTTACGGGCTCTATGCCAAAATCTGAAGATGGTTTCGAGGGGTTGACCAAAGGGACCCTTTCTATTGGCTGTTTTCAGTATGACCCAAAATTACTATGCTAGAGCACTAAAGTGATTGAAGTTTTCAGGTTAAAATCGAACCGCTCCATGTTACCAGGGATTCCCAGCCTGACGATGGGGATTATTCGCAGCATGTGAATCTATGAAAGATACTAATGCTGGAGAGTAGTAGTTCCAGTTAAGTAACTTTTTCCTTCTCAATGTTATCCTATGGCAGAGAGGGTAAGACAAATGCTTTGAGTTTACTTACCCCCCTGACTTTGATTTGTCCAGGTGACTGGGTGGGTTCACTGGGGGTTGCTGGAGTTTGGATTTACCAGCGTTGATTCTGACGAGAGGTGCCCAGGAGCTGCGGGTGCATGGATTCTTCCATTCTGTTCCAGGAGCAGAGTGCAACCCTTGACAATGGAGAAATGCAAGCTTCACCAATACAGCACTCTTCCGGACACTTCACAGAACGGGGGAAGGCGAGTTTTGGCGACGGCCACCATACACAGACGACAGTAGGCGTCCTTCTAGTCGTGGTTGTAGAAGTCCATCTAGGATAGGATCCCTTGAGTCTGGGAGGCTGAAATTCACCGGGAAGGCGACTTATACCACAAGCTGGCAGCCAC
Source organism: Ambystoma mexicanum (assembly GCF_040938575.1). NCBI lineage: Eukaryota > Metazoa > Chordata > Amphibia > Caudata > Ambystomatidae > Ambystoma > Ambystoma mexicanum. The sequence continues at coordinate 1,504,717,932 of NC_090932.1, read as the reverse complement.
CAAAGTTCTGGCTGCAAACCTGGAACAGTGACGGTTCTATCGACATAGCAATTGGAGAGCTGGACATTCCCCCAGGTGGCCCAGGGACAAATCTGAAGTCTCAGCATGTCTGGAACCTTGCGAACACATAGCGACTGGTTGATCCCACCAGTCCAGGGGTTGAAGCACTGCACAAGGCCTTCGCAGATCATGTAGTCCAACAGGGCTTCACTGGGCCAGACGCAGGAAGGGATTCTGGGCCCCTTCAGGAGTCTTGTTTGGATCTTCAATCGGCTATTTGGATCTTCAATCGGCTGTTCTTCTATCAGGGATTCTTGGCTCCAATGCTGATCTGACAAAATGGCTGCAAGAGGCTTTTTATTTTTATTTTTTTTAATATATATTTATTAGCATTTACATTAAACAATCCTCATCGGTTTACACAGTTTACACAGTTACAGTTCCATAATCAGTGCCATACATCTACAATCCCTTGTTAAGCTATACCTTCTCCCACCTTCAACTACCCACCTACGACTTCCTCCCTGTTTACACCTATAATGCTAACATATCATCTACAACTGCTTAAACAATTTAAAGGTAATCTAGTACTGCACTTTAAGAAATTCCTCAATATGTGTTAATCTCGCCACTATTACAATAGTAACCGCCTTTGCTGTCCTCTTGGTGGCCAAACGTCCGAAGGGTACAATAAACCCTCAAGTAAAATCTCCCATTTCATTCTGCATGACATATTTGCATGTACATACATCATTTCCAGTCTAGCTAGCACTGCTAATTCTGCACCAGCACATTTTACAATGTCTTTGTTCCATTCCCTTATTTTGGGGCTCTTGGCTTTAAACCAACACATAGCAATGTGTTTGTTTGCCAGAACCATTGCCAGATCTATGATTTTATTTAGTTGTTTCCTATTTTTACGCCTAGAGAGTTGCCCCAAGAGGCATGATATCAGCCTTCTTTCAGCCATGTGGCTCCCAATTTTTGCAGTTTGTCCACCACCTCACCACAAAATTCAGTTTCACACCTCGGACACTCTGTGGTTCTAGCCCGGTACAGTCTATGCAACCTTACTGTTGTGAGGTATGTTCTATGTAGAATATTGTATTGTATTAATTTCAGTCATGCATTTCGCGACACCAATTTTGTATACTTGCAAATCGTCTCCCATTGGTCCTTTTCCAGGGGTATACCCACATCCTTTTCCCAGTCCTCCCTCACTTTATCTTTTTCCTATTCTCCAACAGGGCATTGATATTATGGATACCGGTCTCCTCCCATTTTCCATATTGTATAGGCAATCCAACAATTGACTACTCTTGGGTTCCTCCGGAAGGCTCTCCCACACCCTGCATAGTGCAGAAAAGGACCTTACTCCAATTTCCTGCTCTGGTCATCATACAGTATCAGTCGTCCCTCGACAAATAGGTCTCCCCATCTAAGTAATCCCTTCCATGCCAACATTGGCACCCATTTTCTTTTTTTCATGTTATCGTCTTTCAATCCTTACTCGCTCTCAATGGGATATTTGGGGAGTATGGATGCATCTCCTCTGTTGCCTTGTATTAGGTAGAATTTCATTTTTATGTAAAATCGCCTTCACGTGCGAGTCCCCCAGCACTTTTTACTGGACTACTGGATTTTTGGTCTGTTCCCCTGTGTGAGTGGGAAACATTTTCCACACTCGCTCATTCTTTTACCCTATCTTTGTATTTCTTTTTATATCTTTATGCTTTCCTTCAAGTTTTGTGACTTTTGCAGCATCTTTTGCAGTAACATTAGCAGTGTCTTTGACTTTTGCAGCACACAGCACTATGTGCAGTGTTGCTGGGAGCTCTTTGGATTTCCCTTTTTTTTTGTTACTTGAGGATATTGTCATCCTTCCTATCTTTTTTTATTGTGCGATCAACACACCCCACCTTATGTGGAGGGCTGAGGGTCTACACTGTATCCCCTTTCTCATCGCTCCAGTAACTTTTTGGTTACAGTGACAAGTTCATCGGAATGGCTGGTGGCAGTGGTTTCATCCTACCTACTGTTGTGCAATATTTACTCCCAGGCTGTACTCAAAGCCGCGGTAGTGCACAGAAGGGTCACCATCTACCCAAAATGGTGACAGTGTTCTTTTCTCACCAATTCAAGATTGCTTCTCCTTTCGTAGTGTTTCTTCTGCCATGCAGGGTGGGGGAGGCCTTTGTTTGACTTTTGTCTTCTGCGGTTTTCCAGGTGCCAGTGTCTGTGAGGACAGGAAACAGGGGATGACTCAAAACTCTGCTGTTCTTTGTCTTCTGCTGTGCCTGCCTGGAATCAGTTCCAACTGGGAGGCTGGCTGTTCTGAAATGACAGCCACCGTCTAGAATTTGAATGGTGCATGGGTGCTGATTGGCTGGGTTCCTGCATAAGAGGCATGGATCCTGAGGCTGAAGACAAGCTGACCACTGGAACTGAAGAATCTACGAGGAGCAAGAGGAGAAACACCCGCAGCCACTTCCAGATGACTGTGATGCCTTCTGAGTAATCACTGCTATCTGAGCCCTTCTTCCAAGCCCTGAAAAGGACTCTCTCCCTTAGACTGGTGGATTCAATCAGTCTCAAGACATCCTGCATTTCGAGCCATCCCATGACGAGCTGTGACCTTCTACAGCAGCAAACCGCCTGTGGCCACTGTGCAGTGCATCATCTTCCAAAGATTGAAGCCTCCCGAAGCTTTGGCGGACTCCTTCCTGACCTCCAGAGGTTAGATTCCACTCCTTAAAGTCCCCGCGCCAGAGTGCTGGACCGAGAAAGCAAGATGAATCAACCTGACAGGAACCGTTCTTCACTGGTGCTTTGTAAAGGAAGCCAAAATCGTCACAAATAATCCTTTGCCTGGAGCCTCTTTACTCAACTGCTGCTGCGAGATCCATTCCAGTCTCTCTTATTTCGTCTGCCCGACCAAGAATCCGGTGACCAGGTCTGCTGCTACATCATGGGGGCATCATGCTGTATCCTTCTTTTTTTTTTTTTTTAATTTACATGTTTATAAAAATGTATGTACATAACACAAATATTCATATATTATTAATCATCAAGAAGATAAAAAATCCTAAAACTGCATCCTCTTCTTCACATCTAAGGTAATGTAACGCTCACCTGATTCCCGTAGAGGCGCCGGTCTTGACTGGGCGTATACCGTATCTTCAAAGGTGATGTGTAACACACGGCTGGCTCTTTGGGCTGGACCTCTGTGCACTGTATGTCTGACTCGAAGGGTAAGATGTCTGCAGATAGAAAATATGGGATTAAGGAACTGGGTTATTGAATGTCTCTCTCTTCTTCCCTTTCTCTTCTCCTGTAGAACCCCAAAGGTTAACACTCTCACCTTAGGTAAGTGAACGCCGTGCTCTCCATCTGCCTCGGGGCAGGGTGCTGTAACCAGTTTCTTCACTGGATAAGGGGAGCAGGCCTCTTGACTTCAGAGGACTGCTGTCCGTCGTTTACTGCACGAACGGTAAGTTTCGAGTAATTCTAATGTCTTTAAAGTCTTTAGTAATGATGTTTCTTGTTTTGCAGGGTTCCGGCGATGGCGGATGACGGGCTGAAGTGAGTTGAAGATGGAGCCTGTGTGATGAATAGAAGCGCCTGGAAGCACGTAAGTAAGCGCTTGTTGCCTGCTTCACGATGCGCTCTGTCTTTTTATTTTGCAGGTACAAGTTCGGAGCGGCTGCAGGGTGCCGGAATACCCACTGGGTTAGATGTGGAAAGGAGTAATGGCACGTGAGTATTAAAGTTCCCCAATGTCTTTAAACGCACCTTGTTTTGTCTTTCAGATGCGGGATGCAGCGCCGAAGGCCTCCGGAGCGTGCGAAGAGTTGGTAAGCTTTTGTCTTTCAGATGCCGGAATGCAGTGTGAAGACCTCCGGAGCGCACGAAGAGTAGGTAAGCCTTTGTCTTTCAGATGCCGAAATGCAGCGCGAGGCGTTGGTGACAGCCGATGGACCAGGTAAGTGAAGAGCTGTCACTGAAGACCGTAATGCTAACCTGTTCTTTCTTGTCTTTATAAGTGTTGCTGAAGACTGGATTCAGGATGGTAAGCCTTTTTCCTTAGGCCCAGGATCAGATGCAGAAGACACGATGAGCGTTCTGCTGCAGAGGATGCAGAATAACGCAAAGCAAGATTCATCCATTGGGTGTGGTTTAAATAGCCTCCTGTAGTGCTTAGGTGTCTCCTTCCACAGCCACGCCTAGGTAAGAAAAGAGTTCCTGCTTTCCAGAAGAGTTCCAGTGTTCTGAATCTAGGGAGTGGCTCCTGCCCCACCCAACAGGAAAAGTAGTTCCAAACAGAAGAGGATCAGAGGCTCAACTGGCAGGCAAGTAAGCAGCATGGTCTGCTGCAGGTAAGTCCACCCAAGCATTATGAGCCCGGCGCTTCCAGCGCTGGGACTGGGCATATTTATGAGCCTGGTGCCACTGGCGCCAGGACTGGGTCCAAAAGGTCCCAATTGGGACTGGTTGGCACTCGGAACCTGGGTTATGGATCTGCTTCCAAGGGAGTTGGGAAAACCCTGACCTTTTGGAAGCAGAGATCATGACAGGTAATTGGTTTAACTTACCTAGAGTTGCTTTGCTGCTCCTGTGTTGCTGGAGTGCTAATTCGTGTGTTTGGGAGTTCGCCCATACACATTCGCTCATTCCTAACATCTGTGTGCCTTCAGGTAGCCTTTCCCAAGGTCCCTGAACCTTTTCCCCCAACCAAAGCTTTACTTACTTGCTACTGAAGATTTCCACTGGAACGTATGCTCTTTCTACAGCTTGTGCATTGCTGGTTTAGCCCTCCAATCTTAACCTGAGACACTCACATTACCACATTAATAGTTTTTGTTTAAACTGTACTAGGTGTTTAGCAGGGTTTAAGTCCACTGTTGGCTTGGAGGGAGATGGTCCTTGTGCTGGCCTATAGGTTTCAATGGCATGGCACAGCATGTGATTTTATTTTATTACTCTCATGAAGAACATGTGCCCATGGTCCTTACTCAACTCAGACTGTATCTTGCGGTTCGGCCCGTGGCTCTTGTGTCCCAGCTGTCATCATCATGGGTAAGTACCTTGTGCTTGAGTGCTATTGGATGTACTTGTGCGTCCAGTCCCCTTTCCTCCATCCTTGTGGGCGTCCCAAAACATGGGGACAGTACCGGATCCTTTGGCAGTGCACAATTGACCTTCCGCTTTAAATTTAGTATAGGGCATGGGAACGTCCCACTGAGGCCCCGCCCTCCAGCGCCTCACCCCTGTCTGTTTTGCACAGACAGTGTCGGACATGGCAGCCATCGCAGAGACTTTATTTGCTTTCCGCTTGCTCCCTGTTTGTTTTTTCAATTCTTATTTCAATTCACTTCAGTGCCTCGCCTCCACCAGCTCATGTCGGCCGCAGGAGGATTCACGAGATGTGCCTCATGCGACAGCTCATTCCCGGCTTGTCCCCCATGCACTCTAGCTCGAGTGTTTGGGGCCCGACCACCGCTGGGGCTCATGTTCGGCCTGCAGCGCTATTGGTCACCGGTCACAGAGCATTGAAGAATTGTTTGTCGCGGTGGAGGGAGATCTTCCACACTTCCCCACCCCACCTTAAGCACTTCGTCTCTAGGACCTCTTGTCAAGACAAGATAGGCCCTCTGGTCAGCACGTCTCCACAACATGGCGACTCCTTCTCCGGGGTCCCCACGGATCGGGGTTCCTCGTATTCAGGTTCTGGCAGGCCCGAGGACCGAGAGTGATAACTGAGGTCGATGCCTCTGCTTCTGGTGTAAAACCCAAACTATATCATCTTGTCTGAGGCCTCTCTTGGCTCAGGGCCTTCGCGCCCTCCCGCCCAGGGCATGGTGCAAGGCTTTAATATGGCGGAGTGGGATGTAGCAGAGCCTGCCAGGCAGTTGGCCATCTTGGATCCAGCTCAGGGCACGCCAGTGCTTTCGTTCATTGAATGGGCTTTGCAAGATGATCCCAGCCACCTGAAGCGGCAACAGATCCTACGGTGCAGGTTGTTTTTGGTCCCCTCAGGCCTACATCTGCCCATCACAGCCGTACGGCTACACGCACCAAGCGCCTCATCGATTTGACCAGGAGCGGAGAACTAGCGCCTCGGTGGGCCGGGCACCTAGGGACCCAGTGGCTGGTGCAGAACGCTTCATTGAGCGCTTCCTTCTACTCATGCACTCCCCTCAGATGAAGGGGCTCCTGAAGGACATTGTGGTGGTCATCCTGCAGGTTGTGCCGCCCAGCCCCCTCTTCTGGGTACTCCTCCTGTTCCTCCTGCGCTCCCGGTGCCGGTCCCTCCACCAGATCATACCCTACCGGATGTTCTGACCCCTCCACCTCCTCCTGTACCACCAACACCTCCTCCTCAACAACTGTTGGACCTGTTTGTGTTTCCGGACCTGGGGGGACCCCGCCGGCACCTGTGTCCCAAGGCCTGGATTCCCCTTGGTCTGTGAAAAAGGGGATGGGGGGGGGCAATGTCGATGATAACGCCCAGTACAATGAGCCCTCGGCATCCATTAAGGCCTTCTTTCATGACTGCCTTCAGGGCCTGGCAGAGTTCTTGGCAGTCCCTCTTCCCAAGGAAGCCCCCCAGGAGTTTGGTGTGCCAAGCAGAGGTCTTGGGGAACGCTCCACGATCCGGTCTGGCATCCCCCTCCAGAAGGATGTCCTGCAGGTGGCGCGAAAGGTCTGGGAGAAGCCCAGAGCCAATGTCCAGATGAGCAAGAAGTTGGACATCAGGTATTGGCTGATGAACAGGGACCCAATCCCTTGCCTCCCACCAGCAGCCCCATTCCTCTGTGGTGGCTGCAGCCTCGTTGTATCCTAAACCATCCTCTTTGTTGTCTTCCTCCACTGGAGCCATCTCCAGTTGCCTCTCCGAGCAGGACAAGGTCCTTGAGTCCTTGGGAAAGCGCTGTTACTGCATCTCAGGACTGCATCTGCAGCAAACCAACATGAACGCCCTCTTGGCTGCGGCTAACCAGAAGCTGTGGCGGGAGCTTGGGGAATTTCTGACTCCTTCAAGGCCGGACTTGCAGATGCCCAGGCCATTGCGCAGGACCTCATGGAGTCTTCGGTCTCCCACATCAGCACAGGCAGCAGAGGGCTGTGCCTTGGTGTCGAGATGAGAAGGACCGCTTGGATGCGCTTAGTTTTCATCTGACGTGCAGGAACGGATCCTGGATCTGCCTTTTGCGGGGGTGGACCTTTTTCATTCGTCAACCGATGACAGGTTGACAGAGAAGAAACCCTCCACTCAAACCCCAAAGTCCTTGGCCATCCTGACAAAACCCAGGTCAAAAATCCTTCCCTCAGTCTCAGGACAAGACAGAGTTCAAGTTGCACGCTTTCTCCGGCTTCAAGGGGTTCCCCGGTACAAGGAGGCCAGACAGGTTGCAATAACAGGAGGAAGCAGCCGAGGACATTGCGCTGGTTTTTCCGCTCCCCCTCCTCTGCTCCCACCTCTCAAGCAAAGAAGCACTGACGTCAGGGTGGGGGAACACAGGTTGCCTGGTGGGGGGCCTTTTGGCTCTGTTCCAGGACACCTGGACGCACCTTTTCAGCAACGCGTGGAGCCAATCCATAGTGTCCACAGGCTTCAGTTTTCCTCTTCCGTTGCCTCTACCATCCTCTCCTCTTCATCAAATCGGGTCCCTGGCTCTTTTACTTTTGGAGATGCAGGTGGTTACCAGACATTTGGTCGAAAACAATTGGTCGAAGATACAAATGGTCGAACCAATTTGGTCGAAAACCAAATGGTCGAATTTTTTTTATTTTTTATTTTCACCCCTTTTTTTTGGGGGGGGGGGTCCCCCCCAACCCCCTTTTTTTCTAAAAACCCATTTTTGTAAAAAACGAAAACCCGAAAAATAAATATATAATTAAAAAAAAATGTGACCATTTGGTTTTCGACCAAATTGCGTCGACCAAATGTCATTCGACCAGTTTCCAGTTTTAGGTCGACCAAATGTCTGGACACCATGCAGGTGATAGAACCGGTTACTCTTGTAGACAGGGCTTCAGTTACTATTCCAGGATTTTTGCGGTACCCAAAAACAACCTTTGTCTTTACCGCTGGAACGCTTCAAGATGATTACTCCTGCACACATAGTCGAGTCTCTGTGCAAGAGACTGGATGTGTTCCCTGGACCTCAAGGATGCGTACCTGCATGGACCCATCTATCGACCGCATCAGAAGTTTCTGTGGTTCACGATTATGTCGTACCACTTTCAGTTCAAGGTTCTGCCCTTCTGCATGAATTCGGCCCCTCGTGTCTTCAAAAAGTTAATGAACCCAGTGGCGGGCCTTCTTCGCCTGGAGGGTCATCATCTATACCCTTACTTGGACAACTGGCTGGTGAGGACGGGGTCACCCAAAGGGGTGGTATGCTCCTGCCAGAGATTGGTAGATATCCTTCATCAGCTGGGGTTTTCACTCAACCAGAGGAAATCTCAGTTATGCCCGTCTCAGGAACTGGTCTTCCTGGGGGTGCGTTGGAACACTACCGTTCAGCGGGTGTTCCCCACGCCCAAGAGGCTTATGTCCCTCCGCAAGGTGGTGGGACACTTTCTGGTCAACTCGACCACCTCAACATGGGGGTTCCCGGACATTCTGGGCCTGATGGCCTCCTGCGTGCTCACTGTACAGCACGCTCCCCTCCAGCGGAGGCACCTCCAGCTCTCCCTGGCAGCCAATTGGGATCAGGAGATGGGGTCTGTCGGACAGGATCCCAGTACCACCGCTCCTGCTGCCCGATCTTTGCTGGTGGCTGATTTGTCTCAGTAGGAACCCCCCTCACCCGACCGGAGCCTTCCTTGGTGGTGATGACGCACACCTCCCTCTCGGATTGGGGGGGGCTTTTCTGGAAGGGCTATGCAATTCATGGAGCATGGACCGGGGACAGGTCTGTTCTGGTCAGGACAGACAATTCTACTTCAATGTTTTACCTGAACAAGCACGGGGGCACCTGTTCCACCCACCTCTGCCTGGAGGAGGTTTTGATCTGGGAATGGGCCATGACGAAGGGTATTTGGATTTCAGCAGTCCACCTCAAGGGGGACAGCAATGCAGAAGCAAACCAGTTGAGTCGCTTGGGGTTCAACACCTACAAGTGGGAGTTGTACAACGACTCCTTGTTGCCCCTGTTCCAGCCTTGGGGGTTTGTGGACCTGGATTTGTCATCATCGCCCCAGAATGCCAAGTGCCCCCAGTTTGCTTCATGGGCAGGTCAGGGGTCACTGGGAGACAGCTTCCAGATTTGTTTGCATGGCTGCATGTGTTATGCGTTCCCGGCCACCACTCTGCTCCAACTAACCATCTGCAAGTTCCAGGCCTCCGTGGGTTGCAGCCTCATCCTGGTTGCTCCCCAGTGGCCTTCAAGACCCTGGTTTTTGGATCTGCTGCAGTTGTGCTCCCAGGGTCCTGTCACTTTTCCGATCCTCAGCAGGGGCTTTCTGATGCAGCAGGGCAGGGGAACATCAGGACTTGACCAAACTGGCCCCTTTGCGGCCTGGTTCCTGATCAGCTGAGGCTTCGGCATGCTAGATTTTGAGATGACAACTGGGACATCATTCAGCAGGCCAGGAGGCCCTCGATTCGGTCCCAGTATAACAGCAAATGGACTATGTTCTGCCATTGGGCTTGCAACAAGGATTTGGACCCTGTCGTCTGTCCTCTGGATGATGTACTGGCCTTTCTGGCACACCTGGCTCGATCTGGAGTTCTGGTGGATACTTGCTGCATATATTTTGCGGCCATTGGGGCTTACAAGAATTCCCCTGAGCATGTGTTTTCAGCAGCCAACCCAGTGGTTAAGGCCCACCTTAAGGGGTTGTTGAGGCTTTTTACTCCGGTCATAGGCGGCATCCGGTCTTGGACCTCAATGTGGTAGTTGCAGCTTTGTAATGCAAGCCTTTCGAGCCGATGGCCTCTGTGGGCTTATGCTTGGTGATGCTAAAGACTGTTTTATTGGTGGCTCTGACCTCTGCACGCAGAGTTTGTGAGCTGCATGTGTTCTCTTCGTGCAAACCCTTCACCACGTTTCACAATGATAAGGTCGTTGTTAGGCAGAAACATGTGCAGTTCCCTTAGGGAACACTGCAAAAGATTTAAGACTACAGGTGTTGGCAGTAAACCCACTTGGTAGCAATCTGCACCACCCAGATTTGCCTGGTAGCTGTGGCTGAGCAGTCCGACTTCCCTCAAGAAGAGTTAGGCAGTATGCAAAGTATGCTCAATAGGCACTCAGATACAACAATACAAGCAAACACTGACCAGAGCTTTGGTATCAAAGTATATAATTATTTATTTAAAAACACACGGTTTGAAACACTCCAGCACTCTTGTTGTAAAATATTCTAAACACAGTTACTATTATAATATATACACCCCTTTTTCCTTATCAGATAAGTCACAGTAAAACACCACTTATTTTCATACAGAGGTGAGTGCTTAACTAGATTGCACTCCAATAAGTTTGTGAGAAAGGGAGGGAAAAAGACAGAATATGGAAAGGTACCACACTCTAAGATTCAGGAACACTATTAGCAAGGCAGAAGAGCAAAAGTCACTGGTGAGCCAAAGTCCAAAGGCTGGGCCCACTCTTAGAGAGAGCAGAGCACAAATGCGCCCAAGATCACACAGTTACACTAGGCTTAGAAAGTGTTGCAGAGGGTTCAAAAAGAGTTTAAAGAGGCTTAGGTAAGTTTAGCCAGGGTGTCCCAGGCTAACCCAGGTTCGAAAGCTGGGGGCTAAATCTACCCCGAACAGTCGGTAGCAAGGGATGCCAGGCGGGACACGGTACCTTAAGTGGGAAGGATCCTCCAGCGGTGGCAGTTGTTCCTGGTAGTGGGTGCAAGTTGCGTCGTCGTCCAGGGGAAGAGAAGATCTCGACTTGGAAGAAAGATGAAGGTCGTTGCACTACCAGGGCAGAAACCAGCCGCGGAGTTTTCCGGTTAAGGGTGGTAAAACGTGGTGTCCCGGTTGCCGGGGTGCTTGGCACGGGCAAGGCGGCCACGAGGTACATCGGGAAAGCGAAAAGACGGTTAAACTGGTTATCCACACCAGTCAAAGGAAGAAGACTCTCCGGTGGGAGATCTCCTCTGTCGTTGGGAAAAGTGGTGAGGCAGTCCAGCAGGGCTCCACCGGTGGTGGTGTCGTGGCAGGTTGGCTCAGCTTCTCCCTCGTCGGATTCTTAGGTCCTCTGGCGACTTCTGAAGTTCCAGTCCCCAAAGCCCTGCTTTTATGCAGCAAACCCCCATTCACTCAGCCTAGCTGTCACTCAAACATGCTAAGTGGTGAGCTGGCCGGCTCACCACTTCGGCCATCAGGATGGAGTGCGTCCTGAGTTGCCTAGGCAACTCAGTCCAGGGTGCCTAAATTTCCCTCCACCTCTCTTAAGTACCCCAGACAGAGTGGCACCACTTTGGAGGGCTTCTGTGGAGAAGCCCGCCAAAAAGTGGAACAAAGGGCTCGACTTGGGTTGGAGTCACAGAAGAGAACACAAACGCCATTTTAGAATCTATTTTTGGCAAAAAATACCAACCGGAGAATTAATATTAATTAAATAAACCGGCGGTATGTTCGAGGCTACCGTAAATAATTAAATAAACATAGTAGCCTAAAACAATGGGAAATCCCATAGGAAAATATTTGTGGTTGAATATAAAAAGTAGTATCCACTGCCACCAGCCAAAACTCGATCAGGGGGGACGGAGACGTGCCCCCTCGACTAACAGACCCCGGGGCAATTGAATTGCCCCAGCCAGTACGTCCACAATATGATGGTACTGGTTCTGTTCAGAATTTAAGACTAGTAAAGTCAATGGTGACTTTACACGCCCTGGGAGACAGTAGTCAGTCCCAGGGTATGGAGTCTATATTGGGGGGTCACTATGACACCCCTGTGTTACTGCACGTAGGGTGCTGTGTAACACACATCACAAAAACACATGAAGCCCTATGGAGTAAAAGACCCCATAGCCCATTAAACACATCTAGATTCAAAGAAACACACTCAAATCATGCCCAAGAGTGAGGGTAAAAGAGTCTCACTCTTGGCATGAGAAAAAAAAAAAATCCAGCAAAGCTGCTGGAGGACTCACTAGGTTAGGAAATTCAGCCTAAACAGAGAATTCTCCCTAACAGTCGTCTTGTGCACTCACCAAACCTCTTGCTTGAGGCGGTCTCTCCGTTCCTTCTGAATCAAGAGATCTGCCTGCCGGTGGTGTTCCTGAACCAGCAGTCGTGGCAGAGAGGGCCCTACATTCCTTGGACCTAAAGAGGTTTCTCAAGTTTTATTTTAGACAAAATCCTTCAGGAAGTCTGAGGCATTGTTTGTGACTTTTGGGGACTCCTCCCCTGGCTCTCAGACTTCCAAGGCTTCCATCGCCTGTTGGATGGTTCAGGCCATTTCGGAGGCGTATACAGCCACGGGCAGACCAGTCCCTGGGGGGGATTCATGCCCATGCAGTCAGAGCTAAGGCCACAGCTTTCACATTTCAGAGACATGCTTCTTGGGATGTCTTCAGCAAGGCAGCTACATGGGCCACTCCTTTGGCCTTCTGTAAGCACTACTCGATGGACACTAGCTCCAGGCGCAATGCAGAGTTTGATCAGACGGTTCTGTACAACCTTTTCGCTTCATCGTAGATATGAGGCAGGCTGTTAGGGCTCCACCCTATGTTCTTGTTCGGTGGAATCACCTACAATGATGGAGGAAAGCGGATGGGACGTATGAGTAATTAAAGGTACTGACCGTAGTGACTAGAGTACTAGTCCCTTTTCCTCCATATGTCCCACCCACCTTACCCCGCTAGTATGCCAATGGCTAATAGGTAATACGTGTAGCCAGGTATATAACCGCCCGTTGTGTTCAAAGGGGACTGAGGTGAGACGCCGGAGGGCGGGGCCTCAGCGGGGCGTCCCCATGCCAGATGCCGTGCCCACATGTTCTATACTAAAGTTAATGGGGAAGCTCAATTTTTCGCTGTCAAAGGTTCTGGGACCGTCCCCATGTTAGGGGAAGCCCAAAAGGATGGAGGAAAGGAGACTAAGGAGTATGAGTACACTAGTCACTACAGTGAGTAACTTTAACTTTTCATCCATGAGCTAGGAACCAATTGGCTCTTTGGGGTCAGTGACTGTTGTGGCCTCGGTATATCTTGGGGCCCAAGTGGCATTGGGCCTTGTTGATGGAGTGGATTTGGAGGTCAAGAGCAACAGAGTTTGTGGGAAGGTCCTGGCCAGATTGACTAATGGTACATATTGTGCTGTTCAACTTTGTTGGGATACGGTGCCGACCTTCCTGTGTGGCAGTGACACTGCTCTTCTGACAGTGTATGAATGTACAAACCGCCCCTTTCACAGAAGGACATGTACTGAGGTACCCCAGAGATGTACCTGGTGACATCAAGGGGCAAAAGACAGGTCTATGTTGGAGAGGAGGTTATGTTGTAGGGAAGGTTATAGCACCATGCTCTGATGTTTTGGCTGGGTTAGAACTTCTTGTCTGTGGCGCATTCTACTGCGTATTTATTTGCCTTACCTAGGTCCTCTCTCTAGGCAGTTTGGTCAAATCTTTAGCTCTGACTATGAACAGTGAATGAGGCGACAGGTGAGTTATTGGCCCAGATGATCCAGCCAAGACAATGTAGGTAGAGGGGTGCTAATGTTGAAAGTTATGAAGTCCAGTTCTTGTGGCACCGAGCAGAGCTGCTCCATCTTGGATGGTCGTGGAGGTTGCTTACAAGGGGCTCTACACCTCATCTTTATACAGACAATCTTCTTCCGTACATGGACTAGTATCTGCAGTGGGGCCGTCATATGTTTCTAAATGGAGTGTGAGAATGCCTCCCAATTTAAAAAATTTCACCAGCCGCCAAGTCAGGGTTGATTGCTTTTTGTCATGCTTCTTTTGCAGGCATCTTGGTTGCAGAGGTCAAAGCATGCCCGGGCCAATTCTGCCCCTGGAAAACCCAGACAGCAAAGCTATTGCATGTTTATGGACACGTCTGTGTCCCTCACACACATATTCCTCAGAATGTCAGTCTGCAGGATTGTAATACTGAATTTAAAAAGAGTGCCCTTTTGGGCACACCTCTGGTGCACAGCTTTTGTGCCAGTCACCGGCCTGTTCCTGGGGGCCCCTACTGGGGCTGGCCAAGGCAGCCGATTTTCCTGCAGAATGATAGGCCCAGGGCAGAATGGGGAGGACAGGCATCATCCAAGGAAGTTAAAGCGACCAGGCTATCAGACAACATGCATCCTCTAGAAAAGCAGGCTAGTGAAGTGAACAGATTAGAGCTCATCCTGGGAAAAAGTCCAAAATACTGTGAATGAGGTAGGGTACAGTGAAATATGGAGGGAAGCGGCAGCATAAGGTTGGCATTCTTGCAGTAACTGTAACAACTTATGCAGAAAAACGTATCTGTAGTTCACCCATTTATCCAGTACATGCAATTACAACAATAGTTTCTCATTACAGACCCTCCCTTGGTGGTGTTTTTTGTGTGAAAACGTTGTTATGTCTCCCAACGAGGGCCAGAATGGTTGTGCTATCCTGAAAGCAATTCCTTACTTTGGCTATGAACACCTCTGCGTTATGCAACTTGTACTGACTGGAGGATGAAGTCTTTGAAACTTCCCTACAAAGTCTATCCCACAGTACTCTATCTATATCAACCTCTATGTTTTGCTCCCACTTAGTTCTAAGATTCCCCGATCCCATCGGAGCCCTGTACATTTCCGAGATTATTCCATTCATTTCAGTACCTTTTGTCTATGATTTTTTCAAAGGGGGTGAGGTGTCTCTGTATCTGTTCCCTTCATCGAGCTCCCGTTAACTCCCCCTTCAATTGAAGGTATGAGAAAACAGAGTTTACCAATGCCCAGGGCCTCCCCTAGGTCAGGTATATTGATGAAGCTACCCTCCCCCCAAAGCTGGCCAATCTGCTCCAGTCCCGCTTCGAACCATTTCTGGAAGCGTTCAGGGTCTGGTATAGCCTCCCTAACTCCAGGCACCCATTGATGACCTAGTGGGGAGGGCCATGTTGTAACACCTCTCATGTCTGTGCCTTGTCGCCAAATGTCCAATATAGATCCCACAATAGGATGCTCCCAAATTCTGCAAGGAAGCTTACTTCTCGGGTCCCACAGCCATTCCCTGACTGTGACCGGGCGCAACTGAAAGTTATCCAACAAAACCCATGGAAGATCCCTTTGGGCCCTAAAATGAGGTATAAGAAACCTAAGCTGGGCAGCTTTATAGTAATGTTTAATGTCAGGTAGGCCTACTCCTCCTTTTTCTTTGGGCAGGACCTGTACTTCCCTGGAAATCCTAGGTCTCTTCCCCTGCCAGAGAAACCTAGATAGGGAGCCCCTTATTTCCCTGAAGAATGAGTCTGGGATCTGAATGGAGAGCATCTGGAACAAATAACGGATCCTCGGGAGAGCAACAATTTTAACAGCATTGAGGCGCCTCAAACATGATATTGTTAATTTGCTCCATTTTTCCAGATCAATCTTAATTTTGGCCCTCAGAGGGGGAAGTTTGCCCCAGAACAATTCCCCTACGTCCCTTGGTACATTAACTCCCATGTATCTTAGTGTTTCCAGGTTGACCTGCAGACCCAGGGATGCAAATCTCTCAGCTTCCCCATCCATCTTCTTATCCAAAGGAAAGAGAACCGATTTTGCCCTATTAATCTTAAATCCTGACAAGGAGACGTATTGCTCAATCAATTGGATTGCCACTGGTATGGAAGTCAGGGGATTCCTTATGTGTAGGAGTATATCATCTGCATAAAGGGCAACTTTATAGATCTCATCTCCCACTGGCAATTCCTTTACGCAGGGTTCCACTCTAATCTTCTGGGTGAGAGGTTCAACCGAGAGGGCAAATGATGTCAGGGAGAGGGGGCAGCCCTGCCTGTTACCCCTTCCCAAACCAGACCACCAGGAGTACTCCCCATTTACCGCCACAAATGCCTTGGGGAGGAGTACACTGCCATAACTCCCCTGAGAAACCTTTCTCCAATACAGCACTTAATGAGCACTGCTCGGGAGAACCCCCACTCCACCTTATCAAATGCCTTTTCAGTGTCTACCGAGAGGAGGCAGTGGTCCCCCAAGAGCCCCTGGGCTTCAGGCATCAAGTGTAAGGGTTTCCACATTGTTTCAGCCCCCTGATGTCCCTTAATGAAACCCACTTGGTCTGGGTGAATCAGTCTTGGCACAGACCCCTCTAACCTGGCCGCTAGTACCCGGTGTAGATTTTGGCATCTATGTTAAGAAGGGAGATGGGGCGATACAAGCCTCATGGCCAGGGGTCCCTCCCCTCCTTGTGTATTACCGAGATAAGCGCTAGGGCGTAGGACTCCAGAGACTTACCAGTATTTAATATATCATTGAATAGTCCCATCAAAAATAGGAGTAGTACAGAGAGGAATGATTTGTAAAACCCTGCTAAGAAACAATCTTCCCCCGGACCCTTTCCCAACGGCAACCTCCCCACAGCCTTCTTGACTTCTTCTGTTATGGGGGCCTCTAGGATACCTGTTTCTTCCTCAGACAGTTTAGGTAGATGGATGTCTGCTAGGTATGTGTCTGTGTCGCCTTCCTGCGATTTGGACTCTGATTCGTAGAGCTTCTCATAAAAGGAAGCAAGGGCCTCTTGAATACCTTCTGACGAGGATTCATGTACTTTATCCATCCCTTCAATTTCAGTAACCCATCTTTCAGCCTGCTGCCCTCTTAGTCTAGCTGTCAGAAGTGCATCCGCCTTGTCCCCTTTCTCATAAAATTTCTGCTTCAGAAATTGCAGGCTGCAAGTTATTTTCCTTTCCTCCAGGAGCCTCAGTTCCCCCTTGCCTCCAAAATCCAGTCTTCCCGTCCCTCCGATGACTCATGCGCCCGCTTATCGAGTAGTATTATCTCCTCCCACAGCCTATTTTCAATTATTCCCTGCTCCTTCTTTTTCCTAGCCCCCTCCTTGATCAGAATCCCCCTCCAAGTGGCCTTCCCCGCTTCCCATACAAATCTTTTCTCCACCTCACCTGTGTGATTAGTGTGAAAATATTCCTCAATTTCCTTAGTCATTTTCAAAAGACATATAGGTTCCCTCCGTAGGGACTTATTACACCTCCACCTCAAGCCCTTGGGGGCACATTCCCACCCAACCCAAATCGACCATTAACATATTGTGGTCCGACCAGGAGATAGGGTGAATCTCTGAGCTCTGTGCATCCTCCCACAGGTTCCTCGAAATATACATGCAATCAATCCTTGTAAAGTTTGCATGGGGGAGCGAGTAGAAGGTGTTCTCCCTTTCCTGCTGGTGGAAATGCAGCCATATGTCCTCCCACCCATAAATTTCCATTGTATCCTTGATCTCCCTGTATCCAGCCCTTGGCACTTCTTGTTCGTTGGCAACCGACACCTGCCTATCTGAATTGACATTAGCCCAGATATTAAAGTCTCCTCCCAGAATGAGGTGTCCTGAGCTCTCGAGCATTATTTTTGAAAGGGTGCACTTCAGGATTCTTAGTTGTCCCTGGTTTGGTGTGTAGATTGTGGCGAGTGTAAGGCGCACTGTCGAGGGGATTGGGTCCTCCGACGTATTCCATATCTATGACAGGTAATGTCCACAGCTGTGCTGCTTCGGAAAATCTTTGGCGTCTGCGTCCTGCGTCGATGTCGTCGATGCGCCGTCCCCGAGAACCTCCTCCGACGGCCGACGTCACCCGATGTGATAAGTAGGACGCACGACGCCCACAGCCTCAGTTCCGTTTTTTCTGCGAACATGTTCGCTTCGTGAATCTCGGTATGCCTCGACTCGTTGGAGTTTGCTGTTTTCAATTCTCGGTTCGTTGAACCTGTTCGGTTTGTTGTGAAGACCTGTTCTGGCGATGTCTTTCTCATCTTCAACCCCGCGTCCGGGCTTCAAGAACTGCGGGGACTGTGGATCCAAGATGTCGGTCACGGACTCGCACGACGCCTGCCTCTGGTGCCTCAAGGAGGCCCATGATACGGACGACTGTGTTGACTGCCAGTCGCTCACGGGGAAAAGGCCTTGCGGGAACGCAAGAAGAAGCTGTCGGTAGGCCGGGTGTCTAAGCCCCGGAAGTCTCTCCGCGTCATCGTCGGAAGTCCGGTGGGTCTCCTTCCAGGAGTCGGTCTCGCCACTTCTCCACCACTTCGAGGCATTCCCGGAAGCGCCGGCATAGGTCGCCTTCGCCGTCCTCTTCCGAGGATTCCGCCCGTCGGCGAGTCGCTTATCCCTCCGTGCAAGCGACACCGGAGGAATGGGCTTCCTTCGGGAAGCAGATGCCAGCGATTCTTGAATCACAGGGCACCGGTCCGTCCGCGCCTCCGTGTGGGGTCGGTCGGCACCGGTCGAGAGACACCGCCCGTACGCCTTCGGGCTCGGTTGGTCAGCACGGCTCGCGGGAGAGGTCCCGCTCGGACAAGGGTAGCCGTTCCCGCCATGCCCGTTCCCATTCCAGGTCACGGTCCTCGACGCGCTCGAGACCGCGTGATCCTGTGCCGTCTTCGAAGAAGACGTCGACGCCTGTGGTGCCGAGGTCGTCGATGATTTCTCTCGAGGCTCCGCCTCCGAGGGGGTCGTCGACGCCGTCGGCGCCTAGGTCGTCGAGAGACACGCTCGGAGCTCTGGCTTCGAGGTCTGTGTCGACGCCGCCGATGCTGGCGGCGCTGCAGCTGACGTCGACGCCGACGCCTTTTCTGTTGACGCCGGCGTCGACTCATTCGGTGCCCTCGACGCCTTTCGAGGCGGTGGTGTCGGAGGGGCCCCGTGGCACGGGGTATGCCCCTAGAAAGGCTATTGCTAAGGTCAGGCACTGCTTTGGTCCACAGAGGTCTTCCTCTCCCCGCCTGGAGTACATTTCAGAGGGTGATGAAGGCTCTAATGGGGGCATGGTTCCGGTTCCGGTTCCAGATGACCTTATCTCGGGCCATAGCCAGTTTGATGATCTGCGGCAGTCTCTGCATGATGCCAGTGGACTGGACACCTCTCCGGAGGTGGAGTTTTGTAGGCCGGATCCTGGCACTCATGCCGATTCTTCATATGGGCGCCTTATGTCTCGGGTCACCGAGTACTTGGGTTGGTCAGCTCCCCTAGGGGAGTTCGTTCAGGATGATCTCACGGACATCCTTGATCTCGGTCCCCCCACTGACCCGGTTTTACCTTTTCATATGGCTCTGCAGAGAAGGGTGGCGGCGGCTTGGACTGCTCCGGAGAGTCTCCCGGCAGTGGGCAAGTCTTTGTCGCGAAAATACCATCCAGCCAGTCGCGACCCCTGCTACTTGTCTAGGCACCCCACTCCGGAGAGTTTGGTGGTGCAGGCGGCTACGGCCCTGGCAAAGCAGGCGTTGTATCCTACCATCCCTCCGGATAGGGACGACAAACGTTTTGACGGCTGGGCGAAGAAAGTGTTTTCTTCTGGGGGTATGGCGCTTCAGGCGGCCAACTCCATATGTGCCTTGTCTCGTTTCACACACACTCTGTGGAACTGTGTTGCATTAGCGGCTGAACATATTCCCGAAGGGGACGAACCGGATGGTTTCCTTGCTATGGTTCAGGATGGCAAGGATGCTATGTGTGAGGCCGTTCAGTCGGGTTTGGACTTGGCGGATTGTGTCAGCCAGTCCAAGGCGGCGAGCACCGTAATGCGCAGGTTTGCGTGGTTGCGGAAGTCTGGGTTCACTCCTGATGTGCAGCCCCGGCTCCTCCACATGCCTTTTGACGGTGAACACCTTTTTGGCAGCAAGGCTGACGAGAGCCTTGAGAGGTTGCAGACCTCCAAAGCTGCAGCGAAGTCATTGGGCGCTGCAGTTCGCCAACCTCTGCCATTTTTGTCCTAGGGAACAGCAATGGAGGGGAGGTTCCTTTCGCTATTACTCGTCCTTCAGTAAAGCGAGGGGAGCTAGCAGTCAAAGAGGCCATCGTAAGAGTGCCAGAGGTGGAAATAAAGGTACTCGAGGTGCCACGGCCGCTCGGGCAGTTGCCTCTTTACCCTCAGGCAACGCCGCAGCCGCTACCAATCCGTCATGAGGCCAGGTCCCATGGTTCGCCGGTTGGGGAAAGGCTGGCGCAGCATCTTGTAGAGTGGCAAGCCATTACTTCGGATGTGTGGGTTCTGGAGATCATAACCCACGGCTACTGTCTTCCTTTTTGGCTGAGGCCTCACGGCAATCCACCAGGGAACCTCTCTTTGAAGTGTCCGGATCTGCTCCTTGCGCAGGAAATTCAAGCCCTGCTGGAGAAAGGCGCCATAGAACTGGTGCCTGTAGCGGAGAGGAACAAGGGATGGTATTCCCCTTATTTTTTGATTTCAAAGAAAGACGGGGGATTGAGACCCATCATGGACTTCCGTGGTTTGAACAAACTCCTCAGGAAGGACAAGTTCAAGATGGTGACTCTTTCTCAAGTCCTCCAGGCCCTTCAACTTCAGGACTGGTTGGTGTCTCTCGACCTCAAGGATGCTTACTTCCATGTGCCAATCCATCCCAAGCATAAGAAGTACCTGAGGTTTGCGGTTGGCGACTCGCACTTTCAGTCCTGCCGTCCGGATTGACCTCCGCCCCAAGGGTTTTCACCAAGCTCATGGTGGTGGTGGCAGCGCATCTCAGGAAAGGGGGGATTCACGTCTACCCCTACCTGGCCGATTGGTTGATCAGGGGGAGCTCTCCCGAGCAAGTCCTGGATCATCTGTCCGTCACCTGCCACTCCCTTCACAGGCTGGGCTTCTCCCTCTATTTAAAGAAGTCCTATTTGACACCAACGCAGCGGCATCGGAGCAGTGCTCGACACGTCCCTGGGGCAGTGTTTTCCTCCTCAGATGAGGGCTCTTCACATTCAGCAGATGGTGCACAAGTTTGTTTGCCCGGGATCTCCCAGCGTCCGAGTTCTTGAGACTGCTCGGCCTCATGGCATCCTGCATTCTTCTGGTGCCAGAGGCTCGTCTGCGGATGAGATCTTTGCAGTGGGCACTCAAGCTCCAGTGGTCTCAGACCTCCGATAGGCTGTCGGACCCTGTTCAGGTGCCGCCCTCGGTGGTCCGGGACCTTCTGTGGTGGGCCGTTGAGGGCAATCTGATGAAGGGGTCCCCATTTTGGCTGCCCTGGCCGGAGGTGACGATCATGACGGACGCATCCCTCACGGGATGGGGAGCTCATGTCAACGAGTTGACAGTCAGCAGTCGTTGGTCTCCGTCGGAGTCCAGACTCCATATCAATCTGTTGGAGCTGAGGGCCGTGAGGCTAGCCCTGAAGGCTTTTCTGCCGACTGTGCGCGGAAAGAGTGTCCTGATTCTAACGGATAACACGGTGGCCATGCACTACCTCAACAAAAAGGGGGAGGGGCAGGGTCACTTCCGCTGTGCAAGGAGGCGATGCAGCTCGAATTCTGGACCAGCCAGCTGGAAGTTTTGATCTCGGCTGTACATCTGGCAAGGGACGACAACGAGACGGCGGACACTCTGAACAGGCAGAGCTCGATCTCTCACGAGTGGGAGCTGGCTCAGGAGATTCTCCTCGAGATCTTCACCCTTTGGGGGACCCCCCAAGTGGATCTCTTCGCCTCCAGTGTCAACCGGAAGTGCGAAAGGTTTTGCTCGTGGGAATTTCCTCCAAAAGGAGCCTTAGGAGATGCGTTCGTGGTGGAGTGGTCATTCCCACTGCTGTACGTGTTTCCTCCAGTCCCCGTCATCCCGCAAGTGCTGCGGAGGTTCGGTTCCCGGATGATCCTCATTGCTCCGGCGTGGGCCCGGAGGACGTGGTACCCGGACCTTCTAGACTTGTCCATCTGCCCTCCACGTCGTCTCCCTACCGAGACGATCTGCTCTCACGGGAGGGGGGGGTCAGGTTCTCCATCCAGAGGTCGGTTCCCTCAATCGTCACGATTGGCTTCTGAAAGGTTGAGGTATAAGGATTGGGACCTTCCTGAAGACGTGATGGAGGTGTTGCTCTCGGCCAGGCGGCCGGCAACAAATTCTCTGCACTGTTGCCGTTGGAGAAAGTTCTGCGACTGGTGCAGAGTTGAGAATGTGGATCCTTTTGATTGTGACATTCCCATGGTTCTGTCTTTTTTGCTTTCTTTGGCCCACAGGGGCTTGCAAGTGGGGACCATTAAAGGTTACCTGGCGGCGCTGTCCATCTTTAAGCGCTCGTCTGAAGAGTGTTCCTATTTTAAGATTCCTTTGATTTCGCAGTTTTTGAAAGGGCTCACTAATGTGTTCCCTCCGTCACCTTTTTTGGTGCCCAGTTGGGATCTGAACCTTGTTCTTAAGTTTCTTATGGGTGCTCCGTTTGAGCCTTTACATTCTTGCCCTTTGAGGCTGTTGACTCTGAAAACTGTGTTTTTGGTTGCGGTTACTTCCGCTCGCAGAGTGAGTGAGTTACAGGCACTTTCAGTTAAGCCACCCTTCACCATGTTTCAGAAGGACAGGGTTGTCCTTAGAGTTCGTCCTTCTTTTCTTCCGAAGGTTGTTTCGGAATTTCATTTGAGCCAGAAGGTTGTTCTTCTGGCGTTCTATCCTCCTCCACATCCTGGTAAGGAAGAGGAGAGGCTCCATAGGCTTGATCCTAGGAGAGCGTTGAGCTTTTATATTTCGCGCATGTCCCGGGTCAGAGTGGACAATCAACTTTTCATTGGTTACACTGGAAAGCGTTTGGGACAAGCTATGACGAAACAGACTTTGTCTCGTTGCATTATTTTAGCTACCTCCGAGTGTTACCGCTTGGCGGGTAAGGACCCTCCAGCTGGCTTGCGGGCCCATTCTACCAGGGGAGTGGCTGCGTCTACTGCCCTGCAGAGGGGAGTTCCTATTCGTCACATCTGTGATGCAGCCACCTGGGCTTCAGTACATACTTTTGTACGTCACTACTCCCTCGATTCCATCAGAGGGCAAGATCTGGCCTTTGGCAAGGCAGTTCTCTATTGCGCAATTTGATTGGGCATGCTAAAATTATATTCTAAATTTCCCACCTCCTTGCTTGGTACTGCTTTGGGAGTCTGTCATAGATGTGGAATACGTCGGAGGACCCAATCCCCTCGAAGAACAAGTTACTTTCTTACCTGGTAATGTTCTTTCGATGGGATGGTCCGACGACGTATTCCATATCGCTCCCTCCCTGCCTTCTCCGCTGCAGAATTTCTTTTGCGATTGCAGCTTGCGTTCCGCAAGGCCTTGTGTGTCTGACTGGCAGAAAACTGGTGGCACACGTTCTGGGAAAAAACTATAACTGAGGCTGTGGGCATCGTGCGTCCTACTTATCACATCGGGTGATGTCGGCCGTCGGAGGAGGTCCTTGGGGACGGCGCATCGACGCAGGACGCAGACGCCAAAGATTTTCCGAAGCAGCACAGCTGTGGACATTACCTGTCATAGATATGGAATACGTCGTCGGACCATCCCATCGAAAGAACGTTACCAGGTAAGAAAGTAGCTTGTTCTTCTTAATCGTTCCTGAGACCAGGAGGGCCCTTCCCTTCCACATCAGACCAGATCTTAGAGACCTCCACCTTAAGTTCTCTGCTTATTAAGATACCCACCCCTGGTTTCCTTAGAGGACCAGATCCCCAATATTCTTGGCCAACCAATCTACACAGGATCCTTCATTCTTCTCCCTTAATAAATCTAGTCTACTGTGTTGAGGAGTTCATCCCCTTAACATTGAAGGTGCCAAACATCAGGCAGTAAGCCCGTGCCCCTCCCAGTGCCACTGCCATCATACAACCCAACTACTGGAGCACCCTCCTTGCCACCTGGTGAGCCTCCATGTGCCAATTTGAACATCTTCAAAGAAGGATAACCCAAAAGAAGCAGACCTGTACCAAGGCCCCCATTCCTTCCCCTCGTAACCCCTCCCAATTCTCCAAAGGCCCTCAGATCTCCCCAGTTAGCATCACTAGGTTGACACCGGGATCCCACGCCTGTACCGGGACCCTTTCTCGTTCAACCACTTTGTGAGGGGTAAGCACATTTTCCTTTTTGCCAGGGTCAAGGAGGACAGGTCTTGAAAGATAGTTACTCTAGCCGTACCGTGCATTACCAGGCCTTTCTTCTTTGCTTTCTCCAGAATTTTGAGCTTGTCTGCGTAGTTGTGGAAGTGGGCTAGGACCAACTTTGGTCCTCTTGCCGAACCTCCAGCTCTATGGATCCTCTCAATTTTCACTTCATCAATGGAGTCGTCCTGAAAGATAAGTTTCGTGACTTCATGTAAGCTTTTTCTCAAGTCCAACTCTGATTCCTCATCTCTCTATGGGATTCCAAAAAGTCTCAGATTATTCAGTCTTTCACGGTTTTCGAGGTCGTCCATTTTCAATATGACCTTGGCCTCCCTACTCTACATTTCAGACATTCGCACATCCATTTGGGTCTCCAGGGTGTCCAGGAAGGATTGATTGTGCTCCACTTCCTTCAATCTATCTTCCATTTTGTCGATTCTATGGGTAATTCTATCCACCCTTCCTCCAATGTCGGCCCTCATGTTTCCGATCTCTTCCATAGGTGCTGATATGTCTTTTTTGGTTGCTGCGGTCTCATCTCCCCAGAAAACATATCGCACCGTGGGCCGGGCCCTGCGCTGGTCTTCCTTGGTACGTATTCAAAACAGGCTAATTTCGACCTCCCATCCATGTGCCAACAGGAATAGCCATGCATACCCGGGTTTATGTGTGGTGGTCCGACCACAGACTTCCACGACTTCCCCTTTGTATTGGAGAGGCCTTTATGTCCCTTTCTCGCCTCCTGGGCAGATAGCTATTGAGAGTCTCTTGGATATCTGTTATGCTTACTTGTTTGTGTCTCTTGAGCTCCAGGAGAGATGGCCTCTTCTACAGGGCCCATTGATAACGCAAGGTCGACTCGTGGCTGGTGTGGAGCCACCCAGTGACCAATACCACATTCAAATTAGCAGACCCCCCTAGCATACATTTTTTTCAACAGGCAAGTGGCCTCCCAGCCCTGCCGATGGGGCTCTCTCTGCTGCCAAAACAGCTCCAATCTGTACGGAAAATGCTGCGCCCCTAGAATCCTATGAGGCCTTAGCTTCCTCCTTTCCAAAGAGGGCAGGGAGGCAGGCACACGCCCCTGGGTATGGGGCCCACAGCTCCTCGCCCCACTGGTGTCACCACTGCTCTTCCTCCCTCTCCGGTGATGAGGAAGGCCCCAACGGTGTGCTGCCTCCTGTGGGCCTTCCTGGCACCAAGGCGGGACTGTCCCGCTGCCTCTGCCCTCGGGGAGGTGAGGAGGGAAGGTGGTGGGGTGGAATCTCCATGTTGGCTTTTGCTTCTATGGGCTGAGAGCCCTAGGTCTCCAGCCATAGCCCGGGGGACTGGATCAGGCATGCCACGCCCACCGGGCTGCGTGCAGAAGTGAGGCCAGCAGCTCTCCTTTGCCTTGCCCCCCCTTCACCCTCCTCAACTCCCCAGGGAAGCCTCAGGTCACGGCAGGGAAGATCAATTGAGGCCGGGTGCCGGCCCAGCACCAAAGTTAAAGTTGATTGCCGCCCACACTCCTTTGGGGGTCCTTGCCCACCTCTCCCAAAGTGGAAGGGCCCTGGTGAGCATCTGGGCGGGGGCACTCACCTCCAGACACTGCCTCCCAGCCAAGGCCCGACCCAGCAGAAAGGCTGCCGACCGTTCCTTCTTCGGGTCCCTCGGGTGGGGTGAATCACTTTTGTTTTCTCCCTCCGATGTTGCTGGGTCAAGCTCTGTCCTCCCTTGACCGATTTACACCGTTGTTGGATCGGGAGGAGCAGGGGGGCCTTCACTGCTCCAGTGTCCGCGGGTCACCTGCACAGGGGGGGGGCAAAATCAGGGTCTCTCACCACTTTTCAGGACCATCACGGGAGAGCGGAGCGCTCAGAGGACCTTCATCCGTGTGCCCCATGGTGCCAACCTCTAACCAGATATTTTTGCAAAAGCAGTGTCAGTATTTGTCCATCTACCCATTAGACACACATGTTCTTGCTGTCTGATCTATGTGCTATGTTTAACATCTTACTGTATGTCACCACATTCATTTTATGATGAGCAGGAGTGTAACCATATTGAAGAAGGTGATGGGGCATGTTGGGAAAGATTTCTCTTCCCTCCTTAGTTTCTGTGAACCCCCAATCTTTGTGATTTGTTTTTCAATCTGTTATGACAGATAGTAAAGCCTCCAGCTTCACTTCCCTTGCCTTTTGCTAATTTGTTATTGGGAAACTAATCAGTCCTTCAGACTCTCAGTACTGGGAAATCTTTCCCTTTTATCTTTTTGTAACTTTTGAACATTGCACATAGCATCATATAATGCAGTGCAATGGGGGTACTTTTGTATCAACCAAGCCTTCTGCACATGGGATTTTGGTTACTTCTATATTGCCTAAAGACAAGCTGATGGCAGCAATTAGATTGTTACCATTTTTGTCTTGTTTATAGTGTGTACATTTGCGTTTACACTGTATGGCTACTAAACGTGGCTCGTGCCCTAAAATGGCCATGCCACAAGATGTTTGCTTGTTTGACCTTCTTACTGCCTTACCAGGCCAGGACATCCTTTATAAGGTCATTCACTTGTCTGTGAAAGCTGCAGCTTTCGCAAGCTAGTGATGCCTTTGTATGTGTGTTGCCCAGAAAGTGGTTGGAGCTATCTGGTCCCACTCCATGTCTGTGGTGCCAGAGAGTCTAGTTGTGGGGCATGGGTGAAACCAATAGTTGTCCCCGATTGGACATCTACTGGCTGTTTGAATGATCATTGGTGGGTTTAGACTTGCTTGATAGAAAGAGGAATGCTACATCCATCTCTTCAGATCAACGTTGCAGCCAAGAATCCCTCATAGGACTGCCCACTGAAGATCTGAATAAGACTCCCGAAGAGGCTTGCATCCCTTCCTGCGTCTGCCCCGTTGAAGCCTTTTGGACTACCTGATATGTGAAGTCCATGTGCAGTGCTTCAACCCCTGGACTGGTGGGACCAACCAATCTCGCCATGTTTTTCATGTATCCAGCCGTTCTGCACTTTCGGAAGTGTCCCTGGACCACCCATTGGACTTCCAGCTCTCCAGTGAGCTACCTCGCTAGAACTGTTGCGATTCTGCATTTGTATCCAGAACTTTGGTGGTCGCCAGCTTGTGGTATAAGCCACCTTCCTGACGAATTTCAGCATCAAGGGATCTTGTCCTGAAAGGACTTCTACAACTGGATGGACGAATTGCGCTGGGTGTCACTGGAACTCGCCTTGCCCCGCCCTGTGAAGTGTCCTGAAGAGGCTGCATAGGTGAAGCTTGCATTTCTCCATCGCCAGGGGTTGCACTCTGCCCCTGGACCCGACTGGAAGAAACCTCGCACCCTCAGCTCCTGGGCACCTTTCACCGGAACCAACGGCCAGGAATCAAACCTCAATCAAAGTCCTCCCACCCCCAAAGTTAACCCATCCAGTCACCTGTGCAAATCGAAGTCAGGGGGGTGAGTAAACGCAAAGCATTTGTCTCCCCTGTCCTCCGTAGGATAACATTGAGAATAAGTCTCTTTGTATCCCTCCATTCCACTGCTTTTTGGTCGTCAAACCCAAGTAGTAAAACCTGAAAGATAAGAACACAATTTACTTACCTGGTAACTTTGTTGCATCTCTTCTTTTGAACAATCACCAACACATGGAACTTACCTGCAATGGACACATTCTGGGGGGAAGCATTGTTACTTTTGGGCACTGGGCCCCACTCTTAAGGATTGGACTTGATGGTAGAGAATATTACTAATGGCTTGGTTCCATCTTTACTGCATCACTTTACTTACCTCCTTTGTTGATTTAAGTGTTTTAATGCATTTTAAGAACCTATGCTGACTGTGGGACTCATTACAAGTCTACCGGTCCGGAAATAAGGGTGCAGGTAGCAAGGCACCAGCACCCTTTCCGGTAAAGCAGACTACAACTATACTCTCTGGGGCCTCTACACCCGGCAGGTCTGTCCTGCCGGGCGCAACGGCCCAGAAAGCAGAGTTGTCACAGAAGCACCGTCACCATTAGCTACAGTGCCGTTATTTCCGAGTCCCCATTCCCCTAGAGTCCGATGGGACTCCACGGGAATGGGAACTGACATTTTCCACTGCCTGACTTCCCAGTGTTACGGGGTTGGCAACCTGCCGATGCGCCAACCTTGTAATGAGGCCCTGTATAAGTTTGTTATTGGGTGTTGTGCGACATTATCACTTGCTTGTTTAATTTGTGTGTGTTTATGGCCTAGAATAAATACTGTATTTTTATAAATTCCTGTCTAAATTGAATTATTGTGTGCTTCACTGTATGGACTCATTATGGACCTCTAACCCCACGCTCACTCTCCTGAGAATTGCCTTGACTGCTCTCTGTTGCTACCTTGACTGAGTTTTGGCTAACCTCTGTGTCCTCTTGTTCACTGTAACTATGGTGGCCTCCTAATATTTGCCCACCAGACCAGAGTCTAGAAATCCATATTAACAAGGCCATTCCACCATTTCCAAGCATGTGACGCTGCATGTAATTTACAGCATTCAGTGTTGCTGTAGCAAAGTGTTTGTGGATGAAACAACTAGGAAGGTTAAAGGAGTAGTACCTAAACAAAAGTCTGCTATCTAAGCTAACTACCAAAATCAAACGCTGCTGGACATTTTCCTTGACGACCGTCATTCAGTCCATGCAAAATTGCAATTCTCGAACATATAAAAAACCCATCGCAGATGGACGGGATCCTGAAATGAAGGTAAAACAGAGAAACCTTTTTGATCTACTTTTTGCAGTCATTACATCTGCATGGATGCATCAAGCTTAACTGTATTTCTATGGTACAATTTTAATTATTTAGACACATTATTAAGAAAGCAGAAGGGGTCAGTATCAGCAATTATTCTACAGCTGCATATGGTTGAATGTTGTATAGAAATAAAAAGCATCATTCTTTGACATAATTAAAGGCCTACATAAACATATACAATGAACATTTGTGTATCAACGGGACAATTATGATTTATTCAAATACATTTATTAAGCATACGAAAACATGCATACAAAGACCAATAAAAACATTGATGGAGCAAAATCATCAACCCATACTATTTGAAAATGTATGCATAGCCTATTAAAAACTAGTTAGAAGACCAAAATATTTGTGAACAGTCATAAACGAAAAACACTTCATCCTTATATTAAGATTCCTGAATAATACATTTACTCATAAAAATAATTCTTATGGATTCTTTTCTCCCATGGATTCCTCTTCTAATATTTGTCTTCATTGCAGCTGATCTTCGCAGACTTTACGCTACCAGGGTGCGCAGAGTGGCTCTGTTAGTTCCACACTATGTCCCGATGCATGCTGGACAGTATATATTGAAGCGCTGCACCACATGACCTCAGCTACTTTTTACCGTGCATGCTGTTTGCTTCTGGGACACTGCTAAATCTGTTTCGTGAAAATCCCTACTCCCAGGAAAGCTTCAGACTTCAAGCCCTGCGTGGACTGCGGTCGACACATTCCAGTTTCCGATTCACCACAGGATCTGTCTATACAATTTGGGAGAGGAGCACTATCCTCAAGAGTGCGGGTCGTGTCAGTTGGTGCATCCCAAGGCTCTCTGGGAATGTGCAAAGCTATTCACTTATTTCCACAAGGAAAAAGATGACCAGCAATCTCATTGGAGGTCGCAGGGCACAGATCAGAGGTCAGAAGACTGGTGTGTGGCCCAAAAGGAGAAAAAGCACAGCAAGAGGACATGTTCCCCAAACAGTTCCTCTCTGTGCCTCTCTTCTTCCTCTTTGAAGAAGATGAGTAATGTCTCCAGGGGCTCCCACAAAGCAGCTCTGCATGTAGCATTTCCTACCCAATTTTGCACCATGGTGGAATGGGAGGCTTTCAGGGTGAAGATCCGTGATATCTTCGCTGAGGCCACAGCGCTGGTATTGCCATCAGGGCACACTACACTTGAAAAGCTCGCAGGAACCCTGCAAAGCAGCACAACCGCACACTGAAGGGCTTGGCCCCAGATCTTATGGGCAAAATCCTGCATCCTTGGTTGTCGAGCGATCTGCGCTGGCCCCCTCTGTCTCGGCTTCATTAGCACCAACTGCATCAGAGCTCTGCTGGAGTATGCCACAAGAAGTCCCAGGTTTCGCCGCCCTAATCCCTTCTGTTTATTGGGGCGGTCTTGGACACTTGAATGGACAGAGCTTTTCCACCATAGTATTGCATGGTGACCATCAACCTTCCTGCGCTTGTTGTGTCTCTTGGCCTCCTGCATTCTGGTGCATCCAAAGGCACGACTGTGCATGAAGTCACTCCAGTGGCTCTTCTGTTGTATTTGTATTTTGTATTTATTCAGTTTTATATAGCGCTTAACGCAAAGCGCTTTACAAAAGGACAACAAGAATTACAATGAGCAATACATAACATTTGAATCAAGTACCAGAAAACAGTTTAAGGAACAATTTACATATGTGATGTGGTTAAGCATGAAAGGAGAAGAACCACAGTGAGAGAAGCTGTAGGAGGTGTGGGAAGTGTAAAAGATCAAGGTGAGGGGGGAAGTAAAGGTGTTAAGGAGGTGAATGGAAAAGATAGGATTTTAGAGAAGTGCAGAAGGCAGAATGGGAGGAAATAGAGCTAATGGGGAGAGAGAGGAAGTTTCAGTGGAAGGGAGCAAGGAGTTGGAAGGAGAGGAAGCGGGATGGGGCACAGGGAGGAGTGGGAGAAGTGAGTAGGAAGAGATCAGCAGAGCGGAGTGGGCGGGAGGGAGCATAGAAAGTGAGGAGAGAGGAGAGGTAAGGTGGAGCAAGACCATAGAGGGATTCAAAGACGAGAAAGAGGAAATTGAATTTGGGCTGGGAATGAAAGGGGAGCCAGTCTAGTGAAGAGAGGGAAGAGGAGATGGAATCATGAGGTGAGAGGAGGCAGAGAGAGCAGATGGCAGAGTGGTAGACAGATTTTAGGGGGGGTAAGGTAAGAGGAGGGGAGTCTGAAGAAGAGAGTGGAGCAGTAGAAGAGTCTGGAGAAGATGAGGGAGGTGATTAAAAGCTTAGCCACATGGAAGGTTAGGAAGGATCGAATTTTATGGATGTTGTAAAGGTAAAAGCGACAGGATCTGGCAGTAAGAGAAATGTGGTGAGAGAGATAAGGGTCAATGTGAAGACCAAGGTTACGGACATGGGGTTAAAAGGGGAGTTGGGAAGAGAGAAAGAAAAGAGAATGAAAGAGAAAATGGAGGAGGAGGAAGAGTATTGGCAGGGAAGAATAGGACTTCAGTTTTGTCTGTATTTAGTGAGATGACATCCAAGGTTTAATAGCGGAAAGGCAGGAGGAAAGCTTAAGATGGATGGCAGGGTTGAAGGAGGAGAAGGAGAGAAAAAGCTGGGTATTGTCTGCATAGAAATGGTGTGAGACACCAAAGGAGGAGATGATAGGGGCTAAGCAGGAAGTGTAGAGAGAGAAAAGAAAGCGGCCAAATACAGAACCTTGGGGGATGATGTGGCTGAGAGGAAAGGTGGGGGAGGCGCAGCCACCCCAGGAAACTGCAAAGGTGCGGTTAGAAAGATAAGAGGAGAACCAATTGAGGCCCAAGGATGAGAGAGAATTGAGGAGAGGGTGATCGACAGTATCAAAGCCTTCAGAAAGGTCAAGGAGGATGAGAATGGAGCAGTGCTTAGAGTAGCGGGCAGAAAGGAGAGAGTTGAGAACAGAGATGAGAGCAGTTTCTGTGGAGTGGTGTGGGCGGAAGCCAGATTGGGTAAGGGGGAGGAGAGAAAGTTTGGAAACGAAGGAAGAGAGTTGAGAATAGACAATACGTTCAAGAACTTTAGAGAGAAAGGGTAGGAGGGAGATAGGGCGATAGTTGGATGCCAGGTGGGGATTAGCTGAATGTTTTTTGAGGATGGGAATAATTGTCGCATGTTTGAAAGAAAGAGGAAAGGTGGAAGTGGAGGGACAGGGGTTGAAAAAGGAGGTAAGAGGGGGTAAAAGGAGGAGTAGATTTTAGGAATAAGGGAGGTAGGAATGGGGTAGGAATGGGGTCAGAGGGGGAAGGATGAGTTTTAGATAAGAGGAGGGAAACTTCAGACTGAGAACAGAAGTGAAGGAGGACAAGGTAGAGGGTGGGGGGTGGAGGAGAGGGGGAGGTGAAGGGGGAGAGTAAGAAGGGGATGGGAAGATATTTTGGTGGAGGTTGAGGACTTTGTTGGAGAAGAAAGTAGAAAGAGTGGTAGCAGATAGAGGAGAGGAAATGGAATGATCAAAGGTAGGGGGAGCGAGAAGACTAGTTAAGGTTTGAAAGATGCGGCAAGGGTGAGCGGATTGAGAGTGGAGAATGTCAGAGAAGTAAAATCGTTTAGCGGAGTTAAGGTAAGAGTCATAGAGGGTATGATAGAAAAAGTAGGTAGAAAGGTTAGAAGGGGAGGGGTGTTTAAGCCAGCGTCGTTCAAGGCATCTGAGAAGGCGACACATGGAGGAATGGTGAGCAGAGAGCCAAGGTTGAGCGGGCTTGCTAGAAGGGCGGAACAAGGAGAGAGGGTAAAGAAGATCAAGAGTAGATGTGAGTGTAGAGGTTAAGGTGGAAGAGGCCTCATCGGCCGAGAGAGAAGAGAAGTGGGATAGAGGGGGATGGAAAGAGGAGCACGAGGCGAGGAAAAGAGAAGGGTCAAAGTTACGCAGGTCGTGTCGATAAAAGGAAGTGGAGGATAATGGGGAGGGAAGAGAAGAGGCAGGGGGATTGAGGGAAAGGGAGAGTAAGGAATGGTCAGATAAATAGTTAGGAAGGGCAGATATTGAAGAAGCAGTGAATGAAGAGGTGAAGGTGAGATCAAGAGTGGAACCAGAAAGGTGAGTGGGTGGGGAGGGGAGTAAAAGGTTAGGAGCCAAGAAGGGGAACATGGCTGACCTTTTGCAGGTCTCGAGCAGAGTCTCTTGAGCCCTTGCATGCTGGTCCTCGCTAGACAACATGTTAAAAGGGGCATTGCTTTGGCAACCATTGCCTCAGCTAACAGTGGTCACCAATGGGTCCTTTAAAGGTTAGTGCGCTTGCCTGTTGGATATTTGGTGAGCGGACTGTGGTCTGCCCCTGAGTCTCGGAAGCACATCACCTTTCTGCATTTGAGGTCAACCTGGTTGTCTTCTTCCCATCTGTGAAGGGCAAGTGTTTGGTGGTCCATACGGACAGCATGGTAGCCATGCACTACCTCAACAACAGAGTATGTGCGCCTCTATGCAGAGAAGCAATGTGATTGTGCATTTAAAGCTGAGGGTGCATTGCATTCCATACTGAATATAGTTGACCACATGCTTCATATTTTTTGGCTTATTTTTCACTGTGCACAATGTTGCCCTATATTCAGATGTTGCAGCTGAGGTGTGCTTTGGCTAAGCTCTCAAGACGGGTCAATCATTTCGATTTTGCCTTTGTATAATCCTTATCGTACCGCATGTTATGACCTTTTGCCGCACTTCCTGGTCTGACTGGAAAACCCATTACACCTTTTATTACATAATTAAAAACAAAACATTAGTTGACTCTGTTTTAAACCAGTAGCAGGCGACAAACAAGTGAAAATGTCCTGTTACTGTATTTAAATTTATAATCCTCACCACATTTTGAGTTTATTATATTATTCATGGAGGGAGGGTGGACAAGATTGTAAGTTATTGGCATTGTTTTTCTCCAAAGTGACGAGAACTTCCCACTAAATGTTTCCTCAAAGGATTTAACTCTATGCAATCTTGCAGCGTACATATGTATGTTGTGGCTGAAGGAGGTCTTACAAAAGTGCCTTTTGTTTGACAATTTGAATTGAAGTCGCCATTTAGAAAATGTACACCATTATCTTGCAAATGTTTAAATCATTTCCTTCCCGGTACATTAGAAAAAAAGGAGTTGGTAACACAAGGGAATACCGCAAGCAGAATGTTCCTCTTAGTCTACATCTATTGAGAAAATGAATTCCCAATACAAGCATTAAAATCCTCTGCAATAAAAACTGAATCTTACTTTGTATCAGATTCGTTATTAATAAGTACATTTCAAAAATATAATTAATGTAAGCAATCAATACAAGTACCCGTGGATCATTATCACATATATTACAAAGGAGACCTCTATCCCAACACCCAAAATACCTACATAAGATATACATATTCTCTGCTGATTAACAGTTTTTTTCACCCCTAAATCCCCCCTTATTCCGCACTCTAGTAGTTGGAGTAGCTTGTACACAGTAAATACTATAGCTATCTTTCGGAGGCTTGTGGATCTGCTTAGAATCAAATGGTTTGCGTAGGCTGATATCCAGTGGTTGGTGCAGAGTATTGAATTACTTATTTTTGAAAAGGGACGTTGACAAGGCATGTTTGTAATACTATCCCAAGTGTGGCGTGTACTGTACCCAAGGTCCTTCAAACATCAAGGTCTTGATTGTTTTTTTTCCGTCATCATGGTCGGTCACTCGGTCACTCCATGCAGAGTACCTGGCTTGCAAGCTTTTACTTAATAATTATCAAGTAGTTTATTTATACTGCACCTCGCTATTTACCATCATTTTACAATCTATGGATCAAGAGGGATTCAGCGATAATACTATCAAGAAACGAAGCAGCTCGACGATCGTCTTCGATGACTTCCAACTCCTCGCTGGCTTCAGCCTACACCAGGCTGCAGCCTGTACAGTAGGGAGAGTGGGGGCAATTTACATCTTCCATTGCATAGAGAATGTCTATAATTCATATTCCCCTTTTGTATACTTAGACTTGCCGCCCTTTTTTCCCAGATATGGGAAATACACCTTTTAAATGTTTCCCTTCCTGTGATAGAAAATATCAGTGGAAAGACATGCGCAATCACGGTCTTCGCAGAGATCACTCCGAAAACCGCTGCTCGGCATGCAAGCTCTTTCGTGCTAAAACATTGAAAAAGAGATGCACTAAATGGTGGCCGGCTTACGCCATGCTAGCCGAGGCTTTATCGGACAGCCCCACCGGTGCGGAGGAGGAAGAACAGGGCAGCTATGATGAACAAAGTGACGCAGAAGACCTAATGGGATCAGTGGATTACTGTGTGCCAGTCTCACACTCCGAATGGCAGGCCATCTGCCCTGCTGTGGAGACCACACCCGGTGACAAAGGTACACACAAACATAAACGGGGCAGATCGATCCCACAACGGCACATTAAAGAATTGGCAGTTACAGTTTCCACAACGCCTATTGCCAGACAGGCGCTGAAACAACCGCATGATCTTTCAGTATCTTAGACACTCACAAATTATCTTCGAAAGAGTCCAATTAACCCAAATGGCCATCGAAACAGTTGTATACTTTTTCAAAAGCCACACACTACACTTCCGCTATGTCTCCCCCCACCATCTAAAGCGTTACATAGGGATTCCATTCCTACTGATCTTGAAATAATTGCTTTTCCATTAAAAGATAAGCTCCTACACGAACTCATAACAGAAGAATCCTGCAAACGGGCACACCGAGGTGAACTGCCTCCCTGAACTAAGCACTTTGTGAAATCTGCTGTCTTTCTGTTGTCTCCCGGTGTTCCCTCCCCACCCCCTTACAGGGACTAGTGTTGTTATTTATTTATGTTACCCATTCTCCTTTTTTTTCCTTCATTGTTATAACTAAGCTCTGAGTAACACATGTGATCTCTGATGTCACATTGGAAGCTTGCATGCATAAAACCAATCAAAACAAGTTGGGGGGAAAAAAGATACACCTAGGTCAGAGGCATGGACAAAAGATCGTTTCAAAGAGACAATGGACAAGGTTTCTGCTTTAGTTAATCTTTTAGAATGTTACTCAATTAAACAAAAATACATTGACATGGATGAGTATCAACCACCAGCTAAGTTGCCCAGATTAGATAGGAAACCTTCTTTTCAATCTCATGATCTAGTTCATATTGATGATGACGGAGATGATGTATTTATTGATGAACAGGGGACTTTAAATGACGATCCCACTGATGGCCCCAATTACAACCCAGATAATTACCTGCTACTGTCATCTGATGTTGACAATGAAGCTGTTGTTAACTCCCCATATAGATGACCATATACTCTATAATGACTTACAAGCCTCAGACCATTTTAAAATACAAACTTGGTGTCAGTTGAGGATACAGATTTTGTCGATGACATCCTTAATGAGAAAAGGTCTGTGGGACAGTTTATTCCTTTCTTACAGCCCATAACCAAATGTGTCAACCTTCTTTAGTAACCCCCCTCGCTTACTAGAGCAGTAAACCCACGTGTTGAGTTTTAAACCTGCTCCTATTGTCGCTTTGTATATAAGGGGGCACCTCAAACCTGATTCCCGAGTGATAACAACCACACGAAAAAGGGCATGAACACCACTACCGTCAGCTGGAGCGCCTCCTGATAAAGAGAGCAAGAAGATGTATGCCCTCGGTAAAAAGGTCTCAACTTCTGTGTCGTACTACGTCAGACTTGCTAGTAATACAACTCTTTTAGCTATCTAAAGTAGAACACAATGGGTACTGTCCAGTAACAACTAGACTCTGTTCCTGAACCCTTCTGCTCTCAAATTCTAAAAACTGTATCGGAAGGCGAACAGGTTGCCAACAACATTAATAAAAATACTTTAGATGCCACAGAAACAGGAAGGATAGTGGCACAAGGTACAATGCTCAAACAACACTCTTGGCTTCATAATTCTGGCTTCAAGCTGGAAACTCAAGCTACTCTCATTAACGTGCCCATATAGAGCAATGTATTTGTTGGGAAGGCGGTGCATTATGCTCTAGAAAAGGCCAAAAAAGAGCACAAAACTTTTAAAACATTAGTGCACATTTCTAATAAGCCTTATGTTCAACGTGGGGTTTTTAACACTCGCTTTTCTTTCGAGGGCAAGGCTACCTCCGAACATCTCAGCCCGGTTACAGTCGTGAATCTAAATCGCCTCCATGATATTCCTCACAATCTCAATCCACCCCATTTCAATCCACCTTTCAAAGGGGATATAAGCGAGGAAGAGTCTGTGGTAGGGGTGCAGCCACAAAAGACTTGGCAGCCCCTACAAAACAATGACTCACCCATTCATGTTTCCCCAGTAGTGTGTTGCATTTCTCAATTGACCAACGCATGGGAGAGAATCCAAACGGACCATTTGGTGCCGTCAACATTGCCCAAAAGCTAATCCATAGAGTTGCAAGAAAAACTTTGCAACCAACCGCCAAGAATATAAGGTAATTCAAAGCACTTAAATGACAAGGGTACAATCCTCATCCCTGGTCTTTCCTGCCATAATAATAGAAGAGGCTTTTATCCTCCCAAGTTCTTTATCTGGTGGTGTGCTTTTTAAAGCTTTCAGCTTCCAAAATTGGTATGCCCACCGGGAAAGGACTGGGACCCTGCTGGGGCACCCTGGGACTGCCACTGGGCTTGGGTACGGTTGCCCCACTTGGGAAACCATTGTCCAACGCCGGGATCATCACCCCTGACCATCCTGTAGTTCTGGCTGGGCTGTGTTACAGCTTTTCTCTCCAGTGAGGTATTTTCACACTGCCGGGGCTCCCTGGTGGGGAAAGCTGTAACACAGGCCAGCCACAGAGGTCAAGGATTGTCGGGGTGTTGTCCCTGGTCTTGGGCGGCTGTCTCCCATGTGGGTTGATCGTCCCTAAGCCCAGCTGCAGGTCCAGGAAGCCCCAGCTGGGTCCCCGTAATTTTCCAGAGGGAAAAGCTGTAACACAGGCCAGCCAGAGCTCCAGGATGGTCAGGGTTCATGTCCCTGGCATTCAGCAGCTGTCTCCCATGTGGGTTGACCATCCCCAAGTGCAGCGGCAGTCCCATGGAACCCCGGATGGGTCCCTGTCCTTTCCTGCAGGGAAAAGCTGTAACACAGCCCAGCCAGAGCTCCAGGATGGTCCGGGTGGTGTCCCTGGCCTTGGGCGGCTGTCTCCCATGTGGGTTGACCATCCCCAAGTGCAGCAGCAGTTCCAGGGATCCCCACCCCTCCCCAGAAGAAAAAATTATAATGCAGCCCAACTATCTGCAAACCTTTCCCTACCCTTGATCTGCCACCAAGGAAGGAAAACTGCAAACTCATGGGAAATGCTGATGAGGGCAATGGCCATATTGAAACCCCCACCACCCAGAACATACCTTTCCAGAAGGCCTAGCGACCATTACTGCCTCCCAGGGTTTTCAAAATAGTGGCGCAAACTGCCACATTGCCCTCCCAGGGAAACAGCAATGTTCTAATGGCATGGGGGGCAATTTGTGGCCTGATCCTGTAATTGTGTCCCATCCCACCCTAATAACTCCCCAGAATGCCCACTCCCACCCACACCACTGACAATGGGTCCTAACCGTAGAATAAAAAAAACTACTTACATAACAAAGCAAATGCTTCGACCGTAAATAAACCTGTAAACGAAAGGAAGGTGTTGTTGGAAAGGGGAAAGCCTCCCCTTTCCAGCGACACCTCCCTCTATCAAAACAGCATAGAAATGCCAGAGATTGAGGGAGGTATGTACCTTCCATGTCACAGCTGCAGTCGGAAATGGCTGCAGAGGTGAAATTTACATTGTCTCATGTGAGCTTGCATTACACGCTGACATGAAACTGAAGGAAATCCAACCCCCGGCCGTGAGGAAGAACCCCCTCCTCGCATAGTTCAAGGGTTGGACTTTTTTTTACGAATTGCATTGGTTTCAATTTCATTGGTTGGGCCTCAAATTTCCCTCATATTTTCTCTGCATCAAATTCATTTAATTCACTAAATTTTCTAAATTCCAATTTTGGTAATATATTTTTAGGTATCCTTCTCCACCAGAAAAGGAAGTTTCTCGTGAAAGCTTTTCTAGAAGCTTGACAAAAAAAGAAAGAATGACACCAGACACCCCTATTATGAGAGCCTTCAAAGAATTTGAGGATGGAAAAGTCTTCAAGAGTTGGGGTACTCAAACAGAAAAAGTGGACATTTCCAACAGTAAGTCTATTTACGTTTCTCCATGTTTTCTACAATGTATTTGCATGCAGAACTGCTTGTGTTTTTGTAGCATATTTAATTCAGAAAATACAAATTTCCTGTATACAAATTAATTTAAAATTGAGTGGCAAAGGTGATGTAGACTATACCATTTTACATATTTTATTTATGTGATACTGTTCTCTTGTAGTAATCAAATGTCAACCGTGCCATTATCCCCCAATGTCTCATGTTTCAGTGTTTCTGCATATGTTATTGGATATGGTTTTTCTGTGTTTTATAAGATCAAACTTCTCAAGTCTTTAGACGTTTGCCTTGTAACTGATACAGCTTCATCCCATTCGTTGACTCCAAAACAGGCTTCTGCCCCCTGCCCCCACTGGACTATTGACCCAAGGATTCCTGCTAAAGACTTTCAAAGTATAGTACGCAATGTAATTCCTGTATTCTAAGTTGCTATCTCAGCCCTATGCCACCAGTTATTAACTAGAAACTTAGAGTTCAACACTTCAACTTTATAGGTGGTATTTGTATTCACGTTAAAATATATTGTAGGCCATACCCCCGATTAGCACCCTGGCTGGTGAGTGGCAAACAGCCCCCAGCCAATCAGGGAGGGTCATGGGGACTCTCAGCCAATCGTGGTGCTCGGAGCACAGCCTTTACCACATGGTAGATTCAGCATTCCTAGTTCCTGGAGTAGCGGAAATATGCCTTTTTTCTTGCCGGGTAGCAGGTAAGTCCTCCTGTTAACCCTTCACCACAACCCCAATTTCCACCTACCTGTCCACACACTTCCTCACCCCAACCCATGCCTGACTTACCTAAAGCTGCTTGGTCCCTCGACGGTGCCTGTATCACTGTGTCCCGCGTTTCCCTCCGGTGGCAATAGTCCCATAGAAAGGGAGAATGGAGTTCATTTAGTTCCCTTCTCCCTTGACCATGGTGGCCATCATGGTTTGTAGTCATTTTATGTTGTGAAACTGCAACTATGCCGGTTCTCAACTTAAAAAAACGTGTATCATCCCTGAAAACCATGGCGGGATGCTAATAGCCATAAACCCCTCCTGGTGGGGAGGGGGGGGCTTTACCGAGTCTGATGATGCCTGGGACCCACATAAAGGCCAGAGCAAACTCGGCCCCGGGCATTACCTGACCCAGAAAAGCCCCCCCCCCGCCTATCAGGGTTTATTGCTTAATTCACATTCCTGTATGCTACAGGCCCCCAGTTAACACTATTCTACAAAATGCCTAAAAATAAATGAAACTGTAACAGTTGAACAAAGTATGTCAGTTATGATCATTCAGTTTATCTTCTACCCACCACTTTCACATAAAGTGCATTTCACATCCACTTCTGGATTTTGCCTTCTGCACTTTCTAGGGAAATGTCAATTATGTGCAGCTGAATTTCTTATTCATTGCCCAGCATGATACGTATCTAGTTACTAGATACGTAAACACACAATTATAAGAGACTGGTGGCGGACCCACTGCCCTGGCTAAACAGACTTCATCAAGGCTTCATCTGACATCCGAACACCTTTGTGTACAATCACATCTCCCATAACCTCTCGAAATATCTGAGCAACCCTCCCTGTTTTTCATCAAACATTCAGACATGGTTCCCTTCCTCAAGTCCCTTTGTATATATTGTAGGGGGATGATGGAATTCCATGGAATTCACTATTACTGTTTACTTGTTTGGCAATGTCATAGCAATTAATAGTCATTTTGCCACTGCAAGAGTTGAGATAAGAGTATTCATTTAGTATTTTCTGTTGTCATTTAAGCTACCTTAAAACCTAAATGCCATGTGTCCTCTTTAAAGGTTATTGTGTAGGTGTGCTTGGGATTTATAAAGTGAAAACTTAGCAGAGATGCAACGGTGTACTGTACACAGGGGACACACCAAGGGGTTTACAAGTAAGAGTAGAGCTGGGGTGTATAGGGGGAGCAAGTGAATTGTGATCTTCAGAGCGGGAGAATTCGGATTGAGTAAAGCAGTTGGTGATTGGTGCACTGTTCTTTGAATAGTAGGGCCTTTAAGGTCTTCCTGAAGTGTGGGGTTAAGGGTGACTGTTTTATCTGCATTGCCAACTTCGAGAGATTTGGTACGTCACAGAAAGTGGCATATTTCCTATTTTTCCCCCTCTTGAAGTTATTTGTTTTCAGTGTAATGTTGTGGCTACTGGTACTGTGTTGACATTCCGAGATGAGTTTGTCAGCCAGGTAGAGTTGTTTTGGTTGTGTCAGCTTTTAGTTGATGCAGGCTGTCTTGAACTTGATACATGCTTGAACGGGTAGCTAGTGCAACACCTTTGGGATGGGGTTGATGTGGTTTAATATTCGTAGTCCTGTAATGAGGCGTGCTTCACAGCTTGTACACAGGCCAAGATGGCATCTAGGACTCCTGTAAGTAGCGCATTGCCACAATCCAGGTGGGAGGTGTCCAGGTGTTGGATGACAGTTTTGGCCCTCTTAAATGTCAATCTGTGTGTAGTTATCTTTCCTTAACTTTTTACATTCCTTCTTCCTTTTCACCATTTCTGTATCCTATTGTACATCCTTTTTGATCTTGACTACATCATTCTTAACCAAGACTGTCATCCTGGGATTGGACACAATATCTAGAATTCGTGTATCACTTTCTCCATAACCAGCCATACTTGTTTTAGATGTTAACCATTGATGCATGATTCTTTTTAATAACACGTTGCAGTACCTACCGTCTATTCGGCCAGTATTCCTGCAGGCGCACCCTTGTTGCATGTCACTGTGAAAATGCTACTAGCTAAGAAATGGGGTACACCTGTTCATTTACAATGCATAACTGACCCATTTGAGGGTTGTTGTCATAGATGGCCTTGATAACTGAGTATCACGGATGTTCCGAGGGGTTTTATTTTCAAAACAAAACAGTGTAAGGTGCATCAACTTTCATCATTAATGTTAGATTTTTCATTAGTAAGACAGGCAGATGGGTCAATATGTAGACATGTCCTTCAGTTCAATGGAATGCTACTAGCTCGAAAGAGGATGGCTATATTAAGGGTTGTCCCTCTGGTCTCCTGTGGAATTTCCCTTCATAGCTCACACATCCGTAAATCACAGGTTTCCCCACTAGCGATCGGTAACACCTACTATCTAATTACTAGCTGATGATGAGGGTCCTAAAGGCAACAGTCTTATCTATATGGTTTCCTTCTGGCATTTCCTAGAGGGGCCTTACCGTAACACTTCCCAGGATTGTCAATATGACTGGATGTGAAAACTGCCAATCTCAGATGCTCTGGTTCAATCTCACCCTCAGTCGCTGCCTTTCACTCATCCCCCTGATCTACTACCTCCTTCCTTCCTTTCTCCCACTCTCCCCTCTCCCTTCCTGAGCTCTCCCCTTTTCCTTCTTTTAACTTCCCCTCCCCTTGCCTGTCAATGTAGCACCTTTCTCACCTCACTACACCCTTCGTCTCACCTCTCACTACACCCCTCGCCTGAAACTACACCCATTTTCTCACCTGTCACTACACCTCCTTCTCACCTATCACTACACCCCTCTTCTCTGTGTGCCTTATCTGACAGATGGCCTGAATGAAACACAGTCTTGCTCCAGTTCAAGGGTTTTTATTACTAATGCACACAATAGAGCTACTTGTGGTTCTTTAAAGCTTCATTTAGAATTGTAGAACAGACAGGCATTGATTATAACAAGGTGTATCGGTTG
This sequence comes from Ambystoma mexicanum, assembly GCF_040938575.1. NCBI lineage: Eukaryota > Metazoa > Chordata > Amphibia > Caudata > Ambystomatidae > Ambystoma > Ambystoma mexicanum. Next base: position 1,504,675,217 of record NC_090932.1, on the reverse strand, counting down.
CAATAGGGACTTGGGAAGGTGGTGCTAGGGCTGTCTCTTTCTGTCTCTTAACTACCCTGGGATTCCCGCCCTAGACCAGACGTCTGTAACCCTAAGCTAGTTTCTACAGATCGGTAGCCCCTACTGTCCGTTTGCTAAATTACTCAAAGAGGGTGTCCCTGAGACGTTCTCCATCTGTCTCCCTCAGGGACTTCCTACCTATTTCTACACTACCACATATGTTAGTTCTAGATGGTGGTGTATGTGTCCTGATCTTATCACCCCTTCTCTTTACTATGCTGCTCCTCACTCTTACTCCCCTCCGTCCTACCAACTCCGCCTACCCTCCCTTAACCGCAACTCTTTACCTTCCACGCTACTATGAGTCTTTCAGCTTCACGCCAATCACAACTAATGAACCTCAGGGCTATGGTGCCATGCTCATCCCTTCCACTATACAAGTAACCCAGGGATATGGTGCCCTGCACGCCCTTCCACTATACCAGAAACCCAGGGATATGGTGCCATGCTCCCCCCTTCACCATACAAGAAACTCATGGATATGGTGCCCTGCACACCCTTCCACTATGCCAGAAACACAGGGATATGGTGCCCTGCACGCCCTTCCACTATACCAGAAACCCAGGGATATGGTGCCCTGCACGCCCTTCCACTATACCAGAAACCCAGGGATATGGTGCCCTGCACGCCCTTCCACTATACCAGAAACCCAGGGATATGGTGCCATGCTCCCCCCTTCACCATACGAGAAACTCATGGATATGGTGCCCTGCACACCCTTCCACTATACCAGAAACACAGGGATATGGTGCCCTGCTCACCCCTTCACCATACATGAAACTCATGGATATGATGCCCTGCTCGCCCCATCACAATTCCCGCTCTCACTGTTCTCAGTCCCTCCCCACTTCCCTGATGCATCCCACTCCTTGCACCCCACTTCTTCACCCTCCCTACTAGCCTCACTCTCTGATAACAATCACTCCTGCTTCACTGACTACTATCTGTCCAACTATGTTCAGTCTTTCTCTCACTCCCAACCCTTGGGCTCCACCTCCCTACTTCCTGCACTGCAATACACTACACATCACTGATGCCACTCTCTCAAATACCTCATCTGCTCGAAATCCTCCACCTGGTCTTTATCCAACTCCACCTTTGACCTCACCCGTACCACCCACACTCTGCCTCTGTCTGCTTTTTTAGTGCAGGGCTCTGTATGCAGGGATTGTCTAACCCCTTCCCCCCAGATCCCTATTGGTTGTAGTACTCGGCTGATTACCTGCACCAATCTGTGTCTGCCTTTTCCCCAAGAGGAGGGCTACCCAGCTGGTACCCTTTTCCAGCGCAGTTTTTACAAACAGTTTGGTGTTTCTCTGCCATGCTGGTGTCTGAAAGTTAGTTTTTCTGTCTGGAGGGTGAGTAGTCCGCTCCAATGAGGTGTTGGATGCCGTTTGGTGGTGGTGCCATTTTGCTGGCATTTCGTGCCTTTTGGATATATGCTTCCAGTCTGGGTTTTCCTGGCTGCTTGCTGTTGCATCGTGTGTGATATAATTCTGAAAAAACAGAAGCGAGAACTGTGGCGAGCTATCGCATCGAGAGGACTTGAGAGGAAATGCGTGGCATCAGTGTTGTCATTATTGGCACGGCGGTAGGGGGGACTTTTCGGGGACCGGTGACCCCACAACTCCCACTTTGCATACCTGCAGTAGGGCTTGTTTGGAATTTAATTTTAGAAAGCCTCCTGCTTCAGGCTGAGCTGGGTCACTCCCCCTATCCCCTTAGACATGGGCCTGACTCTGTCACACTTACCACACACACTACCATATTTTTTACTGCTACATTCACAGTTCCACTCCCCACTTTATCTACTCCCACTACCACCTTTCATTCTTTCCACCCCGTCCCACCATTCACTCTCTCCAATTCCCTCTACACTTTCTCTCCCTCTATAGCTCAATCTTTTGTTCTCTCTCTCACCATTTAAGGCCCCCTCCTTACACTACACTACACGCACATCACACAACTAGTACCACTCTTTCACACAAACCTCACCTGCACTCTGTTTCAATTCTGCCACCAACTTTCCATCACACTGCTCCTCTATCCACCCTCCGCATGGTTTCTCAGTCCACCTTAGCACCTCCTGGACCCACCCGGGCAACACACACTCTTTCTGAGTCCTTTTATCCTGTGGTACTGCTGGTTCTGCCTCCCCCGCCCCTTTCATTGGCTGCAGCGCTCACCTGACTTTAGAAACCAATCTGTGCCTGACTTTTCCCTAGCGGTTCAGTCACACAGCTGGAAAGCTTTAAAAACCCTCAGTCCCACAGCACAGTTTTAGAACCAGTCTCCGGTGGGATAGCAGCCAGGCGCTCAGGCGGCTCATTGTCACTGTAGCTTTCCTCAGGTGCTGGGGAGTTTTGTTGCTTACTCAATGTGCGGGAGGGTTTCTGTGTCTCTCCTGTGCCCTTGCAGTCCTTTCTCCGTCCCACTTCATTTTCTGCTGGGCCCTCATTCGCCTAGCGTCTGTCTGAAGTTGTCATTTCAGATGCTGATTCTCTCATTTCTGTTTAGCAGGAAAATTAACACTCCACGTCCCGGCTTTTATTGATTCCATGCTTCTGGCTCTGGTCCAGATTTTCTTAGTGGCTACCAGGTGCAATGCGGGAGTTGGAGTCTTTCAAGAGAAAAGAGAGCACTGTGGCCTGGAATGGTGTGTAAGGGGGAGACCGACACACCGGAGGCATGTTTCTGGCTATAGACCTATATTGGTGGTAAAGCCAAAGAGATAACCCTGTCTGACCCTAGTTCTAAGAGGGGTTTCCCTGACTCAAATAATACTAAGGAATGCATCAGGATGTCAGTCTAAAGCTAAGAGTCCATTGTCCTGTGTCCAAAAACCTATTTCCAATCCTCACATTATATTTAACTAAAGAAAAGTGCTGGTCTTCTTGATTTAGAAGAAGGGTTTCTTTATCTGGGATGATAGCCAAAAGTTCACTTCTGGGTGATACAAAATGAAATGTTATTCTTGACAGATGCAAAAGTCTCAAGTTTCCTTGGATTGAGGTTCCAATAAGGCACATAGAACAAAATGTTTTGTGTCTTTACACTGTCAATAGAAGGACCCCTTTCTCTTGACTCCTTTTTAAAAGGTTCACAAACACCAGGGGGTATTTCTCCCTTCCCCTGGTCTTTTCTGCAATGTTCACCGTGGTCACAGCCTGCCTGGTTCACTATCCTGCCAGGCACTGTGACTATGACAAAGGTTTTGGAGGCAGTTCGTTATTGGGTGTGTGGATCCCAATCTCTTCTTTTCTCAACTTAATTCTTAATAGTTATACCTGGTTTACTGTCCTTCCAGGTAATCTTTTTTGTCGGGTCCCAGACCCCTTGTAATATTGGCTTCTTTCTCTTTGGTACCAGAGCCCTTTAGCTCCTTAAGTCCTGGAACCCTTTGGCTTCTCTCGGGTCCCTGGCCCCTTTGGCTTTTCTGTCTCAGGTCTCGGATCCCTTTGGTTTCTCTCGCTCCGGTCCCACACCCCTTTGGATTCTTTGTTGGGTCCCATACCCTGTGATATTGACTTCTTTCTCTTGGGTCCGAGACCCCTTTAGTTGTCTTCTCCCAGGTACCAGACCCCTTTGGTTTCTTTATCTCATGATTAGGCAGCCCTGGTCTTCCACACTGTCAGGGACTGCCACGGAAAAGATGGCTCTGAAGGCCAATCCTTATTGGATGCAGGTCCCTGACCTGTGTTCCACTGTAATAGTCTATCGGGTTTCACAGCAAGCCTCCCGGTTTCTCAACCCTCCTCAGGTTACTGACCAGTCTGTCTGCTGCTTCTGTGATCTCACCCCTGTTCAGAGACTTCCTCCTGCTTCTGTGCTCTGTGGCGCCTCTGCAGCGGCTTCCCGCTTATGCGTGTCGGAGACCACGCTCTCGAGCTTCCCCGATCAGCTGGTGTTGTCTTCCTGCTACCAGACACAACCCAACCACAGCAGAGCTCTCCTGAACGTCTTTTTTGATGGGTAAGCGTCCCGTCCTTGGCTGCTTCCTTCAGCTCCTGACCACGGGCTCCGCAGCTCTCGGTTCCTCCAAGGAGCATCTCTCTCCGTGTCTGAATTTCCCTGTTCTATTTTAGTTCCTCCCTGTCACAGTAATGATCTTGAGGACTCCTAGTGAGTCAGTTGGTTTCTTCCTCATCTCAGTAATGATCTTGAGAACTCCTAGTGACTCAGTTGGTTTCTTCCTCATCTCAGTAATGATCTTGAGAACTCCTAGTGAGCAAGTTGGTCTCTTCCCCGTCTCACTACTGTTCTTGGGGATTCCCAGTGGCTCAGTTGGTTTCTTCCTCATCTCAGTAATGATCTTGAGAACTCCTAGTGAGTCAGTTGGTTTCTTCCTCATCTCAGTAATGATCTTGAGAACTCCTAGTGAGCAAGTTGGTCTCTTCCCCGTCTCACTACTGTTCTTGGGGATTCCCAGTGGCTCAGTTGGTTTCTTCCTCATCTCAGTAATGATCTTGAGAACTCCTAGTGAGTCAGTTGGTTTCTTCATCATCTCAGTATTCTCTACCTTACTGGCTACAGGAAAACAGATGAGAATATTAGGGATGGTGTTGTATGGGGTTAGAGAGGAAAGTTGCTTAGGGTTAGGTGGGCTATGGGGACACCATGTTCTCCCCAGGTAGTCACTAATCCCATAGGGTACTTCCCTCCCCGTGAGGTCCACCCACTGAGAAGCACCCCAGGGGCACTATCGTGTAGTGGCCTCACCTCCCTGGCCTCATGGAAAGGGGCTCGCTCCACCTAGGGAAGAAGTGACAACATCTGAGGATGAGTCATAGGACATGAAATGTACTGGATGGCACAAGAGTTAACATTCTTGGCAAATGGGTGTGCTTCAGGGATTGAGAACACCCACTCCCCACATCTGAGACCGGGCTGATTCTGCCTTTTGTCCTGGTGAGCCTCCGTTCCAAGGTTGGTAATAGTCCCTGCTCCCCCACGCCAACGAAATCCACTTATCGGAATATTCCCATGTGGGTTAATTGTGATAGGAATCTGGCTGATTTAATGCCCCCTCGACAAGAGGGCAGGCATGACAGGGGGCATATGCTCTTGCTTCCATCATTAAAGTGTGATTGAGGAAGACGTCATTTAAAAGAAATAAAGAATGTTAGGGGCAAGCTCTGATGACAAACATGAGGGGGAGGGTGAAATGTGTTAACCTGATCAATACTTTGGATATTCTAATGTGTCAACCTCATTGAGGCCACCATTGGCAAGACATCCCTGGACCAAAAAACAGATCGTTTTTGAAGATTGGTCCTCTGAAAATTTGGTAAACATAAATGGGCATTGTTAAGCCAAAGTTCCTATTTTGGGGTTTTTATGGCCATTTTCTGGGGGCCATCAACCTATTTGCTTTTCCCCTCAGTTATTTGGTTAATTGATCTCCATTTGATGGGCAGTGGGACTTGCCCTGTAGCCCCCTTGCCATTATGTCCCTTTTCACCTAATATATGGCAGTGGGTCGTCCCAAGCGTGCCCTGTCCCACAGGTATCTCTCAGGCACTCTGTCAGCCCTAGAGGGATTGTATCACAATAATTTGGTTTTGGAGAATAGGTTTATGGTGGAAGTTCTTTAATTTTGTGTTCACCAAAGGTGCATGCTATTTTAACACATTGATAGCTGTTAGGAATGCTTTCTCTTTTGGCAAATTTTTCTCCAAAATGTCTATGTACCCCCAATCTTGTTGCTTTGTTTTCTAACCTGTTCTGACTATTTGAGGGGGAAGTTCAGGCTTCAGCTACACTTCTCCTGCCTTCTGCTCATTTGTTATGGGGAAACTGGAAAACTGTTTCCCTTTTAACTTTTATACTTTTATAAGTTTTTACCATTGCATACAACATCTCACAATGCAGTGAAATGGGCATACTTTTGTATTACCATAGCCTTTTATGCTTGGGATTGTTGGTTACTTTTATATGTGCCTAAAACAGTCTGGTGGCAGCAATTATATTTTTACTATGTTTGTGTTTTTTCTAATGTGGTCATTCATACATGTCAGGAAATCCTGCATAAGGCTGTGCACATGCCTGGGAAAGCTGCTACTTTCATGGGATAGTTCTGCCTTTGTGTGTGTGTGAGTAGCCCAGGAAGTGGGTGGGACTGTCTGGTCCCACTCCACATCTGTGGTGCCAGAGAGTCAAGGTGTGGCATGAGTGAAACTAATAGTTCCCCTTGATTGGACAACTACTGTCTGTTTGAATGGTGCAGATCCTTACCATTGGTGGGCTTGGACTTGCTTCCAGGCTGGATTTTACATACAAAATGAGGACTCCTGCAGCCCTTTTTAGAGGTCAGTGTTGGAGCCAAGAATCCCTCGTAGACGTACAGCCGACTAAAGATTTGAAGAAGACTCCTGGCATCTTTTCCCGCGTCTGGCCCGGTGAAGCCACGTTGGACTACCTGATCCTTGTGTGCTGCTTCAACCATTGGACTGGTGGGACCAACCAGCCTCAACGTGTTATTGAGGATCCAGCCATCCTGGCCCTTTGAAAGTGTCCCTGCACCAGCCGATGGACTGTCCAGCTCTCTAGTGGGCTACCTCACTAGAATCGTTGCTGTTCTGCATTTGCACCCAGACCTTTGGTGGTCACAAGCTTGTGGTATAGGAAGCTTCCCTGCCGAATTTCAAAACCCCAGCCTCATTGGATCCTGTCCTGGAAGAACTTCTACAACCATGACTAGAAGCGGGCCTATCGTCTGTGCGGTGGCCGTCGCTGGATGTTGAGTTCTCCAGCCCTTTGAAGTGTCCTTAAGAGGGCCGCATGGGTGAATCCTGCATTTCTCCATCCCACAGGGTTGCTCTTTGCGCCCTGCACCTCCAGCTCCTGGTCACCTCTCTTGTTCAAGTCATCTGGAGTCGGAGGATAAGTAAACGCAAAGCATTTGTCTTCCCATGTCCCCCATAGGATAACTTTGAGAAAAATGTGATGTGTACTCTTCCATTCCACCGCCTTTTGGTCCTCAAACCTGGGCAGTAACATCTGAAAGATAATACATTTTACTTACCTAGTAACTTGATTACATCTCTTCTTTTGAACAATCACAAACAAAAGTAACTCACCTGATACAGATACATTCTAAGGAGAAGCACTGTTGCTCCTGTGACTTGGCCACAAGGCCCCATTCTTCTTAGGGATTGGACTGCTGTAGTTAGGGAAAACCACTTGTGATTTGGTTCCATCTTTTACTGAATCATTTTACTTCACTGCTTTGCTGCTATAAGTCTTTGAATGCATTTTAAGAACCTATAGTGAATGTATATATGTTTATTATTAGGTATTGTGCAATAGTATCTACACACAGAAGGTTGTCCCAACCAGAAATACATTTTTCTCATGGATTAAATCCATTTTCTTTTAATGGTGGTATAGTATTACTGAGTTTTTAATTGCTCAGCATTTGTATGGTAGGATCTAGTTTCCTATTCCTTCTAAAATAAATTTTCTAGACCACACCTTTTTTCTTTTCTTAATCAAAGATAATATTTAATAATGACTCTGACAAAAACACAAAATTATTGTTACAATTTATGAATCAAAAACCCTAAATGGGTTATCCAGCAACAAACAAGAATTCAAACTTAGAAAACAATCAACGTAAGAGATTGCAGTCTGAAATAAACCAAATTAACAATTAAACATACAGATGCCTCTCTATCTAGCTAATCACTAGTAAATTGTGATGAGAAAAATCAGCAAAAATGTGTGTCCAACAAGTGAGTCAGTGGACTCAGGGGTCTACGTTGGTCTCAAATTATAATAATGAGAGACCTTCAACCTTATGGAAACATATAATAAATTGTCTCTCAAGGTTGAACACGTTTCAGCGGTGAAGACCTGGATAGGACTGCCTTCCTCGGGACCAGAAAGCACAAGCAACCCCTGAGGAAAAATAGAAAGTATATTTGTATTTGGCTGGTCTCCCAGTACACAGTATTGTGCAATAGTATCACCTGCTTGTTTCATTTTATAGTGTGTGCAAAGGGCCTAGGAAAATATTGTAGTTTTGTACATTCTTATCTAAATTGAATTATTGTGGGCTTCACTGTGTGAACTCATTGTGGACCTCTGACCCGACTCCCACACTCCTAAGAATAGCCTTGACTGCTCTCTACGTTTACCTTGATTGGGCTTTGGCTAACCTCTCCCTGTTCACTATAACTGGGTTGGCCTCCTAAAATCTGTCCACCAGGCCAGATTATAGAAATCCATCTTAACAAGTTGGTGCTCAGTGGTGAGGATAAGATCTTGGATACCCCAGTGCTTTTCACTGGTGTAATACTATAGTTCTATTTACACAGAACGTTGTGACTTGAAGTTGGGGGGCGTGGCTACAAGGGCCATGTAGGAGGACGTGATCTGGAGGAGCTCCCGAGATCCTGAAATGATCCGTGCGAAAAAGTGTGCAACGATGGGCCGCCGACCGCTGAAAATACACATGTCGGTGTGTGAATGATTGGGCCACACTTGGTGAACTTCTGGAAGGTGTTGGAAGAACGGCGGCAGAGGTCTGTGCGGAAAGGATAAGGAGCGCCAGAGACAAAAGACGACACAAAATGGCCGACCAATGTCCGGAACAAAGGAAGGAGCAGGCCGCACGGTGACCGAGCGAAAGAGGCGTACTGGGTGCGCATTTGTCAGTTGTGCAAAATACAGGTCCTCTGGGTCATGTCGAATAGAACGGTGAGGCCGAAGGCGAAACAGCCCACCTTAGACGACTTTGCTAAGACGTACCCTGGTCAAGACAATACCAAGAGCAGGGATAAGCTGCCTGCAAGCGGCATGACGACAACGGGCGCTAACCAAGAAGTCCTAGCTGCGATTGCGGACCTATAGGTGGCCTGGGAATCTAAACTCAAACTAGCCGTCACTGAACTGAAAACGGCACTGGACCTCAAGGTCGGAGAGGTGCAGGAGGATGTTAATTTACTCCGACAGGGCTGAGAAGGAAGTTAGCCCGAATACCGTGGATTGTGCCTCCCATAAGGCCGAATTGCATGCCCTGATACAAAGAGTGGGCAACTTGGAGAGCAGAGCGGAGGAGGCGGAAGGACGCGCCCAACGAAACAACATCCGCATCGTGGGCCTGCCGGGGGGATTGGAGGGCCACGATCCCACAGAATTTATTGAGTCCATGCTACTGCAAGAGATACCCGGAGGAGCCCTATCTCAAGGATTTGCGGTGGAAAGGGCACATAGAGCTCTAACAAGGAGGCTGCCGCCGGGAAACCTGCCTAGGCCGGTGATAGCCAAAATTCTTAATTACCGAGATCGGGAGAGGATATTGGAACACTTTCGCAAGGGAGGAACGATTACACAAGGAGCGGCAAACATCACGGCCTACCCGGACTATACCCTGTCTGTGCAGCGTAGCTGCATGAACTTTGGGACGGTAAAGCGGAGATTGAGAGAGGCGGGCCACAAATATATGTTACTGTATCCGGCAAAATTGAAAATCATACATAAACACAAAACTTTGTTTTTTGAGACCCCGAAGGATGCCATGGGGTGGCTCGATGCGCAGGGATGTCCCCAGGAGTCAGAAGTTCGGACGGAGAGAGAGCACGGAAGAGATAAGTAATGCACGAGGAAGGTGCCACAAGATGGCGCGGCACGTGGGACTTGTATATAGTCATTTGCGCAGCCTTCAGTAGAGAAGGTCAGACTATTGCACTAGATGTTATGAGCACTGTAATTATTATTGAAATAATGGGAGCCTTACAGAGCGGATCTCTTTACCCCAGAACAATTTTAGTTAAGTGGCCATCAGGGCGACTTCACCCTACTGAGCTCTGTGCATTGTTTGGTGCTTGCAGGGCTATATGTGGGGGTGCCTGAGTTCCGAGAACGGAGCTGGGCAGCAGTTGGGGTGTGTGGTGTTGGGGAAGGGACGGGTGGAGGGAGGGGAGAGAAGTTGGGAATTTGCTGTGTACATAGTTTTGGATAGTTTGAGCTGGTACAAGAAGCTACAAGTGAAGATGGAGAGCTGTATCTGTATCACGTGGGCAAGGGGGATTCGCTACACGGAAGGCAAGAAGACACTCATGAGCCATGGGGGACCTTAAGATCGTAACATGGAATGTCAGGGGACTTAACAGTTACTTAAAGAGGAACAAAGTCATGATGTACTTGAAAAGACAGAAGATTGATATTGCGTTGTTGCAGGAAACACATTTGACCCGGCAATAATTGGAACTGGTGGGGAAGAAGTGGAGAGAGGTACTGTAGTAGGGTCTCCGTATTCTGCCTACGCTAGGGGAGTGCTGGTCTGGGTGGCACCGCACGTTCCGCTCCAACTTACACAAGAAGTGGTGGACACGGAGGGGAGGTTGGTCATATTGAAGGCTTTGGTAGAGAATAGAGAGGTGTGCGTTATAAATACGTATGCCCCCAACCAAAACACTGCGGCATATTTTAGAACCCTCTGTACTCATCTGGGCGCGTGTATGGGAGGAGCGGTTATCTGGGGAGGGGATTTCAACTGCGTGCTCAACCCAAAGGCAGACAGATCTGATGGTAAGATTGATAGGCCCACCCCAGCGGCCAGGGTATTGCAGACATTACTAGATGACTTTGGGCTGGCAGATGTTTGGAGGGTGAAACACCCTAATGAAACACAGTACTCTCATTACTCAGCTCCGCAGCAACTGCACACGAGACTTGATTACTTTTTCGCCACACCAGATGTGGTGATGGAGACCACCCAGATAGACTATAGAGCGAGGGTCCTGTCAGACCACTCGCCTCTGGTGCTGAGTTGGCAGTACTGCCGCCCCAGAGCGCGGATACCGACATGGCGCCTCCGGGCGGAGGCGCTCCGGGACCCGATCTTCAGGGAAGATATCAGGGATGCGATCACACAGTACTTTGAGGTAAACACAGGCAGCATGCACGCTCTGGGAAGCCTTTAAGGTAGTATTGCGGGGTGCTGCTATTGCTAAATCAAAAGGCCTACAGGGTGGGGTCCTAACGGAACTAGAGGAAGCAGAAGAGAAACTGGAGCGGGAAAGCAACAGGGCGGGAGCGGATGCAGAACATGTACTCCAGTTACAGCAGAGGTGTGCAGAGCTTTGGGAAAGGCTCTGCAACCTTAACTATAAGAAGTATGTCGAGAGGCAACATGCAGGAGGGGATAAAACTGGCCGCTTGTTGGCGTGGTTATATAAGAGTGAAACCCCCAGGCCCCCGATTAGGACAATAACTAGAGAAGACGGGGAGGTGGTTGACAACCAAGAGGGAGTCAACGAGGCATTCTTGGACTATTATAGGACATTATATGAGGACATAGGAGGGGACAATCGAGAGGAGATTAGAGAAACTCTAAAAGACATGGAATTACCTAAGATTAGTGCTGAAGAAAGGGAGGAGCTGGATGCACCGATTACCTTAGAGGAATTGGAGGAGGTGGTGAAGCAGCTGCCCACCTGTAAGACCCCGGGCGTGGACGGGTTCCCTGGCGAGTTTTATAAAAACATATAGAGAGGAAGTACTCCCCCCTATGTTAGAGATGCTCAATGAGTCTTTTGAGATGGGTCGGCTGCCGGAATCGCTTAGAGAAGTGTTAATTGTGCCGCTCCCTAAGCCCAACAAGCCAGGGCATAGCTGCGGCTCCTATAGGCCGTTGTCAATGTTGAACCAGGATAGCAAGATATTGACGGCGGTCCTGGCCAATAGGCTGCGTAGAGTTATTAGCAAACTGATACACCCGGACCAGACAGGTTATGTCCCCAACAGAAATATAACCCATAACCATAGGCGACTCCACCAGGTGATTGAAGAGGGAAACAGGAGCGAGGGGGAAATGGCGGTGGTGTCCCTAGATGCAGTCAAAGCTTTTGATTCAGTGAGGTGGCCATGGTTGCTGGAGGCCTTGGAAGAATACGGGTTGGGGCCGGGTTATGTTAGGTGGGCAAAATTACTATACAGTGAACCACTGGCTAGGGTGCGCACAGGATCGGTGATATCCGAGAGATGGCGGCTCAGTAGAGGCACCAGACAAGGGTGCCCCTGGTCCCCGATGTTATACATTCTAGCCCTGGAGCCCCTGGCAGTGTACCTCAGACAACAATATGACATGGTTGGTATTGAAGTAGGGGGAGAGAAACACCTAATATCCTTGTATGCTGACGATTTACTACTATACTTGAAATATCCGGAGGAAAATCTTCAATATATTCTAGAGGTTATGGAAAGGTATGCAGAACTGTCCGGCATAGCGGTGAACCCCCACAAATCGAGCATGTTCCCATTGGGGAGCTACATAGGAGCCCCTCTGGAGCGGTTGCCAGTGTTGTCCGTACCTTGGGCGGCTGATTCCTTCCGCTACCTCGGAATAGATGTGTATCATACGGTGGAGGGGGAACACTTGCATAATACCGAGGTGACTGTGAAAAAAATCTGAACAAGTATGAAGTTTTGGGAGAAGTTGCCGCTGGCGATGATGGGACAGGGGGGCGATGCTCAAAATGGTGGTCCTGCCCAGGCTGTTACATTTCTTCAGCAATATACCATACTTGATACCCAAAAAGTTTTTTGTCAAACTGAATAGCATGTGCAGGGACTTCCTATGGCATGGCACTCGCATAGAGTGGCGCTATGGAAGCTGCAGAACTTCCATGATAGAGGGGGCATTAAGCTGCCAAATTTTGAGGCCTATTATGTAGCTAGTCAGTTGCAATATGTAACCAAATGGCTTTCTGATGAGGTAACTCCTGAATTTAGGCTGTTTAGGCAGACTGCACCCCGTTTTACCTAAAGGAGATTATCTGGGTGCCTAGACTTGAAATGAAAGAACGCCCGGGTATGATGTTGCTTGGGTGGAGGATGTGGCGCAGAGTATGCCGACTGATGGAGAACCCGTACCCGTGCTCCCCACAGGTACCGCTAGTCGCCTTAGCTGGGGGAGACAACCAACTCAGAATGATAATTAGGACCTATTGGGAATCGGTCGGGCTGGTCACATTGGGAGATGTATGGCAAGAGGGGATCATTAAAGATTTCGAAGAACTGGGAGAAGAGGCAGGTTTGCACAGAGGCCAATATGTCACGTTTCTTAGGCTAGTGCAGATTATTCGTAAAACCTGGCCAGAGACTGTACCGGCGGAGGAGCCAGACGTCCTAATGGGAACAATATATGACATATCAGAAGGAGGGCACGAGATCTCTAGACTGTACGAGATGGTGACGACCCAGGTGGGGAAGGATTTGACTCATTTGAGGCTGGACTGGGAAGCGGAGGTGGGGGCACAGATGACCGATGGGATGTGGGAACGTGCTATGGGATACCACAAGAAGGTGTCCAGAAACGCCAGATTGCAGCAGATACAGTTATACATAACGCATAGAGCCTATGTGACCCCGAAGAGAATATCTAAGTTTGTAAACGCAGGAAGACAAGCATGCCCAAAATGCGATGAAGAAGATGCTGATATGACACACATGGTCTGGTCTTGCCCAGTGATTGAAGCTTTTTGGGGGGAATTGGCACGAAAACTAGCGGATAAAGGGGTCACGCTCAACATAGATACGGCCTGGGCCTGCCTATTGGGAGGGTTTCCCAGACCACGGAATACTAAACATGTTGGGAAACTGAGGGACCTGGCATATGTGCTTGCTAAAAGGAGGATTGCCATGGGCTGGAAGCAGTGCCACAAGCCACGGGGTGAGGGATGGTGGCAGGATTTGCAAAAATGGGCGGAGGCTGAAACGATAGTGTGGCAGGAGGCATGTAGCAAGTGCGGGGAAGAAGAAGTGGGTAACCTGATGGCTTGGAGAGTGTTAATAACAGGACTGTTTGGCACAATAATGGATTCCGCAGCTTCGGAAGGAAGCGATACCCGGCCACACGCAGCAGATACAGAACGAGAAACACAAACAAGCTCTTGAGGGGGGAGGGATTTGGGGAGCAGTAATGTGCGTTAATTGATGTTCACGAGTCTGTTGTAAATAATGCTGCAAGTTTGATTTGTATTGTTTATTTGTTTTCAAAATAATAAAAAACCTTTTAAAAAAAAAACAAAAAAACGCTGTCACTTGAAGTTGGTAGGATGTATAACAGCTGCCTCCTTTTTAAATATTGAAACACCATGACTACGCTTGCTGCCCTCAAATTAGAACGTTTAAAAAGGTTGTGTTTAGAAAGGATTGCCATCCTCTGGTCTGAAGGCTGATCGTATACAGAAATGCTAGATCATCCGGCATCAAGGACTGTTTCTTTACCAGTAGTGATGCAGTGGGTGCTGGAGCAGGTCGGAGCAGTAGTTACTGCCACTATTGAAAATGCAGAGGAAGAGGAGTCTTCTCAGGTCTATATAGCCACCTCAGAAGCTAAGGCCTTATATGAGTTGAGAAAGGAAAAGCTTAGACTCGGAGCAAAGAAATTGGAGTTTAACATGGCTAAGTTTGAGTTTGATAGGATGGAGAGACAGAAAGACAGGGAACACCAGCTGGAGTTGGCCAGATTTCAATGCAATGGTCTCAAGGCTCTTGCAGAGGTTCTGGATCCTCTTCTCAGCCAGGATTTCCTAAGGATCGGCTAAGTATGTATGATGAGAAAAATTATATAATTGGTTGGCAACTGCTTTTGAGTATGCTTGTACGGTACAAGAAGTAGGAGAGCCTGATGAGATTGCTTGGTTGCTCTGTAGACTACCCCATTCTGGCTGCAGTGCCATTATGGAAATGTAAAGTTTGAGAAGGCTCCTGCCCAATACTTAGAGATTCAGAGAATACAAATAGAAAGCAATGCTTTGGTGTCTTTTGCAACTGCTTCCTTGAAGGATTTGAGTAGCTGCGTAGAAGGCCATAAAGGAACCACTTTTGAAGACATGATCAATTTGGTCATGCTGGAACATATTTTTGCTTCGTGTTCCCCGCAACTTAAGCAGCACTTAGAAGATTCAAACAAGTTAAATTCTAAGAAGCTGGCCATTGCTGCTGGTCTTTGGGTTTCCCATACAGTGTCCCATAAGGACAAGCATGCTTCTAGTAAGTATGAGGAGGGGAAAAAGAGAACAACGGTACCAGCAGCAAGCATGGAAAAACTCAACATACCTGACTTGCTAGAAGTGGAATGTGTTTGGTGATGCGAGCAGGTTGTTCTGTCTTGATGGTCGTGAAGATTGATAACCTCCGTCCCCAAGTACCACACGAGGGGATAGTAATATAACTACCCGTGCGATCCTTGAGGCCACAGGTGTTGAGTGCCAAGGAACAGGAACCAGGAAATGCCAGAAACTCCCCTGACCGCTGTAAGGCAAGCAAGGGTTAAGTATAAGGTAATGGCAATGCAGTTGATACTTAGAACACAGGATGTGAACCGCAATAAGGCTTACCTAGGCGGGAGAGGAGTGGATGTTAACCATACCCCGAATAATGACAAATGGGTAGGAGCTTGAGGATATCCGGCAGCAGCAAGAGGCATAAAAGGTCCTGTGTAGCACTCCAGATGGAACACAATATGCACATGTAAATGCAGTAAGGGTCAGTGTTCAGGTTTCAAAGTGGGGTAATCCGTGAGCAGTCCAAAGAACAATCCGAGATCAGAAACCACAGAGTATAACACATCCAGGGGAAATCCAGAACAAAACCAGTTAGCAATGCCAGGGGTTGGTAGTCCTGAAGAAAAATACGAGGCAGTCCGTGATCCGAGGAAGGAGAACAGGGGTCCGTAAACTTTCCATAGTCAATAGCCAAGAAAAGAAGGTCCACGAAACGCCAAACAGTACTCGATACGAAGCAGCTGTGAAGCACTGTGTCAGCGTATGCTCACTGTTTTTAAATGCACTGATGAGTCAGGTGATAGACATCACGTGGCACGTTTCTCCTGACGCTTCCGCTTCACGTGTTCCATGGAAACAGCAGGTGATCGTCTCTTCCCGATTACGTGACGCGGAACCAGGCTGAGCCGGCGGCCTGGCACACCGTTGAGCAGCGCCATGACAACTGCCAATAAAGAAACGGTCGTAACGACCTCGGGCGGCCGTCCCGGCCCGCCTTCCTCCGGGTGTGCCCAGTTTGATCACCATACTGCTGCTGCCGGGTAAGTGGGGGAGAATGGGCAGTAAGGGAGGTGCTGATATTGGAACAATGGGGACTTGTAACAGTGTGCATGACGGAGCCCACCCCCCAAAGGCCCACAACCCCGTGGGCTGGACGGGTGATCCCGATGGAAACAAGCAACCAAACAAAGGGAACGGACATCACGAGCAGGAACCCATGATCCGTTCTCAGGACCGTAACCCAACCAGTCCACGAGGTATTGCAACCGCCTCCTAAGGAAGCGTGACCCCAGAATGCCACTAATCTCAAATACATCAGGAGATACAACAAACTCAGAGACCGGAGGAGACACAATGCGGGTAGGGTCAAGGCAGGGCTTGAGCAAAGAGGTGTGAAACACCGGGTGAATGCGCCAGGTAGAAGGGACCGAAAGGCGATAGGCCACAGGATTCAGGACCTTAGATACCCGGTAAGGACCAACGAACCGAGGGAGGAGTTTGCGGCAGCCAGGTATATGCAAGTGGCGAGTAGATACCCAAACACGGTCCCCTATGTGGTACCCAGGAGCCTCCAACCGCTTCTTATCGGCAGCTGCCTTCATGGATGACTGGGCCTCCCGCAGGTGGGCGATAGTGTGGGTCTGGATCGTGACAAGATCGCAGGCACAAGCAGTGGCAGCAGGAGTACTGGATGACTTCAAATTAGGGAATGGAAGGGTCCGTGGATGTTGGCCATTAAGGGAGTAGAATGGGGAAAAGCCTGTGGAGGAATGCAGGCCATTGGTGTAAGCGAGCTCAGCGAGATGGAGTAAACTGAGCCATGACTTCTGGTACTTGAGAGATAAACAACGTAAATATTGCTCCAAGGCCTGGTTTTTACCCTCTCTGTCTGCCCATCGGTCTCTGGATGGTAAGCGGAGGAGAACCGGGCCTCAATACCGAGCAGTTTAGTAAGAGCCTGCCAGAAACGGGACGTGAACTGCGATCCCCTATCAGACACTAGGATTGTTGGTAGCCCAAACAGACAAAAGACTGACTTGAAGAACAGTTTGGCCAAAGTGGGGGCGGAAGGGATACCTGCACAAGGGATAAAGCGAGCCATCTTTGTATATGAGTCCACCACTACCCAAACTGTATCATAACCTTGTGTTTGGGGCAAATCGGTTATTAAATCCATTGTGACGGTGTGCCAGGGTTTTGGGGGCACCAGTAATGGTTGGAGCAATCCTAGCGGGCGACCCCTTGGTGATTTGCACTGAGCACACCGAACACGTGTTCACATAGTTCTCTACGTCGTGTCTCATCGACGGCCACCAACACCAACGTTGTAGCAGATCTAGAGTGCGTTGTTGACCCGGATGCCCGTTGATGGCATCGTCGTGAGACCACTCTAGTGCTAAATTTCGGTTGTCGCTCGTGGGCAAGACTAGTTTCCCTTGTACAAAAGACAGTCCGTCATGGTAGACGGGATCCCACTCGAATAGCGAGTGAGGATGTTGAGTGACCTAATGGCATATATCGGACAACATGGGCTGTGAGGGTGTACAAATACAAACTACATGACCTTGATCGAGTACCGTATCTGGAAAGGATGGGAAAGACGCCACCCCCTGCCCCCAGGCGAACGGGATAGTGCATCCGCCTTCCCGTGGACCACACCCGGTCTGTGTTTGATCAAAAAATCATAGGCCGCAAAAACAGATGGCAACGTACTTGTCGGCTATTGACACATTTAAGGGAAGCAAGATCCTGCAGATTCCTGTGATCAGTGTATACAACTGTTTGGTGCTTAGCCCCCAGGAGGTGATGCCTCCAGACTTGAAACGCGTCCTTGATGGCAAGGAGTTCTTTTTCAGTGACCGTGTAGTGTGACTCTGAGGATGTGAATTTACGTGAGTGATATGCCACTGGGTGTAGGTGACTAGTTGTTGGGCATGGTTGGGAAAGAACAGCCCCCAATGCGAAAGATGAAGCTTCTGCTTCCACTACGAAAGGGAGTTCCGGGTCTGGGTGTTTGAGGACCGGAGCCGTGGTGAAAGAAGTTTTAAGCAACTCAAAGGCCGCCTGTTGTTCGGCAGACCACTGGAATGGGACGTGAGGGCTGGTCCAGGCCGTTAAAGGAGCAACAATGGAAGAGAACCCCGGAATAAAACGCTGATAAATCCATAATAGCGCAGATCTTGGACTGGTTCATGGTTAGTCCGCTTGGGGAGATGTGGAATCCCAAAAATTCTACTTCCTTTGTATGGAAGTGACACTTTTCCTGTTTGGCAAAAAGGGCGTTCTTACTTAAGCGGGATAACACTTCTCTGACGTGGATAACATGTTCTTCCAGTGAAGGAGAAAACACTAGGATATCATCCAGGTAGATCACGACATAGGTGTCCAAGATATTGCTGAACACATCGTTCATAAAACGTTGGAATGTGGCTGGCGCATTACACAACCCAAAGGGCATCACTGTATATTCGTACAAACCATGTCGGGTACAGAATGCTGTCTTCCACTCATCCCCTTCACGGATGTGGGTCAAGTTCTACGCTTCCCGGAGGTCCAATTTGGTGTACACAGAAGTATGAGTCAGCCTGTCTAGGAGTGTGGAAACGAGGGGAATGGGGTAGCGGTTCTTGACTGTAATGGCAATCAGACGTCTGTAATCCACACAAGGGCGGAGGTCTCCCTCCTTTTTCGGAACAAAAAATATTGGGCTTGCTGCAGGTGAAGTTGAGGGTTGTATGTGGCCCATGCGTAGGGCTTGTTGTATGTATTCCTTTAGAGACTGCTCTTTGGATGGTGGTAAGGAATAGATCCGGCCTTTTGGTATTGGGGCGTCGGGTACCAAGTCTATGGGACAATCATATGGCCTGTGTTGAGGCAGACCCTCTGCCGATCCCTTGTCAAACACGGCTCGAAAGTCATGATAAACCGTAGGGATGCCAGCTAGGACCGCACCTACCATATGCGGGGCAGCAATTGACTCATTATCCTCAGTTATTGCCAGAAGAGCAACTGCCCCAAGCGCTTGTGCTGGGGTAGGCACTCCCTCGGGTTCCACAAGACAATAATGTTGGCATATATCGGATTCAAAAAGAACCTGACTGGTGCCCCAATTGATCAAAGGGTTATGTTGTTGCAACCAGGGTATACCCAAAATGACCCCAAACTGAGGTGTGGAGATGAGGTCGAAGGAAAGCGTTTCCCTATGGATACCCTGTATCACTACCTCAAGGGGAGCGGTTTGTTGCTTGATTGGGCCGGAAGTGAGGGAGGTCCCATCGACGGCTTGCACTGGCTCAGGGTATTTCTTGGTGATAAGAGGTAAGTTAAGTGTGTTGGCCAGCGTGATATCAATAAAGCAACCGGTGGCCCCTGAGTCGATCACAATCTGTACGGAATGTGTGGAATCAGGGGTTGGTCTTAACAGAGCTTGGACTGTGATGGGTTTTATGGGCCCAAATGCAGGGGTAGATTCGGAGGGGGTCGGATTAGCGCTCACCCTTGCGCCCAATCTCAAGGACGAGTTCTCGGAAAAACCTGATTCTTATTTCTTGGGCGACAAGGGCACTCTTTTACATAATGTTCATTGAGGCTGCAGTAAAAACAGGCATTATCTGTTCTTCAGCGTTCTCGTTTCGTATGGGTTATGGGACTACGTATCCCACCAACTTGCCTGGGTTCATGCACCAGGTGGAGGGAGAGAGTGATTACCAGAAAGGCCAATTTCTGCCCTCTGCTCGGTTCTTCGGGCGTCGACCTGCAAAGCCAGGTCAATCAAGTCAGTTTATACAGCCGGGAGGGATGGTACCACCGAGAGGGCATCATTCATGGAGCTACATAACCCCCTATAGAACACCACCGCCTTTTTGTTCTCAGGCCAGGCGGTTTCTGCTGACAACTGATTGAAGCGTGTTATGTACTTGATGAGGGTTTGTTTGCCCTGAGTGAGATCAAAATCCCAGGATTGGGCCTTGTATCTAGTGTCAAACACCTTGGACATCTCGCCTACCAATAGGTCAAAGTCGTAGAGGGCTGGATGATCGTCTTCTAACAATGGATTTGCCCAGGTTGCTGCAACACCAGACAAGTGGGATAACAAGAAAGCAGCCTTGGTAGTAGAGTCAGGGAATGCTTGCGGACGGCAGAGGAAGTGGAGTTTACACTGGTTCAGAAAAGTGCGGTATTTCCTGGGGTCCCCATGGTATCTTTCAGGGGCTGCTAAAGGAAAAGGGGTAGGGACTACAACAGGGACGGGGGCTGGAGGAGTATTGGAGGGCCCTGGAGTTTGGGGTGTTGTATCCCCGAATTCGGAATCTGCTGGAAAGGGGAGGTGTGTGCTCTGCAAAGAGTCGAGGCGATGATGGATGGCCGTTGTAGCTGCAGCCATGTCTGCCCTAAGGACAGTGACGGCTTGCAATAGAGCGGCCACGGGGTCCCCAGCTGAGGCCTCCATAATCCGGACGACCAGTCAGGCTTCACAGTCTGTTCTGTCTTAATGGTCGTGAAGATTATGAGAACCTCTGTCCCCAAGTACCACACGAGGAGATAGTAATATAACTACCCGTGCGATCCTTGAGGCCACAGGTGTTGAGTGCCAAGGAACAGGAACCAGGAAACGCCGGAAACTCCCCTGACCGCTGTAAGGCAAGCAAGGATTAAGTATAAGGTAATTGTTAGGAAAGATTTCATAATTGTATGTAATTTTCACTCCATGTGGCAACCCCCAAACTTTTTGCTGTTGTTTTACACCCTGATCCAGACTTTGCCAGAGAAGCACAGCACTCCTCTGGGCTTTTCGCTCAATTCTTATGGGTAAACTGACATGCCCTTAAAACAGTCAGTACTGGGAGACCTTGTTTGCCTTAGTCCTTTCCTCATGTTGCAGCTTTTGTGCAACATGAAACAAGAGTGCACCGTAACTTACATTACCGTGCTCTTGGGTCTCTAGTCATTCCATAGGCCCTAGAAACTCTCGCTGGACTTATCATGAACTGTGCAAGTGTATCACGGACGGGACTGGTGGCAGCTATCGTTTCTCTTGTGTTTTTAATCCTTTTTCGCCATGTTATCCGCGCCTACCGCGTTTGGCACGAATAGGTGGCCTGGCTCCAGTGCTTAATTTGTGGCGGTGTTTGCCGGTCCCCAACACCGGCAGAGTTTTTTCGGCACCGGAACTCATTGTGTGCCTGCCTTCATTGCCTAATCATATAAATTGGCGCTTCCCGCCTGGGGCACGGCAGACGCGGTCACCAGCTTATTTTATTTTTCTTGCCTGACCTGCTCTGCCGACGTGCGGTTTGCAGGTCAGGTCATGTCATGGGTCACCTGGTTTGTGAACGTTTTGGGAATGTAATTAACGCATTCTGGTGAAGAACGAGTAGAGTGCGCAGGCCTGATTTACAAAAGGCTTTTAAATGGCATATTCCCTTTGAAAAAAGCCTTTGCAAATCAGGCCTGCTGTCTTTAAATGAGCGCGAATACATTTCCTTTTAAATACATTCTGAAATGGGCATGGCACACAAACATTTGGGACCTGATTCACAAAGCATTTCTCAATGGATGTAAAATCCCATTGAGAAACGCTTTGTTAATCCGATATGTATTTGATTTGTTGTTTACACTCGCCTGTGTTTAAAGTTCTAAAAGCCTGCGTTGCTCTGAGCTGGTGTGGCGCCGATTTTTTTTTTTTGGTTGCCCCCCTGCCCCCTCTGTTCCACGTTGCTCTGCAAGGGAGCAGGCCAGTGCAAACTTTTTTTTTTTAGTTGTTGGTGCGCACGCCTGACGCGCTCAGTGCTGGTTGCTATGCAACCACTGTACCCATGCAAAGGTCGGCCCTAGGCCAACCATGCCTACACAGAAGCGCCGGGCCCGGCCACCCCTTCCGCAGTGCACCGGCTCCTTGGTTTTTGAAGGCGAACAGGTCTCCAGATTGTAAAACGGTGTCCGCCTGCCGTCCCTTTCTCTGCCAGCTGCTATCTATGTGCTGAGCAGCTCTGTGTCCAGGCTGCTGCTGCCACTGTGCCTGCCACTGTGCCTGGGCTGACCAACCGAAGAAGACTCTTCTTACGAAGGTAATCACTGCAGCGTCAGCAGCGAGCCAAGCATTATTTTAATGTTATGTTATGTTAATGTTATGTGTATATGCCTGCGTGCCATGAATGCTGGTGCGTGCGTGCGTGCGTGCGTACGTGTTTGTTAGTGTGTAATGTCGGAAATGTCTATATAAACATTGAGTGAGTGACTTGTGACTGAGGGACTGTGGTGTTCTTGTGTGTGTATGTTGTTAGCAGAGAGTTAGTATAGTGTGTGTATGCAAGTGTGTCTGAGTCAATGTATGCTCATGAGTTGACTGAATAAAGTAGGCATCTATGCAATATCTATCATTACTACTGCTGTAAGGATAGATACTGCATAGATGCCAACCAACCAGGTGTGCAGTAAGTGCCCAAGCATTTTGGCGGTGAGGAGGGCTAAGAGGCCTCACGGCGCATCATTCTGCAAGGGTCTTCGTGCCTGCCCATTGCCCTCCTTCAATCACAGCCCCCGGTGCAGGGAACTAGCCAGCATTGCAAGAGTGGGGGGAGGGAAGGAGGGTGAGCCACGAAATAAGTCCTGCTACAGTGCTACTTTTCCCCACAAATGAAGTGCACGCAATTGCATACGGTCTCATTCACACCCCCTAAACTGGCCACCTCTGCCTCAATCTACTTTTGTTTGAACATTAGTGCCAGATGGCATTTTAACACATAACAAAAAAGTTAAACTGCAGAATCATAACTGATGCAGAAACTCACCTATTGGACCTCTTCAAGGTGCTCTGGAGCAAAACAAAGGCAAACCTCCTAATTTGCATATGGATTGCACCAACAGATGTGACTTCACAGAAAAGGACTGGACATCACAATAAGCATAATCAGTCTTTGATACTTGGACGCACCATGGAAGCGAGCTCAATTGACTAAGTGGCAAATAACCTTTTGGTGCAAAATACCTAAATTGCGCTTTTATTATATATGGAGCAACTCTGTAGGCATTTGTTTTTATTTTTATAATAGCATGATATATTAACATAAGCTTTGAAGTGAATCAGAATCACTTACAGGGCTGCAGATAAGACACAGTGTGATCAAACAATCTGCTCAGGATCACACACTTTGGGTAAATGGTGAAACTGGGATGCGGACAATTTAAGCAACTTTGCACATCTTCCCAGGCTTAGTTGGTATAGATGTTTATTTAGGTTTTGCTTTGCATTTCATGTGCTTAGATAATTATTTATTTATAGTAATGCCTTGGAAGCAAACCAAATTACGTATTAAACTAGCCTTTCATAGTAAATTAAATATGCACTGTATACATTGTCTTAGAAATCTATTGAGCAATAAAAGTATGGCTTTTTTATGGTGATTTAGGGAGGCGCTGCCACGCCTAAACAAATTTGTGTTGGCGGGGCTGACTTCCATCTTCAAAAAGGCAGTGGCTCTGAAGCTGAGGAAGCAGCTATGGCTACAGTCTACCTGGTTGACAACGAGGGCTGCATGGGCCTATAGACTTTGAGAGGCCGATCTAGGTCTCGCACTGAGCCCGCACTGGCTAATCGCACCGCGGGCACCGCCCGTCGGTGCCGGGCCCAGTACTAGGGGGCCAAGATTTTTTGGGCACTGGCACTTATTTTTTTTACAAATTAAGCACTGCCTGGCTCCCAAAATGGCCATGACACAAGGTTCTATGTCCTGTCTGCTGACCGTCTTGCCCCTTCACCTTCCCCCAGTTCGAGCCGACCCGGGGCAGTCCTTATTTGGTCATGCACTTTCCCGCGAAACACAACGCTTTCGCAGGCTTCTGCATGCCTTGTGTGTGCCTCCAGGATGTGGGCTGGGATGTCTGTTCCCAATACACATCCTGGGTGCCAGAGAGTCTAGAGTGTCCTGAATGCCTGGGACCACCATGGCCGGTGATAGGTCCACGTATGGTGTGAGTGTTTGTGAGCAGATCTCCCATTGGGCCCTCTCCGTTTTGGCACGAAGGGAACTTTGGATAAGAGGAGGCTGAAAACACCACTTCCATGTCGATCTCCTGAGTTCACACCGAACAAGGGATAAGGAGCCAAGTATCCTGCAACAAGAAGCTGAGTTGAGGAACCGCTGGTGACCCGCTGAAGGTTTGGCACCCTGAGCCGCTGTCGTCCTGCGAGACCCCTCTGCATCTGATCGTCCTAGAAGGTCTGCAAAGGCGTTTCGACCCATTGGAATAGTGGGATCAACTATTCCCGGCACCTTCATCAAACCCTGCAAGTAAGCCTCTTCGGAAGTGTCCCTGGGCCAACCAGTGGGCTGACCAGCTTACGCAGGATGCTTTGCTCTGTCACCGCCGCCGTTTCGGGGAAGCACTCGAAACTTGGTCTACTGCTTCCTCTGCGTCCACGGCACCCTCACACCGAATTCGTACACTTGGCATTCCCAGGTCTGAAGTGAGACGAGTGCGCTCGGACCAGAGTAAACGCGGTTGCCGCTGTATTTGGGACACCCTCGACCCTGCATCCTGCTACGCAGAATCTACATAGGTCGAGACGTCCTGATCATCGCAGCTGAACCTGCCAGCAACGTGAACTGCACTGGAGAAGTCTGGGTCTGCCTGCGTCTGGGACCGGTGAGCAGTCCATACCCCAACCGGTGGCCCCTCGCGCAGGATCCCGTTGCTTCTCTACCGCTGTTGCGAAATAGCGACTCTATCCCGCACTCTCACCCTGCCTCTGCCCACAAGTGGAGGCCTTGCTTGAGTAGTGGGGACTTGTTCTCCATCGCTTCATTCACCTTCCTGAACTGCCTGAGATCCTTGAAGAGGCCCTCCTTTGTCCATTGGCACCAGCACGTGCAGGTACTTTTGAGCATAAGGCTCCTCTCTTCGTAGGGCTCAGACTTCCTCCAAGTTAGGTGTATTTCGGATGTCGAACTGGGTCTAATGATTACTTCAACTGCCTGTTTTCTTCCCCATCTAGGTGGTATACATATTACGTGCTCCTAACACCTTAGACCCCTCGGTCTTGTATATATATTGTATTGATTGGTTTACTTTAGTATTATTGTGATTCTTTGCTATGGTCGATGTTACAAAGGCCTTGTAATAAATGTGTCTATATTTTTAATATAACACCTGTCTGGAGTAATTTGTAAGTGTCCTTGCTTTGTGTGCTCATTGAGGTCTTTCCGTCACCCTCACCCCTCTTGAGACTTAGTCTTGACCGCCGCCATCGCTACCCTGATTGGTCTGGCTTGTCCAGAGGTTACCCTGTTCCAAGAAACTAGGCTGGCCTTCTGAACCTCTGCCCCTCCAGGTCAGTGTTCAGAAATCCATCTTAACAGTAATGGCAATGCAGTTGATACTTAGAACACAGGATGTGAACCGCAATAAGGCTTACCTAGGCGGGAGAGGAGTGGATGTTAACCATACCCCGAGTAATGACAATTGGGTAGGACCTTGAGGATATCCGGCAGCAGCAAGAGGCGTAAAAGGTCCTGTGTAGCACTCCAGATGGAACACAATATGCACCTGTAAAGGCAGTGAGGGTCAATGTTCAGGTTTCAGAGTGGGGTAATCCGTGAGCAGTCCAAAGAACAATCCGAGATCAGAAACCAGAGAGTATAACACATCCAGGGGAAATCCAGAACAAAACCAGTTAGCAATGCCAGGGGTCGGTAGTCCAGAAGATCAATATGAGGCAGTCCGTGATCCGAGGAAGAAGAACAGGGGTCCGTAAACTTTCCGTAGTCAATAGCCAAGAAAAGAAGGTCCAGGAAATGGCAAACAGTACTCGATATGAAGCAGCTGTGAAGCACTGTGTCAGCGTATGCTCGCTGTTTTTAAATGCACTGATGGGTCAGGTGATAGATGTCACGTGGTACGTTTCTCCTGACGCTTCCGCGTCACGTGTTCTGTGGAAACAGCAGGTAATTGTCTCTTCCCGATCACGTGACGCGGAACCAGGCTGAGCCGGCGGCCCCGGCACACTGTTGAGCAGCGCCATGGCAACTGCCAATGAAGAAACAGTCGTAACGACCTCGGGCAGCTGTCCCGGCCCGCCTTCCTCCGGGTGTGCCCAGTTTGATCACCATACTGCTGCTGCCGGGTAAGTGGGGGCGAATGGGCAGTAAGGGAGGTGCTGATATTGGAACAATGGGGACTTGTAACAGCGTGCATGACACAGGTGCCTTAAATTACTGTTAACTTACACATGTTGAGGCCTGTATTACATACACCAAAAAGTGATAGCTTGAAAGCCTTGCCTGATTTCTAACCATTGAGAATTCCACTGATCACCTTTTTATTCCAATATTTATGTGACATTCTGGGACCAAACATAAGCAAATCGGTATTACCCCTACCCTTAAATTAAGTAGTCCAGGCTACATGAACAGAAGGAAAAGCAACCTTATGTTGGGTCACCGAGCAATGCACCCGAGACCTGTTTCGCAGGGCTTTACTCAAATGTGGGTCACTTGCTCGACGTATCTAGGAAGTCAAGTAACAATTTATTACAGTACTACACTAAGGCACACTTAAACATTCAAAGGTGAGTAAGACTATCAATGTACATCACACGCTGTCCTCGGAAGCTGCTGAACACCACAGTCCCTCCGAAGTGTTGCACACTCAACCTAACTTGAACCAGCTGAGTCCAGAACACCCCCAAGGGAAAGGGCAAGTGGATAAAGTAACAAATGGTTCAGAATCCAGAGGATTTATTTATACAAGATGGCTAACTTTCATGCTCAGTACCTGATCAAAAATGACTGCCAGAGTCTTAACCTTCGGGAGAGTTTTAAGAGAACATTCGTCCACTTTAACGGCTTGAAATAGGATAGCTGCATTGGGGTGAGAAAGATAATACATGAACTTTTACAGTTTTAATTAACTCTGCTCCCTCTTACATTTCCCTTGTGTTAGTAAACAATACCTGAGCTCCCTCTGCAACTGCTGAGAGGGATTTCCCACAAGAGGATCTCCTGTTTTTAGCGACTTCTTCTCCAAGTGTCTTCAGGAAACTCCTTTAAACTGGGAACATATTTATTTCCACATTTCTTTTA
The DNA here is from genome assembly GCF_040938575.1 of Ambystoma mexicanum. Classification (NCBI taxonomy): domain Eukaryota; kingdom Metazoa; phylum Chordata; class Amphibia; order Caudata; family Ambystomatidae; genus Ambystoma; species Ambystoma mexicanum. The sequence continues at coordinate 1,504,648,060 of NC_090932.1, read as the reverse complement.
AAGTAGATTGAATTACAGGGTTCTTTAATGCTCTCCTTCGCTGTTTGAATATCTGCACAGCCCAGCAACTATATACTAAAGTCTCTAATCAGGCTTTGAAGAGTCTCAGACTAGGCTTCTTTAAATTGCTGCTTAAAGCTGATTTCCAAATGAGATGGTCTTTGCTTTCTACTGGCGCTTCCTGAGCGCCCAGCAGTAAACTAAAAAAAATGACATTAAACGAAATGAAAATTCTTTCTGCATGCATGCAGTGCAAGAGAGCGCCAGCAGAGGGCCCTTCTATCCCGATTGCCTCCGAAAGAAGCACAGATGCTGCACAGGGAAATCGCTCATACGTAGCTGACTTCCTGAAGCTACTAACTCTCCACGCAAGCCGCGCTCGGATGTGCTCAAGCAAGCGTTGTCCAAACATATACAGTGCGACACAGTTCTGAGTAAACCTTGGCTCCACATTCTGTCGACCTGCTGAACCGAACGAGATTCCTTTCTCTAGTACGTTGCCTGAACGTGTCCCTTTCATGTAACGCAGCCTGAAACAAACGCCAGGAATATGGAGTTAAACCAGTGTTCTGCGCTTATCAAACATTTTGTTAATATAAGAATTAGCCCTTATGTTTCATACTTTTACACTCGAGAGTGAGTGTGTCATAACAGTTTGCAAATTAGATCAATTCAAATAACGAAATGTAGTTGATAAGTCTTCAAAAAGTCGAATGTAATTGTCATAACCACCTCCAGCCGACACGTGTTTCGACCACTGATCTTTCTCAAGGCAAGAATATAGCTTTATATACCTGCAGCGAGGGCCGTACAGGCGTTATGGGCCCTGAAGACCGAGTTAATGGCCCGCGTGAAGAGAGGCGCTTTAACGAGGTATGAGGGACCATAATGCCCGGTACGGCCCAAGCTGCAGGTCTATAAAGCTATTAGAACACCCTCAGGGCCCGATTCTGAATTTAGCGCAGTGAATGTGCTAAAAAGCCGGATTCACTGCGCCAAATCAGTACACCCAGGCTCCACCAGTACTTTCAAGTGTGCCTGGGTGTCCATGCAGTGCACAACAGTGCACCTTCAGGATTGCGCCTGTTTGTCATAACAGGCACAATAATGAAATCTCAGCAGCATGTTTGTAAAATAACTACATATTCGTTATTTTACAAAAATGCTGCTGCGAACATGGATGTATATGAACACATTCATATAAACCAAAGTAAGCAGCTTCAACGTTGCAGAATACTACGTTGAAGCTGCTTGCTTTGATGTAGTGAAGGTGTTCATATACACCAGTGTGGTGTATATGAACACTTTCATGTACATCAAAGCAAGCAGCTTCCACGTTGTATTCTGCAAATTTGAAGTTGCTTACTTTGGTGTGTATTAAAGTGTTCACATGCACCGTGGGTGTATATTAACACTTTCATATACACCAAAGCAAGCAGCTTCAACGTTGCAGAATACAACGTGAAAGCTGCATGCTTTTCAAACACCCGATTTGCGGGCTGTAATCAATCTGCAGGCTATATCAGTGAGTATAGCCCGCAGATTTACCAATCAGCTTTCCAGAAACACCACTATGGTGTTCTAATTGTTTGTACGTCTATCGTATCCCGTAAGTTGCGTGAATGCTCATTCTAGTTATTATTTAGCTGTGAGCCCTATGATATTATGGTAAACTGCTAGTTCTGTGTATCTGGTATGGTGACTTCTCCCTCCAAGTCGGTGTGATCATTGTTTAGTGAGATCAAGCACAGTACTCCTTCTAGCCGTTTATAATTGAACCACACTTAATATTTAAATAAAACAAACCAAATATGAATTTAGCTGCCTCTGTTGCAGTAGAAAACTCCCACTTGACTGTTTCTTCCTGATTCTTTTACTTCTATCCCGAGATTACATTTTGCAAACACGTGCTGAAATGATGGATGCGCGTAACTTTTAAGAGGTTTCAAGTACATGACCTGCCTTCTGGTTTCTGACTGATGAAAGGCAGTTCAGAATGTTGACCAAATGCCTTTTATTCATGCAGAGGCCAATCAGTGTGCAGAATCACATCCTCCATTTTGGCTTGGGAAAGTATCGCCACATAGGTTAAGGCCCAAACCAAAGTTACAAAGAAAAAATATTAAAGAGAAGGTTTTGATGTTTCCAAAAACTTCTAGAGCCCACAGGAACATCGAAGTCCTCCTGCCCCAGGACCTGATGCATATATACAGCTCACATATGTCATGTTATGTTAAAGGATTTTTATACCGGGCACTATCGCCACCTGAGTGGTCCCCTGGCACTCTGGCGGATCTGAAAAGTGAGAGGGTAAGGTGTGATAGGGTAAGTTAGTAGGACTGAGCAGGGAAAAAACGCAAGATTGCTGTGGTGTGCTGTTGGCAGCTTCCGTTCGGTTTACACCGCTCGCTGAGCGTAGGTGTGAATTTTCAGTTGGTACTTGTCATGTGATGTTGTGCAAGGCGATGTGTGGTTTGTTTCGTTGTTGCAGTGTAGTGAAGGGCGTGCGGTTTGCTGTGCTGTAGAGGTATGGTTGTGTTTAGTTTTGAGTTTGGAAGGTGTAAGCAGAGGGAGGAGTTTTTTAGTGGGGTTGGTTAGTGGACGTACTTTATCGTACCCCTTTAGTTTTTGCCACCTGTGGCATCTATCCCTGCCAGTGTCCGGCATTGTGGCGTGCTAGGGGTCTCGCTCCTACTTTCGGTGCACAGTTGTGGATTGTTAGCAGGGCTATTTAGTGGTGATGCCTCCTCCCCCCTCCCCCCCCAACCTCCTGTGTTCAGACTAATGGATGTCTATATCGCTTTGTCCCCTGGCACATCCTGGTATGCAGCCACCATCGCTTCCCTGGGCCCTTTGTGGGTGGGTGGGGGACCTCTTCCCTGTGCCCTGGAGCTCCCAGGGCCCCATGGCTTATCTGTTCTGTTGCCACACTTTGCCCTTTAATTAAAATGCCCTCCCTCTGTCTGTGGTTTAACTTGGGTCAGTCCAATCTCTCTCCTTTGTTCCCGGTAGGGCCCTCTATAGGTAACAGGTGCAACTGGGTCTCCCGCCCAAGGGATGACGGGCCTCTTCAGGTGTCTTCTTCAGATCTTCATTCAGCTGTTCGTTTACGAGGGATTATTGTCTCCAGTGCTGATAGGAAGAAATGGCTGCAGGAGTCCTTCTTATCCAAAGTCCAGCCTGGAAGCAAGTCCACGCCCACTAATGGTAAAGATCTGCACCATTCAAACAGGCAGTAGTTGTCCAATCCAGTGGCGCCACCAGAAATGTTTTATAGGGGTGGCCTGATGAGGCCACAGGAAATCTTGGGGTGGCACACCAAAACAAACACATCACTGAATTTCAGGAAATCTATTATGCCGATGTAGTATATAGTCCAGTTGAAAATAATGTATATATGAGAATTAAGGAATTGCATATTGATATAGTTCCATTTATTATTTAACTGTTAACTAATTAATGTATCTGATGCGCATAGACTAATACCAGTACAGTTAACATTTTGAGTTCCACAATCCTGTTTGTGTAAGACTTGTCCTTGGCCTCAAGCCCTGGGATCATATCTCTCCGGCCCTGAAATCTCTTCACTGGCTCCCAGTGGCTGCAAGGATTAAATTCAAGACCCTATGCATTGTCCACAGGGCTTCCTGGGCCCGAGTCCAAAATACCTTCAACTCTCCCTTCGTATATACCTTCCCACTTGAGCTCTTCGCTCCGCCACCTCCAACTCCAACTACATCAGGGTCTGTCGCTTCTCCAAGCAACGAGTTGATGGCAGATCTCTTTCCTCAGCAGTGGCCTCCCTCTGGAACAGCCTCCCTGCCACTCTGAAACTTGCGCAGAACCATCTCTGGTTCCGGAAGCACCTCAAGACCTTCCTCTTTGCTTCTACCTTCTCTCCCCCTCTCCCCTGCTAATCTATCTGCTTTGACATAATGCACCTGATTTTCCCACTGCTTTCGGGCCCAGGTCCATGCCCGCCCAGCCACTCACCCACGCTGCATTGGCACCACCAGAAATGTTTTAGAGGGGTGCCCTGATGAGGCCACAGGAAACCTTGGGATGGCACACCAAAACAAACACATAACTGAATTTCAGGAAATCTATTATGCCGATGTAGTATATAGTCCAGTTGAAAATAATGTATATATGAGAGTTAAGGAATTGCATATTGATATAATTCCATTTATTATTTATTGTTAACTAATTAATGTATCTGATGCGCATAGAATAATACCAGTACAGTTAACATTTTGAGTTCCACAATCCTATTTGTGTGAGACTTGTCCTTGGCCTCAAGCCCTGGGATCATATCTCTCCGGCCCTGAAATCTCTTCACTGGCTCCCGGTGGCTGCAAGGATTAAATTCAAGACCCTTTGCATTGTCCACAGGGCTTCCAGGGCCCGAGTCCAAAATACCTTCAACTCTTCCTCTGTATATACCTTCCCACTCGAGCTCTTCGCTCCGCCACCTCCAACTCCAACTACATCAGGGTCTGTCGCTTCTCCAAGCAACGAGTTGGTGGCAGATCTCTTTCCTCAGCAGTGGCCTCCCTCTGGAACAGCCTCCCTGCCACTCTGAAACTTGCGCAGAACCATCTCTGGTTCCGGAAGCACCTCAAGACCTTCCTCTTTGCTTCTACCTTCTCTCCCCCTCTCCCCTGCTAATCTATCTGCTTTGGCATAATGCACCTGGTTTTCCCACTGCTTTCGGGCCCAGGTCCATGCCTACCCTGAAACTCACCCACACTGCCCCTGGCAGCACCTACACTTGCGTCTGTATCTGTTACCCTACAGTCCCCTTACCTGCACTATCAGACACCTCTTGTCTGCGCTAAAAACCTCACTTGCCACCTTTCTGGCTGCACTACCTTTTGTATTGTTGTACCCCTTGCTCAGCACTTTCCACTTTTCTCCTCTCCTTACACTTTCCCCCCTTCGCTCCCCCTGCGTGTTCTCAATCTCACTGGGCCTCGTCGTGCTCTGAAACACCTGTATATGAGCACGAAACAAATAAAGTATCATATCATAGCCAGAGAATCCTCTAAATCCTCACTCACAAGTTTGTAATTGCCAACATGTCTATCGAATATGGTGCACTCAGCAGGGTTTGACTAGAATACTAGATGTATCTTTCCATTGGACTGCATTCACGATGGGAATACACCCAGTGGTACATTTTAGGCATTGGTCACCACAAAAGAATCTTAGGGAATTCAGGTTGATGGTAAGATAAGGGTTTACCAAAAGGCTTATTTTTAGTTTCTGAAATGGATGCTCATCTGCTTTCCCCGATTTAGCTTTCAGAATGGTACTTGTAAGTTTGAGCAACACATCTTTATTATTTTCTGTTTCACTGAGAATACCACCTAGGTAAATTCACTACCTGCCAGTGTACATAAAAATTCCCAGGCAGTTCAAAAGTTAGACTTTCTTAGGAATACTCTTACTCTTCAGGTAGTGGTTGGGATTGTCCATAGGAATTAGCATGGTCAGTGGGCTGGTAAATAAAATCCCTCAAGTGCCCCTCCTCACAAGTCCTGTCCTTCCTAATTGTACTCCGGTTCAATAGTTTCAGCTTACAGCAAAAATTCTAAATGGAATGAAGTAAAACTAGAGTAAACGTGAACCTCTCTGTTCAATTGCCCCTCTGGTCCTTGGCTGCTCTGGTGAACTCTCCTGTGGTCCTTGGCTCCCTTTCAGGTGAACCTTTGGTCCATCCCTCATTTGGACTTTGGCTCTCTGGTGAGTTGGTGGCAAAAAGAAGCGAAACGCTTACATTTTCTGTCAGTCATACAAGAAAGTACCTTAGCTACCTGAAAGGCACATAACCAGTGCTCCACATAGCTGACAAAGTATCTAAAATGTTCATCGTACAGAGCAATATCTTTTAAGATCTGCAAACATCAATGTTGTAACAAAGCAATCTTGGCCTGATCCCTCTGCTACTGCATTAGCCCTATTACTTGCTGATTCTGAAGCTCCTAGAAAGTGTGAAAATGGCAGATGGTGTGCAATGAAAGACTCAATATCACAGCATAACAGGACATTGCAGGGTGTGGGGCAGTACTCTGGACGAACCAAGCAACTTCAGTGGCTGGGAGCAACAGGGGAGAAAATGTAATGTTGGTTCAACCACAGTTAGTAAGCTATACTAGAAACTCTGGAGCACTGACTGGCTGGAGAGACTGTCTGCCTGTCAAATCAAGTGATTGGAGACTAGGGCAGGGCCAGTGCAGCAATCATGCAATGATATGTGACAGTATTGGAGCCACTAGCAGAGAAGCACCAGGGTGCACCAATGTGTCCGACACTTATTAAAACTGTCCTATTGTAAGGGCGAAACATAATCACTGATAAGTACTCCAATTTTTGCAGTTGAAGTCAGGGTGAGATTGCATTATTTGCCCAGGATCACACGGTTATGCTAAACAGCGAAGCAGGGATTTTAACCCACTCTCCAATTAGAAATAATAAAGATTTGTGAGTCGAGGCCTACAATAATACTGTCTTATCGAGTTTACTTGCAAAATACACAAATTGCATAATAAAGCATCATGACAACATAAATCCTTATAGCAGCATGTTGAGATATAATATCAGAGTACCTTTATTTTCCACATCCTGAAAACTATAAGATGCAAAAGGCAAACTATCTATTTACCCACTTTATTTTCAGTGCTTTAAGACGCACAATAAAAGAAGCTGTGTAGTAAACTCACTTAGGTTTGGAGATTCGTCACAAACCTCCAGCGTGTTATGTATGGTTTTACGAAAATTCAGCTAAGGACATTAACACAAATTTTGCTTTTTTAGCAAATCAAGCTATTAGACATTATGGGTATGAACAAATATTTCAAAGGGTGCTTTATTGTGTTAGTTGCTTTAAGTGTCACAGATTTGCAAGGTGACTGGCAATTAGCTCAATGACGTTGCACGTGTGGTGTCTTGTATAGTTCACTTCAGACTGTACCTCCAGACACACTTTGCATACCTCTTAGCTCCTCTGAAGTGCTTGCTTGCCTGCCTGGTGGAATCTCTCAGCGTCGCAGCCCAGGTCTCTTTTGCATGCAGTGGCACTGCCAAAACAAAAATATTGCGCATGGGCTGGCACAGGTTTGTCTGGGGTAGATGCTAGCTGCACCACGGTAGGGGCCCTCAGCCCTACTCCAAATTCGCCTCTACAGGGACTCACGGTTTTGGCACGTGCCGTATCTTCTTCTATCCCCTTCTGGTGAATTATTCCTCAGCTCACCTCTTGTGCTTGCTTTGGGTCAGTTCTGCCTCTTCGATACCTGTTAGGGTCAGATCTCTGCTAATAGTGCTGACCCCCCCAGAAAGCACCCAGGATCACTGTCTGTAGGCAGAAAGCCAGTCCCAATGGAGTGGGTGCCCCACCTTTGCTGTGTCCACTCAGGACGTAGTTGATGTTGTATGGCTTCACCCTGACAACTGTTCCAATCTTTTGAGGTGATCAGTCCACACTCCCAGAGCCCCTCTGACTTTTGTGGTGTGCTGCTTCCCTCCTAGATTGAGTAAGCATCACCAGGTGGGTGTAGCTTTCTCGGATTCCATTCTATGGTGAGTGGGCTGCAGCCTTGTAGATGTCAGAAAGGCAGGCAGCAAATAATGCACACGCTAAAAGCTCCATAGGATTGGGTCAGACCAGTTCCATCAATCCATTTTTGGAGGGTATTCTAGAGAGAGAGAGTGTAATATGCTGTAGCCTGAATGTTGTAGCACAGACCTGGAGAGCTGGACGCGGTTCCTGAATGGGTGTTTCCTCTAAGCGATGGATCCCATTCATACATTTGCCAACCTCTTTCTCAGGAGGATGCTCCTCTCAGTATGCGTGGTAAATAGCCCCAGGGGAACGGGGGCCCTCCCCTAACTCCTCCCCCTTCATGCCGTACCGTCCGTGGGTAGAATCTCACATACAGGACACTGCGTGCCGCTCTCCAGGTCAGTGGGCCCCGCCATATGTTTTGCTCTCCGGCGGTAGATTCAGAGCCTGATAGCGGTCCAGGGACAGCCCGCTGCGTACCCTGTCATGGAGCTGGAGCTTCTAGTCTGTCCCCAGCGTCGGACGCCGGGAGCCGGCCGCAAGAAGCTTTGCCCCTGCTTTCAGCGCCGACCAAAATTCTGCTTGCACCCTCGGGTCATGGAGCACTCTCCTCTCTGTCGCTCCATAGATGCGGCGCTGCAGCTGTTGAGTGGGTCCTCAGTGTCCAACTGCCATTTTGTCGAGTATTGGCAGAAGATTTTCAGTTGGCTGTTCTTGCCGCTCCGTCAACCAATCTGAACAAGATTTATAGGCCAGCCATATGTTTAGGCACCACTTCCTTACTTGTTACCCGGAATTGGGCATTTTTCAGGGGGTTAGGGGGCATATGGAATGGGCTCAGATCCATGCAGCCTGAGGAGGAAACCCGGAAATAAACACAGCATGTCTGGAAGCGCGAGCCAAAGCAGAAATGCGCGCATCCAGGCTTAGGCTGTGTTTATTTCCGGACCCTCCTCCAACCCTGACTGCAGACCATCGCGGGCGATGGGCCGCAGTAAAAAAGCAGAAAAAAATACTTTTTTTCGCACTGAACTGGGCATGTTATTGTCCATGAACAGTTGAATGCAAAACAAAAAAATTGTTGCTTTTTTGCAGGGTGGCCAATGGGGGGGCCTGCATTTTTATAAGGGTGGCCATGGCCCCCCCTGGCCACCCCTTGGTGGCGCCCCTGGTCCAATCAGGGACAATTGCTGGTTTCACTCATGCCCCACACCAAGACTCTATGGCTCCATTGATTTGGAATGCTACCAGACAGTCCCACCGCTTCCTGGGCCACACACACATGAAGGCATCACTAGCCCGCAATAGAAGCAGCTTTCTTGGGCAAGTGCATGACCTGATAAGGGATTTCCTGCCTGGTAAGGCAGGAAGAAGGCCAAACAACCAAAGAACATGTGAGAATCTTGTGGCCTGGCCATTTTAGGGCACTAGCCACGTTTAATAGCCATATGCATTAAAAGCGAATGTACATACCAAATGTAATGCAAAAATTGTCAAAATGTATTTTTTCTGATGGTACTTTGGATTACTAATATGGTAAACCGGCTTGCACTCCCAAGCCAAGACTAAATTAAAACTGCCACATCCCTACTCACCAATACCAATAAAAGGTAAAGAACAATGTGCAAAAATTAAGTGCTTAAAAGGCAGCCCTTCCTTATGAGCCCTACATCTACCAAATCACCATGTACAAAAAAAGGTTGCAGTGGCAGGGGGACTACAGTAGATGTCCCTCTGTCGATAAAAATAGGTCAGAGGTGTTCTAAAAGTAATAGGGTGAGAAAAGCAAAAACATTAGGGGTCCCTAGAAAGAGACTGCAGAACATCCTAAAAGTACATTCTGCGCCAACAAATAGAATATGGAACAGGCTGCTTAGCAACTCTTGCAAAACCATCTTAATGAACAATTCTAGAGGAAAATATATTTCTCAAGTCCATTAACTAGCTCTGCGTGTCCTGATTTACATCATACTGTCTTGATGCCTACCCCCGGGCATCCGGGTCGTGTCCATCAACCCCGGGAGCAGGCATCCAGATACTCATTAAAACCCCAACAGCCCCGGCTGGGGGCTGTTTGGATTCAGTCCTGGCGCCCGAGTGCAAGCCAACGTGAGGCCGGATGGGACTATTTTATTACAGGGACTATTTTTCACTCGGGTGTGGTTCTGGGGAACTTCTTACCTGGGACTACTTTGCAGGCTATTTAAACCACGCCCGAACAGCAGCCCATGCTTCGCGTTACTCTGCATCCAGCAGCGTGACGCTCACTGTGTCTGCAAGTCAACATCCAGTCTTCTGCCACGCCCGCCTCGAATCCGGAGCTCCTAGACAAAAGGAAAAGAAAGGAGAAGAGGTTAGATCACGGACATTATTTGATTCCTTACCTGATTCCGGACCCAGCACATCTCCGAGCCTGGAAAGGACATTATTTCAGCACGCGTCGCTTCGCCAGCAGCAGCGCCGCATTATACTCACCAGTCCACCGCATCTTTCGACTCGGCGCTGCCTCCATCCATTCTTTGTCGAAATCCAGCACCTGGGGGGAAAACAAAAGGAATAACAAGGTGAGCCGAGAAAACCGACAAAGACAATCTCTTTGCCACCATAGGCTTACCTGCTTTACCACCAGAGGTATTATTCTTTAATTCGCCGCATCTTCCTATGCCGCACCTATAAAGGGAGCGAAAACAGCAAATTAAACTCATGCAACTTTTACTGGACAGTGTTTGGTAATACAGACTCTTACCTGAACGCCATCAGCTGCCTCCAGGCAATATTCTTTTGGTCCCAGCTGCAACCTAACGAGGGAATGGAACAAGAGTGAACATCGGACATATTGAACTCTTTGAACTTTATAGACACTGGAGTTAATATTCCTCCGGAACTCCTCCAGTACCTTCAACCCAGTGAAGTAACTGGTGTCTCCGCGCCCCTGCATGCCATGCAGGATGGAGAGCTCATCATTTAAAAACATAAGGTGAGATTACCAAAAGGGGATATCGGAGGTGATTAGTGGGGAGAACGAGAACTGTTGGGGGGGGGGGGGGCATCACTAAGGTCCACGGGTGGCTAAATCCCTTTCTCCACTTGCAGGAGAATACTTCTATGAGTCCAGCAGACAAAATTAGGCGGGCCAGTCCAGACTGTCATCTCTTCACTACGCATCACGTTGGTGGAGACCGCAGCTGTCTTGGTCCGATCGACGCCCCTGTGGGAACCAGGTGAGCGTAACACATACTCTGCATTTTATAGTCTTACCTATGGCAGGTTTTGCAGCAGAGAATAGTGCTGAAACCGAAGCAAAGATCTGGTGAAAATTGGGTCTCTGCGCCTTAGTGCACGAGAAAGTACTACCCATGAGCACCTCACAACCTTACTATTGGAGAGCAATATTGCTGTGGGTCTACCGTTTCTATGTGATTTTAACAAATGAAATTACAGAGAATTAATTTTTTGGCAAAACTTTAATAGCTAAAAAATATTGAATCTTCTTTTTTGGGGGGGAGCCTCCAAGGCCCCAATTTCCCCATGCTACTCCTACGTCCCGTCCCCTTTCCTCCATCCTCTATGGGCGTCCCTCTCTAGTGACAGAAAACAGAACTTTTTTCACCAGAAAGAATCATCTTCCCCTTTAAATTTAGATGCGCGTGGGGGCGCAGCCCTGGCAGCATGCGCTCCCCTGACTCCGCCCACCAGCGCCACTCCCCAACCGAGTCGACTGGAACGGACCACTTCCACCAGCGCTCCCGGGTTAGGCCTCCGGCCTTGTAATTCCATGTGCTCTTCCTTGGAAGAAGTTACTCTCTTTTTCTTTTTTTCTCTTCCAATTGTCAGATATGGATCTGTCCTCTGGTGCCACGCTACTCCCCGGCACATGTCGATGACGGTGGGTTTCAGCAGGTGCCCAGCCTCTGAGGGTCCTTTCCCTACGTCTGACCCTCACGTACTCTGCCTCCGGTACCTTGGCCCAGATCACAACTGGGACAGCTGTACTACGTGTGACGCCTTGACTCTGCACGCTTTGAAGAATCTGTTAGCCAGGAGGAGAGAGCTCTTCAAAAGGTCACCTCCAGAGGACCTCAGAGCATACGTGAGAAGGAAGATCAAGCCCAAGGTAGGTGCTCTGTTCTCCTCTGCACCCCGTAAAGGCGACTCCTTCCCCCGGAACTGCCCAAGCGGGAGGGACCTCCTAGGTTCTAAAACCAGCAAGAAGACCGAGGCTACACCAGCTACCGGCCTGCGGGCCGAGGAGGTCACAAGATCCTACCAGTCCTACCGCTGAAGGGCTGCAAGGCTCTATTACCGGGCTCCGTCGCAAGGGGGTTCGTCCTAGTATTGGACCCACATCAGAGGGGGCGCCTGTACGCAGCACTACCGGCACCATGGCTGAGGACGCTCTGCCTTCCAGGTCTCTACCTGAGGTGCAGGGATGGTCTCAACCTTCGCTATTCAGCGTGCAGGTAGAGACTGTACCCAGCTCAGCAAGCACCATGCCTCAGGCACGTGGCGCGGAGCAAGACAAAATGGCTGCGCCCTTTTGGCTCGGAGGCCAGGCAGGGGAGGAGTGCATCCAGGTGGAATGGGACAACGCCTGTCACCTGGTCCACATCCTATCCCTCCACTTCGCAGGGAAGGTACGCATCCCCCAGTTTGACGAGACGGGGCCTGCCCAGGACACCGCAGCATCAGGGCCCGGCCCAGATGCCCTCAGGCACCCCTACACCATTAGGCGCCCATCCTGCTTGCGAGGATAGATTCTTTGAGAAGTTCCTCACCCTCATGAGATCACCACATTTGGGAACCATCCTCAGGGACGTGATCAGGGACAATACTCCCTCCGGTTCAGCCACATGCACCCACTGGTGTACAGGGCTTGGGTCCAGCTCAGCCCGTCTCCCACGCCTGCGCCTATCACGGCAGCTCAGCCACCGGCTCAGCCCCCGGCACTGACAGTACGCCACAGCTGCCCACGCCCAACACTCCTCCTGCACCCCCAGATCTGCAAGACACAATGGCAAACACGAGCGAGCAGGAAGATCCGGACACACCATCGTCAACCAAAGCATTCCATTAGAGGCTGGCAGGTCTGGCTGAGTACCTAGACATCCCTCAGCCACAGGTGGATCAACCCGAGGAGGGGTCCTGGCTGAGGTACTTAAGCTGCGTCCTCCTACTAGATCTGGAATCCCTCTTCACAAGGACGTTGAGGCCTTAGCCAAAAAGGGCTGGGTCAAGCCACACTCTACCCAGCCTACCAACAAGCGCCTCGACACCAAATACAGGCAGACAGAGGGGGATTCTCTCTTATTGTCGGTGCACCCCCAGCCATACTTCTCTGTTATAGCAGCAGCATCGCTATATTCTAAACCGTAGTCGTCCTCTGCTGCATCAGCTTCTGCACTCCTGGGCAAGGAGGAAAAGCTTTTGGAGGCGTTTGGAAAAAAGATGTACTCAGATGCCATGTTCCACCTGCGTCAGGCCAACGCTGACACCATGTTGGTGGCCGTTAATCAAAAGTTGTGGCGGGAGATCGCAGACCTCCTTCCGGAGCTCCCTGCCCACAGCCAGGCACGGTTCAAGGCTGGGTTGGCGGATGCCAGAATTGTGGACCAGGATATAATGGAATCCTCGGTGACCCACATTGACACCTCAGGCAGAGCCATATGCATTGCCACCGAGATGAGAAGGATGGCTTGGCTCAGGGCAACAAAATTCAACCCAGATGTGCAGGAACACATACTTGACCTGCCTTTTGAGGGGGAGACTTGTTCCACTCGACAGCAGACGGGGAACTTGACAAGAAAAAGAATAGCTCCCAGACAGCTAAATCCTTATCTATCCTAATGAAATCTACACCCAAGACCTACAGCCAAATGCACCAGCTCGGGGCTTCCAGGAGAGACGGTCTAGACAACCTGACAGGTCCCCAAGCCAACACAGACGAAAGCAGCACAAGACGGCTAACAAGGGTTTTTTCCAGTCCCCCTCCTCCGCACCAGCCTCGGTGTCCCTTTTCTCTTGCAGGGATAACCTGGCGGCGTCAGATGGAGAGTGGCTATCCGAAGACCTGCCGGCGATCGTTGGATGGATGGATGAATCCGTGTGGATGCTGGGCGAGAAGGAGGCTTTCGCGTAGCTAGACGCCCGGAACAGGTGAGGACGCGGCCCGACTCCGATGACAATGGGAATCAGGTAAGATGCGATGCGCTGCAGGCGATGGGATTGCAGAGACAGGTAAAATGCGTGTCCGGCGATGGAGTTGCTGGAGTCGGGTAAGCTGCGCGTCGAGCGATGGTATTGCTGAAGGCAGGTAAGATGCGCGCTGAAGATGCAGTGTTGGAATCAGGTAAACAGCGCTTCAAGCGATGGTATGGCTGGAGTCAGGTAGGGGCGCGCTGAAGATGTTCTGGAATCTGATGAGATGCGTGCAGAGATGATGAACTGGAAACAGGTAAGAGCGCTTCAGGCGGCGGTAAGTGTTATGCTGCAGAAAGCAGACTAACGCGAAGCGCTTGCACGTGGGTGGGGCTGGTTTAAATAGCCTGGCCCCAGCCACTCCTCTTTAGCCCCGCCTTGTGGCTCCACCTTGCCCATCCCAGAGACTTCTGCACGTGCCCTCCAATGTTTCTTAATGGCCACGCCCGGCCTGGATGCACGTGCCCTAGACACAAAGTGTGCAGAGCACACTTTCTTATGAGCCTGGCACCAAAGGCTCCAGAACTGGGTCCATTAGGACCCTTTAGGTGATACAGGTATTGGCCCTTGACTAGTGGCCATGACACCCAGTTAACGCTGAGAGCAATGTAGATCTACTCACAAATCCACCTCCATGAGGAAATAATGAGTGGCGATTCTCCTTAAGTGAAATTAGAGTAGCTCCGCGAAAACAGGCATGGGGGGAAAAGCCCTGGCCCTGACTTAATACACGCAGGTCTCTTTCATTTTTACGAGGAGTTCTGAGACCCTGTACTATTTTGTGTTTTTAACTGCTTGTTGGAAGTCTTGTCAGTTCCTGGCCTCGTGGGCAAGAGCAATAATCTTCCCAGTTTTTAAGAAGGGTAATAGAGTGGATCCTAAGGCATACAGGCCAATCTCCCTGCTGGATGCTCAATTTAAGATCTTTGGGAGAGTGGTTTTGTCCCGCCTGCAAGAATGGGTGGATAGTGGAAACATACTAATGGATAGTCAACTTGGCTTTAGGGAAGCAATGGGAAGCAATGGGGATCAATGAGCAAGCATTAAACCTCTACCTTATCATTTCAAACACCATTTACATGCCTAACGCTCCAATGTTCCTGGCATTCATGGACCTGAGCACTGCCTTCGACAAGGTTAATCGTTCGAAACTCTGTGTCTCAGGGAAATTAATTCTAGCATATCTACATAAAGACACTGTGGCATGTGTGCGCCCCGGTAGTGATGGTCACTGCTCACCCTGGTTTCCGGTCGAATCGAGAGTCAGGCAGGGATGTGTCCTGGCCCCACTGCTTTTTTCGTTATGTATAAAACAGGCTTACTGCCCACCGAAATAATTATCAAGCTGACATCCCTCATTTTGGCACAAAGTACATCCTTGTCTTGGCTTACGCTGACGACACGGTTCTGCTGGCGAGAACTCTGCGCTCTCTGCAGAAGCTTATTAATGCATATACTATGTATTGGAGAAAATGGACTTGTGGACAAATGTAACCAAGTTGGCAGTTTTAATGTCATGCCAATGATAGAATAAGGAAGGCCAAACTACCATCACTTTGGGGAACCAACAAACAAATGGAAGTAGTAAATACATATGAATACTTAAGTATGTCGTTCTGCTATGGGTTTAATGGGTCGGCACGCAGAAACACAGTAATGATGTCACAAGCAATAGGAGTACTTGAGAGGTTTGCTAAAGCATATAAAGCCCCACCAATCCCCATGATGATTTAGGTATACAACGCAAAACCTAATACAGTAAACCTATATGAAGCTAGTATATCGGGATACAGCAATGTTTCTCCAATCTTGGTCGCTGAAAATACCTTTCTAAAATAGGCAGTTTCCATCCCTCGGCTCCAACTTATACTGTTCATAATGAACTAAACATTGTTCATTTGGAGGATACAATAAGGCTGGAACCAATTCAACTATGTTTCTAAATTTGTAACAATGAAAAGGTTGTACTGACAAGATTGATCCTGAACCGAATCTTGGTCTTACAAAACAATGCCCTAATGATTCTGTGGATGACCTTCATAAAACACTCCCTGCTGGAGGTCAATCTGGGGATGTATTTCAGCAGTCCATCCATTATTACTCGTCTTGGGGCTATATCAGCGGTATCTGACATGCTATCAATATCAATACTCGATAGAGAACAACGTGAACTGCAGGAACCAATTAATAGGTTTCACGCATTGTTAGTCTATGGGCAGCTTCCTGGCTATTTGTCATGGCCTAAGCTGATATTTGACACATCTCTAGTTACAAGGGCAAGCTTTAGCCTTATTTGGTTACTGTGAAGCAGACGGGATGTGCGCAGGGCAATCAAGCATGCACATTTTGTAATGCATCGAAAGAAGATCTTTTCCGTCTATTGTTTTTTTGTCCAGTGTACAAGAAAGCCCACCAACACTTCCTAACACGCTACTGAAAAGACACAATTTCAGGCTCTACAAACCATCCTTTTTGTATTGGTGGAGACTCCTTTAGAAGCTTGGAGTGTCCTGTGTTTTTTAGGAACTGCATTGAGGATAAAGGGACGTGTTTTGGCTGGGCAGGGGTTCAGATTAATTAGTGGAATAATGCTTTTTAATGACACAGCCATTTTATAATGTATTTGTACAATAATGTGTTATGGTGATTTTAACTAACTCTTAAGAATTATTTTAAGTTTGATGGATACATTTCTGAATAAACTTAATTTACTCGACAAAGCAGATAGATCATTTGTTTTGGAAAACAATTTGCTAATGGGACAAGGTTAGAAGAGAAGCAACAACATCTCTATCTCATGTTTTTCGCATAGAAAGGAATACATGCATTTTAAATGCACAACGTCTTTTTTGTTGCTTCCAGTGAGCACATTAACCCTGTCATGCCTTCTGAAAGTTTCAGTAATGTTCTGTATATTTGCAATTGGGCTTTAAAGGTGAAGTCTGGCAAAGCTAAAATTGTTCTGAGTGGACATTTGTGAAATGTATCCCACCAAAAGACAATTGGAATGTTTCATTTGTACAGGCATATGTCTGATATGTGACCTGGCTGGGAGTTGAGAGCTGTTCATATCTTTTTTTTTTTTTTTTTTTTTTTTATTTTTCATTTAGTTTATACAAACTTTAGAAAACTTTTTGAAAACTTGCTTACATTATCGTTGTCATGCTCGCCCCTAACATACTTAATTTCTAATTTTTAGTATGTATTTCTTCTAAAACATTTACAAGTTCATTGGAAGCAGCATTCTGTCACTCTATTCCATCAGAGTCTGTCTTGGGCTACCTTGCCTGTTTGGGGAGCACGCCTGCTTCAACTTTTATCTTGTGTCAACGTGCGATTTCTTACATTTCTTACTCCTTTTCTTGCATCATGATTTCCATCTGTTGTAAAAACAATGTCAATGCCAGCGACAATTGTTTGTGTGCACTACAGTGTAAGCGGCTCCACCACTCTTCCTCGCTGTGTGTTGCGACTAAATCACTTTGAGTGGCCAAATATTTCATTCTCAGAGCTTTGAGTTCACTGCAGAACAAGATTAAGTGTTTCAGTGATTCATTCTCTGTTTGACAGAAACGACATTTTAAGTCCTTGAACAGCAGTTTCTTTCTGTGCATTTCCATTTCTCTTGTTTCGTACAAATTTAACCTGAATCTCAGGTAAGATCTTCTTAGGATTTTGCATGGAAACATTTCCAGATATTGTAGTGTCTGCGCTCTTCCCTTTGCTTCACCTGGATGGTTTATCATACATTTATGGGAGTTTCTTTTCTCAATTGTTTTGATCCAGTCGTGTTCCATTACTTTCTTTTTTACAGCGTTTGGATTAGTGGTCAGCTGGTTCTCCTCCGCTCCTAGCTCTTGTAGTATCTTTTTACAATTTAATCTCCATTGTTGGAGTATCGGCTTTGACTGCTCTTTTTCGTGCTCTGCCAGTATTTTGAACTGTGGAACTGAGGCCTCAATTGTTTTGTTGTATAGAGTTAGCATGTTCCAAGTGATTTTTGCATCCAGGGTTGGTACTCCTACTTCATAAAGTACGCATGCCGTTGGGTAGCTAGTTGGAATTTGGAGAATCTTTTTCCAAAACGACCCCTCGCACCTTGACCATATTTCGCTTGAGCATCCAAACATGCATTCCGCTCCAAATATAAGGGCTGGGATTGCCTTGCTTTTGTAGAAGTTTATCACGGGCTTGAAAGAGAATTTCCCGTACTTATTATGGACTGCCCATGCTTGGGCCGTTAGTTGTTTGCATTTGCTTATCGTTTGAGCTACCATTGGATCATCACGTAGACTGGAATTAATGTGTACTCCCAGGTATCTGCTGCTCTTTACGTTTTTGAATTTTTTCTTTCCCCATTGACCACTGGAATTGATGTTTTCTTGGCGCTGCCCCTTTTAGATTTTCAAAGGTCAGGATCTCTGATTTTGTTGTGTTGACTTCCAGGCCCATCTTCGCCGTGTATTCTTTCAGAGCCGATAGCTTGCGTTGCAGTCCTATTGGAGTAAGATCTAATATCACAATATCATCTGCGTATAGGAGCCAGCTGACTTTAGTTCCAATCAATGTGGGGGGGGTACTTTTCACTTCTTCAAATGCTTTCCCCACCTAAGATATGTAGAAGTTAAATAGTGTTGCGCCTAGGGGACAGCCTTGCTTTATTCCCCTAGCAGTTGGTATTGCGTTTGAGTAGTTGCCTTGTGTGTCTAGTCGGATTTTGACTGTCGTTTCCGAATACAATTCTCTTATTGCCAGGATGAGACTCATAGGACATCCTCGCTCTTTCAGATTCAGCCAAAGAATTTCACGATCTACTCCGTCAAACGCGTGAGCCAGGTCTATAAAGGCTAAGTACACCTTCTGGCCTGATCTAATCGCTTCCATTTTGAGCAGGTTTAGTATTAGCAGATTTAAACTGCACCCTACCCCCTTAACAAAGCCTGACTGTCTGATGTCAATTGAATTACTTTCCTTCAGCCAGGTGTTTAGCTTTTGTAGTAACATTGTAGCAAAGATCTTCCCCACTACGTCCAACAGGGCGATTGGCTGGTAATTCGTTGGTGTTAGCCGGCATCCTTTTTTAAAAATCGGTACTATTATACCTTCTTTCCATGTTAGTGGTATTTTAGCTTCTTGCGTAATGTTTTGAAAAAGTCTGTCACAGAATGAGGACCATTCCTCAATATTTTCTTTCAACATCTGATTTGATAGACCGTCGGGTCCTGCGGCCCTTGATTCACTGCATTTCTTTATACAATCGTATATTTCTTTGTATTCAAAGTTTAAATCCCATGATTGGATTTTGGGAAACTCAGGTGATTTGGATGCCATCTTCTTCTCAAATAAGGAGCTATAATGTGTTTCCCATTGACTTTCTGTAACCATGTTTTTGGTCATTGCCTTTTGCGGATTGTTTACCTCATTTATTAATGACCAAAAACCTCTGGTATTTCGTTGTCCTAGGGTCTTCAGCATGGCTTCCGCGTCCTTTTGGTCCAGCACTGCTCTATGGCTTTTTACCCAGTTCCTATAGTTATTCTTCAGCGTTCTCAACTTTCGCTTCTGTTCTTCTTCATTTGCGTTTCCTATCTTTCTACAGTTTTTCCTTAGAGCTCTTTTTTTCTGAGCTATTTCTATATCATACATATGTTTCTTGTAGAGCGATTTCCCCTGGCAATTAATTTTCAGCCTGTAAATTTCCATGAATTCTCTATATTCAGTTGGATGGCCATTCGGGGTACCAGGGTGGTATTTTATGCCATCTGTCAGTGACTTTATATCTTTGGCTAACATTCTCAGCCGTGTTCTACCCGGCTCCAATTCAAAAGGTTGATTCGGTTGTGCCGGTTTCTTGAGAGTGGGTTGATTCCAAGTGAGAGAGACTAAATTGTGGTCACTATGAGTGGTTTTTATCACCTTTATTGACGATATATCATCTGCCATTCCCTCGGTTACAAAAAAGTAGTCAAGGATTGACTTTTGCTGCCCTCTCTCCCATGTCTCCACTGTTGGAATGTCTCCCGTTTTATTCCCATTCATCATATTCAGGGCACGGTCCTCCATCTCTTCCAGCCATGTTTTTTTTTTTTTTTTGCTTCATTTATTGATGTTTTTGTTTTCCCAGTTTTGTTTCTGTCTAGTTCTAGTATTTTTAGATTGAGATCTCCACATATTACCATGTTCAGTTCCCTCTCGGTCGACATCACGTTGTCTACCGCATCCAGTAGGTCGTCCATTAAGTGTTCTTGTTTTGGGTCTTGGTGGTTCCAGTAGATATTGAATATGTGTACTCTTTTTTTCTGTGTTCCATTTGCTATTTTTGACTCTATTTTTGTATATTGTATGTTGCTTGAGTGATTTCTCGTCTCTCGGATTTCAAAACCACTCCTACGATTCACCAGAATTAACTGGCCTGACATGGGTCTACCTTTTTTCTTGACTATCGCCGGGTTCATGGCCACCTCGAATCCATCAATGCACGGGCAAGTCGACAGCCAGGTTTCTTGTAGACACAGGATGTCACAATTTCTTAGCATTTCATTTGATCCGTTTGCAAGGTGGGCGAAACCTCTGGTATTCCATGTTGCCCATATTATTTTATTTCGTCCTTCTTGGCGTTAGCTTCTCGATGGCTCGTTTAGGGCCTTTGCTAGCCATGCCCATTTCAGGTCTTCTTCCACACAACTTTCACTGTTTTCATTGGAGTCCCGCTTGCTTTGGCCTGCTTTTGTTTGTATGTTAGATACTGTGATTTCAATTTTTGCTCCTTTTGGCTCGTCCTTTCTCGATTGTGGGTATCTCCAGGTTTCGTCTCCCACCATTGATTTTTCCTCCCTCACGTTTATTTTGGGAGGGTGGATGGAAGGCAGAGGGTTATTCATCTGTTGGCTCTCCTTTGTTGCGAGTAGATTATCTACTTCATAGATCTGAAAACCCGCTTCCATTATTTGTCTTTCACACCTCATGATCAGTTGAATTATCTTTATCGATTCAATGTGTAGCAATGCGCTTGATCGACCATGTTCATTTATCAGTTCCACGCGACTTACTTCAGCGCTTCTAATTGCTCGAAGAATCGCGATCGATTGAAAGAGATTTAATACGATGTTTCGGTTAAGCGTCTTGTCGCCCTTTTTTGGTTCAATCCTTTCAATCAGTAGTCTGAAGTGTGTTATGGACTCCTTCTCATTGTTCTGGCTTTGTCCAGTTTTTTTTTTTGGGCTGTTATCCATAATCTTATTTTTTACTTTTGTTTCTTCCATCGTTGTTGTATTTTTGCACCCTCTTAACATTGGTGATTTGCACTCTGGTCGATTCAGACTTGATGTAACTTCCCTGTGCATCCCTTTACGACTTTTCTCTTGCTCCAATTGATTTTTCATCAGGCTGATTTTCAGTTTTTCTTCTATAGTATAGAAGGGTTTAATCTGCGCTGTCTCTTCTTCGCTCGGACTTGCTTGGTCATTGATTTGCTTCTCCTGAGATCTAATTAGGCGGATGACTCGCTTGTTTGTCAAGTCCACCTTCCGGCCCTCCTTCTCTACTGCCTTTGGTGTAAATTCTTTCAATCCCTCAACTCTTTTCGATGTATTCGTCTCGACGACACTTGACGTCTCCTCTTCATTGTCATCCTGGATGCTGTATACTGACATGTTCATCAGTTCATCTTCGTCACACTCATTAATCTGTTCGTTTGTCGGCTGGTTATTCTTTTGCTCTTTCCCTTTTGTGTTAGATATTCCTTGATTATCGCTTATCTCACTGGGTCCCATTTGTTTTTTACCTTCCTTGGGCACCTCGGTGTTGTTTATTGTCAGATTTAGGGCCTTAATGTTTCTGAAAAAATTTGCAGAACTTTTGCCATTTTTGTTCTTTGGAGCGGCCATGTTTTTTGTTTTTTTTTTGCATTTCCCTTGTTTGATGTTACAATTTTTTTTGGTGTTTTCACTATTCTTAGGATCAAATATCTCAAACCACTCTTGGTCGGTGCTCCTGTCCTTGGCTATGATCTGCTTTGTTTGCGAACCACTTGCCATGTTGTCCTCACACTCGGCGATGTTTATCACGGGGATTACAGTGTCGGCTGCTGCGGGGATCCCCTCTTTTCCTAGACCTTTGTTCTTATCTTCTGCTTTAGGTCGTTCTTTAGGAGACCCTTGCGCTTTGTTCTCAGCGTTATCAGGATTCTTGTCCTCTCGCATCTGCTGCACTTCCTTTGCTTGGGTGCCTGGTCTTTTTCCTTCTCGCTCTGGCTTCTTAATTTCAGTGTTTTTAATACTGAACCCTTTGTCAGATCTTGTATTATCTGAATTAGCTGTTCTGCTTTGAGTTGGTAGCATTAGTTCCTTTGTTTGTTCTGGCTGAGTTAGGCACTCCTGCTCTACTTGCGCCACTTTACCTGGTTCTGATGATAGTACTTGTGTTTTAGTATTCGCATGTCTTCTATCTTGTTCTTTATTTAAGGTTATTAGAGCATGTTTGGCAACCTCTGCTAGCAGCCGCTTATCCTCAGCGTTATTTTTTAATGCTTCTTTCAGCAAAGTGGTTGCATGTTCGTATCCGTGACATGTCATCTTGTTTTGGAGAGTCATTTCGAGCATGTCGCTTTCCATTTTGATCACTTTTGTATTTAGAAGTGCAATCAATGTGTTCTGATCTTTGCACGTGTCATTTAATTGCTCATAGAGCTTTGTAAGTGGTGTTACGGCTATAGTTGTAGCCGACATCAAAGTAGGTCTGAGTTCGTTCACCACTTTTTCAATTGCTACTTTTGAAGTCAGAATTCCCTCTCTTGCTTTCCTCTGAGGTGGTTTAATTTTTTTGTTTATTATCTGGGCTTCGCATTCTGTTTCTGTGTCACTCTCCGTAGATCCTGGTGAGTACTCGAGGGTCTTCTGTTCGGGCGCTCTAGCTTTACTTAGCACATTGCTACAGGAAGCAGGATCGCTGTTTGTCTCTAGCCTTTTATTTTTTAAACGTTTTTGAGAGTGGTAGAATTCCGACTCAGAGCTGATTGCTTGAGGGATATTTTTAAGCTGCACTTCCTTCCTTGTCGCTTTCCTTTTCCACATTTGGGGTCTTGCGACTTCACCGGATGCTGAGGTAGCATTGTTCTCAGTGGGACCCATTTGCTCCGGCACCCTCCCATCATGCTTGCTGTATTGCGGTACGACCTGTCCTGGCGCTGCCAATTTAGCGTTTAGATGTGCCAGGTCCCTAATTAGCTGATCTGCTATGGCAATAGAGTCTCTTCGCAGAGGCTGATGGGGATTTTTCTCCAATTCACAGGTAAAAGAGGTTTCAGGAGCTGGGTTCCAAATTTCATCTTCTGGCTGATCAGGCCCAGAAGCTGTAGGTTCTTGTTCATGTGCTATGGAGTCACCCTCTTCTAGTGAGCATGGCCCTTCTTGTTCATCTGTTAGCGGGTGTGCTTGATTCCGTCTCCATTGCAACTTATTTCGTTTCCATGGAGCCCATGCAGTGTTCATGGGGATTGGCAATTCGCCATTAGCCTGTGTTTGTGTCATATCTGATCGATCTTCAATGGCTTCCATACTCTTTTGCCCGCTTGGAATCGTGTCACTAGGGAATACAGTCCCTTTATAGGAATTATTTTGATTGTTTCGAGGCATAGGGTGGCATCTAGTCTGGGCGCCTTTTGGTATAATTGAATTTGTCTTTCCCATGTCATTTTTAATTAGGTCCTCTACGTTCTTCCACGCTAATAATTTTAGTGTACAAATGTTACTTTGCTGGTACTCAGGCTTATTGAAGATTTCTGTTACTTCATTGGAGCCTAAGGGCTCCTCACCATTCGAGCTACGGCTTGTCACAACAGTTGGCCTTTGCATGTTTGTTTTATCAGGCGAGTCTCCTCTGTCCCGGGGGTCCTCCTTAGTTCTTACGTTAGGTTTGAGCCTTTGTTCTGAGTCCTCGTCCTCCGGCTCTTCGACTGACTTTTGAGGGGTCCTTACCTCGCTATTCTTGAGTAACAACTCCCCCTCCACATTGCAACACTCACCTATCGGCTGCCACTGTTTCTGCCTCAGCACGCTCGGGGTGGTCTCATCACACAGCTTTTTGTTTTTTCGTGGCTTACTCATTGCTTGGATGATCGTTGGGGTGGGGATTGGTTCGTTGTTGGTGGAATTCTGCACCACAGTTCCTATCTGATTCCAGGGGCTGGGCTGCTTTTTTTGGTTCTCCGGAGCTGATATCCGCTCCTCAGCGTCCTCAGCGCTTTGCCACCTTGTCACTCCTCTACTCGGCTCTATACTTTCTAATCCACCAGTGAGTGCTCGCTCTCTGTAACGTTCTGAAGGATTGTCTCTCATGCTCGTCTCACATTCTTGCGGCAGCAGCCGCTCCTCCTCAGCATACTCTATCATATTTAGGGGATGCTGGATCTGTGGTATACTGCTCCTTTTATGGCTAGCGGCAGTAGGGGAGCAAAGGGAACTGGGGGTAGGCGGACTTACCGCATTCTCCGGGAGTTGTAGCGTTCTTCTCTCAGCCATGATTTCGTCCCGTTCGGCTCGCCTCAGCTGTGCTCGAGTCTGCGGGACTCCAGATCTTCTCATCGTCATCACGGGGCCCTCGCTCCTCTTTCTGGAACGGGGTACCAGTCTTTGACACCAACGCCCCGCGCCCAGCAAACAGCCAAACAGCAGAGATACCGGCGCCCTCTACTCGCGCGGGCTCAACGCCGCAAGGGCGGCTGGGGCGCGCTTTTGTGCCTTCACTTCCTGGTGGGCGGGGCCAGCAGGGCTCAACGCGGGAAGAACTCCGCACTCAAGTACAGTCCAGTGCAAAGGGAAGGCAGGTAATTCCTGCTACGATTGTCTCCACAGTCAAAGGTGGTCACTGGTCACTTGCTTCACCCAGCACAGCCAAACAGCAGAGATACCGGCGCCCTCTACTCCCGCGGGCTCATATCATAGGCCTACAATGCAATTTATGATACTGGGGTCTTGCATTGTCGTTAATCATTTAGCCAGTGGTGTCATTCTTTCTGCAGCTTTTATGTGATGATGTTTAATGAGGATTAATAGCTTTATTTAAGAAAAGTAATACTCCATAAAAGCAGTACAAAAATAAATAAGACCTTGAAATGAACACATCAATAAATAAATTAATAGAACATAAAATGTTAGTCAGGCGTTTTACAACAAATAAACGAAAATACAGGAAACAAATCCGATCATGTCATACATTTCGCTAATATTCCTCTTTTCCCAAGGGCTCTGCTAATGTATTATTAGTAAAAGAAAGTTTGGTTGGGATAAATATTGCCCATGAAATATTAAATCTAAGGCAGGCCAAACTCATTATGCATGGCAAAAATTGGGGCAGCATTCGAAAGGGCCAGAAGTCTTCTACAAAAGCTATTTTGGATCATTTGTATACAGATCACGGTTTGATAGGCCCATCCCATTTCAGATGCCTCTCTTAGCCATAGCTTTATATGCACATACCATCATATCAAGGTGCTGAGCCTTGAAGCTTTTGGAAAAAACGGATAGGCCCCAATAGTTTGCGACATTTTCATGGCCTGCCTCTCTACATGTGGTCTATTTATCAGTTTGTCGGTAAAGTAAACACCTGAGTAGCTTCTAGGTTAGTTATGTGCACAATTAATAATGAATCAATGTTAGACTTGTAAATGCCTATAAGAGGAACCAATGACAGCAACCCAATAGTGGCATTCTGGGGTGGTGGGTTGGAGGATTTCTGGATATTGAGTAGAACAGGCTTTCCAGAACCATGCTTTGTGACTCCTACTGATCTCAGCAGCAACACATGTTCCATGTACAGCACTGTTACACTGACGTACCCAATCCCAGTGGTTTATGGAAGCTGAAAATCTGGCTGGCAATATCTACCACCTATCTACTTTTTCAAATCCGGCAAATAAGAGTTTCAACTTACAAATAGCTTGTTGGCAGCCTTAAATTGGAGCCCTGGATACTAGTCATTAAAGCAGTTACTGTAATGGCTGGAAGTACATTCAAATTCTTTCACGGTATGTGAGACAGAGTCAGGAGGCTGGTGGTGGGATCAGTGACCCCACCCGATTTGGGGTAGGCAGCCTACCTTGGCCTATGCCAGGGCTAAACCTACCCAGAAAAGGGGTTAGAGAGTTGTGGGGCAGAGGAGCCAAGACCCTGAACCCCCGATTGTTTCACAAAAAGGTAGCAGGCGCTCCTCTCCAGAAAGAACATGGCATGATAACCTGTTCTGAGATGAGTTTTCAGCGCATGCTTTTTGCTCACTTTACCTTTCACAGATGGGAAATATCCATTTGCATATTAGTCTTTGTCCCGCCCACATGGGAAGTCCAGCACCAAAATGCTATGGCAATTCCTCTCTGAACAAGAGTACCAACAGCAACCCCATACACGTGTTTCAGCCTTGTTGGGCCTCATCAGTTAGGTGAAGCTGTGCCTCTCTGAGCACAGTGTGCAGGGAGTCCACGTCTGGTTGCCCTCAGGTAACTTAGGGTGACCAACCCCACGTTCCTTGCAAATATTTCACAAAAAGGTAGCAGGCGCTCCTCTCCAGAAAGAACATGGCATGATAACCTGTTCTGAGATGAGTTTTCAGCGCATGCTTTTTGCTCACTGTACTTTTTACAGATGGGAAATATCCATTTGCATATCAGTCTTTGTCCCGCCCACAAGGGCAGTCCAGCACCGATATGCTATGGCAATTTCACTCTGAACAAGAGTACCAACAGCAACCCCATACACGTGTTGCAGCCTTGATGGGCCTCATCAGTGAGGTGAAGCTGTGCCTCTCTGAGCACAGTGAGCAGGGAGTCCACGTCTGGTTGCCCCCAGGTAACTTAGGGTGACCAACCCCAAGTTCCTTGCTCGGAACTATTGCTCCCACTGTCCTTCACATAATGGCTTCCAGCCGTTTTTCTGGCTAGAGTTCTCTTTAGCTTCTTGCAGATCCACAAGATCCAGCAGCCAACGCTGAAACATTCGGGCTCACTGAATGAAGGGAGAAAGACGCTGACCAAGAGTCTTTTTCTGGCGATAACATAGACATTACTGGAACAAACACCAGGGTCTTAGGGCAGATGAAAGGCAACCCGCCTGGCGAATAATGACAGAACCGGGCCACCGTAACAGCATGAACACCCGCAAGTGAAAAGGGGCAGGCCAATGAGGACTTCTAAAAGTGCAGGTCTTTGTAAAGCAGCCCCTGGGCAAAGGCTAAATTTTGATTGGCCAGAGAGCAAAGGTGACACAGAAGATCAATGGGAAGGGGAAGGAGGTGAAGGTCAGGAAAGGCAGAATAAAGCCCTGAACACTGAGGCACAAGTGAAAGGTATTTGGGTGAGGTCAGGAGGAGTGATGGTGGATCGAGAGACCAGGCAGAAGGAGCGGTTTTAGAAGGTGTTGGATATGAGTGCAGGTAAGTTATAGATTTTAAGAAAATGCTTTCAAATGAGAGCGACTTACAGGGTGGTTATGAGAGTGTCTGGTACAGTGAGTGATGGTAGAGAAGGTTATGTGAGATAGGCGAGAGGGAGAGCAGGGGGTGAAGGTAGATAGTGGAAGGTGAGAGTGTAAGAGGGGAAAATGAGTGAAAGTGAGAGGTTGAGTGAGTGAAGAAATTGGTTCAGTAGGAGGAGTTTGGAGAGTTGCTGGAAGTAGAGAGAGAAAGAAGATGTGGGTATGGGAGAGAGTAGTAGTAGGAGGTAGGAGTGGAGAGAGAGACAGAGAGAAGTGTGGGAACACTGAAGGGATAGGGAGTTGACAGGAGGACAGAGTGAGAGATTGAGAAAGAGAGAAAAAAAGAAATAATAATACAAACAATAATAAAGATACTGATGTGGGGGAAAAACACATTGCAGCTAGTCCTTAGAAATTACTAGAGATTGCAAGACAGATATAGGATAACCTATATAGTAGTGGTTAACTATCGCTAGTTTTCAACAGAGGCAGCTGGAGGGATAGTGAAGCCTGGGCTAGGGAGGAGGGAGCCCACAGGAGTTTGTGGGCTAGACAGGGAATCCCCTTAGACAGTCCAGCCTATCATCAGCCAAACCAGTTCATGTAATTTAAGATTGGACAATCAACATTTTTGAACTAACTTCAAGAGCCTGGAGTTGTTAGTCATCTGTGTGACATATGACAGGGAAATGTGGCACAAGATCAGCCTGCTGTTAGTTATTACTAGAAGAAAAAAGGTTGGTGGCCCAATGTATCTTAAAGGAGTATAACTGTATCAAACTATGACATGAAGATTACTAGTGATTTTGAGATTGATTTCAAGGAAATGGAAAATTATCTTACCAGATCGGTGAAGAGCTCTGGCTTCAATCTTAAATCTTGCTTGCCTTCTAATTATGTTCTTGAGTGGGGGAGGTCTTTCGACATGTGGTATACCAAGCCCTCCAGGCTCTAAAATCGGAATCAGAAGAAGCGTGCCTTCTAGGATCTCTGATGCAAAGTAGAAAACATCAACCATTCTGTGGAGGAAAGGAATTACAACTGGGAGAGGTAACTATATACTTTTTGAGCCAAATGTTACCCGTCAGGAAAGTTGTACTTGTTAAACAGTCTGAGAAATCGATCCCATAACCTCAGCGAGAGATGAAAAAGTTGAAAGCAATATTAAACCTGAGTTGACAAGCATCTCTGTCCCATGGGTCAAACTCCAACTCACTTATGTACCCTTGTGTGAATTGTAAAAACATGGATCTTACAGGGAATGCCTAGCTCACTGAGGGTCTCGTATGGGGAGCTTACTATGAATGTCATATGTCCTGCAATGTCATACCTTTTTATGACTTGGAAATGCCTTGTGATTAAATTTGATTTTGACCTACAAAACAGTGTTGATGGCAATGTCTAAAGTTAAATGAATCTGAATTGTACTATTTGAATATTTACATTTAGAAGCCCTGAATCGTCGAAGTTTTGTGGGATTTGTTGATTCTGCCTGTGGTGTCGGCGAGTCTCCTGAGAGGAATAACGACCAAAAACGAACAAAAAGATTGAGCTCTCCACATGGGCAAAGATCATCATCACTTCCACCCTCCAATAGACGCTCACACCAGTCTGCAACTCCAAGTAAGAGATTTCATTTGTTGAGCCAAATCTCTACTAAATTAGTTAATTGCTAAACTTGCCACATTCGTTTCATTGCTAACACTTCAGTTTATTTTCTGAAGTTCTGAGGTGTTGGCAACCATGTTTACCACTGTGCATCCTCCCAGCCTATGCAATTTGGGAAAGCAAATGCAATTTTTTCTTCAAAGGAAGGCATCACAGCATGTCTAAGAGGAGACTCTTGGTTGATGGGGAGCTCTCTTCTTCACACACATGACGATTGTGAAAAAGTCACACTTCACGGGTCACTGTAGGTAATGCGAGGGACTCAGTGCATGGGACTGCCAAGAAGCTAGTTAAAATGGTACCCCGAGATGATATGCAGGGTAAACCTCAGATATCCTTGCACAATTTCCAAACATGCGCATGTCATGAAGTCTGGCCTATATATATCATGTGTTCTTTAATCCTCAATCAGGGAGGGGAGCAGGAGGGAAGGGGGTAGCCTTTACTTCTGTTAAGGTGGATTTTCACAATCAACCATGGGGGTGTATTCTTAGAGGCCAACTTATTATGGTGAACGGGAAGGACATTGAATTCTAGCCAAATTAGTTAAGGCAGCATAGCTGAGCAGTAAGGCTTAGATTCAGGGTGGTTGTGCGAGTGGTCTAGGGCTGCAATGGGAGACATACAGAGCTCTCCAATAATTCCAGTTAGACAAAAAGTATATAGATATTGTGAGAAACCTGAAGGTGTCTCACCCGCTAGTCCCGAGGGATCTGTCATCCAGGTGGCCAGGACAGGGCCATTGCTTTTGGATCCAGTTCCTGGGGTTGGACCAGTGGGGGAGGATCACCTTGACGAGGGGTCTTCGGGGAGTGGAAGTTGTGCACCAGAGTGTGAGGCACGGTACCCCCTTCCCTGTAACACCTTTTCCCCATCCTACCATGTCTGATACTTAGGAACTCAACCCTCCCTCACCCCCCCAACCCACTTTCCTGACACACTTTCTCACGGACAGCTCACTGTGAGAGAAAATGGACTAACACCCGAGCCGTATACCTGACATGTTCCAATACAATTGTCAGGCAATTACTGATCATTACACACACCTGACTTCCATCACACTGGCTCACACTGATAAAAGGCAGAGCACCAAAGCACATTCTGAGCAAGGTAAAACACACAAGGAAGCAGCAGTTCCAAGATGGCAGTTTAAAACGAGGAGAAAGACGGCAAGACCAGAGAGGGTTGTAAGGAGGGAAGTGCCCTTGACCTTTTCAGAGAATAAGAAACCTAAGACCTGGAATTAAAGCTGAAGAAACCTGCATTGTGTGTCGGTGGTACCCGGGGCTCTTCCGCATCGATAAACAAGCCGGGAGGAGCGTTTGCCGCTGTGGTACTGTTCTTGGCTTCTACAACAAAGCAGCTCCAGTAAAGTCAGCGCAGCAGGTGAGTCGGTGAGACTGATACCAGACCAGTCTGTGTTAGAGCCAAGGTTGCAAGCAGCAACATTTTATAGAGAAATCTGAAGAGAACAGTGTGTGAAGCGTATGTGACTAGTGACGCGAATAATTGACTACCAGATGAGTGACTGAACTCTTGAAACCAAGACAGATATCGTAAACAGAGTGGTCCGGCGCGACGTGGGTGCTCATTCAAAGGTCTCTGTTAGGTATCCAACTGAGAGGTGGCAAATGTAAAAAGGAATTGAGAAATCGAAGTAGTCCTGCAACAGATCAAGCTAAACCCTGTGCACATTCGAAAGTCTTCAGTAGCTGATATGATATATTTTATTTGTATGGAGCTCATACACAAGTGTTTCAGAGCGTGACGAGGCAAGGGAGGAGAACAAGGGAGAACAAAACAACAATCTTACTAGGCCCAGTGACATTGAGAAGGCGCAAGCGCAGGGGAGAGGGATTGGGGAAAGTGCAGGAGGGGGAGGGAGAAGTGGAAAGTGCTCAGCAAAGGATACAAAAAAGTGGTAGTGCAGCCAGCAAGTGGCATGTGCGAGGTTTAAGGCATAGACAGGGGGTGTCTGATTAATGCAGAAAAAAGGTTACAGATACAGACCCAAGTGCAAGGGTTGCCAGGACGCAGTGCGGGTGTGTGGCAGGGTGGGCAAGTACCTTGGCCCAAAATCAGAGGGTAACCAGTTGCACTATGCCAAGCAGAACAGATCAGCAGGGGAGAGGAGGAGAGAAGGCAGAAGCAAAGAGGAAGGTCTTGATGTGCTTCCCGGAACCAGAGATGGTTCTTCTCAAGTTTCAGAGTGGCAGAGAGCCTGTTCCAGAGGGAGGCCCAAGCCGAAGACCGAGATCTACCCGCAGCTCGTTTCTTTGAGAAACAACTGCCCCTGAGGGAGTTGGAGGTGGAGAAGCAAAGAGGTCTATAGCGAAGGTATTTACGGAGGGAGAGTTGAAGGTATTTTGGACCCAAGCCCCAGAAAGCCTTGTGGACAATGCAAAGAGTCTTTAAATTAATCATTGCAGCCACTGGGAGCCAATGAAGAGATTTCAGGGCTGGAGAGATACGATCCCATGACTTGAGGCCAAGGACAAGTCTCGCAATCCTGTTCTGGATGAGTTGCAAAGGACGGAGAGTAGAAGCAGGTAGATTTAGAAAGAGGCTGTTGCAGTAGTCCAAACTAGAGAGAACCAGGGCTCGAGAGACAGTGAGCTTCTGGGGGAAGGAAAGGAAAGGCAGAATACCTCTGAGGAGGTGCAGTTAGAAGTTTGACATTTTAGAGACATCAGAGATGTGGGCAGAAAAGGAAAGCGTGGAGTCGAAGATGGTGGGGGTAGGAGGAGGGCCAAGGGAGCCCGGCCAGAGAGGGACGGGAAAGGAGGGTGGAGGTGTGCCGATGAGGAGAATCTCTGTCTTGCTAGCATTAAGGCTGAGATCGTTGGCGGCACACCACTCCTGGATAGCAGACAGACAATCTGAGATGAGAGGAGAAGAGGCGGCCGAGTGAAGCCTGATAATGAGTTGAGTGTCATCCGCATAGCACTGAAAATTTGAGCAGAGAGCAGCAATGCGATGGGCGGGAGGTGCCAGGTATTGGTTGAAAAGCCAGGGTGAGAGGTTAGACCCCTGGGGAACACCGCAGGTAGAGAGAGAGGAAAGGAAGGACCCAATTTGGATCTCGGAGGGTCGATCAGAGAGGAAAGCAGTCAGTCAGGCCAGAGCCTGATCGGTGATACCCAGGTTGTCACGGAGACGGTTGAGCAGGATGGTGTGGTTAATGTGAATGTTAAAGGACATTTGTACCGTGCACTATCACCACCCAAGTAGTCCCCTGGCGCTCTGGCGGCTCTGAAAGAGGGGAACGGGAGAGTCAGTTAGTGGGAGGAAGCTGTAAAAGTGCAAGAGAGCAGTGATGTGCTGTTGGTGGCCTTAGCCCGGTGGATCAGATGGCTGGGCCTGGGGTGTTTGCGGCAGGTAGTCGTCGTGTACTGTTGTGTGAGTCTGTGTGTTTTATGTTTTGTTGGTGCAATGTAGTGAAGTTTGTGCGGTTTGTTGTGCTGTAGGTTTGTGGTTGTGTTTGGTTTGTAGTTTGAGAGGTTGACTGTGTCAAAGGCAGAAGAGAGATTAAGTAGGATGAGGACAGAGTATGATACTAACTGAAATTGGTCCAAACCAGGCTGAGGGAGACTAATTGTGAAAAAGGAATAATCTGAGCCCGGCTGAGGGGGATCCGGGGTGAACTGTAAGTCACCCGAGACAGAATACTCTGAATATTGTAAAAGAGGATCTGAGCCCTGAAGAGGGGGATCCAACGTAATGATCATTTTATTAAAGCGATCCAGGGTGAAGAGTGAATCACCTGAGTTGAGTACTTGTAAGAGGAAAAGAACTTTTAATTTGTTTTGGTACAGCAGGCCCTCCGAATTAAGAGACTTTGATAAGTAAAGAGACTTGGGCACTGATGTAAGTGATTGAACTGTATCCTCGTGCCGAAGAAGCCAGAGATTGTGCTATGCTCGAGTGAACCGCCTTGTCCCGTGCTGAAAACGTGGTGAAGGGAGACCAACGGCCTGAACATCCTGACATATTTTTGTGAACACTTCCTTCTTTTCATGAACACTGCCCCATGTTTTTTAGTGTAGGACCTTTTATTTTGACAAGACACCACTAGGACTGCGTTATTATTTGATGGGTCTCCATTACGGGCCACAAGGATACATCTCCAAAGATAGCCGCTGCCGTGGTCGCCTTAGCAACCATTAGAAAATGACAACCCCAGCACCCGGATTTGTCCCCACACCTCGCACGGCCCTCCCCTCCTGCTTTAAATGGAGGGGAGGCGTGCCGGGAGGCGAAGCCGTGGAGGGTAGGCAGGAGAAAAGGCCTGAACCCCTCTCTGCAGCTCTCCGCTGCTCGACGTCGCCGGTTGCTGGCACCCGCCCATCTGCGCAAGGTATGCGTCATGCCGAAACCGCCCCCATCATAGCGAGCCCACTCTATCTTAGAAATATGCGCCTCTGGTCACGCACTATGTGTGGCCGTACCCTTACCGCTACTCCAAATGTGACCCTTGGAAATGCGTGCCTAGGAGGGAAAAGTATGCCCCCCCCACTGTCACGCATTGGTACCCATACAGCCGGTCTTACATGACCAAGATACCCGCCCCATTTCCGTCCAGCAACACCCTGGCTCCTTACCATACGTCTGAAAAAGCTCTCTCCTGCTCCCACCCTATCTCTGAAGATCTGCTAACCGCTTGGCCTTCTATCACAGTGGTCGCTGACATGCTACTGCCACCAGTAACGCTTGGAAAGGCTTTGCCACCATCTGCTTCGATGACACATGGTTCTGCGCCACCGCCACCGGGGGTCTCCTACCTCCAGACACCTGCATTGCCCTATGACTGCCAGCACGCTGCGCAGACCCTGTCTATACCTTCTAAACCGGTCTTGCACCCACGCCCTCCATCATGCCTTGCCGCATCTGGACTCTTTATTACGAGCCTGCAAAAGCACCCACCCATTACCCATCATGCCACAAGGCCCATGCCACCTGAACTTTCTCCTCTATTATCTGCAAGTTCACTAGTGTCTACCGGACCTACTTCACAATTGCCATTTGCTACCAATGATGCTACTACATGTCTATCTATGCCTGCCTCTACTACATGTGTATCTATGCCTGCCACTACTACATGTGTATCAATGCCTGCCGCCCATACCCCACCATTGCCATGTGTTGTTGATGATGCTACTACATGTATATCTATGCCTGCCACTACTACATGTGTATCTATGCCTGCTGCCCTTACCCCACCATTGCCATGGGTTGTTGATGATGCTACTACATGTCTATCTATGCCTGGCACTACAACATGTGTATCTATGCTGCCACTACTACATGTGTATCTATGCCTGCCACCCATACCCCACCATTTCCATGTATTGTTGATGATGCTACTACATGTGTACTTACTCCCCCCGCCCATTCCCCCCATTTGCCCTGCGATTCCATTGCGACTACAGCACTTGCTCTCAGCCATGCCCCTCTCCCGCTCAAGGCCACCTCTCCCAACCCTTTGGGCACCTTATCCCCTCCTCCTCCCACCTTGCCTCCATCACCAGCTGTCCCACACTGTGCCTTGACCAACTCCCGCTCCCTACCAGGACACGCCCTAGATGTACAAGACCTTATAATCAGGGACAACCTTGACCTACAGTTTCTCAGTGAGACTTGGGTAAATGAGACTTCCGGCCCCGCCCTTAGCCTCGCTATCCCTAGTGGCTACTCCATATTTAAGCAGGACCGGTCCTTTTAAAGGGGCGGTGGAGTTGCTGACATCGCCAGAGAGACTCTCACCATCAGAAGGATCCAAGGTGAACTTGGTCAGAATTCCAACTACCTTCTACTCATATTGAAGCTCTCCCCTAACTGTACCACTGCCCTTCATGTTGTCTACCGCCACCCTAGCCCCACCACTAATTTTCATGAGGCCCTAATTCAGACAACCCAAAGTCATACTCCTGGGTGACCTCAATCTAGGGCTTAATGACCCGCACGATACCCACGCCACCGCCTTGCAAAAGGCTTTAGCTACTCTAGGGTTTATCCAAGTCATCTCTAATCCTACCCACATTAAAGGTCGTACGCTCGACTGGGTGTCTCCTCACAACTGCTCCCTTCTTGTCACTGAGATTACTACAATTCCCTGGTCTGACCACCACTGCATTAAATTCAACATTAACACCGCCAAAGGGCCTCCTAAGCATACTGTCCCTCTTCCTGCCTCAGTTTCAAGAAGCTCGCAGAAGCTCATCGATTGTGTTCTCAGATGGTCATCGTTATCTCTCAGGGCCTTCACTGTTTGCCTTTGTTGCTTGCCTTTTAGTTGTCTTGCCAGTAGTTTGTCTGCTTTATTAGCTTTCATTGCATACCAGTGCTTCAAGTGGAGCAGATGATTCTCTGCTCTTTTAGTTCGGATGGCTTCCAACTGACCCTGTATATGTCTATATGCTCTCTTTAGTTTCTGAGTGTGATTATTTGTCATTTCCTCTCTTATCTTTGTTAAGTTGTTTTCTAGTTCTTCCTCCCATTTTCGGGATTGCCTGTCCTTTTGTGCTTTTAGCACGATCATGTCTCCCCCTCATTACCGCTTTAAAGGCTTCCCAAATTGTGGCTTTCGCCACTCCTGGGGTGTTGTTTTGTTCAAAATAGTCCGCTATGTGACCTCTGATTGTCTCTCGCATGATGGGGTCTTGTATGACTTCTCTTGGAAGGGTCCATCGCCATAGGCCAGGTTGTTTGCGGATGCCTGGGAGCGACATCCAGATTGGGGCGTGATCTGATATTGAAATGGGGCCCGTGTCTACTTCTTGCATCTCCCCTAGCAGGCTCACCGATACCCAACTATAATCGATCCTGGAGCTTGTGCCGTGCACGTGGTAGTGATACGTCAACCCCGGTGTCGGGCCTCTGATTTTCCGCCAGACGTCTTCTAGTTCTAGTTTGTGCATGGTGTTCTTTAACGATTGTGACGGGGCTACCTAGTGTGAGAGATTAGGGTTTGAACGGTCCTCTCTGGGATTCCAAGCCATGTTGAAATCCCTGGCCAGGATCATCTCTTCTTGTGAGAAGTTTTCTAATTTGTTCAATGTGTCTCTCATGAAGCCGTCCTGGCCCGTGTTTGGTGCGTAGACTGTGGCGTGCGTCAGCCGTCTGTTCTCGATTTGAATTTTCGCTGCTAAGTATCTTCCTTGCTTGTCTTCTAGGGTTTCTCGAATTTGTACATTGAGAGAGTCGGCGAATGCTATCAGGACTCCTTTTTTCTTTTCCCCGTCGTTTGCATGGATTATCCGATTGTAACCTTTCAGGCGGATTTTCCCTCTATCCTTTTTCTGTATATGTGTCTCTTGTAGCATCATTATATCGCATTTCCCCTGCCGAAGCTGGTGTTCTACTTTTTTTCTTTTGACTGGGGAGTTTAAACCTCTGATGTGTTCGGATTTTCAGCCCCATCCTGGTGTGTGTCTTTTTACGTTTTGATGACTCCTTTTGGTTAGTTTACTGTGGATTCTTTGCTGTGTGCCGGTGGGTTACCTTTCCCGACTTTGTGCTGCATCTTGACCACTTCCCCTGAACTTCCGCTCCCCCCGTTGTGTTCCCCAACTTTCACCCGCCCGCCCCCCACCTCCTCCCTTCCCCTTATAACGTTCCTGAGGAGGGCTCTGGGCCCTATGATCGCTTGGGCGTATAACCCTTCGCGCCATGCCCTCTCAAACTCAGGGGTAATAATGGCGTGAGGAGTCCGAAACCTCACTAGATGTCTTAGTTTTCCTGTTTGGTTCCAGCTCGCCGCAGCTGTGAGTCTGCCAGTGGCTGCCTCTTTGTTTCGCAATTTCTGTTGGAGTACTGGTGGTCGTTGTACATATGTGCTGAGGTTTTTCGTCAGTTATTTCTGTCTTCATGGCTCTGTGGGGCATCTAGGTTTTGTTTGTTGTGGTCCAACCTCTTGGGGCTCTTTTCCCTTGGATAGGTTCCCTGCCGTTGGTTTGGGATCCCTCCTTCTCCTGAAGATTCATGATTCGTTCTCCTTCCTCGCTCGTAGTGATCCTCTGTTGTTTCCCCTCCCAAGCGAATAGTAGGCCGAAGGGGAATGTCCATTTATATCGAATTTGTCTTGCCGTCAATTCTTTTCTTATTAGTGACATCTCCCTGCGTTTTGTGGAGGGTGGACTCTGCCAGATCTTGGTATAGTTGTATTTCTGATCCGTTCATTCTTATGTGATCCAACATCCAAGCTTTCTGCAGGATCTGTTCTTTTTGAGGGTACGATGCCATTGTGATCAGGACGTCTCTGGGGCGGGCCCCTGGTTCTCCCATGTGGTGTGGGCCCACTCTATGTATCCTATCAATCCGGATTACCGCTTCTTCCTCTTCCTCCAGAATGTCTCATAAGACCTGCTGCACTGCTTGTTTGAGGTCTTTGTCTTCGACGGTCTCTGCCATATTTTTTATTCGAATGTTGGACATACGGGAGCGATTTTCTACGTCCTCGCGTTGGATTTCCAGTTCGTGGGAAAGTCTTGCCAGCCTCTCCTGTACTTCAGCGTGCTGTTGTGTTTCTTCTTCTAAATTATGTACTGTTTTCTCTAAAATGTCTGTGCGTTCCTCCAGATTCCCCAGATCTGTTTTCAGCTCCTGCACTGCCTGCTTCATTTCTCCCTTCATCGCACCGAATTGGGTGTGCATGGAGGCCATGAATTATTCTTGGAACTCTTTGAACCATTCTTTCATGTCTTCTTTGGTGGTCATGTCTGTGTTCTCTTCCTCTCCGTGGGCTTTTTCCCCTTTCTCGTTTTGCACGGAGATCTTCTGGTTTGTTGACTTGTTTGTGCCCCAGAGACCCTCCAGGTGGCCTGTGCTTGCTTGCCTGCCTGCCCCTGGATTTGGACATGTGTGATATCCCGGTGGGTTTGTGATCTGTGGACTAGGCAGTTTCTCGGAGTACTACTATGGGCCTCGCTCTAGGTTTGTGGCTGGTATGTTGCCCTCCCCCCGCTTCTTGAAGTTCCCCCGGGAATGGTTCTGATTGCACCCTTCCTGGGGCCTCTAGCACTTGCCCCCTCTTGTTTGGCCCCTGCACAGGCTTTTGTATGTGAGCTGGAAGTGAGGTCTTATCCCTAGGAGGCTTTTCTTAGTTGACTCTGAGTACTGCACCACAACCTCCACTGGGTGTATGTTGTGCTGGGGGGGTTGGAGGGGCGAATCCTCCCCTGCCTATCTGAGTTATCTGAGTGGTTCTGTGCTGGTTGGGGATAAGGGAACGGGTCTGCGTCCTTTATCTATATGGCCGTTTTCTCGCTTCAAGTCCCCTCTTGAATCCCTGTTGTTGTGGTCTATAGGGGTATCTGTTGTTTGTCTTCCCTCCTTTGCCTCCGACGAGGGCTTCTGGGTGTGATTGGTGGTATCCTCTTGACCCCCTTGGAGTCCTCTCTTATTAGCCCCTGTTTCCCACACCTGGGGCCCCGCTGGTATGTTTTTTGTTGGGGGCGGATATTCCTTTTTTTCCTTATATGGGCCCCTCTGTGGGGATATCTGGGGTGCTGAATGCTCGTTTGGTCCCCCTTATGGCCCCTCCGGTGCCTTCTCCTCACCTCTTCAGCCTTTTGATGTATCTTCTCGTGGGCTTCTTGTGCAGGCGTCTGGCAGGCGCTTCCTCTCAGCGATGCTGGCGTGGGCCGACTCCCCCTCCGTTGTATGTTCTGCAGGGCCCTCGGATGCAGTGGCGCTTGTACCAGGACACTCCGCTATCTGTTGTTGGCTGCCGGGGAGAGGGGTCAGCCCCGGCATCCTTACACTGTTCCGCCCCTCTCCGGGAGTCTCTGGTGGTGCCGGGAAGCTGACTCTCCCCCTGGAGGCCGAGTGCCGCCGTGTATGATGCGCAGCGCAGGTGGCGCTGCTGGCACGGCACTTGGGGTCCTCGGCAGTTCCGAAGAGCTTCTCCCTGCTGGTGCTGGTGGGGTTCTGGATCTCGTGGCTGGTGGCTCTCCTTGTTGGGTGGGGGCCGTCGTCTTTCTGTTTCTTGGTCTGT
Organism: Ambystoma mexicanum; assembly: GCF_040938575.1. Taxonomy (NCBI): domain Eukaryota; kingdom Metazoa; phylum Chordata; class Amphibia; order Caudata; family Ambystomatidae; genus Ambystoma; species Ambystoma mexicanum. The sequence continues at coordinate 1,504,609,176 of NC_090932.1, read as the reverse complement.
GCACCGAGCTCAGAAGGCGTGCGGCGGGTGCCGCTCCCCGGTCGCCGTGAGGGCGGGTGCTGCGAATCTCTACCTCTTCTTTCCAGGGGACCGCTCACATCGGGCGCTGACACCTCCGGTTACTGTTCGCCAGGTACCAAGCTCCCCTGGGACCACAGCAGTGCTTTTTTGCCACTCTTTGTTTGTTGCAGCCTCGAGCTGCCAGACAGAGCTCCGCTCACGCATGTCTGCTCAGCTCGGCTGCCATTGTGGAATCGGCATGTTCTTTTGAATTTAGTCTCAAAACACTCTTGCTTCAAATACCAACAGAAATACTACTCGCAAATGTCTGGGACTGCCATGGGGGCCATCATGCAACCCGCATACGCCAATTGCTTCATGTACCAGTTTGAAGTAACACACATCATGGAGAATCAAAGATGGAAACTACACATTAAAAGAATGGGTCCGATACATCGATGACATTTTCGGTGTATGGACCGGAAGCAAACAAGAATTGGATGACTTTTTGATGTAGCTTAACAATATTGACACAGGTTTCCAATTCACTTTAGAAATTGGAAACTCTAATATACATTGTCTTGATGTGGAAACGATAATTAAAGGTGAAAGAATAGATACAACTCTGTACTCTAAACCAACTAATCGCAACAATCTACTTCACCGTTTGAGCTTCCACCCACCGAACATTCTACGGAATCTTCCATATGGACAGATGTTAAGAATCAAAAGGTATATAGGTGACCAAGAAGACTGTGAGAAGCAATTGGATATATTGCAGGAGAGACTACAATTAAGAGGTTATCCACAAACAGACTTACAAGTGGCCCGTGATAAGACCAGCACACAAGAACGAGACCATCTATTCACCAAAAAAGCAGATCGGAAGAGTCCTAAATTAGTGTTTGTGACCAAATATTCAATCCAAAGCAGGCAAATAAAAGACATAATCAAAAATAGATGGAGCATTTTGACTAGCGACGAAAGGATTAAAAACATATTCCCACAGCCACTGGTATTTGCATACCAAAAAAGCAGCAGCTTACGCAACCTACTAGTTAACACACAAGGAAGATCTGCAAACAGAATCCCGGACAAACACCCAGGAACATTCACCTGTATGAGTTGCGGGAATTGTAATAACGTTATCAAAGGTAACATAGTACTACATCCTAGAACAGGAGAGAAAATAAAGTTGAAGCATCATGCTACCTGCCTATCTGAGAACTTGCTTTATGCAATAAAGTGACCTTGTGGGAAATGTTATGTGGGCGAGACATCAAGGAAGATACGAGTACATCTCAATGAGCACAAGTCGTGCATTAGAAATGACAACCAGGCATCGGCAGTGGCAAGACATTTTAAAGAGAATGAACACTCAATCACACAAGTGCGCTTTCTGTTTCTGGAAGTGATATCTACCAAAGGATATAATAGAGACATAAACAAGTTAAGAGCACAATAAGAAGCATTTTGGATCGATAGATTGTATGCTCTCACTCCCGGCGGGATGAACGAAGAGCTTGACTTGAGCTGTTTTTTTTAATATACCAACATCTGTGACCACGATGTGGATCGTGTTCTTTCTGAACAGAAGAAACACCACATGGATAGACATAGTCATCAAGCTAAAACAAACAAGATGCCATACCAAGAATGACCAGTTCCAATTCAGGAAAATCATACTGACTCTTTATGTCTTTTCTTTCGTTTTTTGTGTTTATCAGTTTTAGTTTGTCTTTGTATCCCATTTCACGCATCACGTATTGATTTCTCTAAATACTTATTAGACTGCATATAGATCTGGTTGAAGTTTTAGGCTACCCTTTTTTTTCCTTTCTACTTCCTTTTTCTATTTATTGTCTATGGTTTAGACCTTTCCTAAATGAATATTCATTTAGATCAGTTGTTTACATTTCTCCTGTCATATTATTATTTTATTAATTATTTTTATTAATTATTGACTTTGTCATCTCATTTAATAATATGCTCCCCCTGCGATGCAGAAAGGGGGATTACATGCCCCCACAGTGTAGAAACTGAAAAAGGCAGTGTAGTGTCCAAACAACGCAGTGTCAGCACGTTTAATAATATGCTCCCCCTGCAATGTAGAAAGGGGATACATGCTCCAACAGTGTAGAAAGTCGAATAAGGTGACGTAGTGCCCATACTACGCAGTGTCAGCATGAATGCAGCAGCACTGTTTCTGTATATGCATGATTGGAACATACCAATATCCACCTACCAAACGGAGGTTTTGGAGCATACTGACAGGTCAGAACTGCTACATGCTATACGTGTAGCTTTCTTTTTAGCGCATTCAACAAAATACATCATTCTAAGATGGACGCCGGACGCACGTCCATGCGTGCTTACCATGGCTACCAGCAGCACAACAAAACAGAATGAGGTTGGGTTTTGCGTGCATGCAGAGTCCCGAATTAGCTCGCACACAGACGTTAAGAGGTAAGTGAAGTTAGATGACCGAGGCATCAGTCAGATACTCTTTATGAGAATTATGTTAGTGCTAGTATTCTAAATTGTATTCTAGGACAACGCAAAACCCGGTTTTCATGATCGTTGTTCCAGAAGGACACCGCCATTTAGACCGTGACACCACGGGTAAGAAATCACAAGACTGTTACACCATGTATATATTTTTGAGCCAACGCGCACCATGATGCGCTTTGACCACTAACTAGCAGGCAATATACTGACCGCTGGTCTCATTATTTTTTTTTTATTTAGAACAAACGCTGATGGAAGTACTGACAGGTCAGTTACTCTGCATTCGTAAAACTGGATACTTCCAGTATATCCTAATGATACAAACACATTATTTGGAATGACATTTGCTTATATTTGTCCTTTCTTTTCCCCTTCTGTTCTCTTATTTTCAACAACCTTATTCATCTGACCTCTGATCACCAGACATGTATTTGACGTATGTATTGATTATTTTAGAACATGTAATATAATGAAATGCATTGCAATTGATTGCTATTTTTGTTGACATTATGTGGATTTGCAATGGAAACTACGGTATTGGATGGCTTCTCTTGTCCACACTGTGTTTACTCTCATTTAAAATTATTGAAACTGGTGGGGTATTATCTTCCTGTTTTTTGAATTTTTGAATTTCTTTTGGGGGTATTCCACTATGTAAATATAATGATTGTTTTTTATATTAGAGATCTAAAAACAGATGCATGTCACAATTAGCTGGCCCTGATGAAGGATATTTTATCCGAAATGCATTGGCCATAATAATAGCAATTTTTAGGTCCTGAATGCATCTGTATCAGAGAGAACAGTAAACTAAAGTGACTAGATATCGCTTATCAAGAATAAAATTATCACTTGAAACAATCTACGAGTTTTGTCAAGCTAATCAATTAACTCTTTTGAATCACAACAAATTGAATATACACCACATTGCTGTGGTATAAGGGAGTGCAGCCCGCATTGCTGGCTTCACAGCCAAGGTCTTTTTCTCTCAATGCCTGCATCTGGTTCCCACCTCTGGCTGCTCTTTGCGCTATCTTCGTCTTAAAACCCCCAATCACTGGACATGTCCAGAACATGTGCATCATGTCCGCCCCCTCCTGAATACACCTTGGACAGGCTAGGGCACCTCCTCTGCCCATGTGCGACAGTCTATGCGAGGTCAAGTACGTCCTATGTGTAACATACAATTGTGTGAGCTTAAAGCTGGCATTTATCGAGACTCCTTCATTGTACAAGAGCACCCTCTTCCATTCCGCATCTGTGAAAGCTTTCCCGATATCCGCCTCCCACCTCCCACACACCGCCAGTTCCCCAGCCTCAAGGCCATTTAAAAACAGGTCATACCGTCTAGAGACCATATGGCCACCCTCTGACACTTCATACAGAGTGCCTGGTCGTTGGGAAGGTGCGTTCAGTAGGTTTGTCCAATGGCAAAGATTTTAGACTCTGAACGTAAGTGGTTGTGTTGAAAGAAGCAGCCTTTTGCTCATAGCTTAGATGATGCCAAGAATGAAAGAGGCCAGAAACCAGTAGAAACAATCGCAGTAACAAGTATCACTTTGCTCTCTTTCACTCTTACCCACTCAAATGTTTCTAGATTTAAAATACATTGTTTTTCATATGTTACATTGCTGTTTACCACCCTGGTTAACGTTGGTCCCATGGGTATCCTTTGCATTGTGATGTTCCCAGATATTCAAATTAACTTTGCAGGGATGTGTCTATAGTGCCAATGTAGACATTTTCAAACATTTTATAAACGTTTTGGTCATTTTTGTGTTTGTAAATGCTTTTATTCTGCTTGAAAGACTAATTTATTTTCAAACTAATTACAGTAGTCTCTTTTGGTTTGATGGATGATTGTCAATATACAATTCTATGGGTATAATAGATTCCACTAATACCCATTCTATTCTTTCCCTCCTGCACGAACGGTGACTACAAACCTGTATTTGTTGTCTGTGCATTATACAAATGTGTTTATTTAATTTTATTATTAAATGAATTGTTGCTATACATAACTTCAAGGGTCTTTATGTAGTTAATTGCAGTTTTTGAAAGTGACGTTTCTTTGGCCTACAGTTTAAACAGTTTTTATCTTCTCTAGCAAAACGAGAGATCATGTTGATGCCAGTGTCTGTTAAATACAGCCCAAAGCGATCCCCGAAAGAAAACTTCTCACCTGGGTTAAGCCAGCTACTAAATAATGAGGGCTGTGCTACAAGGTATAGTGTGTGATGCATGTTTGTTTTATGTTTGCAGTTGTTATTTTTTTCTAAAGTTCAATTTGCTTAGTTGGGATAGCTCATGTAAGTAACACGCTAGGAGATATATTTCTGAGGCTTGTGGATTTGCTTAGAATCATTTTATTTTGCATAGGCTGACATCTAGTGGTTGGTGCAGAGGGACATTGACTGGGCGTTACTGTAATACTATCCCTATTGTGATATGTACTGTACCCATGATCCATCAGGCGTTGAGGTCTACAGATTACTATTAACTTTCGTTAGACAATCCATCTTGCTGATAGCACCTGTCTGAACACGACCATAAAATCACTGTTGCATCAGACGCCTGGCGCTTTCAGAGGTCGGTACTCAACGACTACAGCTCCTCGGCCTTCATAGTGGGGACATTGGGGGGGAAGACATTTACATCTTTAGTTCAGGAGAATGCCTCCTTACATTCACCCATTATCTTGCTGTCCTCCACTGTCCAAAATGGAGACCATCCCCTTTAAGTGCTACCCCACATGCAACAAAAAGTTCCTGTTGAAAGACACCCATAAGGTGTGCAACTATTGCCTCCCTCAGAACCACCGGGAGGACAAATGCCAGTTGTGCAGGCTGTTTAAGCCCAAAACACGAAAAGATTGGCGGTCGAAAGGCTGGGCGGCTTTCGCAATGCAGGCCGATTCATCCTCGCACTACCCCGCCAAAGCAGACGAATCCGGGCCAGAACAGGATTGTCCTGGTTCCGTTTCGAAAGCTGAAAAGATGTACGATCGGGAATCTCAAGACTCACGCAAGCCCATGCCGAACTCCGAAGAGGCAAGGGAAGCGCTCTGCTATGGAGACTATACATGGCGACAAGGCTACACATGCTAAACACCCCCCATGTCACCACAAGACCGTTCCAGGACTCTCCGTTCTACAGCAGAGTAAATGTAAGTACATTCTAGAGTCTAAACACAACTCTCCCTCAGGTTCTTCTTTGACTATCCTGTTGAAAAGCCCCGGATCCTCGGCGCAGAAAACTATCGGAGCACCTTCGTGGTCTGTCAATGAAGGTACACCTATAGCTAATGTTTTGATCTTGATGCAAGGCCCTAAACCTGCATCTTTGCCACCGTCTCCGCACCAAGGGAGCCACGTAAACACACGTTGAGAACAACAATTCTGACAAATGTTACAAAAAGACCACACATAGGATCCCCTTCCCCTTTGTCATAGGGTCTGAAAAGACCTAGAACAGAACCATTTAATTCTCATGGAGGAACCAAGATCTGCAACAGAACTACCGGGTCCTTATGAGGAACCTGAAGAAACATATGTGTTCCCGGGGGATGTTGATGATGATGATGTATTAGCAGAGGATGACAGTGGCACAGACCTAGATGACCTCCCCCTTCCTTCACCAGATGTTGACGAACCAATCGCATCATCACCCATGAATGAAAATGTGTTACACAATGACCACCTTAAAAAAGCAGCACCTTATTTTAAATTGGAGACACATGACTCAAGAGGACACAGATTTCGTGGACGACTGACTTACCGAAAAGAAAGGGGTTGGTCTAGACCCATATTTAACAACTCCAGTAACAACTAAACCAGCTAACCACAGTTGAGAAAAGGTTTGTATCTACCCCTAGAGACTCCCTTTTTTTTATCAGGGATAACTTAAAACCGGACACCCTAGTTGCCGTCACAACATGGAAAAGAGCAGGCACACCTTTATCTACTTCTGAAACCCGTCTGACAAGAAGAGCAAAACACGTTTTGCCTTAGGCAAAAACTAGCCTCTTCCGCTGCATATCAAATGTGTGTCACCAACAACACAGCCTTTATGGCTAGCTTTAACAGGGCTCAGTGGGACCAGGCAGAGGAGATCACTGCTAACGTCCATGAGCCCTTAATAAGTGAAATGCTTAAAGCCTTGTCCGAATGGAAACAAACGGCTAATGTTGTGCTTACAAATACATTGGACGCGGCTGACACAGCCAGAGGAATAATGCACAGGGCACTGTACTAAAAAGACATGCATAGCTGAGGAACTCGGGTGTTTGAGCCGAGACTCGAGCTACACTTTTAAACATGCCGATTGAAAATGAAGTTTTATTTGGCAAAACAGTAGATCAAGCCCTGGAAACAGCGTAAAAAGACAAGACTTCTAACTGTCCTTTTCGACAGAGGGGAGCACAGTCAGGCCGGCGTAAAGAGGCCAAACTCTTACAGGTCTGGCACCACCGCACAGCAATGACTCCATATTCCAGGTGCCCTGCCATTTCACCCCGGTAGTGTGCTGCATAGCATCGTTCACCCACGAATGGGAGGCCATCACACGGACAAGTGGGTGCTATCCACAGTAGAAGATGGGTATTGCATTGAATTTCTAGAACAACCATGTAATCCCCCACCAAAACACAGGAGAATACCAGCAAAACATATGCAGATTCTTCACAAAGAGATCCTAATACTTCTACAAAAGGTGGTCATAGAACCTGTACCACCGGTAGAGGTAAACAAGGGTATTTATTCTGTGTACTTCCTTGTGCCAAAGAAAGACAAAACAAATTGCCTGTTGTTAGACTTAGGGCTAGCAAACAGATACGTAAAGCCCCGGAAGTTCAAAATGACAACACTACAGGAGGTCCTCTTACTGCCCAAGAAGGAGACTTCATGCAACATAGGACATGAAAGATGCCTTCTTTCATATTTCAATGCTACCTGCACATCAAAAGTACCTCAGATTCAAGGTGGGTCCAGTGCACCCATTCGGGATTGCTACCACCCCTTGCGTATTTACAAAGGTATAGGTAGTAATGGCAGTCCATCTACGCAGGGACCACATCCCAGTGTACCCTTATCTGGATGAGTGGCTAATAAACTGGGGAATATCTAGAAATATGCCAACAAAACACGCAAAAAACTATACATATTTTGCACAAATTAGACTTCTCACTCAACAAAACAAAGTACAGCCTAGTCCCCAGTCAGGAAAAACAATGTTTAGGGGCTATTATTCGGACATAAAATACCTTGGTGTTTCCCTCCAATGATAGGGTCCAAAACCTCATTTGCCAGATTCCGTGTTATACAGCTAGTGGACAGATAAGTCAGGAAGGCCATGCGCCTTCTGAGCATGATGGTGTCATGCATCTCGTATGCGTCCAATACAGGAATGGTTAGCGAAACAATGGTTGCAAAAAAAGGGAAATTTGGATGATCTAGCCTAGTGGTAATTTTGCAAACTATTGCCTGAGGCCTTCAATGGTGGTCATAAGAAACCCTGTTACAAGAGAAACAGTTTTTCGATCCGGTGACAGACATCGCAATCACAACAGACGCATCACTTTCAGTTTGGCGAGCGAACACACGGCACAAGGCATCTGGCTATACAGACTCGCATGCAAACATATAAACACCCTAGAGTTGCTTGCAGTTCTCAAAGCACTTCAAGCTTTCCAACAACTGTTAATTGGGAAGAATGTGCTAGTTAGTACAGACAATACAACAGCCATGTTTTACATCAACAGACAGGGTGGCACTCACTCTCTGACTCTGACCACACTAGCACAGATAATCTGGAACTGGTGTCTGAAGATGGGGCGGGGGATACATCTCCAATTCCAGCATGTTCCAGGGGAACACAACTGCTTAGCAGACACGCTAAGCAGAGGCACGTGTCAAGCCTCCGAGCATGAGTGGGAATTACATGTAGACATTTTACACAACATTTTCACACATTGGGGGCAGCCAGACACACCCCACATGCCCAAATTACGCCTCCAGGATCCTGCAACAATGGTTTAAGGGGCACGCTCTGTCGATCAGCTGGGATATTAGATATCAGACTAGTCAGGGGTGTGTCTTCCTATCCATATGGGAGTCGAGTACGTGTTGCTGCTTAGCTCCCAAGTTCCTATGTAAACACATCTTTAGTGTCGGTATGCAAATGAGCTGTATACTTTATCTTTTAGCACCCATGACCACCCGCAGCAATACAGGCTCTGCCCTGATCCAAACCAAAGGATGCACGGTCCTGTTTCACACATTAGGCTTGCACGCAAGAGTAGTTGCCATGGTGATCACCAGTCCCGCCCTCTCATGTTCCTGGGGGGTGGGACTGGAGGCGCTCCCGCTGTGTCCAATCCTGGACGTGGGACGGTGCCACGATCACCATGGGAACAGTAAAAACGAAAGTTAGAACGGCCGCGAGCACTCGCTAACCGCTCCTCGAAACAGACGGACCGGAGCACTGCAAAGGTAAGCACCTTCGACTGCATGCTGCAGCTGAATTAGAAGTACTCTTTAGAGTAGCACTGAAGTGTAGCTCACTATGTGTTTCTTAAAATAGGGATGGCTGTTTCCCGATGCACTTGATTGATCGACTACAAGGCGATACCAACTTCAAAGCTAAGATTTAGCTAAGGTAACCATGAAACACGGGTTTGGCACACTCATGATAATGTTACAACAGTTCACCTGGCAATGCAATGCAGCTTAGGACACTAATTGAAGCACTGTGTTTTTTTTCTTTTTTTTTTTTTCTTTTCTTTACGCATCTGTATGAATTGACGCATCATAGCGGTATGTATATTTGTAACTCTTTTTCAATATTAATGTATTACAATTTGTGTTTATTATTTTTGGTTAATGTAGCCCTGAAGATGGTGCTATGCACCGAAATGCATTGGCAAATAGCGTATACTTGAAGCCTGGGAATTGCTTATTCCCCTTAAATATTGTGTGATTAAAACACAAACTACTTACTTTGAGAATGAGTTTGAAACTTCATTGCAATCGTTAAATTTGGAATCCTACAACATTGAGTATTACACATAACTGAACTCTAAATACCAGCTATATTGTTTTGGAACCTACAGAGGAATGAAATTAGCTCCTATTAAGGAGCAAGGAGGAGCACTGGGTTTACAGGGTAGACCTCACTCTGTTTTTCGCTTTGTCAGTATTTTGCATAGCCCGAGTGTCATTGGGCTATTCTCAGCCTGGTAGTTCCACATAGAAGCAACAACGTACAAAATAATGTATAGCGTATCAACTTATTGTTAAATTAAATAGAACCAACAGTGGTGCCCACCTCATCTCCTCTCTTCTCAGTCGCAAATAGTACACTATTTGTTACACTTTACTGGACTCTGGTCTTGTTTTCAATTCACTTAAAGTCCATCTCGCAGCTCTTTCTGCTTATGCCACATCATAAAGCAAAATCTCTTGGTGGGGAGTACTAGTCGTCAAAGCCTTCGTGGAAGGGGTCAAACTTCTGTACCTGCCAATGGCAAACCCACCACCTTGTTGGGATTTTAACTTTGTCTTAAGCAAGCTCATGGGTCACCCATTTGAGCCTATGCATAAAGCAAGCCTAAAGTATCTCACTCATAAGGTCGCCTTTCTCATAGGGATTACATCTGTTTGAAGAGTGAGTGAACTTCAGGCATTGTCTGTGGCAGAACATTTCGGCACAATACACAAAATCAAAGTGGTTTAAAGAACACTGCTACGGTTTTCGCCTAAATACATTTCTACATTTCATGCAAATTAATCAATTGAGCTACCTGTTTCCCTTCAGAACCCACAGAATGCAGGAGAAAGGGCGCTCCACATGCTGGATGTTCGTAGGGCAGTCATTTACTACCTGGACAAAATTAAACCACTTGAGAAGACAGAACAATTCTTTGTTTCATTAGCAGCCGGAAGAGAAGGTGACCCTGTCTCAAAGGCTACTATTTCCAAATGGATTGTAAGGTCATCCAGTACTGTTTGACAACTGCCTTTTACTCCTAGAGCTCATTCCACATTGGGCACAGGGGCTACATTAGCCTTTATTGCTAATGTTCCACTAGATATAATATGCAAGGTAGCCACACTGAGTTCGGTACACACTGTCACACAACATTATTGTGTGGACAGACACGCCAGGAATATTCCACGCAACCGCAGGTCAGGGAAAAATAACAATCTGAGGACCTCGGCATTTGAAAAATCATGGGTACAGTACACGTCATATTGGGGAAGTATTATGGTAATGCCCAGTGGATGTTCCTTTTTGAAATCTAAGCAATTATCTTGTAACACTCTGCACCAACCACTAGATGTTGGCCTATGGAGAGCATGTGAATCCAAGCAAATGCAAGCATCTGAAAGACGATTACAGGTATATAATATTTGTCTTGTTAATCTGCTCTGCTAGAGAGTTGATGAAGTGCTTTCATGCATGGCGGTCATTATAAAATTGAATAGTAATGTAATGTGTCATTGTTAGGGCACTTTGAGGGGAGGGAGACTGACCCACACTTGGAGAACAGGGTTTACTACAAGATTTAAAAAACTTCCAGGATGGCAATGGAATGGTAAAGATACCGTGGAACACATATATTATTCAATAAGGGATTGTCCACACAAATTGCAGGCTACAGTTCTTGTACTTCACAGCAGCTTTTATATTGCTTTTGTTCAGCGAATCACTGACACATTTCACCACTATTATGGGCACAATTTATCTTCGGTACATGAATGTTGGGTCCCAATAATTCCCAGCCCACAGAGGTTGCTTAACCCCACAAACCTCAAGTGTCCTGCATGCAACTGCGTGTAACTTGGTTGGAAGGCTTGACAAATATGGGGAAAGGTTAAGTGCATACAATAATAAACACCATTATCTGGCTGGCTTACTCACCTCTTGAATGTTGGCGATCTGCAAGACATGCACAATAGGATCTCACTACTCACCAAGGTCTGTTGCTCCTAAAATCCTGTCCATTAACTCTCCTCTTCAAACCTCCCAAATCCCAAAATACCTTTCCACCCATGCAGAGGTCTGAGGAGGAGTTACAGATGTGATCTAGGATTTTGATGCGTTCTGTAGGAAAGTAGTTCTCTTAAGGCCTGTCTATTCGTTTTACTTGTGGTCTCCATTTGCTGAAGCCAAAGCCCTGAAGGCATGTCCTTAAACACTCACACCAGAAAGAATACAACCCGCTAGGGAAAAAGGCCCAAAAAACTGTTGCAAGGATAACAAGATTTATTTCTAAAATAAATAGGTGCTGTCATGGAATGTTCTGCCGAGAGAAGGTACAAGCAGAAGCTTAAAATGAGACACTGCGGAAGAGAACACATCATCAAATACACTGGAAACCAGCCTGGCTGGTTGGTGCAACCCTATACATGTCCGGCCTACTCCTAGGCCATTGGTCCGAGCCCAGTCCGTCTGTCTTCCATCACGTGGGGTCTGCTGGAACCAAGGCCAAACTAGCAATTGGTTACATTTGCAATTAGTGCTACTCTATCATTATACAGTGCGCCTGGTGTGCTCAAAGACTGGCACAGGGGGAGTCTCGAAGTCACACTAACCCAGACACACTTCACTCATCCCGATCGCATCTCTCAGTTTCCAAATCCTCCACCCTCACTTTTGAACTATAATTCATCCCTCCCTGTACCTCGCATTACAAATGATACCATTGTGGAATAAAGGTGGGACAAACATGCTCTTAGATCCTGTATGGTTAATTGGTTTATGGTCGGTGGGCTGCGGACAGCTAGTATCTTGGAAGTAAGGGGTCTCAGGATTGGGGCAGTTGCAGGGGCCATAACTCGTAGTTAGCTGGGTGGGGGTTGGAGGCATGCTCTGGCCTGTTTGTGATAACACATACACCAAGGCGCCCAGCACTTTCTTGTAGCCTTGCAGGGCATTTTATTTGTTAGAACAAACATATTAGCAACAACTTTAGAACAAATAAGGGTTTCTGTGTAAGTTAATAGTGTGGGCCTCTCATCAGCACTTGGGCCTGTTCAGATTTCCCCTTCATGCTCGCGGCCTGTATCTAACACACTAAATACTGCATGGCCATGCAGGCCCTATGCTTTGACCATGCTTACTTAATATCTGCAAAATGGCATCTGCTTATATGCACGGAATATGTTAATCGCCTACATTGTGTATAATAATATGATTGTGTGGGGACTTTTAGGATGCCAACTTGGGCTATTAGAGGTCTTCCAGTGGGTTGTGCCTCGCCCTAAAGCACCTAGGGGGCAGGGGGGGTGGGATGGGTTCACTACCTTCCTTACAGTCCTTACTCATTTCTACCACTATTTCTAACTCCCTAGCGAACTAGCCCTGTTAAGCCTCCCTAAAGAATTCTTGCAGAGTCTCTGCCTCTGTAGTTCACTTTTAGTGTTCTTGCCTTCACTAGTTACCACCTCCCTTGTGTAGCAGTCCTTAGAAGGAAGAATGTACTATTGAGTAATTTTCTCACCATCTGAAAACTGTATTGGAGATTCCACGTTATACCCGGTTTTAGGCTTGCTTTGCTCACAGCTGGAAACTAGCTGTTTCTTCCTTTTGCAAATGCACAACATGAGTAATGTCTTTGCATGCAATGTGCAATCTGCCTTGGGTTTGCTGTGCTCATGTAGAAAAACAGATTGTGCCTGAGTTGTGTTGCTCTAGGGTTCTGAATTCCAAATGGTGAGGGAAGATACGCGCTTCATAAGTTCAGAGGTCTCTTTCTTGAACCCCACTAGTGTTTCTGCTGTAGACCAGTGAGTCACTTAAAAGACATGACTCTCCAATGGTAGCTCTATCAGAGCAGTCAGGCTTAGCCTTTGGAGGCTAGAAAGCTGACGGGGAGATACAATTCCAAATAGCTACCAAAAAAGAATACACCTCTACTGGTATATTGAAAAAAATATACACTTTATTTCTGAAGTCACACGAACAATATTCATGATGGGAAAAATAAGGACTTGAACACATAGCAAAGCATAGTGTAAGTAAAAAAACAGTAAATGGCCATTTAAGGCCTAACTCGTCCTTTACCCTAAAATATAAGCGCCATTTGTCGTGGCAGACACATTACGTATAGACTTCCAGATGTATTTAAAAGTGGGGCATGGGCGCAGTGTTTGGCGGCCCGGAGACCTCTCCTGGGTCTTTCTTGGCTGCCAGCACAGACCCCGCAGTGGTGAAGCCCACGGTGAGGCAAGGGAACAGTGCTTAGTGCCGGATGGTGGAGGCAAACTGAGGACAAAGGAGGAACCTGGTTCGAAGAGGGAGCGAAGTCTGTGAGAGGAAGTAAGGCGAGACCGGGGTGGAAGCTTGCTGGAGGAGGTGGAGGAGTGTCTTGGAGGGGCATTGTTGGAACTGTACTCTGGCACATTCGCAAGGCGCTACCCCCAAATGTCATCCCCAAGCCCAGCACATGGAGCCCTCACCGATCTCCCCCTCTCCCCCGCTTCTCTTCTGCATCCAACTCAATGCCCATGAATTTCACCCTGCCTCCAATTCCCAGCACAGGATGTTGTAAGAAGGCTGCGACAACACAGAGGCCCACCTCAAACCACTGCCGGTGATCCGGCCCATGGGGGGGCAAACAGGCCGCGCACGCTACTCCCACAAGAAGTTAACCGATCCCATTGGGGAGTTGCACCTACTGATCAATCAATTCCATCAATTTCTGGGGGACCAAGGATGTCCTTGTAGGGGCCTATGGCGGGGCGGCCATAGAAACCACAACAGTCGCCTGCTGAGCAAAGTACTGCAACCTAGAGGGCCTGTTTGTTACGTGCCCTGGGGAGGTCTGTACCAACTCGACACATGAAGACCTAGGCATCATCTTGGGTATCATAGTAAATGTGCCAATGCCCACAGAGAACACCATATGCAGTGCTATAGATACGGACAAGGTTTACAACTAGGACAGCTTGATTGTCACTCCCCCAACCTTATTGACCCGACTAGGCCCTACGTGCCCTCAGCTGCCATCTTGGAGCACTGATTACCTGAACCCCCATATCCTGGGTCAACAAAGTCAGCGTACCCTGTGACGAGGATGCTATTTCAGCTGCACCCGCAAGTAACTGCATGGCCTCAAGCTCAATCTCTGTAATTCCTAGCCTTTCATGCTAGCAAATTACCTGGGCATTGCTTCCTCAACTCCTGCCCCCCCGAAGCGGAAGCGGGCAGAGTGATCACTGTCTCCATGGTTGCTAAAACCTTCTCTGGCTCCTACATCAGTGCCTGGAGTGAGCATCTGTCTACTTGCTCAGGGGCCAGCTCTTTTCTTCTCCTAACCCCACTCAGGGCCCCCAACCGCCCACGACATACAACCAATTTGGGTGTTGGCATAGCTACTGACCCATCCCCCTGGGATGACTGCTCTACCAGAGGGTCCAAGTGCAATCAAGCACTTGCTGAGTTGGTAATATTCAAGAAAATACTTGCAGCCCTGATGGAGGCCCTGAGGAGTGGAGGGGAGGGGAGGAGCAAAGGTGCAGGGGGAGGCGGGAGCCCCGCACTGCTCCCATTGATGGCAAGGGGCCTCTTAACCCACCCATGGAAAGCCCCAATGCACAGGTGCCTCTGATCACCACAATTCAGATCTTGGGAAACAAAGCCCTGCTAACATCGAAGCCCCCTGTGAAAGTATCATCAGGATCGGGGAGTCCAAGGGGGTGTTTAAATCCAAGCCAAAGCCCTCCCCATTGGGGGGGGGTCATGCGTCAAGCCCAGCGAATATAAAACTTGCTAGCCTAAGGGCACCCATGGGTCAAGCCACATGGCAAAGAAGGGGCGGGGACAAGCCCAAGGAGTGCTCCGATGTGCCACTATCTACCTCCACCATGGGGTACCCAAACTAGTGACGTACAAATCATAACCAGGGGATACCTTTCTAAATGAAAGCCTGCATTGGTTGCGAACAACAGGAGGTTGTGACTTTGTTTCCAGGGAAGCCATGGCGGGATGTTGTAGAGTCCCAAGCAAAGGCCAGAACCCCTATGACATTGTCGAACTGTCTTTTTGGAACTTGAGAGTGGCGAAGGGTACCTGGAAAGAAGGGGGGGTGGTGGTCGGTAGCACAAGAGTGGCTTTCTAATCAGCTTGTACCACTGCACTGGTCTTGATGGCCTATTTAGGCAATCCCTGAGGAATACTCTCCTAACTGGTGCAAATCGTACACCTTTGGGAAGGTGATTAGGGGGGCATAAGGTGGTTGGGCCCTCAGTGCTGGCGTTATCTTGAAAAGGACCGGTCTCTCTCTCTCGACGGCTTCCTTTTTCCTATGTTGCGACTCTTGATGTGTAGCAGCATGTTGGGTTTTGTTTGTAAACTGTGATAGGATGTACTTTGGCAGCCTGAAGGCCGAATAAAGTTTTGTTGATGATGATGATAATTAAAAGGGTACACCCTGAGACCATGTTACACTCAGTTATTACCATCATGTTCATCATCCAAGGATACCCCACAGAACATAGCACAGATTTCCTACTACAGTCTAACTGAAGTATTTTACAGAATACATATGCACATAACACAGTTGTAGCATTTCAATGTAGTCAACAGCAAATGCCAGGGTATTTTTTAGGAAGACAGTCCCTAGGCCCAAAAGGGCATGTTACACTCCAAGGAGGGAAACAGTAGCAATGCACAATGACCCATTGTATATCCTAAACCGGAGTGTAATGTAAAGATTTAAAAATACCTAATGAAGCAGGGGAAGTCTCACTAAAGATCCAGGGCTTGGTGAGGAATTTCAGGGACTCTAGACAAAGGCCTCTGTCTAGGTAAAGACCTTTCAGTATCACTTGTAGAAGTTCCAATGTTAAGAACAATGCCCCGTAGGAAACAGGAAAAAGTGATCCAGTGGAAGGTTCAAGATCAAGCAGCCACAGAAGCAGAAAAGCAGAGTATGATTCACCCCCCAAATCTTACCAATAGGGAGATATGGCACAATGGGACCGGCAAGACCCAATGACCACCTACAACAGGGACTCCTGAGGCTGGAAATCATGAATAATCTGCCAACCGATGGCCCAGTGGTAAGTACTTAGTGTTTGCTTCCATAAAATCAGTTCCCAGAATGTGAAACAACCTGGTAACTAAAGGCTTTTTTCAAAGAGCGATCTGAAGAATTCCATCACCCAGGGATAGGCACCTCGAGCCAGTGACGTCCCAGTGGCCCAAAAGAAGAACAGTCATCCTTCACAGGAGTGGACCCATTAACCAGAAGTGGTATCCATGACAGAGATGGCTTCAGGAGAACACAAAACCTGCACTTGGCATACCCCAGCAGCATAGCAGGCAAACGTGGATGGCCATACCAGCAAAAACAGACCCTTCAGCAGGACAATAGTGGTGGTGACTAGAGAACACCCAGACAAGTGGATGTAGTGGCATGTTGGAGCCCCAACACCTTTCCTGGCGGCAGCTGCTTCCAAAACCAAGGTGGTGCGGCGTGGGGTGGGGGCAGGGAGGGACTGCAGAAAAATGCAGTAAAACACCCCACAGAAACGTCCCAGGATGAAGAAACCTCCGGAAAGACAACTAGCAACAACAACAAAAAAATAATTGGTCATGCAAGGCTTTTTTAGCTCACCTGCCCCTCCCTCCCTCTGCCTGGTCCTGCCGAAATCCTCAAACCATGCAAGGCCCTGCAGATAACCGCTTACTACCCCGGCCCTGCATAAACTCCCCTCCCTCCGAGGACCTTTGTTCTCGGGATAGCGTGTAAATAGGAAGTTGTTGATTAATAATGGATTGCTCATTCTAGTAAGCAGTGTTTTAAGGTCTGTTCATCCGATAACTGATGGTTGCGTTTTCTTACAGAAGCCCACACAAAGCACCTGTTAGCTACCCAAAATATGTGCTTTCTTTCAAGACGTTTGAAAGGTCACACAAAACGCTGTATGCCTTATTTTTCTTTTCACTCTACTGTACGTTCCTAATAGACATGTCCAAATATATGTATGCTATTGGGATGTAGCTCTTACTAAAATAACTTAAAAACAAGGTTTTCAAACTTGGGCCCAACGGCATTCGCTGGGTATGAGGCTGCTGAAATGTCTGCAACCTTTGGCTATTCAGATGTTTGGAATACAGCTACTGTTAGGAAAGATTTTTCTTTTTGCTGTTTTTCCTCCATACCCATCAATGTGGCAACCTACATTTTGCTATTGTCCTGTACCTTTCTTGACTTATGGAGGTAAGTGAAGCCTTTTTGCTGCTCTTACCTTGCTAAGCACATATGTTTTAGGGCACAGTTCAGTTCATAGGACTATCAGTGCAGAAGAACACTGTTCTCCATAGTAAACTTCTCTTAATTTCTCTGTGCAAGCATCACCTTCTGTGTAGTGCGGTGGAGGCAATTTATAACTTTGTTTTTGGTAACTTTGTGGTTGCTTACTTGATGTGTCCAGGATGGGCAAGTGGAAGCAGATACTTTATCGATGTCTTTGTATTGTCTTGTGCCACAATGCCATTTAGCGCACCATTTACTCTAAAATGGCAGTTCTACGAGATTCACCTGTGCTTTGGCCATCTTGTAATTGTCACTTCTTGCCCAGGAGGGGATGCATTTTCCATATATGGTACATCCTTTTCATGGGAAAGCACCAGCTTTCATGGGAAAAGTGGCAGTCTGTGTGCCTGGCCACATGTGGTGGCTGGATCTATTTGGATCCAGTCCACATTTGTACCAGATTGGGTCTACTGCTGGACAGGTGCAGTGGCTAGAGGCTGCCCAGGGTTGGACAGTCCCTGCCATGTTTGAATGGTGCAGATCCTTACCATCGGTAGGGTGGGGGCAACTCCAGCCTGGATCCTAGATAAAAGTGGGACTCATTCAGTCATTCTTCAGATAGTCGTCGTAGCCAATACTCCTACAAAGGGGAGCAGCCACCTGAAGACACGTCGTTGGAAGCATGCTAACATTACTTTCTTCACTTGCCTGGTGAAGCCCCATCTCTCTGCAGATCTCCTGAAGACCTTCATTATTTCAATCACCAGGAGAGACCCATGTGTGAGGGACACCCTGGAGACGCTATGACTATGCAGAGATGGGAAACATAGGATTCTCACACCCTAACCCAAACCAAGCAAGTCCACCCCTTGCATTCACAGTGCACATGACAACATAAATAACCTCTGAGATGGATGGACTTTCCCAAGCATCATTGAGCGTCAATCTACCGATTACAGCTGTGTGCTCAAGACACATAATTGGTGTCTCAGATGCCCATGCAAAACAAAAAAAGCATATTGTATCTAAACCACGAATTAATACATTTCCAGATCAGCAACGGCAGACCTCCTTCAAATTGTGTCCATATTTGGCAGCTAACAGAGGTGTGGTGGTTCTCTTGTCACAGATGAGACATGAGACTCATATTAGGAAAAGCCATGGCTACTTTGTTATGCTATTTACAGGATTCCCGTTAAACTTATTATGTTATATTGAGACAAAACATTGTCCCTCCTTATCCGCTGTAGCCCAGCTGACTTTCTCGGAACCCTCACTTTATTCTATGCATGCCACATTCTGTTCAGATGTCATTCATTCAGCATGAACCAATATTCTACATGTATTCATTCATGGCCAACAGGACAAGCACAGACATACAATCCCAAGATGCAACATCTCCCTTTTTACAGACAGCAGAGAATGTGGTATCTTCCCCACCTATCAAACCATAACCCTCTAACATTAGTTCCCCAGTCCTCTGTGTATGAATGTAAAACAGAGAGGGTTAGTTTCCTAGAAAACACTGAGATGAAGAAGAGTACAGTTTTCCCATGAATAAATGAATTTAATACTGAGACGAAGAAGAGAGACCGATCAAGAAAGAGCACTCATTGAGAATCGAAGTGTGCAGTCTAGTCTTTGTCATCCGATTGGCCCCAATTCATTTAAAAGAGAAGAGGGAAAACCGAGATGGAGACTTCCTCACAGTACAGACCGGGAGTTCGGCAGCCGGTGTGCACACCAATGGAGAAGAAGCAGAGGACGACGAGACAGTATCCCGGCAAGAGTCTTGTCCACGGGAGCTCCGAAGAGGCTGTTCCGAGATGGGAAGAAGGAAAGAGGTCTTTCTGCTGGTGCAGGGAGCTGGGACGCTGAATGAATGCTGTTTGCCCACTGAGAAGGTCTGCCGTGCCAATGTGAAGCTGAGAGAGCCAAAGAAACTCTCGAACAAGGTCAGGAAGGCCAGAAGTCGACAAACAGAACCGGTCAACACACGACAGGGTCATGGGACGCCGGGGCACTCGCAGGAGAGTGTCAGAAAGCGCTATGTAGTGGAAGCTGGGTCTGGGACCCATATTTGCTAAGAGAACTTTTTCCTCATAGCAGGAGCTATCATATTTTGAAACTGGGTCTGGCTAAGGAAGGCATGGCATCAATAGTAAGACGGACACAAGTGACCACAGTTCAATTTTGTATTTGTATTTTGTTTATTTGTATAGCGCGCCTGGCCCGTGGGCATCTGGGCGCATATCTTAGTTACACATTACAAGTTACACAAGATGACAATCAGTTAAGTTATAGTAGGGTACAAGCTGAGCGTGAAGTGAATAAAGTGTAAAGGCAGAGATTAAACAGGATAATTGTGAGCAATGTACAGCGAGAGCAAGTAGAGCAAAATATTTACAATAGCAAACCATGTATTTACAGTTCTCCAGCATGGGGTCTGGCATGGATTCACATGCTCATGAATATTCCCCGTCGTCAGGCTGGGAATCCTCGGTAAAGAAAAATCAGTATCAGTTTCGTTTCTGATCTGTCTTTCGTAGTAGTAACCAATCACTGGCCTCTGGGTCATACTACCCCTAGCCAATGACTGCCCTCTCCTTAAGCCCCTCCCCTGGCAGCCATCCTCAGATTTTTACCGCACGTTCAAGTGTTGGGAGTCCTCGTGCTATAGCTCTTGAGCTTTTACTGCGTTTTGCGCTTTTTCAAAGAGATTTATCTCATTTTTCGGTTAAATCGAGCATCAAGCTCCACCGTTTCTTCTTCCGATCAACGGGGACCCGTTTCGGATTTTTCCTACACCCCTCAAGGGTGAAGTTTCGTCACGTTACGCTTCTTGGAGGATTCCAGAAGTTTCTTAGCCCTACCTCGTGGACATGGCCCAGGAGAAGGGAAGCTCGACACCCAGATCCAACCTGTTCAGGAACTGCCCTGGATGCAAGTTACAGAATGTGTTCAAGGAGGACGAGCATTCGAGATGCCTCTACTGTCTCCACGAAGACAAAACGCACATGGAGAAGGGCTGTCCGTTTTGCATGAACATGTCGGACCGGACTATGAGGGATCGTCGGACCCGTCTCGCCAACTGGCTGGAAGGCAAGAGCCAATCAGGTGAGAAGAAGAAGTCCCAGCAGTCTTCTAAGTCCTGTGAGGGCGCCCCGGCGACGGGGGCCTATCAGAAGGCAAAGCACCGCGAGTCCGCGGGCACCGGGAGCGCCGAACGGTCGGGCTCCTCAGCTGCTAGGCAGGGCGCCTCCTCACCGGCGCCATCAACCACGAGCCAACGCTCTGGCTCAGGGAACAGGAAATCCGAGAACCCGGCTAAGCTTCTGGAGAGGCCCCGGTCGATCTCGAAGGAACCAGCCGAGGGGGAGCGAGGCGGTGACCCTCCCCCAAGGTGAAGACCGCAAGCACGCACAAGGTGGTGAAGGCCTTGATTCCCCCGGCTAAGGCCTCTATCGAGGATGTCGCTACGGCCCTGGCGCAGCCTGTGGAGGCTACCCCAGTGGAGGCGACCTCGGGCCCAGAGTTTCCATGCCACCACAGAGGGAATCCTCTTTCCAGCCCATCGAGAAGACCCCCGTGAAGACCCCGGTGGAAAAAGAGGAGGGGATGGTGACCATCACGGACACAGCCTCCAAGGAGGCGCTGGTTGAAGTCTTGGAAGGCCTCGACAAGAACGTTGAGGAGGCCCGGTCCCACAGGAAGGATCCCGACGAGGACGACGAGAGCGATGGTGGCGCCGACGAGGTTCCAGTGGAGCAACCATCGCGTCTGTCGCATCCTGAGCCGCAGGACAACTCGACGGCCATTTTGATGGCAATCCAATCCTTATGCACGGAGATAAGGACGAGATTGCCTCTACCCCTGACGGACGACTCAGAACCAGACCCATCGGGAAGTCCTACAACCAATAGGAGGAGAATTCATCCACCCCCGCCTTTTCAGCCCTCATGGCCCTCTCAGCCTTTGTCCCCATCCCCTGTCCCTGGGGATGACACGGGAACACATACGGCAACGACAGGGATGGATGACGACAGAGGTGACGACGGGACGGATCTCCCATCACCTATCCCTCGGGCCTCCCCGCCCGACGAAATTGGCTCCTTCCACGCCATGATTGCCAGGGCATCCGAGTTTTTCCAGCTCTGCCCCGAAGAGCAGAAGGAAGGCTTCCTCTACCAGCGGTACGAGGCCAAGAGGAAGACGGTCCTCGCGGTGCCACTGCTGGATGGCATCTGGGGTGAGGGACTTGCGCTTCTGAAGAACCCGTCTACGATGCCTGCCAAGAGGGACCGGTATGAGAAGTACCGGGTCCCCGACGCCGCTCCCTTGTGCCTTAGGGCACAGCCGACCCCGGATTTGGTTGTCTCGGCAGCGGCCAAGAAGAAAGCGGGGAGGGCATGTTAGGCAGAATCCTGTGCAGTTCCCATGGGGAACACCGCAAAAAGATAAGACTACAGGAGTAAGCAGTAAACCCAATTGGTAGCAGTCTGCACCACCCAGATTTACCTGGTAGCTGTGGCTGAGCAGTCAGACTTCTCTCAAGAAGAGTTAGGCAGTATACAGAGGATACACAATAGGGCTAAAAACACAGTAGAACAAGCAAACACTGACCAGAGCTTTGTATCAAAAGTATATAATTATTTAACACACACTTTAGAAAATACACTAGCACTATTAATCAAAGCAAGTTCAAAACACAATCAGAAAAGTATACACACCTCCTTTAAGAATTATTAGACAAGTCTAAGTCAAAACACCACTTTTTGTCAAAACAGGGGTGAGCGTGTAACTTAGATGGCACTCCAATAATTAAGTAAAAGGGAGAGAAAAAGGCAGGTCATAACAATAAAACAGTTCCCAACACTTTTAAAAGACCAAAACAAGTTAAAGAAGGCAGAGCCTACTGTAGAGCCAAAGTTCATAGGCCGGGCCCACTTTAAATAGAGCAAGGTGAAATGTGCCCAAGATCACACAGTTTAGAAATGCATTCAAGTCTTTGTGAAAATGTTCAAAAGAGGTTGGGTTGATTCTGGAGGTAAAGTTAGAAGGTCTGGGGCCAACCCAGTTGGAAAGCAAAGGATTTAAAGGTCACCTTTAGCAAAACGTAGAAAGGGAGGCCAGGTGGAACACAGTACCTTTAAAGTTGAAGAAGCTCCAGCGGTGGCAGTTGTTCCTGGCAGCGGGTGCAGTTTGTGGTTTCGACCAGGGGAAGAGAGGATCTCTTCGAGGAGGAAACTTGGAGTCGTTGCACTGCCCAGGGAAGAAACCGGCCGCGGAGTTCGTCGGTTAAAAGGTGCGTTCCTGTTATTCGCGGTCACAGTGGTGCAGCTTGGCTATCTGGCCGCCGGGGTGCTTGGCACGGTAATTCGACCAAGAGACGTCCTGGAAGGCGAAATGGCAAACTGGTTGATCCCACCAGCTCAGAGGAAGAAGCCTCTTTCAGCAGAAGATCTTCTCTTGTCGTCGGGAAAGTGGTGAGGTCATTGCAGCAGGGCTCCACCGGTGGTGTCGTCGTTGCAGATGGCTCAGCTTCTCCCCTCTTCGGATTTCTTAGGTCCTGTGGCGACTTCTGAAGTTCCAGTCCCAAAAGCCCTGCTTTTATGCAGAAAAACTCCCATTCAACAGCCTAGCTGTCGCTCATACATGCTAAGTGGTGAGCCGGGCGGCTCACCACTGGGCCAATCAGAACAGAGTGTGACTTGAGTTGCTAAGGCAACAGAGTCCAAGGTGCCCATTCCCCCACCTACAAATCCTGTGGAACCCAGACAGAGTGGCACCAGTTGGAGGGCTTCTGTGGAGAAGCCCGCCAAAGAGTGGAACAAAGGGCCTGACCTTGGTTGGAGTTACAGAGACGGACACGAACGCCATTTTAGAAAAGAGTTCTGGCAAAAAGACCCAACCAGTGATTTTATTTTAAATAAATAAACCGGCGGTATCTTTAACATTGCACCAAAAAGTGGTGCGTTTAAAATCAATGGGAAAATCCCATAGGAAATATTCTGGTGGAATATTTTGCGTGGTAACCACTGCCACCAGCCAGAAACTCGACAAGGGGGGACTGGACAGTGCCCCCTTGGAAACAGACCCATGGGCAATCGAATGAACCCCTTCCAGTACTTCCACAATATGATGGTTTGTATTGGTTCTGTTCACAATTTTGGACTAGTAAAGTAAATGGTGACTTTACATGCCCTGGGAGACAGTAGTCAGTCCCAGGGTATGGAGTCTATGTTTGAGGGTCACTATGACACCCCTGTGTTACTGCACTAAGGGTGCTGTGTAACACATACACAAAAACAGATGATACCCTATGGAGTAAAAAATAAAACCCATAGCCCATAAGCACACGAAAAGTCAAAGACATACCTCAAATCATGCCTAAGAGTGGGAGGAAAAGAGTCTCACTCCTAGCAGGAGAAAAAAACAAACCCCAAAAATCCAGCAAAGCTGCTGGGGGACTCACTAGGTTTGGGAAATTAGCCTTATAAGAGAATTCTCCCTAACAGGGCATCGCCTTCAACTTCCCCACCGGATGGCGAGGGAAAGAAACTGGACACCATGGGGCGACGAGTCATCTCGTCGGCGGCCACGCCGATTAAAGCGGCCAACGCCCTAGCGATTGTGGCCCGCTATGACAGGGAGTTGTGGTATAAGATCGCCCCCTGCTGGACTTCCTACCGGACGACAAGAGGGCAGAGGCCCTGGCGCTCCTACAGGAAGGTGAGGTGGCGTCAGACCATGCCATAACAGTTGCCACGGACATTGCCGACACCGTTTTCCGCCATTTGGGCAACAGCGTTTGCCTTCGACGGTGGGGGTGGCTCAAAGCAACGGATTTCCGCCAAGACGTGCAAGCCAAGGTTTTGGACATGCCCTTCCGAAGTCTTTCAGATTTCCCAAAAGGTTTAAATACCTTATCTGGGATAAACTACTGTTTCCCAGAGCAGTAAAGTGAAATTGACTTTACTTACATTTGTAACTTTCTAGACCCAGCACACAATATCTTACAATAGGGTGCTGCTGGGGTTAACTAGTATCCCCTTTGTGTAGCTTCTCATGTAACATTTTTTATGTTACCCTTTTCTCACTGAATGGCTGGTGGCAGTGGTTTCGTTTTAACTACCATGGTGTGCATTTACCTCGGGCTGCGTTCACAGCTGCAGTAATGGAACCCAAGGGTGCCATTTCTGTCAAAATGGCCCCGATCTTCTTTTTTCACCATTTCTTTGTGGGAAGGTCCTTCTTGAGATTTACTCTGTGCGCCAAACCAGATTTGGTCCCATTGTTCACTTTGTCTTTGGCTGAATTAACAAGGGAAGCCCGCCTCTGGCTCAAGGGTGTCTGGGGTAGGCAGGAAGTGAGGCCTTTGCTTAGTCTCCTAGGAAACCCAAATGCACTCTGTGGTGATTGGGCGGCTGACTGTCCAGCAAGGACAGCCACCCTGCTGGGTGATTGACAGCTAGGCTGGAATGAATGGGAGCGAACTGAATAAAAGGCGAGGCTTTTCGCTTGGAAGGCAGTCGACCACTGTATGAAGGAACCAAAGAAGAACATGAAGAAAACACCTGCTGCAACTCCTGGACCAAAGGTTTGCCCGGTGAAACCCTGCTGCAGTGCCGAAATGCCAAGTTCTCATCGACAGAGAAGCCCCTGCAAGGACGACTTCTCCCTTTCAGTTGGTGGACCAATCAACTCCATAGTAAGCCACCTGGCATCCATCTCGGAGCTGGTTGAATTTCCACAGAGTTGCTGCTGGAAACCGTATAGCCAGGGAGAGGAACACCAGATTTTGTGCGTTGCTTTGAAGCTGTCCTAGAGCTCCAGTAAGATCCTCTGGACTCCCGGGAAGCAGGACTGACCGAGCCTGAGCCCCCTCAACAGAGTGCAAGACCCCAGAAGCAAGGAAAGTCCATCTCGACAGCCAGGAATCACGGTGTTGCTATTTGCGGTAGACGCGAGGAGCTGAAACACTGAACAGCCACTGAAAATGAAGTTTGCCAGTTGCGAGTTTTGACCGTCCCAGTGAAGGAGTCCCCCGACGTCCTCCCTCTTGTCCCCACGACTGAGGCCCAGGAACAGTGAGATCTGCAGAGCTGCACAGGAACAAGTCATCTGCTGCATCCTTTCTTCATTTTAAAGGTACTGTACAAAGTCTGAGAGAACTTACCTCTTACTGTAGAGTTGCTTGCATCTTCTACTACTCACAAATCTAATCCGTTTGTGGCCCTACATTTGATTCTTTTCTTCAAAGACGTCTAAAACATTGTGCAAAGACTTTCTACTTACCTACAAAGAAGTGCTTCAGCTCACATAGACTTTTGCCTATTGACTTTGGCTTAGCCTCTTCCGCTGAATGACTCTAATTGGGGGATCTGAAAGTATTGCCCTGCTTAAGAATATTTGTGGTCTCTTGTTTGTTCTAAATAATCTTTTCCTTTTGACGTATTACTATATGATTCTACATGCAACAGTGATATATTAATATCCCCAGCACCCTAGCAATTGAAGTCACCTGAGGGTGTAGGTAGTGTCTGTGGGCTATCCCAAAAGGGTATCTACTGATTTGAGTGTGTGTTTCATGAAGTGTGTTTGAGTGTGACTGTTATATTGCTCCCCTCTGAAGAAGGCTTATTCTAACTGACTGATAAATACATTAATAATTGTTTATTCAAGAAACCTTGAGTGTAAGCGTTCATTTGAATACTTGTAACTGTAAATCTCTATGTAACTCCACTACAGCTCAAATTGACCCCTCTTGAGATAAGCCTGGCTGCTTAACACGCTACCAAAACTGTGTAGTACAAGCCTAACCAAAGGTTGGGTTTCCTATACCTGTAGTCAGAGTTGTTTGTAGTGTTCCCAGAGGGTACTGCATAGAAACTTTGCCTAACAGCTGTCCCGCCCGCCAGTTCTGACCTGGCGGGCGGGACGGCAACCGCCCGCAGACTTTCACGGTAGTACTGGTACCATTATTAACGGCGCCATTGCTACCGTAATCCCCATTCCCATTGAGTCCAATGGGACTCAGATGGGAATGGGAATTAGTGATTTTCCGGCGCCTGACATCCAGGAACACCAGGGTCGTAATCCCCCGGTGTTTCCGTGAAGCCAGGTGCCGGAAGAAATCACAACTCTGGCAGAAGCCTGCCGGTTTTACCGGCATGGCTACCGCTGGAGTTGTAATAAGTCTCAATAACAAAGCCCCACAATACTTAACAGACAGATTCTCCAGAGCTACTTCTTCCAGACTAACAAGACTAGCAAATACTAATCGCCTTCTGGTACCCTGATACAAACTCTCTACTATTGGAGGCTCTAGCTTTTCTGTAAAAGCAGCCCAACTGTGGAACGAGTTACCTACCTCACTGAGAATGGAACAATCCCTCACTAAATTTAGACAAAATCTAATCACCTGGCTAATGGAAACAAATGACAAATGAATGTACAAAACTGTTCTTATGGTATATACTTTTTCTTTTGCCTATAATTGTCATGTCTATGTCTATACTGTTAATCTAAACTCCCTCTCTGTCTAATCCTGCTCAATATTGACATTCTGTAAATTGTAACTTTGCAATAAGCTGCATGTTTTCTTATGCTCTTGCGCCCTTATACACTCGGGTCCGGTGCGCACAATAAATACTAAACAAACAAACAATGAGGCTCCATGTCTATTCATTAGGCCTCAAACGAAGATAGTGGTGTACCCCGACTCCCTTAAAAGTCCCAGAGAAGAAAACAGTCAGCAAGGTCAACTATAAAGGAGAAGCATTGGCTTGTGGTCTAATGGATGAGAGATGGTAGGCTAATTGACCAAAGTGGGCTGTGTACTGACGTTGGTCTCTGCTCCTGGGTTTCGTTTACGTGCTGCTAGCGAGCCGAATGTCCAAGGTTGGGAGACTATGGCAACCATTCGCAAGTGGTTATGGAGCAGCATGCTATACAATGTTGCAAAAGCTAATCTGCTGTTACTATTTTGCTATAATCCGTATCATACATAGTTTAGGGGTAGCTTGAGGTGTGCCTACTAGATAAAGGGCCGCCAATGATATTATTAACACTTGTATATATGTTCCCTTAACAAATCCCTCCCCTCAATATGTTTTATTATTTGCCACATAGGATGACGTCATAGCTGATGTACATTGGAGTATAAAGTCTTTGTGTAATCAAATTTGAAGTGTGAGTACATGGATTGCGACCTGTTGTTCGCCAGATTGCCCTACTTGATTTGAGCTGACTATAAAGTAGTAAGTCTGTCTGGTTATTTGGGTCTGAGACCTTTTATTATGGTAATTCCATTCTGTGCATAAGTTACACTGCAGGTGGTAGTGCACAGACTCTTGGCATTGTGAACGGGGAAGAGTGGCATTCCTCCTGGTATTGTTTGAGAACTTTGAGAAGCTTGAGAAAGCCAACAGAGAGGATAGGCAACCTCTTAGCATTGTGAACACTGTGACCAGGAGAAGGTTGTCATTACCCCTGGTGTTGTTTTGAGAAGCTTAAGAAAGCTAAGAGAGGAGAGATATCTTCTTCGCATACTGAACACGGTGGCCAGGGGAAGGGAGTGTTGCTTGGTGAACTTTATGTTGGAACTTTGAACTTTACTTTTGTTTTGGGAGCCATTCTCGCAGGTGGAGTTACCACATACAATTGGACACTGTCCATAGGAAGGGAGTCATTCCTCTGAGCCTGAAATGACCCTGTTTTCCTATTATCATTAGTTGTAAGTGTGAGTTTTGACACAAGACACTGGACTACCTTGATTTCGATGGACATCCTGACCGAGTCCTTAGTATTTCATTTGAGGTAGGAAAACCCCTCTTGGGTGTAGGGAGAGATAGGGTTTTTCCTTTTCTTTTATGTTCATACAAGTCTTTGCCAACCAAAATGCCACCACTGTGTCAGCGTCCTGCTTCTGCTTCCTTAAAATACCCAATACCTAAATACTTGCGATACTAGACATGGCACCAGATGCATCCATTCATTCCACCAGCCACATGAAGCTGAGGAGAGCCTTGCAGAAGTGGCCTGAATGCAAGAATGAAATGCTGGAGGACGAGCGTTTACACGCAGTGAGAAGCCGTAGAGATGGGAAGCCAAATCCCAGTGGTTCCGTGCCCACGACCCTTTCATGGTGGGCAGAGCACCCATCCAACGGTGCCGAAACCACAAAGTTGAGGAAACAGCAAGACATCTGCTTACCCACAGCCATACCTGATCCCAGGCAGAGGGAGGACCGAGAGCAAGAACCCCCGGCAGAGTCGGCAATACAGAGTAGCGGAGCAACCAGAGAGAATCCGAGCCCGCACAGACCCTGGTGATGTTTCGTTGTAGAATCAAAGGGAACGGAGAACGGAAGAATGGAAGGCTGTTGGCGAATTGTTATGAAGCAGGAGAAACTCATCCCAGTAGAACTGACGAGACATTGAGTTCTTTTTTCAAAATTGAACTTTATTGGTGTTACATTGTGAACATCACATGTAAGCATAAATGCTTTCACCTATAACCACCCCAATTAAACCTCCCACACCCTTCCCTCCCCATACCCATGCAGCGAAGTTTGATTGTCCCCACAGTCCAAACAAAGGATAGTACCTCTTTGCCAACCAGGCCCCTCAAAGGCACGTCTATCTGTTTATCGAGGGACACACCCCTCACAGTCCATTCCGTTGCTCATCTCCCCAAATAATGCTTAGGGCATGTTGGCCTCCTCCAATAATGGCCAATCCCCATCTGTCCCCCTCACATTCTTCACCTCTGCCCCCCTCACCTCCCAGTCTGGTGTATAACTCCCTATAGTAAGTCCCCTCCACGATGCACCCCACGGTGTCCCTCTGTTCTCCTCTCCACCCTACAGCCCCTCACTCTATTAGCTAAGAGAGTCCCCACTGTCTCTCCCCGTTCGTAGCGCCTCTGCCGGTGAACCTCATCCTCTTTACCACATGCCCTATCAGTACTGTGTACTGTGTAGAGTTCCTGTCTCTTGTCACTCATCTAGGCCAAGAGCCTCGCCCTATCTGCATGTTGTTGGGTTAGCTGGGATCGCAGCGTTTTGAGATCTTCCCGAAGCCTCTCCTCGATAAGGCCCCTTTCCCTCTTTTTGCGAGAGCCCTCAGCAATTAGTAGCCCCCTGAAAGTTGTCTTGGCTCCCATACCATCGCCATACCAGTCTCCCCATTGTCATTTTAAATAATTTTAAATAAGCCTGTATCTCCTTACCCAGGAAATCCCGAAACTCCTGATCCCTCAGCAAGGTATCGTTACATCTTCATCTAAAACACTGTCGGGGTGCAGGTACCCGCCAATTTGTCACCACCAGCAATGGTCTGACTATGTGATGGCCTCCACACTGGGCGCCCTTATCTCACCCTCCCGTGCTTTTGGGATTAGCAGGAGATCTATTCTCGTATAAGTCTGGTGTGGAGGGGAGAAAAATGTATAGCCCTCTGTGACACTGCCAAACATCCACCCAATATTGATTGTGCAGGAGGTCTCGAAAAGCCAGGTTTTCCTTGCCCATCGCTTTGGGCCCCATCCCCTTCACCGACCACCAATCCAGAGCGGGGTCCACCACCAGGTTGAAATCCCCACCCAAGACCATGGCGCCCTCAGCCCAGCCATCCATCATTCTAAATATCTGACATAGAAATCCCAACTGTCCGACATTGGGTGCATACAGGGTGGCGAGCGTGAGCTGCGTCCCCTCGTGGGTTCCTTTTATTCCCAGGAACTGGCCTCCAAAACCCCTCTTAATCTAGTCGGTCCAAATGACTTGCCAAGTACAATCCCCATCCCTTCTTTCTTGGAGTTCCTGTGGTAGGCCCAGAGGTTTGTGCCAATCTCCTTGCCCTTTATTGTGGATCCTGCCCCAAGTCTATAATGAGTCTCCTGTCGGAAGAGGATCGCCAGTTTCTGCTTGCGGAACATATGGCTAGTTAAGGATCTCTTGTTCGCTTGTTGCTCCTCGTATTTCCTAAACAGTACTTATTCTTTGTTGCATATGAGCTTCACTGCATGAGGATCCCGTTCTTGTCCCCCCCCTCCTTCCCTTCTGCCACCTTCCTACTCCCCCCGTCCCCTGCGACCCCTTCCTAACCCATTCTGAGGTGTTCAATCACATGCCCCAACCATGTTGGGAGCATCCATCGAACCATCAGGGATGTGACCTCTGCCTTAGTTGTCATGTTAGGCATCCCCTTCAACCGCTCTGTCATCCCGTAGCTCGGACATTACCCATACCCGCCTCTTAATCCAACAGTGAACCAACTGTCCCAACGCCCAGATCCCCCTAAAAACCGCCAGGTGCCCCCACCGCACCTCCCTACCCACCCACTCCGCAACTAATTTTCAGTAACCAAAAATCTAACAGCGCAACCAGCAGCCCAATCTTCCAATGTGTTCCCGGTACAGGGTCTGGGGTGCGCCCCCAGAAAAAAGGAAAAGTCAAGGAAATGCTCAGGCCATTCTTAAGTGTCATAATTTCGTGATGGTGGGGTGTTAAGCTTCTGGAACTGCTGGCCCCCTTTTGCCCTGCGCTTTCCTTAGAGTGATTCCGGGCCCCGGGGGCTTCGGTTAGGATCTAGTTCTTGTCCGCCTCCCTCCGCAGTTGACCCCTCTCAGCTTCCCACCAGGTCCTGCGTGACACGTATCTTTTCCTCCGCAACCAGATGGTATCACTCTCCCCCATTCAAATACAAGTGCAACGGGGTATCCCCATCGGTATTTCACCCCCTTCTCCTGGAGCCATATAGTAAGAGACCCACACTTCTTGCACCTCAAATATGTATGCACCGACAGGTCTTGAAAAATAGCCACCTTTGAGTCATCATAGTCAATCTCCTTTCATACGCCTCGCCTTTCATACGCCGCCTCGCCTTTCATACGCCGCCTCGCCTTCCATACGCTTTCCTGGGTTCTGGGTCAGTTTCCCCTAGTAATCATCCCTCCTTGCCCCAATTTCACCTCAGGGGTGTGTTGCACCTCCAGCTCCCCCATGTGGTGGTTTGTGTCATCCCCTGGGCTCAGGATTCAAAAGAGTCCCTCCCTGGAACCAGGTCAACTCACCTTCCTTGCCCCTCCTTGCCCCTCACAGGAGGGCCTCCCTTTGTCTGTGCCACGCCTGGCCGTGTGTTGGAACCCCCTTCTTCCAAGGAGCATAGGGGGGCTGGGGCAGCCACTTTCTGTCTTGAAGGGGAGGGGGGGCCGGGTGAGCGCCTTATCTCTGATGTGTCCAAGTTGCTGTGTCCACGTTCTGGTTGGTCTGCTGTAGGCCCCAGGGACTCCCTGCAGCCTCAGTGTCCCTGTGCATCCGGCCTGTTGTCTCAACGCGTCAGCTGTAGGTGCTGCTGTTCCCTGGATTAGGTGGCTGGGGGGATGACCCTCTGCTGCAGTCTGGTGTGCTCCACAGTGTATTTGGACGTGGTTTGTGTCTCCCGGGGTGCCGTGGGAACCAGCATCAACTCCCTGGGCTCTGCACTCCGCTGCCACATAGATGATTATTACCTGCTGGATGGCGCGTTGGCCGCAGGCCCACTCCGTCTGCGGTGCGGGTGATTCACAAGTCAGTCTGCTGTGGCCTTGCGATGTAGCCTAGGGGCCGGGCACTTGTCGGCCTCTGATGGTGGTGACTACACCTCAGATTTTGTGCCTGCCGAAAGGGTGGGATGGTCTGGCATGGACCCGCCAGCGCCTGTCCCTGCGCTGATGTCTCCCCGGATTGCTGGCCGTGGGATGGGCAGCACTTTTCACTCTTCAGGGCTACCGGATCGCAACAACTTCCAGAGCTTGTGAAGTCGCTGCAGCATGGTGTCGGGTGCCGCAGTTCACGATATCTCCTCCATATACCAAGGCAGGGGACAGAGCTCGGCTCTCAGGCAGCCATCTTGCCTGCACCCCCTGGTGGTCTCCGAGACATTGAGTTTAAAGTCACTAAAGTGGAACTGTATTAATGTGGAAAGAGAAATCTCGACCACCGGGGTACAAATACCTCTGGGAAGAGGGACAAAATGTGCCATAAGTCAAGCAGTAAAGAGTGGAGAATATCAGTGAGTGGGAAGAAATGCTAAGTGAACCACTTAAGGGAAAACATGTACAAGTAAACCACTCAAAGATATGGGGAACCCTAAGGCCCAAGAAGGCATTTTACAGCTAAGAAGATATATGGTACCGGACTCAAGAGTGTATCAACCTGAATCAGAAGAATAAAGAGACAAAAAAGGGAGTATTGGAGAACTACACCAAAAGGGGAAGAAAACCCAAAGATATTGTGAAAGATTGGCGAGAACCTATACAGGAAGTGACAAGACTATTTAAGAATAGCCTACGAATAAGGAATCGTGACGAGAAGAAGAGACATTGCCATAATACAATCCGGATAAGGGAGACTTTTTCCTGATTTTATTTAAGTTGGTTAGAATAGTGGTAGGGTCAGTTAGAACTAGTATTTGGACAGCGGACTGATTAATTTCAGACTTTCTGATGACTGACAAGCACCTTAGTTATTTACATAGGCAGGCAGGGAACACCCACATTGTCACGACTGTGCCACTGGCGCACCAATTGGCACCCACCGTGGACTATTTGGGACTCATTTGTTTCCGTAATACTCCCTGGACAACACCTATTCATATTATTGTCTTTACTTTCCGTTTGCAAGGCTTTGGAACATTCTTATTTACATTTACAAACTACATGTCCCATAATGCACCTTGTGGCAGTTCCCATTCCCTGGCTATTCCTATGCAGCAGTTCTAGCACTAACATCCCCAGAAGCCTTAGGGAATAGTGCAGCTTTTGCTTTCCCAGGACTAGAGAGGGAGGAGGCCAATTACATTCAGGTGTGCGGCTCCAGGTGCTGCTAAATAGCCTACTGCAGCACAGGGCAGGTCAGTATTTAAGCAGCTGCCTCCAGGAGCACAGGCCTCTTGCAGTGAGCTTTCTACCAGCCCTTTGTTGCCTTGTTCCTTGGAAATTTGCTGTGTCCTGTGTTTTCCAGTTCCTGCTCTTGTTCCAGAGCCCTGTGCTTCCTGCCTTGCAGCCCTGCTTCTCAGCCTTCTCTCCCCTGCCTTTTGCCTGCACCCCTGCCTCTGTGCTTTCCATACTGCTGCCCTGCTTCCTTGCTTGCATCCCTCTATTCCCTGGCTACAGCCCCCTTGCTCTCTTCCTTGTTTGAAGCCCTCTGTTTCCTTCCTGGCTACAGCTCCCTTGCTCTCTTGCTTGCTTGCAGCCCTCTGTTCCCTGGCTACAGCCCCCTTGCTCTCTTCCTTGTTTGAAGCCCTCTGTGTCCTTCCTGGCTACAGCTCCCTTGCTCTCTTCCTTGCTTGTAGCCCTCTATTCCCTGGCTACACCCACTTTGCTTTCTACCATCAATTATCTTGTTCCTTGCAGTGTGCTGCGCCCTCTGCCCATGATTCCTGTCCTTAGTTTCCTTGAGTCTTCAGTCCTCCCTTTTTTTCCACTTCAGTAGTATTGTTTCCTTGTTTTCTCTCTGCTAGCTTACTCTTGTTTCCATCCCTGAGTTACTGTTCTTGGTTCCCGTGTACAGTTTCCGGTCGCCGTTCCCTGCATTTAGATACTAGTTTTCTGCCCTTCCTTTCTTCCGGTTCTCTGTCCTGAACCTTGCTCTCTTTGACTTCCTTTCCCCTGGATATTTCTGTTCTTGTCTTCACTTGTGCTTTATGTAATTCCTATGTACAGAGTTTGGCTGCTGGATTTCCAGTAGGCAATCTCTGCCCCTTCCCTTGTCGCGTTTCAGTGTTGTACTTTGTGTCATTGTTAACAGTGTACTGGTTCCTGTTACAGGAAGCAGTCATTGTTCGGTTCCTGCTGGACCTGTACAGGCTTCAGTCTTGTGAGTACTGTTACCTTGTTCGTGCCTTAGGGTTCAGACACCCACTGCTGTTGCTTCTAGCCATGAGAATTCAGAGTGGGCCCCTGTAATAGCAATCTGCTCAGAAGGCTGGCGTTTCCCAGGTTCCGTGAGACACTCTTCCCCCATTCTGCGTACACCCCAAGAGGGAACCAAACGTGTTTGTTCTCTTTGTATTCCCTACCCCTTTTTGTTCACATCTTCTGTTGCCTCTCCTTTCTTGTCTGCAGGACTCCTTGTAATCCAGCTTCTTGTGTGCCTTTCTCCCTTTGGCTTAATGGGCACGCCTCTTCCTTCAGGCACTTCCTGACACACAGCAATAGGGAGTGATAGGCATTATGCTTCTCCAGCATTGGATCTTTCATGGATTCACATGCTATGAATATTCCCCATCGTCAGGCTGGGAAACCTCGTTAACTTTAACATAGTTTTCCTATGGAAAACTTCGATGCTGAGTGTCCTATCGATGTCTTTTTGGGTGCTTTAGGCTGTGCCAATAGGACGTCTGGTATAAATAGCCCGCCCCCGCGGCTTCCCTTCAGATTTCAACCGTCTCCAAACTGTTGGGATCACCTTGTGTTTCTCTTGAGAAATTGCTCTTCGTGTTTTACACATGCTTTCGCTAGTACTTTATCCATTCAGCCCCAGTATGTCATTGGTGGGTCCGAAAAAATTGTTGTTTAGACCTGCGGTCTGAAGTACGACTATGATTGATTGGCATAGGCATGCAGACTGCCTTTATTGCCTATATCCCAATCATTTGGCAGACAACTGCAAGGTTTGTCACGGCTTCTCGCAGAAGATGCTGAAGGACCACAATCAGCGGTTGATCTGCTGGCTAAATGAGGGCACTTACCCAGGTTTGTTGGTAGGGTCGGCTCGCAGGGGCAGGTCCTCTACTACAGCGTAGAAGGTGCCACCCTCACTTCCAAGGACACGGTCGGCGGAACCTGGAACCTTGCGGTGGATGACCCGCTGCATCTGGGGTCAGAGCCAGATCTGCTGTCGCAGGACGACGGAAGGGTGTGGCATCACAACTCTGGTACTCTCAGGCTTGCGGCGTGGCTCCTGACCACTCCAAATTTGGACGGTTAGACATCCCGCAGGATTGCCGTCGGATCTTGGCTGCGGGAAGGGTGCCATCTACCAACGTTTCGTACAGTCGAAAGTGGACCAGGTTCTCTGCCTGGTGCGCAGAACAACCGGCGTTGCAGCCTTTGGAGGTGTCCCCAGCTCAGCTTCTGACGTATCTTCTGCTGGCGAAGAGTGGGCTGTCGTCGTCGATCAAAGTCCATCTGGCGGCCATCTCCAAGTTCACGAGACAGCGCAACTCTACGCCTCTGTTCAGTGACAAGTTGCTCAAGCACTTCCTAAACAGTCTTTTCAGGACATTTCCCCCAGAGAAGAAGTTTGCTCTGGTATGGAGTCTCAATGTGGTTCTCTCAGCTCTCCTGAAGCCACAGTTTGAACCAATGTCGAAGGCGACGATGAAGTTCCTCACGTGTAAAGTCGCTTTTCTGGTGGCTATTACATGGGCCAGGAGGGTGTCTGAGCTTCAAGCGTTGGTCATCAACCCGCCGTATAGGAGGTTCATGAAGGACAAGGTTCTCCTGTCTACTAACCCGCACTTTATCCCTAAAGTGCCGTCAGAGTTTCACAAGAACTCTACAATTGCCTTTCCCATTTTTTTCACTAAAGTGGCCATGCCTGCACAGAAGGCGTTGAGGGCATTGAAGTTTTATCTCGACCGGACTCAAGTCTTCAGAAAGTCAAGGCAGCTGTTTGTGGCATTTGGCCCCTCCAACAAAGGGCAGTCTATTTCTAAACAAGGCCTTTCCCATTGGGTCTCCTCTACGATTTCCTTTTGCCACGGGAAGGCTGGCAAGCCTTTGCGGGCCAATCCTAAAGCCCATTCTACAAGAGCCACAGCGTCAGCGGCGCTGTGGGCGGGTATACCGCTTAGTGGCATTTGCTAAGAAGCATCTTGGGCAGTGCTGCATACCTTCACCAGACACTGTCTGGGGCAACAACATGTGGAGAATGTGCCGGTGGGACGTGCGGTCCTGCAACGCCTGTTCCAGTAAATAAGGTAAGCCCTGCAGTTTCCGGGGTTTGGTTTGTTCTAATGGTGTTTGTTTCTCATGCCTGTTTTTGGATTGTTTTTCATATGTGGTTACTATGGCCTGGGAGCATGGGGGTTTGTTTGCCTGTCATGCACCACCAAGTTTTCATACTGCTGTGTAATCTATTCACATCATGTGAATCCATGAAAGATCCAATGCTGGAGAAGGGAGTATGTTCTTCCCTGTAACTCCATTTCTCCAGCTTTATCTTTCATGGATTCACGTGGGCCCAGCGGCGACCCCTGCAGACAAACCTTGCTTGGTTCGGGTTTCCTCTACTTTGGGAGGTTACAATCTGAAGGGAAGCCGCGGGCGGGCTATATATACCAGATGTCCTATTGGTGCAGCCTAAAGCACCCAAAAAGACATCGATAGGACACTCAGTGTCGATGTTTTCCATAGGAAAACGCCATGTTAAAGTTACCGAGGTTTCCCAGCCTGACGACGGGGAATATTCACAGCATGTGAATCCATGAAAGATACCAACGCTGGAGAAATGGAGTTACAGTTAAGAAACTACTCCCTTGTTAATAAATAACCAGCAAAAATGTCCTCAGTGTCCACGTTCTTTTTCTGACCTGCCACACCTCCCACATCCTATCTAGATAATGGCCTTGAACAGCTAGGGACAGACATCAAACAGCCTAAAGTAAGACCAACTCCAGCCCAGACCTACTTACCTATACAGCTCTACACTGAAGATTCTCCAACCACAGTTGAGCGTTCGCCTCTCCGATACATGGGGTGCTCATCAGTGTCTCTGCCATGCAATACCTAAGATTAACTGGTATCATATACTACTACTTAGAACCATTGGCTGCTTCAGGTCTGTATGGCAGTATGGTTCAGTGACAACATAAAACAAAAACCAGACCTTTTCCACAAACTGAACCATGAACATTTTCAAAAGTCTCTGTTCGAAGTGGGGGCTTCTCACTCCCATGAATTCCTCCAAATAGGCTCCGAGCATAAGTCCCATGCTAGGCACCTTGTTAGGGAGAATTCTCTGTTTAGGCTGAATTTCCCTCCCTAGTGAGTCCCCCAGCAGCTTTGCTGGATTTCTGGGGTTTAATTTTTTTCTCCTGCCAAGAGTGAGACTCTTTTACCCTCACTCTTGGACATGTTGAACTGTGTTATCTTGGACAAACCTTGTGTTGAATGGGCTATGGGGTCTTTTACTCCATAGGGCCTCATGTATTTTTGTGATGTGGGTTACACGGCACCCTCTGTGCCGTGACCCAGGGGTGTCCTAGGGACTCCCCAACATAGACTCCATACCCTGGGACTGACTACTGTCTCCCAGGGCATGTAAAGTCACCAAAGACTTTGCTAGTCTTGAATCCTGAACAGAACCAGTACAAACCATCATATTGTGGACGTACTGGCTGGGGCAATTCGATTGCCCCAGGGTCTGTTAGCCGAGGGGGCACGTCTCCGTCCCCCCTGATCGAGTTTTGGCTGGTGGCAGTGGAAACTACGTTTTATATTCGACCGCGAATATTTTCCTATGGGATTTCCCATTGTTTTAGGCTAACACATTTAATTATTTATTTACGGTAGCCTTAAACATACCGCCGGTTTATATATTTATTTTTATAACTCCGGTTGGGACTTTTTGCCAAAACTTGATTCTAAAATGGCGTTGGTGTTCGCCTCTGTAACTCTGACCCAAAGTGGAGCCCTTTGTTCCACTTTTGGCGGGCTTCTCCACAGAAGCCCTCCAAAGTGGTGCCACTCTGTCTGGGGTACTTAGGAGGGGTGGAGGGGAATTTAGGCACCCTGGACTGAGTTACCTTGGTAACTCAAGTCGCACTCCGTCCTGATTGGCCCAAGTGGTGAGCCGGCCGGCTCACCACTTAGCATGTTTGAGTGACAGCTAGGCTGGGTGAATGGGGGTTTGCTGCATAAAAGCAGGGCTTTGGGGACTGGGACTTCAGAAGTCGCCACAGGACCAAGAATCCGACGAGGGAAGAGCTGAGCCGACCTGCTTCGACGACACCACCCGGTGGAGCCCTGCTGAACCGTCTCACCACTTTTCCCGACGACCGAGGAGAACTCCTAACAGAGTGGCTCCTTCCCTTGACTGGTGGGGACAACCAGTTTTCGCCTTCTTTTCGCTTCTCGAGGTATCTCGTGGCCGCCTTGCCAGTGCCAAGCACCCCGGCAACCGGAACCCCACCACTTTTACCCCAACCACGAAAGTCGGTACAACCCTTTAACCGGAGGACTCCGCGGCTGGTTTCTTCCCGGGCAGTGCAACGACCTTCTTCTTCTGCTCTTCAGCGAGAACTTCTTCTCCCCTGACCGACGTCGAGCCTTGCTGCCACTGCCTGGAACAACTGCCACCGCTGGAGGATCCTTTCCACTTAAGGTACCGTGTTCCGCCTGGCTTCCCTTGCCACCGACTGTACGGGGTAGATTTAGCCCCCGGCTTTCGAACCTGGGAGTGCCTGGGACACCCTGGCTAAACTTTCTAAGCCACTCTTTCTAACTCTTTGCAAGACTTTGAATCCCTAATAACAGTGTGATCTTGGGCACATTTTCGCTCCGGCTACTCTAAGAGTGGGCCCTGCCCAGTGACTTTTGCTCACCTGTGACTTTGTGCTTCTTTGAGCCTATTGCAAGTGTTCTGGACCTTAGAGTGGTGTGTTTAACCCATTTCTGCTTTTTCTCTCCCTTTCTTGGAAACTACTAGAGTGTCATCTAACGTTAAGCACTCACCTCTGTTTTAATTAAGTGGTGTTAACCTAGAGTTGTCTAGATGGGAGAAAGGATTGAATCTACTTTCGTTATAACTGTGTTTGAAGTGTTTACTATATTTTGCTAGAGTGTTTTTAACTTATGTGTATTTTAAATAAATAACTATATACTTTTGAAACCAAGCTCTGGTCAGTGTTTGCTTGTGCTATTGTGTTTTGGTACATATTGTGTATACTTTGCATACTGCCTAACTCTTCTTGAGAGAAGTCTGACTGCTCAGCCACAGCTACCAGGTAAATCTGGGTGGTACAGACTGCTACCAAAGGGGTTTACTGCTCTACCTGTAGTCTTAAATCTTTTGCAGTGTTCCCCAAGGGAACTGCACAGGTTTCTGCCTAACACACCTTACATGCAGAACATGTAAATCCTTGTTTCGTCCTTCCTTTTTTAAGCCACTTACCTACGACTTCCCAGATGTCCTGTGGGTACTGGGGCATCGATTGACCGTCTATCCAGGAACGCCATTCTGCACAGTTCATTAGAACATTGAGTTGAGATGACACAACCCACAATAAAGGTTCTGCTTAGATTAAAGTGCTGCTGATTGCTTACCCTTGATTGGGGAACATGATTGAGTGATGAATGTATTCTCACAACTGAAGGCTGGCATGAGAGAAATGGCCATGGGTTGAACAGTCAGTTTTCCAAGACTACGTTATTATTCTGGTGAGTACCCCATATTTCCTTGACCACAGAAAGATCCTCATGGGGACAACCGACTGACCACCCACACAGTGCAACAAGTGTCACTGACTGGAACGCGAGGGGGTGCAATATGTTTGGCTGCATCCACAGCCTCAGCCCACTTAAGATTTCCACAATGGGCAGCAGCATCCAAGTGTTTGTAGTGGAAGTCCTTTTCCTGGAGCAGCACTTTATGGTGTCGCCCTGCATCTGACAGCCAAATCTGTGCTGGGCCTCTTTAATCTCGGCTCCTTCCCAGCAGCACACGCATACATCGTGATATGGAGTTTTGACTAGCTCCTCTCCCTGACTGCGGTGAATCACAAACAGTCCTAGCCAGCACGATGTCACGGTTCTTGCTAGTTGTCCTTTTACTTCTGTTATCATACTGCTATATTACCTGTGGGAGCAGAGTATAACCAGCTGCGACGTGCTTCCTTACTGCATTCACTCCTGGCTGGCATTGAAGGTGTCCTTGAAGAGCTGCACTCCTCTGCTGGCAGCTTCCTTTGACCCTGACTTTTGAGCTGGGCTTGTACCAGACCTGCTAACGTGTACGACTGCTTCCTTACTTTGCTGCTGCAAACCTCCTTCTCTCGTTAGCACTCTTTTCCTTTTGAGGCTAGCTGGTACCTTTGAGGGGGGTGGGTGGCCTATTCTTAGCTGCTCCCTACTGCAGCACCTCTTTTGGTTTCCACTTGTGAAGTATTGTTGCTTGTAGTGACTGCAGTAACTATTGGAGGTGTCATGAATCCCTTTTTACAGAATTGCTATGAGTCTTGTGTTAGAAAAGTTCAGGTTACTTTATTATACACCATTTACACAGTTTCTGTTACTCTTAGCTTACATCAAATTGACACCACACACCACAGACTATCCTCATTCCCTTCCAGCTCAGAACAAACTCACTTTCATGGCACTCACTCAAGCCATGCATCCAACAACATTCTCTTGATTTGTTGTTAATTCAGCAAGCACTAACATTCTTCCAGCATAATTGGATGACAAGCAGGGCATACACAGACATGCAATCCCAAGATCAGCAACGTACCATTGTATCCTAGTTCACAAAGTACTTCCCATCCTATATCAGCTTAAAAGAAACATTGCATACTTTTGAGAAAAGCGATCAGGGCAATTTAACTAGGATTTGTACTGAAGTCCCCTACCTGGCACTGCCGACTAGCAAGGTGTTGACTCAGGCGGCTTAGCGTCACCCTGAGCAAGTGGATGTTAGGACCAGGAGTACCAAGTGAAGGAGCTCCTTTTTAAAACATTTTTTTTATCTGTCATTTCAAATTGATAAGCTCAGTTCAGTCATCAAGTTACAATTACGGGTTGAAACTTAAACCAACCAATTACATTTCCTACTCAACAAGGATATAAACAGTTCTAACTCAATACTATGAAGGTATATTGCAAAATCATCAACTATAACTAACCCAATACAAAATTACAACATACACACAAAGAATAACAAACTAGACAACACACATACAACATAAATAGACAGAACACCGCTCAAATCACATTTATCTTTCTTTTAGTTCACGTCCTTTCAAACAACACATTCGCCCCAATTCATCCCGCTGTTATACTAATAATTTAGCCTCAATTATACAGTTCATTGAAGGGTCCCCATATTTCCGAATATTCACTCTCTCGTTTCTGTTTTTGTAGCATTATCTTCTCATAACTCGATAGTTTGCACATCGGACAACCATCCCTCCACTTTTGGCTTTTTCCTTGTCTTCCAAACCTTCAAGATTTGCTCAGTAGTCACCACCAATACTCTATTTGACCAGCTACAATGTTCACAAGCTACCCTACATCTACCCACATTAGAGAGCAGAATTACTGAGTAAGATGTTCTAGGAAACCCTACTCCCAAAATGATGTCCAGTCTGTCCAAGACTTCCCTCCAAAAGTCCACCACCCTTGGACATCCACATTATGTGTCATAAAATACCTCCCCTCTGGCCACAACCTCAGCAAGACTCCTCAGTTGTCATACCTAAATTAACCATCTGTACTGGAGTCCAATATAAGCGACACAAAATCCAATGGCGAACAAACCGCAGATTCACATCCATCTTTGAATTTGTACCCACTCATATTAAACTATCCCATTGTTTTGTAGATATATCTCTACCCAGTTCTTCCATCCAGGCTTGGCACAATTTTCCCCACGAGGCAACATACGAGTCCTCCATAGGCATCAATTTCAGGAAGGTCGAGACCATACCTGGTGGAGAATCAAAGATATTGCATATCATCGGCCTGTCTCAGTGTAAGAAGGCAATCTAACTCTGTATAACGTCTTTGTTCCCTTTTCCCTAAGCCAAAGTTTCTCCTCAGAGTTTCAAAGGAAATCATGTGTCCATCACTCCATACATCACACACCCTTTGAATTCCTTTCATTATCCAACTCTGCCAGTATAGGCTCTTATTCCCTATTTGCAGTCCTGGATTGTACCACAAAGATGCTCCATAATGGAACCACACATTTTCGCCACCATTAATCATCAATGACACTAGCACGTTTATAGTAGCCTCAATGGTGGGTCGTTTTACAGCTGAGTTAGGAATCCTCCCCAAAGAATATATGTCTCGCACGGAATATGGTGAGAATTTAGTTTTTTCCAAAACCATTCATAAGAGAAAACAATTATCCCTCTCATGAAAGTAAAGTGCTGACTTTTTTAATCAAACCCTCTGTAATAATGCTCCAGATTGGGGTAACCACCCCCCCCCTCTCTCACTGCATGCATTAAAACATATTGTGGAATCCTAGGTCTCTTACCTTCTCCCCATGAAAAGATTTTGTCAATACTCTTGAGCACCTTCTTTGTAAACCTGACTGGTAGTGATTGAATAATATAAAGTCTTCCTCCCCCACTCTTTTTGGTTAGCTAGAATTATCGTCATGTCATCTACGTAGCATAAAACCTTAATTTCCCTGTCTCCCACACTGAGTCTCTGCAGTCCCCGCTCCTGCAAAACGGTTCCAATGCCAGATTAAATAGGAAGGGGGATAGGCTACACCCCTGTCTTGTACCCCTGGACAAGGGAAAAGGCTCTGAGAGTTCCCCATTTACCCGTA
Source organism: Ambystoma mexicanum (assembly GCF_040938575.1). Classification (NCBI taxonomy): domain Eukaryota; kingdom Metazoa; phylum Chordata; class Amphibia; order Caudata; family Ambystomatidae; genus Ambystoma; species Ambystoma mexicanum. Next base: position 1,504,565,854 of record NC_090932.1, on the reverse strand, counting down.
CTCTAGCACTAATTGATGAATGCAATGCCTTATTAGCCTTTAGAAAGGTGATCCAAACCACTTTTTGGTTAAAGTAAAATCTAAGAAACTCCAATTAACACGGTTGAATGCTTTCTCTGCATCCATAAAGATTAATATAGTTTCCCCCACTTCATTCTTAGGAAGCCCTATAATGTCTATAATTGTTAGAATATGGTCATAACCCTGTCTCCCCCGCATAAACACAACCTGAGAACAGTCAATCAGATCACCAGTGTATTTGTCCAGCCAATTAGTAAGTATCCTAGTAAATATATTAGCGTCTGTTAGGCAGAAAACTGTGCAGTTCCCTTAGGGACCACTGCAAAAGATTTAAGACTACAGGTGTTGGCAGTAAACCCACTTGGTAGCAGTCTGCACCACCCAGATTTACCTGGTAGCTGTGGCTGAGCAGTCAGACTTCCCTCAAGAAGAGTTAGGCAGTATGCAAAGTATACTCAATAGGCACTCAGATACAATAATACAAGCAAACACTGACCAGAGCTTTGGTATCAAAATATATAATTATTTATTTAAAAACACAGTTGAAACACTCCAGCACTCTTATTGAAAAATATTCTAAACACAGTCACTATTGTAATATATACACCCCTTTTTCCCTATCAGATAAATCACAGTAAAACACCAGTTATTTTCATACAGAGGTGAGCGCTTAACTAGATTGCACTCCAATAAGTTTGTGAGAAAGGGAGGGAAAAAGACAGAATATGAGGAGGTACACCACTCTACGATTCAGGAACACTGTTAGCAAGGCAGAGAGCAAAAAGTCACTGGTGAGCCAAAGTCCAAAGGCTGGGCCCACTCTTAGGGAGAGCAGAGCACAAATGCGCCCAAGATCACACAGTTACACTAGGCTTTGAAAGTCTTGCAGAGGGTTCAAAAAGAGTTTAGAGAGGCTTAGAAAAGTTTAGCCAGGGTGTCCCAGGCTAACCCAGGTTCGAAAGCCGGGGGCTAAATCTACCCCGTACAGTCGGTAGCAAGGGAAGCCAGGCGGGACACGGTACCTTAAGTGGGAAGGGTCCTCCAGCGGTGGCATTGTTCCTGGTAGTGGGTGCAAGTTGCGTCGTCGTCCAGGGGAAGAGAAGATCTCGACTTGGAGGAAAGATGAAGGTCGTTGCACTACCAGGGAAGAAACCAGCCGCAGAGTTTTCCGGTTAAAGGTGGTACCTTGGTTTCACTGTCGTGGTAAAACGTGGTATCACGTTTGCCGGGGTGCTTGGCACGGGCAAGGCGGCCACAAGGTACGTCGGGAAAGCGAAAAGACGGTGAAACTGGTTATCCCCACCAGTCAAAGGAAGAAGACTCTCCGGCGGGAGATCTCATCTGTCGTTGGGAACAGTGGTGAAGCAGTCCAGCAGGGCTCCACCGGTGGTGGTGTCGTGGCAGGTCGGCTCAGCTTCTCCCTCGTCGGATTCTTAGGTCCTGTGGCGACTTCTGAAGTTCCAGTCCCCAAAGCCCTGCTTTTATGCAGCAAACCCCCATTCACTCAGCCTAGCTGTCACTCAAACATGCTAAGTGGTGAGCCGGCCGGCTCACCACTTGGGCCAATCAGGATGGAGTGCGACTTGAGTTGCCTAGGCAACTCAGTCCAGGGTGCCTAAATTCCCCTCCACCCCTCCTAAGTACCCCAGACAGAGTGGCACCACTTCTGTGGAGAAGCCCGCCAAAAAGTGGAGCAAAGGGTTCAACTTGGGTTGGAGTCACAGAAGAGAACACAAACGCCATTTTAGAATCAAGTTTTGGCAAAAAATACCAACCGGAGAATTAATATTAATTAAATAAACCGGCGGTATGTTCGGGGCTATCGTAAATAATTAAATAAAGATAGTAGCCTAAAACAATGCGAAATCCCATAGGAAAATATTTGCGGTTGAATATAAAAAGTAGTATCCACTGCCATCAGCCAAAACTCGATTAGGGGGGACGGAGACGTGCCCCCTCGACTAACAGACCCTGGGGCAATCGAATTGCCCCAGCCAGTACGTCCACAATATGATGGTTTGTACTGGTTCTGTTCAGTATTTAAGACTAGTAAAGACAATGGTGACTTTACATGCCCTGGGAGACAGTAGTCAGTCCCAGGGTATGGAGTCTATACTGGGGGGTCACTAAGACACCCCTGTGTCACTACACTGAGGGTGCTGTGTAACACACATCACAAAAACACATGAAACACTATGGAGTAAAAGACCCCATACCCCATTAAACACTTCTAGATTCAAAGAAACACACTCAAATCATGTCCAAGAGTGAGGGTTAAAGAGTCTCACTCTTGGCAGGAGAAACTGGTGATTTGCCTATATTAAGTTGGTCTATCACATTCATTATTTCCTCCTCCCTAATAGGCAGATCAACAGCTATCACTTGTCCCACAGACAATTTTGGTAAATCAATTTTCCCAAAGAATACCTCAAAATTAGCCTGTGTCAGGAATTGGGTTTCCTGATATAAGGATTTATAAAAGTTCCTAAAGCATTCACATATATCTTCCCTCTTCACCATTGATGTTCCCTGTTCATCCACTATTCTCCATACATTTCCTACATGACCTATCCACCATACATTTCAATTTATTAGCTGATAGTCTACCACTTTTATCACCTTCTTCTCATTTTTTTTATTTCAAATCAAACAAGCCTGTCTCTCCTTGTAGATCCATTTCACATCTCAAGGATTCAAGCGCTTTATCCATCTTTGCCTTGTCCTCGCTATTCTTCGACAACTGATACTTCTTTTGTAATTTGCCAAGCTCATTTTCCAAACGTTTCAATTCATAGAATGGTCTGACAACCCTCGCTCCATCATATCAACTCAAGTGGTTTTCTCAATAAGTCTATCCGAGATAAAAAAATAATCACTTCTAGAATATGAGTCATGTACATGTACTGGTGAAAAGAAAGAATAATCTCTCTCTCCTGGGTGTAGGGTCCTCCAACTATCCGCTAAGTCGAAACTATGTATAAATGTTCCAAATGCTCTACACACCACTACTGCAATGTATCTACACTGTGCTAAGCGATCTAATCTATGGCCAAGGACACAGTTAAAGCACCCCCCCCCCCACAGCCACAAAACAATGTATTCACCACGCATAGTCCGCAACAAAGAAGTTAATTTTGCAAAGAAGTTACTTTCCCGCAATGCAGGGGCCATAGATGGATCCTATCGCGATTATGGTCCCCTCATAAAACACTTCCACCAAAATCGCTCTCCCTTCATCATTCATAGCCACTCTCTCTATTCTTCAAGTGAAGGATCTCTTGATCCCCCCCCCCCCACATTGGTTCCCAGCACATGGCATGGGTCAGCACTAGTGTCACTCCTCAGGACAACCCTGGGAAGGCAGACATTCACACTTCCCCTGTCCAAGAGGACAATCCAGTCCGGATAGCTCTACCTCTACCAAAACCCTTGGGAAACCATGCAGAGTGACCTTCAAACACTCTACCAGCCAGAAGCCCTTCCCAAGCCAAATGTCCATCTGAGCCTTGCAAATTATGGGGAGTGACATGCAGGCAGACACAAGGACGAAGCAGCCACTTCTGATGAAATTACTGCACTAAGCTTGTCCAGCAAGACCAGGGAAACTGTGAGGATCTCCATATCATCTCTTCTGAGCTGATGCCGACACGCTCCCCCAGAGAGACACCTGCAACGTCCTGTTAAGGCATGCCCATGATGGGAGGGGTCAAAGGTAGTAAACATCCAGTGGTACACACCATGTTCTCTGGTGCCCGCACACTTTTCCAACAGATGGCAGGGGAACGCCGTCTTTGAAAATGCCCCTTTATCTTTATCGCTCACTTGATTTACGAAAGACCAATAGACCAGCAGTCACACTTAAAGTAGAGGGACTCTGTTGGGCAGAAGAAATGGGCCATTCATAGCTCACTGGAAAGAAGTTTAAAACCATGATGGTGGGATTCCCTTTTTATAAACTTAACCCAGCCTCTTAACAGTTCATTCAGAACAACCAATCAGAGCTAAACACTGCCTCACAAACCCATCTGTAGATACTCCCAGAAAGGCCAGCCCAGTTGTTGGGACTTGGTGACTATAAAATACCTCACTTTCATTAAATCAATGTGGGCTGTTTGATAAGGTTGTTGTGAGAAAGTATTTGAGAGTGATAACAGTGATCAGGAGGAGTTTGGGATGAGAGGGAAAACAACTTGGGAGGTGTTGATAACAATGGAGTAGATGGAAGCATTTGAGGAGGGGTGGTAACGTTTGAGGAGGAAATTGGAGCATTTGAGGAAGTGGTAAATGTGGACAGCAGACAAGGCTGCACCACCTTAAATTTCTCTGCTTGGGGATGAATAAGGCCATTCACAGCAAAGTGTCCCAGAACCGACTGGGCTAGGTGGCACTTACACATGTTTTCTCTTAAGCCTGTTTTCATGAGAGCACAGCGATCAAATAAAGATGGTGTATGAGCTCTGGCTAGCTGTTACTATTGACCACTATATCATCCAGGTATACTCTGCAGAAAGTAGTATAGGGTTTTAGTATTTTGTCCATTAGCCTTTTAAAAGTGTCAGGAGCTCCATGGTGAACAACGGGTAAGACTTTAAATTGGAGCAGGCCTTGCAGTGTTGAGAAGGCAGTCTTTTCCCCTATCCGCTGGATTTAATGGAACCTGCCAATAATCTTCTTTCAAGTCGAAGGTAGAAATGTACTTCGCTGTACCCAACGTTTCGATCAGGTCCTCAGTCCGGGGCATTGGGTAATTATCAAAGAGGGTGATTTGCATTAAGTTTTCTAAAATCTATGCAGAAATGCCAGGATTGATCGGGTTTGGCAAATAGCACAATGGTGGAGAACCAGGGGCTCTCCAAGGGCTCAATGATATCAGCCTTGATCATCTCCTCTATCTCTTTTTCAAAGATTTTTCTACGTGCCTCTGGGATCCTGTCTGGTCTTAGGTTGATTGTTTTACCTGCTGGTGTTTGGATATGGAAGAAATTAGTAACTCTCCCTGGTTGTTCCGAAAAGACTTTGGGGAATTGGCGCAATAAGTCACTAAGGCCTTTTTGTTTTGAATGGAGTAATGTAGGGGAAATCAATTGATGTTCCCTGTCCGAGTCAGCAAGGAGAGCGGGCATAGTGGCCGTAGTGGTCGCACTAGGGTTCACCCTCCACTCTTTAAGAAGGTTAACATGATAGACTGGTTATTTTTTTTACGTCCATCAGCCTGGATATTAGATAATCCAAGAGACCTTTTTTCAAGGATTTAATAGGCTCCATATCACTTGGGAACCATCTTATTTTCATATTTGGAAAGAGTACTGAGGCTAACTGACCGACAGCAAAATAGCTGGTCACAGCATGTTTGTTATAACCTGTCTTTTTCTGTTCTTGGGCTTGCCCTAGTTGTTTCACAATTTCTCTTACCGTTGCCATATGGGTTTTCAATTTTTGGGCGGTTTGAGGAATTAGTAAGATTTCTCCCAGGTTTCTTTTCGCATATCCAAAACATCCAGAGGTTCTCTCTCATAGAGTAAACTGAAAGGAGAATATCCCGGGACGCCTGAGGGGTTTTCTGGAATGCGATTTAAGCCCAGGGTATCATAAGATACCAATTTGTCCCATCGGTTTTCACCAACTTCCGTAAGATTCTTTTCATGTCTGATTGAATCTTTCTATCAAGCCATCTGTCTGGGGATGTAGACTGATATTCGTAGGGTTTTGATCTGAAGTAGTTGCTTTACCTTTATATTAGGCGGGTCATGAATGTAGTGTCTTGATCAGTAAGGATCTCCTTCGGAATCCTTACTCTAGCCAAAAAGGGTAAAAGATGTTTTAATATTTGTTGGCTAGTGTTATTGTGAAGGGAGAACACTTTGGAATATCGGGTAGCATAGTACACTATCACTGAAATCAATCGGTTTCCCAGCTTAGATCTTTTAAGCCGCCAGACTATGCCCATTGCTATTCTAGAGAAAGGGACCCCGATAATAGGTAAGGGGTGGACGGGAGCTCTCGGGACTGGGGTTTCTGCTGTCTTTTGGCAAATGTCACATGCCAACACATAGTCCTTGACATAAGTGAAAACTCCTGGCTAGTAAAATCTGGGTATTATCTGACTCGGGTTTTACCCACTCCTTCATGAGCTGCCATCAGATGGGTATGTACTAGCTTGAATACAATTGTACTATGGTTTTGAAGAACCATGAACTGTGTGCAGGACAAGCCTTCTTTTGTCAAATCACCCTATAAAATAATCCCTGCTTTATAAAGAAGGGTACTGCTTGGCTATGCAGTTTCCTCTGTGGGTACCATTCCAAAGGCCTCTGTAAGGACCGGGTCATTCCTTTGTGCAAAGGCTAGATCGGTAAAGGGAATTACCTCTGTTAGGAAGAATTCTCTGTTTAGGCTGAATTTCCTAACCTAGTGAGTCCCCCAGCAGCTTTGCTGGATTTTGTGGGGTTTATTTTTTTCTCCTGCCAAGAGTGAGACTCTTTTATCCTCACTCTTGGGCATGACTTGAGAGTGTTCTCTGTGACTTGCTATGTGCTTATGGGCTGGGGGGGGTAATTTTCCCCATAGGCCATCATTGGTTTTTGAATGTGTGTTACACAGCCCCCTCAGTGCAGTAGCACAGGGTTTCTTAGAGACCCCCAAACATAGACTCCACACCCTGGGACTGACTACTGTCTCCCTGGGTCTGTAAAGTTACCATTGACTTTACTAGTCTTAACTTAGGAACTCAACCAGTACAAACCATCTTACTGTGGAAGTACTGGTAGGGGCAATTAGATTGCCCCTGGGTCTGTTGTCGAGGGGGTACTGTCCCGTCCCCCCTCGCCGAGTTCTGGCTGGTGGCAGTGGATACCACGGAAATATTCCACCGGAATATTCCCCAATGGGATTTCCCATTGGTTTTTGATGCACCACTTTTTGGTGCAATGTTAAAGATACCGCCGGTTTATTTATTTAATATAAATTCACCGGTTGGGATTTTTCGCCGGAACTCGCCGCCAAAATGGCATCTAGGTTCACTTCAGTAACCCTGAACCTGAGTCGAGCCTTTGTTCCACTTTTGGCGGGCTTCTGCATAGAAGCCCTCCAAAGTGGTGTCATTCTGTCTGGGTACCACAGGGGGTGTGGGAGGGGGTTTAGGCACCCTGGACCGAGTTGCCTTGCCAACTCAGGTCGCACTCTAGTGTGATTGGCCCAAGTGGTGAGCCACCCCGCTCACCACTTAGCATGTTTGAGTGACAGCTAGGCTGTATGAATGGGGGTTTGCTGCATAAAAGCAGGGTTTTTGGGACTGGTTCTTCAGAAGTCGCCACAGGACCTAAGAAGCCGAAGAGGGAGAAGCCGAGCCGACCTGCCAAGACGACACCACCGGTGAAGCCCTGCAGAATCGTCTCACCACTTTTCCCGACGACAGAGGAGATCTCCCGCCGGAGAGTCTTCTTCCCTTAACTGGTGGGGACAACCAGTTGCTGCCTTCTTTTCGCCGTCCCGAAGCATCTCGTGGCCGCCTTGCCTGTGCCAAGCACCCCGGCAACCGGGATACCACTTTTTACCTCAACCGCGAAAGAGGGGTAAAAATCCTTTGTGACCGGAGAACTCCACGGCTGGCCTCATCCCTGGTAGTGCAACGACCTGCAGCCTTCCTCCCCGTCGAGACCACCTCTTCCTCGGGACGACGCCGCGACTTGCACCCACTACCAGGAACGACTACCACCGCTGGAGGAATCTTCCCACTTTTAAAGGTACTGTGATCCGCCCGGCCTCCCTTGCCACCGATTGTACGGGGTAGATTTAGCCCTCAGCTCTCGAACCTGGGTAGGTCTGGGACACCCTAACTAAACTTTTCAGAACCATAGTAAAACCGTTTTCTACTCACCTGCAAAGACTTGTGACAGTGTGTGATCTTGGGCACATTTTCGCCTGGCTCCCTCTAACGCGGGCCCCGAACTAATTCCCCTTGTTCCACTATTGACTGTCTTTGTCAACCTCATGTGAAAAGTGTTTTACCTAACTGCTCTCTTTATTTCTGCCTTTTCCCTCCCTTTTGGTAATACTTGTTGGAGTACCATCTAACGTTAAGCGCTCACCTCTGGTTGGAAATAAGTGGTGTTAACTTAGAATTGTCCAACAAATGATTAGGGATGTACATGAGTAATAGTAACTGTGTTTGACTCTCTTATCTTTTCTAATGTGCTAGTGTAATTTATGAGTGTACCTTTAATAAATAAGTTTATACTTTTACACCTAGCCCTGGTCAGTGTTTGCTTGTGCTATTGTACCTCTGTACCTGTTATGTATCCTCTGTATACTGCCTAACTCTTCTTCAGGGAAGTCTGACTGCTCAGCCACAGCTACCACAGTGAATCTGTGCGGTGCAGACTGCTACCAAGTGGGTTTACTGCCAACACCTGTAGTCTTAAATCTTTTGCAGTGGTCCCAGAGGGAACTGCACAGGTTTCTGCCTAACAACCTCCTCTGCCTCCTCTCGTTGGACCTCCATGATGGGGATGTCCGCTTCTCCAAAACCCCTTGAACCCCACTCTGCTCCTCTTAACTCTTCCACCTCTTGGGGCACAGGAAACAAGATCTTTTTCAAGATCCCTTGTGCTATTTTCTCCCCTTCTTTAACTGTATAGGGGTTATTCCCATGATTGTGTAGTAGAATTGTGATGGCATGACATCTAATCCATACCTCCATGCTAATACTGACTTAGAGGCTAGCCTAATATATGTACCCGGGGTTGGACTAAGAGTAGGTCACATGGGTACCAAGCGCCTCTCATTAGTTGGAATTACAATTTCTTCTATACATTGTAAGTCAAAGACAATGAATTCTTCAGTGGCTACAGTAGGGCTTTTGTGCTTAGTTTGCATGGGCCCCAACTTATATCAGGCGGTGGACATCCCACCTCTAACACCACATGTGGTGGCGGGTCGGAAGGAGGAGTCGTACGCATTAATGACACTATGAACTCTATTTAAGGAAATAATATGAAAAGGCCTAACTTTCTCCATTACTAAAGGGATCCCCTGCCTATCTGTAGGAACTAAGGGTGCTTGTCTGTAGTCAGGAAGTAGGGCCAGACCTAACTCTACCTGACCCTACCACTAGTTTAACTAACTTAAATTCAGCCAAGAGAAGGTCTTTCTTCTCCTGGGTTTCTCGTTATTTCTCTGTATGGAAATGTCTCTCTTACACTTGTTTCTTAATACAATCTTCTTTGGTCAGCTCTGGATATCTCCTCCAGGAGCTCTTGTAGCTCTTGGTACTATCTTTTAGGTTATGCTGCTTACAACTTGTTCTAGAGAGCTTCTCAGACACTTCACTTGTGACCCTTTCACAGTCTCTCAATTCATCCTTGGCTACTTTGAATGGGACTTGATCCCCTTTTAGATTTCCCCACTCCTGGCTTCTCTCTTTATTACTCTTTCCTCTGTTATCTGTACCCTTGATAGTCGTATATCATATTCCTCAGAAGCCACGCTTGGGCTTTACTTGAATCTACTCTTTGTCCCTTTGTTCATAAACCCTTTTCCCTTCTTCCCAGGGTAATTATCTCAAGTCCCTCTGTGTTCTCCTCAAAGGGTTATTTGTTACTTGCTTTATGGGCCTTTCACATTGGCTATTAAACAGCTTTTTTCCTCATAGCTCGTGTTTTTGACTGGGACAAGTTGCACTCTTCATGTACTTTTGCCCTGACGGCCTTTGGCTTTTCCCGTTCTCCTCGGTACCTTCATCTGCGTAGGGGAATGTTGCAGGGCTCGGCTCAGGTGTTCTTCTCCATTGTCAGTTTTCCCGTTCTGGCTTTTTGACGGCGTCTTGTTCTCAGCTTCCCCTCAGACTGCACCCGTTTTACGGACGCAGTCGACTGGGAGCTTCTCACGCTCCCAGCTGTGATGGTATTGGCTTCGTTGAGCAGACATCTCACCCACCACGAGGCGTTTGTCGTCACGCCACCATAAGCTCCTGCATACACTTCTCGAGCATCGGTTTCCCTGTTGCCATTCTCGCCGGCCTCCTGGCATCTAACTGTGGCGTTCCTTGCCGATTCAAAAGTCGCAGGCTCTGTGGCTTGACTCTTCTCTTCCCCTCCAAGACGCGATCACTTCAGAGGGCTTCCCCTGTGTACCACACTCTCTCCTTCTCCTTCCTCCACTCGTCTCTGTTAAAAGCGTGTCTCCTCTCAGAGACATCCTGCCTTGCTTTTTTCTGATGGATTTACTTCAGCATTGCCTGCAGCCAAATATAAAGATGTTAGATTCTTCTTCTCAGCAGGCAGTCCCATATATGTGATATATTGGGCAATCTAGGGAGGTCCATCCCAGTGAGGTGCCACTTACTCATACCCCTAGGGAGAGTATCGCAGAGCGGGCTCACCTCCCTAGCCTCAAAGGTGGTAGCTCCCCCTTGTGGAGAAGGGATGAATACCCTCGATTTGTCACAAAGGTTAGGAGACAGAGGGACTTGGTCCAAATGTTATCCTATGGAGCATAGAGGGGGACAAAAGCTTTGCGTTTCCTTACCCCCATTACTCTGATTTTCCCAGGTGACCGATTGGTTGCTGGGGGTTGCTGAAGGTTGGATTTCCGCTGTTGGTTCCAGTGAGAGGTGCCCAGGAGCTGTGGATGCAAGGATTCTTCCTGTCGGGACCAGATGCAAATGCAACCCCTGGTGATGAGATATTGAAGATTCTCCAATGCAGGCCACTTCACAGAATTTACAAATTCCAGCAACGGTCTTCGCAAAAAGGCGATGACAGGTGTCTTAGTCGCGGTTGTAGAAGCTCATCTTTAGGTACGCCTGGTAATTCCTCTTCAGGAGAAACAGAACTGAAGCCAACGGGCGCTGCATGCGCTATTTATTTATTTCGGAAGTGTCCCTCTGATTGTCCAATTCTTGAAAGGCCTTGCATCTTTCCCAAACTTTCTCAACCTCCTGATCACATGAGGAATGATTGGGATCAGGAGGAAAAACACATACAGGAGTGGAAATTCCCAGTCCACTACAAACGCGTCTCCGAGAGCTCCTCTTGGGGGAAATTCCCTGAAGCAGTACTGTTTGCACTTCCGGTTGACACCGGTCACAAACAGATCCACTTGAGGGGTTCCCCAAAGGGTGAAGATCTCTTGAAGTACCTCCTGAGCTAGTTCCCACTCGTGGGAGACATTGCTCTGCCTGATCAGGGCGTCCGCTGCCATGTTGTACTCTCCGGCTAGGTGAACTGCCGACAGAGATTCCTTCTTGTATTGCCCAGAACCAGAGCTGCATTGCCTCTCTTCACAGTGGTAGTGACCCTGCACCTCCTCTCTTGTTGAGGTAGTAAATGGCCACTGTGTCGTCCGTCATTATCAGGACATTCTTTTCCTGTACAGAGGGCAGGAAGGCCTTCAGCGCTAGTCTGATCGCCCTCAGCTCCAAAAGGTTGATGTGTAGTTTGGACTCCGATGGAGACCAACAACGGCTCATTGTCAGATCATTGGTGTGGGCTTACCACCCCGTGAGTGAGGCGTCCGTCACTACCATTATTGCCGGCCATGGTTGCCATAACAATTCTCCCTTGAGAATGTTGTCTTTGCAAGCCCACCACAGAAGGTCCTCAGCAACTCTGCTCGGAACTTGCAGGTGGTCCGATATCTTGCCTGAGAACTGGGACCACTGAGTCCTGAGAGCCCATTGAAGGGATCTCATTCTCAAGCGGGCCTCTTGCACCAGGAAAATGCAGGATGCCATGAGATCGAGCAACCTCAGAAAATTGAAGCCAGAAGATGATGGGCACTCTGGAATTTGGTAACCATCTGCAGAATGTGTTGAGCTCTCACCTTGGGTGGCGAGGCTTTTCCAGAGGAAGTATCCAGAACTACTCCAATAAATTGGATTCTTTGGGATGGTATCATGTGGGACTTCTTGTAATTGAGGGAGAAGCCCAGTCTGTGGAGCCAGTGGCAGGTTACGCTGAGATGCTCCCAGGCTTGGGCGGGTGAACGAGCCCTGATCAGCCAATAGTCCAGGTAGGGGTAGACGTGAATCCCCTGTCTCCTGAGACTCACTGCCACCACCACCATCAACTTGGTGAAAACCCTCGGGCGGAGGTCAGCCCGAAAGGCAGAACTTGAAACTGATAATGAGAACTGCGAACCTCCAGTACTTTTTGTGCTTGCGATGGATTGGCACATAAAAAGTAAGCATCCTGAAGGTCCAAAGATACCAACCAGTCTTGGAGTTGGAGAGCCTGAGGATCTGAGAAAGGGTAACCATCTTGAACTTGTCTTTCCTGAGGAACTTGTTCAAGTTTCTTAAGTCCAAGATGGGTCTCAATCCTCTATCCTTCTTGGGGATTAGGAAATGCAGGAATAGCAACCCTTGTTCCTCTCCGCTACAGGTACGTGTTCTATTGCACCTTTTTCTAGCAGGGTCAAGATTCCCTGCACAAGGAGCCGATCCAGAATTTTGACAGTTGTATCCAGGTGAATGATCCTGAGGCCTTTTTTGAAAAGGAAGGCAGTAACCTTGGGCCACAGTTTCCAATGCCCAAGCTTCTCAAGTAATGCCCCGCCATTCGTTCAGATACTGAGAAATTCTGCCACCCACCAAGGTCTTGTGGGTAAAGGCTACAGAGTGATTTAGAGGCAGCTGAAGCAGCGGCTGAGGGTAAAGTTGCTGGGGCTGATTTAGCACCTCTCCCTCGTCCATCATGAGGGAATCTTCTCTGAGCCCTTTGACCGCCTTGCCCCATGTTGAAAATGTGGCCAAGGGAGGCCAACGGTCCGAAAACCCTGACATATCATTTGTGAACACTTATTTCTTTTCATGACATTCCCCCAAACTATTTGTAAATTAGCGGTAAGGATTGGCAATATTCTTTTTTAGTATAGGCCCTTTTATTTTGACAAGACTCCATTAGGACTGGATTATTATTATTTGATGGTCGTAGCTTGCTCCCATCTGTAGATTTAGGTTTAGATAGGCGTGTATCAGCCCTTTGGGAAAGATCAATAAACACCCTTGAACAGCGGTCAATTATGTCTGTCTTACTGTTGATACCATGCCTTCCTTACAATTGCCATGACTTAATCCATAATTATACTAAAATTGTGTGGGTTATTTCATACATCTGATTAACCTAGTACCCAAGAAATCAAAAATAACTAGAAATTGGCTTTTCATTTTTTCTCATATTGTTTTGTTTCCTACTCAACAGATTCGATGTACTCCTTGATGATCTGCATAGTTCTCCACCTTCTTTTCAAGGTCGCAGTCCAAGAAAGAAACTTCAGTTCATTTCACACGGTGATCCAGGAGGTATTATTTAGCAAATTAAATAACATTATGCTTAGAACTTTACAATTACAGCTTTCTGTTGTTCAACATAAAAGTGTACATGTGAACCAAACTTCAATGAGCTGGTGGCAAACAACAATCTTGATCACATTTTGAGTGAATGAGACAACCACTAGGTTGCCAGATGGGTAATCCTAATAAAAGCCATTCTGGGATATGGCTTCCATAGCAAGGTTGTTGAAACCTAAACACTAAACATACCTTGCTTGTCATGCAGTGTTCTCTACAGTGTCATACAGCCTATTATTGTATCTCATTTATTAATTATGTCATTTAGACTAGATTCAGTTAGTGTTGTATGCCATTCACATTTAGGAGTAACTCATCATTAGGATGTGTACATTTAACGCCTTATTCACAAAATATTCATCTAGCATACCTTTTTCGCACAGTCTAAGAAAGGTGCAAAATTCACACAGTTCCTCTAATGAGATGGCCTGTCTGTGTGCATTTGAATGTGTGCTATTGTGTCCCGTTCATGAGTTTGGGCTCAAAGGGGAGTGGCCTAGCTTTATGACAGTACATCCATGATTCTTTTAGGAATACTCTGCCATTGGGTACCCCGACCTGTTGCCGTCTCACCTGGTGCATGCACAGGGGCATATACAGGGGTCTTTCCTGGCCATGTCACCCTACAGTCCATTAACCTTCATGCACAGCATGACACCAGAGGTAACAAATCACTTCCACTGCTTCCATAGGAGCATACTTGGATTTTCCTCCTAATGAAATGCAGAGAATGGAGTATTTCAACCGCACCCCTTGGAATAGAGCCCCTACATGAAGGGAAAGCAGAACATTTCTAAACCACTTGGCCACCATCCATGCCCCTGCCAAGGTGCTGAGGAACCCTCAGAATCAGAGGTCTGGTGGGGTGGAGGCCTGGTGGGAGAAAACTACTGCCTCTGCTCATAAGCTTGTAATCAAGCCCTTCAAGTAATGCGAGTTTTCACCATTGTGCCTCCAAAAACAGTTCAGCACCGTGCATGTTTTAACTTTCACTTTCACAATACAGATAGTCTTTGTTGTTCTTTAGAAAAGTTTTTAAAGTGTATAACATTGTATTTTATCGTCACACCATAAGATGTTCTATTGCTCATTATTTTGAATGCATAACATTTTGTTTCGGAAAAAACCTGGTCACACACACATGTCTTATTGTTTTTACTTCGGCAGCACTTGATCATATTCGAATCAGGACTGAAATGGATACCTGCGGAACAGCCTATGAAGAAAACACACCAGTATTAGAAAAAGATATTTGCCGTCCTGTTTCCGTAGCTGCATATGAACCAGAATTCACATACAAGACGGAAGTCAAAACGTTGGGTGAAACTGAGAGACTTTTTGATGAACTTACACAGGAAAAGCAACAGGTAAAACTTTAATTCTAATGGATTGTGTCCTCTCGAGGATTCTTCATCTTTGATCTATCCATATCCTGCTTTGCAGTGTTGGAAAATGTCTCGACAGCTGAGGGCGCTTTGCAGTATCGAGTCGATGTCCCTCAGTGGTTACCATTCCCACGTCGGAATGTGACGTTGATGACAGTATAAATAGCACGCACTGCGCCTGTTAACTCAGTTCTGTTTTTCTGCATGCACAGCACGCTCTCAGAATGGTTTGACTCGCCACAGCGAATTTATCGACTGAATTCTTTACTTTTGAGTAATGTCTACGCCGAAGACAGGATTTAAGAGATGTGCGGACTGTGACTCGAAGATGTCAATCACTGATCCGCACAGAATTTGTCTCTGTTGTCTCAGCAAAGAACAAAAGCTCATTAAGTGAAGATCCTTCCAGTTGATGATCAGTAAGCCCTTAAAAGAGAGGTTGTCAAAACTGACCTTAGACCGATCGGTTTCAAAGTCTCCATCTTCTCCCCGTTCGCAGATAAAGTCTCTAGACGGAAGAAGTTCCCTGGGAACAAGTCTCCAGAGGCCCAAAAAATAACATGTTAAGCGTTTGTGATCTAGGAGCGACTCCTGTCACTCTTCTTCTTCATCGTCATGAAAGAAGTCAAAGAAACAACGCCATCGCTCCTCCTCTTCCCTTGCCCGGCAAGTGTCAGGTACGTTTTTCCCAATAAAACGGGCTCAGCGGGCGAATGGGAAATGTTCTGTCATAAAATGGACGCTTTCTTGATGGCAGTCCCTCCTCATCCCTGGAAAGAGCCGAAGAAGGCTTGCGATCCCACTGCGTCTTCCAAGACCGGCTAGTAATCCAATAAGACTTCGACACACGTGCCCAAGAGCCATGGTCAGAAGGCCTCAGGGATGTAGCATCAATACTGTCCACCACAGAGACAATATCAAAGCCAAAGGCTCCTGTGCCCTCCTTGTCGAAGGACCCTTGGATGTTGACCTTGGATCCAACTTGGAGTTTCAAACCTCAGTCGAAGAAAGATTTCTTCAAATCTTTTGGATCAATTTTTTGGGAAGACGACGAGGAAGATGACATTATACCTTTCAGGTGTGAACGTTTTGGAACACCCAGTGTTCCAAAAGAATTGATCACCAATCAATCTTGTTAGGAGGACCTGGCTGCTTGTCTAAAAGAAGACAGTGGTCTTGATACCTACCCTGAGGTAGAATTCGACACTTGAGATGTGTACGCACACCCTAATGCAGCCTATAGAATGGTCATGAACAGGGTAATTAACATTTGAGTTGGGGAATCCTGCCAAGGGCATAACTCGGGGTGATTTAGACATAGTGGATAAAGGTGCCCCTAAAACACCTCTGTTGCACTTTCATTCAGCTTTAAAAGAAGAAAACATTCTGAAGAACTGGCAGAAGCCTGACACCACTCCCACTGTAAACAAGGAGTTGGTGAAGAAATACAGTTCATCGTCTGGGAACCCTGACTTTCTTTCAAGGCACCCTATATCAGAGAGTTTGGTGGTGCTGGCAGCTACCTCCACTTCGGAGGCCACAGCTTATCCAACCATCCCCCCCAGATAGGGACGATAAAACAATTGAGACGCCCTGGCAAAAAGAGTATTCTCTGTTGGAAGTATGGCTTTAAAAGCCATTAATGTATCTTGTGCTCTGACAAAATACTCTTATACCTTGTGGAATACTATTGCACAGGCTGCATATGACATCCCTGAAGGTGAGATGAGAGAGAGACTCTATAATCTCATCAACAATGGTAAAGGGGCCTCTTGCCAGTCCCTTCATTCGGGCCTGGATGCATCAGACAGCATCAGACAGTGTATGGACTCTAGTGCGGTGGTAAGAAGGTTTGCATGGTTACACAAGTCCGGATGTGCCCCCGACATCCATTAACCACTCCTGGACATGCCCTTTTATGGGTACAAAGGTGGCATGATTTTGGTTGGAGACTGTTTTAAGGAGTTAATATCAGCTCTGTGGGAATTTGCCTGTGTCCAATTACAAAATGAATGTCTCCAAGACACTGATTTTTCCTATAACATCTGTGTGTCAGACATCTCCTGGGTGTTGAACGGGATGTATGAGCGGAAATTGATTTAAATATCTGGGTAGGAGGTCACCAGGGGGCGCACAGGCTATGGCAGCCTGAGGTCGGAGTTCCTGCCGAAGCAGGGCTGGTACGAGGGATTGAGCCCCCCCCCCCCCCCTTGTAGGCCCCCCCACCAGAAAAATTGCAGACCGATGAGGCGGTGAACCCCCAGGGCCCCCACTGGTCAAAAGAGCAGTGTCTGCGGACCCCCGGGTGACGGAATACGAGACCCGTCGCCTTGAGAGGGGAGCCGCATATGAGCAGAGCGGCCTTGGGGTGACGTGGAGTGTCGCGGAACACCGGGGCCGTGAGAGCCCGCTGGAGAAATCACCGTTCCTCCCCAGCCCCTCCCGTGTGGATGCCGGAGGAGCAGTGGGGAAACCAGCCACGGAGGCCCGCAAGGCGGGAGGACAACGCCGGAGCGCAGCGGGAGCCCCTCCCCCCGCGGAGGAAATTCGCTCCGGAGGCCCGGGCCCTTCGGTGGCGAGGCCGCTCGCCCCCCGGGCCTGGACACAGAATTGAGCAGTGGGAGTGCCGGGGCCCGAGCCCACTGATTCCTTTGGAAGGCCTCCTGGGCGTAGGCACCATGGGCCTGGGCTCGCTGGCCCTCTCGGGCATCCCTCGCTCTAGAGGGGGAGGGGGTTCAGCTGCCACACCCCATACCGGTACGGCCCCATTAGAGGACGCCTGGGGCACTCGGAGCTTCAGTCCAGCACAGGAGAAACTGTTGCACGGCTCCTCGGCTACTGGGGCCGCTGCCCGCCCTCCCCCCGGAGCACTTGGCGAGAAGAGAGTGCCGCAATCGACGTGGGGCACAAAGTGGAGGGGTGGGGTCCCGGCGCCCAGACCCCACATAGGTGGTGGCCCCTGGGCCCGTGCCCAGGGCGTGTGCCCGCCTACCAGGTGATCGGGGGGGCATTGACAACTGGAAAAAGTCTGAGGCACGACCGTAGGACCCCCCCCGAGTGAACACCCCGTGGCTCTACTCACACGGAACCGAGCGACCACGTCCCCTCCCCCTAGGAGCGCAGGGAGGGCCCGGACGGACTCGGGGAGAACGGACAGGGTGTGAGGCCCCTGCCCGAGATTGGTGGGGTGAGTGCCCGCCCAGAGGGGCTCCTTCCGAGGCAGACAAGACAGAAGGAAAGGGGGCAAAACCCCAGCCCGGTCCCCCCCGTTCTCCCTTGACTTGATCCATCTGGAGAGCGGGAAGCAGAGCCTGAGAGGGCCCCCCAATCCCCCTGGGACGGCGACGGATCCTATGGGGGGCGCATGGGGCGGCCGGATGAGCTGGCGTAAAACCCTAGAAGAATACTGATACCAGGAGGCAAGGAGCGAAAACAGCGGCCTGGACCGAGAGAGTGGGATGGCCCAGTCGGAGACCCCGTCCCTGTCCACCACAGCAATGGAAAAGGGTTTCGCCTCAATCCTGCAGGAAATTAGGGACATGCGTATGGACATCGCCCAAAAATTGGAAAAAATGGACCAAAGGGTGGACCAGCTAGGACAGGCTGCTACAGCTAGAGACCAACCAATCGTCGTCTGCGACCCAAGAGATGCAAATGGACTTGAGACTATCGGCCCTGGAGAAGAGGGATGAGGAAAGGGCCAGGCAAATGGACGATTTTGAAAATAGGGAAAGGAGGAACAACCTCAGATTCTTTGGGGTCCTGGAGATGGAGGGAGAAACGGAGAGAGACCTGGCCCGGGTGGTGAGAGAAATCATTACTCTCCTTTAGGAGGATGAGATGACGACAGCACCAATGTTCGATAGGGTGCACAGAGCGGGGGGCCCCCGGTCCATCTTGGTCCGGTTCCACTACTTCACGGAAAAGGCGAAGGTGCCGGAGGAGGCCAGGAAGGCTCGGGAGATCACGTACAATAATGCTCAGGTGTCCATTTTCCAAGATCTCTCTTCGTACACGCTGGCCAAATGCAGAATGTGCCGCCCCCTAACGCAGCTGGTAAAGGGGAAGGGAGTGCTGTACAGATGGGGCTACCCCTTCTCCCTCGCTTTTGAGTATATGGGCCAACGGACGACACTGGTCACGGAGGAGGACATAAGGGGAGCCATCCAAGACTATGTGACGGATCTGGCCCCCCGGAGGGGACCCACAGGGATGGCTGTGGAAGGTGCAGGCGGACACAGGCCACAGGGAGACAGGAGAAGGAAGACAAGCTCAAGGAAATTTAAAAAGATTGAACACGCCGTCTCCGACGAAAGACAGAGAGCGCAATGACCCTTATTGATGAGTGGGCCAGCACGGCCCGAAAGCGAGTAGGAGTCAAAGATCATGGGGTCCAACAACGCACAGGGCCCCCTTGAGCAGCAAGTATAAGGGGACTTCTGGGGGTGTGACTCGGTACGGGGGGGGGCTCAAAGAAGAGCGAATTTCTATAACAGCCTAGCAGAAGGCGGCAGGCTGATGGTCCGGCCAATTGCCAGTAATGGTGGAACTACTTGGCTGGACGCCAGGATGGGGGGTGGGTGGGGCAAGGGGAAAGTTGGGGTTTTTAAATTTGAGGTGGGGAACAGGGGGCAGTTGGGGAAAGGTTTAAGGCCCACCTGGGGAGGAGGGAGGAGGGGTAAAGGAAAGCATAGTATAAATCAAACGGAGCTGGAGGGGAGCGGTGCTGTGAGGAGGCTGACCGAGAGAAAAGAAAACCTAGATAATGGCTGAAAATCTGCCTGCCCTGGGAGTGGGTTCCCTTAATGTGCGGGGGTTGAATACCCCAACCAAGAGGTCCTTGGTCTGTAGGGAATTTAGAAGGGCCAAACTTGACCTGCTCTTTCTACACTCTCGTGGTGGTGTATAGCCTGAACGAAGGCCAGGCTCAATTCTGGGAAGAAATGAGGGACAGGTTGAAACTTTTTGAACTTTTTGTTCATGGTACGATGGTGGTGGGGGGGGTTTCAATAGTGTCCTGGATCCGGCCACTGAGGAAACGCATGGGGCCCCATTGGTTCGGGCTCCCATTTCCCTAACATTTTAGCCAGAAATGTGACTGGGTTAGAGGTCAACTTACTAACACCAGGGCTTGTAGTGGGGTTCTCAGTAGAGGTTCCCACGGGCTTAGAGTGGTCCCTTAAGGTGGCCTCTGTAGCCATTTTGGTTAGGTTCTGTTGTTCCATACTGGGAGTCCGGGGGGTACTGGACACAACTCCTAAAGTTCTTAGGCCATTCCCAACAGGACTCTCCCAGGCACCTCAGTCTTAACACTGTCAGGAATCCTCACTGTCCTGTTATTACACTGAATGAGGGGTGGTAGAATAGGAACCATCTGGACAGGGCCTCCAGAATTTCTAGCGAGACCTTTGGGTGCCTTAGCCACATCCTCAGGTTTGAAAAAGTTTGCATCCACTACTGTTCTGCTAGCCCGAGTGTCTCTCCTGGCAGGAGTATCCTGGCCATTGACAAGAACACTGTCCAGGTAATATATTTTACAGTTTGCTGGTAGGGAGTCATAGATTTCTCTATTCTGGTTGCTAACCAGACCTATAGGCTCTAAGGATACACTTGCTTGAAGACTCGAGGGTTCTTCAGCAAAGGCTTCAAAGTGAGCACTAGCCACTTGTACTTCCTCCTCAGGAGTGAAGGCTAAGGAGACTGTGCTGATCCCTGCAGGTTTACCCTTACATCTGGGATCCCCTTCGATATGGTCAGTTGCCCCACAGAGATAGCATGTTCCAAATGCTCTCTGGAATGGTGGCTTGTTCTGACCTCCTTCTGGTTTGTGACCAGAAGGTACACTAGCCCGATGGGGTTTCCCTGGTGGCTTACCCTGGTTATTTGGTTGTTTGTGGCCCTCTTTGGTATGGGAGGTATTAGAATTCTCTGGATTCACTTTTGGTGACCCCTGAATCCTTGTGAGTAGCCCTGTTGGCCACCCACAAGTCAGCAGCCTTAGCTAGCTTTCTAGGATCTATTTCCTTTGAATATGCCAAGTGCTGGCAGAGCTCAGGAGAGCAGGCATCATAAATTGACTCCAACATAACAAGATTTCTCATTCCCTCATAAGTGTTCACTCTGTAACCCTTAATCCATCCCTCTTAAGTTCTTCAAACTTTCATTCACCCAGGTAGCCCAAGGGGTACCATCGTTCTTTTTGAGGGTCCTAAACCTCTGAAGGTACTGGGAAGCGGTCTTCCCAAATCTAGCTATTAAAGCTATCGTCACACATTCATAGTCTATCCTATCCACCTCCCCCAACTCCATTACCACATCAGATGCAACAGGGGGGAGCCTAGAGAACAACCAAGGAAGCAACTGATTCCCTGTGATGTCCTGGAGCCCATGATTATATTCAAACATAGCCAACCAATGCTTTTGTTCAGATTGGGCACTAATTCTTTTGAGCTATAATTCAAGTCTCATTTTTTCTAGTTCAATTAATGCAGGACTTAGTGTGGGACCTGACAAAGGTCCAGTAGACATAGCTTGAGGTGCTAGAGCAGGCAGAGGGCCAGTAGGGGCAGTTGCATTGGCCTCGCTGTCCTCATCTGACTCTACAACATTATTCTCAACACTTTGATCCATTTTAACTTCATCACTGTTGTCTACATTTGCTGGGGAGGTAGGTTCCTCTGAACCACTACCCAGACTTTGGTTTTCTAACAATCTTTCAATAAGTTCCATTTTCTTGCCTTTTACAGGGAGATCCTTATGTCTACAAAGAACTCTTAAAGAATCAGGAGTTTTTTCAGAAAGGGACTCCTGGCTGTAACTTTCCATAGTTGACTTGTTAGAAAATAGCTTTTACAGTGCTAAGCTTTGTGGTTAGTTGCACTAAAGTATCAGAAGCACTCTAAAATGTATACTCAATACAGAGTCGTGCAGAGTCTCGTGAGTCTGCTGTGCCTGCTGGACTGCCTGGAGTATCAGTCCTCTCTCTACTTTTTGCTACAGCCGAGGGGGTGTGTTCTTAAACCCCTGCACACCGCGGAGCGGCGCGGAGTCGTGCAGAGTCTCGTGAGTCTGCTGTGCCTGCTGGACTGCCTGGAGTATCCGTCCTCTCTACTTTTTGCTACAGCTGAGGGGGTGTGTTCTTAAACCCCTGCACACCGCGGAGCGGCGCGGAGTCGCGCTCTGGAGGCTCTCGAGGTTCTCGAGGCTTGGTAGCTTCCATCTCCACCTTTATGGATCAAGGAAAAACGCTCAAAGCTCCCGCAAGGACCATACACCATCCTGTTACCCGTCTGCAGCTGAGACGCGCCGAAGAAGTCGAAGGTCCTGAAGGTATCCAAGCAGCCACCTGGAACCGCTTCGCCTCCAACACCACAACAGCAGGGAGAAATCAAGTAAGAAAATACAAACCCCCCCTCCTCCCCTGCTGCACACATTATATCACTGCCACACGCGCTAATGGAAGATCTGAGCACTCGCGCTAGCGGTGCGAGAGCTCTGAAAGATACTGTTTCTTCCATAAATCAACTGCATACCGAGATAGACATTGAGTTAGCTACTAGTCCTCTTCCCGATAGTTCGTCGGCTCAAAAACACATAGAATCCCTCAGTATTAATCCAGCAAGCAGAGGGCATGAAGGGTATGAAGGGGAGCCCCCTAGCAGTGAATTACGAAGAGATGAAATCGGACTTGTGCTGAGTTATACGAACTCGAGTGCAGATTATCCCGCTGAAAGCGGCGCCCCACCACCGGGTGAATCTGCATTCGCAGCTGACATTATTAACCCGGATGGTGATCATTCCCCATGCACACTACCTGCCGACACGGCAAGGCTTGTACATTCATCAGGAGCTGTACCGCAAACAGAAGATATGCATGCTCCAAACAATCAAAAAAACCAACGGCTAACCTCGGATGCCATTGGTTCTTGGTTTGATTGTATCCCTGACACGAATTCCCTGATGCCCATGTCTTCGCCCACTGGATCTTCGTCATTGCCTTCCAAGTCCACCTCCGCCCATCTTCTGATAGACAAAGATAGTCCAATGCCTCGTAATAAATTTTTACATGAGACGGAAGAAAGAGTCATTGCTACTAGACCTCAGACAAACAATTTATCTGTATCTACGACCGAAGCAGAAGAACAAGACTCTGGATTAGCCAAAAATAACCATCCCTTTGCGAACTGCATAGACCTTAATGGTTCCAAAACACAACATGAACGGAAAAATAATTCTCTGGCTATAGTGAATAAACTTCTTGTGGACTTAACAAAAATGAACAGCTCTATAAATGCTAAATCAATAGCCAACGATAGTGATGCCAATGGCGGATCTCTTTCTTCTGAACCCTGCCCTATGGCAAATGATTTTGAGGATAACATGCGATTGAGAAGCGAATGGCTAAAACGCCCCAGAAAAAGAAGACGAATTGCCTCCAGTGTATCTCCTTCTGTACCATGCTCCCAAAATAGGAAACAATGGAATCGAATACCTGGCTCCCAAAACCCATTAATGTCATCATCAGGCAACAGGAAAAACAACACAGGGTCGATTACATCCTCATGTACTGAAGAGCTGTCTGATATTTCATCTCTGGATGAATCACTGAATGATTCACCCATCAGACATCAGCCTCCTAAAGGGAAAGCTCATAACTACAGGAAATCTGCTTCCCAAACTTTGAAAGACCTCAAGCTCCAAAACATTGTGAAAGACGCTTTACATGATCTTAGACCTTTTGTTTCGTCCTCGCTGTCTATAGCCATGGCCCCAATGCTCAAACTCTATGAGCAACTAAGCGATAATGTTAAAGATCTAACAGCACTTACAGCTTTGACAAACACGAAGCTCGCAACAGTAGAACTGCTGCATATCGGGGAAAACACGAAAACGCTGGATTACATTCAAAGATTCGAAACCTTAACTAAAGACCTTGCGGATCAGAAACGCTTAAACGTTGACGAGAAACGTCTAATGTCCGAAATAACTTTAGAGGCGTTAAGCTTGCTGAAACAGGCTCAATCAACAAAAAGAATGTATGACGAGTCTCGTCCCGTCTCCAGAGTTTCTGAGCCAATACCTCAAGTGACAAACATTGCATCAACTTCATGGGATGGTTGCACCCATCGAAACGATGACCTTGGAATGTCGCAAAGGACTAATAATGTACTACTAAGATTGAATGGCCAAGAAAAGGTATCGACCACCATACCTCACTCAATACCGCCGACCGGGAATATTTCCAACAGGGACTCTTTACGCGAGGAAAGACCTACAAAAGAGGGATCCTTTACTTCTGACGTGTCACAGACAGATTTATCAAAGAACCCACTATTGTTAGCCCGGGCCGCTGATTCTGATAATCCCCCGCAAGTGGTAAATCCCACATCACCTTCGTCAGGGCAAGCTGGAACTGTAATGAAACCCCTTTCAAATACTTCATCTACCCTTATAGTAGATAGTATTGCGAATATAAATACCCCAGTGTCATCTACTTCTGCTAGTGCAGAAGGTATTACAGGTTCCCCAAACACTACATCCACTCCCTCTGTTAATATCTTGGCACAGATAAGTGTCCCTATGCCATCTACGTCAGCTAACACAGAAGGAATTAAAGATCCCTCAGAACAAGAAGTAAACCATTGCACAGAAATGAAAGACAAAATGTATGGAATATTTCAAAAAGCACCCTTTACTGATGCAAACAAACAGGAAAAAAAACAAAAGAATCAAAAATGCAAACGAAAATGTAACAATACGGGATCAAGGAAGTTTCTAAGAAATTTAAAATCAGTCAATGTATTTGTTAATACAGACAAGGTAAATGAAACACCAAAAAAGATCAATATTGATGCCTTGCAAAAGTGCCCAGATCCACCAGGACCAACAATTGTGCTAGATGAAAGCTCCGAATCTGACGTGGAAGAGCTTTTAAACTTTTCAGTTTATGAAGACGAGAATAATGCTGAACTAGATGACGAGGAGGTGGCACAAAAGATTCCAAGCCCTGACGACCTGGCTAAAACTGACAGGCAAAACCCTGCGAACGAGGCACCGCGAGCTGGCACTGGGCGAGTTTGTGAACTAATACTCCCGCTAACAGAAGCAACCCCGTTGGTCCCTACTGGAAATCCCAATAAATTTGAAACCATGGCCGAAAAAAGAAGACGTTTGGGTGTTCGAAATGAAGCCCAAAAACCAACCACGGAAATCAGCCCAACCCGCTGGAATGAGACTTGGAGAACGCAGGATGAAGGAAACCCTAAAATAAAACCAGACACGACCGATACGTCGAGTTCCTCAATTCGGCCCATCCTGAAGAACCACAAAAAAACGGTAACATTCAATCAGGTTAACAAAAATCAACAAAATCTTCTCGCAAACAAAGATAAATTCGGAAACCGTGCTAAGTACACGTTAATACTGGAAAGAATATTGGACACTAAAGATGGACTAACCCTGAATCGAAGTAATGTCCTTAGACTTTTACATCATGTACCAGGACTTCGGTCAATAGAGTCCAATGACATTCAAACAGTAGACTTCTTTAATGATAACCAAAACGACAGAGTCTGCTTACACATAAACTCCAGACTTGTCTGCGACCTACTTCTAAATGCAGTTTCGTTTCTGCTGTCCCTAGGCTTTGATATTCATGAAGTGCCTCAAACCAACATTGCGGATATCTGCTCAATAAAGGCAAGAGAAGCAATAGCCAACAATTCGTCCGTACCCTACAAGGTTACATCTGGAAACAATGTTAACCCAAATTCCCCCCTTAAAGTTGCACCTACGGCACTGCTGAACAAGCCGGAAATTAACAAGGAACAAAATAGTCCAATACAGGAAAAAAACATCCGTAATATGGGAGAAAACATCAAAATTACAATTTTAGGAACAAATACCTCTGCTGCAAATGACCATACCAACGATCATGAATCCTTGGAGAATAATAACACAACAAAAAATTGGAGTTGGCTTGCTGGAGTCCTAGGTGGGCAAACCAGCTAACGCCTGCAGAGACACAGTAGTCCCCACATGCATGTGCTCTCATGGAACACTCGAGGTTTCATGCATTTATTCAACAAATCAATTAAAAGCCCTTTGAATCAGTCAGTGATCTGCCTGCAGGAAACGTGGCTTACCCTGTGCCCATTGTCAGACGAATATGAAATAGCCATGAACCCAGCTATATCAAGAAAAAAAGGACGACCATCTGCTGGGTTACTAACAATGGTGGCAAAAAACTCGGGATGGAAAGTGAAAAGCTCCCTCAATCTCACTCCTTACATCCAACACACAATCATAGAAGCAACTTCATTGAACTCTGGGAAAGAAACCAAAACCCAGTTGAACATAATTAATTTGTATTGGCACCACAAAGAAGCTGGTACAAATAAATTTATGAAATAGTGCTGGATTTAATCGATGCGATTAACAGCGAGCAACACGCATCGAACATAATATGCTGTGGTGATTTGAACCTATCGTGCATAAGGGATGTGCAAGACGTTGTAGTTTCCACCCCAATGCAAAAACTGGCAGCAAAATGGTGTTCAGCTTTATTAGAAAGAGACATCACAATGGTGAATGGGAACATTAGTGGAGATATACCAGCCCAAAAAACATGGAAACGTGAGAAGTCATCATCCATCATAGACTACTTCTTTATTTCTGGAAATCTAAACCATCGAGCAGTGGCACTAACTGTCCTAGAAGATCTCAATAGCGACCATAGCAAATTAACATTGACTCTGCTTTGTCCATCCGTAGCGAAACCTAACATCTGGAAGAATCAGGTCGAAGTAGAATCTAACGGAATTCGCTTAAAAATAAAGCCATTTGAGGTGGAGCGGATCACAGATTCATACTACAACCTCACAACAAACTCAAGGGACTCCACCCTTGAATACACTGTAGTTTTAAAACAGTTCATGACAATTCAAAATGGCTAAAAAAAAACGGCCGTTGCTCCAAAACACTGCTATAACAATGAAATCGCAGAAAGAAAGAGGCAATTGAGAAAAGAACTAAGACAGCATGCACAACTAGATCGCGTCCAATGTCAGCTTGCAAAAAAAGCCTCAAAACAGCAATATAAAAATTGGCTAATTTCGCATAAAGCAATACAATTTCAACTGGACAGCGAAGCCATGTTAGCGGCCCTCAGCAACAAGAACTCAGCTGACTTCTGGAAGTTAATAAATAACATGAATTGTCCACAAAGCGCAACTCAGACAAACATGGTCACGCAAGCCGAATGGCTTGCTCATTTCAACTCGATCTACAGAAAAAATAGCTCTACAATAGAGCCTGAACTTCCGAAGCTATCTAAGTGGGATTTAAAGTTCAACAAGGAGAGTATAACACAGGCTATACTACGAGCATCCTCCTCAAGAGCACCGGGTCCGGATGGCCTTTCCAACCATCTAATAAAACAAAATCCAGAGGGTTGGTCCAAGTTCCTCATGCTACTCTTCACAAAAATTGCAGAAGAAGCCTCCTTACCATCTAGCTGGAAATCTGCAATCATAGTCCCCATCTTTAAGAGTGGGAACAGAGCAGATCCCAAAAATTACAGGCCTATAGCCTTACTAGATGTCCTCGGAAAAATCTTTGCTACTCAGCTACAAAATCAACTGAACAAATGGATTGAATCTACAAAACACACGGACCCTCGACAAACTGGATTTGTCCGAGGTGTCGGCTGTGGCTTAAACCTGCTAATGCTTAACATCCTAAAAATGGACGCAATAAGAGCAAATAAGAAAATCTATCTCGCATTTGTGGACCTATCCCAGGCATTCGACAGCATTGATCGGGAATTACTGTGGAAGAAAATGGCGACCTGGAACTGCCCTCTTAGTTTACTTCTGGCGATTAAAGCTCTTCACACTGATACAGTGATAAGAGTGAGATTGAATCAACAAGGCCTTCTTTCTGACCCAATAAAAACCTACCGAGGTGTTAAACAGGGTTGTCCACTTGCCGCCATAATTTTTAACCTGTTCATTTCGGACTTGGGGATTGCTTTTGAAAACAACAACGCCTTTGCCCCAAAAATAAATGGAAACGAGGTAAATTGGCTCCTATATGCGGACGACCTAGTCCTTCTGGACCTAACCCCAATAGGCCTGCAACGGAAACTGTTCATACTCGATCAATATGTCATGCAAAATGGTCTAACAGTGAACTCCAAAAAATCAGTAATACTAACTCTGCAAGATCTTCAAAAACACAAAAACAGAGAGGGCACGAAAAAGTTCAAATGGAGAATTGGGAATGAGTCATTAATAAGTGTTGATCAGACCATGTATCTCGGTATGTGCATGAGCTCCAGCATTAACGACTCACCATGGGTAGTGAAAATAAAGGACAAATGCAAACAACTAACTGCACAAGCCAGCCTACTAAACAAGAAATTTGGTAAACACTCGTTAAAACCAGTTATGGACTTCTTCAAAATGAAATTCATTCCAGCAATAACATATGGAGCCAACTGTGCCCTAGGCTGTCCAGACGCCCTATGGCCATCACTCGAACATTATTTCTGGTCCAAAGTCCTGCGCCTCCCAACAGGCGTTCCAACAGCCTGTATAAGATACGAGCTAAACCTGCTGTCAATCAATGCAATGATAACATGGTCTACCTTGACTGAATTCAGAAAAATAACCATTGTCCCAACTGTACCTCAATATCAGATTCTGACTAATGCAGATCCAGGTCCGATAAATTGCATTCTGTCCCAATGGTTAAAACGTTGTGACAATATCTTAAGTGATCTAAGTACTAACAGAGAGCTACTTCATGTGAATCCTGGCAAAGTAAAATCCTTATTATGGCAACAAGATTGGATCAACACAGTTGACATTCGAGGAGCTCACAGAATCATGAAAACTTGCCCAGCAGAAGCAAGAAAACTGAATGCTACTCAATCTTACTTGCTAAAATTTCCAGACACCACACGTAGACTTCTGTACATGAAATTTCGTTTAAATCAATTTCCAACAAGGGAAATGCTAGCAATTCGCCAAACTAATGGCGATCCAATGCTGTCCTGTCGCTTATGTGGGGAAGAATTCGAAACCTTAAAGCATCTCACATTGTTTTGCCCTCAACTGCGACAGGAGCGATCTATTCATTTCAGACGACATATTATGACACGACCAACCATGTCTATTGAGGATTGGTGGGCCTTGATGCATCAAGACTCGGAACGTAGCCTAACGCTCGAACTAACTTTTTTTTTGGAAAAAATGAACGAAAAACTGGAAAAATACGAAAAAGACAGTAAAGCTGTCCTAATCTCAGCCTGAATCAACAGCAATTGAAGACCTGGCACGGGCTGCGAAGACTTATGTCGTGGATTTATGTCTCATTCATCCCAATCTCTTTTTTAATCTTACTGTCTATTTATGCTCTACTCTAAGATTGGAGCTCCTTTTATGGACCTATTAAGAACGAATCTTCTAATGCGCCTTTTGTTTTTTCTTTCTTTCGCTTTCTCTTTTTCTTATTCCTTACTTTTTTTAAAGGTTTGTAACAAACCAATAAAAAAATAAAAAAAATACTCAATACAAATTCTACCGCTGTACACCAGTGTTAGGCAGAATCCTGTGCAGTTCCCTTGGGGACCACTGCAAGAAGATTAAGACTACAGGAGTAAGCAGTAAACCCAATTGGTAGCAGTCTGCACCACCCAGATTTACCTGGTAGCTGTGGCTGAGCAGTCAGACTTCTCTCAAGAAGAGTAGGGCAGTATATAGAGTATACACAATAGGGCTTAAAAACAGTAGAGCAAACAAACACTGACCAGAGCTTTATATCAAAAGTATATAATTATTTATTTAAAACACACTTTAGGCAATACACTAGCACTCTAAATCAAAAGCAAGTTAAAACACAGTCAGGTAAAGTATAAACACCTCCCTTGGTAACTATTAGACAAGTCAGAGTTAAACCACCACTATTTGTTAAAACAGATGTGAGCGCGTGACCTAGATGGCACTCCAATAGTTAAGTTAAAGGGAGCGAAAAAGGCAGGGCATAGAAATAAAACAGTTCCCAACACTTTCAGAAGTTCAAAGCAAGGGAGTAAAGGCAGTATACACTGTAGAGCCAAAATTCATAGACCAGGCCCACTTTAAATGTAGCAAAGCGAAATGTGCCCAAGATCACACAGTTTAAAATGCACTAAAAGTCTTTGCAGAATGTTCAAAAGAGGTTGGGGTGATTCAAGAAGTAAGGTTAGAAGGTCTGGAGCCAACCCAGTTGGAAAGCCAGGGATTTAATGGTCACCGTTAGCAATCCGTGGAAAGCGAGGCCAGGCAAAACACAGTACCTTAAAGAGAGAGGAAGCTCCAGCTGTGCAAGTTGTTCCTGGCAGTGGTTGCAGTTTGTGGTTTCGACCAGGGGAAGAGAAGATCTCGTCGAGGAGGAAACTTGGAGTAGATGCACTGCGCAGGGATGAAACCAGCCGCGGAGTTCGTCGGTTAAAAGGTGCGTTCCTTTTATTCGCGGTCAAAGTGGTGAGGCTTGGCTATCCGGCCGCCGGGGTGCTTGGCACGGGCGATTCGACCAAGGGACGTCTTTGGAAGGCGAAAGGGGCGAACTGGTTGATCCCACCAGCTCAAAGGAAGAAGACTCGTCCAGCAGAAGATCTTCTCTTGTTGTTGGGAAAGTGGTGAGTTTGTTGCAGCAGGGCTCCACCGGTGGTGTCTTTGCAGATGGCTCAGCTTCTTCCCTCTTCGGATTCTTAGGTCCTGTGGCGACTTCTGAAGTTCCAGTCCCAAAAGCCCTGCTTTTATGCAGAAAAACCCCCATTCAACAGCCTAGCTGTCACTCAAACATGCGAAGTGGTGAACCGGGCAGCTCACCACTGGGCCAATCAAGAGTGCGACTTGGGTTGCTAAGGCAACGCAGTCCAGGGTGCCAATTCCCCTCCCCACACATCCTGTGGAACCCAGACAGAGTGGCACCATTTGGAGGGCTTCTGTGGAGAAGCCCGCCAAAAAGTGGAACAAAGGGCTCGACCTTGGTTCGAGTTACAGAGACGGACACGAACGCCATTTTAGAAAAGAGTTCTGGTAAAAAGACCCAACCGTTGATTTAATATTAAATAAACCGGCGGTATCTTTAACATTGCACCAAAAAGTGGTGCATTTAAAATCAATGGGAAAATCCCATAGGAAATATTCCGGTGGAATATTTTGCGTGGTAACCACTGCTACCAGCCAGAAACTCGACAAGGTGGACTGGACAGTGCCCCCTTGAAAACAGACTCGGGGGCAATCGAATTACCCCTTCCAGTACTTCCACAATATGATGGTTTGTACTGGTTCTGTTCACAATTTTGGACTAGTAAAGTCAATGGTGACTTTACATGCCCTGGGAGACAGTAGTCAGTCCCAGGGTATGGAGTCTGTTTGGGGGTCACTATGGCACCCCTGTGTTACTGCACTGAGGGTGCTGTGTAACACATACACAAAAACCAGATGATACCCTATGGAGAAATAGACCCCATAGCCCATAAGCACACAAAAAGTCAGAGACATACCTCAAATCATGCCTAAGAGTGGGAGGAAAAGAGTCTCCCTCTTAGCAGGAGAAAAAAACACACCCCAAAAATCCAGCAAAGGGGACTCACTAGATTTGGGAAATTAGCCTTATAAGAGAATTCTCCCTAACAGACGCCATAACGGAATATTTCGAACTAAATGACAATGGCGAGGTGGGCACGCATAACTGTGGGACGCCTTTAATGTGACCATGCGAGCAGGGCTGGTCTTACAACAGATTGCACCCCAGGCAGGAAGCATCGTTGGCGCCCCCCCCCCTCACCCGACCTGTGATCTCATGCATGTGTCATGGGCTGAGCAGCGGGAGTGGGGACTACGAGTTAACAAAATTGTCAATGCTGGCATCAGCTGAATTTCATGAACCTCAGAAAACAGCAATAAGAGGGTCAAACCCGAACAGGGCTGGTTATGTTAGTCTGCTTTTGCTCTTAATTTTTAGTAACAATGACCAGTTTGCTGCTGTGACTCAGGTCAGAGAATCGAAAATGTCAAATCTACAATAATGTCATTCGTATGACCTCAAACATTTAGCCACTCTAAAAAGGTGATGAACTGGTCTTGAACAGTGTTACTCGAACCTCCAAGAACAAGCACCAGCAACATACCCACCGATGGGTGTACAAGCCCGTCTATCTCAGCATTAAAATACATGCATTTATGCAATATGTATTGCATCAAATATTTCACGGGAAGTTAAAGTTGAGGGACACACCTAAACAATATCACTACTCCATGTGAGTGGTAAAGTCTACTTTAAACATATGCAGAGAGTGACATGCATGTACAATTCAACATAGCTCCCAATGTTAATGTTGGAGAGGTGGCGTTCTAAAATTATGACATTACAATGTGGACTTTACATTGAAACACACTGCAGTGCATTACCGTGGCAGAGAAATGGCAGTTTGAGTATTGGGGTTTGTTTCGCTCATGCTCGTGAACTCTCAAAATGCTTACATTTTTCCTTTGTGATCACTCATTTTAGCTCCCGACAGCAACATGAAACTGTAAGATCGCAAAGAAAAACAATGTCTACCATCCCAACATAAAAACGAAATCAATCAAATTCTTAAAGGGTGGAAGGCAACCTTTTCTTGGGACTCGTTAAGTTTACTTTTTGCAAATTACTAGTCGCGTGCTGCTTGAATAACGGCGGCCTTTGCACATTGTGCAGTGTATAGACAAATTACATTTCAAGGGACTTGGAGTACTGCAGGTATCAGGGGAAGCATCTTCAGTGTACCCCAAGAGTAGTGCGCTTTGCCCTCCAGCCTCACCCCCCAGCCTTGCAGCCCTGCGCTTTTTCACATTCTCCATTATGGTAAAGCACATTGTCCCGAGCTTGGGAGAGAAATGGACTATGCAGAAGGAGCTGCCTCCCCATGGTGTGTTTAGCTGCTGGTGTATCAAATGCAGAAATGTTTGGCATCAAGAGCCCAAGCTCTGAAACACCTTTTGCGCACTGGTTGGTCACACGACAGAAAGTGTGAGCAGGTGATTCCCCAACACTTGAACCATTATTTAGATACCTGGCTTTGATTAATGTGGCGTTGGCTAGTCATGGCCATTTCCCAGCGTTTGTGTTAAAGGAGATCGGAAGCTGGACCTTGCGGGGTAATTTAAAGGCCATTAATTGATGCTACAGCATGTCGCCCCCAATTGAACAAAGAAAGTGAAGCATGCATCCTGCAAGTCTGGATATTTGAATTAAATACGGAAGACGGGCCAACTGTCCACAGAGACGGTTTCTACTATAGTTGCTGAGTCGCTTTCCCAAGCCAGCTGCTGTGCAGACTTCACTCAGCTTTTGGTGCAGCACCTGCATCCATCCTTCACACCATCATTCACAAGGCGCGTTCGTGTAGGTGTTTGTTTATCTCGTTGGACTAGCGTGATTGCTACTCCAAACAAAAGAAGCACAGCGACAAAGAAGAGTATAAGACAAGTCTGAGCGAACAGTGAAATGTATAAAACTCTTGCACTAAAATAAAGTCAGCAGTGCATGCCCAGGAAAGAGGGAACAATGAACAATATGCTCAGGAGCAGGAACTATGGGGGCGTAGTAATTCTCAAACCGGCCCAAGCGTGGTACCGGCCCCTAAGGCCTCGCCCTCAAAGTGATTTTGGCCCAGCCACTGGCCGAAGGACGGACCAATCCAACCCCGCTGGAACGTGCAACTGTCTAAGATCTGCTGACGGTGACACTCTGCCCAGGTCTTCCGAGAACTGGCCTTTTGATCTCCTGAGAAGTGTCCACCACCAATGCTCATTTCCTTTTCAAGACTACTTGAGTCTTGACAAAAGTGTCTAGCTTTGTGGCCTCCAGAGGCTGTTCTTGGATGGCCCAGTCATCTCTGCAATACCATTTTAAAATAAATAAAACGCCTATGTAGCAATAGACCCCACCTGCGAGGACGGGAGCAGGAGGAAAGAAGTGTGCTTGCCTCGGCAGGCTGTAGTTACTGCCGGGTGTTCTGAAACAAGGCCAATCAGCGAGGGCAGGATGCAGCAACTGTTTGTATTTGCTGATTCTGCTGCTGCTTGGCAGTGTGTGCTTTTTCTGTAATGGCCGGGGCCGACAACACCAGCCAGCCCCAATCCATCCACACTTCAGTGTCAGTGCGCGCCATAGCCTTGAGGAGGGCACACCGCACGTGTGCCAATGGGCCTGGCTGGCACCAGCGGTGCCGGCGCCACCCGGAGCCGGGGGAAGGTAATAAAGCAACAAATGTTGCAAATTTATTTACTAATTGCCCTGCCCTGCCTGAGGGGCGAGGCCAGGCCCAGGCGAGGCGGGCAACTGCCTGGGGTGCAATAGCCCTGGGGGTGCAATTGCCCTGGCCCCTGGAGCCTCTGGAGGGGATGGAATTCCCCAGTTTGTGGGGCGGCGCATTGGCGTGGGGAAAGTTCCGCAGGTCAGGTGCTGGCGCTGCCCCTTCCGACTGTAATGTCACATAGTACAAACATACTACGTGACATTACAGAAGTCAGAGTCTCCCTCTGACCACTTTCGCGCCACTTGGGATGGGGGGCATAAGCACACCAATAAAAACACTTTAGGTCCCCCTGCAGCCAAGACCAGCCCCTTCCATCACAATGCCGGCAGGAAACTGCTAATGGTGGCCCATTAGTCACTAAATGGTTTCGTGCTGGCATTGAGATGGGAGGGGAGGTGCAGTGGGCTGTGGGGAGTGGGTGTGCCTTGCAGGGACGCATCGTGGGCCCCGACACGGTATAAACGGAGACCCGTTTGGGCCCATGGTGCGTCCCTGCAAGCCCAGAAAATGGTCAAAATAATAGTTTAAAGCAGCGCTATTTCTTTCATGCCTCATCTTTTCCAATCTATATTATCAATTACACTAACGACTTCCATGGCAATAAATAAATTATCCGTCTCCATGTATCCTTACAACAGTCAAGACTTTACTGTATAAAAGCATACACTTGATTCCCATTCAAAGAATGTTAGTGATTGTTTATTGGGTTCAGGTGTCTCCTTGTCATTGCCCTTTTGGCTTGCCTCCAAACCCCCTTCAGCATCTTGTGTTCTTTGTTGGTTGTATATACTGCATCCTATGCCATATTCATGGTCTCTTGGTGTGGCCAGTCCTCATTATCTGCAGTCTAAGTGGGACTGGGGCATAAAATTGTCTTGGGCACCAGTGAAAAAGTGGCCCACCGTTGCAAATGGCAATTCATTCCTTGTGTGACGGACTGTTTGACTTTGGGTAGGAGTTCCTCAACTGTGTAGTTTGGGAATGGCGCGGTGGGAGTGGTGCGTGGGGTGCGGTGGGATTGGTGCGCGGGGTGCGGCGGGAGTGGAGCGTGGGGTGCAGTGGGAGTGGCGCATGGGATAGGGTGCGGGGGGCGCCTTCCTAATGTTTCACCCTGGGCACCAAATGGACTAGAAACTGCCCTGGCCGAGGCCACAGCCTCCAGCATTGCCAGTGGTAGAATACACGTGTAACACGTTTGTTTCCTAACATTATAAAAATGAACAGGCACATTAGTTTTTATAATGTTAGGAAACTAACGTGTTACACGTGTATTCTAGCACTGGCACTGTGGACTGCTGGTGCAGCGCCCCATAGAGGCTGACTGACGTCAGGCAGCCGCCTGGGATGCCTGATGCAAAGACCGGCCCTGCATGTGAGGAGTCCTCATTAAGATGGGAGCCCAGAAAAAAGGGAGAGGGAAGCCCAGGAGAGGTCTCTGAGAGAAAAAATTGCCCAACTCCAGCCGGGAGGTCCCCCAGAGGAGCCCCTAGAGAGGGAGCGGATGGCCTCCTTGGAAGATTACAAGCTCCAGTTGAAAGACCTCCTGTTGCATAAGACTGAAAGGAGTCTACAGCTGATGAAACAAAAACATTATGAGAAGGGGGATAGAGCGAATAGAATTTTGGCTTGGAAGCTGAGGGAGGTTCAGAGAAGTAGGATGGTGAAGGCGGTGAGGAATGAATGGGGGTCGATGGGTTATGACACTCCAAACATAGGAGCGGCCTTCCATCGATACTATGAACAGTTATACTCGTCATAATACGACGGGGACGACGCCCAGATTGAGGGATTCCTGAACTCCATCCAGGTTCCGGCCTTGACAAGGGAAATGGCAGAGTGTCTGGAGGGACCAGTGACAGAAGAGGAGGTGGAGCATGCGATTAGTGGAATGAAGGTGGGGACATCTCCTGGAAAGGATGGCTTATCTGTGTACTTTTACAAGAGGTTTCGGTCCACCCTAGCTCTGCACCTGGTGAGGATGTTCAATGCAATGTTGGGGGGGGGGCAGTGATGAGGGCCATAATAGTGGTGCTGCCCAAAGAGAGTAAAGATCCGACGGAATGCTCCTCCTAACGCCCGATATCACTTATTAACATAGATGTCAAGATCCTGGCCAAGGTGGTGGGAAGGCGAATGGAAGGGATAATGACAAAGCTGGTTCACGGGGATCATGTGGGATTCATAGGGGGTAGGCAAGGCTCTGATAATATCAGAAAGACGATAGACCTGGTCCATTATGCCCAAGAGTCAGACCTCGAGGCGAGTCTGCTTTCTGTAGACTCTGAGAAAGCTTTTGACAGGGTCGAGTGGAGATACATGGAACTCCTCCTCCAAAAAATGGTTTTCGGTGTACACATTAGGAACTGGGTGTCCTTGTTATACAGAGCTCCAACGGCGAGGGTAAAGGTGAACAGAGAGTTGTCAGAACCATTCCCCCTATCGCGGGGGACAAGGCAGGGATGCCCACTCTCCCCTTTTGATATATATCCTAACAATGGAACCCCTAGCCATAGCAGTGAGAGCCCATCCTGACATCAAAGGGATTAAAAGAGGCGAAGTGGAGTTCAAGCTCTCCCTGTTCGCTGATGACATCCTGGCATACCTGGTGGAGCCCGCTCCTCACTCCTCACTCCTCCCTCTCCTGTCCTTGATGACAACCTTTGGGTAGTTCTCGGGGTTAAAAATAAACACGTCAAAGTCAGTGCTACTCCCTATGAAGGCTCGGGACCCGAGGCTGGATCCCTTGGACAGGTATAAGGGGATTGTAGTGGGGAAAGACTCCATTCGATACTTGGGTGTTCTCCTCACCAGGGACCTTTCAAAGCTGGCCCCAACTAACTATGGCCCCGTAATGGCTGGGATTATATCGGACCTGAGGAGATAGGGTGGGATGATCATGTCCTGGTACGGTCGCATGCCGGTGGTAAAAATGAATATCCTGCCGAGATTGCTGTACCTCTTTACAGCACTTCCATCCGGGGTCCCTGACCAAACCTTTCGGGATCTACAGAAAGCAGTGCAGGAGTTCATATGGCAGGGGAAGACCCCGAGGATAGGGAGAGCTACTCTACCCAGGGAAGAGGGGAGTTTCAGGCTACCAGACTTTCTTCTCTATTACCGGGCTGCCCAGTTGCGCGTTCTTCTGGAACATATGAAAGAGGGGATGGGTACCTACTGGTCCACCTAGAAGATAGGGACGCCCACCCTCTAAAAGTATGTGACCTTCTGTGGATGCCGCGCAAGTTCATCCCGAGCAGATTGAAAGCCCATCCAACCTTGGGAGTACTCTGGTCGATTTGGAAAGAGGGGCCCCCGACCGCACATCTCACTTCATGGCCCTCCCCGATGTCCTCATCCTGGGGTCACCCACTCAGACTCGGTAGCAGGCGGTTCAGGAATGCCCAATCTTGGTCGGACATGGTAATGGAGTGGGCGGGGCAAATGTTTAAAGAGGGCGAGTTCCTCGAATACGAGGAAATGAGTGGGGCTCTTGGGTGGGGGTCGCTCTCAGTTTTTGAATACCTGCGCCTAAAGGGCATTCTCTGCGACCAGTCATGGGGCCAGAGCCTACGGAGACAGCTGACCCCCTTTGAAAAACTATTGGAGACTGCGACAACAAGGAAGGGGGCAGTGTCCAAGATGTACAGAATATTGAACACCAACAACTTAGAGGGGAGGAGGGGATTCCGCAGGTTTTGGAATGACCTGGCTGGGGACGCCCTTTCAGAGGACGCATGGTTCAGGATATTCAAAATAGCATTCCATGGGAACTTATTTACGTTAGATATGGAGCACAATTTCAAGATCCTGCAGGGGTGGCATAGGGACCCATTGAAACTGTCAAAGATGTTCCCAGG
Source organism: Ambystoma mexicanum (assembly GCF_040938575.1). Taxonomy (NCBI): domain Eukaryota; kingdom Metazoa; phylum Chordata; class Amphibia; order Caudata; family Ambystomatidae; genus Ambystoma; species Ambystoma mexicanum. Next base: position 1,504,527,889 of record NC_090932.1, on the reverse strand, counting down.
GGTGTCGCCTAGATGTCCAAGGGGATGCGGCCAGGTGGGAACGAGGGGTCACATGTGGTGGTACTACCCAAGGGTTCAGAAGTTTTGGGAGAGAGTAAGGGGATGGATTGCGGAGGTCACCGAAGAATTACTCCCACAAAACCCGTTGACGATGCTGTTGGGTCTCCCCCCGGAGGAGGCGGAAATATATAGGTACCCAAGAATGTGGGAAACAATGCTGCTGGCGGGTAGGGTGGCCCTGGCGCAGAGATGGAAGAGTCCGGATACCCTCCAAGGAGGATTGGTTGAAAAAACTAAGAATCATGGACAGACTGACTGCTATGGTCAATAATGAGTCCGGCACATTCCAAGCGTACAGGTACGGTGTCCATCAAGCATGGGGTTGGGACGCCCATTGACACCATGCGGACACTCTGGTCTGGGAAGGGTGGGAATTGGAATGAGTGATATCCAAAGAGAACGGTGCGACCTACGGCCCAGGGGAAAGCAGACGCAACACAGCCAACACAGTTGCAAACGTATAATTCAGCTCCCAGGCACCGAGAGGAAGTGGACATATGAAAGCTCCCGTGGTTTAAATTTTGATTGGACAATTTAACGGGGGGGAGGGACAGAGTTGGGGTGGGAGGATGGGGGAGGAAGGGGTTTGGTTCTAGGGTTTGATGAAGGTATTAAATCTGTACTCACAATGAGCCGTTTGTTATATTAAGAAAATGTGAATAATAGTTTAAAAAAAAAAATCTGGGTATACATATCTCTAGTCAAGTAAATACCTTTGTGCCTTATAATATCCGCACTAAACGAACGGAAATAGCAATGGTGTGTTTGAAATGGAGTACGCTGAATCTAATGTGGGGCAAAATCATTGTTATTACGATGAATCTGCTCCCAAAACTGCTTTATATTTTTAGTATGCTCCTACTTCCGTTAACAGGAAAATTAATTTGCGACATTGATAACATTTTTTCGGGACTTTCTGTGGGGGGAGGGCGGCAGATCTAGGATCCCTAGAGATGTACTTATGAAGCCGGTGCGCTTGGGAGTATTTAGATTTCCAAATTTTGCTTCGTACCACAGAGTCTTCTCTCTTCGCACATTACACTTCTGGTTGAGAGATGATGCTGCCCCATACCCTAATTGGGTTAGCATAGAGAAATCTTCTGTTCATCCAATTCCTCTGGATTGCCTCCTTAGTATAAACAAGAAATTATCTATTGATAAAACCCCTCCATTTGTTAGGCATGTCCTGAAAGTTTGGAATAAATGTTGAGACCTCAGGGGTAAAATACCTTCTGAGCTCGGGATCCTCTATCTGGGGGAACTCTGCGATTAATGTGATAATCATCACATATCTAGGCCCTCCTGGCAGTCATTGGGTATCTGGAAAATTGGGCACATTTTTGATGGAACTTCTATGCTTAGTTTTGAGTTCTTGAAATCTAAATATAAGCTACGAATGTCAGAAGCACGCTGTTCTTGTGTACTGTGTGAGCTTTTTGAATTGTTATTTGCACCATTGAACGGTTCTGTACATGGAGTTCCCCCTATATTGCATTTGTTTAGGTGTGAACCTCTTTCAGCTTCTACTTTGTATAAGCTCCTTGCATCAAAAGATTTTAATGTGACATCCGAATTTGGTAGGGAGATGTGGTGTTCTCAACAAGTTCTGATCTCTCAGATGTTGAGTGGAATCACATTTGTACAGGCCGTTACAGATATATACAATTCATCTGAATTTGAGATTTACTCAACAGTGGGTTATACGCTGTATTTATTGGTCACTTTGAAGATGAAATGCTGTAAACTTAGGAAAGATGATATTTGCTGCAATTGTAAATCAGATGTTGGAACAGGTTTGCATATGTTTTGGTCACGCCTGAAAATTACTTGTTTTTGGGAAGCTGTCATTCAGCGGATAGACCTTGTGCTGGATTTTTCGATCCCATGTACTCCGTTAATATATGTTGGGATTGTTTGCTGTGGATTTTCGGGTGTCTGCTGATTTACTCTTTTGGGCATATAGAGCGTTGATGGTTGCAAAGAAACATGAAGAGTGATGCCACACCATCTATTGATGACTGGTTACATGACCTTTCTATTCTCTCAAGTAGGAAAAAAGTAACACATCAAAGGTTGAGAAAATTGATAAATATGTTGCCATACGATTTTTTCAATGATCTATATTTGTGATGTTTTATTTATTTCAATTTTTTTTTCCTCTCTCTCTTCGTCCCTCACTCTTCGACCATGACTATTCTTTTGTTTTATTACTTGCTTCTACTTCTCTTCTACTGTAGACATCTGCAACAAACAAAGGGGAGGGGGAATAAATGGGGTGAGGAGAGAGGGTTGGGGAGAGGGGTAGAGGGGAAAAATAAGAATGTGTTTACTGATAATGCTCTAATGTTATTATTGTATTCATTCCTTATTTAGACTTTTTCTATTGTATTTATTTGTTTCTCTTAACATTTATACATTTTAATAAAAAGAAAAAAGGGAAATGTCCTCACTATCACCTAAGAGGAATTTCCATGCCTCAAAATTAATACTAGTCTATCAGAATGTCATCAAATTAATCTCCACAGTTTGTGTCACAACCTACTTTTATCCCTCACACTACAACTAAAAGATAAACTAACAGAAAGTTCCTTCTTTAGGAGTATGGCTCCCTTCTCCTGCTTCTTGAACTGTGTCCAAAACAATGTTCTCTTACAACAGTATTGCCAGGCGGAATGACTCCCTTCCCCTGGTTTACTGGTTTCACCCAGCCTTTAATCAATTTCCCATCCAGGAGAATGGCTCCCTTCTGGTGTAGATCTAATCAATTTCCCCAAAAAAACTGGGGGAATGACTCCCCTCCACTACTGTCACCAGCGCAACTCTCAGCCCAGGACCAAGAGAATGCCTCCCTTCTCCTGGTGTTGCTTGCTTCAGATCACAGCAAGGCCCCTCCCTTCCCCTGACATCTTTATCACAACTCGTAGTTCTGTACCAGGAGGATGACTCCCTTCTCCCAGTATTGCTTGCCACAGTTCTTTCTCAATGCTTTCAGCCTGTGGTAGCCTTATCCACTCTGGTTTCTTCTTAGTAAAGTCCCAAATCTTGTTGGGATCGAAGTCCCTTCTCTTGGGGTCAGTGGTTCTCTTTCCCACTGTGGCAAGGAAGATTTCCACTTATGCTCTTGACATCTAATTTTGGTTCCCAGACCCTTCTCTGCCTCTTATTAGGGTTCCTAACCCTTCTTGTGTTTGTGGTAGGGTCCCCGACCCTTCCCTGGTGGTCAGTGGGTTTCTGTCTGCCACTGACATGAGGAAGATGATGTTGGAGGCACGACTGACACTGGCTTGGCCCAATAGTTGGTTCGCTGGGAGTGAGGGAAAGCTGTTAGAGCAACTCTCCTGCCTGTTCCTCCATCCCCTCCAGGACTCCCGTACGTCCCCTTACCTTCTCTGGGACTTTGGTACGTCATCAAGGCTTCCTGGGACCGAGATTGGCTCATTCGACTCTTCAGGCTTCTCTCCTTACCTGCACCTGCAGCGCGGCATTGCTCTGCAGAGCTCAGCTTGCTTCCCTCTCTTGGTCTTGTGCTCTGGTCTGCATCGGCAGACCCAACAGAGAACTCTGCAGAGATCTCCACAGCTGCTCACCAGCTTTCTCTGCGTCCCCACTTGTCCGCCAGCAGGATTTTAAACTCCCGCGTTGGAGATCTGCTACACCTGCTTCCTCTCACGGCTGTGCTCGACTCCATGGCCAGGCGTGACACATCTGATAGTCCTTTGTTGCTTTTTATTTTATTTTATTGTGATATGGTTTCTTAAACAAACCTTTCATAAGATAATACAACAAATCAATAAAATACAGTTCAGAAAAATTAAAGGAATACACTAAGATTGTAAATAACCAATACATTTGAGTCAATACATAAAAATAAAAAAATCATGAAGGATTCTACAAAAAGATTAAATTAAAGAAACCCTTTCTCCTCGCATCAAGCAATCCCAAAGTGTATCCCCCTTTTGCGTTGAGTATGCTGACAAGAAACCACTAAGGTGCCACGTTCTTAGAGACCTGATTGCCGGACAGAAAATTATCAAATGTCTAAGTGTCTCCAAAACATTCACATGATTACAAAATCGACATTACAAAATCGACAACAAAGTAGCTCACATATTTGAGACTTCCAGGCCCTTACACATTAAGGTGTGGGGAATTGGTTAAAACGGAAACGAAATAAGTATAGCAAGCCGTGTTGCAAGGAAAAAGAATATTGTACTTTGGCAAAGTTGCCCTGCTCTAAAGTATTTGGCATATTCAGTATGTTTTAAATGTACCGAAAGAATCCACGGTCTTGCACCAATCAGTAGCCAAAGGTTTACTCTTTGTTTTGTCAGGATTGCTCAAATGTTCTGCCTCATTCGAATTAATTTTAAGCAAAACCTTATGCATATTTTCTCTGAAACTGTTAACAGAGCATACAGTATTGGAGCTCATAATAATGCTCAAGTCAACATACAAAGAATTTGCAACTGGTGAAATGATTTTGGCATACATAACCAATTTCCTCTGTCACCGGATAGCTAAGGGAGACAAATCTAGTTAATGCCGTATTATTTCATTTGGAATTGCCATTGGCAAACACAGACACTCCTTCCACATAACCCACTGAAGTATGTCCAGACATAGACCGACCTCCAGCAAAGTCATGTCCAAGCCGTAAAGGATGTCCGGGTCCACTTTGTCCTGATGAAAGCGAATGAGCAGCAGGAGTGAATATTTACACAATTTCTTATGAATCCTTTTTAGTTGGGCGATTAGAGGGGCAGGTTTTGCTTTCAAAACCTCCCTCACAGCACATCTTGTATTTGTCAAATTGTAACCCAAATACCTAATCGAGGGAGTTAAACGTAGTCTCCGGTCGCCCACTGTCCAAATCATTGTCTTGGGTTTAGTTTTTGTGGAAAAGATTACAACCTTCGATTTAGAGCCATTTACCAACAAGTTGTTTTTAATAGCATAGCTAGAAAGCATTTAAATTTCTCTGCAGACCGATGGGAGTTTTATCGAAGAAAATAAGATTGCTTGCAACAGCGAGCCAGTTAAGTTTCAAGTTGCCCAACTTAATAGGGTTACTTGTCTCCCCAGACCATAGATGTTCAGTGTCCGAGATCTATGCATTAAAGAGAGACAGTGCCAAGAAGCACCTTTGCTTTAAGCCGATGAATGTTTGAATAGGGTGAGACAACGCACCTTCCTCAATTATTTTAACCCTAATCAAGGTGTTGATATGAAGTAAGATAATTAGATTGATCAATGAAAGTATGCCCCCAGCCCTTAGTCTTTTCCACAAGATCTTCTTGTTGACTTTGTAAAAGGCGCTAGTTAAATCCATGGAGGCCCTATATGTAGTGCCAATGGACCCCTTTTTGGCTGCAGCCAAAATGTTGGCCATAATTGTGCCATTTAATGTAGTGCTCATTGAAGCCCTAACTCCAACCTGAAAACGTGAGTGTAGGCCTAAACGAGAGGCCCAAATGTTGAAGTCTCTCAATAGTAGTGCTGCAAACATCTTACTCGATGCGTCGAGGAGAGCTATACGCCTGTAATTAGATGGAATGGAAGAGTCTCCTTTTTTATGAACAGGGATGATAATGAATTGCATCCATGAACGAGGACGTTGTTGCATAAAAAACATGTCTTTGAATAGAGACCCTAAAATGCACCACCATACCTGTGGGTCATCCTTGATGGTAGCAGAAGACAGGCCGTCCGGGCCAGGGGCTCTGGACGACTTAGCTTTTGATATGGTCCAAAGTATGACTTCCTCGGTCCATTCACAACCAAAACAGGACATGAGCCCTCAAACTTAACTTCAGAAGGAGCGGGCTTAGTAGGTGTTGCATAAATGATTTCAAAATATTCAATCCAAATGGACTCGGGTATCGAACAAACCATGCTCGTTTCCAGTATGCCAATTGTGGAATTAGCCAAGGCCCACATTTTAGAAGAATTCAATTTTTTTTTGAGTGCCCAAAACATGCTGATTGTCCTTAATATAAAGTTGGATTTTGAAAGATTTAATTTAGTTTTTATAATTTTGCAGTAGTTTCTTCTTTTTGAGATGTAGTCCCCAGTTGAAGAAGCATGTTTATTTATTTATTTAAATTTATATAGCGCGCAAGTAACCCATGGGCATTGAGGCGCTGTTACTTGCAAGAGCTTAGTTACAGGCAAAAAAGCATTCATCAGTACATTATGTATTCAACAGGCATAGAGCTGCTGTTTTGGTTGGTACAGTTGGTCATTACAAACAGTTTATGCACTGGAACATAGGAGATGTATTCAGCTGGTGCGAGGAATCTTATGTGAATAAGATGGTTTTTATGGATTTGCGGAAGGTGCAAAGGGAGGCCTCACCTCGGATTATAGGAGGTAGGGCGTTCCAGTGAGTGGGTGCGAGATATGGGAAGCTGGAGCCGCCAGCTCTGGCTTTTTTTACTAATGGCACAGAAAGCATGTTAGTATATGGTGATCTGGTTGGCCTCGTAGTAGAGACGGGGTGGATCCTTTGGGAGAGGTAGTCGGGGGCAGTAAGGTGAAAGCACTTGTGAGTCAGTGTCAGCGTTTTGAAGATGATCCTTTCTTTTATTGGGAGCCAGTGTGCTCGTTTTCTGGCTTCCGAGATGTGTTCTCGTTTGGCAATGCCTTGGGCTGCCCGGAGAGCGCCGATTCTAGGACCAATGCTTAAAGTCGATTCCTTTTCTTCTTCTTGGCCATAGGAACCCTATCATCATAAGTGTGATTGAATCTTTTGAGCCCCTGAAGTTGCCCCTTCTCAGTGATCTCCTTAAAACAATAAAACACATGACATTCTAACTTTCAATGTAAAGGGGGAGTCAGCCAAACCGTGTCTTCCCATGTAGGAATTAAAAATACAAGTACATTTACAGCAAGCAGACGCATACCACTTTACAGATAGGCCACCTCTATCAAGAGCGATCATAGCTAAATTGAGCTCTAAATCGTGAAGAGATACCGCTAAACAGAGGTTGAAAGAAAGAATCGAATGATCACGTATCCCGGTATCCATAAAAATGAATGCTGTACATAGCTTCCATAAACCTACAGAGACATAAACATGATATATCCAAGAAGTGTTAGTTCCTCTAGACCAGCTAAATATGTTTGCAACCAATAGGCCTGACTCTGGGGCACAAGTAGTCAAGTCCCAATTCTGCAAGAAGGAGTTCCAAATAAAACCCTTGTTTGTGTTAGTCTGAATTACATGGAAGTTTTCCAAAGAAGAATTCAACATAGCGTCCTCCACACAATCTACGTTGAAGTCGCCCCCAACTGTAATATTAAGGGGGGTTTACCTCATTGTAACCAATCAGTAATTAATACATCCAACGCTGAGTGCATTGAGTGGCTCGACTTTTTACATGAGTTCTAATACAGGTCAATTAGAAGTACATCAGTTGCCAAATTTTCCAGATGCAAGCCCACAGCTAAAAGATCATTATTTGGAGAACTAATTTCATAGGAACGTACATGCAGATTTTAATTAATAGCAATTAGCATTCCCCCAGAACACATTGTATCCAGTTCCTCACATGTGGATTACAGGAGTCATTTGTCTCTGCTATCAACTTAATCCTCATGCCTCCTCTGGGCCACCTCGTAACAGTGTTAGCACAGTCAATTATCTTTGTCTCTTGTGCTCTTACTCATCCTAGTACTTTTGGCTTTATCTCCTATGTTACAACAATACATAGGTTTGCTTTCAATGTAGTGGTTGTAGACATTAGGGAGGGCTAGGGAATGTCATGGAGTAACAGGATTCAATGGGCTGTACCCCAGGTGATATCGTCCTTATCCCCGGAGGGGGGAGTCTCTCCACATGAAGTCCTCCCGCATTATACCACGCCTATGGGGACTATTTGGTAGCGGCCGCACCTCTCTAGCCTCAAGGGAAAGGGCTCCCCTTTGGGGAGAAGTGACGACACCTTGTGAATCATCGCAGCACTTTGCTCACAGGACTCTGGGGGAGACAGGTTGACTGAGCAGCTGCAAGAATGGTATTGGATTACTTCAGATACTGCATGGGCCCTTCAGACAGTGGATCAAGGGTACTGGTCCCATTTCTACGAAGGCCCCAGATTGTACCCCAAGCAAGCAATCTCTTCGGGAAACGGATCTGTTCCTTCTACAGAACATTCTTTTCCTGTTGGAGAAGGGTGCAGTTGAAAGGGTACATGTAGCGGAACAATACCAGAGTTGGTACTTCACCTATTTTCTGGTTCTCAAGAAAGACTGAGGACCGCGACCCATCTTGGACCTGAGAAAGGAAGGTCAGATTCAAGATGGTCACTCTTTGGCTGATCCTGCGGGCCTTTCAGCGCCAGGAGGGTGTCACTTGATCTTCAGGATGCTTATTTTCATGTGCCTATACATCCCAAGCACAGAAAATACCTGAGGTTCGCCATTGTCAGTTCTCACAATCAGTTTTGAGTACTGCCTTTCGGGCTCACCTCCGTCCGAGGGTCTTCACCACGGTGGTGGCAGCGAATCTAAGGATGAGAGGGATTCACATATTTCCCTACCTAGACGATCAAAGCTTGTTCCCCCGAACAGGGTCTGGAACATCGCTAGAGCACCTGCCACTCCCTCCACAAACTGGGCTTCTCCCTCAGTTTCAAGAGGGCCCTGATGACACCTTCTCAGTAGTTTCAATTCATTGGTGCGGTCCTGCACTCTTCCTCTGGGAAGGCTTTGCCTCCGAGTTGACGACTCAACATTTCTTGCATATGGTAAAGAGATTTCAGAATCCCCAACATCTGCCGGCATTCGACTTACTGAGGTTGCAAGGCATCATGGCATCCTGCATTTTCCTGGTGCCAGAAGCCTGACTAAGGATGAGGTCCCTCCTGTGGGCCCTCAGATGCCATTGGCCACAATTCTCAGGCAGGATGACTGACTTTCTTCAGGTTCCAAGCAAGTTGCACAGGATCTCTTGTGGTGGGCCTGCAAGGAGAATGTGATGATGGGGTAACTTTCTTGGCAACCCTGGCCGGAGATAACAGTAGTCCAGGATTCTTCCCTCATGGTATGTTGAGCTCACATGAGCGATCTCACGTCAGTGGACTTTAGTCCCTATCAAAATCAAAGCTACTTGTGAACCTATTAGGGCTGAGGGCGATCAGACTGGCACTGATGACCTTTTTGCTGTCAATACAGGGAAAGAATGTCCTGATAACGATTGACAACACAGTGGCCATGCACTACCTCAACAAAGCTCCAACATCAAGAGAAGTATCGTAAAACATTGGGGCAAACTTAACAGTGAAGCAAGAATGAAGTTTCTTTTTTGTGTTCCTCCAGTGTTTTCTTACAAAAGAAGCAAAAATGTACGAGATCTTTTAGCATGTTACACTTGTGTCACTATCATTCTGTATTTATGCTTGTGTCCAATACTTGGTCATCACCACCTTCACAAAATGAAGGGCTCCCAGTGCCAACCTCAATATGCGTATGGCCTGGCTCTTGCTCATCAGCACTTATCACCATATTGGACACAGGAACGTAACTATCACATCGCATTATGGCTTTGTATTAAATTACACACACTTTCTTTTATCCCATTCGCCTTCCCCATTATAGCTATATATCTGTCGGTATTCAGTGTTCATATCATGTACATTCACATTATGCTCTCTTAAGCACACACCGTGATCAATGGCGGGAATGTTCCCATGTCCATCATCGGCCACAAAATGTAGATTGTGTATTATTACGTTATGACTTTTCAATGGCAAACAGGGATTCTCTAAACACTGAATATCACTAGGTGGCTGTTTCATACCGTCAACTACTTCTGCATCTTGTTCTACACATGTGCCAAGCTCATTTGCGAGTGGCCCCCTTTGCTTGCTTTGCTCAGTTCTCTCTGTATGACATTCAACTCTTTCAATCAGTTTTTGTCCAATACATGGTAGTGAAGCACTTAATTCAGATACAATCTCTTCTACCACTACCATCTACTCATTGATCGACATTAGACCATTTTGGCTATTCATCTTTGTGTAAAAATTGGTTATTTTAGCCATGTTTGTCACATTTTTTATGGGCCTACTGATTATCTTATGCACACACGTGCGGTTAGCTCTATATGCATAAGTGCGCCCCGGGGATAATACGGGGATAGGGTGGGAAGATTTTTACAAAGCTGCATGTTACTGCTCACAATTGTAGCGTCAGCAACTACTTTTTCATGACTCTCTGAATTCACACCCAACCTTTGTCTATTTTCATAAATAGCTGCTTCTGTCATTTCAACCACCAAAGACACATTAGGCTCAATTACAACCACACTTGTGTCTCCAACTGTGGCTGTTGAACGAGTTGACAACGTCCTTTCTACATGCAGAGGTGCACCCTTAAGCCACCAATCACTAATGTCAAACGAGCCAAGCGTGTTTCACCTAACGACTCTCTCTGGTCTCTTACAATCCGACAGGGGCTTACCAAGCACCAACAGCGATTACCATGCCAGTGCGTTCCTATCAACAAGACCACCCAGAAACCTTCTAGTAATCTTAACAACTCGAGTCACAATTATAACAGATAAGAGTGGTACCACCGTTTTTTTTCTCAATGCTCACGTCACACGTCACACTCATGCACCCAGCAAACAGCACTTCCGAGCACGTCTCGACAGCTGTGTGCAGCAGCTCAGTTTTATGTGCATCCAGGGGGTATTGTGTCGGAGCCAATAATCCACATCAGATTGTTCCTAGAAAAATAAATAAAATATACTTTAAATGTCTGTTTAGAAGTCTGTATATAATAAATAAAATATACTTTAAATGTCTGTTTAGAAGTCTGTATGTATATATATATATATATATATATATATATATAATGTGCCAAGTCCAATGGGTATTTTCCAAGGAAATGGTAATTTTGAGGGTACGTCGGAGTTCCATCTAAGACAGAACATTAAGTTACCAACTTTTTATCCACCTCCTCGCCCTTCTAAGTATGAAGAGAGGTTACATAGGGTTGCCCCAAGCTGTGACCAAACCAACTTTATTGCATTGGACCATCCTCTCCATTTCAGAGTGCTACTCCACTGCAGGAAAAGATGTCCCTGAAAACAAAGAGCCCATTCCACCAGCGGGGTGGCAATCATTTTGGCTCTCCAAAGAGGTGTACCATTGCAGGACATTTGCAATGCTGCAACTTGGTCCTCACTACACACTTTCTCAAAGCATTACTGTTTGGACACCATGTCGGGCCAGGACACCCGCTTTGCAAGACCGGTTCTGCACAATTATATGTGTTAATCGGAATTCCATGAAAAAGCCACTTCTCCCACCTCCATCTCCAAAACTGCTATGGGAGTCTATCAAAGATGAGGCATCTGTGGGAGGACACAATCCATTAGAAGAACACATTATTTACCTCTGGTAATGTTCTTTCTACTGGCTGTTCCACCCACAGATTCCTCATCATCCTCCCAGCCCTCTGACTCGGGGTGAATTTTTTAATATACTTCTCTTTCAACGGCCATGCAGGTTATTTAATCCTCAAGTTGGCTGTGCTGAAAGAGGGGAAAAACTAAAAACTGAGACTAAGGGTGCGGTGTGCAATATATATATTTTTTATTTTTATTTTTTTTATAACATATTTTACTGATTTTTAATAAGCATAAAATTAACCACAATAAATACGATCACAACAATCAGACTTACAGACATTCTTAAAGCACGGCTCTCCATACACATTCTATTTAGTTCTTTATATGTTAGGTTCTTGGACTTCCAGTTTACGCATGATATAGGTGGGTCTCAGGAGGATTCCATCAGTCTATCAAGTGTGTTTGTGGGTGCCTGAATTTTATATGTCCTCCCATTTCCGCCAGATCTTGCATGCTTTCCCTGGGCATCCTCTGGTGCTATACACTCTTGTTTCCATTAGCACACACATATCTACGTCCGTTATCCATTGCTCATACTGAGGGGTTATGGGAGAGCCCCACAGCTGTGCCAGGTTCCTCTTTGCGAGTCCTGTGGTCGTTGCCAGCATGAGTTTCTCAAATCGTGATATGTCTGTCTTCATCCAATCCCAATAGTAGCAGTTTGGGGTCCATTGGTATTACTTGGCCCGTGACCGATGATAGTCTATCACAGCATTTCTGCCAGAAGGTCTGAATTTGGGGGCACTCCCATAGGATGTGGAAAAAGGTCCCTCTCTCCTGTTGGCATCTTAGACAGTTGGGGTCCGTTGCTCTCCCCCACTGATGTAAGGCGTCTCTTGGATAATATACCCTATGTAGTATTTTAAGTTGAATCAACCTGATTCTGGCAGATATAGCAATTGCCCTTGGGTACATGAGTGCTTTGGTCCAGTCCTCTGGTTGCATCAGTCCCACATCCCTTTCCCATTTTGCTTTAAGGTCTGTAAGTTCCGCGCGGTGTGCAATTTTTATACTGTCATCGACGTATCCCGGATGCGGGAATGGTAACCATCCAGGGACATCGACTCGATGCAGCCCAGCGCACTCTGCTGTTGAAATATTTTTCAAGAGTGCAAAGATCAAAGATGAGGAATCTGATCCGTGGGAGGAACATACAGTGGAAAGAACATTATCTTGGGTAAATAATTTGTTCTTTGCATTCATGTGAAGCTAAATACTTTTGTTGTTTCAGTACAATGATCAAAACTGGGAAGGTCACAGAGGAATTGCCACTTCCTTTTGATCATTTAATTGCAGCAATGAGCACACTTTCATTTTCCCAATTGAATTCTCGAAATGAAATAGCAAGATTTAGGTTCTCATTATGAGTTTGGCTGTGTTGGTAAAAACATATATTTTAAAGAAAGCCACCACAAAAAAGAAGCAGAGCTTCTCATTCCATTAAGTCGCTTGAGGAACCTGTTTTGGTAATTTGGAAGAAACCTGCACCGCCTTTGTCTGAAAGTGGCCAGGACGCCTAGGTTCATGGCTTTTTAATGGCTCACGCCATACTGAAGACCCTGGTAGTTCTAGTATCCTTGACCACATTTTGCACTCATATTTTTCCATTCTTTTTTCCGTTTAGAAATTAAGATACTTAAAGCATCCAATACATCCTATTTGGTAGTCACTTATATATTCACCTTTGTAGTAACAACAAATGTCTTTGTCAGGATGGTTCACTGCAATTTTGATTTTAAAAAAGAATTGTAATTATTCTTCATCAAGCTTTCACAATTCTACTTGGAATATTACAATTCAACAGGAGTTGTTAGAACCGCAGTTCATCACTTGCATCCACTACTATCTGGCTCATTCCTTTGCTAGGCTCTTTTAGGCAGCTCTTCTGCCCTACGAGTATACTCGCCTGCCCATCTACTTCAACAACAAGAACAGAAAAGTGCTTCAGTGATAACTTCCAACTTATTTATTTCATTTATAAAGCGCACAGCAACCCGTAGGCATCACAGCGCTGTTACAGTGAACCAGTTACTTGCAGAGGAGATAACAAACATTCAGGTGATAAGGTGAAGCAGTGCAAAGCAGAGCAAAGTGCAGAATATCATTGGGAGTGATGACTGGATTAGGCGAACAACCAAGTTTTGAGGGATCTCTGGAATACCCGGTATGAGGGTTCGGCTCTCAGGGTGGGAGGAAGAGAGTTCCATTGTTTGGCTGCAATGGATGGGAAGCTTGAGCCCACCGCTTTCGCACATCTGACTTTAGGCTGGCGGAGGTGATGTGCATATGGGGTCCTCGTCGTCCTTGACGATTGAGCTTTTGTGATTTTCTGAGAGAGGTAGGGGGGCGCAGTGTTGGACAGGCATCTGCGATTAATGGGCATGGTCTTGAAGATGATCCATTTGGGGATAGGCATCCAGTGAGCTGCTTTCCTGGCGCCAGAGATGTGTGCTTGTTTGGGAATGTTGATAGCTGCTCAGAGTGTGTTATTCTGAATGAATTGAAGCTTTTGTATGTTTTGGAGCGAGGTCCCAGCGATTAGGACATTGCAATAATCAAGCCGTGCGCCAATGAGAGCCTGTGCTATGTATAAGGCAGCTGTCGGGGGATAGGAAGGGTCTAGAAGCAGTTATCAGTTTAGACGTGTAGGCAGCAGATGAATCGATTGCATTCACTTGGCGGGTCATTGAGAGGGTGGCATCTAGATGGACACCTAGTGTCTTTACTGATGTGGAGATAGGGATCACAATGCCGTCGATTTTAAATGCTGTGTATTGGGGATTGAGCACCGCAGGCAGTCCAATCAACAAGATCTCAGTCTTATCTCCGTTAAGGCAGAGGTGGTTGGTTGCCATCCAGGCCTGGATGGTTGTGTAGGCAGAATGAAGGGTATTTGAGTCATCTATGCAGTTGCCAGAAAGAGGTAGGGGAATTTGAGTGTCGTCAGGATAGTTGCAATATGCTATGCCGAGGGAGTCAAGAATGTCAGAGGGGTTTGGTGAAAATGTTGTAGAGTATAGGTGAAATGCAAGCGCCTTGTGGTACCCAGCAAAGTATAGGTGCTGCTGGGGCGCTAACTTTGTCTTCAAACACTTTCATGACTCTCCCCTCTAGAAAGGAGGTGACCCAAGCTTTGGCTTTGGTGGAGAAGTTGGCTAAGGTGGTAAGGTGGCCGCAGAGGATTTTGTGATCTACCAAGTCAAACGCTGGTGACAAGTTAAGGAGGAGTAGGAGGGCTGTTTTCCCCATGTCTCTCAACTCGTCCTTTTTTTTTTTTTTTTTTTTAGGTCGAGCAGCGCTGATTCTGTACCATGGCCTGGGCGGAAACCAGATTGGTGCATTCCTAAAATGTGGTTGGTTTCCAGGTAGTGTTGGATTTGTAGGTATGCTGCTCCGTCTACGATTTTAAGAGGGAATGGATAAGTTGTGATAGGCTGGTAAATTTCGGGGCTGTTGGATCAAGGGATGTTTTTTTAGAAGCAAGATAGCCCAGGCTTCTTTGAGGCTGGTGGGCACTATACCTTGGCAAAGAAGGCATTGATGAAGATGATGAGGGATGCTACGGCTTCGGAGCAGTCCTTTATAATGGTGGCTGGGCAGTCATCGCCTTTGCACGTGGATGGTTTTAGGCTTTTGAGAATGGATAGGACTTCTGGCTCTGTGACTGGGTGGAAGCGAAACTGTGGAAAGGTTGGAGTGGAGCAAGTGGGACCTGCTTGGGGTTGTAGAGTGGCTAATTTAGTATGGATTTGTTGGTGTGTATTGTGTCTAGTTTGTTGATCATGGCGTTTTTGGATATTTATGCACCAAGCTTCGTCCTTTGTAATGGAAGAGGGTGGGGTAGAGGGGGCTTCGAGCTCTCTGAGAATGGTGAAGATTTCCCTTGTGTCTGATTTAGCATTGGGTATTCTGGAGTTGAATGTGGTAGACTTAGCAGAGATGATGGCTTGTTTGTAGGTTTTAGAAGCCTTGGCAAACTCAAGTTTGGAGGGGTCTGAGTTTTTTTCCAGCAGGATTCTGCTAATCGTTTTTTTGTCTGTGATATCTTGTAGGTCCGAGGTGTACCAGGAGTTCAGGTGTCTTACAGGTTTGGCTCTTCGTTTGGTGAGGTGGGCAACAGTGTATACTGCGGATGCTAAGATTGTGGTGTATAGTTCTGCCAAGAGATTCGGGTCACTAGTGTATGGTGGCTCTAGTTTTGGCATGGCCAGCAGGGGCAGAATGTGGCCTTTGGTGAGCTTGCGTGAGCTATGGGTTAAGGAGGGGGGTAGAATTTGAGTAGTCGTTTTGGTTTTCTTGGGGTGATGAATGGTGAAGGCAATGATGTGGTGGTCTGCCCATGGGCATGGGGCATTAGAGTCAGTGGTGATCTGACAGTTGAAGTCTGCAATCCAGTGTGCAGATCTTGGAGTGGGCGGAGTCATTGATATGATGCCTGAAACGTAGAGCCTTCAGGGAGTTTGAGACTGAGGTGGCCTGGGGGTCGCAGGGATCATTGCGGCCTAGGTTAAGGTCGCTGAGGATGATGATTTGGGTTTGTAGCCTTGATATTGTCTCCTAAGATGTGGAGATGGTTCTCTTCAAAGGTTAGGATTGGGCCTGGTGGGCAGTTGATGTGGATTGTGATAGTACTGCTGGGTGAGGTGTTAATTTAATTGAAAGGATGTCCCCATTTTCCTCTAAGGAGGTATCTAAAGTCCTTATGGAAGGGGAATCTTTGGCTAAAAGAGCAACCCCTCCTCCTCTAGCATTTGGTCTGTCTTTGCGGTACATAGTGTTACCTGGGGCGATGGCTAGGGATAGCGCTGGGCCCAAGGCTTTGTGAAGCCAGGTTTCTGTGATGGCCAGGGTGTCTAGGTCATGAGACGTGAAGTGGTCATGGATGTCCAGGGCGTGGGCAGTTAGGGAACGTGCATGAACTAATGCGCAGTTCAATGAGGGTGCCTTAAGATTCGAGTTAGGGTATCATGTGATGGTACTTTCCTAGTGGGCAAAACAGGGTTATTTTTTGCAGGAGTGGAGAGGTCTGTGTGGAGTGTCTTGAGCACCATGTTTATAGTCGGTGGTGTTGGCTACCTTTTGCTGGATATTGTTCAGTGGCAATATAGGGTGTGAGGTAAGTTTAGTGGGGTTGTTAGTAAAGGATGAAGGGCCTTCTGCCATTGAGGTGGTACAGGCGATGATATGTAGGGGACATACTGGTGTTGCATAGGGGCTGTTTGGCAGCACAGCAGTAACATTTGCATGCAGAGCAAGGTTATCAACATTAGATGCAGCACAAGTATAATCATGGTTAGCTACATTAGATGCACCAATGGTAACATTTACGGTACATACTGAGTTCACATCAGGCTGTTATGCATAGCAGTGTCCTTTGCATGATAATCATGTTTAGCATCATTAGTAGTAGGACTAGGTGCAATCAGGGTTGAACAGGGGCGTCCACTGGATATGCAACAGTGGCAGTTAACAAGTTAGTGGCCTTAGGCAAGGAAATGTACATAGCAGCAGTTGCTAATGACTGTTGCCAACCTTTGTGGTGGGAGGAGGTGCACGGTTCAGGTATAGCGTGGCAGTTCATAGTGGTCGCAGGAGTGTAGAGCACTAATGTGTGGCGGGCGTCTGGGGAAATCGAGGTGCGAATTCTGAGATGTGCGTTTCTTGATGGCAGCGGCCGTGGGTGGGAGCTGTTATAGGTCATTAGTTGTTCTTCGCCAGGGATTGACGCATTTGTGCCGTGGAACATGGGGTGGAATAAGGCAAGTGGATGTTGGTTTCCATATGCTCCTTGAAGGCAGCAGAGCGGTATCGACGTACAAATAGCAGTTTTTGGGGTTACCCCATTTTGCATCTGCTAGGCGTCTGTCTGTCTGCAGTGTCTGCGTGAGAAATGTGCTTGCTTTGGGCTATGGTGCGAGCCAAGCAAGCTACACGGCCTGATTCTTGCCAGCGGTAAGCGCTCAGAGCGGATGGACGCCTGAGCAGGCAGTAGCCTTAAGGACGTGGGTAGGGGATCAGGCTGCGCCACATCAGAGCAGGCTCATAAGGAGGACGGGCAGGGTTGCAGTGCAGCTTCCTCCTACCGGAGATCTCCAGGCCGAGGTTTTCAAGTACATTTAAGTGATGGAAGCATGAGGAAGGGTGAGGGCAATGAGGGTTGGCGCGATACTTGACTGGACAGGGTTATAATGTGTGGGTGACTTACCCTGCTAGTTTGATGATGGACGCATGTCGCTGTGCGCAGCATGTGTAACCTCATGTCCAGTGCGGCTGAGACCGGCATAGACCACAAAAGTGGCCTTGTGTGTTGGCCTTCTGTGGGGACCGTGTCAGGGGCCTGGGGGCTCCATACTCTGGAAGCACCAAATCAGGGTGATGCAGGCTGAAGGCAACCTGGGTGCTTAGTGGGGACAAAGGCATGGCGCCAGACATCTTGGAAGTGTTGAGTGAGCCTCCAGACCCAGTTTTTCCTCTCGTGCTGATGGTGCAGGGCTCCCTTTAGGAAGGTGGCCCTGTTTCACAATGGGACAGGCAGAGAGCACAGAAATCGGCCTTTTGTGTTGGCCTTCTGTGGGGGCCAGCTTCGCCTCCTGGCTCAGGAGGGTGGGGAATTCATACTCTGGCAGTATCCATTCAGGGTGTTGCAGGTCCAAGCCAGCCTGGGTGCCTATTGGGCAAAGGCACAGTGGCGAACACCTTGGAAGGGTCGAGTGGGCCTCCAGACCCAGTGTTTCCTCCTGTGTCACGTATAGATCGATATTCAAAATCACTGCTACTGTTGCTTTCACTCCCTCGCAAGTGAAGCGGCCTGCCGTGAAAATGCAGACCGCGTTGGAGCGCTCCGGAGTGACTTTCAAGCTGTGAACTCACTGGGTAAGTCACTTGATTATACTTGATTATACTCTGCTTGGTGTTCGCAGGACTTTAGTACTTGTGGCTTCTCCATGTCTGCAGGACAACGTCCTCTGGTCCTCCTCCGCTCACGCCACTGAGGAATGGAGCCTCCTCTGCTCTAGAGAAGCTTAAGTGCAACCCAACCACCTGGACCCTCCAAAGAGGGAGCACTTCCCTCACTACTGCTGCTTCCCGCTGCACGAACTCTGCACAACAAAATGTTTCAGGGAAGAGTCTCTTCCTTGCACTTCCCGCTGAGCGGCCTCTGCAACAGGGAGAGTCAAAGCGAACGACTCAGGACCTGCCACGGCTTCAGGCGTTTCAGTGGTCCTGACGTCTTCTAGGCCGCAGACTTCCCTCTTAGCTGCAACCACAGCCCACGCTGCTTCTTCCTCCTCCACTGCTCTGCTTCTCGTTCTCCTTCTTCCTCTCTCTCTCTCCGATGCCTGCACCTGAGGGGGCTTTTTAAGCCTCTCAGTCCCCTTCAGGTGTAGGTCATCCACACTAATTAGGAGACTACTCACACAGTAGTGTTCCTCTGCATCCCTCTTTTTCGTCCCAGTACTGTAGGAATTATGGAACTTGAAGTCCCTGGCAACAAACTTGTTTTTTCTTACTCTTTGTGATTTGCTGATTTGCCTTCTAATTTCTACAACATTCTTTGAAGGACTTTCATACAATTCAGTGGACAGTCTTGTCTAAGAAGAGGAATAAGGTGTTCTAGGCTTTTGGTAATTATTATTCACAGATTGCTTTCCATTATTCCCTTTCAGGTTAGGGAAGCATTTAGCTCTAAGAGCTTTGTAATGGGTTGTATTCACTTTTATACCACTGGAAGGAGATTCTTGGTGCAATTCCTTCTGAACATCTCTGGCTTTTCGTATCCGAGCAAGGAGAGAAGATGAGTTTTCCTCTTTTTTATCTTTTTCCAGGGTCCCTTATCACGGCCATTCCTTTTTGGGGGATGCTGAATCAAAGAGGGAGGACCATTGCGGTCCTTCAACTGATAACAGCATTCTACCAGTGGCAACCCAGAGTCCTCTAAGACCCCGATTGGGCTAATGCCGGGGGCCTCAAAAGGACCGTTTGGGGTCTGTTTCTAGTTAGTTGGCTGAGGGTCCATCAGAGTCTGGCTCTCGAACTTCTACTGAGATAACCCGTCCTCGAGGGCTAATGGCTTTCTACCGGAGCTTGTTTTGAGGTCTGTACCGCTGCAACCAGATTGAGGTCTGAGGTTTCAGTTGACCTTCAAATGAGGGACAAGGGAAAGCCTAAGCAGGCCCTGAAGTCCTTTGCAGCGGCACAAGTCTCTGCTCACAAAATGGCAGAGCACCATGAAGGGAAATTAGGTGCTATTCTGACCTCGACATATTTCGTGTCAGCCATCTCCTCTCTACTCTGGTGATTCGCTTCAAGATTCTGTGCATGGCGAGAGCCCTTGAAATTAGTACTGGGTCCTAACAGGCTCCTGCCTACAATTTCCAGGGGGCTCCTTTGCACTATTGGCTATGGGTAGATTGGTGCTTCCTGGTCAACTCAATATCGATTTATTCCACGCCAATCCATTTTTCTGATCTTTGGGCCAATCAGCCACGCCATCTGCACTGATTCCCAAGTCAGGCCACTGCAGCTACCTGACCACGGTCTGCAACCACCAGTCCCAGCTTGCGAGGACCGCTTTTTTCATTGCATTCAGCTGTAATGTGATTTCAGTTCATGACCTCATACTTTAAGGGCCTTGTTAAAGAACTTCTCTCTCCTCTGGCTCCAGTTGCACCTCCCCTGCTGCCGCCGGCTCCTTTCATAGAACGGATGACCCCAGCACCCCTGCCTCCAATGCCTGCAAGTCCTTTGCTGGCTCCAACCCCTGTGCCGCCAGCTGAAGCCCCAGCCCCCAGGACAGGGTCTCACAGGACACATCAGTACTGAATGCAGGTGCTGGTGAAACTTCTCAGGAGTAAATGGAGGAGGACATTCCATCCTCTGCTGGAGCCTTTCATGAAAGGCTTTGAGGGGTGGCTGAGTTTCTCAGCCTTCCCACTCCTATGAAACCGCTTACAGAACTGAGGATCTTAACCAGCATCATGGAGCTCAAATGAGAGGATCGTTGGGGGATTCCTTATCAAAAGGATGTGTTGGCTGAGGAAGGAAAGGTGTGGCGCAAGCCTCATTCAGGTACCCCAAACAACAATAAGCTGGACCTAAAGCACAGACTTTGGGTTCAGTGAACATCTCTAGACTCCCTCCACCTTCCACATACTTGTTTACCACTGCATCCCTGTTTCATAAGGTGCCCACTGGTGCTGCCTCCTCTACATTCTTCTGCTAAGGGGGAGGGCTGTTAGACTCCCTGGGGAACAAATGTTTACGCTAACTCTTACTTTGTCTGAGGCAGGCAAATGATGGTTATCTGCTGGCGGCTACTAACCAGTGTCTTTGGAAAGAGTTAAGATTTTCAGAACAACCTTCTATTGGAGAAGCAGGCAGCATTTTGCGCTGAGCTGCCTGATGCCAGGACGATTGCTGAAGATGTACTAGAGTCTTCAGCACATCACACTGATGCTTCAGCTAGACGCATGTTCATAGGAGCAGAAATAAGGAGACTAGCGTGGCTATGCTCTTCTGATTTCGCTCAAAACATATAAGAGAAGACCCTTAATTTACCATTAGAAAGTTCTGAGCTCATTCACAGCTACACTAACGAGGAGTTTCTGAAAAAGACCACTCTACGATAATGGCCAAATGATTGGCAGTGTGAAGCTAGCAACCATGCAAGCTGTTCCATACTGCCTCATTGTCTAGGCAGGACTTCAGATCCTGGACCTCTAGAGGGTTCAAAGTGTTTCTAGTACCACCATACCCAAGTAGCAGTTCTATGGCCCTGCCAGCACCACGTATGCCTATGGCAAAGAGAAACCAAAATGATGCACTCAGGATTTGGAATTGTATGGCAGGATAGAGCATCATCTCACAGGATCCATTAGTGCCGTCCAGGGGCTACAGGCTAGTCATTGCCCCTTCCTTCACCTCCATGAACAGGCTGGTCCAACAATACTTCTCTAGTACAGAAACTCTTGGACATGAGGGCTCTGGAATATGTCCCCCACCCTCCAAGCCCACTTGCGTTCAGAAGGGCCAGGGAATCTATTACAAGCTTTAAAGCTGACGACTCTTGCGCACATCTGCTGCACTCTGACTCAAGGGGACTCGTTATGCATAGTAGATCTAAAGGACTCCTATCTGCATGTCCCTACACGGCATGCTCAAAAAAGATTTGTACAGTTTTCACTGGGAGATGCACACTTTCAATACAGAGTACTGCCCTTTGGGCAGAATACAATCCCCAGAGTCTTTATAGAGCTAATGTCTGTCGTCAGTGCTCATGTCCACATGAAGGATGGACATCTGAATATCTCGACGACTGGCTTCTGCGGGCCACCTCAGCTGAATGGGCGAGGACTGCTGTAGGCACATTGTTGGATCTCTTATTCAGATTTGGTCTCTCAAGAGAAGTCTCAGTTTCTCCCGGGCCAATCCATTCATTTTATCACCTGCACTGGGACACAATAAGAGGAAAGTGATTCTCACTTAAGACCAAATAAAGAATATCAAGGCAGATCATCCGATTTTTGAGGCAGAAGGGGCTCTCAGTATGGCGGTGTCAACACCTTCTGGGGTTCAGGACTTCTTGGCAATCCCTTTTGAAAGCCTGAAAATGTGGAAGATACAGCTGCATTTTGCGGATCACTAGACTCTGGCATCGGAGGCAGGAAATCCTCATTACCATTCCTACAACATTTCATTTAGACGTGCGCTGGTGGTGCAGCAGGTACATCATTTACAGACACTCCTAACAAAGCCGTCATCATGACAAATTGCTCGCTCCCCGGATGGGGCATGATCATGGATCATCTTTCGGTTCAGGCCAGTGGTCCTACCTGGAACACATCAACATACTGGAGCTCAGGATTATTCAGGTAGCATTAATGGCATGCCTCCCTTTGCTGTAGGGCAAGACTGTGCTTATTCAAACGGACAACACAACCTGCATATATCAACACGCAGGTGGGGCACCAGGTCTCCCTCACTGTTCAAGCAATCTGTGCTGATTTGGGAGTGGGCCATAGACCATTGACTATATCTTCGGGGCCATATCACTGACAGTTTGAGTAGACTCTCTCAACTCAGCCATGAATGGGAGTTTCACTCTTCATTACACACTCTAAGTGATCTTTCAAAGATGAGGTGTTCCTCTTCTAGACTTGTTCTCCTTGGACGAAATGCAAAGCATTTGCTTGAAGAAGAGGGCTGGGTCATTTGCCTCTGGGAGATGCATTTGTGTATCAGTGGTTTAATGAGTTACTTCACTATGAAGCTAATAGTTCTGACCATTGTTGCTGAATAAATATTCTTTAAATATCACACAATTTGCATACATTTGAACAAAAAACACCCCTTGCGTACTATTCAAACAGTCTGGCACTAAAGGAATACATTTCCATTTGCAACTGTGGGCCACTTTTTCATTGGTGCCCGAGAGAGTTTGTTTGTTTGTTTGTTTTATTCATTTATAATGCGCACCAGACCCGAGGGTAAGAGGGGGCAGCAGTAAGGATATGCGAGGCATAAGTTACATAGTTACACAAAATGCAAGAGATACGTACAGGCCGTAGCAATAATACAATACATTATATACAGAATATTCTACAGTTTTTACAGGTATTATAACAGCAGGGTGAGAGGGGGAGAGGATTGTATGCTCCAATCTGACCCTGTGAGCCGCCACCTGCCCATTTCCCCCATTTTAAATATTATTTTATTTCAGCCTGGGGTCTCGCACCCTCTCCCGCTCCCCCGGGAATGCTTCCGTGCCCCACAGTTTGAAGACCTCTGCTCTAGACAGAGATGGAAAGATGGAAACTGACGCCATGGCCAAAAAGGTTTTCGCGTCAGTTGGCATGGCTCTGAAGACTGCTAACATGGACAGTGGTTTCTCAAAGTACTCTTTCAGCCTCTGGAAGGCAGTGGAACATGCTGCGCAATATATCCCAGAGGGGGCAATGCAAGACTGCTTCATACGGCTGGTGGAGGATGGGAAAGAGGTGGCCATGCAATCGCTGCAAACGAGCCTGGACGTGGCTGACTGCGTCGACCGTTCAATGGCATCAGCTATTGCTTTGAGGAGGTCTTCAGGCTTTTCGCCTAATATCCAAAACAAACTGCTGGACATGCCCTTTGAGGGCAGATGACTCTCTGGAAAAAGTTAAGGAGTCAAAGATCGCTGCTAAGTTACTGAGACTAGCTGCGCAGCCAGCCAAACGTGCCTTCAGCTTTGCCTCTAGGGACAGGGGCTACAGGCTCTATGTGCCTTACAGTAGGAAAGCGCAACTCCCGCAGGCTAAGCAAGGGCAGACGTGTTTCTCTTGCCCCGGAAGGGGCAGGGGGCTTCCAGAGGCCGACCAGCAGCGGCGGGGGTGGCTCCGCCCTATAAGCCGCTTTGATATTCCCTTCCCAAAATGTGCCGGTTGGTAGACCCCTCTCAGAGCCCTAGCCTCAATGGCAGGAGAGTACCTCCGATGCCTGGCCCGTGGAGCTCGTGCAGTGGGGTTATTGTCTGCCCTTATTAAGGAAACCTCCAGGCATACCCCCACCACCTCCAAGCCTACTGGGACAGGCGCTCCAGGAAGAACTGAGAGCCCTGTTGTTGAAGAGTGCTATGGAAGAGGGACCGCCTGAACAGAGAATATCGGGCTGGTATTCCCTGTATTTCCTAGTGCCGAAGAAAGGAGGAGGACTCCATCCCATTTTGGACCTCAGGGCCTTGAACAAGTTCCTGAGAAACGACAAGTTCAAGATGGTGACATTGAGAGAAATGTTCAATGCTCTCTAATTGTAGGACTGGCTGGTGTCTATAGATCTGCAGGGCACTTATTTCCATGTGCTGGGACACCGAAAGCACAGGAAGTTCCTGAGGTTCCTCATAGGGACAAGCACTACCAGTTAAAGCTGCTTCCCTTAGGGTTGACCTCCGCTCCAAGGGTCTTCACCAAGCTCATGGCAGTAGCCGCGGCTCACCGTAGGAGATCCGGAGTCCATGTATTCCTGTACTTGGACGACTGGCTGATCCAGGGGAAGTCGGGGGGAGAGGGTTTTGTCTCACCTAGAGGACACCTGCTCACTACTCCACAGGCTGGGCTTCTCCCAGACTTGTGATGCCAGTCCAGATGCTCACGTTCATTGTAGCAGTCCTAGACACTCGGGTGAGGAAGGTGTCCCCCCCCCCAAACCCCTGAGGAGAGAGACCACAGCATTGCGCAGATGGTGAACAAGTTCCGGAACCACACCGCCTTACCAGCAGCTTCTTTCCTCAGCCTTTTAGGCCTCATGGCCTCCTCCTGTATCTTTCTAGTGCCAGAGGCCAGGCTGCACATGCGATCTTGTCAATGGCCCCTACGAGGCCAGTAGTCCCAGTACCTCTGAACCCTTTGGATTCCCTAAGGGTATCCAGGTCAGTGGTCGACTACCTTGGTTGGTGGGCCAGCAGCAGCAATCTCATGGCGGGGGAACCCTTCTGGCCTCATGTCCTCAGGCCTAAGTGGTCACAGATGCGTCTCTTTAGGCTTGGGGCGCTCACTGCGAGGACTTGCAGATGAACGCCCTTTGGTCAGCAATGGAAGCCAGGAGGCACATCAACAGTCTGGAGTTGCAAGCCATCAGGCTAGCCCTGAGAGCGTTTGCTCAGTTTCTGGAGGGGAAGCATGTCCTGATCCTGATGGACATTACAGTGGCCATGCACTACCTGAACAATAAGGGTGGCGTGCGCTCCCTCCCCCTCTGCAGAGAGGCGAGGCAGCTGTGGTTCATTTTATTGTAGAACAGTCTCAGCAGTTCATCTGGGGGGGACAGAGAACAGTTTGGCAGATGCTCTGAGCAGGCAGAACACAGTCTCACATGAGTGGGAAGTGTGCCAGGAGGTCCTAGAGGAGGTCTTCTCTCGCAGGGGTGCCCCATCAGTGTACCTGTTTACCATGGAGTGCAGCAGGAAGTGCAGACAGTTGTGCTCGAGGGAATTCCCAGCAAACGGCACGCTAAGGGATGGGTTTCTGGTGGATTGGACATTACCTTTCCACTACGCCTTCCCTCTGAAGTCCTAATTCCTTGGGTTCTCAGGAGGCCCTAGAGGTTTCGAGCATCCATGATCCTGATCGCCCTGGGCTGGGTGATGAGGACGTGGTACTCTGGTCTTCTGGATCTGACCATCTGTCCACCTCTCCGGTTGCCTCAGCACTGGATCTCCTAACCTAATTGGAAGGTCGGGTGCTTCACCCAAACCCAGAGCCCCTCAACGTACATGCGTGGCTCTTGAGAGGATGAGATATGACTGTGACCTCTCCGAGGAGGTACTTGAGGTGTTGCTGGCTGCACGCAGACCATCTACTAGATCCCTGTATGCTTAAAGGTGGAGGAGATTTGAGGCGTAGTGTAGGGAATGCGAGATTGACCCTATCTCTTGTCCCACCACTGCAGTGATGGAGTTCCATCTGCACTGGTGTAAGGAATGCATGGTATCAACAGTAAGACAGACACAAGTGACCACAAGGGTGTTTATTGAACTTCCGTTGGGTTTGAAAAACTCCTGTCTAATCCTAAATATAAAGATGGGAGCAAGCTACGACCATCAAATAATAACGCAGTCACAGTGGTGTCTAATAAACCTATTGCCGATTTTTACCTCTAATTACAAATAGTGTGGGAAACAATGTTATGTAAAAGAAAGTTTTCAAGAAATCCTATATCTGGATATTCAAGCGGTAGGCTTCCGTTTCCCACATTTTTAGCACGGGAAAAGGCAGCACACTCAAGCTTAGCACAGTTTCTGGCTTCTCCAGCATGAGGGTGCAGTTCAAAACTTCAACATCATGGCCTTCTGTGCCAAAGTCTCTTTGCCATTCAACGTCCTGTCTTTCAGAGGGCCTGATGCAACAACAAATAATAAAGTTCCTTTCTTTTTGTATTTCACATATACACAATGTTCTTAGGTGTTTTACTATCCACCTCGGATCCCCCCCTGCTGGGCTCAGAACCACTTTAAACAATTTAGGATTTTCACGTATCCAATTTCTCGGGTGATTCACTGTTCACCCCGGATTTCCCTCTGCCGGGCTCGGACCAATTAGCATGCACTTGCTTTAACCCACAGCTTTTAATTTATCTTCCTCTGCCTGTCTCGGAACAACTTTATATACTTTGCCATAAACTTTCTTTATCAATATCGAAGACTTTCGACTGTGTGCAGGATTTTGCTTGAACCGTCGTAGGACTGCTTCGATTCACAATTCTTTGCCAATTTTTCACTTTTGTTAACTCTCAGCTGGATACCTTACAAAGACCTTCAATTGAGCACACACGCGGTGCCGGACCACTTGATCAAAGGTATCGTAGCTTGGTTTCAAAGTTCAATCACTCATCTGCAGTTCAACTTCACTCGAGTTGGTTATCACACGCGTTTCAAACAATGTTTGTTTCAGCGCTCACCATATAATGTTGCCGCTTGCAAGCTTGACTTCAACTCAGACCGGTCCTATATCGGTGTTTCCAAACTCACTGGCTGTGTTGATTTTACTGACTCTGCTTTGTTGTTGGAGCCAAGGACAGTAACACGGCAGCTGGCGATTCTCCTTGCCTTATCGATGCGGGATAGCCCTGTCTACTTCCGACACACACTATAGGATTCTACAGCTGGATTTCCTGTTGTTATGTTTTCTATTCTCGAGGTTTCATTAAAGTAACAGTTCCATGTCGAAAAAGGTCAAGGGAACTTCCCTCCTTGCAATCCCCTTCTGTATCGCCATCTTTCTCCTCTTGTTAAACTGCAATCTTAGAACTGCTGTTTCCTTGTGTGCTTTGCCTCGCTCAGAGTGTACTCTCATGCTCCACCTTTTGTCCGTGTGGGCAAGTGTAATGGAAGTCAGGTGTGTGTGATAGTCAGTAATTGCCTGACCTTGCCTAACCATTATATTGGGACACATCAGGTATACGGCTCGGGTTTAGTCTGTTTTCTCTCATTGCGGACTGTCTATGAGAAAGGGTTTGTGTTGTATATGGGGGGTTTGAGTTCCTAAATATCCTACCAGGTAGGACCGGTTAAAGGTGTTATTAGGGGATAACGCTTCTCACCGCCTGGTGTCCCACTCCCCGAAGACCCCTCACCCGGGTGATCCTCGCGCACTGGTCCACTCCCAGGAACTGGATCCAAAAGCGATGGCTGTATCCTGGCCACCTGGATGACAGATCCCCAGGGACCAGTGGGTGAGACACCTTCTGGTTTCTCACACTGGCCACAGAAGGCCTTCAGGTCACTGCAGTCAAAGGATATTTGGCGGCCTTGTCTGTGTTTAAGAGGTCACCAGATCAAGGTTCATATTTTACGATCCCGGTTATGGCTCATTTCCATAAAGGCCTTGTGATTAAGTTTCCACCCACTCCCTTTGTTGTGCAAGATTGGGATTTTAATCTGGTTTTAAGTTTATTAATGGCGGTTCCGTTTGAGCCCATGCATACCTGTTCTTTGCTGCTGCTCGCTTTGATGACCACTTTCTTAGTTGCCATAACATCCGCCAGGTGGGTTAGTGACCCTTTGGTGGCCCTTTCCTGCAAACTGCCCTTTTTGAAGTTCTTTCGAGAGAAGGTCTTGCTTAAAGTAAGGCTGTGATTTCTTCCGAAGGTGGTATCAGAGTTTCATTTGTCACCGGTCTTTTATCCACCTCCACACCCTTCTAAAGATGAGGAGCATTTCCATCGACTGGATCCCAAAAGGGCCCTGAGTTTCTACATCGCAAGGACGTCTGAATTTCGGAAATCAGATCAACTGTTCGTGGTATCCCGGTCGATAATTCTGTGCATTGCGGAGTGCTATCAATCTGCAGGCAGGGAGCTGCCTCCCCACATCAGGGCGCACTCGACTAGAGGGGTCTCTGCATCAACTGCCTTACAGATGGGGAGCCCTGTTTAGGGATATTTGTTGTGCTGCGACATGGTCCGCAATACACACGTTTACTAGACACTAGAGTCTAGACTTTGCCCAGGGATCTGATGTGCGTTTTGGCAGGGAGGTGCCCCAAAATCTATTTTTATAACTTTCTGTGGGAGAAAGACAATACACTGAAGTTGAAATTACTTACCGTAAGGTTCTTTCTATGGATTCTACTCCTGCAGTTGACTACACCGCAACACGCAGCCACACTCTCGCCAACAGTACCATTCTCAAAAACAAACACAGCACTCCTTGCAAGAACTCTCTGGACGTTAATCCTCCACGTCCATATTACATCTGCGGACTTCCGGGTGCTCTAATGTGCGGCACCACATACCAGTTACACGGGTGCTTTCCACGATATAACAAGTCACAGAACTTGAGAGAAAACAATACCATCTTCGAGATGTTAAGTTCAACAGACTTTAGTCAGTAAGGAACCCTCTTCATCGCCGTTTTTAATAACCGTCAGGACACCGATCCATTAGCATCATACTTCCTTTATTTTGCAATTGTGGAAAAAATCATAGCAATGCATAAAAAGCCAAAACATTGCTGCTCTCCCATAGTGTTAACGTGTTTCGCAGCAACCTTACTGCTTGATCACAACAACTAATCCTCACAGCCGTGCAGATTAAAATACAGGTGCATCATGCGATTAAAAACAGAAAGAGGAATGGTTTGTCCTCAAGTCATTGTCGGCCATTTTAGCCTGGGTTTTACTATTAGGCATACCTTTGCACCATAATTAGTTGGCGTTTCAACATAATACATTTTTTTATAATGCACATTTTTTAAGAAAGTGGGGCCATATTCACCAGATTTCATTTCTGATTTCATAAAACTTCATCTGCAGCCATTCAAATGATTTTCAACATCGCCAATTGAGGTGTGACTTAATCGCTTGACATACCTACATGTAAATAGTATTCATGGAGTGTTGAAAACTTTACAGTCATCTGGACAGTGTTTCTTAATCCTCAAGTACAAACTCCCCTTCCACATTAGAGGTTTGAGTATCTGCAAGATATATAAAGTGGATAGTGCTTCCAGTTTTAGACACACAATACAAACTGGTATTTGTTAGTCTAAATATCTACAGACTATATAAAATGCATTATGCTTATAGTATAGGGTACATAATACTAAATAACATTAATTTGAATGGGTTGTGTCCTCCCACTTATTCCTCATCTTAGATATATCCTCACCTTCACCTTTGCTGCTTCGGAAAAAAAGAATTCTCCACCAGAGGGCGCTCTGATCGAGTCTGCAGCGTCGATATCCCTTGGCGGTATCCGTCGAGCGTTGACGTAATCCGCAGTATAAATGGCTTGAGCCGTGCCCGTTGGCTTTAGTTCCATTTTTCCGATAGCTTTCTCTTCGTATCAGGAAAACGGCGCTTCTGTTCTCGAAAAAGTCTTCGTCATCGAACCCTTCCATGCCTAACTGGCTTCCAGAAATGCTGGAAGAAGATGTCGATAACAGATCCCCATCAAAATTGCCTCTGGTGCCTCGGTCCAACCATCGGATATATGAATGCGGTTCCTGTCAGGCGATGACCAATAAAGCTATAAAGGAACGTAGAGGTAAACTGGCGGTGGGGGAGGGGGGGAAGTCCTCGAAGTCTTCTTCGAGAAGGAAGAAAGGCTTGGTTGAGTCTAGTGAAAGACGTCACAAATCGAAGAAATCAAGGTCGAGGAGTATATCTAGGAAGTCGTCTTCTTCAAAAAAGTCGAAGAAAAGGCGACACCGTTCTCCCTCTTACTCTTCTTCGACGTCTTCAGAAGAGGTTATCACCTGCCCTTCTAAACATGATTCCCCTAAGAAGTGGGAGGGCTTCAGAGCCTCAATGTTAAAAATCTTTCAGACAGGGGAAGATCTAAGACAAACAGATCCGATGAAAGACCGTCGAGGGCGTCGTCAAGGGAATCCTCCCCGACACTTCACAAGAAACGCCTACCAGTGCAAAAACCAGAGGCAATACTCGACAAAAGGGCGTTGGATACTCATCCGCCATTAAAATGGTCATCGCAGGCTTCCTCGAAGCCTCTTTCGAAGACGTCCGAGTCCAAGGTGTCATCAGGTCACTCGAAGACTCTTAAGTCGAGTACTCCTTTGACGATATCGAAGGCTCCTTCGAGTGTATCGAAGCCGTTACCGATAACGTCGACGCCATCAATGCCTTTGTCGGTGTCTTCGTTAATTCCTATTATTAAATCGACTTCTGTGTCGAAGGCAAAGTCTATTCCACTGGAGAAGATTTTTCATCCGGAAAATAGACAGGATTTTTTCAAATCCATGTCCTCTATTTATGAGGATGTTTCGCCGGCTGGAGTAAAGTTTGGAACAAGGGAAGTTCTGAGGAGTTGATTGACCCTCATTCAAAAATGGCAGACCTATATGAGTGCCTACAGACAGCAAGTGGTCCGGACACATCTCCAGGGTATGAGTTTGAAAAACCTGACTCTGCTGATCATGCAGATGCAAGATACAGGAGATTAATGAGTAGGGTAACAGAATGTATGGGATGGAACAGAAATTCCCCTACTTACCAAGAGGATGACATAACGGACATCCTTTCGGGGGGACTTCAACAAGACCCCATACTTCCTTTTCACATAGCTTTGCAAAGGAAGGTGAGTACTGCATGGGAAAACCCTGAGTCAGCTCCTGCAGTTAATAAGAAATTCACATCTAAATACAGGCCCTCTTCTTCAGACCCTGAATATTAAGGAAACATTCATCACCTGAAAGTCTAGTGGTTCAGGCGGCCACGTCTACTAGGAATGCAGCATACCCTACAATTCCCCCGGACAGGGATGATAAAAGAAATTGACGCATGGTCCCGTAAGATTTTTTCTTCGGGTAGCATGGCATTGAAATCTACAAATGTAACTTGCACCCTTGCAAGATTTACATACACTTTGTGGGACTGTATGACAGCGGCAACTGAACATATTTCTGATGGTGAGGAACGGTAAGGTTTCCTATCCATAGTTAAGGATGGAAAGGAGGCTATGGGGGGAATGCCTCCAATCAGGTTTGGACACTGCTGACAGCATCAGTAGGTCCATGGCATCTAGTACTGTGCTACGCAGATTTGCGTGGCTGAGAAAGTCAGTTTTTGCACCAGATGTGCAGGCCAGACTTCTAGCAGGAGTCAAGAACACCGTTGCAGACTCTCTCAGCAGAGAACTGCTCTCCTGCCACAAGTGGGAGCTTCGTCAGGATCAGGTAGACCCCTTGTTCGTCAAGTGAGGCAGAACCCAGATCGATCTGTTTGCGACAGCGGCGAACTCCAAATGCCAGAAGTTTACCAGCAGATTCCACCAGTCGCAGAGCCTGGGGTACGTGTTCTCCTTCCTATGGGACGGGCAGTTTCTGTACGCGTTTCCCCTGTTCCCACTCCTGTTACGAGTCATCAACACACTTAGACAGGGTCAATGCTAGATGACACTACTTTTAGTGATTTGTCTTTATATTAGTTGCATATTTATTTCCTTTCCTTGTACGCTGTTTTTCGGCAGCGGCGGGTGCCTGGCCTCCCAGTGACTCAGGCTCGAACTCGGTGCGACAAGTCCTCTGTTTATTTCTTACTGTCATTCATTGTAGGAATCTAGTCCTTCCTCTCTGCCTACACGCAGAACGAGGGTGCTGGCTACGTTCATATCATGTGCCTTCATAAACTAGTTCTCCCGAGACAGTGCAGCAGTTGTGCGAAGTGGGAGAGGGCTTGCCGTGCTTAAGTTAAACCCGTCTGGGCTAAGGAGGGGCTAAAGGTTAAGATGATTATATCTCGAGAGGACCGACTGTACCTTGTCCCTCCCAATACCACTTTTCCTTTAGATTTCGTGCCTTCATTACTTCCTAGTTCGGAGCCCACTGTACACTGTAAACAGACCTTGAATGCTGCATTGTTAAATTCGAGGGGATTGTGTCCTCCGACGTATTCCACATCTATGACAGGTAATGTCCACAGCTGTGCTGCTTTGGAACATTTTCGGCAGAGGGCGTCCTGTGTCAATGGCGTCGATCCGTTGTCCCTCGAGAGCCTCTGTCGCGGGTCAGCGTCACCGGATGTTATATATAGGACGTGCGGCGCCCGTAGCCTCAGTTGTAGTTTTTCCCCAGAACGTGTGGCACCAATCTCCTGCCAGTATGACTGCAGATAGCCTTGCGGAAATGTAAGCTGCAATCGCATAGGAAATTCAGTAGAGGGGCAGGCTGGGAGGGCGATGTGGAATACGTCGGGGGAACATCCCATCGAAAGAACGTTACCAGATATGGTAAGTAACTTGTTCTTCGAGGGGATTGTGTCCTCCGACGTATTCCACATCTATGACAGACTCCCAAAGCAGTACCAACTTATGGAGGTGGGAAAAGAATTTAGAATTTAAGAATGCCCAATCAAATGGCTGAATAAAGGACTGCCTTACCAAAGGCAAAATCCTGCCCATGGATGGAGTCCAAGGAAAAGTGTCTCACAAAAGTATGGACAGAGGTCCATGTGGCTGCTTCGCAAATATTGCGAATAGGAACGCCCCTCTGTAGAGCAGTGGAGCCAGCCACACCCCTAGTAGAGTGAGCCTGTAAGCCTACTGGAGGGTCCTTTCCCGCCAAACGGTAACACTCAGAGATCGTCAAAATGATCCATCTGGACAAGGTCTGCTTGGAAACAGCCTGACCCAAGCGCCTTCCAGCATAACCAACAAAGAGCTGATCGTCCACTCTGACCCGGGACATCCGTGAGAGATAGAAACTCAAAGCTCTGCTAGGATCCAACCTATGGAGCCTCTCCTCTTCCTTATCAGGATGTGGAGTATGGTAAAACGCTGGAAGAATCACCTTCTGGCTCAAATGGAATTCCGACACAACCTTCGGAAGAAAAGACGGCCACACCCGCAGGACAACCCTGTCCTCATGAAAACAGTAAAGGGTGGCTTGGCGGAAAGTGCCTGCAACTCACTCACTCTGTGTGCGGAAGTAACCGCAACTAAAAACACTGTTTTGAACGACAACAGTCGCAGCGGACAAGAATGTAAGGGCTCAAACGGAGCTCGCATTAGGAACTTTAAAACCAAATTCAAATCCCATCCCGGCACCTGGAAAAGCGACGGTGGAAACACATTAGTTAGCCCTTTTAGAAACTGGGAAATCAAAGGAATCTTAAAATAAGAACATTCCTCAGACGAGCACATACCTACAGGGTTCAGCAGGTGTCCATCCTGCAATGGGCTCTTCCCAACTTCAGAACCCCACGCCCTCTGCCTACGTTGCCTTGGCCCAGACCACGGTTGGCAATCCTGTCTGGCGTGTGATTCGCTGTCCTTGAAGGCGCTGAAGAACAGACTAGCCAGGTGAAGTGAGCTCTTCCAGAAGTCTCCTCCAGAGGATCTCAAGAACTTTGTGAAGCATCGTCCCAGGTCCAAGGTAGGGCTGATATTTTCCAGTGCACCCCGCAAGGGAGACTCCTTCCCAGGGACTCTCCCGCACGGGAGGGACCGGCCAGGTCCTTCCACCGGCATGTGCACGGACGCAGTGTCGAGGGACCGGAAGGTTCTTGTACCGGGCCTACACCTGAGGGGCTATGCCCTTTTATCGGCGCAATGGCCGAGGGGCTAGACCCTAACACCGGCAATACATCAGAGGGGACGCCTAAACGCAGCTCTACCGACCCCCGGGTCGAGGGTGTCACCTACCGGGCCGAGACCCGAGGAGCAGGGTAGGCCTCGTGATCCACACGCAAGAGTTTTGCACGAGGCCAGACCCAGCGGGCTGGGCAACACGTCGCAGGTACGTGGCAGGCACCTCGACAAAATGGCCACCGCGCCAGACAGGAGCACCCGCCCAACGCCATTCCACGAATTCGGCAAAGAACGAGTGTCAAGGTGGGACTGTTCACAACCAGGTATGTGGCCTACAGGCTACCCTTCATATGCGCAGGGCAACTTTCCCATGCGTCCATACGGACTGGGTACGCAGCAGCTCCATCAGTCCCCGCTAACCCGTCAGTACCCCCTGCCAGTGAGGAGCTGCTCTTCGACAAAATTCCTCGGCCTCATGAGGTCTCCTCAGATGGGGGTTATCATCAAGGACGCAGTCCGGGAAGTCCTCCCTGCCATGCTAGCGGCACCATAGACTCCTCCAACAGGCTCGCTGACCCCGGTGCAGCTGATTCCTCCGGCTCCCCAGCCACCTCCGCCGCCTCCTCAGCCTCCGGCTGCGGTCTCTGTACCCCAGCCTCCGGCACCATCTACCCCTCCTCCTCAAC
Source organism: Ambystoma mexicanum (assembly GCF_040938575.1). Lineage (NCBI taxonomy): Eukaryota > Metazoa > Chordata > Amphibia > Caudata > Ambystomatidae > Ambystoma > Ambystoma mexicanum. Next base: position 1,504,493,212 of record NC_090932.1, on the reverse strand, counting down.
AAGATCCTCCTGATCCACAGGACACGGACGAGGATCCGGACACGCCATCCTCAGCCAGGGCCTTCCATGAACGTCTTGATGGCCTGACTGAGTACCTAGGCCTCCCTCAGCCCGAGGTCGAACAGCCGACAGAGGGGGTTCTGGCAGAAGTCCTCACAAGACACCCCTCTGCCAACACAGGGATTCCACTGCAAACCGATGTAGTCTCCCAGGCCAAGAAGGGTTGGATCAAACCCCACTCAGTCCAGCCGGTCCACCGACGCCTGGACGCCAAGTACAGGCAGATGGAGGGGGACACACTCTTGCTCTCGACCCATCCTCAGCCACACTCCTCGATCGCTGTGGTGTCACTTTACTCCAAGCCTCAGTCGTCCTCAGCCTCCTCCTCTGCGGCGCTCTTAGGCAAGGAGGAGAAGATCTCGGAGGCTTACGGCAACAAAGATCTACTCCAACGCCTCCTTGCACCTGCGTCAGGCCAACACAGATGGCATGCTGGCTGCCGTCAACCAACGGTTATGGTGGGAAATTGCAGACTTCCTCCCGGAACTCCCCTCCCAATGCCAATCACGCTTCAAGGCGGGGCTAGCGGAGGCCAAGCTTGTGGCGCATGACCTCATGGAATCCACGGTGGCGTATATCGATACCTCGGGCTGTGCCATCTGCATTACCACGGACATGAGGCACACAGCCTGGCTCTGGGTGACGAAATTCAACCCGGACGTCCCAGAACGCATTCTAGATCTACTGTTCGAGGGGTGGGGGGACCTCTTCCACTCTTCTACGGATGAAAAGCTGGACAAAAAGAACAGCAGCTCACAAACGGCAAAGTCCTTGTCCATTCTTACAAAGACCACGGCCAAATCTTACACCCAATCTCAGCAGCGCTCAGAGAAGGGTCGTACATATGGAGGGTTCTGCGGCTTCCAGGAACGCAGATCCAGGCAGCCGGACCACTCGCCGTCTCTGAACCGGCGCATACAACAAAAAGATGGGGGGAAGGGGAGTAAGGTCTTTTTCCAGTCCACCTCTTCAGCCTCAGCCTCTGAGGGAAAGAAGGCATGACACGCCCCTTCAGGTCCACGTGTCTCCGGTGGGGGGCAGGCTTGCACTCCATGCACATTTCTGGCACCAGAATTTCACGGACCCCTGGATCCTCTCTGATTTGGCAGCCCCATCGTTCTTTCCTACGGTTCAGGGGGACCCTTTTCCAATACAAAATCCTTCCGTTTGGCCTAAACTCGGCCCCCAGGGTCTTTACCAGACTCATGAACGCTGTAGCGGCCCTCCTCAGAGCGCAAGGGCTCCACTTCTCCCCATACCTCAACGACTGGTTTGTCAGGGCTACATCTCCTAAGCGGTTCACCACTCTTCCCATACCCTTATGAACAAACTGCACGACCTGGGCTTTTCGTTCAACCTCAAGAAGTCACAGCTGCTCTCTACGCAGACTGACATTCCTGGGACTCATTTGGGACACGTGCTCCGAGAGGGTTTTCCCGTCGGAGGACAAGATCTCCGCCATCAAGAGGGCCACCACCCACTTCCTCAGCAGAGAAGTGACCTCGGCATGGTGGTACCAACATCTCCTGGGTCTACTAGCGGCGGTTCTGTTAGCCGTGCCGCACACGAGACCAAGGATGAGATGGATTCAACTGCACTTTGCAGCCTCATGGAATCAGGAGCAGGGCTCTCAATCCGAGATGATCAACTTCCCTCCATCATTCCACCCAGACCTAACTTGGTGGTCCATGGACTGCAACCTATGGACGGGCAAGCCCTTTCGGCCGCCCTCTCTGCAGGCCACCATCACCACAGACTCCTCACTCGAGGGCTGGGGAGCCACCCTGGACGACCTCTCGGTCCACGGCACCTGGACTCGACAGGAGCAGGAATACCACATCAATTGGCTGGAGCTGAACGCCATCTGGCTAGCACTCGGGGCATTCCTACCACTTCTCAAGGGCAAGGTTGTCCTCATCCAGACAGACAACTCGACCAGCATGTACTACGTCAACAAGCAGGGATGCACCAGATCCCCTCCTCTTTGCAGGACTGGTGATCAACATGTGGAGTGGGCCCCGGAAAACGACATTTACCTCCGGGCAGTCCACCTCCCGGGCGAATCCAGCCTGGAAGCGGACAAGCCCAGCAGGCTGGGAGCAGACAATTACGAGTGGCAGCTAAACAACCTCGTTATTCAGGAGATCTTCAACAGGTGGGGTCACCCCCACGTGATCTCTTTGCCACCTGGCACAACAAGAAGTGTCCCCAGTTCGCATCCTGCCAAGGTCAGGTCCCCGGCTCTCTGGCCGACGCATTTTACCTCCAGTGGACCGGCATGAAAGCCTATGCCTTTCCGTCCACTCCTCTGATCCCCAGGGTAACTTGCAAGATCAAGGAGTCTCGCCGACTCCTCATCATTCTGACAGCTACATGGTGGCCGGCCAGGCCATGGCTTTCAGATCTACTCAGCCTCTCGCAGGGGCCCCCGATACACCTTCCGACGGGCCCAGTACATCTTCTGGCGCAGCGGGGGGGCAGAATCATCCACTCTGCGCCAGGGAAATTAGCCCTCACAGCGTGGTACCTGAGCAGGTAACGCTTCGGCACCTTAGCCTCTCACAGGTCAATCTGGAGATCATATAGGGTGCCAGGAGCAAAGCTACCAGGGCCCAGTACAAAAGCAAATGGACTAGATTTTGCCACTGGGCAGACTCCAAGGGACTTGACCCCTTGGCTTGCACTTTGGAGGACGTGCTCTCCTTTTCGGCGCACCTCACTCATTCAGGCGTACGGGTGGATACCTGCCGCACATACCTGGCAGCCATTGGGGCTTACAGGAACTCAGAGGAGGGCATTTTTTCCTCCTCCAACCCTATCATCAAAAAACATCTGGCGGGTCTCGCTAGGCTCTACCCGCCTGTCAAGAGACCGCACCAGGTGTGGGACCTCAACATAGTCTTGGGCGCACTGGCACACAAATCATTCGAACCAATGGGGTCCGTGGACATCAGGATGGTCACCATCAAGACGGCCTTACTAGTCGGCCTTACCTCGGCTCGTAGAGTGAGCGAGATCCAGGCGCTGGTCGCCTCTGAGCCATATACCACTTTTCACAGGGACAAGGTAGTCATGCGGACGCACCCAGCTTTTCTGCCCAGGAATTAGTCCTTCCTACGTTTTTTCCCGATCCTAAGGACGAAGCACAAACAGTGCTGCACTGTCTGGATGTCCGGTGTGCCCTTAAATTCTACTTGGACAGGACCAAGGGTTTCCGCAAGTCGGACGCCCTGTTTGTCACTTTTGGAGGCTCAAGACCAGGCTATCAGGCCTCTTAGGCCTCCATATCCCCCTGGATGGTCTCTGCCATCAAAGAAGCGTACGAGGGCCAGCACAAGCCACTTCCGGCCAACATACATGCCCACGCAGTCAGGGCTAAGGCAACGGCCATCGCATTCCAGCGCTATGTCCCCAGGCAAGTCATAAGTAGGGCGGCCACTTGGGACTCTCCCTCGTCTTTCTGCAAGCATTACTGTTTGGATGCCGGCTCTAGGTCTGATGCGGCTTTCGGACAGGCGGTTCTCAGGAACCTATTTGCTTAAGGAGGGTCTCCTCTCCACCCTGGGGCTACAATCAGTTGTAATCGCCCATATAGTATGGAGGAAAGGGGACGGGACGTAAGAGTAATTATAAGTTACTCACCGAAGTGACTAACGTACTCTTAGTCCATAGTCCCCTTTCCTTCATACGTCCCACCAACCTCCCCTCTAATAATACTGGTGTAAGTTTTTTTCTGGTGAAAAAGGTTCCGTCCGCCGTCTCTTGGAAGGGACGCCCATACAGTATGGAGGAAAGGGGACTATGGACTACGATTATGTTAGTCACTACGATGAGTAACTTATCATTTCTTGCCAGAATGGTATTATACCTCCTGCACTGAAACGGGCCACAGTGATTCCGTTTTTGAAGAAGCCTTCTCTTGATACACTGGTCTTATCTAACTATCGTCCCATTTCTCTTCTTTCTTTTTCTAAGAAGCTTTTAGAATCACTGGTCTCACCTCTTCTCTCTTCTTTTTTTGAATCTACTTCCTTCCTTGATCCTTTTCAATCTGGTTTTCCACCTGGTTGGGGAACAGAGTGTGTTTTGGTATCGGTCCTGGAAGACCTTACTATGATTGCAGATCAAGGTGGCGTCGGAGCAACGATTCTACTCGACCTCTCGGTGGCATTTGATACCATCGACCACGCCATCCTGCTATCTCGTATGGCAGCAGCTGGTTTGTCAGGTTCTGTCCTATCTTGGTCCGCTTCTTTTCTTGAAGATAGATCTCAATCTCTTTTTGCTTTCTTCTTTTCTTTCGTTTGTTCATTCACTTTCCTGTGGTGTCCCTCAAGGATCTGCCCTGTCCCAGATTCTCTTTAACATCTACATGCAGCCATTTCTGGCTCTTAGCCGCTCCTGTGGCTTCCGATGCTACTCTTATGCCGGCGACACTCGATCCTAGTCAGTTTAGATCTTGACCAGGGTGGGTCGTCTGAGGCGCTATGCGGTTGCCTGGAGGCTGTGAGGAGCTGAATGGACCACAATTGGCTGAAGCTGAACGGGGACACAACTGAGATCATGGTAGTGGGTGCTATCTCCGACTTTATTTTCTTTTCTCCCTCTTACTGGCCTTCTTCTTAAGGGGATTTTCCTCGGCAGGTGAAGGAGGTAAAAAAGCTGGGTGTGGTATTTTCTTCCTCTTTCGATGGCTTCACAGATGAGCGCAGTAGGCACAATTGGCCATTTTACCTTGAGGACCCTGCGCAAAATATTGCCTTTTCTTCCGGACCCACTTTGGCCGGTGGTCGTTGCTTCTTTGATTAACAGCCGTATTGACTATTGTAAAGCGCTCTACCTGGCTCAACCTTGTGGATTAATCCACCGGCTTCAACTTCTCAAAAACATTAATTTTAAATCCCTGTGTATAGTCCATCGTGCCTACTATCATCAAGGCGCAGTTAGTTAGTTAGTGGTTTATTTGTATAGCGCAGCCAAACTCTAGGGTAACTGGGCGCATAGACATGATGAACACAAAGGTTACAGACAGTTTGCACATGCGAAGTACAGAAAGGTAGCAAGAGGACCGGGTTACAATGTGGTCCGTGACACGGTTGCAGAATGCAGTACACAGTACATTACATGTTGGGTATGAATTGAGTTCTTACTGCGAAGAGAGCCAAGTTTTCACCTTAGCTTGAATGCCCAGAGCCCAGACTACATTCAGAAGCAATTTGTGCATTATATTCCTGAGAGACATTTGAGATCCAGCTCGGCTCGCCGTCTGGTGACCCCTAGATATCGCTGAGCGAGACTTGGGGGCAGTGCTTTTTCAATAGCCGCAAACACCCTTTGTAATGAGCTACCCTTCGTCTTGAGAAGCATTGAGGGTCACCTCTTATTTAGTTTGTCCCTCAAAAAGCTATTATTTCAGTCCAGTTTTTGAGTAAAAGCCTTTCCTCCTATTACCTTAACACATCCTCGCACCAATATGCCTATGATGAACGTGCGCTTTACAAGTTAGATTTATACAACATGATACTCATGGCCCCGGCGTGGCCGAGGCAGATTTGGTATCCAGACTGTCTCAGCCTGTCTGCGTCACCTCCAGTCGAGTTGTCGGTGGTTCCGGATCTTCTCACCAGAATCATGGCCCAGGATCGCTGAACCTGAGGACTTGGCTCCTGCAGCCTTAGAGTTTGGAGGCTATGAGTTTCCAGCAGACTGCGGGGAGGGTCTTACCAAGGCTAGGGCATCGTCGACCTTGATGTGCTACGGACATAAGTGGAAGCATTTTGCTACATGGTGCTGGTCGCAGAAGATTACCCCTCTGAGGGTCACCGCTCTGCAGGTCCTTCCATACTTGCTATCCTTGGCAAAGGCTGGTCTGGCGCATGCCTCCAATCAAGGTATATCTGGCGGCTATCTCCCGGTACACCAGATCCCCAGGAACATTTTTGCTTTCGTCCAACATACTCGTCAAGGAGTTTTTCAAAGGACTTTTTCGATCTTTCCCGCCGGTGCAGGCTCCTGCCCCGGCGTGGGAACTCAACGTGGTTCTGATGAGGCTCATGGGTGGCCTCCTTCGAGCCTATGCATCAGGCCCGCTCAAGTTTCTCTTGTGGAAGACGGCTTCCCTTGTGGACGTCACCTCTGCCAGACGTGTAGGTGAGAGCCAGGCCCTATCCTGCAAGCTGCCGTACTGGACTTTCCACGAATTAAGGGTGGTACTGCGTACGCACCCCTCTTTCATGCCGAAGGTTCCGTCAGAATTCCATCTCAACGAGCATTTGGTGTTACCTGTTTTCTTCTCGAAACCTTTGTAGCTGGCGGAAAGGGCCTTGCACTTGCTGGACGTTGCTCGTGCCCTGAAGGTCTACGTGACACGCACAAAGAGTTTTCGGAAGACTTCTCAACTGTTCGTGAACTTTGGTCCTGTGAACCATGGGAAGGCCTTGTACAAGGCTTCCATCTCAGGGTGCTCTCTGGCTGCATCACGCACTGTCATCGGTTGGCGAACCGACCGCTTCACGGCCGTCCGAGAGCCCACTCCACCAGAGCGATCGCTGCAATGACGGCGTTCCTGTCTGGACATCTACAGGGCTGCTACATGGCGTTCCAGGCACACCTTCACAAATTTCTACTGCGTCCACAGAGATTCCAGGGAGGAGTCCAGAGTCAGCCAAGCAGTGCTACTCAACCTGTTTGCTTGAGGTGAGTCCGTTCCAGAGGTAAGAGTTAATTGCTTCTGTTGAGCCTTGCCACCTACTGTGGTTGTGTGATGTGGTACTGTGCTTTATTTGTTATTCATGAGCATGTGAATCCATGCCAGGCCACATGCTGGAGAAAGTTTAAGTTACTTACCTGTAACTATTGTTCTCCAGCATGGGTCTGGCATGGACTCATATGCGAGCCCTCCCTCTGGCCCCTCTGCGGCTCTTCTTGGTCATACTGCCCCTTTAAGTGCTTACCAAATCTGAAGATGACTGCCAGAGGTGGGGTTTAGGGAGAGGAATGTCATTGGATGAGGGCAGTATGACCCAGAGGATAGTGATTGGTTTAGAGGAGAAATACAGTTTTTAAGTGAAAGTGAAACCTTTTTCTTTTACTGAGGATTCCCAGCCTGACGACGGGGAATATTCATGTGCATGTGAATCCATGCCAGACCCATGCTGGAGAACAATAGTTACAGGTAAGTAAATTAAACCTTATTGCAATTTGTTGTCGGAGGGCATGAAAACCGCTGGGAAGAGTTCAGACAGAAAACGTTAGATGCTTTCTTGAAGGCAGCACCTTCAGCGATGACTTTAGAGTCCAATAAAAAAAAGTGGAACCCACCGCGTTCTCCAAGATCAGCAGGAACTCCAGAAAAAGTAAATCCTGCATGCCTAAAAGGTTTCTTCGAAGGTTGCCCACGCAGTGTTGGCATTGTCAACTGCCAATACCAATGCCCCTACCTCCTTCAGTGCCATATTGGAGCTTTCCTCAAAGGACGTGATGGTGTCTACAAAGCTTTCACAATGTTGGCAACCAAATTCTGTTCGGTTTCAACCATCGAACATCCCAGAGGAATTAGTCTTGGAGGAAGCGAGGATGGAGGAGTTGACATTGAATCGCAAAGACGCCCCGTGGGCTCAACACCTCAGCCAAAGTCGATTTCGGTCAACCAGACATACATGCCCATCGAAATGCTGCATATAGCAAGGTTATGAGCAAAGTCACAGAATGTTCAGGCTGGGGCCCCGATACTAAAAACATTACTGAATATGACCGTACAGATATCCTTGACAAAGACCCTCCCTAAGGAACTTGATTTTCATTTTCATGCAGCAGTAAAGGACTTCCTCCTTGAAATGTAGAAACAAACATGGACAGTCCCTGCTGTACATAAGGACCTTGTAAATAAAATACAAGCCTTGCTCCTTAGACCCTGACTTTCTCTCAAAACATCCTACCCCAGAGAGTCTTGTGGTTCAAGCTGCCACCTCAGCTGCAACATCATCTGCCTACCAATCCCCACTACCAGGCAGGAATGCTAAAAGGTACAATGCCTTAGCAAAAAAAGGTCTTTGCACCCAAAAGAATGGCCCTTAGAGCCACACATGCAACATGCTCCCTGTCCAAATACAGACCACACTTTGTGGTCAATAAGGTGAGGCAGCAGAGCATATCCCAGAATGGGAAATGGGAGAGGGATATTTCAACTTAATTACATATGGAAAGGAAGCAACAAGCCAGTCTCTTCAGTCAGGATTGGATGCAGCAGACTATGGACGAAGGCCCATGGCACTAACTCGTTATCTAAAGGATGTCCATGGCTGCGGATATCTGTTTTTGCGCACAATGTTCAAGCCAGGTTGCTAGATATGCTCTTTGATGATTCAGATCTGTTTAGACCTAAAGTCTTGAGAAGCTTCAAGCCTCGAAGGCTGCAACTAAATCATTAGGGGCAGCAATATGTCAACCGCCACCAGAAACATCTTTGCAAGGGTAGCCTAATAAAACTTTTAATTATTTCTTCTCCCTCAACCCAAAAGGTGGAGGTCAGGGACAAAGAAGAGTATCCTGTCCAGCTAGCGATCAGGGCGGAAAGTTTGCCCAAACAACTATCCCATCCATTCTATCAGCCGCATAAACAACCTCAAAACTACTTTGAGGGATTCTCCCATCCATCACCAGTAGGAGAAAGATAAGCCCAGAATTCAGAAGAATGGTATTGCATTACATTGAATACTGGGTACTTCAGGTAGTATCCCAGGGCTACTGCCTTCCCTTCCTGGAGAGACCCCTAGATTACCCACCAGCAGTGCATCCTTTGCAGTCTCCATATCCACTACTCAGCAGGAGATCCTTTCCCTGCTGGAGAAAGGTGCCCTAGAAAGGGTACCTTCAGCAGAGAGTAACCCGGGTTGGTACTCAACATACTTCCTGGTACCAAAATAAATAGGGAATTACAACCCATTTTGAACTGCGCACTTTAACATGTTCTTCAGGAAAGACATTTCAAGATGGTAACTCTTTTGCAGATCCTCCAGGCTCTTCAGCTCCAGGATTGGTTGGTGTCCCTCGATCTAAAGGACACTTAATTTCATGTGCCCATACATCCCAAGCACAGCAAGTGCCTGATGCCCATAATTGGAAGGACCTACTATCGGTTTCGGGTTCTACCTTTCGGGCTCACCACTGCCCTGAGGGTCTTCAACAGGTTGTTGTCAGCAGTGGCAGCCAGTCTGAGAAGAGGCGATGGTTCCATGTCTTCCCCTACATAGACAATTGACTGATACATGGCGCATTCCCCAGAACAGGCTACAAAGCACCTGCCACTTCCTACACAAACTGGGCTTCTTTCTCGACTTCAAGAAGTCCCACTTAGCCGGAATGGAGAACTCGAGGACAGATGCCCTGAACAGGCAGGTATCCGTCTCTCACAAGTGAGTTATCTCAGGAAGTTCTTTTAAAGATCTTCGCCCTCTGGGGGAACCCCTCTAATGAATCTGTTTGCATACAGTTCCAACAGGAAATGCGAGCTGTTCTGCTCCAGGGAATTTCCCCCAAGAGGAGCACTGGAGGATGCTTTGTAGTGGACTGAATTTTCAATTTTTATACGCATTCCTGCGTATCACCCCTCAAGTCCTCAGGAGGTTGACAAAGTTCGAGACAACATTTTCCTAGATTGGGCTCGGAAGATGTGGTACCCAGGCCTTCTAGACCTGTCCATCTGCACGTCACTTCGTCTTCTATAGTGAGCAGAGCTACTTGCAAAACGTCCATGTTCCTATTTTTTCTTTTACACCTCGCCCAGCAGAGTTGACAAGTAGCTACAGTAATAGGTTACTTAGCTGCGCTTTCCATCATTAAACGCACACCTGATCAAGGTTCACACTTAAATATGCCTATAATTATTAAATTCCTGAAAGGCCTAACAAATACCTTTCCACCAACACCATATGTGGTGCCAGCTTGGGATCTGAAATTAGTACCAAGATTCTTGGAGGGAGCACTTTTCGAGCCGTTACGTTCTTGTCCACTCGGGTCCTCACATGAAAAACTATAGTTTTAATTGAGTGCAAGCACTCTCATGTAAACCACCTTTCACAATCTTGACTAAAGAGAAAGGTGATACTTGGGGTCCGCCCTAAATTTGTATCCAAGTTTCAGGTCATGCAGAAAATCAACTGATCTGTTTTGTATCCCCTACCTCACTTTTCCAAGAAAGAGGAGAGTTTGCATAGATTAGATCTAAAGAGAGTGTTAATTTTCTATATCGCCAGAGCAAGCATCTTGAGGCAAGATCAACTTTTTATTGCCTATGCCAGTCCCAGAACCAAAGAAATGTGATCTAGAGTGATGATTTTATTCATATTGGAATGCTATACAATAGCAGGAAAAGACATCCCTGAAGGAGTAGCGGCTACATCAGTGCTTCAGAGAGGGATAGCAACTATACATATTTGCCGATCCACAACATGGTCTTCACTGCATACGTACGCGAAGCAATTTTTTGCCTAGACATAGCAGTCCTATGAAATTGCCTAATCTAAATTAGTGAGAGTTGGCTCTTCCCTTCTCCTCTACAAAAGGTACTCATATTTAAGTATATCTAAGATGAGGAATCCATAGGATGACACAATCCATTAGAAGAACAAGTCGCTTACCGCTGATAATGTTCTTTCTGATGGATGTTCCTCCCAACGATTCCTCATCGCCTTCCCATCCTACCCCTGAATTAAAGGAATCTCTCTTTCGCTCTTTCTCTCTTTCACTCTTTCTCTCTTTCACTCTTTCTCTTTCTTTTCATTCTCTCTTTCTTTTCTTTCTCTCTTTCTCTCTCTTTTCTTTCTCCCTTTCAGGATCTTTCCCACCAGTACTGATTTTTTTCAAACTGATTCCCCAATGCAGCTATGCATGGGGAAAAAATATTGAATTGAGGTAATGAGGCGCAGTGCAAGCTATTTATACCAAAGCAGATGTCTGATCCGGCATCAATTATGAGGCATGTCAAGGGACTACAACGCCCCTTGCGGTCGGAATTTTCCAAAATATGCTTAAGCAGGAAGAAGGTTTTTAAGATATGAAGAATCTGTGGGAGAAATATCCGGTAATGTTTTTTCTGATGGAAGTAAGTAATTTATTGTTCTCCCAAGTCTTGAGACCATCTAGCCCAGCCAGGGGTTGCAGTGCTTCACTCTTGCCGGCCATTGCTGAACTTGAGCGTCTGGTCCCTCAGGAACTAGCTGACGCCAAATTAGGGATCTCCAGAGCAACATCTTGGTTATTGTGCAGCAAGGAAGGAATTCATATTGCTGCTTACCTTAATTCCCCAGAGGAGACTTTCATTCTGAAGAATTAGGTTGTCAAAAGGCACTTTGAGGTGCTCCTTCATCTCCACCTTTCGTTCAGGGAACCGGTTTCTCAATGGGACCTTAATGTGGTTTTGGCAGCTATTATGCAAAGGGCATTCGACCTCTTGGCCTTGTGCACCTTGGTTCTTATTACCTGGAAGACATCATATTGGGTAGCCATTACTTCTGCAAGAAGTGTAAGCAAACCTCTCTTCAGAAGGTCCTTAGATCATCGTCCATAAGGACATGCTCGTCCTCCCAACTGTTAAGTTTTTCATTACCAAGATTCCTTCCCAATTTCCACTTTTAATCAGGAGATTATTTTAGCTGTATTTCATCCCAGGTCTCGCACTTCCTCAGCAGAGACGACTTTGCACAATCTCAATGTAGCAAGAACTTTGAAGTTCTATCTGGACTAAACTAAGTCTTTCAGGGAGCATGATCATCTTTTTATTACATGTGGGGGCCTTTCAGCTGGAAATAAGGCACCTAAAGCTACCATCGCTAGATGGCTAGTCTGTTGCATTTCTAAGGCTTACAGGCTTTCACCAGGTCCCTGAGATACTGTGTGCTCATTCGACCATAGCTAAGGCAGCATCATTGTTCCTTAATATCAAAAGAAATAGTTTGCCAGGATGATTTCACAAAATAATATAGTGGTCTTGCCACTTCTTCTGTACAGTCTTTAACTACAACACAGTAGTTTAATATCTTGTACCTCCACTCATCTGCCAGGTCTACCACTACAAGATCCCTTGCCCTGGTATACTTGCCTGCCAAGACTAAAAGCTTCCAACGCTACCATAAGTACTTCTGTGGTGAAGTTTGCTTCAAACAACTTGGTAGTCTTTTGACTTTCAACAACTTCAGTAATACTTCTTCTGAAAAGACCTGAACCACATTGGTGCTGTAGATGCCACAAATAATGCAGATTATGCTCCTCTCCTCCTATCAGGAAAGACGCTCTTCTGCCACAACAAAGGGCACCATCAGGAGTTGGATGGTATGCCAGCTGTAAATTGGCCAGGATACTGCCCAATGCCATTAGCATTACCGCAACTTGTGGCCCGGCGGTATTAGCGCTGGATCACAAGTTGTGGTGGCGGGGTAAATCACCGTTTTGACTGAGTCCATGGGGCTCAAGGGGGCTTTTTCGGCGCAATTATCACAGCGGTAATTGCGCCACGGTAATTGCACCGAACATGGGCGTAAAGGTGTGGCATTCACCTCCAGCTCAGAACTGGAGGTTAACGCTCTGAGTTTCCCCCAAACTTGGGATTGGTCAAAGCGGTAATGCAGAGGTAATAGCGTAACCACAGCATTTTTACTGCTCTGCCCAACTCCTGATGAGGCCCTAAGTCTTTTGGTTCTCAACAATATCAATATCGACAACTTCAGTATGGGCTACTTCTTCTAGGAAAACATAAAACCAAATCGATGTTGATTGTTCCACCCTTGGGAATGATACCTACAATGCAGATTATGCTCCTCTCCACCTGAATGCTCCCTATGAGGAGGGCAGCTCTTCTGCTACACTTGCTTTCCCACTCCTACATCAACCAAATGCTGATAATGGCTTTTTATCACACTAGCTCTTTGGCTTGAACAATGCGTGTTTGAGTCTTTAATAACTATTGCCTCTTCTCTGTGACAATAGGGTTTACATATTGGTTATTGTTAAGGTCTTTTAATATTGCCCTCTCTTGGCTTTGGCAATGGTGTTTTTTTTGGTACCTTTCAAATTACAATTGCCCCCAATGTTCTTATTCCACCAGTTTAGCTGGTAAGCATCAGATTGATATGCACAGTTATTCTTAGTCTGCCAACTCCGCTTCTTCTCATTAGTTTAGTATTCAGTATTGTTAACACGGGCTAGCAGCGATTACGGAGCATTCTGGGGTCACATACAAATAGTGAACTCACCCGGTGCTACATACGCATTCGCTCTCTCTGCTGTCTGTGTCTTCAGCTTCCTCCACTTCTTCACTACAGGATAAGTTACTTTCTTCTGCATCCCGTGTCCCACGCTGGTTGGGAGAGGAGCATTCCCCGCTCCACAAACACTCCGGTGCTCGCCTGCCACCAGAGATCACTTTACGTTTGGGAAATGCTTCATGCTGTGCACAGCCTGTGCACACAAGCTCCTCAGGGGGCAAAGCTTTCTGGAGCATCACTTTCCACTGTGCAACCTCTGCATACAAGGTGCTGAAGGGTAGGGACCCTCACGAAACTGGCATCTGCTTCACAATCAGCGGCAGATCTGGCAGCTTTGCTTCCCTGCAACTTCTGCTGCCAATGCAACGTGAAGTCTCGATAAGAACTCCACCTTCTCCAGCATTGGATCTTTCATGGATTCACATGCTGTGAATATTTCCCCGTCGTCAGGCTGGGAAACCTCGGTAACTTTAATTTAGCATTTTCCTATGGAAAACTTCGACACTTTAGTGTCCTATCGGCGTTCTTGTTGGGTGCTTCAGGCCACACCAATAGGACGTCTGGTATAAATAGTCCCGTCCCACGGCTTCCCTTCAGATTTCAACCGTCTCCAAACTGTTGGGATCACCTTGATTCTTCGAGTTTGGTACGTGCGTTTTGGTACGTGGGCTAGGATGTCATCGTTAGCCCAGAAGAAGTCTCTCTTTCGGCCATGTGCTACCTGCGGCCGGAAGATGGTGTACGAAGGGGATGGACATATGAACTGTCTTTACGGTCTCTACACCATCACTCGGCGGATGCCTGCGAGATATGCCAGGGGTTTTCGCAGAGGACCTTGAACGACCGTAATCGACGGCTCATATGCTGGCTTAACGAGGGCACGTATCTGGCTTCGGAGGTGGGTTCGGTCCGCGGGAGCCAGTCTTCAGGGAGAGCGGAGAAGGCCGCGGAGCGGTGTCAGCTAAACCCCCCGCTAAAGAGCAACGGACAGTGTTGCCTGCTTTGGAGGTGGGGAAAGGTCGCAAGTCTTCGTCTAGGTCGCATGATTCGAAGGGGGCGAGTGGTTCCTCGTTGTCCAAGCATGATCGGCCTGACAAGTCCAAAGGGTCTGGTGGTAGGCCCAAGAAGTGGTTCTGACGATGAGCTTGACGATGGATATTCTTTCATCGACACTGGTCCACTGCTATTGTCATCGCAGATGGAGTCGGAAGGATTGTTGACGATGGGTGGGGCGTGACAGTCCGTCGCCTTTGAGTCCATGCTTCCTGAGAACATTTTGCAGCAGGATACTGCTACGTTTTCTGTTTCCTCAGGGACAGAGGAAGTACAGGAACCGGTCTTTGACCCGTCGGCTCTGGGTCTGCAGAGTGCGAAGCCGTCAATGTTTAGTGGGGTGGGAGCTGGGCTGCCCCTTTACCTGCTGCTTAATCCACAATCCCTGCTGTCGTTGCAGGTGTTATCTACGCTCCAGTCTTTGTTGGGGCAACTGGATGCGAGGTTGCCTCCTCCTCCGAGTCCGGCGGTGCCGGTGATCGAAGGTTTGCCTGGTGAGGCGCCTAGGAAGTTTCCTCCGGCACGGTTGCCATTGCCGTTGCCGGTGGGGTTGGGTCGTCCACGGTCTCACCCTGAGGAGGGTGAGTTACCTGAATCGGAACCTGAGAGTGCTCCGTGGGACACCTATCAACAGTGTCTTTATCGTGACGAGGGATGATGCATGGGATACGGACCCTGAGGTGGAGCAGCCCCCGTAGTCCAGCACAACGATCTATTATGATATTGGGGCATTCCACGCCATGATGTCGAAGGTGTGTCTGGAGTTAGGGCTGGTGCCTGAAGAGGAACGCAAGGACTGCTTTCTCTTCCACCATATGGGAAGGCGAAGGAAGGCGGTCTTCTCATTGCCGATTCTCGACCATGTGTGGCAAGAGGGCTCCCGAGTCTACCCCTAGATCTCTGGTGTCACAGCCCGTGCCTGAGTTTGTGGTTTTTTGTGGCTGCCAGACATAAGGCCAGAAGCCAACACAAATGTGTTATGCCTCCGGACAGTGAGGTCAGGAAACAGGATGCTTTGGAAAGAAGGTCTTGACGATAGGGGCTACGACTGTGAAGGCTGCTAATTCTTTGGCAATATGGCCAGATATGATCGTAAAATGTGGCATCGGCTAGCCCCGATTCTTGGACATCTTCTGGAACAACACCGAAAGGCAATGCTGTTGGTGAGAGAGGGGGAGGAGGCCTCCAACCACAGCATCCATATTGCTGTGGACCTGGCAGAGTCATGTTTTAAGCAAATTAATAATGGGGTGGTGCTCCGACGGCAGGCCTGCCTGAAGTATATGGATTTTCGTCCTGAGGTTCAGTAAAAAGTCATCAATATGCCCTGTGAGGGGGAACACTTGTTCGGCGAAAAAATTGATGAGACCCTGAAAGGTATGAAAGGGGATACAGAGACGGCAAAGTCTTTATGTTCCTTGCAAAGTGGTCGCCCTTTTCGCTCCTTTCAAGCTTTTCGTGGAGCCTCTTGGAATGCCCAGTTTGCCTCCTCCAGAGATCGCAGTTACGGGCGCTCCGGCTACTCGTCTCAAGGGTATCGGCGATCAATCCAGTCAGCTCAGAAGAACAGGGACTTTCAAACCCAACAGAAGAAAGGTTTGCAGTCCTCAGCGGCTAAAGGAAGGCAATCAAAAGCCCAAAAATGACTGCCATATGGACAATCCGCTGGGGGGCAGGGTGGCGATCCATGTCGACGAGTGGCAACTGATAACATCAGATCGATGGGTACTGGATACGGTACGTCTCAGCCACTCGGAGTTTCGGTGTCCTCCGGTTCCTATTCTGCCAGTGCCTGGGGTGCAGCTGTATTTTCCAATCTTGCGGCAGGAGGTGGTACTCATGCTCGAGAAAGGAGCGATAGAACCAGTTCCGGTAGCGGAGTGGGGCCAAGGGGTGTACTCATGGTACTTTGTCGTGAAAAAACCCAACGGCAAGTGGAGGCCTATTCTAGATCTTCGGGCGTTGAACAAGAATCTGCAACGGTTGAAGTTAAAGATGCTCACCCTTCAAGATGTCATCCGATTAGTGCAACCGGGTGAGTTCCTGGCGTCATTAGATCTGCAGGATGCCTATTTTCACATCCCTATGAGGCTGAATCATCGCAAGTTCCTGCGTTTTGTGGTCGGAGACGATCACGATCAGTTTTGGGTCCTCCCTTTTGGCCTGAAGTCTTCCCCCATTACATTCACAAAGTGTCTGGCCCCGGTGGCTGCCTTTCGCCACGGGGAAGGTCATCATGTATACCGCTACCTTGACGATTGGTTGGTAAAGGGTTCGTCACGGGGACGGGCAGAAGAGTCTCTCATGGCGACCATGGGGCTTTTGCAATGGCTGGGATTCGCCGTCAACTTCGACAAATCGTTTTTGACGCCGTCCAGAGAATTGGTCTTTCTTAGGGCGCAGTTTCTTACTCTGGACAGTCTGGTAAAGCCTTTTGAGCGAGTGGGAAAGTTGCGGTCCAAGGAAGGCGAGAGGAAAAGGGGAAATGTGGTCTCGGTCCGAGGTTACACGTCCATGGCCATGGCATTGTGTATCCCTCTTCTTCCCAATTGCAGCATGTTCATGAGGCCGGTGCAGGAATTCCTCGCAGACAGGTGGTCGCAAAGTCGAGGATTATGGTCGCACAAGCTGGTGGTCGACAAGGTCTTGGTGGACGCTCTTTGGTGGTGGACGTGCACGTCCAATCTGGTGAGGGGAATGCCCTTGCTGGAGCCGGAGTTCCAGTTTACTATTGTTTACTATTGTGGCAGACGCTTCCCAGGTAGGGTGGGTGGCACACCTCGACGAATCACAGGTGCGGGGCCTATGGTCTCGGGTGGAGACTTTTACATATCAATGTGCTCAAGTTGAGGGTGGTGCACTGGGCGCTGAAGTCGTTTCTTCTGCGCATCCGCAGATCTATGGTGAGGGTGTTAACGGATAATACCACCACAATGTTCTATTTAAGAAAACAGGGGGGGATGCATTCAAAATTCCTGTCCAAGGAGGCAGAGGACATTTGGCATTGGTCTCTAGCTCAAGGGATAAACATTGTTGCTTTCCATCTTCCCGGGGTTCTGAATGTTCAAGCGGACACGCTCAGCAGGGACGCCAGTCAGCTGCACGAATGGAGATTGAAGGCGCAACAGGTGGCCAGAATCTATGGGCGATGGGGATCTCCTCCGATAGATTTGTTTGCTACGAGGGAAAGCAAGCAGTGTCCGGAGTTTGCCAGCAGACAGGGGCTCATCCCGAGTCATTCGGGACATGTTCTCGTTCCCGTGAACGGGTCTATTCGTGTATGCGTTTTGCCCGGTTCCACTCATTCGGAGGGTCATTCAGTGGATTTGGAAGTACCAGTGCAGGGTGATTTTGGTTGCCCGTTCTGGCCCAGGCAGATGTGGTTTTCAGATCTCCTTCATCTGGCAGTGGAAGGGTTGGGAGCAGATCCGGATCTTCTGTCTCAGGACAACGGCAGAGTGTGGCATCACGATCCGGCATCTCTGAGCCTGGCGGCGTGGCTCCTGATCACTCTGAGTTCGGTCATCTAGGAATATCCAAGGAGTGTCGACGGATCTTGGAGGCTGCAAGGGCCCCTTCTACCAATGATATGATATGATATGGCATTTATAACGCGCCCATACACAAGTGTTTCAATATGTCTCATATGGTCATAAATGGGCGAGATTCTGCACCTGGTGTGAAGATCATACTGAGTTTCAGCCTTTGGCGGTGTCCCCGGCTCAGGTTCTCCCATACTTGTTACTCCTTGCTCAAGGGGGCATGGCATTATCATCTATTAAGGTGCATTTGTTGGCGATTTCTAGATTCACGAGAAGGCGCCATGCTGCTCCGCTGTTTATTGATCGTTTGGTGAAACATTTTCTGAAAGGCCTATTTTGGACATTTCCCCCGGTGAAGAGATTTGCACCGGTGTGGAGCATGAATGTGGTTCTTTCGGCACTGATGAAACCTCCTTTTGAACCCATGTCGACGGCTTCTTTGAAGTTCCTCTCGTGGAAGGTGGCTTTTCTAGTGGCGATTACCTCGGCCAGGAGGGTGTCAGAGTTGCAGGCATTGGTCATTGACCCACCTTATTTATGGTTTATGAAGGATAAAGTTATTCTGGTCACTAACCTGCACTTTATCCCGAAGGTGCCCTCGGCATTTCACAAACTTGCTTCTATTTCCTTACCCTGTTCTTTGCTAATGCATCCACGATGACAGAAAAGGCACTGCATTCTCTGGATGTGAAAAGGGCACTAAAGTTTTATCTGAATCGTACTCAAGACTTCAGGAAGTCAAGGCAGCTGTTTGTGGCATTTGGGCCCTCCAACAAGGGGCAGTCTTATTTCCAAACAAGGACTTTCCCGTTGGGTGTCCTCTACAATTTCATTTTGTCACACTAAAGCTGGCAAGCCCTTGAGAAGTGTTGTGAAGGCTCATTCTACACGGTCCACAGCGTCGGCGGCGGTGCTGCTGTTGTCTGGGATAACGCTGGTGGACATTTGCCAGGCAGCCTCCTGGGCGGTGCCGCATACATTCACCAGGCATTACTGTCTGGGGCAGCAACAGGTGGAAGATGTGCAGGTGGGGTGTGTTGTCCTCCAACGCCTGTTTCAGTAAGGTAGGCCCTGCAGCTTCAGGGGTTTTCTATTTTGCTATATCACTTGCTGGGTTTGGTTGTCTCATGTATGTAATAAGATGCTATTTGTTGGTTTGCCTGTGACACACTGCCACACATTGTTTGTACTGCTATGTAATCTATTCACAGCATGTGAATCCATGAAAGATCCAATGCTGGAGAAGGGAGTAGTTTCTTACCTGTAACTCCATTTCTCCAGCGTTGGTATCTTTCGTGGATTCACAAGCGCCCACCAGGCAAACCTGTGTTTGGGTTCCCTCTACTTTGGAGGTTGAAATCTGAAGGGAAGCCGCGGGGGCTGGGATATTTATACCAGACGTCCTATTGGTGTGGCCTGAAGCACCCAAAAAGAACGTCGATAGGACACTAAAGTGTTGAAGTTTTCCATAGGAAAACGTTAAGTTAAAGTTACTGAGGTTTCCCAGGTTTCCCAGCCTGACGGGGAAATATTCACAGCATGTGAATCCATATGGATACCAACGCTGGAGAAATGGAGTTATCGGTAAGAACCTACTGCCTTCTGCTTCTCCTCCTGCTACTTCTTATGGCCTGCACCCAAGGGGTTCTTTTATATCCACTAATCCCTTTCATGTGTGGGTCATGTGAGGTTGGCATCATGGAGGGGAGACGCAGACAAGATTCGAAGTTGAACAGTGCTTTATTAAAGTAAAAATCAGGATGGATAAAGGCCTAACTTGCCCTATACTATGAAGGGATTTTCCTACCTAAAGAAACTAAGGAAAGTCTGTGTCAGTATGTTTAAGTCTGTCTGCGTAAAAATCCTATACTTGCCCCCACAACTAATACAAACACTGTACTGGGATATCAACCAAAAACCTAAATAGTGATTCCAACATAGGGTTTTGAGCCAATTGCAGCTCTGGCTTATTTCTTCAGCCTCTTTTCAGGAATGTTCAAAAGTTCAATTTGTCTTTCTTCAAACACCAAACCGAAATACAGTTCCGTCGCTCTTCCCCAAGTTCAACACAGTTCCAGGACAATACAGTACCAAGATACCAACACTTAGGATTCCCTTCCCCAAGTTTAGTGTCACCATGTTAATAAAGTACCTTAAACACAGCTGTGGGAAAACAGTTTCAGGATGCCAAAAGTTTAGGGTTCCCTTCCCCAAGCTTATTGTTAATTCTTAAACAGAATGAAACTTTGATCTTTTAACTGAACCTTCACAACTCAGAACTACTTTACCAAGTCTGGTGGCACTTGGTTTTCTGCTTTCACCACAGCAAGCTTCCTAGTTAGTATCAAGAAGTTTCCTGCTCAAGGCATAGTTTTAGACCACCGGTCCACTCATTACAGGTCACGCAACCAAGGGCTTTCAGGCTTCCTTCAAAGTGTCACATAATAAGCTGTTCGTATAATCCACCTTCACAATTTCACTACAGTAGTTCTTACTCCATGCATATCCTTTTGGTCTTTCAATGCAGAGTTGGACAAGGGTGGCCTTTGCATAATATGTACAATCCACCTGCTCTTTTTGCTTTCTTGCTGTGAATTCCTCTTGCTTTCTTCTTTTTATTCGGTATTTAGTATTATTTAGACAATCTTGTTTGTTTGTTTTATTATTTATAATGCGCACCAGACCCGGGAGTATCAAGGCGCAACAGTTACAGGAATATGCAAAGCTTAGTTACAGTGTTACAGAGCATGAAATACAGTTACATAGAGTAAAATACAGTACATACATGGAACGATGAGGACTGGAGAAACTAAGGCATGTTACAAATATGGTACACAAAGAATTTCACATTTTACTCCGACTTCATGTCCGCATCATGATTTCAAATCGATGAGGCTTGCGGTACCACACAAAAGCATTTCAGAATGAGTTTTCATGCACACGATCGCTCTGTGACTTTGTTAGGCATTACAAGATTCCACAGTCTCAACAAATGCATCTTTCTTTCTTAGGCACTGTAAGGGAGGCATGGTATCACAAGTATGACACTGACACACAAGTTACAAGTTTCAAAACCTTTATTAGATTCTTGGGGTTTCAAAAAACTCCTACGTTGCCCTATAGCTATGATGGGAGTAGTCTCTAACATCAAATAATAAAGAAAACACAGTCGTAGTCCCTCTATGTGAAATCGAAATGGCCTATACTAACAAAACCTAATGCCTACCCTATCTCTTATACAAAAAGTGTGTAAAGGGGAATGTGTATGCAAAGAAAGGTCGATGTTCTAACATAAAGGATCAATGTGGCTGAGTCAGCTCTCCTCCCCACGTTGTACAGCAAGGAGTAAGGTAGCCCAGTAAAAAGGATGACACACTTTGGGTCAGGGTATAACTTCCCCTTTCTTCGATGTTAATCTTGACCTTTGCACATTTCAGAGTTGGTTCCCTCACTTTATAACAGAACATCAAACATTTCGCGGAGACTTTGGAGTGAGTTGTTTCCTTTCACTAGACCACTCCGCTACTCTGTATCACTGGCTTTACAGTGACAGCTAACTTTAAAGTTCATTACAGGTTTGCTTTCCTTCGCGTCTCATCAGCACGCATGCAACCTTGAATTGTGAGATGCACTGTTGCGGCTTTAATCTTTCCTTGATACAAACCGGACTTTCATGTCTTTCGCTAACTCACTGGTTGCGTGCATTCCTTTCTTGTCTTCGCAGCTTTGATTCACGGGTCACGGTTGATACCACAGGCTTGGCCTCGCCACCCCAACTCTGTCTTTCACCCGGGAGCGTTGCTGGCTTACTTGAAACACAATGCAGGCTTCTTCTTGTCTGGAATTTGGCTTTCTCTGCATCTCCTTCAGTTTCCCATAGGCAACAACCCCTTGAAGGGAACTTCAGGGTTTCCCTACCCTTCGCTCTGGTCCCTCGATCGGTCGTCCTGCTCCAGTGGGTTCGCCTTTGCCCCGGAAGATCTGCTCCTTCTCGTGTCTCACCTTGCTCAGAGTGTGTCTCTATGTTCTGCCTTATATCCGTGTGGGGGGAGCTAATGTGTATCAGATGTATGTGATTTAGGTCAGGTGCCTGACTTTGCCTGACCTGATTAACGGGACATGTCCAATGAGATGTAAGGGTTAGCCTCCTTATTCTCAATCGCCCTCTTCCTCGGCCCAGTGTTTATATAGAAAGGGTGTTGGGATATTGGAGAATCCAATAAAATAGGATGGGCTATGGGCACGGGAAAGGGGGGGGGAATCCGCGTCTCACCATCAATTGCCTCACCCCCACTCCCTGAAGATCCCCCACCCAGGTGATCCTCCCGCACTGGTCCACCCCCAGGGTCTGGATCCAAAGGCGATGGCCGTGCCCTGCCACCTGAGAGCGAGATCCCCGGGGACAAGCAAGTGAGACACCCTTTGGTTTCTCACAGCACGTACTTGGATACTTTGGGCCTCATCGCGAATTGGGCGGTAGCCCTTAAATGGAGCGGTAACGGGGTTACCACTGCATTTACTGCTCGGCCCAATCTCGAGCCCAGCTTGTTTACCCCCAGCTCATAGCTGGGGTGAACACACCAGGAAAATGCAAATTTTTGGTGCAATTACGACCAGCGGTATTACTATGCAGTAATTGTGCCTGAAAAGTCTCCATTGGGTCCAGTGCACCAATTGGGGAATGGGAAGTAACGTTTCGCGCCCAACCCATGGTCCGGCAGTAATACCGCCTGATGGGTGGGTGTTAACGCAAATAAAGTTGGGCGGTATCCCAGCCGGGAGACCGCCCAACTCGTGATGAGGCTCTTTGTGTTCGCTCTCGTGAAAACACACACTGGGTTTCTGGTTGTGTTTTCTTGGCTCACCATGATGTGAGCGGCTTATTCTCCTGAGGTCAGAGTCTCACCACCTGCCGCTCAGACATTCCTGGGCTTCCTTGTTAGTCCAGGAGAACACGCATTTTCTAAGCCCAGCTGTGGAATGGAATGACACGCCTCCTGGCTCCCTTCTGCGGACTCCTTTATATTCTAGGAGGCACGGCTCCCTTGCTACGCTTCCTCTGGCTGCCTCAGCTTGCAGCCCCGTCAGCGGATCGCCATGTCATCCTCTTCAGCTGGTCCTCTGTGACTCGGTTCAGACGGGCTTCCCTGCTTTTTCTCCCTCAAACTTTCCTACCAACTCCTCTTATACACCTGTGGGTTCTTAATAGGTTGCAGGTGTAAGGTAAGGGTTTGCCCTGCACGTCTTGCCTGACCATAATTAAGTTAGTCCCTGGGACATGCCGGACCTTTGGTCCTCCTGTTCGTGTCTGTACTTGAATGGTAAAGGGAGGCAATCTTCATAGCTCTTAGTGACTTCTTCCTCGTCCCAGTATTCCTATGCATTTCAAAGGAAGAGGGAAGTGGGACACTTTTGCAATGACCCATGAAGGTCGGGGAAAGCTTACGTGGATCATCTTGAGGATAAGGGGGATACCATGATTTATTATTAAATATCCTACCTTGAACCTTTCTCTGATCATGTTTAGTCTGGTTGGTATAATACTGATACCTACCCTGTTCTGAAGTCATGGCACTAGATTAACAATATCCTATTACTTCTTCTGGGACAGGGGTTTCTTTTAAATAGGAGGATAATGAATACTGTGTCTCGCCTAGGGGTCTCCCATCTCCAATCCCTGAAGACCCTCCATCCAGGTGATCCTCCCTCACTTGTCCACCCCCAGGTGCAGGATCCAAAAGCAATGGCCTTTCCCTGGCCACCTGCGTAGAGAGTCCAAAGGGAGTAGAAGTGAGAAAATCCTCAGGTTTCTCAGTCATTACAATCGTTAGACTGGGGAGCTACAACAGGTTATGTGGATGACTGTCTCGTATGTAAGAGTGGCACTCAAAGGTACCCAAGCGCAAAATCGAAGGTGGTTGCACAGATCTAAAGCGCCTAAATGCGATTTTTTTTATTTATTATTTATTTTTTTTTTTACACAAGGTATTCCCAGGCAAGAATAACATAGTGGTGATCTGGATAGTAGTAGATAGGCAGTGGCAGTGATAACAACAGATGCAGTGTCCAAGCACGGAGGATCTACCTTTCTGCCCTATGGTTGCTTACCAATTCGAGATGGAGATCTAATGGAGCCATGAGTTTTGAAATTTCTGGAAAAGATTGTACAGTGAGATGCTCTGACAGGCTCGGACAGGGCCTTTTGTGTGGGCTTTTGCTGGGGGCTGGCTTTCCTCACCTGCTGGCTTGCAATTGGCTACAAGAGTAGTGGGGCAGCCAGTCGGGAGCTTTGTTTACGCTGAAGCACCATGGCAACCTGAGCAGCCCTCAGAGGCACTCCGGTGCCGAGGATGAGAGCGGCCATCAGTAAGAGACATCGAAGCAATGATGGCAATGGCGCTGAGTGCGTCACACAAGTATTCTAAATGATGAGGCATGAGGCTTTCAGTTCTTTGTGAGTGGGCAGGAACTGCAATTGCACGGTGCTGCCGTGGTACTGAGAATGCATATGGTGAATAAAGAGAGAAAAATGCACATAAACCCAGAAAAGGGCTTACCTCATCCGGGGTGACACTAGATGGCATCAAGGAGGGATGGTAATCTCTGCTGATAAGGAGGAGCTGCAGGTGACCTCCAGTCCATGGCTGCTTGATGCAGGAAGGAGGAGCAGACTCGGACAGGGCCTTTTGTGTGGACCTTTGCTGCTGGCCGGCTTTCCTTGCCTGCCGGGTTGCAATTGGCTACAAGAGTGGTGGGGCAGCCAATCTGGAGCTTCCTTTGATGCCGAAGCACCATGGCAACCTGAGCAGGTTGCTTGAACCCTCGCTTGGGCATATGCTGCCGCCTCCACCCATTAAATGGAGAGGCCGATTCTGATTTTCCGACCAATTCGCACGGAGAAGAGCGGGACACTGGAGTAAGAAAACAATGATATGGGCCGGAATTCAAACCAGTGTTGTGCTGGTTTGGTCTTGAAAGTTATGTTTACTTCTTATGAACAGCACTAAACTATCTAGTGCACACATTCTGCATACATTATGGAGGTAATGTTGCTTAGCGACAGTCTGCAGTCTCCATCATTTTACAGAGTTTTAATGCCTGAACATTGGACAAAGGCCTTTAAAAGAAATTGTGCATCGCCCTCAACCGCATCCTTCAATGCTATAAATTCAAAATGGTGGAGAGTGAGTTTCACTGCCTGTAGTATATTTTGACTGAAAATGTTCAGATGCCATATCATTCCTTAGGATGAGAAACCCATAGAATTAACATACAGTTTGTGATATAACATTAGCAAGAGCGCAGGACTGTTTTAACATATCCAGAACCCAGTCACAACATACGAAATGTAAGCGAGTCAGTGAAATGTATTGGATAGTTAAAAAATGTTTTAAAAGATATAAAAAGTCAGAAAAACTGACCCCTGCTGAGAATGATAATTACTAGCAGGAAGACCTAAAAGAAGAAATAATACACCATCTTAAACTAAGTTTTACCCTTGTGTAAAACCACTTTTTTGCCAGAAACAAAATCTGTTCTAAGTTTGCTTTTCTATACTAATAAAAAAAATGTGTATTTGAAATGACTGTTTTAAAATGTGTGAATTACTTGGTGTTTCTTTGTGTACAGATCGAGGCTGCGTTAAGTCGGGTGCCTTGTTCTGGAGGAAGAATGACTTTACAAGCCAGATGCAACAAGGTAATACATACTTTGGTATTTTCTTAATTTGATGTGAATGAGTTTATGGTGGTGTAACTCACAATAATGTTCATTTATTTGTTTTCTCGACCGCTAGTTCAACACTTGTTCTCTAATATGGGATTCTTTGATGATTTTATTCTATATTCTTTGACCTCATCTGTGTGGATAATTTATTGTTCTTATATTTATTTTCAGCAGTTAGTACACAATGAGAGTCCCGGCACAACACCACATCTCTGTGCACATAGGAAACCCGTAGGACCCTTGTAATGGCAGGGTTCAGCTAAAGCATTGCGCCACATTGCCTTTTTAGTTTTAGTTTTCCCATCTTAACTATGGAGGATTTCAGAAATGTGTATGTTTGAAAATGTTTGCCTTCTAACCTATCTTTTAGTCCTGAATGGATATTTCTTTACCTCATACCTCATTTGTTGGCAGGGGCTTTGCTATCAGGAATGTTTAATGTTGAATCTGATGTTTCTTTGTGTAGGTGTCAGCATTCCAAGATCTGCCCTCTGGGTGAAGTGGAGGGAAATTGGCTACTGCTAGTTGCTTTTATTTCACTTTTGTGGTTCCCCCAACTCCACACCAGGCCCCAGCTATAGGGTTCAAATACCCACAGTGAAGCCACTGGGATACTTTGACCGAGACATCCACCCCATCCTTAACTATTGCCATCTCTAAGTCTCGTGCAATTTCAGCTCCTTAATTAACCTCCAAGAATCTGACACTTGAGACCAGCTAACCGGTTAACTTCATGCATTTCTTATATGTAAATGAACACCTTGCAGCTGCAAAGTAGGTACAATTTGGCAAACAAAACACTAAAATAACGAATGCCCAGTCTTTTGCCATGCCACTGCTCATTTGATTACAGGTCTTCACCCATTGGGCGCTGTAGTTGCTGTCTCGGATTGTTTTAGTAGCTTGATCTGAAAAAGTGGTCTGGCTTGACTTCAGGGTCACAGGGTTTTGAAAGACCTTTGCTGGTGACGTGCCACTCTCAAGGTTGTCTCTAGTTTGCTCTGGCAGATATCTTTCTGCTTAGCGCATGGGGACAGGGAGTCTGAAAATGATGAGGTTGTGGAGAAATGTGTGACTGCTTGAATGGTTAGAAATCTATGGTGCATGTTATACCACCATTAGTTCCAAGACCATAAATGTGGTACATTTGCCGTTAAACATCAATTGTGACAGGCACATTGCAGACAGTTGTCTAAAGGATTTTTTTCTAATTTTTAGGAGGCGTTAGAGGATCGGTTGGAAAAAATCAATCGTGATTTGGGGTCTATTCGCATGACCCTGAAGAAGTTTCACGTTTTACGAACCTCTGCAAATATTTGAATATTCTGTTTATTCAATCCTCTTCTTTGCAATTGCACTAATGTAAAGTAATGCACTGACCAAATGCAATTCTTTTTTTTTACTTTTGGAAAATAGACCATGTTAATCTGTGAACTTTATATTTTATACTTGAAGAAATAGCAAATATTCTAAGCTTATTTTTATTAACTAGTTTTGCATCAGTCTGTAAATTGTATATTTTCATGTTTTTTATTAACTGTTTCTATACACCATGTAAACAAATCCTATTTATATTGAGTCCAAGCAATGAAGGAAAAGACAAATAGTCTTAAATGTTGTCAACAGTTTACTTTGTTTTTCATGAAGGCATTCTTAGCCGTGAATGGTTGCTTTAACGTTTCTGTTGCCTTCGGTCATGGTATTTTGTGTATTCTCAACAAGGTTTTCAAACCTGTTTTATGAAAGTTTTTCTCCTTCACATGTATTTATTCTAATATTTTTATTATGTTTGTACTGTTCTTTTGTGGTTTGATGTGATGAAGGAATGCAATAGAATCTTAGGATTCTTTAGCAATAATGACAAGCATGGGGCTGATGTCCTGATAAAAAATAACCCTCATGCAAGGGACGGGCCCACAAAGGCACTAATGGCAGATGCCCCATCTGTAGTTTATTATGCGATTATAACTTGTAAACATTAAACCTTTTTTCAAATGAAGCCTTTTGTTTCCATGCTAGTCAACACTTTCGTGTCTGACTGCTTAATTTGATCATTGCCAATATTTAACTTATGTCTTCTTTGTCAAGTGTATGTATACTGTATTATTTTTTACAATTCCATCAGTACTGTACATTGTTACTCTTGTATCCTGTGATATTTCAATCTTGAATATTAATGCTCCCCTACCCATAGTGTAAATGATATTTGAATGGCCAAAGTTTTGAAATCCCTTAGAGTTCTGATCAGTTGTATATAGTCTAGCAGAAATGTTTGTGCTATTTGCCGTTTGACATGACGTGTAGCTAGTAGACTGTAGCGGCTATAACTTGGTTACCATGTGCTAGTTCAAATGGTTAACAACTACCCAAATGATGCCAAAAAGCCCAGCCTTTCATTCTAACTAGTTTTCGGTTGATTGCATGCTGAGGCCTTAATTGTACTTTTAGCTACAAAATGGGGCCGAGTTGTAGTTGGAAAAAAAATCTAGAGCACTGGTGTTCTTATGGAGCCCGAGAATATTTCAAAACCTAGGCTTTCTGCACGTTTCATGATTTTATCCTAACAGATTAGTTGGCTATTTTGTTCTATGAAAAATATAAAATCCAGGTTTCTGGCATGAGTGAGGCTGACTAACCAAACTGACTTAGTGGATGATTGACCGGCAGTCACCCACACATAGCTTATTTCCTAGCCTACAAGCTAGACTGGAATGTTCACCTGAGTATGCACCCTGCCTGAAACTGTCTGTATGAGGGTGATAGACTGCAGTACCTGTACGTTTATTAATGTTCTTAAACATGACATGTTTTCATGGATTGGACCCTACATCTGAGGCCTCCAAAGTTTGAGTATTAGGTGGATTTACCAAACAGGTTCGATTACAGGCGTCTGCAACACTTTGTTTGGGATTGTTCAGTAACTGTAGCCTCAGCTGTGTGAAATACAATCGGACTATGCCAGGGTGAAGTAGACCATCTTGACACACGGTTGATAACAGATTTCAAGGCAAATAATATTATTAACCACTCTCCTTTTATGTAAAATGTCTGCATAGATTCACAGGACAATAAGACCTGACCTGATTTGATAAAGGTTTATTCAGGGTCTCGTAACAGCGGTTTAAATGGGTCAAGGAATAGGACATATAAAGAGAGAAATTGTAGTAAAGTGGAATATCTTCTCCCTGCATCTAGGAACTTTCCCCCTCCCTTTCAGCCTCTCACACTCTTAGATGGGATCCCTGGTATGCCACACACTAAATGTTCCACGTTAGTAGTCAGGATGACAGCTCTTTCAAAGTCCCTGAATATGTTAGGTTAACCCAAAGGTGTCTTGCAAGTGCCTCTCCATATTGTCATTCAGTCTTGTTGGAAAGCAGCCAGTACCCTGATTCACAAATCACTTTAGCTTCAGGGATGTAGGGTCCTAGATAAGGCAGCCTTTCTATGGGTCACTGAGTCATCAACTCTTGAATTCTACGAGCACCTTAGTCATGGTTACCAGGTAATTTGAAACTTACCAGTAATAGATGTCGGCCTTTGGTTTTCAGCGGTAGAGTGGCTGGGTCTGCACTGCACTGCCCCCGATGTTCCCCAAACCCAAGGGCTCTGATCATAGGGGACCGCAAACTGCTCCTGCTATCCTCCTTGATGCCCAACATTGGCTTGTACCGAAGATGCCTCCTCATAAGTCTGCTCTGGCCGAGAAAACTCCTGCTTGCTTACCTAGATACCCTTAACCCCTTAAGTGCCAAGGACAAGTATGCTTGTCCTTTTTGCATAGACTTGCATAATAGCCTGGCATTTGCACCTACTCCGTTCTTACTCTCACATGCCGTACTGCACCTAGTCCGTTCTTACTCTCATATGCTGTACTCATGAGGATGTGTTCCCCTCTTCTCTGTTTCGCAAATCATTCCCAGGTTTCTTCTTCTCCCCAACTCCCCCTTTCACTGCCTCCTGTGGGTTCTTTAGTTACCTCTATTTCCTCCTCCGCTCCACTTTTCGCCGCCTCCTCTAATCTTCTTAACTCTTCCCGATCTCTCTCTCTCTCTTCACCGCCACTTATTTTTGTCCTTCCTGTCACCACCTCCTCCATAGCACTCATTCTCTCCCACCAGCTCATTTCCTCCTGTGACCTCCTCCCCCATAGCTCCCTCTCTGCCACCTACTCTGCTCCTCCTATGTCCACTAGCCACCTCTGTCTCCAACCCCTTCTTCCGTAAACCACAAACAAACTTGCACAAACTCCTTCTCCAGAGACCCACACACATGCACTCTTTGGGATTTCTTTTATATGCCCCTGTTCCTTCCCCTTAGGCTGGGCTCCTCATGAGGGTCTTGTAAAGAGCCAGGAACGAGACGCGGACACAGTGGATTCATGGTTTGGTCAAAGACTTTTATTAAAATAAAGGGGGGTTGGGAAATGCCTCTCTGTCCCTACTCTTAAGAGGTGTTTCGCTGCTTAAAACCAAAACTAAGGGTCTGTCCAAGGTCAAGATGTCTAAAGCAAATCGTCCTGTGTCCAAAGTACTATTCTTGCCCTCATATCTAGGAAAAATAACTTGAGTGAAATGGGAAAATGTCTTTGGCCTTAAGTAGTGCACAAATTTTCATAAAGGAAATGTGTAACTCCAACATAAAAAGGGTCCAGAAGGACAGAGTTCCTTGTTCCAAAGGGTGGTTCATTTCCCCTGGATTTCTCTTCACTATTCCTTGTATTTCAAGAATATCAGTTCCTCATGTTTCCTTTGATCAACCACACAAAATACCTTGGCTGCTCGTCTGTGTCTTACTCGGATACCTGGTGTACTCTCCTGCCAGGTTTCCACTTGCTTTTAACGTGTTTTCAAAGCCTTCTCGCTTGTCCTGTTCTATCCTGTTTAGGACTTTTTCAGATACTGTATAGGATGCACTGTTCAACTTGATCATGCTTTTGTATATTGTTCCTGACAGGAGTTTTTTACTTAAAGATATTTGCAACTTGTATCTGCCTGGTATACTCTCCTGTCAGGGCTTCTCTTATCTGAATATATTCATATGACTTGGAAACCTTTGCAATTGAGAAGCCAGAAAGCACTACAATCGGCTGCAAAGTAACACTATGTGGAAAGTATGCCCTGTTCACCATTATTGAGGAGCCCAAAAGCACATTGACCACACTTAGAGCATCTGGGTATGAAGTGATCATTTCCAACCCAGCAATCAAAATATTCAGATGCAGATTAGTGAACCCAGCAATGTTCGTAACCGAACCAGTGGAGGAAGGAGATCAAGTCTGCAAGAATATACATGAGGAAAGCCCTGGCAGGAAAAATATACCAGGCAGATTAAAGGTGCAAGTATATACCTATGTGAGAAAGCACTGGAAGGAGAGTGTACCAGGCAAATGGTACACTCTCCTTCCAGTACTTTCTCACATAGTTATATTCTTGCATCTTTAATCTGCCTGGTATATTTTTTCTGCCAGGGATTTTCTCATGTGTATATTCTTGCAGACTTGATAGTTTCTTGTATCTGTACCATCCTGTCTTGAATCCCCCTGGTATACTACCCTGCCAGGGTTTCTTTCATAGGTGTATTGCATACACTTACAAACTTGATAGTCTTTTCTGTATTTTCCGTTATGCCTCCTTAAGAGAATTTCACTTGCTCATTCTTTCTGATCTGCTTTATTTGCATTCATTTGGGTTTGACAGGCTTGCTGATACGCCCAGTTTTCCCCGCTTCCCTTGGGTGGACTCACCGACTTTGGCTGGTGTATGTCGGTTCTCCCGTTGCAAGCCTGTGGTGGTCTTCTGGCGTTCTGCCTTCTCTCACTGCCTCTGCTTCCCAGCGTCACAGCCTCTTGTGCCTTCCGCTTCTCTGTTCCGTGTCTCTCTGGGCTTCGGTTCAGTGGATGCTGGCTTGTAGTACAGCAAGCGCCCAGAAGGTCTCCGTCTGCTTCTGGCATCCTCGCTGCATACATTCGCCTGCAGTTTGCTTTTCTTTCCCGTGTCATAGAGCTGCTTCGCGCAACACTGCGAGTTAAACATTTCCCAGCTAGGTTTCTGTAACAACTAGAGCACAGCTTGCGCTCTTGGCCTCCATTGATCTTCATTACTCGGCTCATCTTCCTCATTACAGTATTTTCACACTTGAGGAAATAAAAATGTGTTTCCAATTATTTTTATGTGAAATTTGGTACAGTGTAAGTAGTGATTTTGAAGGGCAAGTCAGTCCTTGATATCTTGTGAGCAGAATCTTGGAAGATATCTTCAGTGCCTTACTTAGGTTGGTTATGCCACTATGGCATTGGAAATGGCAGGGATATCCTCAAACTAGAAAAGGGATACCATGTCTCGTCCAATGATGTCACAATACACCCTGCGACAACCCCCCCCCCACCCGAGGGTTGCCTCCCCCATGTGATCCTTCCTCATATAGCCGCTGCCAGGCTCAGGTAGCGGCTGCTGTCCCCTGGCCACATGGGGAGAGGTCACCACCGGGAAAGGAGTGATGACACTATCGTATTCATCCCAGTCTGCACATGTGTATAATTTCTATTGGATTGCACAGGTTCCTCATTTAGGTAGAGATCCTCCAGTGCCAGCTGTGCTCGGCAACTTTCACCAGGTAGCATAGTGTAGCTCAACGACCACCATCTGCAGCGTTCAGCTTCCTCCACAAAAGACATGATATTGCCAGTGTTAAAATAGAGCACACTACATCCCATTACTTCAGTTCCTCTTTTGCACATGCTGTCTTTTCAGACATTTTACAAATTATTTTTTGCACCATTATGCCTGGTCCCAAGCTGTCAGGACTGCATGTCCATCACTGTCCCGGCCAATATGTGTGTGGTGTTGCGGGGTGGGCCATGATGTGGAGCAATGCAGGTTCTGCCAGTAAATTAACCCTGGGGTTTTCGAGCGGGCCACCAAAGTGGTGCTCAGCCGTCATCTTTCACAATTGCCGGTCGTGTGTCCCCTGAGATCTTTCAGAGTTTGAGGCAAAAGTCCCGAACCCGGAGGAACAAGAGAAAAGAGAGGGCAGGAGACTTAAGGCGAGGCGGCACAGGTCAAGGTGGGACAAAAGTGTGAATTCTTCTGCCTCCCAGTGTGGTAATTCCTCTTTTTCTTCTAAGCGTGTGTCTTGAGAAGAGTGGGAGGGATTTAGGAATCAAGTGTTGGCCATCTTTTCCAAAGTCTTGATGGGTACAACTTTGGCAATGACCAAGCCCTTCAATTCCACTGCATCTTTGTCGGCCAGTAGGGGCCTTCAGGAGACTAGCTCTATACTCTCTAGTTCAGCTCTTCCATTGTCCATGCCTATGTCTGGGTTCAGCATCAAAGCTTTGTTTTTTGTTGGTGCACAGGCTGATTGCCAAACAATAGCAATATAGCAACTATGCCCCAGATCTTAGGGATCCATCCCTCCAGTATATGCAGATAATTGTTTATGATGATTGAGACACTGTTCCTTATGGTTTGGATTCCCTGGTGGCACTTTGTCTGCCTTTATGGCCAACAAAGTAAGCATTTTGAATTTGGTGTCAGATCTCCATGATGCTAGTGTCCTCAACACTTTGTCTGATATCGAGATGCAGCAGGCTTTCCCCTTACGCACACCGTTACACTCCATAAAGGAAGGTTGTTGAGTAGGTAGTGGCTGTTGTGCGCCTCAGTGTACCATCCAAATTGTTGGTCTGCTACCAGCTTACCGACATCTTAGATAAGGGTCCCCTAACTGAGACAACATTGCTGTTTAATGGGGCCATTGCTCACCCTGTGGCAGACTCTGTGCTCCATGCATGCTGTCCACAATCATCTTAATTAGAAGTACAAGCCGGCACCAGAGGACCGGGAGTTCCTCCCCAAGCTTCCTCTCCGGAAGGCCTTGTTAAGAAGGGGTGGAAACCCCAGGGTGAGCCGAAAGGACAGGCCAGGGAAATCCCACGCCCAAGAACGGAAATGTCCAAAGAATTTGACAAAGACCTGTTTTATTCAACAAAACCCAAATAAAAACGGGACAGCTGTGGACATCAAGAAAATATCTGAGCTCTCGAATATCTTCAGACTTGACAATGGTTTAAAAACGAGAATTACATCACAATTGACGTTTCATCCTGAAAAACCTACGAGGTGGAGGGATTGATTAATGGGATCAACTATGTATGTGTTCCGTAGGACTTTTAGCTTTTAACTTGCCATTATCGTGTATCTTTTGTCCTGATAAATATATTGAAATAAAGGACTCAGCCTGTCTGTCCTTCAATCTGATGAATAGTCATTATTCTCGAGCTGTATGTCACGTGTGGGGGAGACCACATTTTGGATTATTCTGCTCAACATTTACTAGGATTTTAGCCCTTATTAATGCAGGTGTCCTTAACCTTCCTGACTTGTTTGAGCTACTTTTATTCCAGTTAATGGGAATCTGACCTTCCAGTATTTGTTTCTTTGCTTAATCTAAGAGAAATGTGCCTCACGCCTAGGAACTGTTATCGTCTGTTCTCTTGGGTGCCGATCCAAATCTTCCCTGTGCACGATAACCTTGGCACAGGTTGTATGATTGTTTGGGCTGCTCAGGTATGAATTTTCTGCTACCTCAGCGAGCCAGGTCCCCCTCCTGCTCGAGGCTTCTCAATGTCTCCCATTCACCGAACGTGGCTGCACCTTCCATCTTGTCTAAAATGGCTATTCATTCTTACTGAGTTTCTTTGTGTTCTTATGCATCTTGCGTTTCAGCGTAAATATGGAGCGTATGGTTTCTAGCCTATTAGATGCAAGCGTATTCTTCATGTCTAAGTGCAGTTTGGCCTATTGTTCCTGTAGCTTCATGAGGAATGCTTATCTGTTCCGTGTCTAATGCATCTACATGCGCCAGGCTCTGTGGTGATGTCATCTGCGTCTTGGTTACAACAGGTTCATGTCTTCCATAGTTTGCAAATGTATCTCTTCGATTGATCCAGGATAAGGTCAGTAGGGTTGTCTTAGTGAGTAACATCTCGCGCATCTGCGATATGGCGGCAGAGAGAAGGCGGTGCCAGAAGCAATGTGCACCTTAATTTCTATAGCATCGAGATGGGCGAGGCTGATGTAATGAATGACACATTAATTTGACCCTCAACATTCCCCCTCTGGTCAAGTCCTCGACCACATTCCTCAGAAGACCCTCCCCTGTATAGGGAACCTTGGGGATCCACATCTTTGTCAACCCCTCAGGTCACCTGCATTTTTTATATGCTAGTCGACACTCTAGGTCATATAGAAGCACTTCCAATCTGATTTACAGAACACCCAAAGTCCCACATTATTACAGGCGTCTTGGGGATAGTAGAATATTGTGCCTGGGGGGACAATAGGACTTTCTTGTAGGTGTACCAGAGACAGATCCTCATTTTGTGTCTTATCACAGTATCTTTCCACTCCCCCTTTAAGCACCCCCTTGTGCGCCCACTCCTGAAAAAAATATCCTCTGACCCTAAATGCCCTGCCAGCTATCGCCCTATCTCCATCACCCCCTTCATGGGGAAACTACTTGAGAAGCTGGCCTGCCCCACCTTAACTCTCACACTGAACTTATTGGAGGCCTCCACGACCACCAATCTGGATTCCGAGCATCCAGAGGCATGGAAACTGCTCTTCTAAACAACACCCATGAAGAACTGCTTGCATCACTGGACTCCTGGATTGGCTGTCCTCTTTCCTCACTAACCACTCTTCCCAAGTCATCCTGCGCCCCTTCGCCTCTCCTACTTCCATCTCCACTTGTGGTGTCCCTCAGGGCTGTATACTCTCCCCCTGGCTCTTTAACATCTACCTTGCTCTCCTTGCACGCCTCATCGCCTCTTTCTCCTCCAACTTCCAGTGTTACGCAGACAACACACAGCTCTTATTCAGACTCCCTGCTGACCCTCTTGCACCCTCCATCATCC
Source organism: Ambystoma mexicanum (assembly GCF_040938575.1). NCBI lineage: Eukaryota > Metazoa > Chordata > Amphibia > Caudata > Ambystomatidae > Ambystoma > Ambystoma mexicanum. Next base: position 1,504,457,654 of record NC_090932.1, on the reverse strand, counting down.
CAGACTACCTATCTGCCATCCAGTCCTGTTGTACTTCCAATTATCTCTGCTTCAACGCCTGTAAAACTGAGACCCTTCCCCTTGGGACCCCTGCCCCTTCCTTCTTCCCTTCACTCTGGGATTCCTCCCTTGGCTCTCCCCCTGCGCCTTCAACTGAAGCCAGAAACCTTGGAGTTTATACATTTGCAGTCTCAAATACAATTGATAGCGAATTGGTCTTTGGTTGACAGTGTTTTTATTTTGATAAAGGTAATTTGGGTGCTGCTTGGTGGTGACTAGTAACACTCAGACTGCTGAGTGTGTCACAATTTATGAAGAACAGAATTTTCAAGTCACCTTCTAGCAAACCTGAAGTTAACGCTAACTATAGGTTAAATGATGTTCCAAAAATCATGTTTGTTGTATCATGAGGCTTTTTATATTCCAAAAATGATCCTCCAAAAATTGTTCTTAAATAGTAGTGCCCTCTACACGTGTTTAATCTTTTGGCTCATCAGGAAGGATTTATAACAGAAAATTCAATTCAAATTCATTGATTAGATATAAACATGCCTAATGATTAAATATTTGCATTCATCTTGAGAGCTTGGTCCATGTTTAGATTCCAAATTAGTTTGAAATTGGAGTGGTCTTGGTAACATGTGTGTTTGGGGTTTCCCCTGTGCTGTTTTACCCCAATAGGAGTTTCTTTAAAGTCTTTCGATTGAGACTTGAGAGCTTCTGAAAATCGTCTTCTTTCCTTGTTTCTAGAGCACTACTATTTAAGAGCAATTTTTGGAGGATCATTTTTGGAATAAAAAAGCCTCATGATACAACAAACATGATTTTTGGAACATCATTTAACCTATAGTTAGCGTTGACTTGAAAATTCTGTACTTCAGAAACCTTGGAGTCATCTTCGACTACTCTATTTCCTTCCTCCCTCACTCTAAACATTGCCAAGAAGTCAACTATCAGCTCTTTCTTCTCAATGGAATTCTACCTTTTCTCACTTCCCCTCAGAGGCTCAATTTGACTATTGTAACAGCTTCATCCTGAATCCTCCTTCTTCCACTCTGCAACCCCGCCAGCTTATCCAGAACAGGGCAGCGAAACTTATCCTTGGCCTTAGTCGCATCTCCTGCACTAAAAATTCTTCACTGGCTCCCTGTTGCTGCACGGATTAAATTCAAATCCCTCTGCATCATCCACAAGGCTGTCTGGCTGGGGGACCACATGATCTTCAACTTTATCTCACTGAATATTATCCCTCTAGACCACTTCGCTCCTCTGGCACCAACTCTTTGTGTGTAAAGCATTTTACTAAATAGAAGGCAGGGGGTCGCTCACTTTCCTCTGTGGGCTCCCTCCTTTGGAATAGCCTGCCCCTGCGCCTTGAGCAGGACTTTATCAAATTCCGGAAGCTCCTTAAGACTTTCCTCTTTTCCTCCTCCTTCCCTCCTTTTCCCTTCTGCTAATCCCACAGTTTCAGAATCAGTGTCCTTGGCCCTTATGCATCTTCTGGGCCTTGACCTCCCACACCAATTCTTCCCAGCTCCTGTCTTTCCACAGCACTTTGCATCTGCACATGCTCCACTCTGGAGACTCACACTTACACCTCCCATGTGTGGCACTCAGCTTTCTACCACTTCATCCATGGCTCACCCACAGCACGTACTCCCTTCCCTCGTCCTTTCTGCACTTGCACTCTCTGAATACTCACAAGACATAATAGGTTTGTCCCCCTCCCTTTTCCCCATCTGCCCTTAAATATTGTGTTGTAATGTATTTTCCACTCTCCCTCCCTGCCCTGTGGACACTTTGAAACAGTATATTCTTATTGTATAAGCACCTAACAAGCAATAAATATATAGGGCTGCTTCTTGAGCTATAGCTACTCTCAGGACACAGAATCCAAATAACACTAACACAGCTATTAATACTTTGAAGCTGTTAGCCAGCCAGTAGGGGGTCCAGGAGAATAGATAAGAGAGCCAATCATCATCATGCTCCACTTCTTTCACTTCTACCATTTTTGTGTGGAGGTCTGTTAAGTGTTTTCTTCGTGGGCAGGTACGTAGGTACAGCAGGACAGGACAATTTGTGTGCACATGCCACCCTCCATGGCTCTGATGAGGCAAAGGACATACCTATTCTGAAGGGTCATGAGCCTCACTGCCCTCAGCTCCTCCTTTATGGCATTAAAGCATTTCACTGTAAAGTTTATTATAGTAATTACCAGCGAGTTATTTGTAACCATTTAGCGTTTGTGTTTGCCTGTATCCCGGGAACGACGAAAGAAAGGAAAATGTCCGTTCTCATGGTGTTTCATCAAGTGCTGCTTCCATTTTATCTGACATGTAATTGCTACTTCTTTTCACCCACTCGAGGTTCAGGGATTTTTTCTTTCTCTGGTGTTCTTCCATTTTGGGAACTCCACCAAGTTGTATCTCCTTCTGGGCTACTACCAGGGCTGGTGTATTCAGTAGGCTAAGGAACATATTCCTCGCCAATTTCGAGGCAATTGCATATAAGCTTTTGACCCACGGGCCCAGTAGCGGTCCATAAGTACTGCAGCACTAACTTTCATATCTGGTACTTTCGATATGCGTTTGCACCCTTTTTTCGTTCCAACCATGACCGCACCATTATTCTGGAAACATAATGAGGCATTCTTGAAAGGAACTTGGGGTTGGTCACCCTAGGTTACCTGGGGGCAACCAGACGTGGACTCCCTGCTCACTGTGCTTAGAGAGGCTCAGCTTCACCTCACTGATGATGCCCAACAAGGCTGAAACACGTGTATGGGGTTGCTGGTGGTACTCTTGTTCAGAGAGGAATTGCCATAGCATTTCGGTGCTGGACTGCCCATGTGGGCGGGACAAAGACTGATATGCAAATGGATATTTCCCATCTGTGAAAGGTACAGTGAGCAAAAAGCAGATGGCTGCGAACTCTCAATGTGGTTAACTACCACTGAACAGGTTATCATGCCTTGTTCTTCCTAGAGAGGGGCGCCTGCTACCTTTGTTGAATTCTTGAAAGGTATTATGGGTACAAGGTTTGTTTCATTCTCCACCCAGGTGAGCAACTTGGACTACTCCGCCCAACCCTTAAGGCACTCATTATCTTTTTGCACCACCTCTACTGGTACTGTCAGGAGGGCTTGTGCTTTGTACCACATCAGTCCTTCAACCACCCACCCTTCTGATGTATATGCATGTCCATATACCAGTAGTTCAGGCCTTTCCCAACACCCAGGCATCCCCCTATCTCTTTCTTCCCATTAGGTGGCATTGCAGTTCCTTCTGGTCTACTATTCTGGCTTCTCCTCTATGTGGGCCATCCAATATACATTGTATCATCTTGCTTCTGCACCAACAGTCTTCTATCATTGACTTTGTTTTTATGTAGCTATCTTCAAAAGAGAATGTTTTCTTAGACATCCATCGCAAAGTAGCCCATTTCCCTTGGAATTGTCCCCTCGTTGTGCAGAGTGCCAAATGCAATAGGCACTGTACCCTTATTGCAAGGATTTCAGTGGCTACAAATGTCCTGGAAGTGCTCATGGAATGGGGAAGGAGAGAGCACACATAGGAGCTCTCCCTTGATTTCTCCCTCCCCCACCTGGGCCATGTGCTTGTACCACATATTATTAGTCACGTGGGCCGAATCAGCCATGTAGGCTTTTGTGTTCGAAATTAGTGCCAGCGTATTTATTGATTCTTTGCGTGTGTTTAGTAGCAATAGAGAAGGACTGGATCATTGCTTCGTTCAACAGGGGAAAAGGGGTCATATTAGCATATGCTGGTTCGGGTACATGATAGTCACGCTTTGTAATGCCAGGAGGGTAAAGAGGGTAGAGACAGCAGGAAGTAAAACATATTGCCATGATCCTTTTTGCTATAGATGAGTCCACATGTTGCAAAGGTGCATGCACATTGTGTTGTCTGTGCACTAGAAGCCTATTATTAGCAAAATTGAGACAATACATTTTTTTTCAAAAATACTTTTACATCAATTTCCAAACAGTGAATACCTACAAGAAAATGGTATTATTGGATTTACTACTAGAGCAAGGAAGGGTACTCTGCTTGTCCTGAGAGCATGATAACTATCCACTGCAAAAGAGGACATTGTATATAGTAATATCTTTAAAGGTAACATTCAATAGTTTGCTTTTTCATTTTTCAAACGTGTGTTTTCTTCGTACTCTACATGTAAAATGTTCTTGGAAGCGCAGTTTTCTGTGGAGCAGACTGTTTGTGTAAAAAGGGACAGTGTGTTACGCTAACCTGGTATCCACGGGGGTGCCACACGATACTGGATGGGAGGTCTAAGCGCTATCCCGGAACCCTCTCTGCTTGGTTATGTGCCAGACGTTGGGTAGCGCCTATAACAGGAGAATGGAGGGTTAAGATACTGGTTCTGTGATGGGTGGACTCCCACCTCCCTCTGGTCCAAATGCCCTCCCTTGGGGTTATTGCTCACCTTAGGTTTTTGTGCGTTGAACTCTCCATCCTGCTTCTCTGTGCAGGGGCGCGTGGTTGGTGCGGGCATTCCGTGGACCTAGTTGCTTCACTGGTCCGTGTGCCCTTATGTCGGGTCCAGACCGGCTGTGACTTCGACTCTGCTTGCTGTCTTCCAGGTGAGTTATAATGTCTTTTCCATCTTTATTCTGTCTCTTTCTTTCCCTCTGTTTTCTCTGTCTTCTCTGCGTCTTGCTCCACTATGCTGTTCCCTAACAATGTCTTTTTGTTTTCACAGGGATGGTTGTGATCTCGGAGATGCTGTGCCGATGGCGAAGACCACGGTGAGTTATTGATGGGCAGAGCGCTGCGCAGTTTATTGGTGTTAATTGCTAACCTGTGTTCTCTTCCCTTCTTTGTACAGGTTGCGGTGATGTTCCGGAGTCTGTTAAAAGTGGTGATATATGTTAACAAATCTTGGCTGCCTTGGCAGAGGGACAGAAGTTCATTATCCAGAGCTTGGCCCTGGTTATGTTGGGCGAACAGCTTCTCCATCTCCTGTTGGAACCCCCTGAAATCCCGCAGGAGTGGGTCATCCTGGCTTACTAACGGTATGGACCAATCCGCGGCACTACCACTCAGATATGACAGAACGAAGGCAACCCGCGACTGATCGTTAGGAAAGGCTCCGGGTCTACAAAGAAAATGGAGGCGGCACTGGTTCAGGAATACTGCATATTTTCTTGGGTCCCCCGTAAAACATTCTGGTGGGGCCAAAGCAACTGTCCCAGGGAGGACCACCTGCACTGGATTGACGGATGTGTCTGGAACCGACAGAATACTTCCTGGCAACGGAGCCTGCACAGCCTGTGTTTGGAGCAATTGTCTGGCTAATTCGTAGGTGCGGTCCTTGGTGACAATCAACTCCCTCCTAAGGGTATTGGTTTCTTGCCGGGCGGAGTGCACCTCGGCCCGTAATTCTCCCAGTAACTGAGCTAGTTGGTCGGTCTCTGATGTTTCCATGACGCCCAGGTGGATGTTTTTAATTGAGGCTTCGCGTTCCGTTACGCTCACCTGGTATCCACGGGGGCGCCACAAGATAATGGATGGAGGTCTAAGCGCTATCCCGGACCCCTCCCTGCATGGCTACGTGCCAGACGTTGGGTAGCGCCTATAACAGGAGAATGGAGGGTTAAGATACTGGTTCTGTGACGGGTGGACTCCCACCTCGCTCTGGTCCAAATCCCCTCCCTTGGGGTTATTGCTCACCTTAGGTTTTTGTGCGTTGAACTCTCCATCCTGCATCTCTGTACAGGGGCGCGTGGTTGGTGCGTGCGTTCTGTGGACCTAGTTGCTTCACTGGTCCGTGTGCCCTTATGTCGGGTCCAGACCGGCTGTGACTCCGACTCTGCTTGCTGTCTTCCAGGTGAGTTATAATGTCTTTTCTGTCTTTATTCTGTCTCTTTCCCTTCGTTTTCCCTATCTTCCCTGCGTCTAGCTCCACTACGCTGTTGCCTAACAATGGGCCTCATTACACGGTAGGCGGTAAGGGTTTACCGGTACCGGTAAACCCTTACCACCTTACTATGAGGTCCCTTTGCGGGACCTGACCTTAATGGTTGGTTTTACCAGCTGTTAAGGACCGGGCTTGCAAAGGGACCTTGGTGCTAATTACGGTACCGCAATTTGCGGTACCGTAATTAGCGCCTTCCCCATTCCCATCGAGCCCTATGGGGGCAAAAATGGGAATGGGAAAGTGCCTTGGTGAATGGGGAATTACCGCCCCGCTCACCTTGGAGTAGGGCGGTAATTCCACCATCCACCAAGGCGGACACGGTAAAATACCGGCGGCAACCATGGCGCTAATAGCGCCATGGTTACCGCCTACCATGTAATGAGGCCCAATGTCTCTTTTTGTTTTCACAGGAATGGTTATGATCTCGGAGTTGCCGCGCCGATATCAAAGACCTCGATGAGTTATTGATGCGCAAAGCGCTGCGCTGTTTATTGCTAACCTGTGTTCTCTTCCCTTCTTTGTACAGTTTGCGGTGATGTTCCGGAGTGATGAGCGATCAAAGCACTGCTTGCCCAGGTAAGTGCTTTGTTAATGCTGACCTTGTTCCTTCTCCCTTGCAGGTTGGGATGAAACCCGGAGATGGGCGAGGTAAGAGAAGCGCAGGGTGCTTCCAGGACTCGCTGCTTGCCCTGGTAAGAATTGTTATTAATGCTGTCCTTGTTTCTTTACCTTTGCAGGTTGCAGCGAACTCCGGAGATGGGCGAGGTAAGCGAAGCGCAGGATGGATTCAAGACTGGTTACTTCACAGGTAAGTGTTCTTGCGCGCGAATGCTGTTCTTGTTCTTCCATGTTATTAATGGAATCCAGATCTAGGGCTTCAGGATCGGGCCGCCGGATCCAGCAGATGAGCAGGAGCTGGACACAGTGAGCATTACGCTGCAGGAGTGCAGAATAATGCGAAGCGTGTTCTGCTGTTTGGGTGTGGTTTAAATAGCCCAGGTAAAGTAGTTCCAGGCCAAGTAGTTTCAGGCCCAGCGACACCCAAAATACTAGACCACATGGCTTGGTTCTAAAGAACTGAGCTGTGTAATACGCCTCCATGTTGGATTAAGGTCCAAAACTGGCATTGCTTTATTTCTGATAATGAGCCTGGCGCCAAAGGCGCCAGTACTGACTCCATGTGTGTTTCTGGTAGAGTTTTAAGGCCCTTGGGGCCAGTGTGAAGGGCTTTAGACCCATTGCTGCCAGGGGGCTATTATACCTGAGGGGGTCAGAGGCATGGATTGTGACACAGTGGGCTTTCACAAAATCTCTGTGGGTTGTTAACTGCTCCTTGTGATATGCCGAATTTGGGCCCTTGTTACTACTACTTCGTCAGCTGCAACTTCTGGGACCGGAGGCAATGGGGTCTTACCTTTGCACGGTTTCATGTTGCTAAGGTGGAGCTAGGCTCCCCTGCCTTGGACTTCGGCAGCAGTGGGGGTAATGTCTTAAATGACATAGGTCCCCTTGAACCTTAGCTTGTACCGGGACAGTGTGACATAATGTTTTATTGGTTTAAAATCAAGAACAAACAAATGTTAGCAAGATATCATAAAACCTTTAACATTTACAACATCATCATCCTCCTCTTGATAATCACATTCAAAACCTAAAAGCAGAAGAAAATCAACACAATTGAGCAGTCGCCTATCCCAATTAACCTTTTGTAGTTCATCAGCAGTTGCTTTTGTAATTTCATAAACCTTGCTCGCTGTAACACTATTAGCAGGAGGAATCCTTTTTTTCCTTTTTCCCACCTCTCCATTTCCTGCTATTACAAATGCCAACATTTTCATTGCTGTGATTACCAGTCCTGTTTGATCACCCATCAACACCCATTTCCACCAATCCAGTGGACCCAGGGTCACCTCCATGCCCATGTATCCTTTCAAAAAGAAATTTCTCACTTGGATTAGTGACTTACAGGCCATTATCAAATGCATAGGACATTACACCGATTCAGGCAATTTGCAAAATCTACACTGCAGATTTAAGACCCCTGCAATCTTCCTCCTCCACTGCACCTCCCTTGTGTCTAAGATGTTTAAACGACAACGGAGTAGTATGTCTCAGATCTTCTGTGAGGGGAACTTCTGCAAGTAACTTGGAAGCATATTCATACCTTTCCCATCCTCAATAATCATGCGCTCCAATTTATCTATCCCACAGCGCTCTTTAGTGTCGATCCAATCCCAGGCAACCTTTGAAGGGTTGGACATTAATTCCATAATCTCAATGGGCCTCATTACGAGTCTGGCGGTAACCGAGGCGGTAAAACCGCCTGATTGCCGCCTGACTCGTATTACCATTCCGCCTCTGTGATTCCCGGACTTACCGGGGCATTACAACCCCGGTTTTCCGGGAATCACGGAGGCGGAATGGTGTTAATCCCTATTCCCATTGAGTCCTATGGGACTCAATGGGGATCATGGAAACACCGGCAGCATCTCGTGATGCTGCCGGTGTTTCCTCGTCCGCCTGCAGGCGGACAGTGTTAAACCCGCCAGGTCAAACCTGCCGGGAACATCACCTCCCGCCTGCAGGAGTCGGGATCAGGCGGTCCGGAAACAACGGTGGCGGCGGGTTTACCGCCACCGTTATTTCCGGACCGCCTGATTTGTAATGAGGCCCATTGTCCCCCCCCTTTAGAATTTGTTCAACTTTCAGTTTCCAACAACCTAGATGTTTATCACTAGTCTCATCGCCACCTTCGAGTAATTCATGCAAGAGATTCTTCAGTGCATTTCCGGTATAAAACCATTGTTTTCCATATCACCATGGACTCAAGTGACTGCAATTTTAATTCTAGCCTTATCGCACAGGTTGGCAAGCTGTTAGGGAGCCTCAGGACCTTACGCCAGAACAAACCCTCTAGCTTGTCCCAAACCGAGAAGGAATAGAGGATAGCTTCAGCACCATAGGTTAGTATTTGGGCCACTTTTTGCTTGTAAAATGAGATTATCAGTATGAGCGTGAACTTCCCATACTTCTTCTGAAAGCTCCTTCCCTGGTTTATCAGCATCTATAGCCTAGATTGCAGGTATAGATAGTGATCTAATTCACTTCTACTCTTGTTTATTGTCACTCCAACATATACAATGGTGTCAACAATCTCTAAGGGGATTCCCTCTCCTCTCCAAGTGAACCTCTCGCACTTCTTTTTATCGGCTGCTTTCATAGCCATAATTTTCAATTTTTTGACATTGATCTTGATGCCATTTAGGTTCAAGAAGGTCTCTAAGGCACTCAGTCTTCTCTGTAGACAGATCTGCGTCTGATCTAAGAAGACCAGATTGTCTGCAAAGAGGACCCACGGTACCACCCTACCGTTGATCTTAGGTCGAAAAGCCCTTACTGATACTTGCGACTCCGCCAGATCTGCTTTATATAGGCAAAACAGAAGTGGCGCCAATGCACAGCCCTGCTTTAGTCCACGGAAGGTGTTTATTTTGTCCGATAGTATGCCCTTATTAGACAGCTGGATCCTGACGGGAGTATCGTGTGTATAGGGCTTCCCTGGCTTCAACCAGGTCTATCGGGCATCCCCATTTCCTCAATTTAGCCCATAGCCTCACCCTGATGACACCATCGAAGGCCTGTTCAACGTTCATAAAGGCGAAGAATAGTGTTTTTCCTAGTCCAGTGCCTTCTCTTTCAACAGATTTAAGATAAAGAGATTCAGGGACATACACACTCCCTTCACAAACCCTGTGTGTCGCGGGTCCAAAATGCCACTCTTCAATGCCCAGGCTTTAAGATCCCTCAACAAAACTGTAGCGAAAAGCTTCCCTATGGAATCAAGCAGAGCAATAGGATGGTAATTCCTAGGGTCTGCTCGGCCACCTTTTTTAAAGATGGAGACTATGTTGGCCTCCCTCCAGGAGACTGGTATTTCCTTGCTTGTCATCATCTACGAAAACATGATGACAAGCAATTTGCCTATTCTCTGTTCTTTTTCAATTCCTGGTTTGACAGGCCATCAGGCCCTGCCGCCCAAGAGGAGCTCAGATTGCCTAGCATCATGTCTGTGTCATGGTCCTCAAATTCAAAATTCCACCTCAAGCTTGAGTGCTTAGTCACTACCCAATCCTTCCATTCGGGATCTGCAAAGAGGGAAGAATAATGTTGGACCCAATCGCCTTCAGACACCATATTCAATGAATTTGCTTCTCTAAACATACCCCCGTTATTGATTAAGTCCCAGATGTCTTTAGATTTTTTGGCACAAACCGCTTTTAGAACATTCTCAGCATCATTTTGCGATATAATGGCCCTGTAGCTTTTGCACCAATTTTTTAATTTCTGCCGGATCTTCCTTATCCGGTCACATTTGGCAGGATAGGCATCACTCCCAATCGCTCTTACCTCCCTTCTCATCTGTCTTCTCCTATTCACCAATTCAGTATCATATACGTGTTTTTGGGACCAGAACTCCCCCCCCCCCCCATTGGCTTTATCCTGCCTGTTAAATTCTTTCAAGATGCCAAGGTATTCAGTTTTGTTCGGATTCTCCTGGATTTGGGCCGTGTATAGACCTGTTACTTTGTTGACTTCTTGATGTTTTAACCTTACTCTATTTCCCCCCATCATAGTTCTACCTCTCCCATTTATGCAACCGGACCTCCAGCCCCCCCCTCCTACTAAATGGATGGCCAAAAGATTGTGATCAGTCAATCTTTGGGGTTTAATTGAAAATAGCTCTACCATTTCTCTTAGGTTTTTAGACACAAAGCAATACTCTAGACACAACTCCCATTTCCCTGATCCCCATGTAGAACTACCCGGTATATCCCCCTCTGTTTGACCATTTAGGAGGTACATCCCTCCTATCAACATATTACTCATCCATTCCTGCTCATGTTCATTCCACTGACCCTCTTTGAGGGGGAATACCTGCCTTTTCCAACAGCTTCATATTCAAATCCCCACAAATGACTATCTTGATCTTCTCCCATTCATACATTGCTTCATCTATCATTTCCATCGCTGAAGCTACCAATTTTGTCTCCTTGGCCATATTTAAACGCCAATGGAGCCCTTGTACATATCAATTGGGACATTTGACATCAATGACATTCCATCGTGATTTGATTTTGATTAAGGCCAATAAACCTGCCGATGGGCGACCCATAAGTCCAATTAGGGCTCGGATAATAAACGCCAGATAAACATCACAATCAGGTTGCTTTGTTAACCATGTTTCCTGGAAAACCAAAATTTCAAACAAGTCCAGATAAGGCACTTTTTCATTAAACAGGGGCTACAACCCTCTGGTGTTTCAACATCCAATCTTCAAAACATCAGAGCTCCTTGCTGTATCAGTCTAATTTGAAGGGATGGGCGCATTTAGAGCACCAGCCAACCATGACCACCCCTTCTCCTCCTGGTGTTCATTTGACTTGGGTGGCCTTTTTTCACTACATTTTCCTGTTTTGATACTGTGAAGGCGAGTGGAGCAGTTTTCTCATAAATGGAGACCATTTCATCTTGCTTTGGTCCTTGTTTTTTTTTCCTCCCTGCACACCTGTTAAGTTGAAGCTTTAGCTGGATTTCTTTTTATTTCTCTCGGGACGGTCGCCTCCCTCCAGCTCTCCAAAATGTTTCCTTCATAGTCACTCACCTCATATCCCAGCCTCAGAAATGTTTCTTTACTCGATAGAATAAGGTCTTTCTTGTGTTCTGAATACAAGTGCAACAGGACCCAATCCGTCTGCTTCTCACCTACAAATTCCACAATTCTAATATCCCTTGAGACCACTTTACTTGTTGGAATGGAGCAATTTAGCATCCTTATTACATTTTGTCTGTTTAGCACTGGCATGGGAGACCCTACCACCACCCTTTCAAATAGATTTTGGAGCTTTTCTTCTCCATTTTCTTAGGGCTCTCTTTCTGGTTATTTTTATTTTTGTTGTCCTTCCTCATTTTACCCCTTTTACATTCATCCTTTCCTTTGACCTCATTCTCCTTGGAGTGGTTTGTGGTATTAGTTGTTCTCACTGGGTGGATCTCCTTTCTAACTATTGATCATCTTCATTCTTCTTCGATCTCACCTGCCGGGCTCAAAGCTGTTGAGATGTAAAAGAGTCACTAGCTGTCATCGCCACCAAGTACTCATGCATCTCAGATCCAAGAATGGCAGCAGCGCTGTAGTGGTAGGAGCAAGAGGTATATGCATACACTGTCCCATTATCAGCTCACAAGGAGTTAAGTGATGGTCTGAGCCGGGCTGATTGTGTAATGCGAGTAGGGCTAGGGATAGGCAATGGAGCAAATCTTTCTTCAGGGTAATCTTTTTTTTTTTGGGCATGTTTACATAATCAATGTGCAAATGCTGAAGTGTCCTGTAGGGTCGGGTGTTGCTCCTCTCACTACTCGCGGTGTGCACCCGGCTGTATATTTTTGGCACACAACACAATTAACATGAATGCAGCAACATGCTCTGCAAGATTAGGGGTGAATCACTCTCACAATCTGAGCTGCAAGACTCTTGTGTTGTGTAAGCAGGATAGTGATGCTGTTCTAATGCTACTTTAAGTAATGCGAGTGGCATGGCCGGTTTACCAGTGCTGTCCTGTCGCCACATCTCGCTGGTGGGGGATACTGAGCACCCCCTTCTCTTCCAAAGCTGCTCCTATTCTGGTGGAGCGCGTCCCTGCAGTTCAATTATCTGTATTATGGGCAAGGAGTTAAAGCCTTCTTTCATTACCATGTTACGCGCTCGTGTGTACTTATTAGGTGGCATGTCAAATTTGAATATTTTGGGAAAGTGTGCAGATTTTTTGGCCTCTGTGTCTGCAGCTTCGTTGCTGTGGAAGATTACGTCTCCTCCTCTGGTGTGGGCTGCACACTTCACCATGGCAATTGCTGATGCAAGTTGTTTTCCATCGATGATCCTGTCCAATAAGGGTGCATGCTGTCAGCATGTAGAAAGCCCCACCTTTTCCAACGTGACAGTCCTGCGTGTACTGTTGACATCACGTCAGCAGGGTCGGAATACCCTGCTATCTCTTCCTCTTCATGCATTTCTAGAGCTACAATAAGCGCTACTAATTCTGCTGCTGTGCTGAAAAATGTAAGGGCAATCTTGCACTTGCCACTACTTCATTTGACCACTGATGTCCCAGTGTGTGTGTGTCCCAAATTCTGATCAATTGATGAGGACCCGTCAATAAAGAAGATGTCCCCACCTCTGAGGGCATTGTCTCTACATGGGATAAATCGTCATTGTATACTGTGTATTTGGTGCAGTCATGCACGTGGTGTCCTTCCTCCACTGGTTCTGTTATGAACGTTGCTGGGTTCACTACTCTGCATCTGACTATTTTGATTGCTCGGTTAGAAATGGTCGCTTCATACCCTGGTGCTGTCTGTGTGGGCAATGTGCTTTTGGGCTTCTCAAAAACAGCGAACAGGGCATGCTCCCCATATAGTGTTACTTTGCATCCCATTGTAATGCTTTCTGGATTCTGAATTGCAAAGGCTGCTGCAGCCAACGATTGGCTGCACGGATAATGGCTTCTTGTCTCTGGATCTAGGATCCCATTGTAATATGCTAATGGCTTGTGTCCCAAAGTAGTTGTAACGCTCACCTGGTTCCCACGGGGGCGCTGGTCTAGTCTGGATTGCTGTGGCCTCTTCTAGCGTGATGCGCAGGACCCGGAACACCGATTGGACAGGACCTCCGAATCGTGCTAGCCTGGCCCGTAGGAATATCCTTCTGCAGATGAAAAAGGGGATTAACAGTCTGCAGAATAGTGTGCTAGCTCCCCCCTTTCCCCCTTCCCCCTTCGTTTCTCTCTAACTTCCTCCAAACCCCGGTTTAAGCTCACCTTATGGTTTGGAAGGATGAACTCTCCATCCTGCTTCTGGTGCAGGGGCGCGTGTTCGTCCAGTTACTTCACTGGTTTTCAGAATGGCGCTGGCAAAATCCACTTGACTTTCCTGAGCGATGCGCCGTAAGTATGAAAGTTCAAAGTTCAAGTGAGGCCCCCTTTATGTTGTCTTTCTAACCTGTGATCTGTCCTTTATTTCAGGTGCAGAATGAAGGCGATGCGTCGAGGGGTTAAACTGCCGAGGTGAGTAGTGATGAGGGCGATCCCTCTAAATGTCCTTATCATTCCCCAGAAATGTCTCTTGTCCTTTCCCCATAGGGGCCGGGGTACGGTACCTGCCAACGGGGCGGCGCCGACCCGAAATGTGGAAGAAAAGCCGGTAAGTATTATGGCTGTTAATCAGGCTTTCCTTCTGTGTTCCTTCTGCTCACCTTTTGTTTCTTCCTCTCTCCCCTAGGTGCAGAGATGTGGCGTCCGATGCTGACAGCCGTGATGGAGCCGGGAGATGTCTCGAGGACAGGTGAGTGAAGCGTGGCGCTGCAGCGAGCAACGCAATGCTTTTAAATGGAAGTCTTTCTTCAGGGATGCTGGCGAGAAGATTCCGGATGCAGGTAAGAAGTTTGAAATAGTCCTTGGTTTTCACATTTCTCTTCTCTTCCTTCCTTGCAGGTCTTCCAGGTTCGAGGCGGGCGTGGCTGGAGTCCAGGAGCAGACACGGTGAGCGTTAAGCTGCAGGAAGCAGAACAACGCGAAGCATGAGCTGCTGTCTGGGCGTGGCTTAAATAGCCTCCAAAGAAGTCCCAGGTATGTATCCTTCCCCAACTAGGTATGCATCCTTCCCTGGCCACGCCCGAGTGAAAAAATAGTCCCTATGAAAAAATAGTCCCTTTCAGGTCTCAGGGAGGCCTGAAGCGTGCAGCATGGTCTGCATCAGGTAAGTGCACAAAACACCTCCCTTTATGAGCCTGGTGCCTACGGCGCCAGGACTGATGTCCAACATGAGCCTGGCGCCTACGGCGCCAGGACTGAGTCCAAAGAGCCCCTATAAGGGGCTGCTGGGCTTTTACCCGAGGGCATGATGCCTGCTTCCGGGGGTGCTGGGCCTGGCCGGGTGCTCCGGGGGTAGGCATCACGACAGTAGTCTTCTGTGTGAGCACTGCTGTCATTCCCACCCCATTTGAATGTGATAACAGGTAGAATTCTGCACTGTAATCTGGGATCCCTAGAATGGGTGCTGTGCATATTGCTTGTTTTAATTAATTGAAGGCTTCTATCATTTGACCTGTCCAGGCTATTTCACTGTCATTCTTCTGAGTTTCCTTAAGTCCCTTAAAAAGGATGTGACGTATGTGCTGTAATCAAAGACCCACGCCCTACAGTAGTTGCAAAGGCCTAGAAATTGTTGCATCTCCCTCACTGTCTTTGGCTGCAGTGTTTTATGAAATAATTTAGGATCCTAACAGGTAGGGTCCAACACAATTCCTGTATTACATCTTCAGTCAGTTACATTAAGATGTTAGAGATAACCACTGGCTCCCATCCCCCAGGCAGGGGTCTAGATGTTTCTAGAACCTTATCAGCACACATTCACTCACACATAAACATTCTCTCAGTCACACCCAACATTCTCTCTTCCATCACCAGGCTTCTACATCCATCCCAAGCACTGTACAACAGTTTTCATTACTGCTTCTGCTCTTTCAAGGGGCACCTTCCTTCCCTCTTGGGATATCAACTGTCCAATGTACAAAACTGCCACCTGACAATATTGTAATGTTGCCTTGTCTACTTTGTATCCCTTATCCGCCAGAACTGTCATCGGTTGTATTGAGTCTTTCCTGCACTGCTTTTCTGTCATGCACATCAGAGTGTCATCCACATATTGAATTACTATACTGTCGAGGTGCACATTTCCTAAGTCCATCTGGGGACTGTTGAATATAGAAGGGGACTCACAGTACCCATGTGGTAACCTTGTATGTTTCCACTTTGTATTGTCTTGTTACTCTTCATGAAGGGGGATTGAGAAGAATGCATTCTTTAGGTCGATCACTGTAAAATGGTTGTCTTGGGGTGGGATATTGCATAGTATTGTGGCTGGTTTTGGAACTAATGGGAATTCTGCTTCAACAATATTGTTTAGGGGGCATACATCCTGAATATATCTGCATGACCCCCCCTGTTGCTTTTTTCACTGGGTACACAGCCATGTTACACCGGGACTCTGATGGCACTAATAATAATTTAGCATTTATATAGCGTTACGAACCGTCGGGTATCTGAGCCCTGCTTATTATTACCCACGGTGTGTGGTACTCGTTTATCGACCTCGGAAGGATGAAAGGCTGAGTTTGGCCCTGCCTGGATTCGAGCCTGCGTCAGCAGGCTCTGCACAGATGTCAAAGCGAGCGCTCTACCTGCTGTGCTACTTGACCGGCTAGACTAAGATCCTTCATTGCACTAATATGGAAATTGTCTAAAAAAAAATACCCTTATCTGCTTCTTTGGACATGGGATATTGTTTCACTCTTGGCAAAAACACTCCTGATTTCAATTTGATTTTAACTGCACCTACTGCCTTCAATAGGCCAACATTTTAGGGTATGCTGGTCCACAGTGCACTTGGCACCTATGCCAAATCATCTTGAAGAAATGATAGTGTCTTTTATCAGGGCCAATCTCTGTGGTACTCCCCTATTCTCAATTTTCGCCCATTAAGTGATGCTTAAGAAAACCACTACCTCATCATCTGAGTCCTCTTGAAACAACTCTTGATCTGTCAAGTCAGTCTGGGTCCCTCATCTAGGGTGATCACTGTCTGCCATGCTTTTACCTTGTCATCACTCCCGTGAAGAATTACTCTCTTCCCTTACTATAACTGCTTCCAATTCCAGTGGGAACACGTGTCTTTGTTCCTCATCCATGGGAACCTTTGTCCTAAATATGAACTCTGCAGGTAGCTGAAATATTTTTCCCTGTATCCCAGAAAGCCATGCTAGCAGAAGGTTTACCCCATATTGAAATACTTCAGGATCCATGGGCACACCGCTCTGTTCTCTCTGACCACAAAATGCTAGTACAAACTCTTGCACGTTCATGTAGTGAATCCCTGGATTGGAGCACACTATCCCCTGATCAATAAATGAGACGGTCATGTTGAGTTAACTCTTCATGTTCATTCCCATTATGTCGACTGGTGTCTAGCAGTAATATAGTAATGGTATGGAGAGGTCATGTCCTCCCACAGTAATGGGCAACTCGTTGGTAAATGGAACCAAATTTGTAGCCCCAGAAAAGCCTTGTGCATTCTTGGCAATGCCTGGCATTAGGTATCTTCCCTCCTTAATGAAGTATCTGGTTGCCCCTGTATCTACAAGAAAGGAAAAGGTTTTGTCACCTATGGTCACATCAACTTGTGGCTCCTCTTGTGGCTCCTCTTGTGGATCAAGTGTAACGGATAGGATTGAACACATAAAGTCAGTCTGTGGACTGTCCTATTGAGGGTATAAATTCATCCCCGTCCTGGTGAAAGGATTCTCTCCCACCACAGTCTTGTCCCCTATTCTGGCCCTGCACTCCGGTACCTGGGTTCCACGCGGCCACAGTATTCTGCTTTGCCAGTGCCTGCATTTGCATCTGTTGCATCTGTATGGGTGCTTGCTGTGGTTGTTTTGGTGGCTACTGTGCTTACATCAGTGTTGTTCTGGCTGCATTTACAGTGCATATGTATGATACTGTGTGTGATCTTGGACATGATAGTCAAGTGGCTCTGTACTGTATGGTGGAGGATTGGTTGTCCCCCCTCTTGTGTTGTGCCAATTCTGTTGCATCCCTCCCCTACTTCTAAATACCCGAGTATGTGTACCATTTTCCCACAGCCCCAACATTGTTGAGGTGGTCCTGCTACTCTTGCCTGTCCCTCATTAAACCCTACTTGTGGAGCTTGAAATACCACCCCTCATCCGCTGGATACACCCCCTTGTCCTCGGGGCAATTCATTGTATCCTCCACTTCCAGTGAAGTTTCCTCATGCCTTTGGCTGAACGTGCTGTGTGCTTTACATAAGCACTTCCTCTCCATTTATCAACATGGTTCCTTCCATCAAAAACTTTGCCAGTTTTTTTCTGAACTAACTTCACTTCTTCTAGCTTTCTTTTCTCATGTTTCTATCTAGCATTTTCTTCTAACAACTGGCGAACTATAGTGTACCCAATCTTTGGCAATGACTAAGCCTCCATTCCCACTAGTTTCTTCAACTGCTTCTGCACTGGCTCGGGTAACCCTTGGAACAATATGTGATAAAGAATAGCTAGTGTTTTGTCCCACTGTTCACAAGTCTCAAGGCGCCAGTGCTCTTGAAGCTTTTGGAGGTATTCAATGGATTTTTCGTCCTCGTGCATTTTGCGCATCATGATTAGACTCATGTCTGACGTATCTGGATACTGTATTCTGAGTGCCCTCCAGACGGCTGGCGTGCAATTATTAAATGGTGGTCTGCCATGAGCAGTATTCTGTGCAGTCACCACGAGATATCCCGCCTGTCTCCAAATGTCAATGGCTCTCTCCCCAATAATGGCAGCGAGCAAGCTTTTTATGTCACCCACGGCTAACGTCATTCCTGCTGTCAGTCTTTCTAACTCCATTTTCCTTGCCCTGGGTGTTAAATATGGCCATTTGCATCTCAAATGATCTTTGTCCATTTGTGGCCATCCTCCCCATCGCTAGAAAAGGGGGAATTGTTAGTTCTACATTACTTTTGGGTTCATTCATGTCCCCAATTCGTTCTTGTGAAGGCACCAGCCATGCTCACTTTCTTCCGTTGTGGTAACGCTCTCAAACTCTAAGCATATGGGGTGACTTCTTCTAAACTATGCAAACACCTCTTTGAACACTTGGTGTGTGTCACAGGTTTGAGTTTTTCCCCTTCTGGTTCTTCTACATCAGACCATTCAATCTCCCTTTCTGGGGTCATGCCCGTGGAGGGGCCTCGCGTGGCTCTCTCCTCTCCCTCATTTTCACTTTTCTCGACGGAACACATCGTCCCATAACTATCATCACTTTCTTCACCTTACCTAACCCTAAAATCTAATGGTTTTAGAGAGTTTCTCCCATACATTCCCTCTCTTGATTTCTCCAAAAAGCTCAGTTCACCCCTCTGTCGGGATCCAACTGCACTCTGTTTCACTTTACGAATTGTACCATTATCACTCCTGCTTCTATACAGGGTACTGATCCTTCTCTGTATCCCTGCTCCCTCATCTTCGTCTGGAAGAGTATGATTTTTCATTATATCCTTCATTTCTTTAAATTGCCTGTTGCAGCTCCTCTGTCTCCCCGCTCCTGCTCCTTACTGCTCTCGCTGACATACGTGCTTCTTAACGAGCCTTTGAACTTCCCTTTACCGCCTCTCTCAGCTTTGCTCCTTCTGTCTCACCCTTTCTTCTTCTATTTCCCTGTTTCTCTCCTCCTCTGCTTCCTTTTGTCTTTCCTTTCCCTCCTTTTGTTTTCTCAGTTTTTCCCTCTTTTTCTGCTTCTTCTAATTCCTTTCTCATCTTGTACTGTCATTTATTTTCCTTTCTTTCCTGTTCCTTTACTTCCTCCATTATGTCCCATTCTTTTCCCTCCTCCTCTTAATTTCTTTTTCTGCCATGCCTCTTCCTCCTCTTTGTCCTTCTTCTCTTTGTTATACAAAGTGTCTCGCAAGTGCTGTGTACCTGTCCGTTGAGGTTGTTGCTGCAAAGAGGAAGCCAGTCTGTCAGGAAGTGTATATTAGAATTCGCAATGCGGGGTACCAACCCAATACCTTCCTGTTAAATGCAGGGAACCACTGGAACAGTTCTCAATGCCACAGAACGGCGCTTCCCTGAATTATGTGGCGTCGAACAGTGCAAGCACTGGCAGGGAAGGGCATGTAGAATGCCCAGAAGAACACAGATGGTATTCTGATGATGGCTCCAGCTGGTGTTAACGCGGGTTGAGGTTTCAGGTAGCAAGGCAACACCCAACAAACGCACAAGACAGAACAAGAAGCAGGGGGCCGGCAGAGGAACCACCAGGGGTCAGCAGGAGGATCAAAGGTTACAGGCAGGGACCCAAGGAGGGAGAAAGGAACAAGGCAAAAGATAGAGGAGGTTCGGAGGGCACAAAAAGACTGAAATAGCAAAATAAAACAGAAAAAAAACAGGGCAGACAAGAACTAGAAAGGAGCTCTGGAATAGGCACTTGAACCTAACAATGGGCGAGGACACAATCAGGAAAATAACTGCGTTGAGACGCAGTGACTTTTGCCAGTGGGCCCCTAATAAGGAAACGTCATGAAGGCGAGGCTTACACAGTAAGCTGATGCTGTTTCAGGGCCTGATGGACTGGGTAGACTGGAAAAAATGATAGCGCCAGGGGTGCCGGAGGCCAGAGCAGGATGCATCCGGGAAAGACGCCAACGAGGGTATAGCCTCCATGACAGGGTCCGCTGGACCCAGGGGCCTCATCTCCCCCTCAAGTTGAGTGGCACAACACTCTTTAACTTCCCTTTCTCTTGCTTTAGTGTCACTCATGCGTTGTCCGTCTAATTTAAGCAATATTTGTTCTCCCAACCACTCATTCCAGCTAGTCGCCATCCCTTCCTTGTCACGCACTGTTAGCTTCGCCTGCAGTTTGCAGTACTATTCATTACGCGTGAACCCTGACTTGGTTATTTAACTTGGCTCCATTTATTGCGTCTTCACTACTATACGCAGGAGGGCGCATATACGGGTTAGTGTAGCCTGCCGCTGCTTTTAATTCTTTCAATAGGTAAAATCCTTGTTCTTCATTTAGCTGATCGGTGCTTTGGGTAGGTGGAGGGGGAGGAGCCGTGGGTGCTTCGCCCTCCCCTTCATGCTGATTAAGCATCCACTCCTTCTGGGGTGGTTCCTCCACCTTGTCCCCAAACATCTTCCATAGTTCCAAAATTGCTCCAACCGAAGAGCCAGCAGGTAAAGCCGTCCCCCTGACTAAGGCCCATGTACAAGGCCTCTGTGTACTCTAGTCTTGCCTCTTACCTCATGCAGGGCTGTGGCCGCCGTGTCAACGACCCCTGCTCCCTTGCTGCCCTATTGCGTACCACCATTAGCCTGCTTAATGATCCTACATGCCCTGCTGCCTGGGTCACTCACTGCAACAACTCTGTGTTCGGGGGGATTGTGTCCTCCGACGTATTCCACATCTATGACAGTAATGACCACAGCTGTGCTGCCTCGGAAATGTTTTCACCGTAGGCGTCCTGTGTCGATGACGTCAATACGCTGTCCCTCGAGGGCCTCCGTCGAGGGTTGACGTCACCGGATGTTATACCTAGGTCGCACAGCGCCCGTAGCCTCAGTTCCGTTTTTTCCACGAACGCGTTTGCTTCAGAATCTCGGCGCGCTCGGTTCTTATACTTTGGATTGAGAAAATGTCTTTGTCTTCTTCTACCCCGAAGTCAGGCTTCAAAAAGTGTCGGGACTGCGGTTCCAAAATGTCCATCATGGACCCGCAAGATGTCTGCCTCTGGTGCCTCTGTGAAAGCCACACCACCGATGACTGCGATGACTGCCAGTCCTTGACATTGAAGGCCTTGCGGGAGCAGAAGAAGAAATTATCGGTATGTAGGGTATCTAAAACCCATAAGTTGAAATCTACTGGGCTTTCGACTGACGACTCGAGGGGCGACTCTCTGCGTAAGTCCAAGGGGTCTTGGTCTCGGAGTAGGCCCTGCCATTCCTTTGCCTCTTCTAGGCATTCTTGGAAGCGCCGTCACTGCAGATGATGGCGATTTTCGATTCGCAGGGCACCGTTCCATCCGCGCCTTCAGAGAAGCCGGCAAGGAACGAGCTAGAGCCAACGCTTGCACGCCTTTGGGCTCGGGCGGTCGGTGCGAACATTGGGAGCCGTCGAGGTCCCGATCAGACAAGGTTGATCGCCATAGCCGTGCCAGGTCCGGGTCCCGGTCCTCGACGCCCTCAAGACCGTCGGAACCTGTGAGGCCTTCTAAGGAGGCCGTCTAAGGACACTCTCGGGGCTCTGGCCTCGAAGCCGTTGTCAAATGTCATCAGCGTCTCGGTCGACGCCGATTCCATTGGCGCCCTCGACGCCTTTTGAGGAGAATTTACCGGAGGTGCCCCGGAGGGCTGTGGAAACTCAGAGGAAGGCTCTCAGTAAGTCAGTGAGGCCTGTCTTTGAGCCCTTCTCTGGTGATCCCCCCAGGCTTGATTTATTCCAACCTTTGGACTACATTTCAGAGGTGGAAGAAGGGTCAGATGAGGAGGTGGTTGTGCCTCCTGAATTTCCTGATGACCTGTTGTCTGGTCACAGTCAAATGGAAGACCTACGTCAGTCCTTACATGACGGCAGCGGTCTTGACACCTCTCCGGAGGTTGAGTTTAGCAGGCCTGAGCCTGGTACACATACCAAATCCTTGTATCGGCGTCTCATGTCGAGGGTGAGAGAGTACTTGTGGTGGTCTGCTCCACCTGTTGATTTCTGCAGGATTACCTGACGGATATCCTGGACCAAGGTCCACCCACTGACCTGGTGTTGCCAATTCATTTGGCTTTCCAAAGAAGGGTGGCAGCGGCTTGGACTGATCTGGAGAGTCTCCCGGCAGTGAATAAGTCGCTTTCGAAAAAATACCGGCCAGCCAGTGGTGACCCCTGCTACTTGTCAACGTACCCCACTCCGGAGTGTTTGGTGGTGCAGGAGGCTATGGCCCCAGCGAAG
Organism: Ambystoma mexicanum; assembly: GCF_040938575.1. Classification (NCBI taxonomy): domain Eukaryota; kingdom Metazoa; phylum Chordata; class Amphibia; order Caudata; family Ambystomatidae; genus Ambystoma; species Ambystoma mexicanum. Next base: position 1,504,435,077 of record NC_090932.1, on the reverse strand, counting down.
CAGGCTGCGTACCCTACCATCCATCCTGATAGGGACGACAAGCGCTTTGATGGTTGGGCAAAGAAGGTATTTTCTTCTGGGGGTATGACTTTAAAGGCAGCCAACTCCGTTTGTGCCTTGGCAAGATTCACTCACGCTCTGTGGAATTGTGCATCTTTGGCGGCTGAACATATTCCCGAAGGGGAGGAACGGGATGGTTTTCTAGCCCTCATCCAAGATGGCAAGGATGCCATGTGTGAATCTGTTCAGTCGGGTCTGGACATGGCAGACTGTGTCAGCTGGTCCATGGCGGTGAGCACCGTGATGCGCAAGTTCGCATGATTGCGGAAGTCAGAGTTTGCTCCTGATGTGCAATCCCGGCTTCTCAACATGCCCTTTGATGGTGTCCATCTTTTTGGCAGCAAGGCTGACGAGAGCCTTGAGAGGTTGCAGACCTCCAAAGCTGCAGCGAAGTCTTTGAGCGCTGCAGTACGCTAACCTCTGCCTTTTCATCCTAGGGGACAGCAATGGAGGGGAGGTTCCTTTCAGTACTACTCTTCTTTGGTAGATCGAGAGGAGTCGCCAGTCAAAGGGGCCACCGTAGGAGTACCAGAGGTGGAAAGCAAGGTACTCAAGGTGCCAAAGCCGCTCGGGCATTTGCCTCTTTGCCCTCAGGCACTGCTGCAGCAGCGTCAGCTCAGTCATGAGGCCATGTCCCATGGTTCGCCAGTTGGGGGAAGACTGGCGCAGAATCTTGTAGAATGGCGTGCCATTACTTCAGATGTGTGGGTTCTGGAGATCATAGCCCACGGCTACTGTCTTCCCTTGCGGCAGAGACCTCACGACAATCCACCGTGGAAGCTCTCTTTGAAGCGTCCAGATCCGCTGCTTGCGTAGGAAATCCTGTCCCTGCTGGAGAAAGGCACCATAGAACTGGTGCCTGTAGCAGAGAGGAACAAGGGATGGTATTCCTCATATTTTTTATTCCAAAAAAAGACGGAGGCTTGAGACCCATCATGGACTTGCGTGGTTTGAACAAGCTCCTCAGGAAGGACAAGTTCAAGATGGTTACTCTTTCTCAAGTACTCCAGGCCCTTCAACTTCAGGATTGGTTGGTGTCTCTCGACCTCAAGGATGCTTACTTTCATGTGCCGATTCATCCCAAGCACAGGAGGAACCTGAAGTTCGCGGTTGGCAACTCGCATTTTCAGTTTCCGGCCCACCGTTCGGATTGATCTCCGCCCGAGGGTCTTCATCAAGCTGATGGTGGTGGTGGCAGCGTATCTCAGGAAAGGGGTGATTCACGTCTACCCCTACCTGGACGATTGGCTGATCAGGGCGCGCTCTCCCGAGCAAGTTCTTGATCATCTGTACACCACCTGCCACTCCCTTCACAAGCTGGGCTTCTCCCTCAATTTAAATAAATCTCATTTAACACCTACCCAGCGGCTCCAGTACATGGGAGCAGTGCTCCACACATCCCTGGGCCTGCGTTCGCCTCCCCAGGTGAAGGCTCATCACATTCTGCAGATGGTGGACAAGTTTCAACGTGCCCAGAGTCTCCCGGCGTTTGAGTTCTTGAGGTTGCTCGGCCTCATGGCATCCTGCATTTTTCTGGTGCCAGAGGCCAGGCTGTTGATGAGATCTCTGCAGTGGGCTCTCAAGATGCAGTGGTCGCAGTTCCCTGGCAGGATGTCGGATCACGTTCAGATTCCGCCCTCGGTCGCACAGGATCTTCTGTGGTGGGCCGTCGAAGGAAATCTGATGAAGGGTGCGCCGTTTTGGCAACCATGGCCCCAGGTGACGATCGTGATGGACGCATCCCTCACGGGGTGGGGAGCTCATGCCAACGAGCTGACAGCCAGCGGCTGTTGGTCTCGGTCGGAGTACAGACTCCACATCAATCTGTTGGAGCTGCGGGCTGTCAGGCTAGTCCTGAAGGCTTTTCTGCCATCTGTGCGGGGGAAGAATGTCCTGATTGTGACGGACAATACAGTGACCATATACTACCTCAACAAAAAGGGGGGGGCAGGGTCACTCCCGTTGTGCAGGGAGACGATGCAGCTCTGGTTCTGGGCCATCCAGCATGTGATTTCGATCTTGGTAGTTCATCTGAATGGAGACGAAAACGCGGCGGTGGAGGCTCTGAGCAGGCAGAGCATGGTCTCTCACGAGTGGGAGCTGGCTCAGGAAGTTCTTTTGGAGATCTTCGCCCTTTGGGGAACCCCACAAGTGGATCTCTTCGCCACCAGTGTCAACCGGAAGTGCGAAAGATTCTGCTTGTGGGAATTTCCTCCAAGAGGGGCCTAGGGGACGCGTTCGTAGTGGAGTGGTCCTTCCCACTGCTGTATGCGTTTCCTCCAGTCCCCGTCATTCCGCAAGTGTTGAGGATGTTATAGAGGTACGGTTTCCGAATGATCCTCATTGCTCCGGCATGGGCCAGGAGAGCGTGGTAGACATGTCCATCTGCCCTCAACGCCGTCTTCCCTACCGAGACGGTCTGCTCTCACGGGAGGGGGGTGGGTTCTCCATCCATGTTAGGGAGAATTCTCTGTAAAGGCTAATTTCCCAAACCTAGTGAGTTCCCCAGCAGCTTTGCTGGATTTTTTGGGGTTTATTTTTTCTGCTAAGAGTGAGACTCTTTTACTCCCACTCTTAGACATGATTTGAGGTGTTCCTTTATCTTTCAATGTGTTTAATGGGCTATGGGGTCTTTTACTCCATAGGGTCTCATGTGTTTTTGATGTGGGTTACACAGCACGCTCAGTGCCGTAACCCAGGGGGGTCGTAGCGACCCCCCAACATAGACTCCATACCCTGGGACTGACTACTGTCTCCCAGGGCATGTAAAGTCACCATTGGCTTTACTAGTCCCAACTTATGAACAGAAACCAGTACAAACCATCATATTGTGGACGTACTGGTCGAGGCAATTCGATTGCCCCGGGGTCTGTTGTTCGAGGGGGCACGTCTCCGTCCCCCCTGATCGAGTTTTGGCTGGTGGCAGTGGATACTACTTTTTATATTCAACTGCGAATATATCTCTATGGGATTTTCCCATTGTTCGAGGCTACCAACTTTAATTATTTAATTCTTACAGCCTCGAACATACCGCCGGTTTATTTATTTAATATTAATTCGCCGGTTGGTATTTTTTGCCAGAACTCGATTCTAAAATGGTGTTTGTGTTCTCTTCTGTGACTCCAACCCAAGTCAAGCCCTTTGTTCCACTTTTTGGCGGGCTTCTCCACAGAAGCCTCCAAAAGTGGTGCCACTCTGTCTGGGTACCAGAGGGGGTGTGGGAGGGGGTTTAGGCACCCTGGACTGAGTTACCTTGGTAACTCAAGTCGCACTCTTGTGTGATTGGCCCAAGTGGCGAGCCGCCCAGCTCACCACTTAGCATGTTTGATTGACAGCTAGGCTGAGTGAATGGGGGTGTGCTGCATAAAAGCAGGGGTTTGGGGACTGGAACTTCAGAAGTCGCCACAGGACCTAAGAATCCGAGGAAGGAGAAGCTGAGCCGACCTGCAACGACGACACCACCGGTGGAGCCCTGCTGAACCGTCTCACCACTTTTCCCGACGACAGAGGAGATCTCCAGTCCGTAGAGTCTTCTTCCTTTGACTGGTGGGGATAACCAGTTTTGCCTTCTTTTCACCTTCCTGGAGCATCTCATGGCCGCCTTGCCTGTGCCAAGCACCCCGGCAACCGGAATACCACGGTTTACCACTACCGAGAAGAGAAGGGTAGTACCTTTTAACCGAAGAACTCCACGGCTGGTTTCTTCCCTGGCAGTGCAGCGACCTTCATCTTTCCTCCACGGCGAGACCTCCTCTTCCACTGGACGAAACACCGACTTGCACCGGCTGCCAGGAACAACTGCCCCCGCTGGAGCTTCCTTCACACTTAAGGTACTGTGTCCCGCCTGGCTTCCCTTGCGACAGATCGTTCGGGGTGACAGTAAAGCCTCGACTTTCTAACCTGGGCTAGCCTGGGACAACCTAGCTAACGTTTCCTGACTTTAATTTCATCCTTTTTGTGCGAACTATCTACAAGACTCTTTGGGCATAACCCCACTGTGTGAACCTGGACCCCTTCTGCTTGCTCTCTCCAAGAGTGGGCCTTGCAATTGACTTCCTTGTTCTCCAGTAGAACTCTGCCTATCATGCCTTACTGTGGTTCTTTTAAAAGTATTGAAACTTGTGTGCTTCCTTAACTCTGCCTTTTTCCCTCCATTTCTTTATAACTTATTAGAGTGCCATCTTATGTTAAGTGCTCACCTCTGTCTGAAAATAAGTGGTGTTTCTCACTAAGACTTGTCTAATAAGTGAATAAGGTTGTATATATATGATAGTGACTATGTGCTGAATTTACTTACCTTTTTTTGCTAGTGTAATTTACAAGTGTGTCTTTAAATAAATAATTATATACTTTTACACCAAAGCTTTGGTCAGTGTTTGCTTGTGCTACTGTATCTCTGTACCTATTGTGTATACTCTGCATACTGCCTAACTCTTCTTGAGGGAAGTCTGACTGCTCAGCCACAGCTACCAAGTGAATCTGTGTGGTACAGACTGCTACCAAGTGGGTTTACTGCCAAACACCTGTAGTCTTAGATCTTTTGCAGTGGTCCCTAAGGGAACTGCACAGGTTTCTGCCTAACACTGGTGTACAGCGGTGGGATTTGTATTGAGTATACATTTTAGTGCGCGTACAGATACCTTAGTGCAACTAACCACAAAGCTTAGCACTAAAAGAAGTATTTTCTAAAACCTGTCAACTATGGAAAGTTATAGTCAAGAGTCCCTTGCTACAAAAACTGCTGATTGTTTAAGAGTTCTCTGTAAGCATAAGAATCTCCTGACTAAAGGCTAGAAAATGGAGCTAATAGAAGGTTGTTAGCAAACCAAAGTCTGGATGGTGGTTCAGAGGAACCTACCACTCCAGCAACTGTAGATAACAGCAATGATATTGATATGAACGTTAGTATTGATAACTTGGAGTCAGAAGCAGAAGAGGAGGTGGAAGATGTTAGAGTTGTCTCCCCTGGGCCTCTACCTGCCCTGCCAGCTGTACCTACTGGACCCTTACCAGGTCCCACACTTAATCCTCAATATATGGAACTAGAAAAAATGAAGCTTGAATTAGAATTCAAAAGAATTAATGCTCAAACAGAACAACGGCACCAAGAACTAAGGCTCAGAGAAATGGAGCTCAACCATGAGCTAGAAATGAAAAAATTGTCTGTGGAAAGTGCTTCTCTCTCCGAATCCTCTAGGAGTTCCAGTCCCAAAAGACCCCGGATGCCTAAGGAGTTGGTGGGTATGTATGAACCTAAGTTGGATGTGTTGGACTGGTTGAGTTTGTTTGAATATAATCATGGGCTCCAGAACATTACAGGAAATGAGTTACTTTCCTGGTTGTTCTCTAGGCTCCCCCCTGTTGCAACTGATGTGGTAATGGAGTTGGGGGAGGAGGATAAGAAGGATTATGAATGTGTGAAACTAGCTTTGATAGCTAGATTTGGGAAGACCCCTTCCCAGTACCTTAAGAGGTTTAGGACCCTCAAAAAGCATGATGGTACCCCTTGGGCTACCTGGGTGAGTGAAAGTTTGAAGAACTTAGATGGATGGATTAAGGGTTACAAGGTGAACACTTATGAGGGAATGAAGAATCTTGTGATGTTGGAGTCAATTTATGATGCCTGCTCTCCTGAGCTCAGACAGCACTTGGCTGATTCAAAGGAATTAGATTCCAGGAAACTAGCTAAGGCTGCTGACTTGTGGGTTGCCAACAGGGCTACTCACAAGGACTCTAGGGTAACTCAGAAAAAGGATGAGGGGAACAGCCAAAAAAGGACTCCAAAGCGAATTCTAATAATTCCAATCCCAAAGAGGGCCCCAAACAGAACAATAAGGGTAAACCACAAGGGAAACCAAATCAGAGTAGTGTACCCTGTGGTGGTAAACCAGAAGGAGGTCAGAACAAGCCGCCATTCCAGAAAGCATTTGGTAAATGTTTTGTTTGTGGCTCGCCTGACCATGTGAAAGGAGATCCCAGATGTAAGGGTAAACCTTCTGGGGTCCAGCTTGTCTCCTTAGCCTTCACTCCAGAGGAGGAAGTACAAATGGCAAGTGGAAACTTTCTACTGCTGGCTGATGAACCCATTGGAGTCTCAGCCAGTGTTTCTTTAGTGTCTCTGGGTCTGAGGGAACAACAGAATTTATATGTCTATAACTCTATCCCAGATAATACTAAAGAGTATTATAAGGACAGTGCCCAGGTGAATGGTCAGAAGACTCCTGCCATTAGGGACACTGGGGCCAGCATAACTGTGGTGGATAAATCTTTTTTTCAGGCTGAGGATGTTGCTAAGGCACCCAAACGCCTCACCAAGTTATCTGGAGGGCCTGTGCAGATGCTTCCCCAATTACCAGTTCTCATCCAGTGTAATGACATGACTGTGAAGATACCTGTCAGCATACAAAGTGAGGTACCAGGGAGGGTTCTGTTGGGTAATGACCTGAACACTCTTGGAGTAGTGTCACATACCCCCAGACCTCCTAGTAAAAGGTTACAGGAGCTCACCAGACCTGCAAAGGAGAGACTATGAGAGGTACTCCCAAGGAGATGATGAAGAAAGATATCACTCCTACCTCACTGGAGCTACAACTTGCTATCACTGAACAAAAGGAAGCAAAGGGGAAACCCAAGACTACCAAGAAACAGCCAACAGCAAGCACTCCAGTGCTTCCAACAAGGACTTCCCCTAGGTTGTCCAAAGTTACACCTGTAACTCCACCTCCAGCTGAGGCTGAGAGGGAGGTACAACCCTGTATGGTGGAACTAGACTCTGAAGAAGAGCTAGTGGAAGGCCAAGAACTCATTGGAGATCTGGATCCTGTTGACCATCCTGAGCTGCAGTCTTTACTGGCGGAAGGTGGACCCAACAGGGCAGACTTAAGTAAGGGACAGAGAGAATGTCCAACTCTGGAAGGTCTTCGCCAACAGGCAGCTTCTCAGGCTGATGGGCAAGAGCCTGGGAAGTATAGGTTGCACTGGGAAGATGGCCTCTTCTACAGTGAACCAACTGAGACTGCACCTGGAGACTACAAGCACCTTGTAGTACCTCAAGAAAACAGGCAACAGTTCTTGCAACTAGCCCATGAGATTCCTTTGGCTGGTAACTTGAGTTGCAAGAAGACCAAGGAAAGGCTCTCACTCTACCTTTATTGGCCAAAAATGGGGGCTGAGGCAGATAAGTTTTGCAAGAGCTGCCATACCTGCCAGACTTCTGGTAAGGTTGGGTCCAAGAATGTGGCACCTTTAGTGCCTCTCCCCATTGTGGGAGTCCCATTTGAGAGGGTAGGGATTGACATTGTTGGTCCCCTTGAACCCCCCAACCTCCTCAGGCAACAGGTTTATCCTTGTTGTAGTAGACCATGCTAATAGGTCCCTGATGCAATTCCTATGAGGACTGTTACAGCTCAGGCTGTGGCTAAGGCCCTCCTTGGTATATTTACCAGGGTTGGGTTTCATGAGGAAGTAATCTCTGACAGGGGGTCACATTTTATGTCCCACTACATGAAAGCCATGTGGAAAACCTGTGGAGTTACTTACAAGTTCTCTATCGCCTACCACCCTCAAGCAAATGGGTTGGTAGAAAGGCTCAACAGAACCATGAAGAGCATGATAGGTGCTTTAGAGGATCCCCTTAAAAGGAAGTGGGACCTTCTATTGCCATGCCTTCTCTTTGCTTATAGAGAAGTCCCTCAGGAGGGAGTAGGTTATTCTCCCTTTGAACTTCTCTATGGCCATCCGGTCAGAGGTCCATTGGCCCTGATCAAGGAGGGGTTGGAGAGTGCTCCTTCCCCCAAGCCAGTCAGAGTGACTGACTATGTGATAGGTCTCCACAGGAGAATGTCACAAATGATGGCAGAAGCTAGTGATAACCTGAAAGCTGGACAAGCCCTGGTCAAGCATTGGCATGACCAGAAGGCTAACATGGTTGAGTTAACTCAAGACCAGCTAGTTCTAGTTATGATCCCAACAAGGCAGAACGCCTTGCAAGATAAATGGATGGGACCCTTCAAGGTTGTGGGTAAACTTGGAGAGGTGAACTATCTGGTGGACTTGGGCAATCCCAAGGAGGCTCCCAGAGTCTTCCACACCAACCGACTAAAGGCGTATGTCTCCAGACCTGAAGTAGGAGCCTTGCTTCTAGCTTCAACAGAAGAGGAAGAAGAGAGTGAAGCTCTACCTGATCTCCTCAGAGGCTTACCCTTGGACGAAAAGATTGAAGGAGTAAATCTCTCTTCAAATCTGACACCTGAGCAACAAGAAGAGTGCAAAGCCATGTTAAATCAGTTTGCCTCTCTGTTCTCACTTTCACCAGGCTTGACCCCTTGGGGACAGCATGATATACTCACTGGTGACTGTCTGCCAGTCAAAAGCAGAGGATATAGAATGTCAGAAAATGTAAGGACCCACATCAAAGGGGAGGTCAAGAAGATGCTTGATCTCAGGGTAATAGAGCCCTCTACTAGCCCATGGTCTAGCCCAGTTGTGTTAGTACCAAAGGCAGGATCCAAAGAATTGAGATTCTGCGTGGACTATAGAGCTCTTAATGCAGTCACCAAGACTGATGCCCACCCTTTGCCAAGGACAGATGAGTTGGTGGATAGACTTGGTTCAGCCAAGTTCCTCAGGGCATTTGACCTTACATCAGGCTATTGGCAAATAGCCCTGACAGACCATGCCAAGGAAAAGACTGCATTTTCTACCACAGTCGGCTTATACCAATTTAAGGTTATGTCTTTTGGATTGAAGAATGCACCTGCTACATTCCAAAGAATGGTGAATCAGGTTCTGAATGGGATGGAGGACTTCTGCATGACATACTTGGATGGCATTGCAGTATTCAGCCAATCCTGGGAAGAACATGTGAACCACTTAGGGTATGATTTGCAGGCTCTTGGACAGGCCAATCTGACCATAAAGGCAAGTAAATGCCAAATTGGTCAGAGTAAGGTGGTCTACCTTGGGCATGAGGTAGGAGGTGGAGAAATAAGGCCTTTGCTCAGTAAGATTGAAGCTGTGCAAAATTGGACAACACCTACTACTCAAACCCAGGTGAGAGCCTTTCTAGGCCTCACTGGGTATTACAGGAATTTCATTGAGAACTATGGGACCATAGCTTCTCCACTGAATGTGATCCCCTCTCCAAAATTCCCTAAGAAGGTCAAATGGAATGAGGAATGCAATCAGGCCTTTGAGAACCTGAAGAAAGCTCTTTGCCAAGCACCAGTATTGAGAGCTCCTGACTATCAGCAAACTTTCATTGTGCAGACAGATGCTTCCAATGTAGGTATAGGTGCAGTCCTTAGCCAACTGGATGAGAAGGGTAGGGTGCACCCCATTTGCTTCATCAGTAGAAAACTGAAGGATCCTGAGACAAGGTGGGCAACAGTCGAAAGGGAATGCTTTGCTATTGTGTGGGCACTGAAGAAGTTTAGGCCATACTTGTATGGTTCTACTTTTGTTATTCAGACTGACCACCAACCCTTGAGATGGTTAATGCAAATGAAGGGAGAAAATCCAAAACTATTGAGATGGTCGATCTGCCTGCAAGGGTTTGATTTCACCATTGAGCACAGGTCAGGGTGTCACCATCAAAATGCTGATGGACTCTCTAGGATGTAGGTCATCGACTAGAGGTATGAGGTTCATCCAGGAGTGGATTAAATCCTCCTGTCCCTTAGTCTGGGGGGGGGGCAGTGTTAGGGAGAATTCTCTGTAAAGGCTAATTTCCCAAACCTTGTGAGTCCCCCAGCAGCTTGCTGGATTTTTTGGGGTTTATTTTTTCTCCTGCTAAGAGTGAGACTCTTTTACTCCCACTCTTAGACATGATTTGAGGTGTTCCTTTATCTTTCAATGTGTTTTATGGGCTATGGGGTCTTTTACTCCATAGGGTCTCATGTGTTTTTGATGTGGGTTACACAACACCCTCCGTGCCGTAACCCAGGGGTGTCGTAGCGACCCCGCAACATAGACTCCATACCCTGGGACTGACTACTGTCTCCCAGGACATGTAAAGTCACCATTGGCTTTACTAGTCCCAAATTATGAACAGAAACCAGTACAAACCATCATATTGTGGACGTACTGGTCGGGGCAATTCGATTGCCCCGGGGTCTGTTGTTCGAGGGGGCATGTCTCCGTCCCCCCTGATCGAGTTTTGGCTGGTGGCAGTGGACACTACTTTTTATATTCGACCGCGAACATATCTTTATGGGATTTTCCCATTGTTCGAGGCTACCAACTTTAATTATTTAATTCTTATAGCCTCGAACATACCGCCGGTTTATTTATTTAATATTAATTCCCCGGTTGGTATTTTTTGCCAGAACTCAATTCTAAAATGGTGTTTGTGCTTTCTTCTGTGACTCCAACCCAAGTCGAGCCCTTTGTTCCACTTTTTGGCGGGCTTCTCCACAGAAGCCTCCAAAAGTGGTACCACTCTGTCTGGGTACAACAGGGGGTGTAGGAGTGTGTTTAGGCACCCTGGACTGAGTTACCTTGGTAACTCAAGTCGCACTCTTGTGGGATTGGCCCAAGTGGCGAGCCGCCCAGCTCACCACTTAGCATGTTTGATTGACAGCTAGGCTGAGTGAATGGGGGTGTGCTGCATAAAAGCAGGGGTATGGGGACTGGAACTTCAGAAGTCGCCACAGGACCTAAGAATCCGAGGAGGGTGAAGCTGAGCCGACCTGCAACGACGACACCACCGGTGGAGCCCTGCTGAACCGTCTCACCACTTTTCCCGACGACAGAGGAGATCTCCAGTCCGGAGAGTCTTCTTCCTTTGACTGGTGGGATAACCAGTTTTGCCTTCTTTTCACCTTCCTGGAGCATATCTCATGGCCGCCTTGCCTGTGCCAAGCACCCCGGCAACCGGAATACCACGGTTTACCACTACCGCGAAGAGAAGGGTAGTACCTTTTAACCGAAGAACTCCACGGCTGGTTTCTTCCCTGGCAGTGCAACGACCTTCATCTTTCCTCCACGGCGAGACCTCCTCTTCCTCTGGACGAAACACCGACTTGCACCGGCTGCCAGGAACAACTGCCCCCGCTGGAGCTTCCTTCACACTTAAGGTACTGTGTCCCGCCTGGCTTCCCTTGCGACAGATCGTTCGGGGTGACAGTAAAGCCTCGACTTTCTAACCTGGGCTAGCCTGGGACAACCTAGCTAACGTGCTCTCTCCAAGAGTGGGCCTTGCAATTGACTTCCTTGTTCTCCAGTAGAACTCTGCCTATCCTGCCTTACTGTGGTTCTTTTAAAAGTATTGAAACTTGTGTACTTCCTTAACTCTGCCTTTTTCCCTCCCTTTCTTTATAACTTATTAGAGTGCCATCTTATGTTAAGCGCTGACCTCTGTCTGAAAATAAGCGGTGTTTCTCACTAAGACTTGTCTAATAAGTGAATAGGGTTGTATATATATATGATAGTGACTGTGTGCTGAATTTACTTACCTCTTTTTGCTAGTGTAATTTACAAGTGTGTCTTTAAATAAATAATTATATACGTTTACACCAAAGCACTGGTCAGTTTTTGCTTGTGCTACTGTATCTCTGTACCTATTGTGTATACTCTGCATACTGCCTAACTCTTCTTGAGGGAAGTCTGACTGCTCAGCTACAGCTACCAAGTGAATCTGTGTGGTACAGACTGCTACCAAGTGGGTTTACTGCCAAACACCTGTAGTCTTAGATCTTTTGCAGTGGTCCCTAAGGGGACTGCACAGGTTTCTGCCTAACAATCCAGAGGTCAAGTCTCTCAGCCTTCATGCTTGGTATCTGAAAGGTTGAGGTATAAGGATTGGCACCTCCCTGAAGACGTGATGGATGTGTTGCTTTCGGCCAGAAGGCCCGCAACGAAATCCCTGTACCGTTGCCGTTGGAGAAAGTTCTGTGACTGGTGCAGGGTACAGAATGTGAATCCTTTTCAATGTTCCATTCCTTTGGTTTTGTCCTTTTTGCTTTCTTTAGCCCACAAGGGTCTGCAAGTGGGTACCATTAAGGGGTACCTTGCGGCGCTGTCCATATTTAAGCGCTCACCTGAGGAATGTTCTTATTTAAAGATCCCATTGATTTCTCAGTTTCTAAAAGGGCTAACTAATGTGTTTCCACCGTCGCCTTTCCAGGTGCCGGGATGGGATTTGAATTTAGTGTTAAAGTTCCTAATGGGAGCTCCGTTTGAGCCCTTGCGTTGTCATTTAAGACTGTATTTTTAGTTGCAGTTACTTCCGTACACAGAGCGAATGAGTTGCAGGCACTTTCCGCCAAGCCACCTTTCACTGAGTTCCATAAGGACAGGGTTTTCCTTAGGGTTCGTCCTTCTTTTCTTCCAAAGGTAGTGTCAGAATTTCAGATTACAGAACATAAAAGTTGCATACGTAATCGTAACACAACAGCCCCAATGGTAGGCCATTTTTTGGCCATGGATCACACACCTGAGTCACTCACGTGGAGTGTACTCCTGCAGTTGGATTCAACAGAACCAACATTAGTCAATAAGAAAAATCTTATCAATCATGAACAAAGGCTTATTTACCTGTGCAATTCAGTCGACACCGGCTTAAATGAATTGATCGACTGGAAGTCTTTGTAAAGAAGGTCAACTATAGGTTCCATACACTGTGAGAAATAAGGCCAATACATGCATATAAGGCATTTTCTGTTCAGACATTTTTTGTTCAGATATTTTCACCATATACCAATTTCTGAATCCATCCCTTATTATAAGATCAAGTATGCTACATGAAGTGGCCAAGTGCCATATTTAAGAAATTTAGATTGAGTACAGAAACACGAGTGGCTAGGCAGACTCGCCGCTTGACTAACAACAAAGGAGTTTCAGTTTATATTATATTTATTTGACAGCACATAATAAGTTTAAGGACTCACAATATATTATAGACATCCATTGCGCTAATTCTGGCATTTAGTCGCAAGCCAGAATCGGGTCCCCACCTGCGTTTGCTACTTTCATGGCATAGCAGGTTCGCATTGCCACTGCTCTACCATGGAGGCTTAGAAAGCACAAAAACACGTATGCGTTTGGACGTACTAGTGTTTATGCCCCCTGTTTGTCACGGGAGCCCAATTTCTTACTTCCGGTAGAGCGAGGCTTTAAACTGTGGGACTGCAGAGGGAACCATTAGACCAGATCCGACGACGAATACGGAGCAATTACGCGCGCCAAGAATCATCAGCATGGAAAACTAGCTGCAAGGTAAGAAACTGCCCGTTACATTTTTCTGTGTAAAGTCAGCTCTAGTAAAACCTGAGTTGTCATCCGTATACGAACAGATTTGCATTCACTCGTTATGGGTGAATGCAGGCAGCTTTAGTTTCAGTTTCTACTAGCACACGTGTTAGTATCGTATTCATTACGAACAGTTGGAAACACTTGCGTTGACCGCATTTCATGTGAAATTAATGCACGCAGCCGGTGCGAGCATGGCTTTACAATGACTATAGGCATTTATTGCAGGAGGCTTCTTGCGCTGACCTAAAATCACGGGATATCGTGTACGACGCTACTATGACAACAGCGTTTCTAACACATTAAATAATAACCATATTCACTAGAAAATGTCGATGCAGATATGCTGTCCTGAGTTAGAAATAGTGTTCATTTTTGCACTATTTCATTTTTTTTCTCCAGCTTCACTAAAAAAGCTTGACACTAGAACCCACATAGCAGAATCTAACCAGCAGCTGACACTCCATGGAACATGGCCATAGAGACTTGCAGGAAAACGTGATCAAGAAGGGACTTTTCCCTACGCCCTTTCAGGTATGCGTTTTACTTGCTTTCCTAACGAGTATTTATTTATTTGCACTTTTGCATTTAAACAGACACGTTTACTGGGGCCTTTGATATTACAGTAAGCATTCTTTGACATCAGCTAAGTACGGGAGCAAGTATATAGATTGGTTTTCTGGAGTCTTACTAGACACTTTAACTGCCCATGTGCGCACCATCACTTACTGTTCTCTGAGAGCTAAGGTTCTTGTTTCATCCTCTGACTCTTAGTATTAATTATTGAGACTTGGTCTTGCCATATTCTGATGGCGATACAAGTCCTCTATTACAAACCCATGAGTATTCTTAAATCCCATTGTTGGCTAGATGCTGAGTTGAAGTAAGACGAGGCTTTTCGGTGCACCCTGGTAAACCTATGGAAAACTGTGGTCCATGTTTCTGGTGCTACCTGTACCGTGTTCCACAGCGTAAGATCGCCTTGTCCAGACGCAACACTGACCTGTTGTTATTTTCTCTCCCTTTCCCTTTTAAGTAGGGAATCAGCGCCCTACTTAAAAGCAGCGCTCCTTACACCTCTTACTATTATATCAGTTTGCAGTATGGTAAGCCTCACCGAGTTAATTATAAACTAAGGTTGAGAAGTATGCTTGACTTTGTTCTGAGCCCAACACAACCCACTTTAATGGTGTGTACATTTCTTTTTTTCCCCCTCCCCTTTTTCCATAAGGTTATAGTCAATTATAACAAGAAGGAAAGCCTCGAGGGCTGCAACTCCTGGCCAAACCAAGTTTCTCTATAAGGAACCGACATTATACACATGTGTTTAATGTTATACTGTTCGTTTTTCTGAAGCAATACCCCTGAAGAATTTCCCTGCACAAGATTCACAGATTTAGGGAAAGAAACATGTCGGGACAAAGATACCGTGTGATCAAGACACAGCTGTAATAGAGCATTGATAGCTTGTATTTATTAAAAATTCACTGAGCAATCCGAACTTACCTAGGGATCAAGTACTAGGCAGCTAAATGTTATACGTATATAGCTTTACTAGTAGCGTTGTTTGCTTTTTTCAGAATTGTCTGTAGGTTCTTAATGTGATTTTATGTAAATGTACTTTTTTGCCCATTGTGTATGTGTTGATGAATTGTGTTACTGATAACATTTAGGTGGAGGTCGTTTGTGTTCAATCTAGTGTTACCAGTTAATTATTTAATTTATCACTTGCTTTTCTTCTTTTTTCCTTTTTCTGATTTGTGTCAACACTTGGTGTGTTGTTTCACGTAGGTAATGTATGTTAAACAATATTTTTCTACAAATGTCTTTTTAAAAAAGGTGTACATTGCAATCCTATTTAGGTTGTATATGTTTTTTTAAAGAATCTACTGAAATATGGTATAATTAAAATAAATATATATATTTTTTCAATTTTCAATGGTCCAGAACTGTATTTTGGTTTGAACTGTGGAGTTGCACACCATCTAGGGGCCATTGTGAGCATTTATCTCACTAGAAAGGGGCAAAAGTGAGGCGCAGGATCCCTTTAGTAAATATTTTTCTAGTGTGTGTGGGGCACGGTCCCGGCCTCAATCCCAAAATAACCCAGTCCTCATCTAGTTGTTAGTTTATTAGCGCGGCATTCCCGCAGGACTTTTTTCCACAAACCCACAGGGTTTTTGTGGTGCTGTTCATTTGTATTCCTAAAAGGGTGAGACTATAACATGTTTACAGGTCTGTGTTAAGGAAGGACGGGTGTGTCGGAAAAACAACGCCCCTGAGAGTTTTTTTCCAGTCAGAATCATTTAAAAGTATTTTTTTCATCTAATACTCAATAGAAAACTAATCAACTATGAGTGCAGATAAAGTGATTAGTTTCGATGACAAATATGTCACTGAACTTCTAGCAAGAGCATCTATTTTTTCGGAAGAGGGCGAAGGTTCATTCATTTCTAACTTAAGTAATTGGGACGAGCTATTACAGCTAAAGAAACGTCTCATCAGAACAGAGCTCCATGGTTCCATTATGATAGAATATTTAAGAGCAGGTACTCTCCCACAAGGACTCGTGGTTCATAACGAACCAAGGTTATTGTTAGACAACAAAGATTTTGTCATCAAATGGAGCTATATGGCTAATAAATGTGGGAGGGATTGGCTAATTCTAATTATAGACACGGCCGAAGAAATGTCTATCAAAATTACAGCAGAATTAGCAACTATGGAAGCAGAAATTAAGAAACTAGTCCCCGTAGACACGTATAAACGGAGATTAGATGAAATTTTGAAAGAGATGGCAGATTTGAAAGAATATACAACGAAAGAAAGGATAAAGAGGATGAAAAAAGATCTAACAGAGTTCTCGCATGAAAAAGCCTTCAAATACACGCAGGAAGTATATGACCCGTTGAAAAATCAAGCAGGTCAGTTCCAAAAACAACGGAAAGTGAACTTTGGTAATACCTCATATACATCTGGATCTTCAGGTGATTAGAGTACTTCATTTTCAAGGGGTAAAAGGAATAGTAGTAGACCCACTAGACAACAGGGACGAGGCAGACAGAACAGTGGCGGACGCCCCATGTACACTAGACCTAATAGAGGGCGGTCAGGCCCCCCACCTCAAAGGCAGCGTTTTTAGAGGAAGAAGCGCCACACGAGGATTGGGATTATGCCCCACGCCAACTCAGGAGCACCAGGGGTTTCTAGTAAATCTATTAATATATACCCCGTCTAAAACAGAAGAAGCTTTACTGAATAAAGGTTTAGGCTTCGTACCAACTACACCCTATGATGGGTTTAAACTACGAACAGAAATTCATCAGTTATTCCGCAAGATTAATCTGAAACAGTTTTTCCATGAAAATGCTTATGACAAAGAGCGAAGTAATAGTGGTCTTAAGAACCCTTTGAGTTTTTGTCCCCCTACAACAAGTCAGACACCAAAAGCACAGGTCTTTGAGAAAAGAGTTTTGTCAGAACTAAAATTGTTGGAACAAAACAACATCACTACACATCAATTTCAAAATTTAACACGCGCAGAACGTATAGCCCTAAAATGCTTGAAGAATAACACTGAGATAGTAGTGTGTAAAGCAGACAAAGGCGGTGCTATTGTACTGTTAGACCGGGAAGCCTACATTTTAGAATGTAAACGCCAACTGGAAGACCAGCATTCTATAAGAAAGTTCAAGAAGATCCAACACCCCGACTGAAGTCCACGATCGAAGACAAAATCAATAAAGCTCTCGATAGAGGGTGGATATGTAAACAAGAACATGATTTTTTACTGGCAAAGAAACCGACCATACCCCAGTTCTACATTTTACCCAAAATTCATAAATCCCTATCTAACCCTCCTGGATGCCCAATTGTGTCCGGTTTAGGTTCACTTCTAGAACCTTTGTCTAAATTTGCAGACACCTACTTAAAACCTTTTGTGTGAGAAATGTATTCCTATATTCAGGATACTACAGAGGTTATTACAATAATCCAGAATTACCCATTCAATAACCAAACGAAATTGTTAGTGAGTCTCGACATCGTGTCACTTTACACATGTATTCCTCAAGATCTTACCCTAGAGGTACTTGAAGATTTCCTTCTAACTAAAAGAACAGAAGGTGAGTGTCCAAACAGCTTCATTTTATGGTGCGCTTCCATGGCTTTGAAAGAGAACTTTTTCAGCTTTAATCAAGAATTGTACCATCAAATTCACGGGACAGCGATGGGGTTATCAGTGGCCCCGTCGGCAGCAAACCTGTTTGTTGAATACTTCGAGAAAAATGTCATCTATGACCTCTCCAACCCATTTTTTTCCCATCTACAGATTTGGCGAAGGTTCATAGATGACATTTTATTGATTTGGGATGGGAGTGCTTCCGAACTAGAAGCCTTCTTGAACTGGCTCAATAAACAGAATACATTTCTAAAATGTACAGCTACTAGCAGTGCTAACGAGATCAACTTTCTTGATTTAACCATCTGGGCCGATACCGTTGACAATACCTTAAAGGTAAAACCATACCACAAAGCAACAGACCGTAACTCTCTTCTCCAGTTTGACAGTTGTCACCCGAGACATACAAGAGAAAATCTCCCTATAGGACCATTTTTTAGATTAAAGCGCAACAGTTCTGATACCAGTACGTTTGAAAACAAAGCAGCAGCCTTAGGTGCCAAATTAACAGCAAGAGGATACCCTAAAAAGATTGTAAAAACAGTCTGGAAATGGGCTATGAATAATAACAGAGAAGCTCTCCTGGAATACAGGACAAAAAGTAAAACTGAAGATCAAATAGTTTTCGTGAGTACCTTTAACCCACTTTCCACCAAGGTTAATGCCATCATTAAACGTAACTGGCACATACTGAGTGGAGGCGAATGCCCTCTTCAGCTCCCATTATGTGCGTTTAAAAGAGGTCCAAACATCAAAGATCTCGTGACCAGGAATGACATCTCTGCTAAACAACCCCAAAAAACGCTCACCGAATCCTGGGGTATGAGCAAACCCATAGGTCACATTCCTTGTGGCAATTGCAGTTGTTGTGCAAGTACCAAACGCACCAAACAGGTAGATTTAGGTCTGAAGAGACCATGGCTACAACGCCAATTTACCAATTGCAACTCAAAAATGGTTATTTATGTCATTTTCTCCCTCTGCTGGAAAATCTATATTGGGATGACCGAAAGGAAAGTAAAACAGAGGATTACAGAACATAAAAGTTGCATACGTAATCGCAACACAACAGCCCCAATGGTAGGCCATTTTTTGGCCATGGATCACACACCTGAGTCACTCACGTGGAGTGTACTCCTACAGTTGGATTCAACAGAACCAACATTAGTCAATAAGAAAAAACTTATCAATCAGGAACAAAGACTTATTTACCTGTGCAATTCAGTCGACACCGGCTTAAATGAATTGATCGACTGGAAGTCTTTGTAAAGAAGGTCAACTACAGGTTCCATACACTGTGAGAAATAAGGCCAATACATGCATATAAGGCATTTTTTGTTCAGACATTTTTTGTTCAGATATTTTCACCATATACCAATTTCTGAATCCATCCCTTATTATAAGATCAAGTATGCTACATGAAGTGGCCAAGTGCCATATTTAAGAAATTTAGATTGAGTACAGAAACACGAGTGGCTAGGCAGACTCGCCGCTTGACTAACAACAAAGGAGTTTCAGTTTATATCATATTTATTTGACAGCACATAATAAGTTTAAGGACTCACAATATATTATAGACATCCATTGCGCTAATTCTGGCATTTAGTCGTGAGCCAGAATCGGGTCCCCACCTGCGTTTGCTACTTTCATGGCATAACAGGTTTGCATTGCCACTGCTCTACCATGGAGGCTTAGAAAGCACAAAAACGCGTATGCGTTTGGACGTACTAGTGTTTATGCCCCCTGTTTGTCACGGGAGCCCAATTTCCCACTTCCGGTAGAGCGAGGCTTTAAACTGTGGGACTGCAGAGGGAACCATTAGACCAGATCCGACGACGAATACGGAGCAATTACGCGCGCCAAGAATCATCAGCATGGAAAACTAGCTGCAAGGTAAGAAACTGCCCGTTACATTTTTCTGTGTAAAGTCAGCTCTAGTAAAACCTGAGTTGTTATCCGTATACGAACAGATTTGCATTCACTCGTTATGGGTGAATGCAGGCAGCTTTAGTTTCAGTTTCTACTAGCACACGTGTTAGTATCGTATTCATTACGAACAGTTGGAAACACTCGCGTTGACCGCATTTCATGTGAAATTAACGCACGCAGCCGGTGCGAGCATGGCTTTACAATGACTATAGGCATTTATTGCAGGAGGCTTCTTGCGCTGACCTAAAATCACGGGATATCGTGTATGACACTACTATGACAACAGCGTTTCTAACACATTAAATAATAACCATATTCACTAGAAAATGTTGATGCAGGTATGCTGTCCTGAGTTAGAAATAGTGTCATTTTTGCACTATTTCATTTTTTTTCTCCAGCTTCACTAAAAAAGCTTGACACTAGAACCCACATAGCAGAATCTAACCAGCAGCTGACACTCCATGGAACATGGCCATAGAGACTTGCAGGAAAACGTGATCAAGAAGGGACTTTTCCCTACGCCCTTTCAGGTATGCCTTTTACTTGCTTTCCTAACGAGTATTTAATTATTTGCACTAGTTGCATTTAAACAGACACGTTTACTGGGGCCTTTGATATTACAGTAAGCATTCTTTGACATCAGCTAAGTACGGGAGCAAGTATATAGATTGGTTTTCTGGAGTCTTACTAGACACTTTAACTGCCCATGTGCACACCATCACTTACTGTTCTCTGAGAGCTAAGGTTCTTGTTTCATCCTCTGACTCTTAGTATTAATTATTGAGACTTGGTCTTGCCATATTCTGATGGCGATACAAGTCCTCTATTACGAACCCATGAGTATTCTTAAATCCCATTGTTGGCTAGATGCTGAGTTGAAGTAAGACAAGGCTTTTCGGTGCATCCTGGTAAACCTATGGAAAACTGTGGTCCAGGTTTCCGGTGCTACCTGTACCGTGTTCCACAGCGTAAGATCTCCTTGTCCAGATGCAACACTGACCTGTTGTTATTTTCTCTCCCTTTCCCTTTAGGGAATCAGCGCCCTACTTAAAAGCAGCGCTCCTTACACCTCTTACTATTATATCAGTTTGCAGTGTGGTAAGCCTCACCGAGTTAATTATAAACTAAGGTTGAGAAGTATGCTTGACTTTGTTCTGTGCCCAACACAACCCACTTTAATGGTGTGTACATTTCTTTTTTCCCCCCCTCCCCTTTTTCCATAATGTTATATTCAATTATAACAAGAAGGAAAGCCTCGAGGGCTGCAACTCCTGGCCAAACCAAGTTTCTCTATAAGGAACCGACATTATACAACTGTGTTTAATGTTATAATGTTCGTCTTTCTGAAGCAATACCCCTGAAGAATTTCCCTGCACAAGATTCACAGATTTAGGGAAAGAAACATGTCGGGACAAAGACACGGCTGTAATAGAGCTTTGATAGCTTGTATTTATTAAAAATTCACTGAGCAATCTGAACTTACCTAAGGATCAAGTACTAGGCAGCTAAATGTTATACGTATATAGCTTTACTAGTAGCGTTGTTTGCTTTTTTCAGATTTGTCTGTAGGTTCTTAATGTGATTTTATGTAAATGTACTTTTTTGCCCATTGTGTATGTGTTGATGAATTGTGTTACTGGTAACATTTAGGTGGAGGTCGTTTGTGTTGAATCTAGTGTTACCAGTTAATTATTTAATTTATCACTTGCTTTTCTTCTTTTTTCCTTTTTCTGATTTGTGTCAACACTTGGTGTGTTGTTTTATGTAGGTAATGTATGTTAAACAATATTTTTCTACAAAATTTTAAAAAAGGTGTACATTGCAAGCCTATTTAGGTTGTATATGTTTTTTTAAAGAATAGACTGAAATATGGTATAATTAAAATAAATATATATATTTTTTCAATTTTCAATGGTCCAGAACTGTATTTTGGTTTGAACTGGGGAGTTGCACACCCTCTAGGGGCCATTGTGAGCATTTATCTCACTAGAAAGGGGCAAAAGTGAGGCGCAGGATCCTTTAGTAAATATTTTTCTAGTGTGTGTGGGGCACGGTCCCGGCCTCAATCCAAAAAAAAAACCCAGTCCTCATCTAGTTGTTAAGAATTTCATTTAAACCAGAAGGTGATTCTTCCGGCGTTCTATCCTCCTCCGCATCCTGATAAGGAAGAGGAGAGGCTCCATAGGTTGGATCCTAGGAGAGCTTTGAGTTTCTATCTCTCACGGATGTCCCGTGACAAAAAAAGACTACCAACCATTCTCTTTCAGAGATGTGACTAAAACATAAGTTTTAGCACTTATAAAAGAAATCAAACCCACCTCTTGTAAGGGGGGACACCTGCCCTGCATCCCTGATTAAACAGTGTACAGAACCTCTAGTCCCATTTCTCACGGCCTAAATCAACGCCTCACTATCCTCAGGGGTCGTTCCACCCTCCCTCAAAGAATCATGGGTTCGCCCGCTCCTGGAAAAACCCTGACTTGACCCAGACCAACCCAACAATTACAGACCGATAACCGCTGTCCCCTTCATGCTAAAAATATTCGATAAGGCAGCATACCAACAGATCCAACAATAGCTGGAAAACATCATCATCCCTGGCAAAAGACAATCAGGCTTCCGGCCATGCCATGGGACCGAGACAGCCTTACTAGATTTAGAAATGCAGTTACAGCAAACCATGGTCCAAGGAAAACCAGCTCTACTTCTGTTCTTGGACCTCTCCACTGATTTCGATCTTGTGCATCACAAGATCCTCTGCAAACACCTGAAAGATGCCGCACAATTCTCCCAAAAAGCTAATTCCTGGATCACCTCCTTCCTTGAAGGAAGACTCATGAGAGTATTCTCTGACCAGGACAGCGCATCCCCTACTCCCATCCACTGCGGAGTCCCCCAAGGATCCTGCACGTCACTTACCCTTTACAACATCTCCACCCTCCCCCTCTTTAACGGCCTTGATGATCACAACATAGCATACACCAACTCTGCCGATGAAACTCAGGTTCTTCTCCCACTCACTGGCTCTTACGAACATGATGCAGCCACCCTCAACAAGATCTATGCCATCATTCAGGCCTGGATGGCGGCTAATGGTCTCTATCTCAATGGAGAAAAGACAGAAATACTTCTAGTAGGTCCCAAACAAGTCCTCAACAAATTGGATAGTAAGTACACATCCTTTAACATTGACAGCACCACCATCGCCACTACAACAGCTGCAAAAACTTTAGGGGTATACCTAGATGCCACACTCTCCATGTCATGTCAAGTGAACGCGATAGCTTCCTCTCCTGCACTAACTACGAAGATAATTAATGCTGTCAAACCCTACCTCCCCCCAAAAAACTGCCTAGCCATTGCAAGGGCCACAGTGGGAGCTAAGTTACACTACTGCAACGTCCTCTTCCTAGGCACCTCCTCCAAAAACCTGAGTAAACTTCAAACTACACAAAATAACACACTAAGAGCAGCCCTCAGCATTCCCAAGAAAGAGCACATCTCACAAGCAAGAAGAAACACCCACTGGCTCCCAGTGAGAGAGCGCATTCTTTTCAAATCGCTCTCCATCACACAAGCATGCCTATCCCAAACGGCCCCGCCATACCTGTCTGAAGTTATCCATAGAGATACCTCAACCAGGCCTAAACGGACCCAACACTGCAACCAACTTGCGGTCCCTACCTGCAAAAGACTCAAAGCAGGAGGATCCAGCTTTGCCGTTCTAGCCCCCAAGATCTGAAATGCACCCGCTCTCAGGAAAGAACCCTCAATCTCCTTATTCCACAAAGCACTCAAAACACAACTCCTTTAATAGCCCTCACGATGTGTAGCCTAACCTGCAACACACTCGCTAGCACCCAGTAAGCCTGCTATAGTTCGCCATGCGAACTGCTATTAAGTAACATGCCTGATCGTGCTGTAATGTATATATTAATATAAATATAAATGTATCTTCTGCACAAGCTAAGTAGTATTAAGTATTGTATATATTAATGTACATTTAAATGTATCTTCTGCACACGTATCTCCTGTAAATGTATCTTCTGCACAAGCCAAGTATCCTTGTAACGGTGCCACAATGCCCTTGGGCTGCTGGCGCTTTATAAATCCAAATAAATAAAGGATGGAAAAGACATGCTGCCTGGATGATTAGCTCATTAACGATAGTTCGCTGAAGCATGTGTCAAGTTACCTCGAAGATAGTCATTGGTTACTGCATGGCTGGAACTTCTCCATGAGTTTCCAGAAGTCCTAGATGACAATTAGAGGCTACAATTCATGGGAGGAGTCCTGGACACTCGGATGAATAAGGCTCACCCTCTCACCCGAGGATTGTTGATGGCATTTGCCAGATGGTGACCTTTATTTATTTAATTTCTATAGCGCTAGAGACACAAAACGCCCTAAGGCATGGGAGCGCTAGGACAAGAAAAAGACAGACATGTAAAGCGGTACCTTTAGAAGCATATTAGGTATCCAGGATGATCAAACTCATTCAAATAGGAAAGTTTAAGCTTTTAAAGATTGAGAAGCTAGAGCATAACCTCAGGTCAGGCGGCAGGGTATTCCATAGACGAGGGGGTGAGGATGGAAAACAACCCTCCTTGAGTTGTGACAATTTTGACTTGGGTGCCAGGATCTCGGGCTGCCTCTGACCGGCAGCAATTTGAGCTGTGCTACCAGGTACGATGGATTATTACCATACAAGCAGGAGTGTGCGATGCTCAAAGTGCGAAACAAAACTCTTTGCTATAGGCAACCAGTGCAGCGATCTTGGTGCTGTTGACACGTGATCGGATTTACTTAGACCTACTACGGCCCTCATTGCATTGCTTTGGACAACTTGGAGGCGGTTTATTTCTTTTTTTCCAACCCCAAGAAGGCTACTGGCACAGTAATCCAGGAGACTTCCAATAATTGCCCTGGCTAGCATGGCACAGTTGGAAGCATCAAGGAAAGGTCTAATCCGAGCCGGATGTTTGTAGTACGAGGAGTGTGCTACCAGACTGCTGATATGAGCCTTAATTCAGAGCTCTTTATCAAAAGTGACACCCAGGGTTTTCACTTTCTTAAGAGTTGGAAGAAGACGGTCAGCAATTTGGTAGGACGAATAGGATTTGTCCAGATAGCGCAGCTTGGGGCCTGTGCCCAAGATAAGGATCTTGGTTTTGGAGTTATTTAACGCAAGACCATTTTGTAACATCCAAAGATGTATTTGACTGTATGTGGCATTAATGACCTCAGTGTCTTTGGCATGATCACTTGAGAGTGGAAATAGGCACTGAGTATCAGCATAATTTGCATAGCAGATTCCTTCAGCGTCCAGTATGTCAAACAGAGTGAGCATGAAAATATTAAAAAGAGTGGGTGATAGACAGGAGCCCTGGGGTACTCCACAGTTTAGGGCAATACCTTCTGACATTGCATCCTTGTGGAAGACCTTGGCTGTTCGATCCGACAGGAACGAGAGCACCCAACTGACTGCTTCTTTAGAAAGAGAGGCCCTTTCTAACAGTCTGTTAGACAGGATGGAATGGTCCATGTTAGGGAGAATTCTCTGTTTAGGCTGAATTTCCCTACCTAGTGAGTCCCCCAGCAGCTTTGCTGGATTTCTGGGGTTTATTTTTTTCTCCTGCCAAGAGTGAGACTCTTTTACCCTCACTCTTGGACATGTTGAAGTGTGTTTTCTTGGTTAAACCTTGTGTTGAATGGGCTATGGGGTCTCTTACTCCATAGGGCCTCATGTATTTTTGTGATGTGGGTCACACAGCACCCTCTGTGCCGTGACCCAGGGGTGTCCTAGGGACTCCCCAACATAGACTCCATACCCTGGGACTGACTACTGTCTCCCAGGGCATGTAAAGTCACCAAAGACTTTGCTAGTCTTGAATCCTGAACAGAACCAGTACAAACCATCATATTGTGGACGTACTGGCTGGGGCAATTCGATTGCCCCAGGGTCTGTTAGTCGAGGGGGCACGTCTCCGTCCCCCCTGATCGAGTTTTGGCTGGTGGCAGTGGAAACTACTTTTTATATTCGACCGCGAATATTTCCCTATGGGATTTCCCATTGTTTTAGGCTAACACATTTAATTAATTATTTACGGTAGCCTTAAACATACCGCCGGTTTATATATTTATTTTTATAACTCCGGTTGGGACTTTTTGCCAAAACTTGATTCTAAAATGGCGTTGGTGTTCGCCTCTGTAACTCTGACCCAAAGTGGAGCCCTTTGTTCCACTTTTGGCGGGCTTCTCCACAGAAGCCCTCCAAAGTGGTGCCACTCTGTCTGGGGTACTTAGGAGGGGTGGAGGGGGATTTAGGCACCCTGGACTGAGTTACCTTGGTAACTCAAGTCGCACTCCGTCCTGATTGGCCCAAGTGGTGAGCCGCCCGGCTCACCACTTAGCATGTTTGAGTGACAGCTAGGCTGGGTGAATGGGGGTTTGCTGCATAAAAGCAGGGCTTTGGGGACTGGGACTTCAGAAGTCGCCACAGGACCAAGAATCCGACGAGGGAAGAGCTGAGCCGACCTGCTTCGACGACACCACCCGGTGGAGCCCTGCTGAACCGTCTCACCACTTTTTCCCGACGACCGAGGAGAACTCTTAACGGAGTGGCTCCTTCCCTTGACTGGTGGGGACAACCAGTTTTCGCCTTCTTTCCGTTCTTTGAGGTATCTCGTGGCCGCCTTGCCTGTGCCAAGCACCCCGGCAACCGGAATACCACACTTTACCCCCATACCGCGAAAGTCGGCACCAACCCTTTAACCGGAGGACTCCGCGGCTGGTTTCTTCCCGGGCAGTGCAACGACCCTCTTCTTCTGCTCTTCAGCGAGAACTTCTTCTCCCCTGACCGACGTCGAGCCCTGCTGCCACTGCCTGGAACAACTGCCACCGCTGGAGGATCCTTTCCGCTTAAGGTACCGTGTTCTGCCTGGCTTCCCTTGCTACCGACTGTACGGGGTAGATTTAGTCCCCGGCTTTCGAACCTGGGAGTGCCTGGGACACTTTGGCTAAACTTTCTGAGCCACTCTAACCTCTTTTTGACTCTTTGCAAGACTTTGAATCTCTAACTAACAGTGTGATCTTGGGCACATTTTCGCTCCGGCTACTCTAAGAGTGGGCCCTGCCTAGTGACTTTTGCTCACCTGTGACTTTATTCTTCTGTAAGCCTATTGCAAGTGTTCTGGACCTTAGAGTGGTGTGTCTAACCTATTTCTACTTTTTCTCTCCCTTTCTTGGAAACTACTAGAGTGTCATCTAACGTTAAGCACTCACCTCTGTTTTAATTAAGTGGTGTTTTACCTAGAGTTGTCTAGATAGGAGAAAGGATTGAATCTACTTTCATTATAACTGTGTTGAAGTACTTTTACTATATTTTTGCTAGAGTGTTTTTAACTTATGTGTATTTTAAATAAATAACTATATACTTTTGAAACCAAGCTCTGGTCAGTGTTTGCTTGTGCTATTGTGTTTTGGTACATATTGTGTATACTTTACATACTGCCTAACTCTTCTTGAGAGAAGTCTGACTGCTCAGCCACAGCTACCAGGTAAATCTGGGTGGTACAGACTGCTACCAAAGGGGTTTACTGCTCTACCTGTAGTCTTAAATCTTTTGCAGTGTTCCCCAAGGGAACTGCACAGGTTTCTGCCTAACACTGGTGGCAGCGGTGGGATTTGTATTAAGTATACATTTTATTGTGCTTTAGATACCTTAGTGCAACTAACCACAAAGCTTAGCACTGTAAAAGTAAAACCTCTAACATGTCAGTTATAGAAAGCTATAGTCAAGAGTCCCTTGCAGCCAAAACTGCTGATTGTTTAAGAGTGCTCTGTAAACATAAGGATCTCCTGACTAAGGGCAAGAAAATGGAGCTGATTGAAAGATTGTTAGCTAACCAAAGTCTGGGTGATGGTTCAGAGGAACCTACCACTCCAGCAACTGTAGATGACAGTGTGGAAGTTAACATGGAGCAAAATGTTGATGATTCTGAGGAAGAGTCAGAAGAGGAGGGTGAGGCTGTTGTAACTGTCCCCCCTAGGCCTCTGCCTGCTCTACCTGCTGTGCCTACTGGACCTTTACCAGGTCCCACATTTAGTCCTCAGTACTTTGAACTGGAGAAAATGAAGCTAGAATTGGAGTATAAGAAACTTAATGCTCAAACTGACAAAGAACTAAGGCTAAGGGAAATGGAGCTCAAGTATGACTTAGAAATGAAGAAATTATCTGTTGAGAATGTTTCTCTCTCTGGCTCCTCTAGAAGTTCCAGTCCTAAAAGACCCCGGATGCCTAAAGAATTGGTTGGTATGTATGAGCCCAAGTTGGATGTGTTGGATTGGTTGTCTCTGTTTGAATATAATCATGGGCTCCAGAACATCACAGGAAATGACTTACTCACCTGGTTGTTCTCTAGGCTCCCCCCTGTTGCAACTGATGTGGTAATGGAGATGGGGGAGGAGGATAGGAAGGACTATGAATGTGTGAAACTAGCTTTGATAGCTAGGTTTGGGAAGACCCCTTCCCAGTATCTTAAGAGGTTTAGGAACCTCAAAAAGCATGATGGTACCCCTTGGGCTACCTGGGTGAGTGAATGTTTGAAAAACTTAGAGGGATGGATTAAGGGTTACAAGGTGAACACTTATGAAGGTATGAAGAATTTGTTTATGTTGGAGACTATTTATGATGCCTGCTCTCCTGAGCTCCGACAACACTTGGCTGATTCCAGGGAATTGGATTCCCGGAAACTAGCTAAGGCTGCTGACTTGTGGGTTGCCAACAGGGCCACTCACAAGGATTCTGGGGTAACTCAGAAGAAGGATGGGGAGAAACAGCCTAAAAAAGACTCCAAAGAGAATTCTAATAATTCCTATCCCAAAGAGGGCCCCAAACCACAAAATAACCAGGGTAAGCCACATGGGAAACCTAGTCAGGCTACTGTACCTTCTGGCCACAAGCCAGAAGGAGGTCAGAACAAGCCACCCTTCCAGAGAGCATTTGGACAATGCTATGTCTGTCAGGGTACTGACCATATCAAAGGAGATCCCAAGTGCAAGGGTAAACCTGCAGGGATCAGCACAGTCTCCTTAGCCTTCACTCCTGAGGATGAAGTACAGATGGCTAGTGCCCACTTTGAACTCTTTGCTGAAGAACCCTTGGGTCTTCAAGCAACTGTAAACTTAGAGCCTATGGGTCTGGTTAGTCCCCAGAATAGGGTTGTGTATAACTCCCTACCTGTTAACTCTAAGGTGTATTATGTGGACAGTGTTCTTGTCAATGGCCAGGATACTCCTGCCAGGAGAGACACTGGGGCCAGCAGAACAGTAGTGGATGAAAGCTTCTTTCAACCTGAGGATGTGGCCAAAGCACCCAAAGGTCCCACTAAAATGTCTGGAGGCCCTGTCCAAATGGTTCCTATTCTACCAGCCCTCATTCAGTGTAACAACATGACAGTGAGGATCCCTGTCAGTGTTCAGACTGAGGTACCTGGGAAGGTCCTGTTGGGGAATGACCTAAGAACTCTAGGAGTAGTGTCACATACCCCCAGGCCTCCCAGTATGGAGAAGCAGAACTTAACCAAACTGGCTAGACAGGCTACCTTGAAGGACCCTTCTAAGCCTGTGGGACCCTCTACTGAGAACCCCACTACAAGCCCTGGTGTTAGTAAGTTGACCTCTAACCCAGGCACATTTCAGGATAGTATGCTAGGAACATGGGAGCCCCAACCAAGCTCCACCCTTGTTCCCCTAGTTTCCGAGTCTCTGACCCCCCCTGCTTCTGAGGAAGAGGTGGATAGACCAACTAGGCCCCTATCTGGACCTGAGAGAACTGGTAATTCTCAGTGCTGGTGGAAAACCAGAAAAGAAAAGTCTAAGGCCAAAAACCTTCGGACTGTTGGACCTTCTACTGAAGACCCCAACTCCAAGCCTAATATTAGGGGGGAAACTCCTAAAATAGGTAAAGGTAGATCTAAGAGGAAGGGGAAGCAGGTACATTGCCTAACCCCAACCCCTCCAACCAAGAGGCCTAAGACCCAACCTGCTCCCACAAGAGAGGTGGTGAGGAACCTTGGAGGCCCCTCTAGATCTAAGGGAATCCTTTATAAGGACCCCTTGAAAAAGCCTAACATAGGTTCAGAAGTTGTACCAACTTCTGAGGGACTGGTCAACCAGATCCCCTATAACAAAAAGACTGATGTTCCTCAAAGGGTCTGTAGGTCCGTTAGCTTGCAAAAGAAAACCTTTGAGTTCTCCATTGAACATAGGTCAAGGTGTCACCATCAAAATGCTGATGGACTCTCTAGGATGTATATCATCGACTAGAGGTATGAGGTTCATCCAGGAGTGGATTAAATCCTCCTGTCCCTTAGTCTGGGGGGGGCGAGTGTTAGGGAGAATTCTCTGTTTAGGCTGAATTTCCCTACCTAGTGAGTCCCCCAGCAGCTTTGCTGGATTTCTGGGGTTTATTTTTTTCTCCTGCCAAGAGTGAGACTCTTTTACCCTCACTCTTGGACATGTTGAAGTGTGTTTTCTTGGTTAAACCTTGTGTTGAATGGGCTATGGGGTCTCTTACTCCATAGGGCCTCATGTATTTTTGTGATGTGGGTCACACAGCACCCTCTGTGCCGTGACCCAGGGGTGTCCTAGGGACTCCCCAACATAGACTCCATACCCTGGGACTGACTACTGTCTCCCAGGGCATGTAAAGTCACCAAAGACTTTGCTAGTCTTGAATCCTGAACAGAACCAGTACAAACCATCATATTGTGGACGTACTGGCTGGGGCAATTCGATTGCCCCAGGGTCTGTTAGTCGAGGGGGCACGTCTCCGTCCCCCCTGATCGAGTTTTGGCTGGTGGCAGTGGAAACTACTTTTTATATTCGACCGCGAATATTTCCCTATGGGATTTCCCATTGTTTTAGGCTAACACATTTAATTAATTATTTACGGTAGCCTTAAACATACCGCCGGTTTATATATTTATTTTTATAACTCCGGTTGGGACTTTTTGCCAAAACTTGATTCTAAAATGGCGTTGGTGTTCGCCTCTGTAACTCTGACCCAAAGTGGAGCCCTTTGTTCCACTTTTGGCGGGCTTCTCCACAGAAGCCCTCCAAAGTGGTGCCACTCTGTCTGGGGTACTTAGGAGGGGTGGAGGGGGATTTAGGCACCCTGGACTGAGTTACCTTGGTAACTCAAGTCGCACTCCGTCCTGATTGGCCCAAGTGGTGAGCCGCCCGGCTCACCACTTAGCATGTTTGAGTGACAGCTAGGCTGGGTGAATGGGGGTTTGCTGCATAAAAGCAGGGCTTTGGGGACTGGGACTTCAGAAGTCGCCACAGGACCAAGAATCCGACGAGGGAAGAGCTGAGCCGACCTGCTTCGACGACACCACCCGGTGGAGCCCTGCTGAACCGTCTCACCACTTTTTCCCGACGACCGAGGAGAACTCTTAACGGAGTGGCTCCTTCCCTTGACTGGTGGGGACAACCAGTTTTCGCCTTCTTTCCGTTCTTTGAGGTATCTCGTGGCCGCCTTGCCTGTGCCAAGCACCCCGGCAACCGGAATACCACACTTTACCCCCATACCGCGAAAGTCGGCACCAACCCTTTAACCGGAGGACTCCGCGGCTGGTTTCTTCCCGGGCAGTGCAACGACCCTCTTCTTCTGCTCTTCAGCGAGAACTTCTTCTCCCCTGACCGACGTCGAGCCCTGCTGCCACTGCCTGGAACAACTGCCACCGCTGGAGGATCCTTTCCGCTTAAGGTACCGTGTTCTGCCTGGCTTCCCTTGCTACCGACTGTACGGGGTAGATTTAGTCCCCGGCTTTCGAACCTGGGAGTGCCTGGGACACTTTGGCTAAACTTTCTGAGCCACTCTAACCTCTTTTTGACTCTTTGCAAGACTTTGAATCTCTAACTAACAGTGTGATCTTGGGCACATTTTCGCTCCGGCTACTCTAAGAGTGGGCCCTGCCTAGTGACTTTTGCTCACCTGTGACTTTATTCTTCTGTAAGCCTATTGCAAGTGTTCTGGACCTTAGAGTGGTGTGTCTAACCTATTTCTACTTTTTCTCTCCCTTTCTTGGAAACTACTAGAGTGTCATCTAACGTTAAGCACTCACCTCTGTTTTAATTAAGTGGTGTTTTACCTAGAGTTGTCTAGATAGGAGAAAGGATTGAATCTACTTTCATTATAACTGTGTTGAAGTACTTTTACTATATTTTTGCTAGAGTGTTTTTAACTTATGTGTATTTTAAATAAATAACTATATACTTTTGAAACCAAGCTCTGGTCAGTGTTTGCTTGTGCTATTGTGTTTTGGTACATATTGTGTATACTTTACATACTGCCTAACTCTTCTTGAGAGAAGTCTGACTGCTCAGCCACAGCTACCAGGTAAATCTGGGTGGTACAGACTGCTACCAAAGGGGTTTACTGCTCTACCTGTAGTCTTAAATCTTTTGCAGTGTTCCCCAAGGGAACTGCACAGGTTTCTGCCTAACAGTCCACTAGGTCGAATGCTGCCATAAGATCCAGGAGCATCAGCAATGAGGTTTTACCCTTATTCATAAATTGTAAGATGTTGGTCTTGAGGTCTAGCAAAGTAGACTCAGTACTATATGCATTGTGGAAACCTGACTGTTTAGGGCCCAAAATGCTATGGGTAACTAGAAATGTCTGTATCTGCTCATGCGCAATTTTGTCTAAAATATTCAGGAGAAAAGGGGTTAGAGATTGGTCAATAATTTCTGGCCAAGCATGGGTCCAATAATGGCTTCTTTCAAGGAGGGGTAATCCAAGCTTGCTTAACATCTAGGGGAACTGACATTTTTCTGAACGATGCATTTACAAATTTAGTGATCAGCAGAACAAGTGATTGAGCACAGGCTTTGACTATTTTGGATGGGCAGATGTCATCTCTACAGCTGGTAAGTTTGATCTTAATTTGTAAACCATGTACTGCGGCTTCGGTCCCTTCTGAGAAGCAGAAGGACTTAGATGGCACTGACCAATGCTGAGCCTGGATGGTAGTGAGAGACAGTATCATTTAAGCTAGCCTAGATTCAATGTCCCCCTTGATCAAAGAGATCTTGCTAGCCATGGCTTTTTCAATGTGGCTCCACTAGTCAGCTTCTTTCACGCCTGTGATGCTGATGGTACAAGGGTCTTCGAACTCTTTCAAGATTTTAAAAGTTCCTTCATATCTGATGTCGCCGTCTTAATCATATATTCATAGGAGCATATTTTACCGCCATAAATAGCCTCCCTGTGCTCTTTGGCTACCTGACTATAATTAGACTTATCAATAGTGAACAGTGTATCTTGCCACTTCCTGAGGGCCTTATTTTTCTGATTTTAGTTTTTGTATTTCAGGTGAGTACCAGCTTTTAGATGGAGTGATGCGCTCCGGTCTAAGCTTCTGGGGGCTAAGCTGTTCACCGCAGTAGTCATCATCTTACTGTAAGCAGCTGATAAGTCAGCTGCTGACTTATATTGGGCTAGGTTATTGAGGTATGGGGCGAGAAAAGGGGCAGGCGCCTCATGGGTGATCTTACGAAGATTGTGACAGATAACTTTTCTCTGATCTTTTGACTTTCTTAAAGGTGGAAGACAAAGGGATTTCAAAGTTAATGAAGTCGTGATCTGACCATGGACATGGTTTTACTACTATCTTCTCAAGTTTGATACCGTGGGAAACTACCCAGTCAAGTATTCTATCACGGGAGTGGGTAGGATGTAATACGTGTTGAGTAAAATCCAGATTATTCAGTGCATTCATGGTTGCCTTTGCCAAGGCGTCTGATGAATCAAGAAAGCCAAGATTGAAATCTCAAAGCATGACCACTTCAGATTTAGGTTTAAGAGTGGAAATGATTGTTTCTCTTAGGTTAGCTGCAAAATCGGGCATTTTAACAGGTGGACGATATAAAATATGTAGATTGAGTGTGGTATTGGGATTTAGTTCAATCTTAACAAATATTGTTTCACAGTTAGGTATTTCTATTAGGTCTGCCTGTCGAATGGGTAAAGTTGTGCCACCCCACCCCCTCTGCCACCCAAATGGTCTTTTCTGAGGATGTTATAACCTTCCGGGGCTGCCAGGAAGAATGATGGGCCTGCAGCCGCATGAAGCCGTGTTTCAGACGGCGTAAATGTCAACATTCTCCTCAATGATGTAATCTGCTACTTCTGTGGCATGTTTTACCAGAAATCTTGTGTTTAGCAGAGAGCATTTTAATGGGTGTAAACATCTAGAAGCAGCAGGAGGGGTTGGAAGCCTTTTGGCATAGTTAGTTCCTGCCAGTGGGGGTTTGGTTACAAGCTCCTTAGGGCTATAGGGGGCTTTGGTCTGTAGCATGTTTGCGTGGTTTACAACCTCCATTTTGGAGTCACTACGTGCAAACAT
This sequence comes from Ambystoma mexicanum, assembly GCF_040938575.1. Lineage (NCBI taxonomy): Eukaryota > Metazoa > Chordata > Amphibia > Caudata > Ambystomatidae > Ambystoma > Ambystoma mexicanum. Next base: position 1,504,401,243 of record NC_090932.1, on the reverse strand, counting down.
TGCATCTAGTATATAGGAGGAACACAGAGAACCCACAAGGAAAACGATAAGCCCCCAAAACAGATTTACATGAATCTTGAGAAAGGAAAACCAAGGAGTCTCTGATATAGGCTCCTTATTCCACAACTCTCGCATGCTGCCAGCTTCAGCCTTTCTATGCCTTCTAGGCCTCATGGCATCCTGCATTTTCCTGGTGCCAGAGGCTCTGTTGAGAATGTGTTGTCTCCCATGTCTGCTTTGCAGTCAATGGTCCTAGTTTCCCAGCGAGATGTCAGACCTTCTTGGCGTTTCAGGGAGGGTTGTGAAGGTCTTCAGTGGTTTACTTATTGGGAAAACCTGGTGGTGGGGCTCTGCAGGTGACCAGGCGTCCATCCTGAGTGCTCTTCCCATCAATCTTTTGGAGCTGTGAGCCATCATACTGATGTTGATTGTTTTCTTGCCCTCCATCCATGTGAATGGCCTGATCCTGGTGGACAATACAGAGTTCAACGAGAGGGGGTGAATGCAGTCATTGCCGCTGTGCAAGGAGGCCCTGCTGATCTGGTTCTAGGTTCTGGAGAACAACATCTCAGTTTCGGGCAGAGCAGGGAACACAGTAGCAGGTACCCTGAGCAAGCATGGCTTTGCCTGGAGGTCCTTTCAGAGATCTTCATCCTTTGATCAGCTTTTCGTCTCTTTCTCTTGGGCATGGATGATACTGTCTGGGTCAAAACAGACCCCGTCAAGTTGGACTGTGCTCTGTATTACTGAGTGCTATGAAAAAGCAAGCATGTAAGTGACATCAGGACTTGGGGCCTGCTCCACTAGAGGGGTGGCAGCGGCATCTGCGTTGCAGAGTGGGGGTGCCACTGATTGAGATCTGCCAGGCAGCCACTTGGCCCATAGTACATTTTCCAAATACTATTGTCTGAATTTATTTTGCTGGTTGAGACGCCCGTCTTGCAGATTTTTCTGCTGTAGATTGTTATCGTTCAGCCCTCTGGAACCTTTGGAACTGCTTTGCGAGACTGGACGAGGAATCTCTGGCAGAATGCAATCCATTAGTAGGGGAAATTACTGGTACTGTTCTTTCTATGGATTCTCATCCCACAGATTACTTTTCGCCCTACAAGCCTGCACTTCTTCTGACAGCAAAAAAATACCTGTTTGACCTTCTGTTTGCAACAGATGTGTTGACATCGTTTTGCTTTTTTGATTGGCATTCTTTGTATGAAAGAGCCCCCAAAGCTGCTGAGCATGGGGCGGGAGGGAGAACTGAGGTAATGTGGCATAGTGTGCTCCATTTAAACCATGGAGGTGTCCTGTCCAGAGTTGAGGAAGCTCAATGTAAGAAATGGTGGTTGTGAAGCTACTATACAGCCCCTGGTAAAAGCTCTGAAGAACAGCTGGTTCAGGAGGAAATCCACCTGGATGAGAAATCTGTGGGGGGAGAATCCAAGAAAGAACATTATCGATAAGTCTTTTTCCCTACTCTCACTAGTGCAGGTTTCGACGTCCTCTATTTTGGCCTCTGTTTCGGATGCTTCTGTTTGATCAGCATCTGTCCCTGCATCTACAGGGCTAAGCTTAAACCAGGTTGGTCCACGACCTTGGATTCACTGCAAGCCTTGCACATGCGAGTTGGAGCTCTGTGTCAGGCAAATTGTTCTCTCTGATATTATGCTGCTAAGCAGTGCAACCTTTTTATTTACAGTGCGGTTTCCGCTAGTAAAATGTGAAGTATTTTCCAATGGTGTGGTCTGTCTTAATGGCTCTGTTAAGCTCCCAACTTCACCAGCAGATTCAGCAATGTTCTGTATATCTCTTAAAGGGTCAGCTTTTGCTGTGGGACCAATTGTCACAACCGCTGGGTTCTGGCGGTTATGGAAGAGGTGGAAACATGGCGGTCGTCTGACTGTGCCGCCACGTTGTGCTCACTAGCGCTGTTTTCAGTTTAGTCTTTTCCAACATGGCCGCTGCTGTGTGTACTTCTCTGTTCGCGCTCGGCAGTTCGGCGCGTTGCAGCTACTGATTTCCTCTTCGTTGCTTGCGCTCCACAGTTCTCTCGCTTAGCGGAGTTCCGCTCCTATCCTATATTTCCGCCTGTTGCCCTCTCTCCCTTACCGGTGCTCCTTCTTGTTTCGCGGGCACGGTTGCTCTCCACCTTTTTTCTCTTACCTTACTTGTTTTACCGTTTCTCTCTCTGGTCCCCCCCCTTGCCTTTAGTGCTTCCCTACCATCAGTTTGCCAGTATCCCGCATTTCAGCTGGCTTTGGATTTTCCTTCGTTCCGCACCATCGGATACCTACACTCCAAAGGGGTTTTTGTGCCATTAGGCTTTTCCCCTTGCCGTACTTGTCTGTCACGGGGGGGAGTCCCCGCGAATTCATTCCCAAGGGGTCGCGGTGGCTTCCTCCCGAGGCAGACCCTATCTACACAAGGAGAGGAGAACATTTACTCATCGACCTCGTGGAAGGAAGTTGGACTTCTCGTCTTCATCAGGTGAGGAGGAAGGGGAATTAAAAGACTCTCAGGATTTGAGTGGGGTGGACCTCATCGCGGGCAACCCTGCTGATACACCCACTGTGTCAGACATTTCTGATAGCTTGCAACGCCTAGATACAGTCATGGCAACTCCCCAGCAACTTCAAGAATTGATTGCGGGGGTACAAAACTTAAACCTGGAAGTTCAAGCACTTCAAACGGCAAATACCGCTCTCCAACAGAGAGTCACGGCCAGAGAACAGCAAGGCACTGATTTACCGCCTTTGCCTCTAGTGTCAGGAAAATTTGACGGATCCGAGAAGAAAGTCAAAGAATTCTTGGAGGCTTGTAATATTCATTTTACATTCAGACAGAACACCTTTTCCTCTGATCATGCCAAAGTGGGGTTTATGATCACTCACATGACTGGAAATGCCCTAGCTTGGGCTACCCCTCTGGTGTCCCGGTCCGACCCAGTATTACAGGACTTTGTAGCGTTCAAAGAGCTTCTCAAGCAGACATTTCTTCGCACTGAAAGCGCTCACCAGGCCAGTGAAGACCTGTTGGATGTACGTCAGGGTGGTTCTGATTTACTCACTTACATATCCTCCTTCAAAAGACTAGCTGCTGAAGCCGGCTGGCAAGAAGAGGCTCAATATACCATCTTCAGGAGAGGATTGCGCGAAGAGCTAAAGGACGAGCTCGCTAGAACCCCTCGCCCTGATTCTTTCTCCGATCTCATAAAGGCAGTGGTACGAATAGACTTTCGCTTGTCCGAAAGGAGAAATGAAAAGAGGAAGAACCGTAATGTCTGTTCCTACCCAGAGACTCACCCTTCGACCTCCTCACCTGCCGCTCGTGCATCCACCCGGGAAGAACCTATGCAGATAGGAACAACCAGATCGCCCTTGACTGCTGAAGAAAAGGAGAAGAGAAGGCAACCTGTGTCTATACTGTGGCTCCTCCACTCATCTCTTGAGAGACTGCCCAGATGTACCTCCCAGACGTTCGGGAAACGTACGCCCTCGGTAGTTGGTAGGACGGACTACCGAGGGACATTTCTCAGTTCCTATGTAACACTTTCCGTTACTTCTGCTCAACCCTCGGAAGACCAACGTCTTATGGTGTTATCCGTTCAGCTTCAGTTCAGAGGAAAGGAGATTGAGACCCTGGCCCTGCTGGACTGTGGTGCAGCCGGTAACTTTCTGGACACCCTATGGGCCGACAAGATAGGCCTTCGTAGGATAGCCAAGAAGGTAGAGCAGAAGGTAGAGGGTGTAGATGGTACCCCTCTGTGCTCCGGCCTCATTACCCATACCACTGAGGAAGTACGAGTATCCATACAACAACACACTGAAGTACTGAACTTCGACATAATCCGAGCAGCTCACTTCCCAGTCATTTTGGGGATCGGATGGCTCCGACGACACAACCCTACCATCGATTGGTCGGCAAATCTCCTGAGTTTTCATTCGACCTTCTGTCTGGAGAAGTGTCTTCCAGGACCCTTGTTCGAAAGTGTCATGATGGGGTGTGCCCCTGAGAGGAGCACGATCCACTGTATCCCAAATAGTTTCCAGGAGTATGCCACAGTGTTCCAAGACCAACAACCGATGGAACTTCCTCCTCACAGACCGGAGGACTGTAGGATAGACTTAGTCCCTCAGGCTCTGGTTCCGTTTTGTAGGATGTATCCCCTTTCATTGTCGAAAAAAGTAGTCCTTCGACGTTACTTAGACGACAACCTAGCCAATGGGCTTATTCGACCGTCCAGATCACCAGCAGGAGCATCTTTATTCTTCATTCCAAAGAGGGACTCCAAAGACCTAAGACCTTGTATCGATTACCGAGGGCTCAACCAACTTTCCATCAAGGACCGATACCCCATGCCCATCATCACTGAGATCCTGGAGGCCGTCCAAGGTTCGGTAATGTTTTCAAAACTCGACCTACGGAATGCCTATCATCTGCTCCGCATAAGAACCGGTGACGAGTGGAAGACGGCTTTCCGCACTCCCTATGGACTGTTCGAATATCAAGTTATGCCGTTCGGCTTGGTCAACGCTCCCTCAGTTTTTCAAAGGTTTATGGACCGTATATTTTCTGATCTCTTGGGTCAAAATACCGTTGTCTATTTAGACGATATTCTGATTTACTCCCGTCAACCCGAAGAACATACCCGTCATGTAAAGGAAGTATTGCGCAGGCTGCAACATCATCATTTACTAGTCAAGCCGGAAAAGTGTGCTTTCGCAAAGTCCTCTGTCTCCTATTTGGGCTTCATCCTGTCCAGCGAGGGAATCGCCATGGATCCAAAGAAGGTCGAAGCCATACTAGACTGGCCATCCCCTTCATCGGTCAAAGAGATCCAAAGATTCTTGGGTCTGGCCAACTTTTACCGGAAGTTCATTCCTGAATTCTCCCGACTCACCCTGCCCATCACCTCCTTACTGAAGAAAGCCTCCGGGCCATTCCAATGGTCCAGGGAAGCCGAAGAGAGTTTCCTCTGCCTGAAAAAGAGGTTTTGCTCAGCACCTATACTGAGACAGCCGGACCAACTGCTCCCCTTTATTCTAGAGACTGACGCCTCTGCGGGTGCGGTTGGCGCCGTTCTTCTGCAAACAAATCAAGGTCGAGAACATCCCATCGCCTATTACTCAAAGACCCTCAACCCTAGTCAACAGAACTACTCCGTAATAGAAAAAGAACTGCTAGCCATGAAATTGGCTTGTCTTGAATGGAGACACCTTCTCCAAGGAAGCCTACACCCGTTCCTGATACGGACTGATCACAAGAATCTACAGATCCTACGCCAACAAGAGTGCTATAACACCAGACAAGCCCGATGGGCACATTTCTTTGCCCAATTCCATTTTCTCATAACATACATACCCGGAACTCAAAACCAGGTTGCGGACGCGTTATCTCGCAGAGATGAGGCCTCTCTGGGATACGAGAAAGTACTCATGTTTCCCCATATCAGGATCATTTCCGCCGTATCGTCTTTCCTGGAAAAAGTGAGAGAAAGTTCTCTTTCCCCTGAAGAAACACTCCTGCAAGTGGGGGGGACTCCGGTGGAACTGAGGGACGGTCTGTACTTCTCTCGAGGAAGGCTTATCCTTCCTTCACCAGACCTCAGAATACAAGCCCTCCAGTGGTGCCACGACTCAAGGGTAGCCGGACATAGAGGACTACGAGGGACCCTGGAATTACTGCAGAGATCATTTTACTGGCCCAGTATACGAGCCGACACTCAGGCTTACATCCAGACCTGTCTTACCTGTATGCAAAACAAGCATTCCACACAAAGTCCTCTTGGCCTGCTTCAACAAGACCCGATTCCTCCAGGCCCCTGGAAACACATATCTACAGACTTCATCGTAGACCTACCAAATTCCCAGGGCTGTACCTGCATTATGGTAACTGTGGATTCCTTCTCAAGATACCTTCGGCCTCCCTTATGGCGGAAGTCTTTATGAAAGATATCTTCAGATTACACGGTCTCCCCAACAAGATCGTGTCTGACCGTGGGAGCCAATACACCTCTAAGTTCTGGACAGCCTTGTGCAGTCTGCTGGGTATCGAAAGGGCTCTGTCTTCTGGGTTTCACCCACAGACCAACGGGCAGACAGAAAGGCTAAACGGTACTCTTGAGCAGTATTTGAGGTGTTTCATCAACCAACAACAGGACAACTGGGTGTCCCTCTTACCAACAGCTGAATTTTCTTATAACAATTCAGTACACAGCGCACTGGAAATCAGCCCTTTCTTTTGTACGTATGGGTACCATCCTACATCCATAGTACCTACCTCCTGGACTGAGGTTCCCATACCATCCTTGGAAAACTCTTTGTCTAGGTTAAAGGAAGCCCATAACACCGCCAACCAGAGTCTTTTAAAGGCTAATACCCGTAACAAACTACAAGCGGATAAACACCGGAGACCTGTTCCGGAGTGGAAAAGAGGATCTAAAGTCATGCTGTCCACTAAGTTTCTACCCCGCTGGGTACACCCATCTAAACTATCCCCCCCGATTTATTGGTCCCTTCGAGGTTCTATCCAGGATCAATCCGGTGGCTTATCGCCTCAAACTGCCTAACAATCTTAGTCGCATACATCCGACCTTTCATGCCTCTCAATTACGTCCCTTCAAATCAGGGAACAGGAAACAGAATACCCCCAGTCTCCCTACTTTGCCTGCTCCCACCTCTGAAGAATACGAGGTCTCCCATATCCGGGATTCACGTTATCACAGAGGTCGCCTTGAATATCTTATTCATTGGAAGGGGTATCCTTCCTCGGAAGATACATGGGAACCTCGGATCCATATACATGCTCCCCTCTTGTTGCGTCGGTTTCACAGATTACATCCCGACAAGCCGGGGGGAACCCGACTTCGAAGGGGGCATACTGTCACAACCGCTGGGTTCTGGCGGTTATGGAAGAGGTGGAAACATGGCGGTCGTCTGACTGTGCCGCCACGTTGTGCTCACTAGCGCTGTTTTCAGTCTAGTCTTTTCCAACATGGCCGCTGCTGTGTGTACTTCTCTGTTCGCGCTCGGCAGTTCGGCGCGTTGCAACTACTGATTTCCTCTTCGTTGCTTGCGCTCCACAGTTCTCTCGCTTAGCGGAGTTCCGCTCCTATCCTATATTTCCGCCTGTTGCCCTCTCTCCCTTACCGGTGCTCCTTCTTGTTTCGCGGGCACGGTTGCTCTCCACCTTTTTTCTCTTACCTTACTTGTTTTACCGTTTCTCTCTCTGGTCCCCCCCCCTTGCCTTTAGTGCTTCCCTACCATCAGTTTGCCAGTATCCCGCATTTCAGCTGGCTTTGGATTTTCCTTCGTTCCGCACCATCGGATACCTACACTCCAAAGGGGTTTTTGTGCCGTTAGGCTTTTCCCCTTGCCGTACTTGTCTGTCACGGGGGGGAGTCCCCGCGAATTCATTCCCAAGGGGTCGCGGTGGCTTCCTCCCGAGGCAGACCCTATCTACACAAGGAGAGGAGAACATTTACTCATCGACCTCGTGGAAGGAAGTTGGACTTCTCGTCTTCATCAGGTGAGGAGGAAGGGGAATTAAAAGACTCTCAGGATTTGAGTGGGGTGGACCTCATCGCGGGCAACCCTGCTGATACACCCACCGTGTCAGACATTTCTGATACCAATACAAGCCCCTGCCTCCTCACATGGTTGTTTAAGGAATTACAAAGGGATCCTCCTCAGACCACTCCTGGGCCGAGCAGAGAGGGAGTGGTGGCACCTGGCCCCAATGGCCGCCACATCCCTCTCACCCAACTACCCCGCACGCGCACATACATATACACCAAGGGTCAGCCAGGAGACATTGTCACCATATGCCAGGCAGGAAGTATATTGCAAACCATGGACTGCAGGCCGACCATTTCTAGCGAGTTCTCAAATATCCTGAACATGCTCCTTTCCAAAGCTGCACTTTATTGCACTTGCTCGATGTGAATGTAAACTAATGTCTTCAATGTTATATTTTTCGTCACAATCTTTATTGCAAACAGATTTCACTTGACAGTGACTATTGCGCTTTGTTGCTCCCACCAGTATCCACTGCGTTCATTCTCTATCATGCCGTTTTCCAGTTACATCTCTGTCTTTGTCTGTGTTTATAGTCATAATGTAGAAACCAATAATGTCGAAAGTCATTTTTTCGAAAAGAAAATGTCGAAAAAAAAATGTGGTGAAAAGTCCCGGGACCTCATTGGGTTCAGTGATATTCTGCTTGCTTATATGACAGAACTATCCATTCCTAGCACTGCTTAGACCTTAAATACCTGCACATCCCCCTGAAATAGATCTCCCTTTAGTCTCGAGGAAAGTGTGGGTCTACAGGTACCAAATCTTATCTGTTTCTCTCCTGCAAAGCTGTATGCATGGTCTAGTCGCATTGAGCCAGTTAATTGTTAAGAATTTGTCATAAACCACAGCCATAATCCTGATGGCGGGCTTATCTGTCTGTTTTAGATTGTCCTTGTGGTATGCCCAAAAAGTATTGGAAAAGAGTTCAGGTGGGAATGTGGGACCAAATGTTACATCTGTACATCTGGGGTGAGGCACTGACAATTTTGGATTTTCAATGACCAGATTTACCGGACCATTCCTGAATGAGTCTTCATCAGGGTTTCTCAATCCATTTACTAAGATACTTTAGAGTACAGATTCTGGGTAGTACAGCTCACTCGACGCTAATCGTTCAAAATTCTGAATAAATTGACTTTTGCTGCACCACGAACCGATATGGTATACCCAACCTTAAAATGGATTGCAAGACTTGTGTTTTAGGTACCTTAAGCGTGGCGCTGGTCCTTTACAGGCAATATGCGGCTGCTTGCCATATATTTAGCAAAGAAAACAGTACAAAGGCACTTTTTGTACATTCAACTTTACTGTTTTCTTTGCTAGATATTTGGCAAGCAGCCAGACATTGCCTGTGAAAGACCAGCATCACTCTCAAGGTAACCTACACAGTATTTACTCAAATAGATTTCCTGAAAATTAGCAAAACTCCATTAAAACTGCAAAAAAACGATTGGTTTCTAGAAGCCTGTCCGACTTGGTCACTGCAGTGAGCCCAACAGGAAGGGGGCGGGGGGGGGGAGAAGAACATGTAACGAGAAACATTTTAGATGAGCTGGCAGTTACAATGCTTAACCCAGGGTCAAACACTTGGGCTGCAACACGTATTTTGAGACGCCTGGTGCTACTGCTGCGGTGCCTGCGCTCTGGTGGGCACATCCTCATCATTATCAATGCATCCGCATCTGTATTAATCAATTATTAGGGCCAACTGCCTTCTAATCATCTTTAGAGCGGAGGCTGCACTGCACCAGGAATTACTGCATCATATGCCAGTAGCGAGGAATGCGCCAGTGGGCAGTTGCAATGGCTCTCTGGAAAATCTATGTAAGTGCTGTCTATAACTATTCTGTCAATGTGGGAGATGGTGTAATCATGTTGGTGGATGTGACTCTGGCATCCCGCTGGACAGGGTAGATGGATTTCTGTCTCCTCTCCCATTTGTCCTGGTGGGCTCCCAAACATTGTGTCACTTTCAGGTGGGTCATTGCACCCACTCCCCTCCTTTTATCATGAATGTCATCAATGGATTTAGTCATTTGAAAATTGGACGTGCGTGGGTGCAGGGGCATGCCTAAATCACCCTACTCTTTTGCATCTGGGATAGGAATTTTAGGCTCCATTCATTTGTGCCATTTGTATAGCATGCAATCCAACAAAGCCTGAACTGTCTAAGTTGTCCATCACTGAGATGGTTCAACAGATCTCCCCTTTGAGTTGCTCCCTCTTAATGATATTCTGCCAATCTGCTAGGGTGTGCAGTATGTTCAGGTATGGTTTGCTTATAATGATCGGTTTCGGTACTGTGATCATAGAGCTGATGCTCAATCCCAGAGGAACAGTGTTATGATATCTTTACATTCTTAATTATGCCCTTTCACCATCTTGTCATTGCATTCTGATCAATGCCAGTATGCCAGTAAAACTGAGATTCTACTCATCGGCACTCCCACTCCCTCCTTCCCTGCTGCTCTCAGGCCGGCCTCTCGGGGCCCTCTTCCTGCTCCCACCTGCAAGGCAAAAAACCTCGGGGTCATCTTCGACTCCACACTCTCCTTCTCTCCTCACATATCCGACGTCTCTAAGAAGTCACACTACCAGCTACACCTCCTCAGGGGTATCCTTCCTTTCCTCTCCTTCCCCCAGAAGCTCACTGTCTCTAGAGCCCTGGTTCTCTCGAAGCTGGCCTACTGTAACAGCCTCTATCTAAATCTGCCCGCCTCTACTCTCCGCCCTTTGCAACTCATCCAGAACAGGACTGCGAGACGTGTCCTTGGCCTCAAGCCCAGGGACCGTATCTCTCCAGGACTGAAATCACTACACTGGCTCCCAGTGACTGCGAGGATCAAGTTCAAAACCCTCTGCATTGTCCACAAGGCCGTCTGGGTCCTTGGGCCAAAATACCTTCAACTCTCACTTCCTAAATAACTTCCTTCTCGAACTCTTCGCTCATCCGCCTCCAACTCCCTCAGGGTCAGCCTCTTCTCCAAACAACGAGTTGGGGGCAGATTTCTCTCCGCTGCAGGGGCCTCCCTCTGGAACAGCCTTCCTGCCTCCCTGAAACTTGAGGAGAACCATCTCCGGTTCCGGAAGCACCTCAAAACCTTCCTCTTTGCCTCCGCTTTCTCTCCCCCTCTCCCCTGCTAATACTACTGAAACTGCACTGAATCTGCAACTGGGCCACTCACCGTTCGGGGTCCTTGGCCCAGCCACTCTCCCTGCACTGCCTCCCCGGCAACCCCTGCACTGCGGGACTGTGTCTGTATCCCTACAGCCCCCCTTCCCAGCACTTGTCTGCACTTACCTCACACTTGCCACCAGCTGGCCCTTGTTATTTATCCTGTATGCTGTATGCTAATAACCCTGTACTGCACTTTCCCCTCTCCCTTTCCCCCATGCACTTTTCCCTTCCCTTCTACCCTTGCGATCTGATTGACACCTGGCCTAGTAGGATCGTTGTCTGTCTCCCCTTGTTCCCCCACCCTGCCTCGTCGCGCCTTGAAACACTTGTGTATAGGCACGTTACAAATGCCATATCATATCATATCATAAGTGAAAGAATATGAATCTGCATTGAAACACAGGGACGTATTTGGTAAGTCTAGCCCCGATTTTCTTTTTCGATGGAGTGCTCCTCTTTCTTTCCCCTCTACAACAGTTGCTAATGGCCTTCTTTATGGATTCAAAAAAGCTGTGGGCAGACTCTGAAAAAGGGTAGACGATCCTCTGGACTAGGTTAATTTTTTTTGTTCTATCTGGCTTCTGGGGAGAATAGTCTACTGCTGTATTTTTATGTATTTATTTTATTTTTATTGTTAATTTATAATGGCTTAATACCAGCGAGTGGTTTCTAAGCGCTAAGCGCGGGATCAGGATCCGAACTTGCGTTGCGTCACGTTGCCTTGCTTCCAAGACAAACGCGTTGCCCCAGAGCTATCCTTCCTCCCCTCCTCTTTAGCAGGGAAGTGTAGTTAGCCCCATGTAAACTAGTGTTTTTCTCATGCTCTTTATCCTCACATATTTAATGACTGTGTTCCCCAGGCTTATGGTCAAGAAGAGGAACCTAGGATTCTCAAAGACCAGTCAGTGCCATTCAGTAGAGTTCCCCCATCATTGTATTTCTTTTTTATTTTATTATTTAAAGTGCAGACCTAGCTCCAGACCGGCAGAACGCTCTATAGGATTTGGATAGCCAGCGTTTATATTGGCATCTTTTTTTTTTTTTAAACATTTATTTTATTAAGAGAGCAGGTTAGCATTCAGACCGTCCACAAAAGAAAGAATTTGACAAGGTATTGAGGCATGTACAGTATTGGCACATATATACAGAGTAGCAAGAAAAACACATCAAACATCCCACATCATGGCGAAGGGAGAGGCGTAGCATCCTCGTCCGGTATCTGGGAACACAAATAAATACGCAACAGCGACCAAATGTCTTTAGGCCGACACTGTGTCGGGACCGATAAAACAAAAAGTTCTTCATCGTCGTTTACCAAACATAAGTCTTTTAAGAAATTGGCTCTGGATGGTGCAGTTGTAGACTTCCATGATTTAAGGATACAGCGCTTGGCGACAACACATGAAATATTAAATAAACACCTCGTAGTTTCTTTCACCTTACCAATGTCACCAAGCAAGTACTTTAAGGGGGACAGGGTCGCCGGAATCGACGTTATGTCTTCGAGGAGTTCTGCCACCTCCCGCCAGAATTCCATAATCAAAGGGCATGACCAGTACATGTGGTAGGGGCTAGCGTTTGGTGCATTGCACTTGGGGCAGGCTCCCGTGCAACACTCAACAAATTTGGCCAGTCTGGCGGGGGCATAGTGGAGCTGATTCAGAAATTTAAACTGGATCAGCCGTAGCCCCGCATTCATAGAGACGGATCTGGTGAGTTGACAGAAGCGTGACCACCGTATTTCATCAATCTGAGTGCCCGTATCCCGCTCCCAGATCTCTCTTATCGTATTATGTGACGGGGAGTGGGTTTGTACTAGTGAGTATACCAACGAGACCCCTTTATTGTGACTATTAGGGGATACTATTTCCCTAATACATTCATGTACCTGGGGTTCCAACGGGAAAGATGGCCATCTTGCCGCAAAAGCAGTTTTCATACGATGATATTGAAAGCGTTTAAGTGGGCCTCCTCCCACCATGATGATGAAGTCAGTGAGATTTGGGAACATGTCCCTTAGTGTGAATAACTTGTTAGGATCCGGGGATTGTTGAATGGCTTTATCAAATGTTGGGGATATACTTGAGAAGTTCCACAGGGGGACCTCCGGGTCATAGGGGGTCTCAAGGCCTAATCTGTTATATATCTTGGCCCAGGCGCGTATGGTTGTATATACCGGGTCAAACGGGCATGTGTCTCCATAGACAGGGTTAAGAAGAAGTGATCTGATGTCATTGGGGCGATCAGCATGTTTCTCCATGGGGATGTGGGGAGATGTGTCATCAGGGTCAAGCCAGTGTTTAACAAATTGAGCCTGTGCAGCCAGATAATATAGTTCAAAATCTGGCGCAGCAATGCCACCCCGTGAGAATGGTTCCACCATCTTATCCCACCCCAATCTGGCCGTCTTCCCATTCCAAACGAAATTAGAGGCGAGCGACTTGAGTTTCATGAAAAAGGACTTGCCGGGCCATATCGGAATGTTGTTAAAATAATATAAGAGTTTGGGTAAGACTACCATTTTGAGAATAGCCACTCTACCATACAAGGACAAGGGAAGGCTAGCCCATGTTTGGAACTTGGTCGTCAAACTCAGTAACAGTTCACCATGGTTCTGTGTATATAACAATTGTTTGTCCCTGGCCACCATAATACCCAAGTAACGTACTTGAGTCGGGGTGAGCCTAAGCCCAGCAATTGCAGCGATGTTACCCGTACAATCCGTAAGGGGAAATATTTCGGTCTTGGGAACATTGATTCTGTACCCTGAATATTCCGAGAACTCATGTATGTCCGACATTATGTGCTGTACGTTCTCTACTGGGTCGCGGACATATAGCAGGGTATCGTCAGCATATAGTGAAATGATCTGGGGGGGGGGGCGGTCATCCTAAGCCCTCTATGTGAGTGGTTCTGGCATATATGTTCCGCCATCGGCTCGATAGTAAGTGCGAAAAGTATAGGTGAAAAGGGACAGCCCTGCCTGGTACCTCTGTAGAGCCTAAACGAGGGGGACAAAGTGGCGTTGGTCAGAACCTTAGCAGTCGGGTGAGTATATAGTAGCTGTACGCATTTGATGAAGTATCGGCCAAAGCCAAATCGTTGAAGCACTGGGAAGAGATAAGACCAGGACACGGAATCGAAGGCCTTCTCGGCATCAAGGGCCACCACGGCAGCCTTTGTTGTGGGATCAATGTGTGCCATAACATTAAACAAGCGCCTCAGGTTGAGAGCTGTAGATCTAGTTGGTATAAAGCCCGCCTGGTCTGGGTGAACAAGGATCGACATGTACGGCAGGAGCCTGGTGGCTAACACCTTGGCGAAAATTTTCGCATCGGTATTAATCAAGCAGAGCGGTCTATACGAACCCATGTCATGTGCAGGTCTACAGGGTTTCAGGAGGACAGTAATAATAGCTTCACGCATCGATTCTGGAAGGTTCCCTTGATCCATCGCCTCCTCCCACACCTTTAACTATAGGGTGGCTAGTTCAGTCCTAAATTCCTTATATAGTTCCGCACTAAGTCCATCCGAGCCGGGGGCACGGCTTCCTGACAGAGATTTAATGGCCTCTACGATTTCTTCAATAGTGATGGGCTAATGCAGTATGTTACGGGTCTCAGTGGTCAGTGTAGGGAGGTCTAGGCTATCCAAATACCGGAACGTGTCTTCTTTATTTTTGATGTCATGATTGGAATAAAGGGAGGAATAAAACTCAGAGAAGGTGGAATTAATGTCTTGCTCCTTAACCAAAGCCCCAGTGGGTGTCAAAATACCAGGGATTGGGCTCCGATGTCTATCTGTTTTAAGCATGGTGGCTAAGAATTTCCCGGCCTTATTACTCTCCCCATATCTACGGGCCTTGAGAGGCGCAGCCATGTATAAGACTTCCCTGCTAGCTAACGCGTTGAATTCCTTCAACGCGACATGCATTTGCGATAGTGTTGCCTTGTCCTGTGTGGCGCTATATTCAGTTTGTAACAGGCCTATTTTAGTTTCGACTGCGTCCAGCTCCCGTCTTACAGCTTTAAGCATACCCGTGGACTTGCCCAGGATAGTACCCCGGATCCAGACCTTGAATGCCTCCCAGAGAGTAGCATAAGTGGTTACCGATCCCTCATTTATTTCAATAAATTCCGTGATCTCAGTATGGAGGGCTTCACAAATATTAGTGTCCCTGAGTATGGCGGGGGGCATCCTCCACCGTCTAACTGGAGGAGGGGCATCACCCAGCTGAATGCCAAGTGTTACTGGTGAGTGGTCAGAGAGGGTGCGTGGGTGTATTTCGCAACTGGTGACCATGCCAGGGGTGAGCTAATGAACCAGTAATCGATACGTGAATGGGAATCATGGAGAGAAGAGTAAAAGGTGAATTTCCTCTCAGTAGGGTGCAGTGTGCACCAAGCGTCTACCACATCCATCTGTTCCATCAACTGCCGCACAACCAATGCGGCTCTGGAGGGGGCCCTGGGGGCAGTAGAGGACCGATCAAGGGACTGGTCCAAAATAGTATTGAGATCGCCGCCCCAGATTATCAGTGCCTTCCCTGACGTAGTCAGCATATCAAGTATCGTACAATAGAACTGTGGATCGTCCACATTTGGCCCATATGTATTAACAAGTATTAATTGGTATCCCGCCAACTCCCCCCAGACTAGTGCATATCTGCCAAGCGGATCTATTTTACTGGAGTGGTATTTAAAGCACAGCTTGGGGTGTATGAGGGTTAACACTCCCCTAGACTGTGTTGAGTATTCCGTGTAGTATCTCTGGGGGCCCCATCTTGGCAGGAATGCAGAATTGATATTACCTAGTGCGTGCATCTCTTGAATCAAAAGAATATGAGGATTGTGGCGTGTAACATATGCTGCCACCTTCCTCGCCTTCACCGGGTTGTTAAGCCCGCGAATATTCCAGGAGAGTAGCTTGACTTCTAATCCCCTATCAGCCTGTGCCATACCCGCATGTTGTAAAAATCATCTGTCCGTAGCCTCTCCCCTGTCGCAAGTGATACGGCCATTCTGCCATGCAACCGATCACTGATTTTAACAATCGAACTCCTTTAAACAGAAACTCCCCAAACCATCCCGATCTGACACCAGGAACCCACAACATCTGCCCCAACTTTGTCCCACCCACCGCCCACATCAACTGCGGAATATTGACCCACTCAATAACCGTGGTCGAGCTTGTTTTGGCATTGATCGAAGCCAACCTTGTATTCGAATGAAACCCCTTCAGGTGGTCCAAATTTCCACACCAAGAACACCCATTTCCAACCCCTCTTACCTCCCTCCCACCCTCATCATCACCCCCAACTTGACGATGTACCCAAAAACAATTGTGGAACATTCCTGGGGTAGCCATGCTGCCTCACATGGCCGCCTGATTGGCTCCAATCTCCAATAGTCACATGGAATGGAGCCGCCCTGCTTGTAGGACCCATAAGGCTGCAGTGGATACTACATTAGGATACAGACCAATCCGGTCGCCGGAGATCCCTAGTCCTCGGGTCTTGGTCTATTGTTCTGTGCCAGCCTGCCCACCCTCGGGGGGGAGAGGTATGGAAGTCTCTATATACTATGTGGCCTCAGTCGGGGATTCGAAAAAATGCGCCCTACCCGCATGTTGGATCCTCATCTTTGCCGGGAACATCAGAGCATATGGAATCTGGCGGTCTCTAAGGAGTCTCTTGACTGGTTCATATGATCGCCTGCTCGCCTGGACCCCGGCAGAAAAGTCTGGATATATATGTATTCGGCATTCCTCGTGTTGAAGCGTACCAGCCTCCCTGGCCAGCCGCAGGATTGTGTCCCTATCTCTATAGTTAAGCAGCCGTGCAATTATTGTGCGAGGGGGAGCACCTGGTTTGGGGGCCGGGGCAAGAGTACGGTGGGCTCTCTCCACCAAGAAATGTTCGGAGAATGACTTGGGACCGAATAGTGTTTTAAGCAGTTGTTCAAGTTGTTTCTCCATTTGGCCTTTCCCAAGTGACTCCGCCACGCCGACCACACGGATGTTATTACGTCTTGATCTAGATTCAAGATCCTCGCATTTATGTTGCATTTTAGTCATGGCTTCCTTAAGCTGAGCGATGTCACGACCATGTTGTGAGATAGCGTCTTCGTTACTGCTAATTATATTTTCTGCAACACTGACACGTATGCTCTCTTTTTCAACTCTTGCCTTCAGGGAGCCAATGGTAGACACTATATCGTCCAGTTTCATGTTCACTGCTCGGAATCCATTTTCCACAAGCATGGTCAGCTTGTCCTCCCGTCCTTCAATGTCTGCAGGTGGGGTTTCATTAGCGTCAGCGTGCACCTCAGTTATGGCGTCCGGCGCCTGGCTGCCGGTAAATGCATCCATAGGACCCTTCCTCTTGTTGCTGGGCGTCTTGCCTCCCTTCCCAGCCCTGTGCGGCTCGCCCATGGTGCCAGCCCCGGCCCGTTGTTTATGGATATTCAGCGAAGCCACCTGGATCAGGACGACAGAGTTTGCTGCTGGGGCAACAGGGGTCCTCCGCCTCACCCCCCTTGCTCCCAAGACGTCTGTAGATTTTCCAGCAGGGACCCCAGCACCAGGGCACCAAGGCCCAATGTTAGGCACCAGCGATGGATATTTTCTCCCACGTAGTTAGGTGTCAAAACTCAGGGCGCGCCACAGTTTACGCCAAAGAGGGCCTATATAGATGACTGGGTGTCCACCAGCGCGTGGGGTCGGCCAGGCCACCAGCACAGGGCTTCATGCGCTAGGGCGACCGTGCCTGAAGTCGCCAAAGGTAGTGTAATCTCCTGCGTATGTGCACCCACGACAAACAGATAGTTCTGGATGGGGACCGGGAGGCAAGGACTCCGCAGCAGACTACACGGATGTAGGGTGTGCAATGTAATATCAGGAGCAATGTTGCCCGCTAGTAGGGCGTTTCCGTCAGTCCCCCCTCACTGGCACAGGGGCCCCTCACCTCCCGCTGCTTCACGAAGCCATGGGCTTTGGCCTCTGTAAATTTATGTAATGTCTTAGTGGCCGTGGGCCCGCACGTAACACAGAGACCGGCTTCCCGTCCACTGGGAGTGTCAGATCACTCGGGGCCAATTCCTCTGCGCCCCACGTGCCGGCTCCCTGCCACGGGCAGCCGCGTAACAGGATGTCACCGCCGTGTCTAGTGGCGTCTCCGATGCAAATTCCGGGGTGTGGGGCCACAGAAGAGTAGCGGGTATCGTACCTGAGGGGGGCACAACGTCTCCTCGTCTTCACGGCCGAACAGCTCTCAGTCCGCAGCTGCTCAGCGTAGGCGCGAGTCAGGCACGGGCCGCTGACAATGGCCCCGCCCCCACTCGGCCTCCTCCTCGCCAGAGTCCACGGCTCCACGTTGCCTCTGCCTGGAACTCCGAGCCGGATCGCGCTCCCAACACCAGTCGGGCCAAATTCAGAGCGGCGTAACTTCGGCGCCAGAGACCGATTTCCACTAGGATTTGGAGACCAGACCTCGGCTCGTCTACACAGCTATTTGTGGGTGCTTAGGTGGCTCCAAAACGGATGTTTTCTGGACGGATCTTGTACTCGAGCAGGAGCTCAGGATTCAGGCGGCCATCTTCGTCGTGCGCAACAGCGCCCCCCCTATATTGGCATCTTTTAATAGTAGCGCAGTGCTGAGTTGTGGTCTGTTCCATTGGCATTAGTCCTTGGTCAGGTGTTGTTGAAAAAGTCACGTTTTGATAGATTTGCGAAATTAGAGAATTGCAGAGAGCAGAGAGTGGTCTGCTGTGCTACTTGTGAAATCTGCAGTCTTTCTGTTGTTGCTACTGCTGGAGGCGGAGTGTGTGAGCCTGCAGCAATGAATGATTTAAAACACTGTTATTCGCACGGCGCAGGGAGCGGAGCAGAGAGTGGTCTGCTGTGGTGCTGGCAACATTCTGCAGTCTTTCTGTTGTTTCTACTGCTCAAGGCAGAGTGTGTGAGCCTGCAGCAAGGAATCATTTAAAAGACCTTTATTGGTGCAAATCAGAGAGGTCTGCTGTGGTGCTGGCGAAATTCTGCAGTCTGACTGATGAACAAAACACAGTTAATCCAACTAATATCGCCAACCAAGAGGGCGTGCTGGTCATAATTAGGCTTTGGTTTGTGGATGAGAAGCACGCCCAGGATGACGCTCGGCTCATTGAAATCCTTGAAGTCGGGTGTTGTATCCGGGTGTTTTGTCAGCAGAACGAAGAAACAATCAATGTTAAGTGAAGAAACACTGAAGGCGGGTGCACACGCGGGAGCAGGGTAACCCACAACGGTGCAAATACAACACAAAGCCGTCCTCAATTTAGACCAACCATGGCGCACACATAATTTGAGAAGTGGGGCATTATGGGACGATCTGAGATCCCCAGAATTTGAGGAATCAACGTGGGAAGGAAGTAGAGTAAAGAACCAATCCAAGAGTCACTTCAAACCTGCACCAAGCTTGCAGTCGCGAGTGTTAATATCGCAGTAGAATTTAATTTATGACAATCAGGCACCCTTGTCCTCAGGTTATAATGTGCAGTTGGAAGTGGTAGGCTTGAAAATCTCCACACTGACTCACTTAGCCTCAACAGAAGCACAAGCCAAAAGTTCAGAATACACACAGCAACCACGTAAAAAAAAATGATATCTGACTTTTTCCCAATCTTGAAAAGTCGTAGTTTGAACGATGTTGTCCAGCTTGAAATATGTGAGACAACGGAAATATTGGGACAGAGTCGAGAAATAAGAAGAGACCATCTATCCACCCCCAAGCCAAGGAATGCGGGGAAAGGAGGGCAAGCTAACCCTCAAACATCTCTGGAAATGTTTAAGCTGAATCCCATCTCAGTTTTAGCGACGGCTTTGCCAGAGATTGGCCTGAAGTTCAAAAGAGGAGCAACACAAGGAGAAAGAGACTCTTATTGGCAGGGGAGCATCAGTGAAGATGAACTCAAGTGAAGGGAGCGCTCCTACTCTCTTCACGCTCAACTTTGTGCTAACCTCCTTAGTACAAATATTTGAATACTAAGAGGTGAGGTGCATGGAATTAACTATAGAAGTGGAGGAGAGTGAAAGCACTCTAGTGGGATTAAAAACTCCAATAAATTCAAAAGTGGAAGATGCCTTGACAGACATAAAATCTGAAACAAAGTGACAATCAGACTTCATGACGGTTTTGCAAGACAATTGGGAGGGTGCGAGTAGTGAATTCAGAACATTGAATTAGAATGTGAAAGCTATGACACAAGAGATGTATATTTATTTATACATTTTAGTTCATAGAACTTTTACGTATTATTGTATTTACAAATACATACACTTTCACATTTAACATGTAAGACATATAAAACATTTAGCATCATTTGTCAAATACACTTCAAATACTTCATTCTACATATTCTAAAAGTATTGTTAAAATATTCCTAAAACGGACTTTCCAAATCCAATTCAATTTTCACTTGCAATTCCATTACAGTTTCCCAATCATAGGGGCGATTTTAATCAATCTGCCATTTATGTATGGGAGTAAACATTTTCAATATCAAAAGATGTTAAAAAATCATTCACAGTCTTAAATTTCATAAATTCTTTAAATTCTATCAAAGTGCCTAATAAATATGTAATTAATTCCTACTGTTTAACAGTCAATTACATCATATACACCCTTAAATCTGGTTAGCCAGCCCCTACATTCTTTGGAATACAGGCAACTTATTTATCGTCTGGCATCATAAACCGGTCTAACACCTAATTTAGTGGGAATAGGTTTTCCTTCTAAGTTTGTTATTTATGTTCCTTTACAATGTGTATTTTAATGTTCAACCAGATTTGATACAAAGCAGTGTGTATTGACATGGAGTTAGTGTTAAGACAGTAGATTCAGAAAGTGTGCTCTAGTATTGTCTCATAATTATGTACTAGGTGCCCTAGGCATGTCATATATAGAGGGCTGAGCTTTGGGCATTCCGTGAAGATATGTCTCACGGTTTCTTTATTCACAGGATACTTACAGATTCTGGAGCATCTACAATCTTCATTCAGTTTCAGACGGCTGCCCAATGATGTAAGCACCGGAAGTTGGTCAATCCTGGTCAGAAGTCTGAGTCTTATTACCTCAGGGTCAGGGCACATCAGAAGATAAGGTAGGGGACCCATAAATCTATGTCCCACTCGTGACACCTGAGCATAGCCATGCAGAGTTCCTAGGTGCTATCTTCCTCGCAAACACTTCCCTTAATTTCTCAAAGCTAGTTGCACGACGGAAGTCCAGTTGCCAATTTATAGTTGCGAATTGTTCTATTATAATTAGTAGGTATTTGTCAGCAGTGCTTGTCTCCTTGTGGCTATAAGTGGCCCTACGAGCCATTAGCTTATCTTTGCTGATAGTCTGTGTACGGATGAATAGTTTCCACTCCGTCTCATCACCATTGCCTTTAAAAATTGTAGGCCTAATTCTAATCGCAAATACTCCATAGGGTTACATTGTGGCAGATTCAGAATATTACGCCAGAAGAACCCTTCAATGTGGTTTGGCCATTCTAATTTAGTCATCTACAAGGCTTCTAATCCACATAATATAGCAGGGCAGAAAGATTGCTTATACAATAATAGGATCCCACTCATTGAGAAGCCTGCCTTACCTCTTGCAAACCGGCTCATCAAGAAAATCAACTGCCTTGCCTTCGTGGTCTTATATTTTATTATTTTATTGTAGCTTGCATTATGCATCAGGTTAAGTCCAAGGTACTTATAAAGAGTTGCGTACTGAATTTGTCCTGTTTGTGTTTCAATACACACCCTATTTATTTTTTTATACAATACCAACATCACCTTTGTTTTATTTAAATTTATGATCAGCTCGTTTTCATTAGCGTAATTAACCAGGTCTTCTAAAAGGCCCTTAATTCCCGTTATAGTATGTCTTAATAGCACAATGTTGTCTGCATACAAAATTTGATGTAATTCGATCTTGGTCAATTTTGGGCGACTATTTTGCTATTGTTTCTAAACAGCGGATCAAATCGGCTAGGTACAGATTAAAAAGGAGGGGTGCCTTCATACATCTCTGCTTGACTCCGCTGTTTATAGCAAATTCGCAAGATGGGTGATTTCTCTTTCCCAGTCTTATCCTTGCAGTCGTATTGTTATGCAAACCTTTGATTATCTCCAGTAACCAACTAGGGCACCCCCATTTTGACATTTTTTCCCAGAGTCATTCCCCATTGACTAAATCAAAAGCGGATTTAAAGTCCATGACGGTTATCTTCATGGAAGGGTTGGTTTTACCTCTTACATTGTTAATCAGTCTATCCAGGACTCTCAAATTAAGATTCATACTGGCGCCTGCTCGAAAACGGGTGTGCAGTGGATGCAATAGATCTTTTTCATCCACCCATGTTTGCAGATGTTTTAAGCCACATGTTGCAAACACTTTCCCTGTAGTGTTTAATAGGGACAGCAGGCAATAATGTTCAGGTACCAACCTGTCTCCAGCTTTGTAAACAGGCACCAGTATAGATCGGGTCCAGGATTGAGGGATCTTCCTTTGCAGACATGCTTTAAGCAACATTGCCCAATTTGTCGGATCTGCTTTCAACACTGCCATTGCTAAGCCATTTGGGCTAGTAGCCCTAGAGTGTTTTGCCTTTCTGATAATTTCCAATATGCACTCCCAATTGAAATACAGGGGCCAAGGGTGATTTACTCCCATCTTTTTTTCAGGGCTCTTCAGACTTTTAAACATCTTTGATTCAATAAACATCCGCCAAATAGATTCAGGGATAGGGTTTATGATTCTCTTTATATCTTTTAGGTCTTTGGCCAATGACAAAGTACGCCATATGGTTTTAGGGTTATGGCTCATAACCTCTAACAGCTTTTGCCAATTATCTGTCAAGCCCAGTGCTTTACGTTTCTTATGCAAATTACGATATACATTGTTAGATTTTTAAAATATTAATCAAGATTTCCTGTGCAGATCTCGTTATGGTTCGCACCTGTCTCTGCACTTAACGTTTGGCCAGCTGGACTTCCATATCAAAAGGTTTAGTTATTCTCTCTCCAAGCTTTGCTTGAGGTATTCCCTTCATCACCCCCAATTGTTTTGAGGTTTCATTAATCCACTATTCAATGCCATCTGCCGAGAGATCTGTCAAATATTTGTCCCCATCTACTAGCACATTGACAAGTGATCTACACGCCCTTAGTATTACCCTCAGACCAATACATTCCATTCCCTCCTTGGTTGGTTTAGAAGTCACAAGGTCCCAGTTCCATAAGATTCCCACCAATTCCTTTCAGGCATAGTTCCAATCTGCAATGATTGCTATACTCAGTGGGTTCTACGCATAGTGTTGATGCATATTCTAACAATGGTCCATTCCCACACATATAATCTATGGTTCCATGTTTGTTGCCCACAATCCAAGTAGGTTGCCCAGGATGTAATTTGGCAGTCGACCATTAAGGGGTGTGAGTTCCCAGCCCCCCCATAAATTGAGGCAGTCACCACCCTTAGTGTTATGATCCTTCATTAACATATTATTTCTTTTTAATATGTGGCCAAAATTCATTCCGGAAGTTGATCCACCGTATCTTGCATTCATTTCTCCACTCAGGAGGATAATATCCGAATATGGATGTCCACCCATGTCATAAAAAGCTGGTCTATGTACTCAAAGGTGGTTTCTGTTTTATCCATTCCCGGAGGATCATATATACATACTAACAGCATTCATCTATTTATACCCCCTAGGACTAAACTTGTTTCCACTGCAATAACATTCCCCTCTTTATCTAGAAGTACCACAGGTGTGGCGGGTAAATTGTGAGTAACACCTATCAAGAAGTGCACTGAAGGTCATCCAAATGGACCCTTCATCGCCAGAGTCTTATGTATCGCATAACCATCTAAATAGAAGGCCTGACACAACCATGTTTCTTGTAACATAAAGATGTTTGAATTTACTATAGGCGGAAGAGAACCCCCGTCAGAGACAAAATGTGAGTGGCCATGAGTATGCCACACCAGGTACAACACTCCTTAAGCACTTCCACCCCTGTGTATTATCAAAGCTTGGGTTGACTGATTTCTCCGGAAGTGCTGGTGATAGGTGTCTCTCATTTTTCTGACAATTTTTACATTGATCACATACATTGTCAGCAGACTTCAATTCAGGAACACTGTCTAATTTATCTCCCAGAAATTCCAATGATTCATTTTGTGCACGTATTAAAGATGCTGTAGCTGGAAGTGAGCAATGGATCGTTGTCACATCGTCATAACGTGGGCCCAAGGGTTGCACAATGTCGAAATCATTGGAGTTGAGGATACGCAGCAAGGGCACTTTTGTAAACAATTTCAGTAGTGTTAAGCCGTTAATAGTGACCCTCTTTATATAATCGTGACCCTCTTTATAATCGAAGTATTCTGGCAGATGGTTACTATTCAATTGTCCAGTTCCTCTTTCAAAGCTATGGGAGGTAGAGGCACTGTTAACAATGTTGCGGTTACTTTGCCATTGATAGGTTGAATTATCAGTCCTGCTGTATTATCGACAAGAGGCAATGGACCACTTTGCCCATTTTTGTTGGATCGGGTACATCCTCAAATTCCACAGGTGCTTGGCTGGAGTTATCTTTCAACAGCCAACGAGTCAATGTTCCCTCGCTTTTCTGTTTACATGTTTTTTGCTGCATTTCTTTCTTTTTTGTTTTCTTAGTCTGCTGAGGCAGTTCAAACACGTGATACAATGGTTGAGTTTGTAAGTTGTTTCTTATGTTTACTGGTCCCATTCATCCGCATTTGTTAGGCGTTTCTTTAAGGGCTTTCCCTGACGTGTTGGGTAATTCAGGGGAGATGATAACAAATTTTCCTAAGGCCAATTTGCATTGCGCTCTTCCTTGGATTCAATAATCATGGGAGCCGGTGCATTGTTATTGTTGAGCGCTACATCAAGTTCAGTTGCTAACTTTCCCAATTTTAGCTCATCCAGCACAGCGCCCAATATACTGCCATGTCTCTGCACCTCTTCATGTAATGCACCCACAGAGTTTCAGCAAGACCTTTATAGCCAAATGGACAACATTGTTGTTTGATGATGAGTTTAAATTTGATGAGTTAAATTGGCTATGGGATTGTTTGTTTCAGAGCACAATGTGTGCAATGGCGGTGGTGTATCGTCCATTACCATATCCGGAGATGCTGAGAGCCGTTGTGTATTAAAAACCGTGGTATGTGCATACTCTGATTCAGCATGTGAGGTCAGGTGCGTATCCAAGTGCACAACTACTTAATTCCCTTTTGTGTCTACTTCCACCAACTCCGGCGGACGCAGTGAGTTGCTCAACTGATAGCATAGTTCCAGCAGTGAATTGTTATCGACACCCACCCCTTCCCCCAAATGTAGAATACAGATCAGATTTATTTGCATCCAGTACCTCATGAATTTGGACATTCATCTAATTTTGTTCCACAATGGTTGCCGGTATTGTGACTTCCTGTTTGTGAAGGAGGAAATTTCTTTTGTTTTACAGCGAACACTCTTTGTTGATCCTGATTTAACTGTTGGGTTTGTAGCTTCGGGCGATTCCGCATTTGTCACATTAGTCGTCCCCGTTACGGGAGCACACCGGTAGCCATTACATTTGCCATAGGGTTTTTGCTTCCTTAGGTTGTGATTTGTTGGTTTGGTTAGGGCTTTACCCGGCATGTTGGCGACTGTTTGACTTGTAGTGGTGTCACTCACAGCTAGGTTCTAGTTATACACCACCCTGCACCATTATGATGAGATTGTTTTGCAGGTGTGGTTTCAAGGGCTTAGCCCCGCAGTCACCACCCTCGAGATATATAGCACCACAGGTAACTTCCTGTTAGGCTTATTTACACGTGGCTCAGAGGGACCAGCCCTGCAGTCACCACGTAAAAACGAAAGGAACTAGAAATCAAGCTTTCAATGCTTTTTCGTGTATAAATCCCACCACTTAACACACCACAATTCTCTCATGGGATGGCAGGCTATCACACCGAACACTTACTTGTTCATAAGGTACATGCACTGGGAAGTCCACGTGGTGGAATGGCAGATAGTCAAATCTGCCCAGAGCCACGGAACACAGAACACTCTGACACACTCTGCCACGCCGTGGCCGGAATGCTTGAGTGCTTAGTCTCGCCTATTGACAATAGAAACTGGAGATAGACACTCCGTCAGCGTTCCAAAAGCTCTGACTGTAATCTCAATCGTACAGAACACTCTGACACACTCCCAGAGATGTATCAACAGAATAAATGTGGGATGGTAGTAAACAGAGCTGCCATTGAATGACACGCCCCTCTCTGAGCCGATTATCGAGGCATTTGTGCGTCTGGCGCAGATTTCAGAGGAGGAGTATGTACAAAATCAGCAAATTGCATCACCTCTTTTGTTGACAAATCAGTTAATGAAAGAACTGAAGGACACAAGCAGTAAGCCTAATGGCAGAACAAAGAAAAGATTGGAAAAAATGCAGGATTTGGCAATCACAGAGGATAAGGAAAAAATAAACATGCAAGAACAAAAAACAAAGCATCAAAGAAGAAGAAAGACTTGGAAGTTGGATACAGTTCCATTTTTTATCGAAAGTTAAAATTGCCATAAGCCAATGGAAAAGAGATATCTGCTAAAATTAAGATGAAGGATGCAGAGCAGAACACAAACTCCTAGTAAAGATGTTCGTCTGGCCAAAAGATCAGGTTTGAAGTCAGCAGTTGAAATATGCATGGAAAAGGGCTTGAAATCAATGACAATTTCAGTGGGGGTTCAAACAGAAAAACAAGAAGAACCCAGAAGGTTAACACCCATATTTCTCTGAGGGAAAGCGAAGACCAGGGGCTTGATAGACACTAACCTGTTCACAGAAAAGCAGTGTGAAACCAAAGGGGAATGTTGTGAAAAGGAGCCGTTGGGCCAAAATAGAGAGGATGATAAGGTGAAAGAAAAATGAAATCAGGAAGGGAAGAAAATAAAATGGAAAGTGAACCACACTCAAACAGAGGAAGATAGGAGTAAGGAATTATACCCTCATCAATGCCCGTAGGCACCTTTGAAGGAAGGAAAAAGAAACCAGCAAATGTTCAGGTGACCTGTGGATGAAACGTTTGAATGGGACAAGGAAGAGGTCAAGGCCCCTCAATCGAAGCATGATTCTATTGATTTTTAAAGGGGTCTCAGATTTGTTCTACTTCTCAACAATAGACAGAGTATGTCCCGTTTCCACATGCAAAATGTACAAACACAGTAGAAAGGGGTATACAATCAAAGTTGGGGGCAAACGCCATCCTAGCGGTGAGTGAAGTCTTGCAAAGGAAGGGCTATGTGGTATCTTTGAAGATTTTGTATGAAAGTAGAACAAGGGGAATGGAAAAAAATGTCTTTTCAAACGGAAGGTCTGAGTGGGCAAGACTGTAACAGTAGAGGGTTGCAAGAAAGAAATGTAAATGTGTGTGGTCAAATAACTTGACACCAAAGCCACTTTGTGGGCCCTAATTCCAGACATTCTGGTGCAGATCTTCCAGAATCTGGGGCAACCTGAAAAGTCCCTCTAGTAAAACAAGAGTTGAGATTGATAGGTTGGAACACGAGGGGTTCCAGTTCTTTCAAAAATAAGGTGAACAAGGAATATATATTCAATCAGTTTGATCTAATCATATTCCAGAAGACCGGGTTGAAATAAAGTTTCAAGTTGGATGGGTTTTCCATATTGCAACAGTGGGCACTGGTAAGGGAAAGGGGTGGCCATCTGGGGGCCTCCTGATCGCATGTAGAAATTCACTCTTCAGGAATTCCGAACTTCTATGTAATGAAAGACCAGGAATTGTGGCTGTAAAAACAGAAATGAAGAATACTAATTCCAGTCAAGTATTAATATTGATCAATCTTTATTGGAACCCTCCAGATCCTTCCACCTCACTTTCAGCAGTCGTGGACAGACCTGCTCCTGAGAATTGAGTACAATATGTCTCGGCTAGTATAATCTTAATGAGAGACTTGAACTCTCAATGCTTAAGAACTAGAGCTCCGGGGGGAAAGCATTGTAAAGAACCAACAGCAAATGGAAAGTGTTGGCACTGCTTTCTCAAAGAGTGGAATGTATTAATGGCCAACGGGAATATAGAGGGGTACGTTCTGCCGGCAGTAACTTGGAAGAGAGGTGTTCCTGTCCAAAGATCTGATTGGGAAATCTAGGCATTTCTTTGTGAAACAAGGGGGACCAAGCGTTCATGAAATGTTGGTGGGGACATTTTCCCATCGAATTGAAAAATGTGAGGAATATTTTTAGGAGGAATTAAATATAAATAAGGAGAAATAGAGTTGTGAAATTTGGGAGAGGTGGAACTGACCTTAATAGCAAATTGAATAATATTACAAGTACATTGTGTTATAATGAAATAAGAGCAATTTGTAACCCCATAATTTTCTAAACTTTTTGTGGGACTTAAAACCACCAGATGTTATGGGAAAACAACCACAATATCTGCACAAACATAGAGTTGACGACAGGACATGGGAAAGAAAAAGAAAATTGAGCAGAGCAGTGTGTGTTAAAGTTGAAGCAATTGGGAGGCGATGCGTATATGAGAGAACTACAAATAACGAGTATAGAAATTGGTCAAAGTCTATTAAACATCTGCACCTGCAACAGGATGGCGAACTGATGCTGAGGGTGGTAGGTTAGGCCAATAGAGACATTTCTGGTCACTGATTAACTCAACTATGATAACCCAGAGCAGTGTCCAGATTAGTATGAAACAGGAAGAGGTTTGGCGAGAGTACCTGATGAAGTTTTATAAGAACCATTCAGACTTAATGCTGGAATCCCCAAAGGAAGTAAATTGGGAGCTGAATATCACACAGGATGTAGTAGAAGAACCGATTGAAAAAAATCCTCATCCTCCAGAGCAGTAGGTCCAAATGAATTGACTTACCAAATGTTAAAATCAGATATTGGTTTGTGGTCCAGATTGCCATCAGTGCTTTTCAAGGAGGTGGTGAGGACAAGACAGCTCCCTGACTCATGGAGACGATCCATAATGATCCTAATCTACAAAAAGGGAGATCTGGCGGATCTGAAAACGCACGATCTCGCTTTTAGACGTGGATAGTAAAATGTTTGCAGGCGTCGTATTGAAAGAACTAGAAGTATGGGCAGAGGCAAGTGGAATTCTATCGAAACATCAAATAGGTTTTCGAAGGAGCCTTTCTACCTCATTGAATGGCCTCGTAATGAGTACCATGTGTAGCAAGTCTTTTTGAAAGGGAGGGGCAATGCTATATGGGGCCTGGATCGATTTATCGTAGGCTTTCGACATGACAAATAGAGAGCGTCTGTGGGGTACGTTGAAAAGCTGGGGGCTGCCAGTGTCGTTATTAGCAATCATTTTGGAGCTGCACAAAGATACACAATTACAGGTCAGGCTGGATGAAAAGGGCAGGTTAGCTGGCACAATCAGTACTGAAAGAGTTGAATTTTATGACACTGTTGTTTTAATTTTTGTGAAAAGTCTTCATTTATGACTATAACACAATAAAAACATGTTTTAAGAAAAAAGGAATTGTGGGTTAATTCCAAGCTGATACCGGGATCAAGTTCCAGAGGATGGGAGCATGAAAAAAGAATTGTTTATGGGTCCTCTCTTTGCCGAATAATTGTGCTTTGAGCCGGTTGGTCAATTTGCTGTGCGAGAGGAGTGTGTGCCACCAGGTACACTGGTGTGCTACTCATGACTGCTTTGTAGACGATACATGCTGTCTTGAACATTATCTCCTGGCCTGGAGAGGAATCCAATGTAGTTCAGGTGGGGGCGGGGGGGTGTTTCAGCCACATTTCTGCACACCCCAAATAAGACGTGCTCTGGCATAGTGGATTACTTTTAGGGGTATTTCAAAAATGGGTACTTCCTGTTTTTTGTTCTCGGGGCGATGACACTATCAATGGGAGGCTATTGAGCAAAAGCAAAGGATAATAGGTCGACTACCCCTACCTTAAGTCCCTGAGAAACACAGGGTTAAATCCAAGCTAATCTCGTGCAATTTTAAGATTACTTATACCACACGCAATATTCATTGAAAAATTAATTTTATTGTTGGAGCATTTTATGCCCAGAGTAAAAAAGGCTTGCAAGGGCCTATATATGTAAACACCAAAAACTGTGCTAATCACTTACACTCTAACTGGTGTCTTCACACCAAACCTTGCATGATGACAAAATACATAGAGAAAGGAAAAAATGGGAAAAACCAGTATGTAATACTATAAATATAGACATATATAATCAAACAGAGGGATCAGGCATATTTGATCCTACCAACAATAATGTGTACCTCATAGGTTTAACAGGAGCGGTTGATCATTCGTGTGATCCTATATTTCATTTACTAACCACTCTATTTTGTTTGGCCACGTCGATGTAGGGCAAAAGGGGTTACTTTATACACACAAAATACCCTATATTAAATTGTTACAGTGAGAGATAGGAAACAAAGATGCACAGGGTTCCTATTGGCAAGTCGACATATGTTTCGGACTTTCTGACTCATACGGTGCACTCTCTTGGTGCCGTTGGTTCTGTTGGTGTTAATGGCCGTCTTCAGGATGTAAATATCTAGTATTTTCAGTACTTGATACTTTCCCATTGGTTTGTTGTCTCTGTTTAACTCTATTTCTTTGAGACGTTGTAGGTCACTTTATAAGTATTTTCATCTGGCTCCTTGACGGATGCCAAGCGTACAGTGTGAGTTCATTCACCGTATCTTTTTTTTGTTTTCGTGTCACGATGGAATTGGAAAAGGGCACTCCACACTGTGTTACTCAAGATGGTGCTGAGTTCAAAGTAGTGGCGATTCCGGCTGTGGTTGTGCAAAAACGCCAACGGCAGTGGGATAGTTCCTCTGCTCTTACTCTTGTGGCTTTCTTGGTCGTATGTAGAGGTTAAACAATCTCAGGCTGTAGACATGGATTTCTTTCTAAGTCTCCTAAGAGAAGGAGACCTTGATCAAAGGCCTTGATTGATTTGATGGGGTTTGTTTCAAAATGTATACTAGGACATTGGGCCTCATTACGAGGTTGGAGGTAGCCTTACCTCCAAACCGGCATGAAAATCCGGCACCCACGAATGGGCAATTACCAGGGTATTCTGGCCCAGCCGGACCCGGTAATTGCCCTTTCACGGGTGCCGGTAGATCCCCATTCGAGCCCCATAGGGCTCAATGGGAATGGGGATGCCTCTAGCACTGGCACAGTTCATTTACAATGCCGGTGCAACAGGCTTGCTGTGCTCGCGGGTGCCTTTCATTCCGCCAGGCCTTGCCTAGCAGAATGAAAGGCACCCGCGAGCACAACTCAGAGTTTGCCGGTGCGGTAACAACAGTACCGGCAAGCTTACCGGTACCTTTGTATCCGGACGGGCAACCTCGTAATGAGGCCCATTGTATCTTATGTGATAAATGGACTGATGGAACGTGGTGGGGTGGAATGTAGAATGTTAGGGGGTGTAGCTCTGGGGGTTCCAAGGAATGGCAGTTTGTAGGTAGCTGTTTCCTGACTCGAAGAACAGCTGTTGATGCACAATTGTCCTTGGCTTCCATGGTCAGAAAATTATATTGCTGACAACGTGTAGATAAACCAGGGACACCATAGCTACTAATGATGTGCAGCATAAAGACCCCTGCTTATGACAGCTGAAAACACCACATCTCCTGATCTGAGCAACAGAAGAGGGTGAGCAGTCAAGTGATCCAAGCTAGGGCACTGCAGGCTGCTACTTGTACAGAATACTGGGGAGTGCAGAGAGAAGCAAGCTGGCCTATGTGACTGCCGCAGAGAAACTGACAAACTTGTGCTGGGTGGAAATCCACTTTCCACGCCCATGCTTACTGTTGCCATGGACTGCCGGAGAGAAACTAACGCCGGCCGAATATCAGATGATAGGCTATACCCCACATCTGTGGCAAAGCACAGCATTGCCACATTTTTGTTTTATAGTGGTGAAGTTCGCTGTGGGCGTTGGTTGTGGTGCTGCACAGCACTTTCCATAAGGATTCTGATCTGCTGACCAAAGCGCTTTGCACATTCTAACAGATTTGATGTAAGCAGAGGGGATTGCTACTGACACACCCTGCAGGTAATGGACAATGTGCAAACAGTGACGGTGTGTTAGGGAAGATTTTTCTTTTTCCAACTTTCCTTCCCTTGACATCAATGTGTAGTAGAGCAATTATTGACTAGAGAGCATGATCAAACTCTGCCCCCTGCCTCCATCAGAAGAAATTAAATTATAAGATAAGAAAGGACACATTTGAAACTGCACTTTAAATTCTCCTGGAAATGCAGCTGGCACAAAGAATAGTAAGTTGTGCTACACAAGTAGGGGACAGATAAGGCATTCGGTTGCACAATTAGTGTGTTTTAAAATAGAATAGATTAGATGACAGGAAGGCGTGTACCCAAGATAGGGGCTCACTACACAAGTAGGGCAGAGCAACTGTATGCAGGATAAGGCGACTGCTACCCATAGGTAGAGATATTATGTGACATGCATGCACTAGGTACCCGGTAGATAGCAAGCAAATGTATCCTGCAGAGGAAAATAACATGACAAGCAGCTGCCATTTACAATTACACCAGCACAGCAGAGAATGGAGCATTACGAAAAGGCCCCACTTAAACACACTATTTGAACAAATACATTTAATTCAGGAAAATGCTGTGGCCAGCTAGAGGGTAGCTGCCTTAAAGGAATGTGAAGGCAAAAGACTCCATAGGGGAGGGTTACACGGCGGAACAAGATACCATTGTGTGCATCCAACTGTCAAGGTGAATCAAGTTACGATAACATGACAGACTGTTTGAAGTCTATGGGACAACTGAACATCCCAGGAAGTTCATAAGTAGTTGGCAGATTAATGTCTCAGCGATCAGCTAGGCGTGACAGAGAAACGCAATGCGACTAAAAAGACCAGTAATTACTGCACACGTGGTGTAAGCAGAATGATTCATAATAATAGTTATTAATAAATGTTTCAAGAACAGGCTGGCATGATTACTGTTGCAAGAAGTGGTCCTTGGGACTCGAGATATCATGGCAGGGCTAATATGGGCTGTTTTATTTACTTAAGTAACAAATGGCTCCGTGCTTGTCTTCTCTTCCCATCTACATAAAACATGTCATCATGCAGCCAGTTCATGGAGAGTGTGACCGCATGTTAACCAAA
This sequence comes from Ambystoma mexicanum, assembly GCF_040938575.1. Taxonomy (NCBI): domain Eukaryota; kingdom Metazoa; phylum Chordata; class Amphibia; order Caudata; family Ambystomatidae; genus Ambystoma; species Ambystoma mexicanum. Next base: position 1,504,368,247 of record NC_090932.1, on the reverse strand, counting down.
TAGCACATGTCTAATTTTCACTGTAGAAGTAATTTAGAGCCTACCTATAATATTTAATCATAATGAGGAGCACATTTTATGGGATGGTTTATGGGTGAGATCCTAGATAAGAATTGTATAATCATTATTATATATGTAGCTTAGTAGAGGGAGCCAATGACCAGGAGCGATAGGTTTTCATAACTGTGACATCAAATTGTCTATAAAAACTGCTCTGCCCTGTTAAGATGTGGGGACATTTTGAGTGAGAGCTTGGCTGTTAATCTTGTTTTCCCCCAGTTTACATTGCAATTATAACTGGGTTACCTTGCATCTGGCATACCACAATCCACTTATGTTGTCTCTTTTTTGGAAAATACCAGTTGGAGGGCTATTTGGCTTGTGACCTCTGTTTCAAATGGAACCCACAGCTATTTTGCTGTGTCTTGAGCCCTAACCAGACTTCGGAAGCAGCCATCAGAGGAGGTCAGAAATGTCCCGGGATCATCCTGTGGGCTGTCCATCCATCCTCTACAAATGCCTCTCATCTTCACTGGTAGCTGGGCCACCATCTTCAGCCACTGCACCTGCAGCCCCTGGACCTCCATCGAAGGGACCAACAACAGATGCAAGTACCACCAGCAACTGGGTACTCTAGGGGCTCAAATGTACTTGCCTGTTTTCATGCCCACCTCCCGCTATAAGGATTTTATGGGTGCAAAGTCTATACCTTTAGACTTGTGCCTGCCTGTAATTGGTGGAGGTCTAGCCAAGAATCCCCCCGAACGCAGGATAATCCTTAGTGTGGTGGGATTGAGAGTGTACCCTTAAACGTCTACTTACTATCTAAATCCTAAGGTGCTTTTAAAATACACACTTTATCTGTCAAGGCTTGTGCAGGGGAGCTTTTGAAACTTCCTAACCCTTTCACAGGCACTTACCTGGAACATTGACACTGTTGAGCTGCTCTGCCTACTTACTTTATTCGGAAGAAATACTGAAATTAGGTAACTGCCTTAAACTTATAACGGCAGGGTCTATGTTTTTTTTAAAATGCATTCTTCTAGTCACTGTACTTTCTACAAGTTTATTGCTTTTCTTGATTGAACTGCGTTTACTATGCTGTAGTGTAAAGTGTAGCTAATCTCACTTTGAGATTACCAACTGTGTACATAAGTGTATTGTGTGATAAATGCTGTTCTTGGGTTTTACATGCTTAGTGTTAAAGGCCTAATAAATTAGTGTATTTTTCTACTTCTGTGTGGACACTAAGGGGCAGATTGACAAAGTGTTGCGTGGCACAAGCAGAAAAAGTACACATTGCGCCACGCAAAACTAATATTGCCAATTCATGGATCAGTCTTTGCACTGGTTATTACCTACTTTGCGCTGGTCCTTACCTACTTTGCACTGTGCCATGCGCTTTAGTGAGGAAAAAGCTCGGGAGGATAGCTCAGGGGCAACGTGTTCGCCTTGGAAGCAAGACAACACAGAGCAACACAGGGTCGATCCCCAGGTCCGCGCTTACAAAACCTCTGGGTATTAAGCGCGTTATAAATAACTATCATCATCATCAAGGGCCAGCGCAAAGAAATAAATAGGGGTGGACATGCATATTCCCCATTCTTCCCACAAAATGAGGAAGAATGAAGAATAACATGGGCGTGTTAAGGGACGCACCACGCAAGTACCAAACACGCCTTATCAAGTGCAAACAAAACCCTATTCATGGATTTCATCGCAATAGTTTCCAGAGTCAAAGTAGAATGCACATCACATGATCTTACTGCCATGTGATAATGGATGCAAAAAGTAGGTATAAAAGCATGCAATGCAAACCATTTACAAAAGAGACTTCCACAATGTCGGACACTGCTGCAGTGGCACTGATCGTTTAAGTAAGAAGGAGGAGGAGGAGGAGGAGGAGGAGGGTCAAGATTTTCCATCTACACACAATGCTATTTGGGATGTCAGACCAGTAGGTGTATGCAAGGTACAGATTCCCTCCCCATGTCATTCTAGAGCTGGATATGGAGTGGGAAGTTACCTTGCATCACCCACCATTTGCTCCCATGCACTCACACCCCTGGAGAAGGTGCTAACAGTGCTACATTTCCTTGCAACAGGTTCATTCCAGCACACCTCTGCCATTGTCGCAACCCCCGTGCCTACACCTGTATTGTGCTGCATAATTGCACCTGTGCATAGGCACATATACATTCCACGCACACTGCAGGCAAGGCAGAGTGTGTACCAGGAGTTCCATGCCATTGCACAGTTACCATGGGTACTGGAAGCCATCAACTGTACTCATGTAGCTCTACAGCCCCCCATACCCGAAAGAGTGAGCACATCTTCCTCAACCGGAAACATATGCATTCCATCAACACACAGGTCATCTGTGATGATAAGGGAGTCATCATGCATGTGAATGCCAATTACCTGGCGAGCACACATGACAGCTTAATTTATTGCCCTTCCCCCCTATATCAGAACCTGACATCTGGAATTTATGGGAACACCTGGCTCGTCGGTGAGTAACAACAATCCTGCACATGCAATCAGCAACATCACACAGACAAAAACAAGCCATGACAACCAATACTAACAAGAACCATTACCACCTTAGGAGGGGAGAATGCCTACCCGCTCTCACCATTCCTGCTCACACCACAGGAATCCAGCCACACCAGGTGGGGAAAGGCACAGGCGGCACACATAGCCACTAGCGGCATGGTGGAGCACACATTTCACTCCCTCAACCACTCAGGTGGCATATTGCTATATGTCCCGCCAGTAGTATGCCAGATCATCGTGGTATGTTTTGTCCTCCACAATATTGCCACATGTGGCAGAGCAGTGGTGCTACAGGAGGGACAAACACCCTCATCCACAAGCATAACTGGGGCCCTTGGCAGGACAAAGGGCACAGAGACAGAAGACACTTAATCAGGTCATACTAACATACTTCACCTGGATTGCATCCCCTGTGGAGCACACACAGTGAAGCAACATCCCTGATTCCCCCTAAATGATGAAACGGGGTTAATCCAGCTTGCCCATAACAACATAACAACACTCTGAGAATGTGCATCTGGGAGAGGCAAACTGTGTGTGCGCCCATGTAAATCAAATCATGTGCCCAAGCCACCCACACAGTCATACCAAGTGGAAACAACAGTATCCTTGTCGCTCTCACAAAATCACACAACACAACCAATACATCCTGTTACCGGTTTGTCCTGCTCCCCACCAATAATTGTGCTCTCATACATCCAATAACACACAGAAGACCAGAAATAGAAAGGCACAGCATATCATGTAAGCACAAACCAACACCTGGGAGGACTGCCCTGCCCTGCCCACCTAGGGAGTGTTTCACCCTAATATACAGGTGGAGTGGCTACTTGATTCTCCACCAATAATACAGCTCATAAAACATACCTCCATATAAGGAGCGATACTGACAGAAAAAGGTACAAGTTGCGTTGAAGAAGCATGTCCTTGTCATGTGGTAGCTTTTGCCCTTCAGAGCCTGCTACAGCCGTCCTCAGTCCTGTAGCCATGCACTCCTCTGGAGAGGCTGAAACAACCCAGACTCCTTAAGGTGTGTTGTGCAGCCATTCCCCAGCCCTGTCACCTTGCACAGCAGCAACCGTCTCCCCTTGAAGAATGCTCAAAGAGAAAGGAAAACACAAGGCCAGATCAGTTAACACATTCCTGCACAAAGCATATGCATGGCTGATCAAGAAGACATGGACACACACACAGACATGTGGGCCAACACAAATCTTTAGTGGCAGTGATCATCACCAAATCACAACATCCATGGAAACCCTACATGTGCCACTGCATGCCACTATTGGGGTACAAATGTCAGCAGCAGCCATGCACATGACTGTCAGTGCTGGTAGATCTGTTCTGCTGTGATTCCCTCACCACCTCCCCGTAACAATGTGCCTCTGCACTGGGGTATGGAAGGCCAGTGTCCAGCAGAGGGTATGGGGAATAGAGTGGAAAAAGGGTGCTGGGTGGATCTCACAGGGAGCGTAGGTACTGGATGAGGCAAGATACCTGTACCAACATAGGACGTTGGATTGGACCAACTGAAGGAGTCATTCATGCAGACTGCACATATGATAATCAATGTAGATTGTAATCTTCACCTGTATGTGGAAGGCTGTACCAGTGAACAAAACCATGCCAGTTGACTCCACTGCGCATGGCCGCATGTCCAGTCATCCAACTCACGAAGGCCTGAAGAGGGCAATGTGCCATTCCTCGAGGTAATGAAAAAAAGGGAAAAAGAGTCCATCTCGGATGGGGTAAAAATCATATCCGCGCTTAGAAACCTCTGGGTATTAAGCGTGTTATAAATAACCTATCATATCATAAAGTTCACCCTGGACAGAGACAGTAAAAAGGACAAAAGTCCATCTTGGATGGGGTAAAAAAATAAAAAGAATGTCCACCCTGGTGGGACGTGGGGCGGTGTTCACATAAGTGAACAATAATTTTAAAAATAATCAATCCCCTCCATGGTGTCATGGACATCAGAGCACAGGTAGGATATGTGGTGTAGGTTAGCTGGTACTGCAATCCTGTGGTGGATCCTCAGGTGGTGGTGCACTCTACTCTCTCCACCCAGTGCTAAAGCCTGGTCTTCATTGGTTACAGCCACTCATGATACAGATGCATGCAGGAGGGTCCCAATGGTGACAGGATCCCGATGATGTTCTTCATGAGTGTCCACAGAGTCATTATGTGTGCTCACATGTGATGCATCCAACTGCAGGGAGAGCATCTGCACCAAGGTGTCCAACTCTTGGCGGTGGAGGGACCTTGTTGCCAACAGCTCATCATGCAGAGAATCTCTCAAGGTCTCTGTGTTACGACAATGGGGTGTTCTAGATGCCAACATCACCAGTTGCAGGCTTCTTTTCTGGGCGACTGTGTCTCGCTGCAGGGATTCCCGATGAGACGCCATATCAGCCTGCTAGCTTTTGATGTGGGCCTGCACGTCCAGTCTGTGTGAGAGCCTCGTGGACTGAATCTCTGCATGCAATGCCCTTGCAAAGGTGTCCATCAACTGCTGCTGGTGGTCCAGAGAGGCCACATGCTGTGCATTCTCTGCAGTTCCTGAGGAGATGTTCTCAGCCAGGCGATGGATGTCCCTGGCCATCTCCTGCAGGACCTCGCCATGTTGGGTGGTTGCACGTATCATCTGCTTCTCCCACTCCGACTGTCCAGCATGCACATGCCCATCACATGTGTGGGGCCAATGAATATGGGATGCCGAGGTCCAGGCCTGTCGCAGTGGAACCCCTGTCATTGGCTGTAGGCTTGCAGCCCTCCATTGGACACCAGCCCCTGTTGCTGATTCTAACACAGGCAAAGGAGATCTTGCAGCCATAACCACTGTTGACACCGGGCTTCCCACTGAGCGGATCCGTGTCTCCTGGCTCACCACCAAAGACTCAGCGGCACGATCCAGACTACACATTGAGGAACCTTTCATGTCCATCAGGGAGTCCTCCATATCCAGTTCAGCAGCTTCATCTGAAGAGTCAGAAGAAGAGTACAACGTCCTACTGAGGACTGAACGCAGCACATGGGGATTCTCACGGGCCACAACACCCCAGCATGCACTGGTGGTCAGTCGTGCATTCTCCACCTCCCCATCTGCTGCATCATTGCCTGCAGAAAGACAGACAACAACATTCAGAAGTGTGAGTACCTGGTAGAACATGCATATGTGCAATGCATACAGACACAAAATGGCCGGCCTCACATACATCACACATTGTAACTGAGCCCACTGTGACCTATAAGGCACAGATGAATGGAAATCATGGGCATATTAGGGTGTTCAACATGGCATGGTTTGTAGGATCAAGAGAAAATACATACACACAGACAGGATTGAGAGTGATCCTCATCAGTGAATGGATGGAGGTCTGTGCATCATCAGTGAGCCCCTACTCTACTCCGACGTGTGTTTATTGCAACATGTAGAAGTCTGACCTGTACATCTGCTGACCCGAAATTGCATGCAGGCCTGTGTGTTGCCATGATCTCTATAACCCCCATCGCCACATTGCTCTCTGCCAGATACGTGTTTAGTCACGATCACATGCACCTCAACCATGTGTGAGGACAGTGCAATATGGGAATGACCCATGCACGCTTGCATGGCCACTGCTACATTGACACTCAATATGTGGAATGCACTACACTGTAATATCTATTGGCCATACACATCTACTTCTGTCTGGAAGACAGCCTCATGCACCTTTGCACCGACATTGGGCCTCATTACGAGGTTGGAGGTAGTCATGGCGCTGTTAGCGCCATGACTACCTCCAATACCGGTACCATGTCCGGTCCCGTTTGATGGGGACTTACCGGTCTATTCTGACCTTTGCGGGACCGGTAAGTCCCCATTGAAAAAGCCATTCCCCATTCCCATTTCAGCCCCCATAGGGCTCAATGGGAAGGTGCTAATAACGGTACCGCAGACTGCGGTACCGTTATTAGCTCTGAAGTACCTTAACGGGTCCCTTCCATAATGCCTGGTAAAACCAGGCGTTAAGGAAGGGACCCGCTAAGGGACCTCGTAGTAGGGCGGTAAGGGATTACCGGCATTGGTGCCCTTACCGGTGCCAGTAATCCCTTACCGCCCACCTCGTAATGAGGCCCATTGTCTCTCATCGATGTCGACCAGCAGCTACAGGCAGGGAATGGATGACTGTGACATCATCCACTTCTTGCTCTTATATCCTGTGAATCATGATTTGCATTCACAATAACTATACGCATACACGACACTGTGAATGTGTCCAAGGAGATTGTCTTGCAAGCCATTGCCACACCTAGGTGTATTGGCACAGCAGTGCAATCCTCTATACAGTGATGTGTACTGTGAGATCAACGTGAACCGCAGACAGACACCACACACTGCCTACCTGAATGCAGATCATGTGATAGAAGCGTACACAATAGCATTTCTAAAGTACCTATGTATGACTGCCAACTGTACCCCAACATATGTGAGCTTATCATGTAAAAATGTAAACACATATGGAAAGCATACATGGCCCTCAACAGATGTGGTGACATGGGTGCCCACGCCTCCCACACCAGCCACCTGCTCACTGCTGAGAAGTCCACTGGCAACCTCTTCAAATGGAGTCAGCTACTGCTCCTCCTCCGGTGGCAAACCTCCTCCAGTGTCCAGGGCAGAGGCCAGGTTCCCACTGAGCTTCTGCTTGGTCTGTTGCAAGAGGTCCCAATTCTTCTTCTGGACCTGTCTCACAGTGCACCTCTCCACGCCACAGACATTGATGAGGTCAGTGACATCCTGCCACTTCCTCTGCCGCTGAGTTGGAGTAAGGGCACTGCCGGCCAAAGGGTAGAGCTCCACATAGTGCTCATCCGCATAATACATGAAGATTTGCAGCTCATCAGTGAAGCACTTCTTCCTCTGTGGCCACATCTCACTCACCTCTGCCTCTTTGTGGGGTGGCAAGTCTTTCTGCTATGCAGGATGGCCCCTCCTGCCCCTAGTGGACCTTGGTGGTCCTGGGGCACCTGTAGGCCCACCACTCTCCTGACCCCGTCCACACCCTCTCCCTCTCAGCTGAGCCTTCCCCCTCATGGTGCAGTCAATGGCAAGAAAACCCCCCAAAAAACAAAAGATACGTGATGGCCAACATACAATGCGAAGGAGGCCCTCCAGGCAGGTGCCACTGTGGAGGTGCACAATGCGGGCCAATATCGATTGACACCTCACCCATATCCTTGAGTGGCAGTCACAAATCCAAGCTGCTGGTGAGTACCCACGGGGTGCACTGCTCATCAGTGTTAGTGTGTACTGAATAGGTTTGCTTGATATCAAGTGATCCCTTCTGTACACAGCATGTGTCTTGCACTAATGTACACCAGCCTCATGCCGATGCTGGGCGTTTGTGATGGCAGACATCTGTGAAGTGGACAAACGTAGGTATGTGCACTGTCAGTACTTGGTGAGTATGTAATGTGCGTTGATGATAGCAAGTACTCAGACAGGTACAGATGCCAGATTGAGATATTGGGGGCATGTGAGGCACATACATGGACGACAACCCTATGGGTTACTCATTTGCAAATTAAGTTTGCATGATCCACACTCAGCAGCTGAGACTGGCACATGTGTATGGATGACTGGTGATGACATGTTGTTGTATTAGACTTGCAGGGATGGCTGTGTGATCTGTTGGCCCACTACATGAGGGACCAGACATGACATGTCATCATGGTATTTGATGGGGCTGTGAGCAACAGCATTCCTATTTGTACCGCGATAATGGGTGCCTGTATGTGTTGCATGCTTTCGGATCATACTGTCATGGGTGCATGTTGCTACATGTTATTGAATGTACAAGTGCCCAGGTAGGCCTTGTGAGACCTCTCCAACCACACGCATGGCCATGCTGTGTGGAATCACATCATGACTGCCTCGAAATGTCCTGCATGGAAGAGGGTAGCTTGCGAGCTATGATGTACCAGCAGTGTACTGTGCTTGCCCACGGAGGTCCCCCTGACCAGCTATACTCCCATGAACCTAACGGTTACCCACCCCACCCACTGCCCACCCCCTACCCCTGTGTTGTGCCTCCTGTGGCCATGCTATGGATGGTATTTGTCAGGAGGCCAGTGGCATGGTCCACCTGTGCCCATTGTAAGGCGGGGGAGAGAACTATGTGGCTCACATTTCTAGCTACGGGGAAAGTGGCTGGTGGGGAGTTTTGACTGGGGCGGTACACCTGCCAAACGATAACGCAGGTGTCCTAAGGCAAGTTCAGGGAGTAAAGTAACCTCCAGCCGAGCAGAAGGGGAAATGCTAGCTTGATTTCTTTTTTCTGTACGAATACTGACCGTGAAGGCAGGGCCTCGTGACCCTCCTGACTTTTTGGGTTTCAAGCAGATGTCAGAAAAGTTAGCACAGGGATACCTAGCTTGTAGTGGAAAAGCGTTCATAGTGATGTCACTTTTTCGATGTTAGCTCTCCATATCATTGTGATGCACAATTCACCAAGTGTTGGAATGTTCACCCACTGATAGGGAACATGAGCTGGGTTTGGACCGTCGTGATACAGGTTAACTTCTACCCTACCAATGATGTATTGTTGCAATGGTTATCCTACTCGGTGCAAGAGGAACCGCAGGTTCAGACCAGAGTATGTGCTTGGCTGCGGAGGCAATGGAGCTGAGCTACCATCTGTGGGATTGTGACTGAACACCTCAAAGTCAGAATCCACCCTAATGCATAACGATAACGCAGCGCTTTGGAGCCTTGGTTGACCTAGGATAGCTGGCCTCTGGGCCGGTGCATTAAGCTGCTTGCCTCGTGACTCGAGGGTGGACAGAAGGGAGCCACCTCTCTCACCCATTGTGCACTGCATGTTCATGGGGTACCTCGTGCTCATTCATTTGTAGATGACATGATTTTTGTTCAGGGTTTTGTAAGTAGCAGAGCAGCTACCTTGCTGCAATCTATTCTGAGCCAAGCTTTTGTCAAAAGCAATGTCACGGTGATGGCACCACTGAAAGGATATCCATCATTCCTGCTGTGCTGCGGGCCGCAAGGGAAACATCCACCCACCATGGGTGTATATGCGGGGTGTGGAGCACTCTTCTCCCTTTCCAGTGAGCCTAGCAGACCAGATGGCCTGGGCCCAGCCAGCAGAGGCAGAGTGGCGCGACCCAGCCCATGGGAGGCAGGTAAGAGAGGCTGGGCCTTGGTTCACAGATGGTAGCTTAAGCCCTGGCCCCACGATGCAGAGGTGGCAGCTTGAGCCCTGGACACTGGACAGTGGCCTTAAGGCAGACACAACCTCATGGTCGCTTGGCCATCTGGTTAGGGCTGTCTGATCCTGAGCCATGGCTGACCCGGCTGTCTCCTACATTTATCTGCAGCCAGGCTCCATGAAACCCCGCTGGGTTTCTATAGTCATTGGGAAGTGACTCCTATGGGACGGACATGTGGTGTGGGATCCGGACGGGCTCCTCCGCGCTCGGACGAAGGACTCAGGGCTTGTGTGGCCCAATGGGCCTGGATGCTGAGGGAGAGGCTATGGAAGCCCAGCTGCTGAAGGCCCAGGCGGGACCTGGGGTTCAGTAGGAATCCCAGGGTAGGGCTAATGGGTCTTCACAAGGCGGTTGTTGGCCCAAGACCCCTTGGGAGGGCACTGCTCTATGGCATCAAAGGTAGAGCCACGGGTGAGACGGTTGCACCCCACACTTGTGTGCCATAGCCTAGTCCATAGCTATCAGGTTTCACTGTCCCATGCGCGACTCCTGGTGTCAATACTGTTTGTACACTTTCCAATGCTGCATGTCTATGCGCATGGACAAGGTGATCTTGCGAGCCATGAAATGGTGCTACTGAGACTTGTGCCCAGGTGCACTTCCCATGGCCCTGCCTGCAGTTTACACTTTGGGTCACTTTGAGATTGGTAGTGGCACGTGTAATGATGTTTTGCTATGTGTATGTGGCCACACAAATGTGCTGGGCTCACATATGCATGTCTCATGATTATGAGTCTCCATTGGGCCTGCACTTGTGTGTCACACTGATTGCATTGGCAAGCGCGTGTGTGGCAGTTGCTGGTTGATTCGTGCTGAATTCATAATAGAGTTAATGCTGTGTATGCCACACATGCATTGTCACTGTTGACTGATGTCTATTTTCTTTGTCCCCTTTTCCACAGTTGTTACAGCTGGTGAAGAGGGTGGAAGCAGTGCAGTGGAGCGGAGAAGCAGGGACAGGGTCTCCAGACTCAGGTGCAGACCACAGCCACGCCCAGTTGACATTATCTCTTCAGAGAGTGATGTGGCTGGGCTAATGCCAGTCCCAATCGGGAAATGCTGTTAAGGGTAAGTCCCAGGAGGTGCTTGTCATGGGGGACACTTCAGCAGCAGTGAAACAGGGTGCTGCTACACTGGGCCAACTAGGACGGAGGGCTCTCTGTTGAGGCTTCTGGAATGATGGGGATTGATGTGCAGGGGGCATTGCAGCCCAGTCCACGTGGTCAGGTGGGGGCATTGTGGAGGAGGGTGTTCATGCTGCACCCCTGGCCCAGAGACATGTGGATGTGCAGTCCATCGTGGATGGCTCGGCACAACCTCCTGTCTCTGGGCCTTCTGCTGTAGCAAAGCGTCCTCCCAGACCAATCCCCCACTTGCAGTCGATGAGGCCATCCGAGTTGTGGTGCAGCCCCTGCTGGCAGGCATCACGAGGCAGACGGCAACTATTCATGATGCCATACAAGAAGGTCACATGGATCTTGTAGGGAATCAAAAGCTGCGGCCCGGCTACCTGGCCCAGTTGGCACGTGCACTGTACTCTGGTGGTTTCTCTGGGCTGGCAACTGTAATGATCCCATCCTCCATTTCCTCCTCTCTGGCCCATTCATCTTCCAGGTCAGCTTCCATGCCACCTCCCACCATGGCCCTCTGTGGACCAGTCCCACCACCGCACTGTCTGGATGTGCCCCTGCCCCTGAGCAAAGTGAAGTCCCATCAACGGCAGCAGTGGTTGTCACTGAGCCTGCCCAGGAGCCCACACAGGCAATGGAGGTACAGCAGGCACTTGAGGCCAGTGCAGGTGCCGTACTCCCCAGAATGTCATCCCGTCAGAGGGTGTATGTCCGCATTGAACCACTGTCAGGTAGCAGCATATGTTCGGGTGAAGAGACGCATCCTACAGGGCATTGCCACCCGGAAGAGGCAAAGTGGCCAACATGTGGTTCAATTGAGGCAGGGGGAACGTCTGTGACTAGAGAGTCTGGTGTTGGCCCGGGTGTGATATAGAAGGCAGTAGGAGGTGGAGAGGCGGTGAGCAAGGGATGTGGCTGTCAGGAGGGCCAGGGCAGAGGCAGAGAGAGTGACGGGGGTGGGTTGCCATCCTGGGGGAGTCTTGCAGGGCAGCAGAGTTTGATTTCTCAAACACCCTGCAAGCCCTCCAGGCAAGAACAGAGACTCACCTACAGGCTGAGGAGGTGGCTGGGCAGTCAGGCCTGGTCACAGCCCTACCTAGCATCCTGTCAGACTTACCCATTGCCGGTGTAAATAGTTTCATAGTGTTAGGTATCATTTTGTACTTTATGTTTTTATCCATGGACATTCTTCCCCTCCCCTTATTTTTGTGTGAATATTTGCAATACAGGTTTTTATACTCTTCATAGCACCCTTCTTGCAGTCTCTTTGTCCATGTGCTAATTTACCTTTGTCCTATGGCTCTCATGTGGGTTGGGGCCCCACTGTGTGCGTCATGTTGTCACTGCAATGTTTGCTGGGGCATATGCTCCGTGTGTTGCATCCACGCTCGAACATGGGTGGTCTCTTGTAGTTGTGGTGAGGTGCTTTTGGATTGCTGTTTTTAGGCGCTTTGCAATGCACATGTGTTGCTTGCCAATGTGTGTGCTTTGCAATACATGCATGTTGTTGAATTGTGTACATGGTGTGGGGGTGTGATAGTTGTATCTTGTGGTTGAGTTTGTACTCCATTGGTGAATGAGTTCATGTGTGTTTGTTGATGTGTGCTGTTAGTACTGCTTCACATGGTGGCATTCTTTCTGATTGACTTGGAGATGTGCAGCTGAGTTTCACATGTTGGAGTAGGGACATCAGGCAATGGCTGATTATCTGATTCCATTCCTTGTGCTGGGGCACTGCTTGTTTGGTGCCGGTGCAGTAATGTTGTTGGAGTGACGTTTTTCGGTGTGCATACAGAGATGTTTGTGGTGATGTATGAGATTTATCATGATGGTGTTTTGAATCATTTATATGATACTGCCTAGCTGCCATTCAAGATTGCCATTCAAGATTGGTGTGCCGCCAATGATCTCTGTCTGAATGCCAGCAAGACAGAGACCCTCCTCATCGGCAACCCTTCTCCATCCTGTCCCTTCTCTCTCTCTGGGCGGCCTCGCTTGGTCCTCCTCCTATCCCCACCAAGGCCCACGAAAGCAAGGCTGCTACCTGTTCCTTGCCTGTTACTTGCCGGATCTGCCGTCTGCCAGTCCCCCTGGCCCACACAGGCGAGCACCAGCATGGAAGAGCCACTGTCCCAGGATCGTTTACCACCGCCATCCAGCTCCTGAGGTCAACGGGTAAGCCATCTACAAGCATATCATGCACCCTCCCTGATCTCTACGCTGGCTACCCTAACCTCCATTCCCGTGCGCTAAACCCGACCACCTGGCTGTCGCCCCACACACCTTACTGCCACTGGCCCACGAGCGCATTAGCAGAGCACTCCATGTACACATAAGCGCCCTGACCACCGCCACAACATGTCACCATCCATATGCATCACCCGCTCAGGGCATGGCCCCTCAGCTCACAGCAGCTGCCTAACCCTCACGTGACTATTGCACTCTGAACTTGCCACGGTCTGCTGCACGCTACTCACGGCTGCACACCTACCTCTTTTATATGCCCTCACTGTGACTCAATGCTGCTCGTTGCACCTGCTTGTACCGATATATGAATATTTGAATGCCTTCTGACTGTTGCTCGTAGCACCTAGCTGCACCCACTCTGGTTTGCCCATTCTGAACTGTTTGTAATACCTAGCATTTGCCTCTATTGCCACTGAATGCCACCTATTGTTGCTCTTTTGCACCCTGAACTGTTTGTTAAACCTAACATCTAACCTGCCTGCCTGCTACCATCAGCACTGTTCATTGACGCTAGCTACGATCCTTAGGTATTGCCCACCTGTTACCTGCTTAGCACTACCTAGCACGCGGCAGGAAACTGCAATCAGGCTCTATATTTGCTGCTCCTAGTTTCAACGCTACTGCAATCTCTGCCTGCACACTGCATTTTGCCCTATTTTGTGATTTCCGAATCTAGGCAGGCTGCCACAGTTGTTATTATCTGCCTGCACACTGCATTTTGACTTATTTTGTGATTTCGATTCTAGGCAGGTTGCCACAGTTATTACCTATCTGCACACTGTAGTGTAGCCCAGGTTACAATCTCCAAACTCTATCCAGTCCAAACTGACCAACCGCTCCACTACCATTAGCACCTGCGCCAACCTTACGTTGAAAAGACTCAAATCCAGCCCACCTATTATTACGACCAAACACAAAACTTACAACATAGCGACCACCCCCACGCCCACTAACACCACCGCCCCACCTATAGAAGGTGCCCTCATTAACGCACGCTCTATAATTGCCCATGCTACAGATATAGCAGAGCTCATTATAGCTGATGATTTAGATTTTTTAGCCATAACCGAGTCCTGGCTCCATGCAGCCGCCGGTCCAGCCCTCTCGCTAGCCATCCCCGACGACTACACCATCCTCCGAGCGGATAGAACAGAATCTAGAGGCGGAGGCCTAGCCGTAATTGCCAAAACTCACCTCAACATTAGACTCGACTCCTCTACCCATCTCCCATCATGTGAATCACTCACAGCTAAGCTGTCCACTGCTACTTCCCAAACGATATCCATCCACTTTCTCTACAGACTTCCTGGACCCTTAGGATCCTTCGAGGAAGACCTCAGCACCATCCTCACCAACAACCTGAAAAACTCCTCCCAGTGCCTCCTCCTAGGGGACTTCAACCTAGGCTATAAAGACCCCAAAGATCACCAGGCCACCCTCATCAACAATACTCTGTCTGAACTAGGCATTACCCAAAAAGTATCTGGCCCCACCCATAACAAAGGGAGAACCCTTGACTGGGTAGCAGAATATAACTGCGCGGCCTCCATCAATAATAACGCCCCTCAACCATGGTCTGACCACCATCTCTCCTCTCCTTTACCCTCGAAGCTTCGAGCCCCATCATCAATAACGTGCTAGCCTCAGCCATCCCCACGAGAAGTAAGAAAAATATCAAAGTGGAAAAATTGATCCCTCTTATCCTCCCAACGCTTAACCAACTCCCTGCTACATCCCCTACGACCTCGTAGAAGGCTATAACAAAACCATGCGCACAGCCTTAGACTCCATTGCACCATTAAAACTAAGAAAATGTAAACCAAAAAAGCACCTCAACCAATGGTTCTCCAGCCACCTTAAAGCTCTTAGATTAGAAAAACGCAAAATGGAACAAGCCTGGAGACAGTCTCCCACAGACCATAACAAGATAGTGCTTAATAAAACAACGTCCAATTACAAAAAAGAAATCATAGCTGCCAAACAAGAGTCTTACAACCAGAGAATTGCACAATCCAACTCCAGCACCAAAGAGCTGTTTACGATCATTAAAGAATTGGAAACACCGCTGCTAACTCCAGACACCTGTGTGAAGGACAAACAATGGTGCACTAGTGTCCAAAATGCCTTAACCATTAAAGTCACAAGCCTACAAACTAAAATTAAAAATAAGAAAGAATCCATAGCCAAACCAACCAACCCCACTAATACCGCCCCGAGCCCCTCACCCCTACACCCCTGACCCAACCCCACTCGCTTCAGCTTTTCCAAAGTCTCCACTCTTGAAGTAGAAAAAATCATTCTCAGCCTAAAACCATCTAACTGTCAGGGCAACCTTTGCCCCCCACAAATCATTAAAGATGCGGCAAGAGACCTCTCGCCATTTATCACCAGACTCATTAACGCCTCCTTCTCCTCAGGTACAGTCCCCAGCAACCTTAAAGAGTCCTGGGTCCTCCCCCTCCTCAAAAAGCCCTCTCGTGACCCCTGCATTCCCACTAACTACAGACCTATTACCACCTTCCCATTCCTGCTCAAGATATTAGACAAGACAGCCTGCCAACAAATCCAAAAATACCTTGAAATAAACCATCTCCTAGGCATTCGACAATCAGGCTTCAGACCCCAACACGGGACAGAAACGGCCCTCATTGATCTGAAGGCTCAAATCGACACCCTTAGAGACAATGGGAAAACTGCTCTGTTACTTCTCCTGGACCTCTCCGCGGCATTCGATCTAGTTGATCACAAAATCTTATGCAATCACTTGGATTCAGCTGCCCACTTCTCCCAAGAAGCCATCGCTTGGATCGAGTCATTCCTCAGCAACAGATCCATAAGTGTCTTCTCCACCTCTGCTGCCGCCGACCCCATCCCCATCACATGTGGAGTCCCCCAGGGCTCATGCGTCTCCCCTACACTGTACAACGTGTTCACGAAGCCCCTGTTTGATGATCTAGATGGCCTGGGTATCACCTACACTAACTACGCCGATGATACACAGATCCTCACCCTGTTGATGGGAGATTACAACCATGATTTGGCCTTGGTGTACCTCATCATCCAGGCATGGATGGCTTCCCACAGTCTATACCTGAATGATGATAAGACTGAACTCATCATCCTTGGTTCCACTTCAAACCTAACCTAACCTAAAAAGTCAAACTTCCTACCGCACCTCCTCAGAGTTACTCTTCCTTTCCTCTCCTTCCCCCAGAAGCTCACTGTCTCCCAACCTCTGGTTCTCTCTAGGTTGGACTATTGTAACAGCCTCTTTCTAAATCTACTTGCCTCCCCTCTCTGCCCTTTACAACTAATCCAGAACAGGGCTGCGAAACTTGTCCTTGGCCTCAAGCCCTGGGATCGTATCTCTCCAGCTCTGTAATCTCTCCATTGGCTCCCAGTGGATGCAAGGATTACATTTAAAACCCTCTGCATTGTCCACAAGGCTTTCTGGTGCCTGGGTCCAAAATACCTTCAGCTATCCCTCTGCAAATACCTCCCATCTCGAGCTCTTCGCTCCTCTACCTTTAACTCCCTCAGGGACAGTCGTTTCTCTAAGAAACAAGCTGGGGGTAGATCTCTGTCTTCGGCCGGGGCCTCCCTCTGAAACAGCCTCACTTCCACTCTAAAACTTGAGGAGAACCATCTCCGTGTTCCGGAAGAACCTCTGCCTCCTAATCCTAACGAACTCGGCTAGGTAGGATAAGGTGCACTGTCTTTCTCCCCAGCCACCTACCTCACTTACTATACTTAGTTATCTTTTACACCAGTCTACCTGGTATTTTGCCATCACATACGTGATTTACTCACTCTGCGATATGTATCGACATAATTTCCTTGTAACACTTGTTCTGACCTCAGACTACGTGATTTGCTGATTGTACTGTTTATAACGATATTATTTCATTGTAACTCTTGTTCTTTTCCGAGAAATGTTCTTTTGGCTTGACTTCTCCCACTTGGGAAACGTTTTGTTCATGTATGTAATCATTTCTTACTTAAATTATGCGCCCAGATGCGCCAGGGCAAGGTGCGCAATACAAATAAACAAATACAAATACAAAAATACAAGACCTTCCTCTTTGCATCTGCCTTTGCTCCCCTTCTCCCTTGCTGATCTGATCTCTCTTGGCACTGTGCACCTGCCCACCCTCTGTCTCCTTGGCCTAGGTACCTGCTCACCCTGCCACCCTTCTGCACTGCCTCCCGGCCACCCCTTGCACTGGGGACTGTATCTGTACCCATACAGTCCCCCACTCCCCTTTTATTTTTTATGCACTTATCAGACTTACCCAGTCTGCTGCCGTAAACACAGCACTTGCCACTTGCTGGCTGCGCTACCCCTGCTTATTGCTCCATTATCTATTTTATTTTTGTATATATTATTTGTCTATCCTATGCTCTGCACTTTCCACTCTCCCCCTTCCATGCACGTTTCCCCTTTTCCCTTCCCATGCACTTGCACGTTCTCAATGTCACTGGGCCTAGTAAGATCGCTGTTTTGTTCTCCCCTGTTCCCCTCCCCTCCCTTGCCTTGTCGCACTCTGAAACACTTGTGTACGAGCGCGATACAAATAAAATATATCATACATCTGGACAGGCTCCTCCATGCTTGGACCAAGGACACAGGACTGGGGTGGCCCATTGGACCTGGATGCTGAGGGAAAGGCTATGCGAGCCCAGCAGCTGAAGGCCCAGGCGGGACCCGGGGTCCAGTAGGAGTCCCAGGGTAGGGCTAATGGGTCATAACATACCTATACACAAGTGTTTCAAGGCTTGACGTGGCAAGGGAGGGAAAACAGAGGGAAGACAGACCCTACTAGGCCAGGTGACATTGAAATCGCGCAAGTGCAGGGGAGGGGGAAATGGGAAAAGTGCGGGGAGAAAGGGGAGGGGGCAGTGCAGTACATAGGATAACATTAAAATAAATAAAGACAATAAATAATAAATACAAGTGCGGCCAACTGGTGGCAAGTGCAAGGGTAAGTGCAGACATAGGGTGTCAAGTGTTAGTATGGGGCTGTCGGGATATAGAACAGTCCCCAGGTGCAAGGGTTGCCAAGGGGGCAGTGCAGGTGTGCAACTGGTGGGGAGGGGACCTGGGCCCAAGATCAGAGGGTAGCCAGGTAACCAGTGCAGTTTTAGATTTAGCCAGGAGATCGGCAGGGGAGAGGAAGAGAGAAAGCAGAAGCAAAGAGGAAGGTCTTGAGGTGCTTCCGGAACTGGAGATGGTTCTCCTCAAGTTTCAGAGAGGCAGGGAGGCTGTTCCAGAGAGGACCCCAGCAGAGGAAAGAGATCTACCACCAACTCGCTGCTTGGAGAAGCGACTGACCCTGAGGAAGTTGGAGGCAGATAAGCGAAAAGCTCGAGAAGGACGATATTTAGGAAGAGAGAGTTGAATGTATTGAGGACCCAGACCCCAGATGGCCTTGTGGACAATACAGAGGGTTTTGAACTTAATCCTCTCCGCCACTGGGAGCCAGTCCAGAGATTTCTATCCTGGAAAGATACAATGCCTGGGCTTGAGGCCAAGGACAAGTCTCGCAGTTCTGTTTTGGATGAGTTGCAGAGGGCGGAGAGTAGAGGCAGGCAGATTTAGAAAAAGGCTGTTGCAGAAGTCAAGCCTAGAGAGAATCAGAGCTCTAGAGACAGTGAGGTTCTGAAGGAAGGAGAGGAAAGGGAGAATACCTCTGAGGAGGTGCAGCTGGTAGTGTGACTTCTTAGAGTCATCAGAGATGTGAGGAGAGAAGGAAAGTGTGGAGTCGAAGATGACACCAAGGTTTTTAGCCTCACAGGAGGGAGCAGGAAGAGGGCCAAGAGAGGCCGGCCAGAGAGTGACAGGAAAGGAGGGAGCAGGTGTGCTGATGAGGAGTCTCTCTGTCTTACTGGCATTAAGGCAGAGATCATTGGCGGCACACCACTCCTGGATGACGGACAGACAGTCAGAGATGAGAGAAGAGGTGGCAGAAGGGAGCCTGAAAATGAGTTCAGTATCATCCGCATAGCACTGAAAGTTGGGGCAGAGAGCGGCAATGTGGTGGGCAAGAAGTGCCAGGTATTGGTTGAACAGCCGCCAGGGAAAGAGGTTAGACCCCTGGGGAACACCACAGGTAGAGATCGAGATAGAGGAGAGGAAGGACCCGAGTTGGACCTGGGAGGGTCGATCGGAGAGGAAGGAGGTCAGCCAAGCCAGGGCCTGATCAGCGAGGAAGGAGGTCAGCCAAGCCAGGGCGTGATCAGTGATACCGAGGTTATCAAAGAGATGGTTGAGCACGATGTCATGGTTGACCGTGTCAAAGGCAGAAGTGAGATCAAGTAAGATGGGGTCACAGGGGGTGTTGGAATCGAGGTTGGAGAGCAGGTCTTCACGGATGTTCAGGAGAGCAGTTTCCATGCTTCTGACAGCTCGGAAGCCAGACTGATGGTCATGGAGACAACCAACAGATTTGGTTTGAAGGTTAAGCTGGGAGATGGCCAGCTTTTCCAGGAGTTTGCCCAGGAAAGGAGTGATGGAGATTGAATGATAGTTAGCCAGGCAGGAAGGGTTCGGCAGAGGGTTTCTTAAGAAGAGGGTTCACAAGGGAGTGCTTCAGGGGGTAGGGGAAGACTCCAGTGGCTAAGGAGTGGTTGCAGAAATTGGCCAGAGGAGGAGCCAGGGTGACAATGTGGTCCTTGGTTGTTTTGGAGGAACAGGGGTGAACCTGTTTTGACAAGACTTTCATAGATCGGAAATGTCTAGAAATCTCGTCTGATGAGAACAGGGGAAAGGCAGAGAAGGAGGGAGGAGAGGTGGCCGCAGAAGGGACAGAGGAAGAGGGACATCCTTCCATGTGGCATCCTTCCAAACTTTCAGTGAGAGGGTGCATTCTATATGGCTGTCTCTCATACACTCGATGTAGTAGTGGGATAACACAAGGGGTCCCATCCATAGCCCTTTGTCTGCTGTTCCAATATGTTGGTAGTAAGGGGTGGGAACTAGTGAGAAAGAATTCACCTGCTTCTCTACAACTGGTTCTTAGAAGACTGCGGATGTTAGCATTTAACATGGTCTTCATTGGCTGAGACTGGGCCTGGAGGACATGATACCCGGAGCTTCTGGACATGTACATCTGCCCTCCTTGGTGCAGCCCCTCAGGGTGGACCTACTCTCCCATGCAGAGGGTCCGGTCCTGCACTAGAACCTCAGCAACCTCAACCATTATGCTTGGCTGCCAAGAGCCTGAGATACAAGGAGTAGAACTTGTCTGGGGACATCCTCGATGTACTCCTTTCTGCCAGGAGGCCTGCCGCTAAGTCATCTATGCCTGCAGGTGGCGTGGGCTTGCAGGTTAGTGTCATGAGTGAGGTTTGGACTCTTTGGTCTGGCCAGCCCCATCTGTGCTTGATTTTTTCTCTGTGGCTCAACAGGGGTTTCAGGTTGACCCTTTCAAGGGATACCTGTAAGGTAGTGTAGGCTTTAAGAGGACCCCTGAAAGTGCCCATTTTTTGCTATCCCAATGTGAAGCAGTTGTTGAGAGGACTATCTAACTGGGTCTCCCCCATGTCAGTTTATTGTTCCTGCATTCGATTCGACCCTTGTGCTTACATTACGTTGGGCAGCTCCGTTTGAGCTTTTACATTCATGTTCACGTGAGCTACAAGCCCTATCGGTTAAACCTCCCTAACTTGTTTTTCCAAAGAGAAGTTGATTGAGGGTGAGAGTGACTTTCCTTCCCAAGGTACTGTTGGATTTCCATTTCTCACAGACGATCCTTCTACCTTTTTTCTGCTATCTGCCTCAACCTTCTAAGACAGAGGAGGGGCTTCCTCACCTGAACCCCAAGAGGGCTGTTGTTATTATGCCTCTCGGATGAGGGACATCAGGAAAGATGACCTGCTCTTTGCGAGTTATGCTGGTGCCCGTACAGGCAAGGCTGTGACCAAGCAGAACCTGTCCATGTGGATCTTCCTCTGTATTTGAGTGATATGACTTGGCTGAGAAAGAAGTACCTGACTGTCTCCGCACCCATTCGACCAGGGGTCTGGCAGCCACTTCTGCTTTACAGAGGGGAGTCCGTGGGTCAGACATTTGCCCGGCAACTATGTGGGGCCTCCCTGTACATGTTTGTTAAGCATTATTGTCTGGATACCTTGTGAGGACAGGATGCTTGTTTTGGGTTGGCAGTCCTCCAAAGTTTCCATTTATAATTGATGTTCTCGCTAACCTCCCTCATTCAGGTTCTGTACTGCCATGGGATCTTAGATAAGGAATTTGTGGGAGAAAGGAATCCATTAGAAGAACAAATCGCTTACCTCTGAGGTTCTTCCTTTCGGATGGATTACTCGTCCCTCCCACAGATTCCTCATCACTCTCCCAACCTGTCCCTCTTGGCAGATAGTTTGTACATTCCCTGTTTGACGTTCTCTCAGCTGATTAGTGGAGGGGGAAAAGGCAGAACTGAGGTCACGGGCACAGATATCTACATAGTTATTGGCCTCTGCATCATTTATGGTAGTACAACAGCACTGGGCAGAGCTGCACTTAACCCCCCCCCCCGGTGGCTGAAAAATATCCTGCCACTGGAGAAGATACATTGAAGATATTTGTGGATTGAAGGACTAATCGTCAGAAAGTACATTACCAAGAGGTAAATAATGTGTTCATCGATGACATCTGTAAGATATGTGGTCTTATTGGGGTAAATTTGGGGTTTGGCTGTATTTTCTTACCGTAAAAATGTTGGCAGTAACTTGGTGGTAAATTAGTCTTGCATTTGGATTGGGTGTTTAGTGATGAGCATAGCTTTCTTCCTTATATTATAACCCCATCAGAAAACAACACCTTCCTTTCTATTATAATACCTCCCAGTGGTCTTTAGAGAGAGCCTTGGACCTATGCACTTTTATAACCCAATAATTTTATTCAGAGCACCATCTACAGTTTGTGGCTGGTATCACTGGCTTATCTATATCCAGTGATCTATGAGCCCTTAGGTATTACTGGCTCATGGACATCCGGTAATCTATATATATATTATCATAAAGTATCACTGGCTTATTTACATCCAGTAATCTATGCCTTTCCCATCAGCATGCAAGGAAAGCTCTCTCTCTCTCTCTCTCTCTCTCTCCCCCCTCTCCCCTCTCTCCTCTCCCCCCACCCCGCCTGCTATATCAGTTACTTGGCTTGCATTGGTAAATTGGCAAATGCACTACCACACTTAATATGAGCCCCCCCTCTAGACCTTGTCTATTAAAAATAATTCAGAGAATATGAATAACACCAACTCCCGTTTGTTTTCATATATTACATATACATCTCATCAAGTCTTACCATGGTTATTTACAGCAGCCTCTGGAATACAAAAAAGGAAACAAAGCAGAACAAGCAGGTCTATTTACAACGTGGATTAATGTTCCCACATTCTGACATTGACAAAAATAAAATGCAGTGATTTTCTAGCCTTTCTACACTATGATAAAATTGTAACCATACATACGACGTTCAAAAGATCCTCATTTGGCACAAAGCTTACCAAAATTAGCCCTGCTTTGAAGTTCTTAGCACGACCTTGCTCCACTCGAAAAGGCTGGCCCATTCAGTGCGGAATGCTTCTGTAAATCTTGTGTGTGTGGGGAGCGCCGGCGAGATATCTTCTCAAGCCAGCACTCTGTAACCCCTTGGAACTCCGCCTGTCTTCACAGCCCAGTCTCCACTAACTTCTCACTGCAAGTTTTTCCATGTGCAAAACTCAGAGCCTTACCACTTTATTTACATAGCATGTCTGCAGACACTTTCTTCCAATCAGATTAAAAAGAAGGTTTTCTACGACACCCTTAATTTCCAGAACAATTAAATCCTTGCTCTCTGAGCAACTGTTACAATGTATTTCCTGCTGTGCATACTTTACCTCTGCTCTCCACAAGCTAACACAGAAGAGAAGAAAAAAAATGCCAGTGTGCATTTAAAACGAATTACAGCAGTGCCACCAAAACATGTATTTTCACCTAATTTTGCACATGAGACCGCATCATAATGTTATGGAGGTTAGAATTAGTATTTATCAATGTTAATTGAGTTAGTCAGTTATATGAATAATGTAGTCTTCCATGTATGAGGTATCCAAAAAAAAAATGGTGCACTTCATTGTTTGGCCTGGCAGCACTAAGCTGCTATGCGTGCATTTCATCATCTGCAGTTTCAAGTTGGGCTTGGCTGTGTTATAAATTTGGTACTTCCGTTCAGGTTATTTTATATTGGCTAAATAAAAATTCTATACTGCAGCTGGCAACATACCACTACATGCCATTCCATTTTGGTAAAATATATATATGTTCTTACATATTCCCTCCTTTTCCAACAATTCTGGCTACCCAAATCCACAATTGGAGGAAACCCAAATTGTTATACTTTCTTTTCAGCATATAAATCACAATTGAAATAATAGCAACTTTATAAAATGAGCATTGACATATTTCATAATAAACCACTGCTTAATCACAATAGCAGTAACATCTCCCAAACGGGTCCATGAGTCCTCATACACATGTATATATGTATGTGTAGCTTTTCTTTTTTCTAACGAAGTGTCCGCTATCAAAATGTTATGTATAATAACAAAACAATAAAATAAAATAAATAAATAAAATAAATGACTAATATAATTAACTAAAACAACTAATTAAAATAACAAACATGTAATTCTCCACCACAGAATTTTCAGTTCAATAGAATAATACTATGCTTCATCAGGAACGCTGTAGAATTAAGTTCAATTCACTATTGTTCTTTTAAAAATGTTCATCATTTTTATGATTGACATGCACCTCCACTATGTTCTGATCATCAACTTTTCATTATCTAGTTCATTCGGTGAAATCCCCTTTAGGCACCCTTGTATTCTTTTCCACAGAGTCATATCTTTGGGCGTCCCGGTTACTTTGTCTTCACCTCCATATTTCGGTCCAGAGGCATTACTTGAGCTTCATCCTGTGGACTCCAGGACTCCGTCATCTCTCGTGTCCTCCGGTCCTGCGACCTCCGACCTCTAAAGATATATTAGTTGTTCTAAATCAAATAGAAAAGAGACAAATTAAGTAAATAGCACAATACCAATTTCATCTTTTCTACCATAAAATAAATTGTTCAAAACATTCCGCTTCATTCTGAAACTAAGCACATGTTAAAGAGAAAACAAACATACATAAGACACCGTTATACATCAAAATATTTCAACATTGTAGCCCCTTACGTCAATGTTTATCACCCATGGTATTTTCATCTACATTCATCTCTATAATAAGGACCACAATTATTTTTTATTTCTATGATGTGGGCTACTATGAATACAGCCACTGTGTCTTCCCTTCCATGTCTTCAGGGCACCTAAGCTGTTTCTATTTGCTCAAGTCTGCTGATTTCATGTTTGGGATGACAGGGCTTAATTTGGTTAACATGAACAAATTGCTCTGTTACCGTTTCACCCTCTGGGCCTCATTACGACCCAGGCGGTCCGGAAATAACGGTGGCGGTAAACCCGCCGCCACGGTTGGTTCCGGACCGCCTGAGTCCGACCCCTGCAGGCGGGAGGTGATATTCCCGCCAGGTCTGACCTGGCGGGTTTAACACCTCCTGCATGCAGGCGGACGAGGAAACACCGGCAGCATTACGAGATGCTGCCGGTGTTTCCATGATCCCCATTTCCATTGAGTCCTATAGGACTCAATGGGAATGGGGATTTACACCATTCCGCCTCCGTGATTCCCGGAAAACCGGGGTTGTAATGCCCCGGTAATTCCGGGAATCACGGAGGCGGAATGGTAATACGAGTCCGGCGTTAACCAGGCGGTTTTACCACCTCGGTTAACGCCGGACTCGTAATGAGGCCCTCTGTCTTTAATATTTTGTAAACTACTGGAGAGACCTTATCCACAATTTCAAACGGCCCTTGCCAAGCCGCAAGAAATTTGGAATTTTTCTGTTTAACTTTTCCAAAATTAAACTTCTATACCTGATCCCCTACATTATACTCTTTCATGGATGTCTTTTTATCATAATATGACTTTGTACTGTCAGCAGCTCTCTCCAAATTTTGCTGCACAAAAGCAAATGCATGTTGTAAATGCTTCCTCAGTTCTTCCACATATTCATCGACTGTAGATGCACTCACACGTGTTTGCTCATGTGTCCAGTATAATAACTGTTGTGGCAATATCATTTTCCTACCTGTCAACACCTCATGAGGGCTGATACCTGTTGCTTTGGCAGGAGTCGATCTGATTGCCATCAAAACCAGGGGTAAGCGTAAATCCCAGCTGGAACCTGCCTCTGCTACAAATTTCTTTAATATTTCCAAAACAGATCTGTTGCAACGTTCAATATTTCCAGAAGAGGCGGGTCAGTATGCAATATGCAGTTTTCTTTTCACCCCCAGTATCTGCCACACTTTACTCATTAAAGCGCTTGTAAAATGACTTCCTCCGTCTGACTCTGTTCTTTGTGGTAACCCAAATCTTGAAAATATATGATTTACCAGTAATGTAGCTGCGGTTTGTGCACTACAATCTGGTGCAGGAATACACTCTATCCTTTTTGACATCAAACAAACCACGCTCAAAATATAACCGTTCCCCCTACTCGACCTTTTTACAGGCCCTACATAGTCAATTTGCAAATCTGACCATGGAAGGGTTAAGCCGCTTTTCATCAGTGGAGCTCTATGCATTGGTGAAGTGGGTTTAAATTGGGCACACACTAGTCACCCCCTAGTATATAATTCCACATCTTGGGACATATGTGGCCAGTAAGCATAATATTTTAGTATCTCTAAAGTCTTTTGTGAACCTCTGGGTCCTACAGTTATTGCATCATGTGCATGGTGTAGCGTTAGCCCTCTGAATGAAAGGGGTACCACCCACTGTATTTGTCCTGTTATGGATTCCCTGATCATGAGTACATCCTGTAGTCTAATTCGTTTTTTATTCTCTAATAATACCCTCAACTCCTCTTTTCCTGTACAATCATTCTCAGTTAAAGGATTTTGTTCGGGATCCATCAACTGATTATAATAGATCCCCAATATAGGATCATCTTTTTCGCCTTAATCAAATCTTGATCTGGTGTATCGTAACTCCATTGCACTACTGGCTGTTCTACCTCTTTTGGAGCCTTAGAGCGTGCAACTGCATCTATCTGTATTTCACCAATTAAGTGTTCAATGGGTAGCATCTCTCTCATCACAGCCCCAATTTTGGCTAAATGATCTGCTTTATCATTTCCCTCCTTATCTTCTTCTGGAGTTTTTAAATGTCCACACATTTTCCTCAAGTATATTGTTAAACCATTCTCTGACACTAATTTGTCTATAACCTGTATCATTTTTCCAAATTTGAGAGGCTTTTTATTATATGTAATCATGCCTCTTGTTTTCCAGCCAGGTAGATACTCTACAAAGCTATTTCGTGCATAATCAGAATCAGTCACCAGTACAATTGCACTGAATTTATTATCAACTGCAGTAGTAATTGCTTTATAAATGGCTGCCAATTCCGCTACCTGACTACTCCTAGCCCCAATTCTCATCCCTATACTAGGAATGCCTCCACATTTCAACCAGACATTTCCTATTCCTGATACCAATTGTTTATTATTGTCATTTTCAATATGAAAAGCACAACTGTCAACATATACAGTTGGAAAATTCTTGCATGTCTTTTCATCAAAAGCGTTGTGTGGTGATTATTCAAACTCCTGTAAACGAGATTCCACCTCTACTTCGTCTGATACACATTCAGCTGCACAGTCATGTAAATCCGCTAATCCTTGAGCAATTGGGCTCTTTTTATTTTGGCCATACCTCGCGTCTACGGGAAAGCCTTGCAATGCCAATGGTCCATGAAGTAATTCTGGACTGTGCTTGGTTGCCAGAACTAATCCTTTTACTCTGTAAAAACTGCAATGTTTGATGATTTGTCTCAATGATCACCTTTTCTCCTTGAACAATGGGGCGGAAATGCTGCAATGCCCACACAGTGGTCAAAAGGGCCTTTTCACATTCACTGAATTTAATTTCAACTTGAGAAAATGCCTTACTTGCATAAGCAATGGTATTGTGGTTCAAATCATGTTTTTGAGATAACACTGTTGACATACAATGTTCAATGAAACCTATTTCTATGAGGAAATCTCTATTTTTTATGGGGTATGCTAAACATGGTGCCTTTATGAGACATTCCTTTAATCTAGCAACTGCCTCAGATTGATTGCTCCTTTCCCCATTTCCAGGGTGTATTCAGCTTCAATAGTTTAGTTAATGGTCGAGTAATTTCAGCATAATTTTCAATACATTTCCTGTTATATCCTGTCATTCCAAATAAGCTTTTTAAGCTTTTCACATTTCTAGGATATTTCAATTTCTGTATGGCCTCCACCTTTTTCTTTTGTGGATTTAGTCCATGTTCAATAGTTACTTCATGGCCTAGGAAATTCACCTTTTTCTTGCACCATTGTGCTTTCTGTTAAGATACTTTGGCACCCGTCTTTTGCAATTGGCCAAGTACATGTCTAATTTAATCAAAATGGCTTTTTAAGTTTTCATTTTTTATCAGGACATCATCCACATAAACTATAGTTCCTCTTTCCGCTGCATCACGCATAGCCTTTTTCAAAAAGATGCCAAATTCGCTCCCACTATTGACGTACCCGAATGGTGTTCTAGCCCATGCGTATTGCGTTTAATCAAATGAAAATGAAAACAAATTCTGAATATCCTCTGCCAGAGGTACACACCAATATCCAGATGTGAGATCTAATGTAGTAAATACCTTTGAGCCATGCACCTGAGCAAGGCCTTGATCAATGAATGGCAGTGGCCATCTGGACACTGGCACTCTTTTATTTAACTCTCTCAAGTCTGCACACAGACGCCATTGACCATTTGGCTTTAACACGCCCAAAATAGGAGTGTTGGAGGTGCTATGAATGGGCCTAATAATTCCCCTAGACTCCAGATTTTTTATTATCTCTGCCAATGACTCTAAACATGCCAGTGGTATTCTATATTGGTGCGCAAACACTGGATTTCTACCACATCCTTCCAGTAATGTGGCAACATGTAAATTAGTTAGGTCGCAATCATATGCATCTTTGGCAAAAACGTCTTTAAATTCCATAAATATTTTTCTCAATTCACTCTTATCCCCTTCACTATCACATGCATCTGCTAGCAAAATCTGCTCCTCTACCATTTTTGAAAATTCTGGGAAATCCTCCAGCGTAGGAATCTCTGTGCTTTCTTCCAACTGTGTAGCTGTGTCTCTCTGTATAGCTGCCACTTTTAAATAGTTTGGCATATCAGCCTCCACTTCAATGTGCTGATTTTCTATTTCATTTTCATTTAAGTCAAACACTATACAATTTTCTTGGTGACAGCACACTGTCTCATTTGAATCATAAGGGTACACACATTGAATTTAAAGATCCCTTTGGGCTGAGAATCCAGATATTCTGGCAACACACACTGTGCATCTACATATCTCTCAGGGATATTCCCAATCACCATGTTATTGAAATCTGCAGTATAATGTGATTTTTGTGTGGCCATTCCTAATGAAGAATTTTCTTCTAAATGAATATCCTGACACCCTTTATTATTCACCATCATTTTAACAGACCCTTCCCCAACATCTATCAATGGGGTGTATTCATAATCCAGGCCTTGTTGCTTCATGTATTCATTTAAGTACACAAATGCATCCAAATCTTTCATCTGCTGTCCATTCTAGCACTTTAGTGTTATAGCAACTTGTTTGGTGAATGCAGGAATAGTAATATCCTTTTTCACCTGTAATTCAATTGCATATGGGACCAGTTGTTCACAATGATAAGCCTTTATCTTGTCTTCAAAATTGGGCGCAGGCCCACCTAGCTGGGACCATACTTTTTGGTTAAGGAAATCTAACACCATACACATTCTGTGCATGATATCATTACCCATGTAAAAATCATTTTATGTTCCACTCACTATCCACACATTGTGGTAGATGGTTTTTTGTCCAATGTTAATCTTTAGCATGCATCTAACTGCAATCCGGGTTTTCAAAATCTGGGTTGCCCAAACCAGAGACATATTGGTTTTTAATTCTAAATTTTGGGATCTCCTCTCTCTCCATTATTTTCTGCAGTAATTTCTCATTAATAAAGCTCCTTTCCTATTCAAGCGCCAAGGTAGCTTTTATCACTCTAGAATGGTCATTTATATCAATGTGAATCCATGGCTGCTCATCTGCCATGTGTATCTCAGCAAGGCTGGTAATGTGTTTTCCTGTGTCTGTTTTAGGAATAGTATTCTGTTTGCCTTCTTTTTTAAATAAAAGCGCAATGTGTGTTCATCTATTTCAGTTTGCCATTTCTTCCTGGGATCCAAACAAATCTGCGCAAATTGTTTTTCTTTTTCATTTTTCATTTTATTCTGACAAATCAAAATGACAGTGACACTAGGCACACAGCTATTCTGTAGGTATACTTCCACTGCATCATTCGTTTTAGCAACAGTGTGACATTCATTTATAATGTTGCTTTGGGATTTTATTTTCTTAGGTCTTAATGGTTTTTTGGTTAAAGTCCACAGTACCCCATTTACCCCATCTATGAGAGGAGACAATCTTTTCAGGCAATCTGTTCCCATTAGGAATGGAATTTCACAAATAGATGTGATCAACACTTCCTGTTTCATTCTGTGTTTTCCTTTCTTTATGTCAACCTCCGTGACACCCACAATAGGCACCTCCTCACCGTTAAAGTTATGCACTGGGCCTTCACTCTGCCTCACTGTGATCTGGTTCTGTGGAGATTTCCCCTCATTGATACTTTTTACCAATTATTTGGACATAATTGTGGCCTGTGCGCCGGTGTCAATCATTGCAAATGTATTGCATTTCTCTTCCACTGTGATGGGAGCCTAGTATCTGTCTTCAACTTCCTCTAACACACACAAAAAGTGTGAATTCTTAATGATTTCAGGGTTCACTTTTCTCAGACCTTTTTCACTTTTGGCTATGCACATTGGTAAATTAAAGGACATTTTTCCCTCCTTTTGGTCCTTTTTGTTTGAGAAACCTCACTCATCTCCCCATATTCAGAGGTCATTTGGAGTGTGGCCACTGTTCGCCTTTCCACCCGGGGATCATCAGAGTTCACACTACAATCCTCCAACTGAATATGCTTAGAAACATTACTTGGCAATTTGTCATTTTCTAATTCTGGGCATTTGTGGGTATATGGCATGGTACCAATCTTTTTAACTTCCTCAAAAATCTTCAGGTGACTGATCTGTACCCTCCTTTTGAGTACTTATTCTTCCTGCCCGTATTTTGTTAGTGATTTGATTGTCTAGGGAGAGCGTTCTAACATCCCCACTTACTCCCTGTTCAATGGTATTACCCATGCATGAGTTGTATTTCTTAAATATGTCCCTTTGTTCTTTTGGAATTTCATGTTTTCCTTTTTCATTTGTGCAAATCTCCAACGTTTGATTTAACTCCAGGTTATACCGAACTTCTTTTTTAGATGTATTTGCAATTCCTGTCACATGTTCATTTGCTGGTATTTTCCTTTTTAAATCATTAGGCATCTCAGAGTCATTATGCAAAATCAAATCAGGGCAATCTGTCTTTTTAGCATTGCAGGTATCATTAATATTTAGTCACTTATTATCGGAAACCACCCGGTCAGTGCTATGGCCTTCTGGCCCCTCCTTTGACAACTGTTTTTGTGCCGTACATAGTTTTCCTATTTGCTCATTCAACATTTTCACTTGGGCCTCCAGACACTGGAATTGTTTCATCTCTCTAGAATCTTCTTTCTGCGGCCTAGGCCGATATTGGTTATTTTCCCCCTGATTGAATCTATTCTGATACCTCTCAGGAGAATGATTTCTATTGGGGTTGTTTCTGAACTCTTGATTCATATGTGGAGGGGAGCGGGGTGCACCTATCCTTTAGTTGTAGTCCCCTGGTGGTGGTGATTCATTGTATTGACATGGAGCATAATTCATACTCTGCCTCATGTCCTGTCTCTCATTTTGTGAGTATTGTCCCCTATGCTGATGCCCATTTTCAGTAAATCGATCCACATATCGGGGTCTATCCTGATTACCATATATCATGGTGTTAGGGTCAAATCTGCTCTGTGTCCCCAATGCCTGGTAGGGACCATTATTTTTTTGATCCTGACTTTGTCTCTAATTATTGTTCATACCTGACATATCAGGCCAATATCCTACCTGGGGCCTATCTCCTAAGTACCTAGGGCTAATGTAGCTCTCCCTATTACTAGGATCATGTCATTGAAACATTGGTGCCGGGAGTTAAAACCTCTGTTGATTACCCCTTTGTTCAGGTGTCACATTATTTTTACCTGGACTTTGAGCGGACTCAAGGGACATTTTGGCTGACCTGATCTCCATCACTGTTGCTGAGGATTCTTTAGATTTTGGTCTAGTGTCTATTTTATCACTCTCATATAGTTTTGTACTTTGGTGCACAATCCATTCAAGGGACATGTCACGGTCACGGTCAAATTCACGGACTAACTGTGATATGATGTCTTTCTGTAGCCCATTGAAGTAGGCAGTTTTAAACTCATTGGAATTGGGGTTAAAAGACACATCAAAGCGAGAAAAAGCTCTTTTTAGGTCTTGCAGAAATTGGCGAGGTGACATATTCGGCCCAGCCGTAATTGTGTAAGCAACTTTCTTCGCCTCCTGTAATGATTGGAATGGAGAAAAATGACATCTAATCTCTTTCTCAAATTCTGCCCATGTCTGGTTTTGCTGTTCATTTAACCCTCTAATGATACTGGTTGTGGGAGCGTCCAGAGTTAAATAAAAGTATTGTTTGTATTGTTCTTTAGGTATCTGGAGGGCTTTAAATATATCGTGTACCACTTCTAAGTGGTCCTCTATACAGCATTCCCCTCCTTTTTTAAACGGTTTGATCAGAGCCATGATTGATTTCATTATTTTAATAGGGGTACTCGTTGGTATGCATGGAATTGCACTACTTTGTGATTCAACCCTTGTTTCAGGAGTATGGGATTGGTGGCGGCCACCAATGGGTGTGTCAAATCGCCCAAGGGCGCTGCAACCAAGTTCAGTCACCGGCACAGCCACTGGGGCACTAGTTCTCTGTGTAGAAATAGAATTCACCTCAACTCCATTGAATGTGGTGCCCTGTCGTTTGTCCTAGGACCTGGAAATGAATATTTGCTGTTCTAAATCCTTGCACTTTTTAAGGATCCTATCTGCCTCCTTACGCAAATAATTGTTTTCATCACTCATCTTATTAATCACACTTTGTATATCGCTCATTTGCATTTGGCATTCATTGAATTCTTTGTCTCTTTTGTCTCTTTCTTGAAACATTTTAACTATCTCTTGTTCAGCATTTTGAAGATCACTTTCTTTCTCAAAAGGTTCTTTTTGTAAAATCTGCATTTCCAAAACAACTTCATCTTTATCTTGTCCTTTTGACATACCTCTAGTTCGGCTCTTAATTTTCCCTCTTGTTCACTAGCTCCATCCAGTTCAATTTTTAATCTGCTAATCAGCTTGGCATCATTTTCTTGCATTCGCAAAGACCTATTTAAAATGAACCATGTCTTGGCGCATAGCCGTATCAGACAATCTTTCTCAGCATGTTTATCAGCAGCATTTAATAATCTCAAAAGACAGACCTGGATTATGCTACCTTCTGCAAAAATGCTGTCTAATGGTTATTTCTGCACTTCACCATATATGCGGTCATGCCATTCTGTGGCATTATTTGATGACCATGTCCCATGTGCATATAGCTTTGCCTCCATATATTGCACTAACTCTGGGAATGTGGCCTCCATTTGAAACATTCTGAAATTCACTTCTAAAGTCACACTGCTCTCATAAAATGGGTTCCCTTTACTGCACATATGGTAGTGTGAGACACACTTTCCACACCCCGTAGGTGCTCTACAACCACTTTCCCGGCCTACTCACCATTATCTGTACGATATTTAGTCTTATTGGGGTAAATTTTGGGTTTGGCTGTATTTTGTTACCGTAAAAATGTTGGCGGTAATTTGGTGGTAAATTAGTCTTGGATTTGGATTGGGTATTTAGTGATGAGCATAGCTTTCTTCCTTATATTATAACCCCATCATAAAACAACACCTTCCTTTCTATTATAATACCTCCCAGTGGTCTATAGAGAGAGCCTTGGACCGATGCACTTTTATAACCCAATAATTTTATTCAGAGCACCATCTATAGTTTGTGGCTGGTATCACTGGCTTATCATTATCCAATGATTTATGTGCCCTTAGGTATTACTGGCTATTGGACGTCCAGTAATCTATATATATATATTATCATAAAGTATCACTGGCTTATGTACATGCAGTAATCTATGCCTTTCCCATCAGCATGCAGGAAAGCACACATACACACACAAACCTGCTTTATCAGTTACTTGGCTTGCATTGGTAAATTGGCAAATGCACTACCACACTTAATGTGAGCATCCCCTTTAGACCTTGTCTATTAAAAATAATTCATAGAAGCATGAATGACACCAACTCCCATTTGTTTTCATAGGTATTCATTATATTACATATACATGTCATCAAGTCTTACCATGGTTATTTACAGCAGCCTCTGGAATACAAAAAAGAAAACAAAGCAGAACAAGCAGGTCTATTTGCAACGTGGATTAATGTTCCCACATTCTGACACTGACAAAAATAACATGCAGTGATTTTCTAGCCTTTCTACACTATGATAAAATTGTAACCATACATAAGACGTTCAAAACATCCTCACTTGGCACAAAGCTTACCAAAATTAGCCATGCTTTGAAGTTCTTAGCACAACCTTGCTCCACTCGCAAAGGCAGGCCCATTCAGTGCGGAATGCTTCTGTAAATCTTGTGTGTGTGGGAGCGCCGGCGAGATATCTTCCCAAGCCAGCGCTCTGTAACCCCTTGGAAATCCGTCTGTCTTCACAGCCCAGTCTCCACTCACTTCTCTCCGCAGGTTTTTCCATTAGCAAAACTCGGAGCCTTCCCACTTTATTTACATAGCATGTTTGTAGACACTTTCTTCCAATCAGGTTAAAAAGAAGGTTTTCTACGCCACCCTTCATTTCCAGAACAATGAAATCCTTGCTCTCTGAGCAACTGTTTCAATTTATTTCCTGCTGTGCATACTTTCCCTCTGCTCTCCACAAGCTAACATAGAAGAGAAGAAAAATAAATGCCAGTGTGCATTTAAAACGAATTACAGCAGTGCCACCAAAACATGTATTTTCACCTAATTTTGCACATGAGACTACATCATAATGTTATGGAGGTTATAATTAGTATTTATCAATGTTAATTGAGTTAGTCAGTTATATGAATAATGAAGTCTTCCATGTATGAGGTATCCAAAAAAAAAAGAAATGCTGCACTTCATTGTTTGGCCTGGCAGCGCTAAGCTGCTATGCGTGCATTTCATCATCTGCAGTTTCAAGTTGGGCTTGGCTGTGTTATACATTCGGTACTTCCATTCAGGTTATATTATACTGGCTAAATAAACATTCTATACTGCAGCTCGCAACATACCAATAAAAGCAATAAAATGACATTGCATTTGCAATACAAAATGCCATTACATTTTGGTAAAATATATATGTTCTTACACATCCTCATTTGCATGCACCAGTCCTGATGCTGGTATATGATCTCCACCATGCTATGAGCTTGGTTCAGAGTTTATAGTCACGGTTCAGGAAGGTTAGGGACCTGTAAGGGGGGCATTGTTTTTGGTTTTAACCCCCTTCGGGAAACACGGATTGTGGCATGGAGACGATTCCCTGGGTTGGGTGAGTCTAAGGACGCTCCTATTTCTTTATGTCAGAAACTCTGGAGGGCCCATTTGGAACCGGGCCCATGCTCAATGGCAGGCAGCTCTTTGAAAATTTATATAGTTTGCGTTCAGAGAATTTCCCGAATATGGCTCTCCTCCCAACTCCTCCTGACTTGTTTAATGGGGATTTCCTCAAAATGTGCCTATTTGGAGAGGCCAGGCCGGGCTGAAAAGGGACTTGAGCCTCCCCTTGCTTACCCCCCTGAGGACAACTGAGCATGGGAATGTGAAGTGATTGCCTCTGGCACATCCTGGCAAAAGACCAACCTCGGGGGTCCCTTGTAAGCTGAAGAACGGGATGTGGCCAGCACAGAGGAGAGTGAGATCCTGCAGCGTGCCGGAGCCAGGAAGAGACAGGGCGGGCGGAGGCGGGGTGCAACGAGACCACACCGGCCCGCGAAGCAGACGCCTGGGCAGGAATGCATCCCCAGTTTCCCTCTCCGCATCTCCCACCCCACCAAAGAACCCTGAGAGAGGAGCGGAGGAGATCCCCTGAAGTGGGGTCCGATAGCGGGAGACTTTGCGAGGAGGCCGCTGCAAAAGACCTCACAGCCTACCACAGGACGAGGACGGAAGTGGGACCCATGGCAGCGCGGAGCGACGAGGGGTCGCCCCCCCCTCCTCAAGGTGCGGTGTAACGACCTGAGGTGAGCAGGGACTGAAGAGGAGAGAGCCCGACACAAGTGCGCCAAAACCCCAGCTGAGTGGCGGAGGGACAAGGAGAGCGCACCCATTGGTGAGAGGCAAGAAGCGGCCCCGGTGTTGCTTGAGACACCTATGAGTCGAAACTATTGCTTTGGAATACAGATTGGGATATATGGCATGGAGGAGGGATGCAAAGCTTGATGGTTTTGTTTGGTTATTTGCTCACCCTTTGACTACCCATGGCCATGCTAATCCCTATAACCATTTGTTATGTGTTCTAGATCATGTTGTATCTTAGAACATGGAATGCTAGTGTAGAATGTTTTGCTTAAGATGTAGTCCCACGGTCTATACACAGCAGTTGGAGAAGTGGAACTGATGGGAGAAGGCAGTGCTGGTGGTTGCTACTTATAATCTTAAATAAAGTACTTCATGAAGCTTAACTGTGTTCTATCCTGGCAACACAACCAAGTCCCAGTTTCACAGCACCAAGTATAGCAAAATAAAAATCGGGAGTCCAAGTGATTTGTATGAAAGAACAGCATTGATTTCTTCAGTCTGTCTAAACAGCCGACCAGCTTTAACCGCAATTGCGAAGCCTTCAGAGTACTTTTTGGGTATTGTCCCTTCAGCTTAAATTTCAGGCTCTATCCCTATTAAGCCTCAGATGAAGAGCCGTGGAAGGCTCGAAACACATGTTAGGCTGTTGCTTGTACTAAACCTTGGACTTTAAAGGCTGTTCTTTCATACAAATCACTTGGACTCCAGATTTTTATTTTGCTATACTTGGCGCAGTGAAACTGGGACTTGTTTGTGTTGCAATTGTACTTACCTCAGCGGAATTATACTGGCAGTATATCCACACTACCCAGATACCTCCAGCCTCGACCATCTTTGTCTCTGTCTAATTTATACTTACCAGCGCTGTGGATCGTGACTTTTTCTGCCAATTTGTTCTTTCCTGTGTTCTATCCTGCTTCATATCAATTGCGAAGAATTAGCAGACGCGTGAGCAACCCCCAGCGTGCTGGCATTGTTCAGAGTTACGCGCCTGTGCCCCAACATATGCTCTGTCCTGTGCTTCGAGAAAAAGGAGTGCCTGTTCCGATCTCCCACATCGTCTGCAGAGTGTGGGTGCAGGTCCCTGCTCTGCTAAACCGCAGAAGGGAGCAGACTCCAGTGGTAATCCACACGGGTGGTCCGATGCACTTCTGAGGTGCAGAGGGGAGCGAACTGATGTTTAAAGCCAGATGCAAGTAAGTTTGGGGCATATCAAAGGGGCCTTTTCGTATTCGGAGGACTCTGTGCTATCAAGGCCGTGGTGCGTGAGTGTGAGGTCATGAGACCATCTACAGGTGCACTGTTTGTTAAGGTTCAACTTGTCTGCGTTGCAGCAGTGGAAGGGAGCACAAGAGCAAAGACACGCAGTCTAGAAGAAAGGACCCTTCAACGTGCTTTACGTGGAGCGGCCATATTGCAAACTGTTGCATTGCTGTGGCAACACCATAACGCTACGCAGGAGAAGGGTGTTCGGTGTACAGCGGCTTTCAGGGAAAAGGATTTGAGTTGTTGTGCCAACTGTTACTGAAGCGGCAGTGACAATTGACAGCACAATTAACGTTGTGGTGCATCAAGGTATGCAGCGCAATTTCACTTAAGCGTGTGACTATACTAAGTTGCAGAGTTGTGGCACATTTGTTCATATCGTCCAAAGAGCTCCAATTGACCCACATTACTCTTTGTGAGTCCACTTGTCCCAGTTTTGTGCAGTCTGGTGGAAGTTACATTTATTTAGTAAAAATAATAAAATGTATATGCCTGGTGTGCCTGAGCCCACTATATTTATGACTTCTCCTGGGCTAGTTATGGTGAAATGGGGCCAATGGGAAAAAGGATTTTTACATTGTATAAAGGCAGCATTTGGAAACTCATTCTCTAATAAGTCTCCTTGTAGATGAATTTTCTGGGTTACGAAGAGCAACGTATATTTGATACCCCGCCTCCGTTAGTTGCGGATGGTGGTGGTGATCCCATGAATTTGCATTTTAGTCCCAAGAGAAGTACCATGGTAGAGCGATATAACTTTGGGGTGCATGTGCAAGAACAAGGGGAGAGAGTTGAAGAATATGTAACAGCACTTTGCCATCTAGCACTATACTGTACATTTGGAGACTCTTTTGACAAACCTATACAAGACCAATTGATGATCCATTTCAACAGTAACAACATTAGAGAGGAGTTGTGGTTAAAGGATGAACCTACTTTAGATAAAGTATTGGACATTGCCAAACGTGTGGAACATTCCATGGCATGTGTGGCGAAATTGACTGAAATGAGAATAAAGAGTCAAAGGTAGAGGTCCTGAAAGTTTCAGATGGGAAACCAAAAAAGAAGATGAAGGAGAAAGTAGGAGGCAAAGGTGGTGGGGACAGTAAAGGCGCTCGAGTGAAAGGCCAGAAAACTGAAGAGCGTTTGTGTTTTCGTTGTGCCAGTAACTCACATTTTGCTGCATCCGCAGCGTGCCTTGGGCGCAAGGTGATATGCTCAAAGTGTAAGAGAAAGGGGAACTTTGGCAACTGTTGCAAGAATTTTTGTTTAAACCAGAGAAAAGTGCTTTTTGTGACAGAAGAGGAGGAGCAAGGATTGTCTGTGGAAGGGGACTGTTGCATAGAAAATATTACAGTTAATGTTATCCAGGATGTTGATGAGGAAGAGTGTGAAAGCCATTATGGTCTGTTATGCGTGAATGGTAACGAGGTATCGATGATAGCTGATTCTGGAGAGAAGATATCTCTTATGTCTAAGGAGGTGTTTGAACAGGTGGTTGGAGGTGATGTGCGAAATTTGCTTAAGCTGCATTTGAATCCTGGTGGTTATAATCTCGACAAGATTGAATTATTAAGGTATTTTGATGCCCAATTTGGTTTTAAAGGAAGAATTTCCCAAGCAAAGGTATATATAACAAAAGAGAGGGGCAACCCTGTTGGGGTGGCAAGATCAAAAAAGACTACGGATAAGACTTGACCCAAACACGCATGAATAAGTGATGCATGTGAATACCTCAGTGTGGGAAACATTTTAAAAGGTATTCAAGAAGTTTGTGGGAAAGGTCAAAGAATAAGACATCAAATTATCTTGAAGAAAGGAAGTGTGTCCGTGGCTGCAAAATTGCGTTCCACCCCATTGGTATTGAGGGATGATGTAAAGAAAGAACTTGATAAGTTGCGCAGCATCTGTGTGATTGAAAGGGCAGGTGGAGTGCAACAGATTTCATCTTAAGTGGTTGTAGAGAAACCATATGGAGAATTGAGATTATGTGTCGATCTCCGTAAATTGAATAGATGTGGATAGGCATCCCCTGGCAAATATGAATTAAAAAATTGCCATGATTGGTGGTGGAGAGGAGTTTTCCAAATTGGATATGGCTTCAGTGTATCACCAGATAGAACTGGAGGAGGAATGTAGGAAACTAACTGAATTTATAACGCATGAGGGTATTTTCCAATTTCGAAGGATTCCGTTTGGGCTTGTGTCACCATCTTCTGTTTTCCAAAAAGGTGATGAACAAGCTGTTTAAGCGGGTCAAATGTGTATTCTGTTTGCAGGATGTGTATCGATTTGTGGAGAGACTGAAGTGGAGCATGATGTGATCTTAGAACAGGTGTTGAACATTTTGGAACAGAGAGGAGTGGCCTTAAGGGAAGAGAAGTGTGTTTTTAAAAGAAACAAAGTGGAATATTTGGGTCATGAAGTGTCAGGATCTGGCATAAATCCAAAATGTGAGATGGTGGATGCGATAAAAAAGGTTGAGAGACCAGAGTCATTTCTAGGGATGATCGAATTTCACCAAAACTGTGTTACAATGTTTGCAGACAAGGTAACTGAAATGTGATGGTTGCTTAAGAAGGGAGAGGGATTTGTCTGGAGCTAGAGGTGCAAAAAAGGAATTGTGTGGAATTAAAGAATAGACTTGGCACGTGCTTTGAAAAGTTTTGACACATACAGAAGAAGCATACTCACTATGGATGCCAGTGATAATGGCACAGGAGCTGTTTTATCACAGATTAGGAAGGATGTTGATGAGGAGATTATTTCTATTGCTCAAAGAGTGTTGAGGGGACCTGAAAGGAACTATTCCGTTCTGGAAAAAGAGGCCTTTGCATGTCTTTGGGCTGTTGAAAAGTTCTGTAATTTTGTATGGGCATGGAGTTTGTTATAAGGACTGACCGTAAACCTCTAAAAAGTATCTTTGAATTGAAGGGATTGAGTAAGGTGTCCAGGATGCAGAGTCACAATTTTATTTATTGTTCACTTATAACGTGCTTAATACCACAGCGAGTGGTTTCTAAGCACGGGATCGCAATTCAGACCTGCGTTGCACTGCATTGTCTTGCTTCCAAGACAAACACGTTGCCCCTGAGCTATCCTTCCTATGATGATGATGTTTTGTTGTGCATCAGAGGGTATGTCGAATCGGCATGGTCATGGTGAAAAAACTTTCTGGGAGATGCGCAATGAATTGTGTGTGGTGAATGGCTTGTTGCATCGGTGGGAATGTGTAGTTGTTCCTCTAGCTATTCGGAACAAGATCATGGATTTGGCCATGAAGGGCATGTGGGTGTTACTCGAACCAAGTAGGTCCTAAGAGGTGCATATTGGCAGCCTGGTTTGAT
Source organism: Ambystoma mexicanum (assembly GCF_040938575.1). Lineage (NCBI taxonomy): Eukaryota > Metazoa > Chordata > Amphibia > Caudata > Ambystomatidae > Ambystoma > Ambystoma mexicanum. Next base: position 1,504,327,808 of record NC_090932.1, on the reverse strand, counting down.
CGAGATGTTATGTTGGAGAGGAGGTTGGCAGATTGTGTTGAGTGTGGTAAAGTAGGAAAGGGCGAGGTGGCTAAAATGCAACCCATGGTGGAGGTTGATATACCTAGAAAGGTTTAAGATGATTTGGAAATGGACATTTTAGGACCTGTGGAATAAGGAGGTCGAGGAAAATGTATTATTGTTTTGATTGATTTGCTGTCCCGGTGGACAAAATACAAAATCTTGTGTGAGGCCAATGGAGAAACTATAGTTGAGATTATTCAGGAGGTGTTTGCGAGAGAGGGGATGTCCGGAAGCATTCTTACTGATGATGCAACACAGTTTACTTGTGGGTATTTTGCCAAGTATGTGAAGAGATGTGGAATAAAAGATAAAAGATTAGCATTATACCACCCAGAAGGTAATGGCAAGCAGATGTATCATGGATGCCATTCGCATGACTGGTGCTTGTGGAAAAGATAAGGAGCGTTTATATGCACTGCGAATGTCACTGCATGCGGTCACGGGCATTAGTGCGTTTGAAATGATGAGAGGCCATTAGGCTAATAAAAAGGTGATCCTCCATGACTTGGAAGGGCGGGAGATTCAGATTGTGTGTTGGAGGAATTTAAAATAAAAATAAAAAAAAGGATAAAGGGAAGTGGGTGATGGAAGAGAATGAGAAAAGTGAAAGGAAGGAGTTGAGAGTGCAGTGTGGAGAGGATCAGGAAAGGTGTGGTGAAAATAAAAGAAGATTTATTGTATTTGAAACCTGTGCAGGTTGAGGCTGTGATGAAAGGGACTGTGAGTGGGGGGCAGGTATGGAATAAAAATAGGATTGCGATGGTGAGAAGGAGGATGTGTGGAATGAAGGAGAGGACATGACATGTGTTTTGCTGTGTCCTAGATGATGATGTATCTTAGAACACGGAATGCTAGTGTACAATGGTTTGCTTAAGAAGTAGACCCACGTTCTAGGCACAGCATTTGGAGAAGTGGAGCTAATGGGAGAAGGCTGTGCTGGGGTTGCTACTTATAATCTTAAATAAAGTACTTCATGAAGCGTACCTGCATTCTATCCTACTTCATATCACTATGGGGAGCATTGAAAGGCCCCAAACAGAAGTCCCTTTAACATGAATAGCAAGATTTTAAACACTGAAACAAAAACGGCCTGGCTTCTGTTTTTGTTTTTCAAGGAAAGTTTGAAGAGCCATGTGGAAAGGGGCCTACCTGTCGTTACCAATGGACAAGCAGCATTTAATTTACAAAAGAAGGAGGAATCAAAGATCCCTGTCACATAGAAAACAGGATTTTTAAACACTGAAAACAAAAACGGCTTGCACATGTGTGTGCAAATAAAAACGGCTTTCAAAAATAAAAATGGAAAAAATATCACTGCTGACAGAAAAATGTCAGGAAAACAAAACATGATATGTGGGTTGACAAAGAGCAATGTATATTATGTTCACCCACAAACCTCGAGTGACATTTGAAGAGCCACTTTGTCTTTATGAATAAAATATCAGCCCAAGGCAGACTCTTTTGCTGGCTGAGGGCAAAAGATCACAATGAAAACTCCCACTTCCAGCCTGGATGCCACATCTATGATCTAATGACACCCTGAAGGTGTTGAAAGCCCAGTATCCTCCAGACCTGCTGGCTCTGAAAGCAGGAACTTCAAGGGAAGTCATCCTTGGCTGGAGCATGACTAAAAGGTGTAAAGACTATGGGCTGCAACTTCAAAGAGCAAGCTTCCAGCACAAAGGAGACTGATAAAAAAAAGAACTCTGGGCACATGCTGACCCAGTGAAAACAAATGGCCTGAAAGCAGAAGATGCCATTTGTCCCACATGAACATTCACAATTAATTTAAAAGGACTATTATCATGTAGGCCTTTTTCCCAGCAACCCTAATGTGGATTGATTCAATTTTTGTACCATTTTTATGTAATTCCCAGGTGATTTTGGGGATATAAAATGCATCTACCTGTGACTCTGGGAACTGTAATGGCCAGTTAGACTAGGTTTCTGATCTGAACATGTTCCAAATGTGAGAGTTGGTGAGCGTGTGGAAAATAAAATTAGGGATATGCTTAATAAGTTACATATTCATGACTGTTGTACTTTTTATGGAAATGGCAGAAATGTGCTGTATGGCCATTCTACTTTGTACGGATTTGGTGGTCATCTTATCTAATTCTCCATGATTGGCTAAAACAGAAATGTGTTTAGTATGGCAGTTGCTAGTAAAACTATGAAGTTGTGATACATAATCAGTTTTTGCCAAAATGTTGAAAGGAGAATAAAGGATGATGACAAATAGCAATTGCCATATGTTGCTCCAGTCCCCTAAACCAATCCTGACTTGGAGGCGGGGTTGGGAGGAGAGAGAGGGGTAATTGTCCAATCCTAGTGGCAGGGATTATTGCAGGGTACGTCCCCAAGGTTGTAAAATTCGTGATGTCATTTCTGTTATATAGGGGGACTGCACTAGGACAGGAAAAAACACAAAAACTGGGGAGACAGAAAAAGGAGACAGGAGACAGTGAGGGCTGCTGAAACTTACCATCTGACAGCTATAAGGCGAGACCATAGGAAATGGCTGATCTTTACATCTGGGTGTAGCTGTCTAGTTCTAGGAAGGCCTTAAAGCTGACTGGGTCCTGTGGTGGAGAGCAGGAGGCCATCTTTGAGAGTGGAGTGACCAGACCCCTGCCCTATCTTACCAGAGTGTCCTGAGATGCAGCTGGCTTTCCTGAACCTTAAACAGAGGCTTGCTATGTAAGTAGAACTAAACGCTGAAAAAACCAAAAGGTGGGGGGGAATCTGGTTGCCTTGAATCCTTTCCATTTAAAGTGGGTGGTGGGCAGGGGTGGGGGGAACTGTGTATATCCTTAGCCTATGTAACCAAAAATATTAATTTAATTAATTCCACATTTGGCAGAACACTACGGGTGAATTTTGTTAATATTTGAAAATAACAAAGCTCCCTTCCCAGTGTGTGCTGAAAACTAAACCCTCTAAATTAATGGGGTAGTCCTTGTTGTGCAGCTGACCCTGACTTCTATAAGGAAGAGGGATGTCTTTGTTCTTAAATCAGTCCAACCTTTTTATCCAGCTTCCCCAACACAGGCCTTTCAGTAAAGGGGGTCTGAAATGCAGAATTCCTCAAATCATTCCGATTTTTCTGTCTGACTTCCCAACCTAGACCAAAGCAAAGGAGGGTCTGAAAAACAAAGCAATAAATCACCCTGGGCCTCATTACGAGAATCGCGGGAAAAACGCAGTCATTACCGGCATGGTGCTATTAGCGCGTCCGTGTACCTTTGATGCTGCTAATAGCAGCTGATTACGAGCATGCGTGAACGCCCATGCCAGTAATGGCTGTACCGCCATGCCGCTAAAGACCCCCCAACCCTCCGATAGCACCATGACGGGACCCTCAGATACCCCCTCCGCCCAGGAGCAACCTCTTAATAACGGACCCAGTAATACCATCATGCAAATACCAGGTTCGTGATACTGGACCCGGAAGTAACGTCATCGCGCCAGAACAGGAAATGCACCGGTGGCCATCTTTAAAAACACAATCCATTGCAATCCTCATAACACAGCACTGGTACAGAGTGGAGAGCAGGCCCAATTAACCCATCAGGTCCAAGGCTACCCGTAAGTCCACCCCCCACATGCGCAAGAAGCGTTTCTCCGATGAGGAGCTCAACATGCTGGAGGATACGCTGGCAGCCCATGTGGATGAGGTGTTTGCCAATAACTTGAAACGCGAAGCCCAACTGTGAAAAAAACAAATATAGGAGGAGGTGGCACGGAAGGTGACAGCAGTCGGCACCAGCAACCCGCACGGTGAAAGACTGCAAAAAATGGTGGGACGGTCTACGTCTCCGGGTGCAAAACATACTAGCAGCAAACCGCAGGGAGGCCATGGCTACAAACGACGGGGACCACTCACCCACCAAATTGATGCGATGGGAGGAGACGTGCAGCACCATGATCAACATGGAATCTATTGAGGGCATTGGAGAAATGGAGACAGGTGTGCCGTCATCGGGAGATGGAGGTGAGTGTCCCCACAAACCCCAGAGAACCAAAGCCTGACATAGCACAACAGATGTGAAAGTGAACCAAGCCAATGCATGGGCCATCATACACACATATACAGATCCATGTCCAGATGGTGGCCAAAACCCTGGCACAATTAAATGCATGCTGCGTGCCAATCCCATTACCAACAGATACCCAACACACAGGGATCAAGCACGTCACACACCACGCAAACCACAATACAACAGTATTCCACCTAGTACACATCAGTACAGAATGGAGAGCCCACGGCATATGCCAAAATGGTCCCCCATTGAAAGTACCCTGTGTGTCACACTACAAGAATGCAATGCATGAAACATGAAAAACTGAACAGCACCAAATCATGCATCTTGTATGAAACAGCATCAATGATGCCCTGCATCTCTTGTTCCCCCGCAGGCACAGACGCAGAAAGTGAAGGCCAGGACCCTGCCCAAGGGCCTCGACATCCTCAAAGGGATCCAGGGCCAGACAAGAAGGCACTGGGCCTTCCACCTCCAGGGCAGCACCAACACCCTGAATGTAACCCAGGGCAGCAGTACAGCCCAGGCCAGCAGAGGAGGACACTACACCAGTCAACGACACTGCCACTACAGAGTCGGCAACACTTGCAGAGGCAGAGGGTGATGGAGCGCAGTCTGCTGCCACCATTTCCATAGCGGAGGTATCAGCCCTTGCCCCCCTCAGTGACGTTGAGGGCACCGCTGAGGAATTTGCCGACATGGACAACAACATCCATGTATGTCCACATACACCCAGTCCCCAGCCCACCCCCCTGCACTCCACCCAGGGCACGCCAGTATGCCTCATGCTAGAACATGCCATATTACTGGCCAGTCCACATCTGTCCACCACTTCAGAGGGCAGTCCAGCATTGGGCCACCCTGCCACTGCACCTTCCACCTCCACAGCCCCCACAGACATGGAGGCCCGCCTCATGAGGGTTGAGGCCCGGCAGGACACTCTGATTGAGCTGGTCCGCCAGTTTGTGGCGGAGGGGGAACTGACCCGCCGTGAAATTCGGGAGGCAAATGCGGCTTCCATCAGTGCCATGAATGCCAACACCATAGTGATCAGAATACTATAAATCATAGGGCACCTGGCAGGGTCCCGATTTACCCAGGCGGGTATACGTATTATAAACAAATAATCAGGATGAGGAGATCCAAAACAGAGACACAAAAGTGATGTTTGTGTGTGTTTATTATGTACTCACACAGGAAGTAGTTAGTGGCTAAACAATTTACTTTACATTTCTTCCGATAAGCACGAAAGATGGTTGAAATCGACGAACGGACAAAGTTAGTTATACAGTAGTAGCACAAATAGGTGTTGGCCTCTGGAGTATAGAGGTCAAAACTACATTGGGATACATGTTTCCTTACAGATCGAGGGGGTATAAGAACCCACTGGTACAGGAAAAACACGAGCCTGAGACTGGGAATGGTCTGAGGCGTGGTAAACAAAAAGTGCACACAACAATCTTCGAATATGACAAATACAGGGTAGTGATATAGTTGTGTCACGTAGTTCGACACAGGGTGTGACACAGGGTGTGTTTCGGCCAAAGAAAGTGGCTAGGTTGGAGCCGTCTTTATGCTGGCCTTCGTCAGGAAATGGCACCAGTGGCGGTGCTGTCCGTGACGCCGAGACTGTCCGACTAACACGGCTCTCAGAAGTCCCCGTCCATCACGGCAGCGTACCATCACGACCGCGACCTGGGTCCAATACCGGCCTACTCCGGTACCGTGAGACTCTGAACCACGTCGGCCTTTAGGAAACTACAGCCGATCCACCCAGTGCCAGCATAGCACCGGTTATCCTGCATTTATTGTGGATTTCCCGGCAGCACCCCTCTGCTACCCCAGCAGTAGACATCACGGACAGCACCGCCACTGGTGCCATTTCCTGACGAAGGCCAGCATAAAGACGGCTCCAACCTAGCCACTTTCTTTGGCCGAAACACACCCTGTGTCACACCCTGTGTCGAACTATGTGACACAACTATATCACTACCCTGTATTTGTCATATTCGAAGATTGTTGTGTGCACTTTTTGTTTACCACGCCTCAGACCATTCCCAGTCTCAGGCTCGTGTTTTTCCTGTACCAGTGGGTTCTTATACCCCCTCGATCTGTAAGGAAACATGTATCCGAATGTAGTTTTGACCTCTATACTCCAGAGGCCAACACCTATTTGTGCTACTACTGTATAACTAACTTTGTCCGTTCGTCGATTTCAACCATCTTTCGTGCTTATCGGAAGAAATGTAAAGTAAATTGTTTAGCCACTAACTACTTCCTGTGTGAGTACATAATAAACACACACACACAGCACTTTTGTGTCTCTGTTTTGGATCTCCTCATCCTGATTATTTGTTTATAATACCATAGTGATCAGAGACAGCTTAGCTGCGGTTACACAGGTCCTTGGCAGGATTGCAGATAATATGCAGCAGCAACCAACTGCGCTGGTGGTCGCACACCCATCAACCTCCACCCCATCCACCACACCTGCCAGCTTGACTCCCTCAAGTCCTGTGCACATGACCAGGCGCAGCACACGGCAAACGGACATGCTGCCCCCAGACCTGAAGAGAGGCTGGAAGTAGCAGGACCACCCTGCAAGTGCTGACTGTCACCTTGCAAAACTCAGGAATGCCACATCGTGTGTGGGAGGACAATGGGTGAGGAGGGAGGTGGTGTTGGGGGCGTATGGGGTGTTGGAGGGGTATGGGGTGTTGGGGGGGTATGGGGTGTTGGAGGGGTATGGGGTGTTGGGGGTGTGGGGAGGGTGTGTGTGAGGTGGAGGGTTCTAGCACTATATTGTTAATTTTCCAATACACCCGTTGTGTTAAAAATCATATCATGCCTGGACATTGTTCATTACGTGTGTATTTATTCAATTCATGACAGCGCACAGTGCCCAACTCCCCACACACCCTGTGTCCATATCCACACGATCCCAGTGCCCAGTGTAATACTAACCCATCAGCATCCCTGTGGTTCAGAAGAAATTGTCAATCAGTGATTGGCGCAGAGCACGGCCATCCTGTGCATAGCGAACTGGCGGGGGTGCTGCTCCTCCTCCATCATCATCATCCTCCTCACCCGGTGCATGCAGGTCAATGTCAGGTGACATTGGTACGTTTTTCCGGATGCACATGTTGTGCAGCATGGCACAGACCATGGTGATCTTTGCCACCTTCTCAGCCCGTAAAGGAGTGCTCCACCAGACCTGCTGAGACAGCGGAACCGTGCCTTCAACAGGCCAAAGGTCTGCTCGATCAAACACGGGTACGGGTATGAACCCAATTGTACTCCTTTGTGCTTGTTCTGTGGGTTCCGTACAGGGGTAAGTAGCCACAGCTATAAGGGCTAGCCACCATCACCTGCATGGGGGCACAATGTGGTATGTGTTAGTCGATATCAGACCTGACACCTTAGTAATCACTACCATGGCTGCAGCTATTCAGTGTTCCCATGCACATGTCCCTGGATTCATGCATGCAGGTTCATTTGACGTAATGTGTACGGTAATATGTTCTGCTGGTGTGGATTGCGTTGTCCAGCTGATGCAGGGCGTTCACTTGCATGCTGATGCAGATGTACTGTGGATGCGGAACAATGTTTAAACGCCCATGTTGTTCATGTGTGGTAGTCTGTATGTATTCCCAATAGCGGCATTGCCACAGGTGTGATCATGTTCTGTCATCCATCGCTTGACATTCCCATGGTGGCCTGCTTGTACGTCTGGCATATTGTCATTGTTGTGCAGCATTGGTCTTATGTATAGCATTGAGGTGTCATGTTCAGGTTGGGATGTTCAGGGCTACAGTGTTTCACTGTATGTGCATTGTCCACTCACCACCCAATCTCACCCAGGTGGAGTATGCGCCCCCCCCAATCTCACCCAGGTGGAGTATGCGTCCCCCCCCAATCTCACCCAGGTGGAGTATGCATCCCCCCCGGTCTCACCCCTCCACTGCACTGCCATGGGCCTGTCAGGCAACTTACCAAGCAGCCAGGCACATCGTCCAGAATGTCGCTCCATGTAGCGGGGTAGCGTGGAGTTCCGCAACACCATGGCATCATGTGTGGATCCGGGATATCGGGCACAACAATGTGTGAGGATCTTGCTGGAGTCACATGCCATCTGCACATTGATGGAGTGGTATTGCTTACGATTGCAGTACAACGCCTCTATGGCATGAGGGGCCACCAATTCTACAAATTCTTCATGGGTGTAGTTGAGGGTACCAACGCAATTGGGCATGCCTGCCAGTGCGTGGAAGCCAACTTTAGTGTCAGCAAGCTCCTGTGCAGTCCGTGGTAGGGATATGTGGGTGCTTGCGTGCTTCAGGAGGGCATCCAGCACTTGAGTCGGCATGCGTGAAAAGAGAGGTTGTGATAGGCCATGCAGCTACCCCACTGTGTGCTGGTAGGTGCCTGTGGCCAGGAAGTGGAGCACAGACACTACCTTCAGTAGAGGGGGGGTGGCAGTGTGGATTTCTATCAGGCTGACGATGTTGTCGTGCATCATGTCCACTATATTGGTGATAGTGTCCTGTTCCAACCGGTACAGGGTGTGGATCTGCTCAGGGATTAGATTGAAAGGACTGGCTCTGATGCGAGGGATTGATGGCTGCCTACGTGGTACCACTGACTGCACTGGTGGGACTTGCTGGGCCTGTCTCACCCTCATTTTCCTCCCGCGTCTCCTCTGTGCTGCCTGTTGTTGTTGTAGTTGTTGTTGCTGGTGTAGCAGTACAGGCATGTCCTCCAGCCCCAGGATTGCAACAGCTAGTGGGATCATTTTGGTGTAGGAAGGGGTGTGGTGTGTGGGTGTGCTCCTTTTGTACTGTGACAGGCTCCCTTGACTCCACCTGTGGTGACTGTGTGCACCTGTGGCAGTTGGCTACACTGCAGATTGCTATTTACGGGTGATCCGCGATGCCTGTATTGCCGCCATCGTGCAGGCCCTATTTACCGCCTTGGGGATGCCGGTAAGTGCATGCCTTCGTAACTTGTGATGTCCTCCTGTTAGCGGCATCCCGGTATTTCCGCCGCGAAGGGGCACGTGTACGCGCGCATGCCGATAAGAAGGGGCACGGTACGGGCGGTGGCGGTATTGCTGGGTTGTCGGCTCGTAATGGCCCGGACCTGTTAGCGATGCCGGTAATACCATTCCGCCTTCCTTTTTTCATTACCTCCATGCTCGTAATGAGGCCCCCTGTGTTTATTTTAAACCAGAAATGTGGTCAAAATTATATTATTGATCAGAGTAAATATTTTGTGGAGTGAAATTGGCAGAAAGTGTAAAATTGTTATTGAGTTCTTTTTAAATCACTTTTGTGATTTATTCATGCTGAGAGAAGTTGATTGTGTTGTGCCACGGATAAAGTGGTGTTTTTGATATTTCCTGATAATTTCTATTACTTTTAATTTAAATAAATACCAATATATTTCCCGTACACTGGCCTCGTTCTTGGCTCATTGTTAGCTCAGGGGCGAGAGATCCAAGGGGCATGATATGTGTCAGAGATAGAGAAAAAAAGAATCTGTTAAACCGTTTGTTGAACAACCACTTGAGTGGGGGAGGGAAGGGATTCCCTGTGTTGAGGGTGGCTTCTCAAGAAACTGTTACATCACCATTGTCACCCATTTCTTGCGCCTCCCCGACCAAAACACCTCCTCAGGGGAACTCTTTCAGCTCGCTTTAAGCAAGTCTTACCATCAAACTTTACACTCGAAGTGCCTACCAGTGCTTTTTTAATGCAGCCTTCTGAGAGTTAATGACTTCTTTGGAGTTGTAAACCCCTACTGGTGTAATATACATTTCATAAATGTCTGTCTTCAGCCACTCGACTGAATGTCTTAAATATCTGCTTCAGCCACTCAATTGATAAGCACTATTCAGTGCCCTTCACTGCAGTCCTGTTAAAAACAAGCATTGGCAAATCCAAGCGTTTTGGCTTCTGTATAAGTATTAGGCATTTGCCAGCACTGCTATTAGCTGCCCAGGCACTCACACCATGTTGTACCTGCTACCGGTTTATAGTCATAAAGTCGAATGTCATAATGTCGAAAGTCAAAATGTCTAAAAAATAAAGTTGAAAAAAAAAATTTAATTTCTTTTTTTGGTTGCTTTTTGTTCGAAATGGGGGGGTATCCCCCTAGCCCCCCTTTTTGTATTTTTTTTTTACCCCCGGAACCCAAAAAAACATATAAATAAAAGAATGAAAAATTCGACATTTGTTTTTTCGACATTATGTTTTAGACAATTTTGTAATTCGACATTATTGTTTCGACATTATGACTGCACACCCCTGCTACCATCAATGGCCAGTTAATACCACTATGGCTCTGCCTGGCAAGTGCATTCCCCATGCCTAAACAAAAGCCCAAGCTGTTGGCATTGCCAATGCTTGTTTTGCCATGACTTAATTCAATCACATTCTTAGATTCATGTTTGTATGTGTGTCTGCAGACTCTCTGGGGACCCAACAGATGAAATAGTTTTGGTTCACTTTTTTTTAGGTAAAAACCCTGGAAGGGTTATCACAAACCAAGGAGTGCAGGCCAGTAGGCTGGATGTCACCTTCTCACAGAAGAGTGGTGGAAAGCCAGCCAGTGTTTTTTTCAGTGGTCAAGAGCAGAAATTCCCTTTTGGAGTTGAAATAATAATAATACTTTATTGTGATATAATCCAAATTCTTAGGATTTTACACAACTAAACACTTAAAAAACACTTAAAACATACATATACATAGGCATAGCCACTACGTAAATCAATCAAACATTCAATGGAACAGAGACAAAGAAATCAATCAAACAGAGGCGAAGGAAAAGGAAGAGTGGCAGTAAGCATATTACTGTCCAAATTCAGCTGTCAACAATGGTTTTATTTGAGACCATGTCCTAAAAAGAGCCAATTGGAGACCCAATGATTCAGTATGCAAACAACTGATCCAAACGTCTATACTCATAATAGTCTCATAATTGTGCACCCATTTAGAAAAAGCACACATATATACATGGCCAAGTTTAGGGCAAAGAGTTAACACGTGCCGGATAGTTTCCAACACTCCCGCATTATGGCAAATGCGGCAATTTCTTGCTTCCAATGGTATCTTCAGGCGGCCCCCAGTGATAGCAAGTACCGGAAGCTGATTAGTCCTAAGACTCAATATAAAATGCCTCACATCATGTGCCGGGCACAAGAGCAAATAGGGCTGGGGTTTCCGATATCTGTAGGTTACGTGGGCTACAGCCTCATACCCTCTCAGTTTAGCCAGGTGGACGGAATTCATGGACCAGTCCCATCTATTTAGTTTTTCTTCAAATGAGCGATTCAAACGGATATAGTGTAGGAGGGACTTGCTGCGACCAGTCAATCTCCTTAAATAGGGCTCATTTAGAGCTTTATAGTTGGATCCCCGGGGATGCTTCTCAACCTCATAATTCTCCCCAGCCACCCTCAAAAGTCTGCAGGAAGGATTATATTGTGCTTTAAGATAAAAAGCTCCTCTTGCACGTAAGGGATATGAGGCCCAATTCAAGCCGTAGGTACTGTACTGAGCAAAACGGGCCCAAACCTAGAACTGCGCGCCAAAAGTGGCCCTCAAGAATATTCTGCCACTTCAAATCCTGCATAGCCAGTGCCTCTATGCCATATAGAATGGCAGGTACGAAACACTGTTGGTAGAGTTTTAGTATTCCAGCCATACTAAAGCCTGCCGTGCCCCTGGTGAATTTGCATACCTGAAGAGTTATCAGCTTGGCGCGCCTTTTTTTGTTGGAAATTATTCCCTCATAGTTGGCAGGTGCTTTAAAATCCAACCCCAAGTAAGGATAAGATTCTACCACTGCTACAGTTCCCAGCTTAGTATCAAAGCCAGTGTGGGTGGGGCCTTTGCGGGCAATAGCCATTATTGTCTAGATTGATGATCAAGGACAGTTGAGACGCATACTCTGCCAACTCATTTAACATGAGCTTCATGCCGGATAGAGTTCGATCGAATATAATTAGATCGTCGGCATAAAGCCTGCCAGTAATAGGAGTACCTCCCAGCTTGGGGAGACATGCGTTCAAGAAGGTCTGCAATATATAGGTTATAGAGCATTGGTGCCGTCATGCAACCCTGTTTCACCCCTACATTGATAGGTATAGAAGTAGATAATTCACCATTGTCATTAAGGCGAACTTTAGTCGAGGTGGCACTATGTAACTCAATTAGTATATGGAGGATCCAGGGTGGGCAGTTCATGCTTCTAAGTTTACACCAGAGGGTATCCCTGACCACTAAATCAAAGGCACTACTGAAGTCAATAAAAGCGATATATAGGGTACTCTCCTGACTGCTAGAGGTGTTATTAATCAGCTGGTCCAGAACCCGAATGTTGTGGGTGGTACTGGCCCCAGGTCTGAATCCAGTTTGTGCATAGTCAAGGATCTGGTTTGCAGTTACCCAGGCTTCAACTTCCTTCATCACCAGAGTCATAAAGATTTTACTTGTCACATTTAGCATAGACAATTGTCTAAAATTAGCAGGATATCCCCTGTCGCCCTTTTTGTGCGCAGGCATCAAGAGAGATGTTTTCCAGGATGATGGCACCAGACGTGCCCTGCAAATACGGGAGAATAGAATAAGTAGCACCTGGGCCCAATTGCTGGGATCTTTTTTCAGCACTGCATTAGCCAGCCCATTAGGGCCCGGCGCGTAAGAGGACTTTCATTTCAGAATAGGTTGTTTTATAATGTTGTGGCTAAGATGGAGAGGCCACGGTTTTCCACTCACAGGCGATTGTGTTATTATTGCCCTTTCCTGATGGAATTTGTGGGCGATGTAACTGGACCAGTTTTCGCCTGAGATAAGATTCAGGATTTTTTACTTCTGTTCCCCTCTTGACTTGGCCAAACAGTGCCATGTGGCACGGGTGTTTCTATTGCAGAGTATTTCAGTACATGTTTGCCACTGCTCTCTCCGCTGAGTTAGGCGACGATAACATAGCCAAGAGCGAAAGGCGCGTTCTAGCTCCTTGATTTGTTCCTTTATCGGGCTGGAGTTGAAATGGGAAATGCTGAGCCCCGCTAGATAGAACTTCACAAAACCTTTTCAGAGTTTGCTAAATGCTGTCTTTTGAGATGTTTTTTTTTATAATTTCATCAAAAGGCTTCACATATATTAGCATCTGAAAACATGCTCTTCCTGTGGGGAGTCCAACTTAACAATAACAACAGCACTGCAATCGCCGACTCTGTCATATAGTAGGTGTTCTCTTAGCAGAGGTGTTGCTAGGTCTGGAAAAGATCCGGGGCTACGCTAATGTCAGAACTTTCGGGACTGGGGGCTAGCTAGCCTTTTGGCTGTAGCTCCTGAGATTCTATCCGGGGCTATAACCACAAGACCAGGGGCTATAGCCCCCTTAGCCCCCCCCCCCCCCAGCAACGCCTCTGTCTCTTAGCGACAGTACTGTCTAACGTCATGGCTTTGTATAATCAATTGACATGCATTGCTGCAAGCATTGAGCATGTTCAACCCTAGGGTCGCCAGGTTCTGCCAGACCTCACAATTAAAAGCTGAACAGGGGGCCGTTTAGCCCCATAATGAGGACCCGAATCCAAAGGCAAAGGGGTGAATGGAATGTTGAGAGGGGCAAGGAGGAAACACCTTTAGAACATGCAATTATTATGTCACTGTATACAGTGCTTGCCTCCGCACTCTTACTGCACGGAATGCATGGTTGCAGCATTGCCTGCACCCTTGCATAATCGAATCTTGGTGCTGTGACGTTGCCCTGTGTCGTCCATGCGCGCAGATTGTAGCTGCAATATAGGGGGTTTATGGCCTTCGGGTAGTCTGATACTTAAGTGTTTATGATTGACTGGGGCTCGTTGAAACCCCTGTACATTGCACCCAGGGCATCGGTTACGTGTGCACTTAGGTGCAAGCGGCCCCCCAGCACTTCACTTTCCTCATTTGCAGGTCGCAGTGCAAAAAGAATGTGTAAAGTTAAGGCGAAAACGGCCTGACACCCCCATCTGATGTGCAAAGGGAGTGAACGCTGCCTGCCATTTTGCTGGTGTAAAAACAGCACATTCCACAAGAGTCCAAAGTATTTACGCCAGCCTGAACATGTCATGCGGGTGTGAATGCTGTCGCATTTGTATAGTGGAGAGGGTGGGGGCTGAATCGTGAATTATGATCCGTGTCCCCTCCCTGCCATACAAAAGAATACAAGTCTGGCGAGGTATGAAATGCATGTGCAACAATGTTATGCATGCCTTTCCCATTACGCCACCATGAATTGTGCCCTATGACTACTACTAATGATACTTTCACATGTTGTTATCGCGCTTCTTGCACGTCTGAGTATTGTAATATATGGGATAAAATACCCCCTAAAGTACGTTGAAAGGATATTGCGCGTCACTGAGGAGCTCTGTGACCAAATAGAGGGAGGAGGCTGAAATCCGAAGCCACGGAACTACATGTGACTTGCATTATTCGTTTTACAGAGGTAAAGGGGATTTTGTTCCTTATAATACATGGTCAGCCCCTTTGATACCCGGCTTCTTGCTTAATGTATTTTAAGAGACCTTCCATTTGGTGCTGCATATACTCAGCTAGAATCTGATTGGATTAATGAAGCTAATATGAAGCTTCTGATGTGTTGCAGAAAAATAGTTTAAGCAGCTTCATAAAATTCATCCAAAAACATAGTTTGCTTTCAAACAAGTGAACACCTGCAGATATGAGTCTGGATCGCATGTGTTGAACTCCAGAAATGCACAGAATAAGCCTTGCACCACAAACCGTTCCTTCTCAATTATGGGTCAGTGGCGATTCAGAACTTTATTTTTATTTATTTATTTAGAATTTATACTGCGCCTATACCCAAGTGTTTCAAGGCCAAGCTAGTCTGTAATAAGAACATGATTTGTAAGCTTTTGTACAAGTATTGCAGACTGTCATGTATAATGATTGCTATCATTCTGCACTTAAAAATCGTTAGATTGACGAGTAAAACCATGAAATAATACACGAAGAAGGGGGGCACCAGGGGGAACGCGAAGCGTTTCCCCCCGGGGATGTTTTTGGCGCTGCACACGGCCAGCGAGTGGCCGTGGGAGCAGAGCGCCTCTCAGGGGTATTTAAGGGGCCAGGGAAGGTTCGGGAGGCAGGTGACAGTTGGACTTGGCGATTGTGAAGTCCTGTCGCCTGCTCCCGAGCCTTCCCTGTAGCTGGGCCTAGTGTGGCGAGTGTAGAGAAGGTGAGGTAGGGTCTGGTCAGGAGTTAGTGGCGGGTGGGGGTTAGGTATAGTGGTAGGTGTAAGTTTAGTTTCGGCGGACAAATAAAAAGAAAAAAAAAAAAACTTTGGGTTTTGGGGCAAACATTTGAATATATTTGGGGGTATCGTAAATAAGTTACCCCCCCCTTACCGGAGCCGCCGCCGGAGCTTTCTGGGGTCCTGTCGGGCGGTTTGGGCTGGTAACACGGCGTTGCCCTGCCGGGGTTTTCGGTGTCGGTTTGGGATACGGGGTGCCGCGCGGGGGCGGGGAATATTGGCGGGGGCTTAGCATTGCTCTGGTGGTCGCGGGGGGCGCCTAAGTGTCCACTCACCCGGTGCTGGTTCCTCCCCGCACGGGCTTTCCTGGTTTGTGGGGTTGGCGGCAGGGGGATAGTAGCTGTGCTCGTGTGGCCCGGGAGTGGAAAGGTCCTGGTGCGCGGTGGCTGCCTTCTGACACAGGGGGCAGAGCAGTACCCTTAAAGGGGCCGCGCTTATTTGTTCGGGTGACTGCAAGGTAGTGCATTTAAGTTTGTGCATAGGGGTTTCCAGGGTTGTTTAAAAAAAAAAATTTTAAAAAAAATTAAAATGAGAAAGGGATTTGTTAAGGGCCCAGCATCGGCAGTGGGTGGCTCCTAGGGGGTACTATTGTATTGAGCAGTAGTGGAGCTAGGGGAGGGGTTCCCTTTAGGGAAGGAGT
This sequence comes from Ambystoma mexicanum, assembly GCF_040938575.1. Lineage (NCBI taxonomy): Eukaryota > Metazoa > Chordata > Amphibia > Caudata > Ambystomatidae > Ambystoma > Ambystoma mexicanum. Next base: position 1,504,311,734 of record NC_090932.1, on the reverse strand, counting down.
ATTTTCTTGGTGGGGGGGTAAATAATAAAAAACATATAAAAAAAAGATATAAAGGATAGCCGGTAATTTTGAATTAATTAGCTCTATTAGGTTATTAGTGTTATAGGGCAATTTTCTTTGGTTCACTCTCTGCTGGGGGTAATTTTCCCCGGGTAGGTACCGGCTCGGGGGCGTAGTTAGCTAGGGAGTGGCTAGGTGCATATTTTAGTGCGCTATCAGACTAGTTGTGCACGATGGTGGGACAAGGAGCAGGCAAGAAGGGGCTGGTTGATGCTAGGGCTCTGAGGGAGGCCCTGGAAATCATCAGCAGGGCAACTAAGGCCCAACTGGAGGGGGCGGTGGGGGAAGTCATGGGCGAGGGGGAGATAAGGGGGGGTAGACCGCAGCGTAGAGCTACAGCTGATGGGGCTCTCGCGGCAGTGGTGGCTTGCACCCCCGCGGCGGGGAGAGGGGAGGTGTGGGAACCCAGGGGCAGGAAGATGAGGAGGGAGATAGACATGAGGGCGTCCGGGGGAGAAATGATTTCGGGTGGGCAGCCATCGGGGGATGGAGTGAATGATAGCCCTAGGGAAACTGGGAGTGCCCAAAAGGAGGTGGCTCTAGCGAACGACAGTGGGGCCACTGTTGGGGCGCAGAAGGGGGTGGCAGGGCAGAGGGGAAGAGGGGGAAAATACCTGCAGAAGAGTGCGGGTGGGAGAAGGAGAGAGAGGTCCCCATCGATTGAGGAGGATAGGGCGGGGCGCGGAACGTCCCCCCCGGGTAGGAGGAGTGAGGGCGGAGGGCGCTGCGCAGCCCCCGCTGGTCAGGTGGAGGTAGAGGGTTTGAGAACGGCCCCTCCTCGGTCAGCGCACGGAGAGCCTAGAGGGTGCAGCACGGCCCCTAGCAATGAGGACTCCAGGGTGGAGGTCGGAAGAGGACCAGGCAGGGGTTTCAGCGGCCCCGCCGAGAAGACGTCAAAGGAGTGGCGGGGCGGACGCCCCGGACACGCAGGAGGAAAATCAACTCGACTGGGGCACGAGCTCGCAGCCACAATGGTATTTGAGGGGTGATGAAGGTGGTTTGGAGGATCATGTGGGGCGGTGGGAGGTGGAAGGTTATAGGGTGGTAGGGGAAAGGGGGGAGAAGAAATTGGTGGTGCAGGGGGATCGGGGGGCAAGAGGGAGGGGGAACTGTTGGCTGGGTGAATCTGCTGACATGTTTTGTCCCCGCAGTAGGAGCCCTCTAAGAAAAGAGATGAGGAGCATCGGTGTGGACGCCAGACCGCAGACGGCAGGCGTGGAAAGAGGTGAGCGGGAAAGGGAATGGTCATCTGCATGGCAGAGAGGGGTCCCAAGAGGGGGGACGGGAAATGAAGTGCCTGGTTTGCAAGGGTTAAGGGAAGACGTGGGGGTACAGGCCATAGGAGCCTTGGGGGCTGAAAAGGGCATTTGCTCAGTGGAGGTCCAAACGGACAAGGTGGTGGAGCCATTGGTGCCCGAGGGGCAAGCTGGGAAAAAAAAGTAGTGGGAAGTGAAAGGAAAAGAGAAAAAACTGCCATACATGGGGATAACAAAACCGTTGGGGGCGCACTTGATGGCAGCAACCAGGGAGAAGATTCAGGCGGGGGAATTTGTGGACGTTTTTAAATTGCTCCATAGGGAAGTGAGAGCAAAGGAGGGGTCTAAACGAGAAGAGAGGGAACTGGCTGCGCGCCCAAGGGTACCAGTGACTATTGAGAATTGGACGTCGGCATTTATCATTTATGCCAGTGTTTATTGTGAAAAATTCCCGGAGCGTTGTGTGGCACTGCTTAAATATATGGACGTAATTAGGAAGGCTTTCACGAGTTTTGGGGGCTTTGCCTGGGTAAGGTATGATGAGGAATTCAGAGCGAGAATGGCGGAGGACAGTCAGGCGGTCTGGGGGGAGATAGACATGGATCTTTGGTTGCAATGGATGGCCCCAACGAGGCCTGCCCCGACATTGCACACAGCAAGTGGGCTGCCGGTGCCTTTCCGGCCCTTTCTTGGTCGCCCCGCCCATGTGGGGGCAGGGGGAGGAGGCAGAGGGCAGTCCTCAGCAGCATGTTGGGCGTTTAATAAGGACGGCTGCACAAGGACCCTGTGTAGGTTCAGGCATGAGTGTAGCAAGTGTGGAAGAAAACACCCTCTTACTCACAGTTTCCAACAGGGAGACAGGGGGAGGGGGAGAGGTTCAGGCAGAGGGGTTGTGGGGAAAAGCTTCTATGTCAATTAAAGTGGGGGTGCTGCAGAGATGGTTGCAATTTTATCCAGACAGGGAAGGGGCAAAGATTTTGAGTGAGGGGTTTAGTGAGGGTTTCAGATTGGGGTACCAGGGCCCAAGGGTGCGCCGGTGGGCTGAAAATCTGAAGTCAGCCAAAGAAAATGGTGAAGTGGTAAGGCAAAAATTAAGCAAAGAAATAGCGGCGGGAAGGATGGTAGGGCCATTTGATGACCTGCCGGGTGACTTATATCCCCTCTGGGGGTGGTGCCCAAGAAAGCTCCGGGGCAGTTTCGATTAATACACCATTTGTCATGGCCGGAGGGCATGTCAGTCAATGATTTCATTGCCCCGGAAGAATGTGGGGTTGTATATGTATATATAATGTTGACCAGGCAGTGGAGATGGTAAGGAAAGAAGGGCGGGGGGCCTTCATGGCCAAGTGTGACATCAAGGCGGCTTTCAGGTTGTTGCCGGTCCACCCGGAGGATTTTTGGTTGTTAGGTTTGCAGTTTGAGGACCGCATCTACATAGACAAAGCCTTGCCAATGGGGTGCGCAATTTCCTGCGCACTGTTTGAACGATTCAGCTCCTTCTTACAGTGGGTTTTTTCATTTAACTCGGGTTGGAAGAGTGTGCTGCACTATCTGGATGATTTCCTGTTCATTAGCGGGGCGGAAAGAGAGGGGGAGTGCAAGGGAATGTTAAAGTTGTTTCAGGAGCTCATGGAGGATTTGGGTGTGCCGTTAGTGGAGGACAAAACAGAAGGGCCTGCATTGGTGTTGACATTTCTGGGAATAGAACTGGATTCAGTGGCTATGACCTCACGCTTGCCGCACGACAAGGTGATTAAGCTGGTGTTGTTGCTGGAAAGGGCGGTAGGGGCCAAGAAAATGACGCTGCTTGACATGCAGAGATTGTTAGGGCATTTGAATTTTGCATGCAAGGTGGTGGCCCCAGGTCGGACGTTTTGTAGGAACATGGCGAAGGCTATGGCGGGAGCAAAATGCCCACATCATCGGATAAGAGTATCAGGGGCTGGTAAGCTTTTGTCTTTCAGATGCCGGAATGCAGTGCGAAGACCTCCGGAGCATGCGAAGAGTAGGTAAGCCTTTGTCTTTCAGATGCCGGAATGCAGCGCGAGGCGTTGGTGACAGCCGATGGATCAGGTAAGAGATGCGCTGCCACTGAAGACCGTAGTGCTAACCTGTTCTTTCTTTGTCTTTACAGGTGCTGCTGAAGACTGGATTCCAGGATGATAAGCCTTTGTTCCCTTAGGCCCAGGATCAGAAGCAGAAGACACGATGAGCGTTCTGCTGCAGAGAATGCAGAATAACGCAAAGCAAGATTCATCCATCGGGTGTGGTTTAAATAGCCTCCTGTAGTGCTTAGGTGTCTCCTTCCACAGCCACGCCTAGGTAAGAAAAGAGTTCCTGCTTTCCAGAAGAGTTCCAGTGTTCTGAACCTAGGGAGTGGCTCCTGCCCCACCCAACAGGAAAAGTAGTCCCAAACAGAAGAGGATCAGGGGTTCAACTGGCAGGTAAGTAAGCAGCATGGTCTGCTGCAGGTAAGTCCACCCAAGCATTATGAGCCCGGCGCTTCCAGCGCTGGGACTGGGCATCTTTATGAGCCTGGTGCCACTGGCGCCAGGACAGGGTCCAAAAGGTCCCAATTGGGACTGGCTGGCACTCGGAACCGGGGTTATGGGTCTGCTTCCAAGGGAGTCGGGCAAGTCCTGATCTTTTGGAAGCAGAGATCATGACAGCACCCCCCCTCAAGGCCCCTCCCAAACCGGGCTTCTCGGGGGGTTTGGGCTTGTTAGGAAATGTTTGATGAAATCTTTTGATTAGACGAGGCGCGTGGACATATTCTGCAGGTTCCCAGGATCTTTCTTGGGGACCGTAGCCTTTCCAGTCAATCAGGTAAAATAGTTTAGATTTGGAGATCTTGGAATCCAGGATGCTTTTGACTTCAAACTCGAGTTCTCCATCAACTAGAATAGGTTTTGGAGATGTAGTTAGTCGGGTTTGAGGTTGCACGGGTTTTAATAGAGAGACGTGGAAGACCGGATGTATCTTCATGTGAGGGGGCAAGTCCAACTTGACCGCTACTGGATTTACTATGGTAGTGATGGAATAGGGACCAAGGTATCTTGGGTTGAATGTGCGTGGTCCTTTTAGAGGTAGATATTTGGTGGATAACCAGACTTGATCTCCTACTTGATATTGGGGGGCTTCCTTCCGATGTTGGTCTGCTCCTTTCTTGTATTGTTCTTTAGCCCTTTGAAGGTGAGAAACGGCTTCCTTAAAGGCTTCGGTGATTGTCGAATGCAGGTGGTCTACTGCTGGTGTTCCAAGATCTTGGAGTGGATCCAACTCCGAGGTTCGAGGGTGACTACCGTATAAAAGAAAAAACGGGGTCTTCCCAGTTCCTGAGTGGACAGAGTTATTGTAGGCATATTCGGCTATCCAAAGGATATCTTACCAAGTTTTTTCAGTTTGTTGTAGCATGCAGCGCAAATACTGTTCCAGAGTTTGATTGGTCCTCTCGGTTTGTCCGTCGGTTTGAGGGTGGTGGCTGGTCGAAAGTCTCACATCAATTTGAGCCGACCGACAGCAACTTCGCCAAAAATGAGAAATAAATTGACTACCTCGATCCGAAATTAGAACTGAAGGAAAACCGTGCAGTCGGGCGATGTTTTCGAGAAATTCTCGGGCCAGAGTTGCTGCTGTTGGTAAGCCTTTGAGTGGAATGAAATGCGCCATCTTGGAGAATAGGTCCACGATTACTAGGATCGTATTGTATTCGGAGCATGGAGGTAGATCGGTGATGAAGTCCATAGAAAGCGTATGCCAAGGGCGAGGCGGGATGTCAATAGGGCGTAAGAGGCCGGCTGGTTTTTCCTTTTGACTCTTGTTTTGGGCGCATACTCCACAGGACATTATAAAGTCTCTGATATCTTTTTTCCAAGACGGCCACCAGAAGTAGCGCTTGATCTTTTCCGAGGTCTTGGTCATACCGGGATGTCCTTCCATTAAAGAATCGTGATAACAAGAGATTACCTTTTTCTGTAAATCTGTGCTGGGCAGGTATAACCGTTCTTGGAAATATAATAGGTTGTCCTTCACCGTAAAGTCCTTTCCCTGCAGATGCCAATTCTGTATGTCTGCTGGAGTTACCAGTAGCCTGGCTTTATCCTTAACTTCCTCTATGGATTGTGTGGCGATTACACCTAGAATTCTTTGTTCGGGAATGATAAGTACAGGTTTAGGATTGATCAAATGTTCTTCCACTCCCATCTGAGAAAGGGCATCAGCTTTACCGTTTTTTGTACCAGGTCGATAGGTAATTATGAAGTCAAACTCGGCAAAGAATAGTGCCCAACGGAGTTGCCTAGAGGATTGAGCTTTTGCGGTTTTCAAATATTGCAGGTTTCGGTGATCTGTAATCACAGTAACGGTGTGTCGGGCCCCCAGAAGATAATGCCGCCAAGCCTTAAAGGCGGACTTGATAGCTAGAAGTTCCTTATCAGTAATAGTGTAATTGATTTCAGGAGGCGAGAATTTGCGGGACCAAAATGCCACGGGATGCAACTGATTGGTTACTGGGTCCTTTTGTGATAGAACTGCCCCCGTGGCAAGGCTCGAAGCATCAATTTCAACGATGTAGGGGACTTCTGGGCGAGGATGTTTTAAGATCGGTGCAGAGATAAATCTAGTCTTCAAATTCTGGAAAGCTTGTTCCGCCTCGGTAGACCATTCAAAACATTTGTTTTTCTTTAACAAGGCGGTGATGGGCTGGACTATTCGAGAGAATTCGGGGATAAACCTGCGGTAAAAGTTAGCGAAGCCTAACATGCTTTGAACACCTTTTACGGAGGATGGCGATGGCCATTTGAGAATTGCATCGACCTTCTTTGAATCCATACGCACTCCGCTAGGTGATAATATGAATCCCAAGAATTCAACTTCAGTCACGTTGAAAACACATTTTTCCAACTTAGCGAAAAGTTTGTGTTGACGCAATCTCTCGAGGACCATTTTCACGTGTTTCCGATGTTCAGTTTCCGATGAAGAATAAACGAGGATGTCGTCAATGTAAACAACAACACACACATCTATGAGCTCTCTGAGGACATCATTCATAAAATATTGAAAGGCGGCCAGGGCATTGCAAAGTCCGAAGGGCATGACCTAATATTCAAATAACCCATACTTGGTGCGGAAGGCCGTCTTCCATTAATCGCCCTCTTTTACTCGTACCAAGTGGTAGGCTCCTCTAAGATCCAGCTTTGTATATATGCATGCTTTTCTGACTTGGTCCAGGAGTTCAGGGATCAAAGGTAACGGATATCTATTCTTAACGGTGATCTGGTTCAGGGCACGATAATCTATACAAGTTCTAAGGTCCCCTTCTTTTTTTGGAATGAAGAACAAAGCTGAGGAAGCAGGGGACTTGGAAGGACGAATAAACCCATTCGCTAGGTATTGATCCAGGTATTGTCGGAGGTGAAGATTCTCAGGCTCGGTGAGGGCATAAATTCTACTACAAGGAGGAGTTGTTACGATGGGTCTCCGACGCGGTCTATTATGGAACCGCTGGCGGCTTCAACCAAAGTTGCGGCTGTGTTCCTCCAACATGGCGCCTATACTCGGTGTCAATGGTCTAGTTGTCAGGACGGAAGACGGGAGCGAAGCTCCGCCTCCCATCCCGGATACACTACAAGAATCCACGGCTCCTGAACAACAACGCGTTGCTACTGCTATCAGAGGCTTTGCTTCGTGAGTTGTCGCTAGGTACCTCTCATTACAATTGCCCTAGAACCTTTGCATCTACTAACCCTTGATTTCTCTCCTTTTCCTTTTCGAGCAGAGAAGCCCCTCCTCCTCTGTCAACCACACTTGCATTATCGACTCCATTCGACCACCGGTGTGTCTCAGCCTTCATTCATGTAAGCTTCTTTCCGCTTTTCCCCCGGTTATCAGAGATATAGTTCAGACCTTTCTAATTACTCTTTCCTTATTCCCCCCAAAGAAACCCAGTTCTTCAGCTTACCGTCCTGCTCCTTATCGGAACCCCGTCTGGGTTCCATCTTTAAAGACACACCTTCTACCAAACAGCGATCGGAAATCCTCTGCCGACACCCGGTCCCTACCACTTGCAGGTATTATCTGTCTCATCTAACCCTCATAGGAAGTCCGACACCATTACCTTCGCTAAACTTCTATACATTTATTCCCAGATCTCTAATGAGCCTGATACATCATAAACAACAACTTACTTACCATTAGAAGACTTCATCCCGCAAGATCGTTGAGAGGTGGAAACCAGCTTTGCACCCAACGCTCTCTACCTGCAGCCGGGTTTTCTCCCCCACGAGGGATTCCCGGGAGTCTCCTTTCGATACCTGAGTTAGAAGGGGTCGGAAGCAGGTTCCAGGTAGATCTATCCTTTCTTCAGGTTTGGACGAAGACAAGGTAGGCCTTGTTGTATTGTTTTTACCGACGAAGTCGCATGTGGGGATTATTCCAGAGAAATATAAGATAAAAGTAACAGTTAGCAACGCCCGAAAAATAAAGCTCTGGAGGACTCACAGGGGATATTCGACGGGCATTAACAATGGAACAACAGCTACAACAAATGATGGTTGCCATGCAGACCCTTTCTGCAGAGGTCCAGCAGTTAAAATTAGAAAATACTGCATTACGACAGCAAGGGGGACAGACAGCCCGAAGCTCAGAAGTCCCTCCAGGGCCATTACCAGGGGGTCGATTTGATGGCAATCCCCAAGCCGTGAAAGAATTCCTTGAATCTTGCACAGTGCAGTTTGCCTTTAAGGCAGCATTTTTTCCCACGGACAGAGACAAAGTGGGCCATATGATTACACAAATGACAGGAGCAGCCTTAGCATGGGCCACTCCTTTAGTCATCAATAACAACCCCATTTTGGACTCTTATCCGGCATTTTGCAACAGTATCCGCAGCATGTTCAGCAGACAAGAGGTGGTTGTCGCCTCTCAGGAAAGGCTCCTTGACTTAAAACAAGGGAACCTGGACATCCTAGCCTATATAACTACTTTTAAAAAGATGGCTGCTGACACCTCTTGGGCAGACGATGCACTGATTACTCTCTTTAGAAGAGGGTTATCGGAAGAACTAAAAGACGAAGTGTCTCGGGTTCCGAGACCTCACAACCTGACTGAATTTATTGCTCTAGTGATGCAGTTAGATTATAGACTCCAGGAAAGAATCCTAGATACCATATGGAATCTTTTTTTTCTCCTCATAAATCGTATACGAGCGAGGAGCCCATGCAATTAGGTAACGCAAGGGGTCCTCTCTCTCCTGCAGAACGTACACGGAGAAAGACACAAGGATTGTGTATGTACTGTGGATCAAACAGTCATACTGTTAAAGAATGTACGGTTACACCCCCGAGGAAACCGGGAAATGCCAATACCCGACCGTAAAGGGGACAACGGCTTCGGGTTCTTTAACTTCTATTAGTCCCCTTCCAAATTACACTATCAGTCCTTCTACCCTAGCAGATGGAAACACCATGATTACTTTAAGTGTTTCATTAGCTTGGGATAACATGTGTCTTGTTAACGTGCCCGCCTTAATAGACAGCGGAGCCGCGGGCAACTTTATTGATGATGTTTGGGCTAAGAAACATGCTATCCCACGTACTACTAAGACCATAGCCATCCCCGTGGAAAGCGTCGACGGTAGCCCTCTTATATCTGGGCCTATTAAGGATCACACAAGAGCTTTAAAGATGACGGTGGTCTCCCATCATGAGAACATTGAGCTAGACATTATTAAGACCGCTCATTATCCGGTCATTCTAGGTATCCCGTGGTTACGTGTCCACAACCCCTACATCAACTGGACGGCGGGTACTCTTTTCTTAGGTTCCGAACATTGTGTTCACGGTCACTTTTTACCGAAACCCCCTTCACCAAATTCGGAGCAGGAGGCAGGGATTGCCCATACTATTGTAAATGAAGTCTCTTCCCTACCAGCATAAATATCATTCATTCCGTTCTCTCTTCTCTCAGTCTGAGTTTTCAGAACTTCCCCCTCACCGGAGAGACGATTGTGCGATAGACCTCATCCCAGATCGTCCACTCCCTTTCGGGAGAATGTATATTCTATCAGCCAAAGAAAAAGAAGTACTAAAAAAATATCTACACACACATATCAAGAACGGTCTGATTTCCGAGTCCACTTCCCCCGCAGCAGCTTCATTGTTTTTTATACCAAAAAAAGACACCACCGAGCTCCGTCCTTGCATCGACTTTAGGGGTTTAAACAAAATCACCATCCCGGACAAATATCCCATGCCTCTCATTCCCGATATATTAGAAGCAGTACAAGGAGCCAAAGTTTACACCAAGCTTGACTTAAGAGGAGCCTACCACCTAATTCGAATAAAGGCTGGGGATGAATGGAAGACGGATTTTCGCACACCATTTGGTCATTATCAATATCGAGTCATGCCGTTTGGACTTATGAATGCCCCAGCAGTTTTTCAAAGATTTATGGATCACATTTTTGCAGACATCAGCCTACATTTTGTTATCGTTTATCTGGACGACATCTTGATTTTCTCTTCTACCTGGAAAGAACATGTTTTGCATGTAAGGGAAGTGTTAACGCGACTACAACAGAATCATCTGTTCTGTAAACTGGAGAAGTGTGAGTTTCACAAAACCACCATTTCTTACTTGGGCTACGTTCTAACTCAACAAGGTATTGCAATGGATCCTGACAAGATATCGGCAATGACAGAATGGCCCTCTCCTCGATCTATTAAAGACATTCAACGATTTCTAGGTTTCGCCAACTTTTACAGAAGATTCATCCCTCATTTCTCCTTGATGACCAAACCCTTAACGTATCTGCTGAAAAAAGACATCCCATTCGTTTGGGCCGCTGAGACACAGAGATCATTTGAACAACTCAAGACTCTTTTTACTCAGGCCCCTATTTTACAAGTACCAGATCAAAGTCGAAGATTCATTGTGGAGTCCGACGCATCCCAATATGCCTTAGAGGCCGTCTTACTTCAACCAGACGAGCAAAACATAGAAAGACCAGTGGCTTATTTATCTAAAACTCTCTCACCGGCTGAACTGCACTACACGGTGTTGGAGAAAGAACTCCTAGCCATCAAACGGGCTTTTGAAGAGTGGCGTCACCTTCTTCTAGGGGCCCAACACCCTATAGAGGTCAGGACTGACCATCATAACCTCCGATCTTTACAGTACACACAAACCTGCAATAGTCGGCAGGCCCGATGGGCCTATTTCTTTTCTCCGTATCGGATCACATTTACTTTTGTTTCAGGGAACTCCAATTTGAAGGCGGATGCTTTATCCAGAAAGACTCCTCAAGAAAAGGTCCCTTTTAAACCCGAACCTATGTTTCCAAGGACAATGTCCATATCTGTTGTTAGTCTCTTTCTACAACGACTGGAAAATAAATCCAAAGATCTCGAGATCCTAGACACTACCCTACTATCGATGTATGGATTAACAAGAAGTCAGGGTTTTCTGTTCAAAGGAGAAAAAGTCTACATTCCTGATCCCGAACTCCAAAAAGAGGTGTTACGATTATGCCATGATTCTCAAGCGGCAGGACATCGAGGGTTTACTAATACCCTGGAACTCATTCAGAGACATTTTTGGTGGCCTTCGCTACGCACTGATGTGCGAGACTATCTCGCTTCCTGCACTATCTGTCTACAAACCAAGACACCTCGGTGTTCCCCTTTGGGGGAATTGGTGAAACCTCTACTTCCAGTCAAACCCTGGCAGATAATCTCTACTGATTTCATAGTGGACTTACCTCTTTCTAAGGGGTGTAGCACCATCATGGTCACCGTGGACAGTTTATCTAAAATGGCTCATTTTATCCCTTTGCCTACTATTCCCTCAGCAGCCATTATGGCACGGGTTTTTTTGGAGCGTATTTTCTCTCTTCACGACCTCCCAGAAACTATAATTTCTGATAGAGGACCACAGTATACTTCGAGGTATTGGAAACACATCTGTCAGGCATTGGGAATTTCGAGAGCATTAAGCTCTGGCTTTCATCTGCAGACCAACGGACAGACGGAGAGACTGAATCAGACCCTGGAAGGGTACCTTCGCTGTTATGTCTCGTCGGCCCAGGACAACTGGAAGGATCTGCTACCCTTAGCGGAATTTGCCTATAACAATACGGCACATTCGTCCATCAAGACCAGTCCCTTCTTTTGCACATATGGATTTCACCCTTCAGTTTTTCCTCATGTGACCTCCACCCTTACCAAATTCCCGGACATCGACGCTTTGATCGATACCATTCACCAGGGTCATGTCAAAGCTAGTCTGGCCCTACAAGAAGCCCAGACCAGGAGCAAGAAACAAGCCGACAGACATCGAACTCCTACCCCACAATTCCACATCGGGGATCAAGTGTGGCTGGCCAGCAAGTTTCTCCCCAGGCGACTCATTCCCTCTAAACTATCACCCAAATATTTCGGTCCTTTTCCCATCATTGCCCAATTCGGACCGGTAGCCTACAAACTGAGACTCCCTAGTTCTTGGAGTCGCATTCATCCCACCTTTCACGTCTCACAACTAAAACCAGATGTGCGCAACCAGTTCCACCGCTCTACGTGTGGTTCTCCCCCTCCTGTGATGACGGACTCAGGTCCGGAGTATGAGATTTCGGGGATTTGTGACTCCCGTTATCACAGAGGGGTTCTTCAATACCTTGTGGACTGGAAGGGTTACACCCCCGCCGACCGCTCCTGGGAACCTGCATCCGCGGTTCATGCTCCGCGGTTGATTCGTGCTTTTTACCGCTTCCACCCGGGTAAACCGGGATTTTCCTCCCTTGGAAGGGGGCATACTGTTACGATGGGTCTCCGACGCGGTCTATTATGGAACCGCTGGCGGCTTCAACCAAAGTTGCGGCTGTGTTCCTCCAACATGGCGCCTATACTCGGTGTCAATGGTCTAGTTGTCAGGACGGAAGACGGGAGCGAAGCTCCGCCTCCCATCCCGGATACACTACAAGAATCCACGGCTCCTGAACAACAACGCGTTGCTACTGCTATCAGAGGCTTCGCTTCGTGAGTTGTCGCTAGGTACCTCTCATTACAATTGCCCTAGAACCTTTGCATCTACTAACCCTTGATTTCTCTCCTTTTCCTTTTCGAGCAGAGAAGCCCCTCCTCCTCTGTCAACCACACTTGCATTATCGACTCCATTCGACCACCGGTGTGTCTCAGCCTTCATTCATGTAAGCTTCTTTCCGCTTTTCCCCCGGTTATCAGAGATATAGTTCAGACCTTTCTAATTACTCTTTCCTTATTCCCCCCAAAGAAACCCAGTTCTTCAGCTTACCGTCCTGCTCCTTATCGGAACCCCGTCTGGGTTCCATCTTTAAAGACACACCTTCTACCAAACAGCGATCGGAAATCCTCTGCCGACACCCGGTCCCTACCACTTGCAGGTATTATCTGTCTCATCTAACCCTCATAGGAAGTCCGACACCATTACCTTCGCTAAACTTCTATACATTTATTCCCAGATCTCTAATGAGCCTGATACATCATAAACAACAACTTACTTACCATTAGAAGACTTCATCCCGCAAGATCGTTGAGAGGTGGAAACCAGCTTTGCACCCAACGCTCTCTACCTGCAGCCGGGTTTTCTCCCCCACGAGGGTTTCCCGGGAGTCTCCTTTCGATACCTGAGTTAGAAGGGGTCGGAAGCAGGTTCCAGGTAGATCTATCCTTTCTTCAGGTTTGGACGAAGACAAGGTAGGCCTTGTTGTATTGTTTTTACCGACGAAGTCGCATGTGGGGATTATTCCAGAGAAATATAAGATAAAAGTAACAGTAGTAGATCCAGGTATCAGGTCTATCTGGCAGTCATAAGACCTATGAGGAGGTAGAGAGTTAGCCTGATCCTTCCGGAAAACATCTTGGAATTCTAGGTATTCAGGAGGTAACTGAGGAGCCTCCGAGGAAATTGCTGCCAGTGCAACACCAGGTCGAGGGTGACAAGTAGAGACACATTCTGGAAACTGAACCGTTCTTGCTCGCCAATCGATCTAAGGATTGTGCTTCTCTAACCAAGGAATTCCTAGAATAATCTGGAACTGAGGGGCCTTGATCACATCGAACACGATCTTCTCATGGTGTCCATCTTGACTTACTAGCGTCACTTCTTGGGTGGTATGTGTTACTGGTCCGGAGGCTATCTCCGTACCATCCACCGTAGTAATGACGTCCTTTACAGCCTTTGGACAAAGAGTCAGATTCATCCTCAAAACCATTTCATGATCCACATAATTGCCGATGGCACCGCTGTCGACGTAAGCTTCAATCGCATGTAATCGATCCGGATGTTCAGGGCTAATGAGGACCATAGGTATCACGAAATGCGAGGTCACGGAACTGGTTTTAACGCTCGGCAAGAGGACCTCTATTCTTGTCGGGCGAGGTCGTTTCCCTGCTCAGAGTTTGTGACCCTGGTAATTGCAGCTCCTACTGCCTTCTTGGCTGGTTTCACCGGACAGTCTCGAAGAAAGTGCCCCGAGTTTCCGCAATAGAGGCATAATTGCAGCTGTTTTCTCCTTTCCCGCTTCTTTTGTGTTAGTGGTCCTTTCAGGCCCCCTATTTGCATGGGTTCCCCGGAGTCTACTCCTTTGGTAGGAGTTGGTGGTTTGGAAAATACTCGAGCATCAAACTTGGAACGATCGGCCTTCCTGTTCTGCAGTCTGTGGTCAATTTGAACGACTAAGTCAATATAGTCCGAACAGTCTTGCGGGGGATTCACTACTTGGGCTAACACATCTTTGAGCTCTCCACGTAGACCTCTATAAAACAGCGTAATCCTTTTGTCCTCAGGCCATCGAGTTTCCACTATCAGTCTGTTGAAAGACGCAATATAAGCCAAAAGGTCTTGATTACCCTGTCGCAATGAAAGGAGCTCATTGTCCAAGGCCTGCCCCTGTGAATGTCTTGCAAACAGTTTTTCCATACTGAGCTGAAAAGCTTGAAAATCATGGAGAACCGGATCATCTTGATTAACTAGAGGGATCGACCAGTCTGCCGCATTGCCACTAAGGTACGAAAGCACGAAAGCTACCTTAGCTTGATCAGTTGGAAAGGCTGCTGGCCGGCATAAGAAGTGCAACCGGCACTGATTAATAAATACTGCAAACCTCTTTGGGTCACCAGAAAATCGTTCGGGCGGAGCCAGAGGTACATTCCCAGGTAGGTTGATCTGCACTGGATTCGTAGAGGATGTTGAAGGAAGATTTGCCCCTGATGCGGGTAACGGAGTTTGTCCGGCTTGTGACTGTAGCAATTGTCTAGCGAGATCGTCTGTTCGCTCCTTGGAAATAATCAGTTCCCTTCTTAGAGCATTCGTTTCCCGACGGGCTGCATGCACTTCTGCTCTTAGTTCCCCAAGTAACTGGGCTAGCTGGTCGGTATCCGAGGTTTCCATAGCGCCTGGGTGGGAGTTTTGCGATAGGCTTTGCGTTCTGTAACGCTCACCTGATTCCCGCAGAGGCGCCGGTCTTGACTGGGTGAATGCTGTATCTTCAAAGGTGATGTGTAACACACGGTTGGCTCTTTGGGCTGGACCTCTGTGCACTGTATGTCTGACTCGAAGAGTAAGATGTCTGCAGATAGAAAATATGGGATTAATGAACTGGGGTTATTGGGTGCCTCTCTCCTCTTCCCTTTCTCTTCTCCTGTAGAACCCCAAAGGTTAACACCCTCACCTTAGGTAAGTGAATGCCGAGCTCTCCATCTGCCTCGGGGCAGGGTGTCGTAACCAGTTTCTTCACTGGATAAGGGTGCAGGCCTCTTGACCTCAGAGGACTGCTGTCCGTCGTTAACTGCACGAACGGTAAGTTCTGGGCACTTCAAATGTCTTAAAAGTCTCTTGTAATGATATCTCTTGTTTTGCAGGGTTCCGGCGATGGCGGATGGCGGGCTGATGAGAGTTGAGGATCGAACCCGCGTGAGGAATAGAAGCGCCTGGAAGCACGTAAGTAAGCGCTTGTAGCCTGCTTCACGATGCGCACTAACTGTCCCTTTTATCTTGCAGGTACAAGTTCGGAGCTTTAGAGAAGCTGAAGGGTGCTGGAATACCCACTGGATTCGGCGTGGGAAGGAGTAATGGCACGTGAGTAATAAAGTTGCCCAATGTCTTTAAACGCACCTTCTTTTGTCTTTCAGATGCAGGGTGCAGCGCCGAAGGCCTCCGGAGCGTGCGAAGAGCTGGTAAGCTTTTGTCTTTCAGATGCCGGAATGCAGTGCGAAGACCTCCGGAGCATGCGAAGAGTAGGTAAGCCTTTGTCTTTCAGATGCCGGAATGCAGCGCGAGGCGTTGGTGACAGCCGATGGATCAGGTAAGAGATGCGCTGCCACTGAAGACCGTAGTGCTAACCTGTTCTTTCTTTGTCTTTACAGGTGCTGCTGAAGACTGGATTCCAGGATGATAAGCCTTTGTTCCCTTAGGCCCAGGATCAGAAGCAGAAGACACGATGAGCGTTCTGCTGCAGAGAATGCAGAATAACGCAAAGCAAGATTCATCCATCGGGTGTGGTTTAAATAGCCTCCTGTAGTGCTTAGGTGTCTCCTTCCACAGCCACGCCTAGGTAAGAAAAGAGTTCCTGCTTTCCAGAAGAGTTCCAGTGTTCTGAACCTAGGGAGTGGCTCCTGCCCCACCCAACAGGAAAAGTAGTCCCAAACAGAAGAGGATCAGGGGTTCAACTGGCAGGTAAGTAAGCAGCATGGTCTGCTGCAGGTAAGTCCACCCAAGCATTATGAGCCCGGCGCTTCCAGCGCTGGGACTGGGCATCTTTATGAGCCTGGTGCCACTGGCGCCAGGACAGGGTCCAAAAGGTCCCAATTGGGACTGGCTGGCACTCGGAACCGGGGTTATGGGTCTGCTTCCAAGGGAGTCGGGCAAGTCCTGATCTTTTGGAAGCAGAGATCATGACAGCATTATCTCGTTTTCAATGGCAGAGATTCTGTGGATTGGCTCCAGATGCGGATCAGGAGGGGCGGCAGATTCCGGAGGAGCTGTGGAAGATAGGAAGATAGACGCTGGCTTTGGTGGAGGGTTCATTGGCCGGGGCGTCTAAGGAGTCCTACAGGAGGGCCTGGGAGGATTTTATTGGGGGGGGGGGAGCGCGTAGTTGGAAGGGTAGAGGGGATGCGGAGGAGGGATGACGTCATGAACTTCATCCTGAGGTGCATGGACAGCGGCTGGTCAAGAGCAACTATAGCAGGGAAGTTAGCGGGAATTGCGTTCTACGGGAAATGGTTCTGGGGTTTTCAGCCGAGTGGGGGGGAAATGGCGAGTAGGATGTTGGAAGGATGGGCAAGGGAAAATAAGAGGGACAAGGACAAGAGGAGGCCGATATCGGCGGAATTGCTGCAGAGGTTGGTTAAGGGAGTAAGGGGAGTTTGCTGGTCGGTATGGGAGGGGGAGCTGTTTGCGACCTGTTTTACGTGGTTATTTTTCGGGGCTTTTCGGGTTTCGGAGTTGGTGGGGGAAAAAGGGGGGTCTGGGGGATTGCGGTGGGAGGATGTACAAATTACAGAATTGGGTTTGGACATCAGGATTAATAAGTCTAAAACGGACCAAAAGGGGAAGGGTTCTTGGGTTTTGTTGGGGCAGGGGAGCAAGGACTTATGCCCAGTGCAGGCAGGCAGGTTGTGGAAGGAGCGGTGTGGGGGTAAGACAGGCTTGGTGTTTAAGCATGAGGATGGGTCGCCGGTCTCAGCGTCACAAGTCTTGGGGGTATTGCGGAAGGCTCTGCTAGTGGTAGGAGAAATGGGAGAGGATTTTGGTACACATTCATTCAGGATGGGCGCAGCATCGGAGGGTAATAGGTTGGGTTTCTCTGAGGATAAGGTGAAAAGTTTGGGGCGCTGGAGGTCTGGGAGATACAAGGGGTACTTCAGGGAGTTTCATAAAGGGGAATTTTGAAGGAAGGTGGCAGAAGTTAGTTGTAAACAGCGTGTGGGGTGAATGTATTATGGTAGTAATTGTGTAATTTCTTTTTCAGATGCTGTGCGAAAGGAGGGGGAGTTGGCGCAAGTGTGGATTGTCGGCCATTCAATTGTTAAATGGGCTGGGAAAGAAGCAGAGAAAAGGGTTCTGGGCAGGCAACTGGGGTGTAGCTATAAGGATGTGGTGGTAAGATGGCACGGGTTAGGGGGCCTGCGCTGGGACCAGTTGCGGCCTATGCTGGCAGGGTTGCGGGAACGATACGGGGCCCCGGAGGTGTTGATTATTCATGCTGGGGAGAATGACCTGGTTAGGGATACGGGGTGGCTCTGCTAAGGAAAATGAAAAGAGATTTAGTTTGGGTGCGGGAAATGTGGCCTCAAGCTGAGGTGTTGTGGACTAAGTTGTTGCCGCGTAGTGTGTGGAGAGGAGCGAGGAGCGAGGGAGCGATAGAGCGGGCTAGAAAGGGGATCAACAGAGAAATGGTGAAGTTTTGTGCCTCTGTGGCGGTGCAGGTGATGGAACATAAGGAGATAGTGTACGAGGGCTTCATGATCTTTAGGGAGGATGGTGTACACTTGTCGATTTATGGGAACAATCACTATTTGGCGGACCTGGGCTCTTGGCTGGGAGATTGGTGGAAGAGATGGAAATAAAGTGAAGTGGTGGGGGGGGTGGGGCAGAAAGAACACCTCGGGGGAGGGTTTTTCTGGTGCCGGGGGCATGGCCCCATTTGATGTGGGGGGAGGGAAGCACAATGGGGGAATGACACGGGAAAGGATGGGGTGGTGCTGTTTGCACAAGCGGGCCACCCCGGGGGAACAGGTATTGAGCCTGGAGGGGCATGGCCCCAGGGAGAAAGCGGGATGCCTGGAAAAGGGGTAAGGAGACGGTAGGGGCCAAGGGACAGTTAAGGAGGAAATGGCTTTATTTAATTATTTAATTGTTGGGGGAAAATGAAAATGTGTAATTAGTTAATTGGTTGTTTAAATATTTCGTTAGTCTGTAAGGCCATGGAGCCAGGTAAGTGTTTAATTGTAAGCTGTGGCCTGTCACATTAAAGCGACCTTTTCCACTTTTAAATGAGTCTGGGTTTTTGTGCAGTAAGCCAAAAGGGGGAGCCCGGGGGGAACGCGAAGCGTTTCCCCCCGGGGAGGTTTTTGGCGCTGCACACGTCCAGCGAGTGGCTGTGGGGGCAGAGCGCCTCTAGGGGTATTTAAGGGGCCAGGGAAGGTTCGGGAGGCAGGTGACAGTTGGACTTGGCGATTGTCCCGCCCTCCCACCCATTTCAATTTGGTTAGGTCAGGGGTCTGGTTTATTAAGGGGGGGGACCATGGTATTTTGGTTATGTGTGGGTTTTTACGTCACATGGCAAGTTTTTAGGGGGGTTTTTTGGGTGTCGGTTAAGGGGCGATTAGACGGTAGTTTTGTGTGACAGGTCTGGGCATTAGTGAAGTTGTGATGTAAGAATTTCTGTTGCTGATGTGGCAGGTCAGACTGGCTGCAGGTCATGGGAAGGGGGAGATTGGTGTAGAGTGGAGTCTGAGGGGTATTGAAGTGGTTTGGGGCTCCGGGGGCATGGCCTCTTTTGATGTGGGGGGAGGGAAGCACAATGGGGGAATGACACCGGAAAGGATGGGGTGGTGCTGTTTGCGCAAGCGGGCCACCCCGGGGGAACAGGAATTGAGCCTGGAGGGGCATGGCCCCAGGGAGAAAGCGGGACGCCTGGAAAAGGGGTAAGGAGATGGTAGGGGCCAAGGGACAGTTAAGGAGGAAATGGCTTTATTTAATTATTTAATTGTTGGGGGAAAATGTGTAATTAGTTAATTGGTTGTTTAAATATTTCGTTAGTCTGTAAGGCCATGGACCCAGGTAAGCGTTTAATTGTAAGCTTTGGCCTGTCACATTAAAGCGACCTTTTCCACTTTTAAATGAGTCTGGGTTTTTGTGCAAAAAAGGGTTGGTGTACGCTGTACATAGACCGTGCTGTCTTTGAGCAAAAGGCGCGGGCTGGCGTGCGTGGTGTGTGCAAGCTGCCACGAGGTGGCGCTGCAGCCCTGAGTAAGTGCTGCCAGGAGTGAGGGAATTCGGCCGAGGCCGGGAAGTGCCTGCTCTGCAGTGGGCAAGGCTTCAAGCTGTCAAAAGCTTGACTGGAGGACTCAGAACCGCCGACTCTCCCTTTTCAGAAATGAATGCACGGGGCACGCGCCCTTTCCTGTGAAAAATCGGGACCCAGCTGCCTCGGGGGGCACAGCATCTTCCCTTGGGGAGAGCTTCCTGTGGGCAGGAGGGGGTGCCCCCTTCAGAGACTCTGCGTGATTTGTCCCCACTCCCCTCGTCTCAAGGCAGAAGATGTGGGGCTTGAACTGGTGGTAACCCCGGCTCTGGGGTGGAAGCAGCAGCCAGCCATGGGCTGGGGGGTTCCCTGCAGCGCCCGCCGCGCCACCCCAGCCACCCCTGGGCTGCTGTGTGGGGGACCTGGCAGCAGCCTCTGAGGGACGGGCAGCCGCTTTCTGTGGAGCTGTTTCCTGTGTTTTGCTACAGGGGTTGGACGGTGTCAATGCAGAGCTGGGTGCTTCCAGCGCTGCTGCCGCTGCTGCGCCGAGGGAGGGGGCCTGCACACCCCCTGCCTGGTCAGGACTGACTGACTGCACTTCAGCCGGGGCCGGGGAGGCACCCCCGGCCCCTTCATATGGGGTAAGTAGCTGTTACCGTGTTCCCTGTTTCGCTTTTCTGACAGCCAACAGAAAATATGCAAACCCTGCTTCCTCGGTGTTGCTATGAAACCATGCATGTGTTTCTTAATTTGCATGCGGGGCTCATTAACATTGCGCCTGAGTAAACACTGGCGAGCACGCCGTGCCGCGCTGCGGTTCGCCATCATCGCTGCCCAGCTGTGCGTGCTGCTTGACACTTCCACATCTGCACACAGCAGGCCTGGCTTTGCGCCACACACGTGCAGTGCACTATGGCCAGGTACTTTTCAGGAGAAAGGGAGAGTGGCATTTTTGGTTCACACAGATATGATGTCTGCCCCAAAGCAAGCGCCTTGGAACGCATTGTGTATAGGCGCTATATAAATAAACTATCATACATCAAGAGCTTGCGCCTATGGTACACTAAGGCCGCTGTTGCACCACTGGGCAGGAGGGAAGGGGCAATACTTGCCCGCTCCCACCAAATAGGTGCCCAGTGTGTATTGGCCCCTGCATATCTGACATGACATCCCATGTCAGGCAGGAGTTGGCCATCCAGCCCAGGTTTTATTCTTTGCATTCCGTGACGTGAAGTCCTGCATTTATAATGGAGCCGGTGCAACTGAACGCACTAGAATGCTGAGAATAAAACCAGGCCTGGATGGGCTGCTCTGGCCAGGCATTGGGTCACTTTGCTTCTGTCCGGCTGCTTACGTAGATCGACACGAGGAAGCAACTGGCATTTCAAGTAGTTTCAGGTCACATGTGAGCAGCTGACCCAGTGCTGATTTTGCCTTTTCATTCCTGTTATTATAGATGTATTTGTGTCTCATAAAGTCAGAACTACGAGTACCAGAATTCTAGCACAAAATAATGGCGGATGTACTCGCGCCTGAAAGTTGCCTTGTGTCATCCATGAATAGACCAAGTCCTTGGTTTCCTCTTTTCATGCGGGAACTTGCGCATTTCCTATTGTAAATGAGGAACTACAAGTCCCAGAATGCAAAGGAAAAAAGCAAGATTGTATGAGCAACTCAAGCATGACACGGAGCAACTTGAGAAGTCTGGACAGCATGAGGAGGTGTATGATAACATATGGAAAACGTACTCATCTTAGTAACAGTGGTACTCTTAGGCCATAGTCCCCTTTCCTCCATACTGTTGGGATGTCCCGCAAAACGGGGGGCGTGCTGCAAGATGGTGAAGTGATAACTTCATGCCACTGAGGCACCGCTGCATTATGGGAGTCGTAGTCATAATTAACTTTGTTGGAAGAAATTGGCCTTAAGCATCGTATACAATTGAGTTGTACATAGTAAGTCCAGGGCTGGGAAAGTGGGAAAGAGGTGTGTCTGTGACATGGAGTCAGTCGCCTAGTCACTATGAGCATCCATTTTTGCAGGGACGTCATTTAGGTGTCGCCAGAGGTCGCAAATGCGACCTCTGAGGTCTCCCTTGTGACCTTTGCGGTCCCCTTGCAACCCCTAAAGAAAAAAACACCCAAACAAAAAGTGTTTTATTTTTATTTTTGTAATGCAAGCTCCTGGGCTGTGGCCAGCACCATGTGGCTCTTTACTTCTGGAGTGTCTGGCTTTCTTGTTCAGGCCCCTTAAAAAAATAAGAGCAGGAGTGCCACAAGTCTAACCTAACACTTTCAGCACTGACCCTAAATAAGGAAGAATAGGAATACCAAATAATGTGTCTTTCTGGAATTCTATACAATAATTGCTAGATTCATTAAAGGTTTATTTCAGGCACAATTCAGGGGGTGAGTCACTGATTTAGTCTGTTCTTAACGCCTCAACTCAGCCTTTCATCCTTCTGAGGTCGATAAATGAGTACCAACACAGGTTGGGTGATATTGAGTGTATATTTTTTCTATATAAAGCGCTTAAGCGTAAGTGCTATATAATAACACATCATTATCATTTGATCATGGACGTCTGCTTGCATTCATAGTAATTTGGTAATAGGGGCCTATACGCACTGATATTAACAATATATATGGCGATCCATTCTTGTATGAAATGTACATCACATTATAGTGATATCTTAACCATATTTTTCATAGTGTAACATTATAGTGATATCTTAACCATATTTTTCATAGTGTACAATGCTACGTGATGCCACTTCTGTTTTGTCAACGGGTGAAAGGTTGTGTTGCATCGCTTCCCGCGTTATCACTTCGGGGTGGGGTCAAATGACATCACTTTTTGTGATGTCATCAGGGGGTCAAGAGTCGTGTGATGCCACTTCCGCTACCCCTGGCATTTTGGTGAAATGGCGTCCCTGCATTTTTGCTTTCTTCTTTTCATGTATAAAGTGACAACAACCGGCAACGCAATTTAGCTTCGAGGCGCTGTACATATAACTCCAAACGGCGAACTTGAAAAACGGGAAGCGACTTCCAGTCGTCGGAGAAGCCCTGTGGCACGGCCAGCCTGTGCATTCCTAAGGCTGACCAGTCCATCTGGTTGGAACTAATTGCCTGCCGTCACAATTGTGTTTCATCAGCCCAAGGCTTGGAGGGGGGGCAGGGGGGGTTGTCAACCTTGGTCTGGAAGATTTCTCAGGGGATAGTGACTCTGGGGGCGGGGGAGGAGAATTCTGTGTGTAAGGTGATGGGGTAAGGGGAAGTCCCCCCTCTCCCCCCCCACGTCTCCTGTTTTCTGTTCTTGTGTAGTTGTAGTAGTGTCCTGAAACAGGAGGCACCGGACTCTGCGGCCCTTCAGTGCACGGCATCGCCTGCAGTACGTTTTGTAACTCGCCTTTGTAATGATACTAGGCTCAACACGTTTTGGGTGAGAGGATTTTAATCGATTGTCCAAACAGTGCAATGCCATTGGTGTGTTTTCAGCACCCCAAAAACGTGGATCCTTCCAGCACCCCTGCTTCGACTGGAGCGATGTACTTTGCTAAACAGAGGGCAACCCAGCTCAGTGAGTTAAACGCTGGCCCAACACATCTGCAGTCACAGGTTGGAATGTCAGGGCCGACTCCGCCTTTCATCCTTCAAAGGCCCATGCATTCAGCACCATTTCATTGGGTAACAGTAACACTTATTATAACAGCGCTTAGAAGCTGGAGAGACTCTCGATGAAGCGGTATATAAACACCTGATATTGTTACCAAGGAGCTGCTGCTACGGCACAGGTCCTTATCAAGCGCGTATTGGCTACTGGTCATCAAAATGTATTGATTTCGATCATTTGCATATAGCTCCACGCATGCCCCTGTGCGGCCTCTTCTGGGCGCTTTGTTCTGCAGAGGTGCGTATTGTGAGCTGGCGGTGGACGGAGGATTTTCAGAGGGGAGGGTGGCTCCTCGCAGGACTGTTGTTGAGGGGCTGCCCCAGGTGGCATGAGATTGAGTGCCGAGGTTGTGGAGGGTAATCGAGGTAGGAGTATTGTATGCTGTCGGCCCGGGGTCCGCTTCATGCCATGGTGCTGTCCTCAGGCGAAGGCTGGCATGAACCAGGGGCCGGCAAGCTGGCAGAAGCGGCGCTCTACAAGACCCAGTTCCATTGCAGTGCAGGAGCCTTCTGAAGAGCAAATGCCAGGGTTGAGGGGATTCTAGGGGCCCTGGCCGGATTCTTTTGGCCCCGGAGTTGTGCTGGCTGGATTGTAAATATGTTGGCCAAGAGGAGGTTCCAGGTTGGTGCATAAAGAGCTTCTGCAGATGCCACGCACCCTTTATGTAAAAGTGCAGACGACTTTGGGTGGTGCAGAGGACCTTGGTCGGGCAGAGGACTTTGGGTGGTGCAGAGGACCTTGGTCGGGCAGAGGACTTTGGTCGTGCAGAGGACTTTGGGTGGTGCAGAGGACCTTGGTCGGGCAGAGGACTTTGGGTGGTGCAGAGGACCTTGGTCGTGCAGAGGACCTTGGTCGTGCAGAGGACTTTGGGTGGTGCAGAGGACCTTGGTTGTGCAGGGGACCATGGTGGTGCAGGGGACCTTAGTCGTGCAGAGGACTTTGGGTGGAGAGAGGACCTTGGGTGGCGCAGAGGACCTTGGGTGGCGCAGAGGACCTTAGTCGTGTAGAGGACCTTGGTCGTGTAGAGGACCTTGGTCGTGTAGAGGACTTTGGGTGGTGTAGACTTTGGGTGTTGCAGAGGACCTTGGTCGTGCAGAGGACTTTGGGTGGTGCAGAGGACCTTGGTCGGGCAGAGGACTTTGGTCGTGCAGAGGACTTTGGGTGGTGCAGAGGACCTTGGGTGGTACAGAGGACTTTGGATGGTGCAGGGGACCTTAGTCGTGCAGAGGACTTTGGGTGGCGCAGAGGACTTTGGATGGTGCAGGGGACCATGGTGGTGCAGGGGACCTTAGTCATGTAGAGGACTTTGGGTGGAGAGAGGACTTTGGGTGGCACAGAGGACCTTGGGTGGCGCAGAGGACCTTGGTCGTGTAGAGGACCTTGGTCGTGTAGAGGACTTTGCGTGGTGTAGACTTTGGGTGTTGCAGAGGACCTTGGTCGTGCAGAGGACTTTGGGTGGTGCAGAGGACCTTGGTCGGGCAGAGGACTTTGGGTGGTGCAGAGGACCTTGGGTGGTACAGAGGACTTTGGATGGTGCAGGGGACCTTAGTCGTGCAGAAGACTTTGGGTGGCGCAGAGGACTTTGGATGGTGCAGGGGACCATGGTGGTGTAGGGGACCTTAGTCGTGCAGAGGACTTTGGGTGGAGAGAGGACTTTGGGTGGCGCAGAGGACCTTGGGTGGCGCAGAGGATCTTGGTCGTGTAGAGGACCTTGGTCATGTAGAGGACTTTGGGTGGTGTAGACTTTGGGTGTTGCAGAGGACCTTGGTCGTGCAGAGGACTTTGGGTGGTGCAGAGGACCTTGGTCGGGCAGAGGACTTTGGTCGTGCAGAGGACTTTGGGTGGTGCAGAGGACCTTGGGTGGTACAGAGGACCTTGGATGGTGCAGGGGACCATGGTGGTGCAGGGGACCTTAGTCGCGCAGAGGACTTTGGGTGGTGTAGAGAACCTTGGGTGGCGCAGAGGACCTTGGTCGTGCAGAGGACCTTGGTCGTGTAGAGGACCTTGGTCGTGTAGAGGACTTTGGGTGGTGTAGACTTTGGGTGTTGCAGAGGACCTTGGTCGTGCAGAGGACTTTGGGTGTTGCAGAGGACCTTGGTCGGGCAGAGGACTTTGGTCGTGCAGAGGACTTTGGGTGGTGCAGAGGACCTTGGTCGTGCAGAGGACTTTGGTTGGTGCAGAGGACCTTGGTCGGGCAGAGGACTTTGGTCGTGCAGAGGACTTTGGGTGGTGCAGAGGACCTTGGGTGGTACAGAGGACTTTGGATGGTGCAGGGGACCTTAGTCGTGCAGAGGACTTTGGGTGGCACAGAGGACTTTGGATGGTGCAGGGGACCATGGTGGTGCAGGGGACCTTAGTCGTGCAGAGGACTTTGGGTGGTGTAGAGGACTTTGGGTGGCGCAGAGGACCTTGGGTGGCGCAGAGGACCTTGGTCGTGCAGAGGACCTTGGTCGTGTAGAGGACCTTGGTCGTGTAGAGGACTTTGGGTGGTGTAGACTTTGGATGTTGCAGAGGACCTTGGTGATACAGAGGACTTTGGGTAACGCATAGGACCATGTGTGGTGTAGAGGACCATGGGTGGTGCAGAGGACATTGGTGATGCAGAGGACCATGGTGGTGCAGAGAACCATGGTGATGCAGACGACTTTGGGTGGTGGAGAGGACCATGGGTGGCACAGAGGACCATGGGTGCCGCAGAGGCTCATGGGTGGTGCAGAGGACCATGGGTGGCACAGAGGACCATGGTGTTGAAGAGGACTTTGAGTGGTGCAGAGGACCATGGGTGGCGCAGAAGACTTTGGCTGGTGCAGAGGACCATGGGTGGCGCAGAGGACCATGGGTGGCGCAGAGGCTCATGGGTGGCGCAGAGGACCATGGGTGGCGCAGAGGACCATGGTGGTGAAGAGGACTTTGGGTGGTGCAGAGGACCATGGGTGGCGCAGAAGACTTTGGCTGGCGCAGAGGACCATGGGTGGCGCAGAGGTTCATGGGTGGTGCAGAGGTTCATGGGTGGTGCAGAGGACCATGGGTGGTGCAGAGGACCATGGTGTTGAAGAGGACTTTGAGTGGTGCAGAGGACCATGGGTGGCGCAGAAGACTTTGGCTGGCGCAGAGGACCATGGGTGGTGCAGAGGCTCATGGGTGGCGCAGAGGACCATGGGTGGCGCAGAGGACCATGGTGGTGAAGAGGACTTCGGGTGGTGCAGAGGACCATGGGTGGCGCAGAGGACCATGGGTGCCGCAGAGGCTCATGGGTGGTGCAGAGGACCATGGGTGGCGCAGAAGACTTTGGCTGGTGCAGAGGACCACGGGTGGCGCAGAGGACCACGGGTGGCGCAGAGGCTCATGGGTGACACAGAGGACCATGGGTGGCGCAGAGGACCATGGTGGTGAAGAGGACTTTGGGTGGTGCAGAGGACCATGGGTGGCGCAGAAGACTTTGGCTGGTGCAGAGGACCATGGGTGGTGCAGAGGACCATGGGTGGTGCAGAGGCTCATGGGTGGCGCAGAGGACCATGGGTGGTGCAGAGGACCATGGGTGGCGCAGAAGACTTTGGCTGGCGCGGAGGATCATGGGTGGTGCAGAGGTTCATGGGTGGTGCAGAGGTTCATGGGTGGTGCAGAGGACTTTGGGTGGTGCAGAGGGACCTTGGGTGGTGCAGAGGACCTTGGGTGGTGCAGAGGACCTTGGTGGTACAGAGGACCTTGGTGGTGCAGAGGATCATGGGTGGTGCAGAGGACCTTGGGTGGTGCAGAGGACCTTGTTTGTTTGTTTTATTATTTGTAATGCGCAAGCATACCCTAAGGAAACAGGGCGCAGAAGTTACATGAATATGCAAAGCTTAATTACAACAACAAAAATATATACATACACACCGTAGTAGTAATGGCAGGATAATATAATATACATATATACAAATAAACACATGTACATATAGCAGGAATGTGAAGGACTAGATCACTGAAATGTGTCTGAAGGCCTACGTTTTCAACCATAGGACAACCTTGGATCGGAAGTTTTGATAGGGCAGGTCCATTCTGAGAGTTGGCGGTAGGGAATTCCTCAGTTGAGCTGCTTTCACTGGGAAGCTGTTGCCCCCTATGGTGGAGCGTTTAAAGTTAGGGACAGAAAGGCAGTCTTTGTATGCTTTTCTTGTGGGTCTCAGGGAAGTCTGTCTATGAAATCTGTCGATCAAATATATCAGAGCAGCGTTATGGAGAGATTTGTGGGTAAGTGACACAGTTTTTAGGAGAATTTTGTCTTTGATAGAGAGCCAGTTGTTCTGTAGGTTATAGGATGTAATATGGTTTCTTCTAGAGATACCCAGTGCCGCTCTAAGAGCGTTATTCTGAAGAGTTTTTAGTTTGCTCGTAATGGCTTTGGAGAACCCAAGATAGAGAGCATTGCAATAGTCCAGGCGGGACAATATGAGGGCTCTAGCGAGGGTCAGACAGCTAGAGTCGGATAGAAAGGGTTTGGCTGCACGGATCAATTTACACGTGTAAGCCGTGGAAGAAGCTAGAGAGTTCACCTGTCTGTTGAAAGAGAAGTTAGAGTCCAAATAAAAACCTAACGTGTTGACCTCTTGTCCTACTTTGATGCTATTGCCATCAATTGTGAAGGAAGAGTAGACAGGGCCTAATTTCTTTAGACTAGAGGTAGTACCCAGGATGATAAGTTTGGTTTTATCATCATTCAGGCATAGTCCATGTGTGGCCATCCATGCCTGGATGATGATGTACACTCTATTCACCAAGGCCAAATCCTTTCCATAGTCCCCAGAAAGCAGAAGGAGGCTCTGGGTATCATCTGCGTAGTTGGTGTAGGTGATACCGAGATGATCCAGATCATCGAAAAGGGGTTGGTAAATATATTGTACAATGTGGGGGAGACACAGGAGCCCTGTGGCCCACCGCAGGTGATAGGTATGGGGTCAGCTGCTGCTGTAGTTGAAATGACCCTCATGGTTCTGTCGTTAAGGAAGGATCTGATCCAGGTTATGGCCTCAGTAGAGAAGTGAGCTGATGTGGTGAGGTGGGTACATAGGACAGAGTGATCGACCAGGTCGAAGGCTGCTGAAAGGTCTAGGAGGAGGAGTAGAGTGGCTTGGCCATTATCTCTTAGCTCATCGATCTGTGTTTTAAGGTCAATGAGAGCAGTCTCAGTCCCATGTTGAGGACGGAAGCCTGATTGTCTGGCTCCTAGAAGGTGATGTTCTTCCAAGTATTTCTGTATTTGTAGGTAGGCGACCGTATCCAAAATTTTTAGAAGAAATGGTACGGTCGCGATAGGTCTGTAGTTTGTAGGCGTGGCTGGGTCAAGTGTGGGGTTTTTTAGTAGTGGAAATACCCAAGATTGTTTTAAATTGGTAGGGATAGAGCCGGTGTAGAAGGAAGCATTGATTAACTTTGTGATGAAAGGGGGGAGGTCTCGGGCAGCGTCCTTAATGAGCTGTGCGGGGCACAGATCACCCTGACAGTTGGACGGTTTCAGTGACAATATTATTTTTTCTACTTCAAGTGTGGTGACTTTGGAGAAATTGAAGCGAGTGGTTTCCGTTAAAGTAGGCTTCTCAGTCGGGAGATTTAATTTTGTAAGCTAGCAATCTTGTTAGCTAGGGCATTTTGGATTTCTGAGCACCAATTTTTATCTTTGGTGCAAGTGTCTGGTGGTGCTGAAGGGGTCTCTTATTCTTTGAGGATGGAGAATAATTAATTTGTGTTAGATTTAGCTTGGGATATACGGGAGTCGAAGGAAGTTCGTTTTGCTCGGCAGATCTCTTTTTTGTAGAGGGCTGCGAGTTTAGTACATTTTGGTGGTGCAGAGGACTTTGGGTGGTGCAGAGGACTTTGAGTTGACTGCTGAATGCCACAGGCAGCAAATGAGGGTGTCTAAGGCATGTTTCATTTGGTCGTGCCTCTTCCGGTTAAGGCTCAGCTGTGGTCAAATCGCGAATTTGTTGAAATCCTTTTTTTTATTTTGGGCTATTTGGTTGAGTTAGAGTACAGACAGGGAGGAAGGACACACAGCCTGTAGGTGTTTGGTGATTTGCCCACCCATTGACTGCCCATGGCCATGCTAATTCCTATGGCCATTCCCTCCCAGTTCCTACCCCACCCCACCCAAAGCGCCTCCCCATGGGAACTCTTTCAGCTCGCTGTAATCAAGCTGTGCAATCAAACTTTGCTCTGAAAGTACCTGCTAGGGTTTTTTAAATGCAGTTTTCTGAGAGTTAATGACTTAATTGGAGCTGTAAACCAGCTAATGGCGTAATAAACACATGGCTTAACCAGGTCTGCGTTCAGCCACTCGATATATAAACACTAGCTGTATCCTTCAATGAAGTCCTGTTAAAAACAAGCATTGGCAAAGCCAACAGTTTTGGCTTGAGTATAACTATTAGGTATTTGCCAGGTACAGCTATTAAATGCCCAGGTACTCACACCATTTTGCAACTGCAACCATCAATGCCCAGTTAACACCACAACTGCGGTGCCTGGCAAGTGCCCTTCGCATGCCTACACAAAAGCCCACATTGTTGGCATTGCCAATGCGTGTTTCACTTTCATGTTACGATGCTCTTTTTTCACTTCCTCGCGACTTGGGGGGTCGTGGTCCTTCCGAAACACTGCATTTTAAATGCAGTCCAGGGCCCGATTTCTTTTACTGGTTCCAGACTACATCTGTCTACTCTAGACCTTTCTGGAGTGTCTTTCTGGAGCGTCCCCCGGTTGCGAGCCCGCGCAGGTTTCTGGAATGCTGAAACGCAACCTCGGATTCCGCGTGAAATTCCTCACGTGTCGAAGTCTGCAGGCGAGCTGGAATCCGCCTCTTTAGACATGAAACACCACACACGTGGACACGTCTGCCTCGTCTAGCGTCATGGCGCCTGGGAACTCATTGCAATCCATTGTGGCAAAGGGGCTCTCCAGTCAGTAGACCCCGAGCCGAGTGGGCTCCATTAGCACCCCAGGCTGGGGCTCCATTAACACAAAGGGGGGAGGGGAGAACACTACTGCCAGGGTACTGGCACCTACCGCCCATTAGTACCATGGCTGGCTGGGTCCCTTCCCTTTGGGATGGCTGTGTTAGGCTATCTAAACAGGGGGGGGCAAAAGGGGGTGCGCCTTATGGCTGACTTTCTTTCTCTCCTGTTCTCCCCCTCTTTGTTTCCCAAGGCAGCTCCCCAAGCTTAAAGGTTCGTGCCCTTTAGCCTCACGGGGGGGGAGGAGGGTGCGCCCCCCTAATTCCGCAGCACTACAGACATCCCTCTGTTCGTAAATGGCGTTTATTTTTTGGGGGGAGTGGCGATGAAAATTAAATTATCCCTGGACACTAAGGGGCTGATGCACAAAGAAGTTACCAGTAATAACTCCTACTTATTCCCATAGAGATATAGAGGGTGGTGGGGGGGGGGGGGGCAGGGAGAGGGGGAGAGTTATAGTGAAAGACGGGGAGAGGGAGAGAGAGAGAAAGAAAGGGAGAGCGATTCCTTGTGAGAGTACCTCAGATGTCAACTAGTAAGCCTTTGTGACCCTACAAGTTCAGCCACTAAGGGACGTCCCAGAAAGAAGTGCCCGGATGCTGAGACAGAGATGGGTGTTTGGCTAGACAGCAAATTCAACTTTTTCCAGTCTGGGCAACCTGATAACAACCAAGGCCTGGGATTGGCATTTCTCCACCCGCTGTCTCTAGCGCACGGATGTTGACTGGATGGTGTTTGATAGTGGCAACTTATCTTTCTAAGGGTTTGTGTGGGGCAGTGCTTAATTTGTATACAAATCAGTGTTGGGGCTCAAATATTTTTGAACACGCCCATGACATGTCAGGCTGGGCACCTCCACGCCCACTGTTGCCACCACCCGAGGCTGCTGTCCATGACCTGCACTGGGACATCGAAGCAGCATGTCCCATATTTAGAAAGATCTTGCACAGTTTTAGACTACATTTGACAATTGAATATTGTGTTTTGCAGGACAGCTTTAGCGGTTACTAGCTGTACTTCCCAAATTTAACAACTGACGATTGAAACTGTGTCATTTGTTTACCCCCTCCATTAGCATTATATCTTACTGACTGCATCTTGCCATCACACTGAAGGATGAATTGATGATCGAAATTGTATCCTGTTTTCCCTCTTCATTGAGATCTAGATTTGGTGCCTTTTTCTATTCATAATAACTTTGCTGATTTCATTCTCTTCTCTTGCATAATTCCAGGACTTTTTGTCCTGCTTCTTCACTTTTCTTTCACTAATTCATACCTTTTTTTTAAATCTTGCTTGTGTTCTTGACAGAATGACCCTTGGGGTTTTCCCAGTCCTGATAGGCAGTGAAATAACAATTTTGCAGCTTGAAATATTTTTGCATTATGTGTTTTTCTTACTGTCTTTGAGTGAGAGAAGTGACTGCATTCAGTTTTGTGTTGGGATGACTTTAAACGGGATATCTGGATTGATACTCGTACCAGTTAAAAATATTAAATAATGTAATGATGAATTAATCCAATTCCAGCGTGGACTCTATTACCATGTATTCATTTGCTGCCCATGCTGTCAACATATATGGGGTTAAAGTGTAAACCCCACTGGCTTATTGTGGTTCAAGGATGGTCTCGCTAAGGCAGAACTGTGATTTACAAATGAAAATCAAAATACACATAAAATAATATACTCTCTGTGTTTTGACATGACACATGTTTATGTGCGTCTTAAACACAATGAGCCTCATTACGACTCTGGCGGAACGGGTTAACGGGTGTGTTAACGGGTTAACTCGTAATCGGCCCGTTGTTTGCTCCCTCTCCCATTCCCATTCAGTCCTATGGGGGCTGAAATGGGAATGGGGAAGGTCCGGGTCCTTGGAGGGAGGAATTACTGGGCCCTCCGAACTCGGAATGGCCCGGCAATTCCTCATTCTGGGAACCCAGAGGCGATTTCGGCAGCAGCCATGCCGCCAATAGCGGCATGACTACTGCCGAGGTCGTAATGAGGCCCACATTTTGCTCGGATCCTATAGGTGTTTATTATGTGACTGCCAGTTAGAATAATAAATGTGCCAAAACACCACATCATACATAATGAGTTTTATTTATTTATTGAGCTTTTTTTTATTGAACGATTTAGTTTGAAAACAAACTTTATCACTCATATTAACGTTTCGTGATTAGAAAAATAAATTTGAACTTATAGCAGGTTCCTTCTCATATAATTAAAAAGGTTCTCAATATCTATGCATTCTGAACAAGACAGGTCCAATGAGTCTCTATTTCATGCCATCAGTTGTTGTTATGAGTTCCCAGAATTGAATAATTATGTAGATTAATTTGTTTTGGGTTCCTGAAAAAATACTAGACCAGCGTTCTTTTGGTCTTTTGCAATTTGTAAAGCATGCCAAACCCGGGGGCACCTGGGCCCTGAGCATGACATAGGCAGACATGACAGAGGCAGACACTTTACAGATATAGGACATGAATGCAATAATGGAAGATGGTATGGTATTCCAGCCAGTTTAAGATGACTAGAGCTAAATTCTGTTGGGGTCCGCTCACTGGAGGGAAGGCTTTAGTCTGAGACAATAAGTGCCAGGGATGTGCCCTGGCAAACACCCCCACAACCTAAGCACTGGTGTGGGGTCTAGTGCCATGAAAGACTTGCAGGTTATGACGGATCCAGTGCACGCTGGCTGCAGTGGCCACAAGACTGCAAAGTAATGCTGGTCTATGCTGGTTAAGTATTGCACCCAGTACATGTGCACCTCTGGATAAGAATTCCATGACCTCACAGCACTTCTGCATGCTACTGAAGGGTACGATGCCAGGCAGTGATTTTTACTATGGGATCGCGCCAGTGGCTTTGGGAAAGGGGGTTTCGGGCAGGGCATGGGGGATTGTTCTCACCCTCGAACCCCTGCCCCATGTAAATATTACCCCCTCATTAGAAGATAACTCAAGGTAGCAGTGTTTCCTATCATTTTGAAAGCAAAGGATAAAAGGTGCGCACCCTTTAAATCTAAAAAGCGGCACTTAAATGTTTCCTGATTTCATCTTAAAAAGCGATTTTGCGGATCTCTTGATCAGCGGCTGAAGGGGTCTAGTGCAGGGTTGTCCAACTCCAGGCCCAGAGCGCCGGAATCCTGACGGGGTTTCAGGATATCCCTCTTTAACGAGAACAAATTTGAGAAAATGTAGAATCATTGTATGCAAATGTATCCCACAATTGTTAATGGCGGGTATCCTGAAATTCCAACATGTTTCCGGCCCTCGAGGCCTGGAGCTGGACAACTCTGGTCTAGTGGGCAAGTGCCTGCCCCTGATCCTAATGGTTTTGGCTGGAATCCCGGAATCCGGGAATCCGGGGAGACTTTTTTTTCCTGGTTCAATAGCCCGACAGCCACAGTGGGTGCCATCTACAAAAAAGGTGGAAAAGAGACCTTCCGTGTCACCCGCTGGGGCAGGGCTCCGGTTTCAGCCTCGTTTGATATAATCGTGGGGCGCCCAAGTTCCTACTAGCCCCAGCAAGCAAGGGGTGTGCCCCAGCTGCCATGTTCTGGCTCAGCTGAAGTAGAGCTCCTGGCCTCCTTGGCATTCAGGGCCCAAAGTAAGGAGACATTCTCACTGCATGTTGGGCCTATATACCTTGTTAATGAATGGTCTTCAATTGGGCCTATATACCTTGTTAATGAATGGTCTTCAATAGCCCGCTCAAACAGGCCACATTGAGACCCCCACCCCATTAAAGGGTTACACCCTTATCCAGAGTGAGTTGACCACAATATTGGCACCCTCGTGGCAGATCAATGGGGGTCGCGGTAGTGGGGGCACACGATGAGGTCTGAATGATTTCACCGCCCTTTCTGCATTTATTGAGAACTTTGTTTCCTGGGGAGCCCTACATTTTCAGCTGTATGTATGGGTGTCACTATATAAAGAGAGGGAACGACGCCTGCCGGTTACACAAGATGTTGCGCCCCCGTGGCCACTGCAATCTCGGCCTCCTTGAGGACAAGATGGAAGCAAACTTCCCCGAAGCAGAGGACAGGTCCACATTAACAAGAACATTGGGCAACGTATTCTAGCGTCACTCAGGAATCCCATGGGTGTTTGTGCCCTGTTTATTTAGCAACATAACTGGCACAGGCCTGGCTGTTGGCGCTTAATTCGAACTCTAGTCTTAGAACATGTACTGAATTTATATATATTATTAGGTGCAATTTTCTGAAGAGGCTGCCGTTTCAGGGAGGCGAATTTTTTAGCTGACCCCTAAAATACTTTCCCCAAATATTCTAGGGGGGTGGTGGGGAGTAATTTACGATTGTAATCTCCAATCCTAGAATACTTGGGGAACGTGTTTTTTGATTTTACTCAGGGAGCATATTTGGCGAAATGTCGTCCCCTGGCGACATTTTCCTTGACAAGATTTTCACTGGCAACCCATAGGCCTAGAATTCTTAGGCCGGGCGACACAGAGGGCGCTTTCCTGGTTCGTGTGAACTTCATCAGACGAGCTGGTTTAGTCTGAACTGGGAGGGAGCGCCTGCAATGTATTTGAAACTGGCATTCTTCTAGCGCACCACGCATACTGCTTTGTTTCTTGTCACTTGAACACGTGTTATAGCACAACTTGCTGATATCCATTTGAAAGAGCTTGAAAGGAGGACGTTGACCCCGCTCTGCTTGAGACCTGCAGGTCACACACAGATCGCTTAACCCCTGCGCGAACCCACAGGCTAGAAAGGAAGCGACACATACCTAGGCACCTGAAACCAAGGGCATCTTTAGCTCGGCGATAAACTCCTATTATTATCCATCAGCCATCGGGACATTGAGTATCCATAGACGCTGTCCAATGGCAGAGCAGAGATCTGCCTGGGACAGGTCACCAATCCCACACACACTGGCAGGTTTCACTCCTCTTTCGCACCCTGGCCCTGAGCATTGGCTAGGCTCCTGCAACGTTCCTGCCTTCACGGAGCCTGCCCAATAGGAGGCGGTGAAGTGCTCACCTAATGAAACAGAGGCCACGATCCCACTTGCTACGCTCTGGTTCCTCACAACAAACTGAAGTCTACCTTACATGTAATGTAATATGGTATTTGTATAGCGCCTATTCCCATTGGAATGGCCTCAAAGCACTGTAGGTGAACGCCCTTAGGGGACTAAACCCCGTGGAATGGGAGATTTTTCAGAGGAGTATAGAATGCCTGTGTGCATTTTAGCCAATACAAAGGTAGGTGGGGGTGGCCAAGTCCCTGCTAGCAACCCATATTGAGCTGCCTGTGGATGGGTGCTGTGAGGTTATATCGAGCTGGCCTCTGGATGGGTGCTGTGAGGTTATATTGAGCTGCCTGTGGATGGGTGCTGTGGGGTTATATCGAGCTGGCCTCTGGATGGGTGCTGTGAGGTTATATTGAGCTGCCTGTGGATGGGTGCTGTGAGGTTATATCGAGCTGGCCTGTGGATGGGTGCTGTGAGGTTATATCGAGCTGGCCTCTGGATGGGTGCTGTGAGGTTATATCGAGCTGCCTGTGGATGGGTGCTGTGAAGTTATATCGAGCTGGCCTCTGGATGGGTGCTGTGAGGTTATATCGAGCTGGCCTCTGGATGGGTGCTGTGAGGTTATATTGAGCTGCCTGTGGATGGGTGCTGTGAGGGTATATCGAGCTGGCCTGTGGATGGGTGCTGTGAGGTTATATTGAGCTGGCCTGTGGATGGGTGCTGTGAGGTTATATCGAACTGGCCTGTGAGTGGGTGCTGGGTGGGTGCTGTGAGGTTATATCGAGCTGGCCTGTGGGTGGGTGCTGTGAGGTTATATCGAGCTGGCCTGTGGATGGGTGCTGTGAGGTTATATCGAGCTGCCTGTGGATGGGTGCTGTGAGGTTATATCGAGCTGGCCTCTGGATGGGTGCTGTGAGGTTATATCGAGCTGCCTGTGGATGGGTGCTGTGAGGTTATATCGAGCTGGCCTCTGGATGGGTGCTGTGAGGTTATATTGAGCTGCCTGTGGATGGGTGCTGTGAGGTTATATCGAGCTGGCCTCTGGATGGGTGCTGTGAGGTTATATTGGGCTGCCTGTGGATGGGTGCTGTGAGGTTATATCGAGCTGCCTGTGGATGGGTGCTGTGAGGTTATATCGAGCTGCCTGTGGATGGGTGCTGTGAGGTTATATCGAGCTGGCCTCTGGATGGGTGCTGTGAGGTTATATCGAGCTGGCCCCTGGATGGGTGCTGTGAGGTTATATCGAGCTGCCTGTGGATGGGTGCTGTGAAGTTATATCAAGCTGGCCTCTGGATGGGTGCTGTGAGGTTATATCGAGCTGCCTGTGGATGGGTGCTGTGAGGTTATATCGAGCTGCCTGTGGATGGGTGCTGTGAGGGTATATCGAGCTGGCCTCTGGATGGGTGCTGTGAGGTTATATTGTGCTGCCTGTGGATGGTTGCTGTGAGGTTATATCGAGCTGGCCTCTGGATGGGTGCTGTGAGGTTATATTGAGCTGGCCTGTGGATGGGTGCTGGGTGGGTGCTGTGAGGTTATATCGAGCTGGCCTGTGGGTGGGTGCTGTGAGGTTATATCGAGCTGGCCTGTGGATGGGTGTTGTGAGGTTATATTGAGCTGGCCTGTGGATGGGTGCTGTGAGGTTATATCGAGCTGGCCTCTGGATGGGTGCTGTGAGGTTATATTGAGCTGCCTGTGGATGGGTGCTGTGAGGTTATATCGAGCTGGCCTCTGGATGGGTGCTGTGAGGTTATATCGAGCTGGCCTCTGGATGGGTGCTGTGAGTTTATATCGAGCTGCCTGTGGATGGGTGCTGTGAGGTTATATCGAGCTGGCCTCTGGATGGGTGCTGTGAGGTTATATTGAGCTGCCCGTGGATGGGTGCTGTGAGGTTATATCGAGCTGGCCTCTGGATGGGTGCTGTGAGGTTATATTGGGCTGCCTGTGGATGGGTGCTGTGAGGTTATATCGAGCTGCCTGTGGATGGGTGCTGTGAGGGTATATCGAGCTGGCCTCTGGATGGGTGCTGTGAGGTTATATCGAGCTGCCTGTGGATGGGTGCTGTGAGGTTATATCGAGCTGGCCTCTGGATGGGTGCTGTGAGGTTATATCGAGCTGGCCCCTGGATGGGTGCTGTGAGGTTATATCGAGCTGCCTGTGGATGGGTGCTGTGAAGTTATATCGAGCTGGCCTCTGGATGGGTGCTGTGAGGTTATATCGAGCTGCCTGTGGATGGGTGCTGTGAGGTTATATCGAGCTGCCTGTGGATGGGTGCTGTGAGGGTATATCGAGCTGGCCTCTGGATGGGTGCTGTGAGGTTATATTGTGCTGCCTGTGGATGGTTGCTGTGAGGTTATATTGTGCTGCCTGTGGATGGTTGCTGTGAGGTTATATCGAGCTGGCCTGTGGATGGGTGCTGGGTGGGTGCTGTGAGGTTATATCGAGCTGGCCTGTGGGTGGGTGCTGTGAGGTTATATCGAGCTGGCCTGTGGATGGGTGCTGTGAGGTTATATTGAGCTGGCCTGTGGATGGGTGCTGTGAGGTTATATCGAGCTGGCCTCTGGATGGGTGCTGTGAGGTTATATTGAGCTGCCTGTGGATGGGTGCTGTGAGGTTATATCGAGCTGGCCTCTGGATGGGTGCTGTGAGGTTATATTGAGCTGGCCTGTGGATGGGTGCTGTGAGGTTATATCGAGCTGGCCTCTGGATGGGTGCTGTGAGGTTATATTGAGCTGGCCTGTGGATGGGTGCTGTGAGGTTATATCGAGCTGGCCTGTGAGTGGGTGCTGGATGGGTGCTGTGAGGTTATATCGAGCTGGCCTGTGGGTGGGTGCTGTGAGGTTATATCGAGCTGGCCTGTGGATGGGTGCTGTGAGGTTATATTGAGCTGGCTTGTGGATGGGTGCTGTGAGGTTATATCGAGCTGCCCTCTAGATGGGTGCTGTGAGGTTATATCGAGCTGCCTGTGGATGGGTGTTGTTAGGTTATATCGAGCTGGCCTCTGGATGGGTGCTGTGAGGTTATATTGAGCTGCCTGTGGATGGGTGCTGTGAGGTTATATTGAGCTGCCTGTGGATGGGTGCTGTGAGGTTATATTGAGCTGGCCTTTGAGTGGGTGCTGGGTGGGTGCTGTGAGGTTATATCGAGCTGGCCTCTGGATGGGTGCTGTGAGGTTATATTGAGCTGCCTGTGGATGGATGCTGTGAGG
Source organism: Ambystoma mexicanum (assembly GCF_040938575.1). Lineage (NCBI taxonomy): Eukaryota > Metazoa > Chordata > Amphibia > Caudata > Ambystomatidae > Ambystoma > Ambystoma mexicanum. The sequence goes on along the minus strand of NC_090932.1, from coordinate 1,504,273,542 downwards.
TTATATCGAGCTGTCCTGTGGATGGGTGCTGTGAGGTTATATCGAGCTGGCCTGTGGATGGGTGCTGTGAGGTTATATCGAGCTGGCCTCTCGATGGGTGCTGTGAGGTTATATTGAGCTGCCTGTGGATGGGTGCTGTGAGGTTATGTTGAGCTGCCTGTCGATGGGTGCTGTGAGGTTATATCGAGCTGGCCTGTGGATGGGTGCTGTGAGGTTATATCGAGCTGGCCTGTGAGTGGGTGCTTGATGGGTGCTGTGAGGTTATATCGAGCTGGCCTGTGGGTGGGTGCTGTGAGGTTATATTGAGCTGCCTGTGGATGGGTGCTGTGAGGTTATATCGAGCTGGCCTCTGGATGGGTGCTGTGAGGTTATATTCAGCTGCCTGTGGATGGGTGCTGTGAGGTTATATCGAGCTGGCCTGTGGATGGGTGCTGTGAGGTTATATCGAGCTGGCTTGTGAGTGGGTGCTGGGTGGGTGCTGTGAGGTTATATCGAGCTGGCCTGTGGGTGGGTGCTGTGAGGTTATATCGAGCTGGCCTGTGGATGGGTGCTGTGAAGTTGTATCGAGCTGGCCTGTGGGTGGGTGCTGTGAGGTTATATGGAGAGTATGCGTGTCCAGGAGACATGCGTGTCGTGTACAAATGGTACATGGAACACGTGTGGTGAAGGCATCAGTCTGGGGTCATGCATAGAGGTAGACAGATCTGAACAGCAAACGTCTGCATTTGATGAAGGCTCGTAAGACCAGACATTGAAGTGAGCGGGCACTAACAGGAACTAAGGCCCACTACATTTATGTTTTACTGTTACTAGTTCCAGTACTTTTTACAACCATTCTCAACGTTCTGGGACTTTTCTTTTTCCAGTTAACACATACCTCTTGCTTTAACGTGGTAGGCTTTCCGGAGCAAATTAATTCTGAGCTGGTAAGCGGTAAATCAATGTGCAAACCAACGCAAAGTGCTGCTTCCGTGCACAAATGATCGTGAGTGGACCGCAGAGAGACCTTGCTTTTCTTGGATGGGCCCCTTTTGTTAAGTATTCTATAGAAGTGGAGTACTGCTTATTGTTTTATTTTTAATTATTAAATTTATTTTAGTTGACAAATCAACTTTTTCAATTAATTACACAACATTTTGTCATATTTGATCATATACTGCTTATTGTTTTATTTGTCATTATTAAATTTGCGTTAGTTGAAAAATCAGCATTTTCAATTAATTACACAGCATTTTGTCATATTTGATCATATACTGCTTATTGTTTTATTTGTCATTATTAAATTTGCGTTAGTTGAAAAATCAGCATTTTCAATTAATTACACAGCATTTTGTCATATTTGATTACATACTGCTTATTGTTTTATTTTTGATTATTAAATTTGTTTTAGTTGAAAAATCAACCTTTTCAATTAATTACACAGCATTTTGTCATATTTGATCATAGGTCAAATTCAAAACAGAAGTATCACAGAGATTGATGTTGGGAAATCACAGAAGAGAAAGTACTGCCTGTTTATCACATTATGCATCTATTTTGTTCTTATTAAAACCCCTTGCAGAACCACAACGATCAAAACAATTAGCTTATTTCTTGTATCTATGTAGCATCAATGTTTTCCCACTTTCCATATTTTGCTGACTCAGAGGCGCGTAGCTTAGACAACGCAGACAGCGACTTTGCATAGACAGCAATGAATGGTTGGACAGGGTGGATGCCTGAATGCAATTTTGTATGTTACTTTTTTATTTATTTGCTAGGGTGGCATTATTTTGCCAATGCACACACAATAATCCACCAATCAAAACTACAGATGCAATTAACCCCCAATAGAACATGTTTCAAGTCCTGACCAGTGTTTCACTTTCTCCTCAAACACCTCCCAGAATGTCTGCAAGAATGTATTTATTTCCACGCCCGGTGCCCTGTTCCTATATATATGTTCCTAAATATGCGTTAGGTGTGTCAGGGAGCCAGAGCCGTCTTCCAACAGACCTAAACATGCCAGAGGAGTTCCTTGCATAGGGTACCAGACCATAAAGGTCCCTTCTGCATCGACTGAAGTGCTCTCACGCATAGTTATCTACCCATAGAAATCAAAGGGGAAGATTCAGGGGGGAAAAACAAGTCAATTTAATTTTGTTTCCATGAAATAACTAGTCTCCAATTACATTCCACATTTTAAATAGAACATCTAGGTGACCCCTCCTCTTCCTCATACTTTTTTCGGATTGTGGTGTGACTTCTGGCTTTTTTCTGACAGGAGCCAGCAGAGCAAATGGCTGCTCAGAGGTCCATGAGCAAATAACAGGGAAGGACCATACACCTGTCCTTTGCCAAAGTTCCACAGAATACCTTGAACAAGCACTGGCAAAGCAGCTGAGAAGAAGGCCTTCTTTTGAATGTGGCAGTGTTGGCAATTGAGCGAGGGGCCAGCGAGGCATTGTGGCCTTCTTGCTTCGTGTTGGAGAAGGCATCTTGCTGGTAGAGATACATTTGGGTTCATGGTCTGAAGATCTAGAGATGTTGGATCCAGGCTTTGCGATCGTATTGATCTGATTGTTTTGGTTACTGTGGAAAGATTGTGTCGCTCTGCAGTGATGAGTGCATCACAGGGAGGCAGGAAGGAGGGTTTTGAGAGTCTGAGACCTTCGAAAATAAGTACCAATTCATTTAACGCAATCCTCGGCACCATGGGCTGCCATCTCAGAGCCAGAGAACCTATCCTGGCATCCGAAGGCCATCACAGCCTCACGTTGCAGTTTTTTGAAGCATCACATTGATTCCTTGATCAAGGCCAGGAAGAGTTTATCGCCGTAGGCCAACGTTGGCCTAGCCAAGTCTGGACCTGTTGCCGGAAGTTCTTTAAGCGGCATGCACAGCTGAATGTTTCCAACGAACCACCTTCCACAAGGTGCCGCCTGGCTGAGCATGCCACATGCGCACAAGAAAGTCCATGGGTGTCCATACTACCCTGCCGGTTGACCACTGCTTTGCATGAAGCGCCACACCAATGTTTCTTTCAGGACATGCCTACCTCCTGGCATATGATGGACACAGCGGCTTTAGAGACTTACTTTGTCCGGTGGCTGCTTCCGAAACGTAGCCTAAGTGCTCATCGTCTTCAATTATTTGCGTTATGACCAATAACGAGGCCCTTTCTGGAAGACGTCTCATTATCGTTTGCCCTGAGTAATTTAAATGGATTTTTAATTACCGCTTGGAAGTAGTTTTCCATCTTAACTGGAGTCGCTCATGAGCGCTCTTCATCGATTTTGCTAATCCGGGAGTGGGCCACTGAGCATGCGCTAGATTTTGAAGTGGGCGTATTTTTCTCCCTTTTTTAAAAAATAAAGAGTAAAATGATTTTTTAGGGAGTACAAAAGTGAATCTATTTCCCAATGGGAGTAAGCGAGTAAAAATATATTTTAGCCGTATAACAGAAATTATTTGTAATAAATATTTCTTTGCACCAATGTATTCATGCACATAGAAATCGTCATTGTTACCTCTTCAGATCAGGCAGTGATGGCAGGACAGTTTCTTCCTGTGGCTCTAGATGTACCACTGCCACAAACACATCAATGGAGGTGCATGCGTGAAAGCCAGGACAGGCTCCTACGTCTCCGTTTCCACTTTTGGTTGGGAGTATTTTTACTTCTCAGAGTTTTTGCGTATTTTTTAGGGAGTACAAGTGCCAGAAACAACCCACTCAGGAACCACCTGCAGTAATAGGTTGAAAACTCAGCTTTGTCTGCCCAGCAATGTATGGATCTGTCCAAGATCCATACATTGCATAACACATTAGTGCAACTTTTTACCTTAACAGTTCACAACATCTCCTCCACCTCCACACCTCTTAAGATATCTGACTCTCACCTGGAGAATGAGAGAGAAAGAAAGAGAGTGTGTGTGTGTGTGTGTGTGTGTGTGTGTGTGTGCGCACGCGCGCGCATGTATATTCATTGGAAAAACCTTAGTTGCATGTACGTCAAGGTGAGCAATACATTGTATAAAACCTTTCAAATTCAGGGAATAAAACGTCAGTTGCAGGGACAGTAAGTTAAAAATGTAACACAAAAAAACCTATGAAATCTGGCAGACAATTCAGGGAAAGCCACGTAATTTGCCATCCGCTGTTGCACAGCACATGACCACAAAAAATTGTTCCAAGTCATGTTGTTATAATTTTAAGTGTAATAAAATAGAATATGTATCCAAAGAGGTGAGCAAAAATATTCTAACTTAATCAGTAATGTCACATTTGATATAATTATTAATCTCGTCGGTGATGTCATGTATAATGTAATTAGTGATGTCATCATTGTGCTAATATGCTGTGAAAGGTGGCAGTGCATAGTTAAGGAGGACTTGCTTGAAATGCGATTGCTGTATTTCAGCGGTTTTGTTCCATTAAATCTGATCCCTTTCTCTTAACAAATGTTTTTTCACTGAATTTCAAGGATTTTGCTATACCTTAGTTTCCTCAGTTCCTACCCACTAGCCATGGCCTTCGGCTGAGGCCACTGCATATGTTCTATCAATAGTTTTCTTTTGGGCCCACTAGCCGTGGCCTTCAGCCATGGCCATTGGTCATGGCCGAACATGTTGCATAGTTTCTTGAGGTCTCACTAGCTATGGCCTTCGGCTGTGGGCTCAGTGTGTGTTGCACTAATATCTTTCTTTTGGGCACACTAGCCAGGGCCACAGCCGAACATTTTGCATAGTTTCTTGAGGTCTCACTAGCTATGGCCTTCGGTTGTGGCCTCAGTGCGTGTTGCACTAATATCTTTTATTGGGCACACTAGCCATGGCCACAGCCGAACATGTTGCATAGTTTCTTGAGGTCTCACTAGCTATGGCCTTCGGCTTTGGCCTCAGTGCGTGTTGCACTAATATCTTTTATTGGGCACACTAGCCAGGGCCACAGCCGAACATTTTGCATAGTTTCTTGAGGTCTCACTAGCTATGGCCTTCGGTTGTGGCCTCAGTGTGTGTTGCACTAATATCTTTTTTTGGGCACACTAGCCATGGCCACAGCCGAACATGTTGCATAGTTTCTTGAGGTCTCACTAGCTATGGCCTTCGGCTGTGGGCTCAGTGTGTGTTGCACTAATATCTTTTTTTGGGCACACTAGCGATGGCCACAGCCGAACATGTTGCATAGTTTCTTGAGGTCTCACTAGCTATGGCCTTCGGCTTTGGCCTCAGTGCGTGTTGCACTAATATCTTTTTTGGGGCACACTAGTCATGGCCACAGCCGAACAATTTGCATAGTTTCTTGAGGTCTCACTAGCTATGGCCTTCGGTTGTGGCCTCAGTGTGTGTTGTACTAATATATTTTTTTGGGCACACTAGCCATGGCCACAGCCGAACATGTTGCATAGTTTCTTGAGGTCTCACTAGCTATGGCCTTCGGCTGTGGCCTCAGTGCGTGTTGCACTAATATCTTTCTTTTGGGCCCACTAGCCATGGCCACTGGAAATGACAAACCATGACTTTGTTTCCAAACACACATTACCCCCTGCCCGGTAGATGTAGGCATTGCAGATGTTAAACCTTTTTTTTCCAACTCCTTATTCCGGCAATAATTTCACAGTAATAATTTCCAATAACAGAAATTCCCGCGGTAGAGTAGCAGTTTTCCGATCTTTGCGATAATGGGAAAAATTGCTCAGAATTAAAAAGTCTTCCACGTCCTCACAGGAACTCAACATGTGCTCCTCCTTCATTTTTGAGGCCCCCTTACGCCACTCAATTGCTTTATCCCTCCCTAAATCTCTCGCATTACCCTATATCACTTATCTCTTCGTGTGACGCACATCTTTTTCTGAGCCGTCTTGCAGCTTTGCTGCGGTAATCCCGTGAGATTCCCGCGATCTCCCACTGTAAATCAAAAATGAATTGTCTACTGCACTAGTGTTGTGAGGTCATAAAGAGGTTCCTTGCACTCAGAAGGAATGGAGTGCTGACCTCCAGCCTGGAGATGACGTAGATATATGGCAAAAGATATACAAAGCAGTATGGTCCTCGACCATAGCAGTTCAGTATAATATGCACCATTGTAGGCTTTTGTTCAGATGGCAGCGGAATATCTAGAATGTTCCATAGTGTCAGCCCTCTTTGCTGGAGGAATTGTGGTAGGGCATCTGCGTACGGGCACATATCGTTGGGAGTGCCCTTTAGCTCTGGGCAGAGGTCTTTAAACTGTAGGGTGCACGCCCCAGCCCCCATGGATTGGATGAAATGGACAGGAGCGGCTCAAAACTGTCTAAGGCACCAATGAAAAAGTGTCCCGCAGTTGCAAATGGGTATTCATTCCAATACTAGGGCCCACCTGTTTCAAAATTCCTTCCTTTAGTCACAGACTGTTTGAATAGTACACATGGCGGTGTTTGTTGTTAAAATGTAAGGAAATTGTGATATTTAAAGAAGATTTATTCAGCAACAATGGTCAAAACTACTAGCTGCATAGCAAATTAACTCATCAAACTGGCCCACATTGGCCAAAAAAGTGGCCCATTTTGACTGGCCTACACTAGCATTTTGAACTTTTGATACAGGCATTGCCCTATTACCCTATAGGCCTGTCTGAGCCTGGTGGCTCATCCATAATGGGCAAGGGGGCGTCCACCCAGTGGCCCCCTCACACATTACGGAGGAGCCGAGGAGCCAGCCCAGTGAAACACTGAGCACTCCCTCAGCTGCTTTTTCCAGCTGAGGGGGCGCTCCTGGGCTGGCTGAACTGTCAAACGGAAACACTGTTTCCATTTGACAGTTCAGTTCCCCAGCCTCACATGCTCACTGAGCCATGCAAGGCAGGGGCGTTTTGCTTAGCTCATTGGAAATGCTGGCTGGGGCACTGCATGTCTCTATGTGCGAGGGGGGGGGGCTCCTGAGCCTCCTCGCACATACGGACAGAGCAGATTGGAACGGGGCATTTCAGCACCCACACGCAGGCCCCTGCAGAAGGTACATTTATGTGAATTTATTTTTTATTTAAATATGTGTACGGATGAGTGTATGCTTGTGTTATGAGTGAGTATGGTGATGGGTGCTCCTATGAATGATAGAGGTGTGTGGGTGTGTGTGTGTGCGTTTGGTCCATTGAGCTGATTCTGGTGAGTGAGGGGTAGAGGGGGAAGGAGGGTTGTACAACAAAGGCATTTTAAAAATGCCTTTGTTGCACAATCCCCCTACCCAGAAATCACCTCTCCTTCTGAGGTGCTGTGGCGCCCAAGGGACAGGGATGTTTTTTTTTAGTTTTTTTACTGGATATCTATCAAAGATATCCAGTCAAAAATACCATGCTTTCGCCCTTGGCCCCCCAGCAAACTGGCTCTAAAATGCAACATTTTAACCCATTATTTAAAAATTCATGGGGGAAAACTCTGCTTGATTGGTTTGGGCTCCCTCGCTGCTGTCGGTCGCTATTGGGCATTTTTGTAGGAAATATGTATGCCCCTCCACCTAAAAAAAAATCACCAGCTCCCACTGGCCCTCGGACTGTTGGGAACAGGGTGAGGGGAGCCCAGTGACTGTGGTGGGAGCAGGATGGTCGGGAGCATTGAGATAGTGGTGGGAGCAGGGTGGGGAGAGATCAGGGTCTGTGATGGGGTGGGGAGAGCCCAGGGACTGGGTAAGAGTGGGATGTGGGAACCCAGCGACCTTGATGGGAGCCCAGGGACTATACTGGGAGTAGGGTGCAGTGACGGCACGCAATAGTTCATAGCCATCTGTACATACTATTCATTTGGCATTTTTTGGGGGGGCTCAGCCTGCCCAGATTTTGCTCAGGGGGGGCCCAGGCCAAAACAGTTTGAAGACCACTGGCTTAGGGGACACTGGAACAAGGTGTTAGGATGGATCAGGGACATTGATGGTATGGAGAGGCGAGGAGTATTCTGTGCTCGCCCTGTGCCTCACCATACATTGAAACAGAACCTATACCGACCTTTACAGAATGGCTGAATAAGGCACATGAGTTCTAGGACATGGAATGCCTGACTGCGTGTTACTGTAGATGTAGCTGTAAATGAGGAGGGAGCAAGACCAAGGAGGTGATTGGAATGCCATCACAGAGACCCATTTATTCTGTGATTGAAGGATTATCCGGTTGTCTAAAAATGCATTTACTCATTCAACTACCCTGAAGCCATGGTGGTAATAATTGCACTTCCGTTGCTCTGCAGCACTCTTCCTCTGAAGTCATCAGCATCCCAGTTTCTAGGGTTTGGCTAGAAAGAGGAAGTTATATAAGGAAACAGGGTAGATCATTATTGTCACACTTCTCTGGGGTTATGTTTTTTGAGAGTTTTAATTCTTCTGCTTGAACAGTGATATGATTTCGTATGATGCATTCTTTACCAATGTCATCTGTTCAACCTCTTTCGTACCTGTTTTTGGCCTACTTCAGTTCAGATTCCCATAGAGAAAAAGTGCAAAAACCGCTGGACAGAACTGGACCAAATCAGAAACCACTTGTGCATTATGCGTTGAATTAATTTACGGGACAGGTTTAGGATTATTCCATCCAGTAGGTTGTATAATATTTGATAGGGAAGGTGGTGCCCCCTTCTCCCCAAAATATAGCTTTTATCTATCATGGTGCTTTGCAGCAGAGAGATTTTTCAGAAATGAAAATCTGCCATTTTCTTTTGCTCTCTGTGAGCGATTACCGCGGTAATAACAGGGAATGCAAAAACAGAAAGTGCAAAAAAAAGCTATTTGGAGGAGGAAAAAGGAGGAAATCGCAACTGGCTAGAGGCGGGGATGGGAAAAGAGGAAATCATGTGAAGTTGGAGAGTTGGGGGGTGGTCTGGGAGCCAATTACGGTTTGAAAATGTTTGCATTATCAGGGTACTGCCGGGAAATCCTGCGAGATTACCGCAGCTGCAACGGACACAATCGGGAAAGAAACTGCGTCACATGAAACAAAGAGTTATTTGGGGTAATGGAAGAGGGCTGAGGAGGGGGGGAAAGGCAACTGAGGGAAGTGGGGGACCATGGAAAGCAGTGGTGGGCACTTGGTGAGTGCCTGTGAGGCCAGGGAAGAGTTTTTGATTTTTCAAGCGTTTTCTCATTATGCTAGTAATACTGGCAGAATACCACGGACAAGGGTAGTTCATTGCTGCTGCATGTGTAGTTCGCTGACATTTTCTGAGTCCCACGGGAATCGGAAAAGAGTAAAAAAATAAACACATTTGACACTTACAGTGATCGCATCTACTAGCGGCTAATGGGTCTATGTGCAAATGGCCAAAAGCCATGGTTGGTAGACCCCCAAAGAAACATATTGGTGCAACATGTACAGTGTCTACGGCCGAAGGTCGTGGCCACTGGCCATGACCAAAGGCCATGGTGTGCTCTAGCATCTTGAAGCGTTTCTTGTGCTAGATGGAATTACCAATAAATATCCCAGACTAAAGAACCGGACAGACTCCCAGAATATGGCAAAATACTACTTTAATCTCAATAATACTCCCCACGGTCAAACTAGCCATCTCACAGAGGGACACAGTGTCCATCCACGTCATATACCGCCTCCCTGGCCTTTCTTTCTCCGTCGAGGAAGACATTACGATAATGCTAGTGAATATCATCAAACCCACCTCTTGGCTTCACACATAGGGTCTCCACACCAACCCACGTGAAAGGCAGAACCCTGGACTGGATAGCAGGCCTAAATAATCAAATCCCAATCACCGCCATACTACCCTGCCCCTGGTCTGACCAGTGCATCGTGTCCTTCTCCCTCCAGCCAAAAAAACTACGACGGCCTGCTCCTCCTGCCCTGCCTCCCACCCTCTCATGTTGCGTCCGCAGACCAACTAAAGAATCCATCTCTCCTCACACCACTCCTGCCGGAAAACCTCTAAACACCAGACCCCAGACACCCTAGCACACATCTACTCCAACACCGTAACCCTTGCTGTTAACATGGTTGCCCCCTTACTGCCTAGGAAAGCCAAACATGTGGGTCAACTCAACCCTTGGTTCACCCCAGACCTACACACCTTGCATTAAAAAAAAAAAAAAGACAGGCAGAAACCACTTGGAGAAAGAACCCATCTGATTCTCTGAAAACCGCTTTCAATACTATTGCCAAGTAATACAAACTGGCCATCGTCACTGCTAAAGCGACCGTGTACAACACAAGAATCTCCAACGCCAGCTCAAACTCACAAGAAGTCTTTAGAATCCTCAGAGAATTGGAAACACCTTCCACACACCCCTCTTCCATCTCGAAAGACGGGTCCTGGTGCAACAGCATCCAAAAAGCTATGCGAGCCAAAATCACAACCCTCCAACAGAAAATAAAGCCCCAACAAACTCTTATCACTTCTCCCCCACCCCACCAATATCCCTCCCTCAGCCCCTTTCCACTTTAGGGAAGTGTCAGAAGAAACAGCCAAACCGTCTAAATGCAAAGGCGACATATGCCCCCCGAACATCATCAAAGACTGTTCGGAAAAGCCCGTCCCATTGATCACCAAACTCATAAGCGCTTCCTTCGCCTCAGGTTAAGTGCAAACCAACCTAAAAGAATCATGGATTCTCCCTGTACCAAAAAAGCCCCTGCTAGACCCCTCAGATCCCAACAACTACTGCCCCATCACCACGGTCCCCTTCCTTCTCAGTATCCTCGATAGGGCAGCCTATGAACAATTCCAATTTTTTCTGGAATCCAACCACATCCTAGGAATGCGCCAATCAGGTTTCAGACCAGGTCACGGAACGTAATCGGCACTGCTGGACCTAAAGAAACAGCTGGATGCTTTCAGAGTTGAAAGCAAGCAAGCCCTATTACTCCTCCTGGATTTGTCTGCTGCATTTGACCAGGTGGACCACAAAACCCTGTGACACTACCTCAAGTCAGCAGCTCACTTCTCCCAAGAGGCCACAACCTGGATAGCCTCCTTCTTGGATGGAAGAACCATGAGAGTCTTCTCAGACATTGCCAGCGCCCCTCCCACAGCCATCCCATGTGGTATCCCACAAGGCTCCTGCATCTCCCCCTCCATCTACAATATTTTCACCAAACCTCTCTTTGACCTCCTTGATTCCATCGGCATACCCTATACCAACTATGCCGATGACACCCAAATCCTCCTCCCCTCACCGGCACCTACGACACAGATTCCCGCACAATCAACAATATGTATGCTACTATGGAAGCCTGGATGGCCAGGAATCATCTCTGTTTCAATAACGACAAACGGAGATCCTCCTGGCGGGATCTCTGACCATGCTGAAAAAACTAGATCCCCCAATGCTCAGCATTCACCATTGATGGCATCCGCATTGCCGTCTCGACTTCAGTCAAAACTCTCAGTGTATATCTGGAAGCCTCCCTCAACCTCATCAGACAAGTAAATGCTATTACCTCCTCTCCACTTACACAGCCTATCTCATTAATGCTTCCAGACATTTCCTCACCGCCCCGCTGCCTCACCATCGCCAGAGCAATCACTGGTGCGAGGCTTGATTACTGCACTGCCCTATCCACTGGAACCTCGAAACAAAACATCAAGAGACTACAGGTGATTCAAATCAATGCCCTGCGCACAGCAGTCAACATTCCCAGAAAGACTGACATCACAGCCGCTAGAAAGGAAGCGCACTGGCTAACCATTCGGGAAAGAATTCTCTTCAAAACTCTATCACCCATGAATGCCTTACGAACACTGCCCCAAAATACCTGTCCAAAAGAATGAGACCCACCGCTACCAGACCAGTAAGATCAACCCACGCCCACCGTATTGTCCCTACCTTGGTCAAACTAGCCAAAGGAGGAGGGTCCATTTTCCCTGCAGTTGCAGCACATCACTGAAACGCACTCTGACCTACGCTGAGAGCAATAGAATCTTACTGGCCTTTCCAAAAGGCCCTAAAGACTTGGCTCTTTGCCTAATTGACACTGCAAGATGAACGAAAGACTAAACCCATAAGCTACATGATTTCATGTGTAACTGGTTCCTTTATAGCTCCCTGATGCCCCAGGGCTAAGGCGCTCTACAACTGTAATAAAATAAATTTAATAAAGCAGGGCAAACTGGCGAACAACGGACTGATGCTCACACACTCACACACAAACTTGATTAAACAGAGGTTATATACCCCGATATGCGTCATCTATGACATCATCCTACGTGGCAAACTGCAAAACCTATTGAAGGGAACAATTGGTTAAGTGAACATATGTACCTAAGGTATTCATATGGATTAGTACTTCATTGGCTGCCCCTTATCTGTAAGTCATGCCTCCAACTACCTCTAAATACGTATAATACTGATTATAGCAAAAGAAATGGCAGCGGTTTGGTCTCTGTAACATTGTATAGCATGTTGCCCCATAGACCCTCTGATTGGTTGGACTTTCGGCTCGCTAGCAGCATGTAAACATAATGAAACCCAGTTGCTTCAGTTACTTCACATCACTCCTCACTTTCCCAATGAATCCATCATCTGTCATCATTCTGGCCATAAACCAAAGTTGTCCACCTGTAGTTGATCTTGCAGTCTTCTCTCTGTTCTGGAACATTTGAGCGAGTGTAAGCACATCATGATCTTCCTCCGAAGCTTAATGAGTAGCCCTTGTTTTTGACTTCTGGATCACGTGTGAAGAGACAGCAAATTTGTCCATTTCGACCTCCTATTTACTGCTATTTAATTTACTTATACTGGGTGTTCTTGCTTATCTTGGCCTCTAGAAACTTGCTCACTCCATCTTGTATAGACCTAAGCCATTGTTAATAGCCCAATACTTGCCTCTTGCAAATGTTTTCTTCTTCTTTAATCAAAGTGAAATATGTCTTACGTACATACCTTATCCATCTACCTCCCCTCGTGCCTTGCAATTATTCCGTAAAATAGCATTCTTGATCCCAGGCCAACACAGACTCTTCTTTATTTTGTACACAAAGTTATTTCTTCAAAGTCTCCTGACTCTGCATCCCTGGTCTGTCTCTGATGTAGCTGGATTGAGTCTTGACACAAGCCAACGTCCATCTTCCTATTATGGCCACCTTAGCCACGTTATATTTTCCTCCATAGCAAGCTTCTATATGTCTCATCTACCTTGCATTACTGTGTATTTACACTTATTCGTCAGCAAGTTACTTCATCTTATTTGTATATACGATTACTTTATCATTTCGTACATGTTTCTCTTGTCACTTCAGTTACATCGTTACTCTTAAGGATGTTCATATTGTTTCAGTATGTCCTCATATATCTTCTTTATGACATCATTCTACCCTTGTCAGACTTCTCACAACGCTCCACGATGTCCAATGGTGCGTGCTGCCATCCTTCCACTCTTTCAGTAGGAGGGGCTTTCGGTATGGTTGCCTGAGTATATATCCTCACCGATACACTTGATGCGGTATAGGCACAACACTTGGGGTCCCACTTATAGCTCTTCTCCTGCTGTTCCAATATGATGGCATTGAGGGGGCGGGAGCTAGAGAAAATGCATTCACCTGCTCCTCTACAGTGGCTAGTGATCCCCTTCAAGAAACCCATTGGTGCAACATGTACAGTGACCACAGCTGAAGGGTATAGCTAGTGAGTCCCAAAGAGACGTACTGGTGCAACATGGTCAGCCGTGGCCACTGGCGCAGGCCATGGCTAGTGGGGCCTAGAGAAACTGAAGCATAACAAAACCCTTGAAATTCAGTGAAAATACTTTAGTTAGGAGAAAGTTAAGGCAGGGATGTAATTTTACCAAAATGCCAGGGGGAGCAGAAGTGACATCACATGACCCTGACCCTTGACCTCTGATGACAACAAAGGAAGTGATGCCATTTGACCCCACCCCAAAGTGACATCACAAGAAGTGATGGAACACAACCGTTTACCTCTTTGCAAAACAGGAAGTGGAATCACATAGCATTGTTTCTAAGCACACTATGAAAAATAGGGTTACAATAGCACTGTAACGTGATATACATTTCATACAAGAATGGATCGCCATATGTATCGGCAGAAAAAAACATGCTATAACTGCAACTTGCGAAAAGCAAAATACATAGTCCGAAATGGATGCTTATTCTACTCTAAATGCTTTTTGGGGGATTGGATTCTGTCTGCATTGTGAATTTCAGGTGTTTAAGAACAGACTAAATCAGTGACTCATCCCCTGAACTGTGCCTGAAATAAACCTTTAATGAGTCTAGAAATTATTGTTTAGATTTCCAGAAAGACAAATGATTTGTTATTCCTATTCTTTCTTATTTAGGGTCACTACTCAAAGTGTTACACTTGTGGAACCCTCTGTTTGTTTAAGAAGCCTGAACAAGAAAGCCAGCCACTGTAGAAACAAAGGCACATGGCATACGCCACAGCCCAGGAGCTTCAATTTGTAAAAAACTAAAAAAAAATGTAAAAGAGATTTTTTTCTTTTTATTTTTTAGGGGCTGCAAGGGAGACCACAGGGGTAGCAAAGGGGACCTCAGGGGTCACAAGTGCAACCCCTAAATGACGTCCCTGAGTTAAGGTGATCAGATTTAATGTGAAAAATACATTGCAACAAAATTTTTCAAATTCAGTGAAAAAACCTTAGTTAAGAGAGAGTTAAGGTGATCAGATTTAACACAAGAAAACCCCTGGAATTCAGCAATCAGATTTCGAGCAAGTCCACCTTAACTATGCACCCCACCTTCTGCCGTGCCCACTATACATGTGCCCCGGGCCCAAGGCCCTGGCTACTGAGGATAGCCTTTGCCCGCGGCCATTCTATATGTTAAAACACTACCGGGCCACTGTCTACGTTCCTACAGTATGTTTCTTTTAGCTATGGCCAGTGGGCACGGCTGAATGTTCCACCTCTCTTTTGGGCCCACTTGCCAGAACCTTTGGACGTGCCTACTCTATATTTTACAACATTACCAGGCCACTAGCCATGACCTTCAGCTGTGTCCACTACACATGTTGCACCTCTCTTTTGGTCCCTGGTTAGTGCCCACTCTATTTTAAAACACTACCAGGCCTTCGGCTGTGTCCACTTTGCTCCTTCTACCTTACCGTAGCTGTAAACTAAATGTCCCTATAAGCGCGGGTATAATAACACTGTATTACATACAGCTGTGGTTATCTGATACCTGTGGTTATCCCAGGCACCCAAGTGCCCCCCTCATGTGGGTCTGTTCCCCCACTCCCCTCAATTTCAGCTAAACCCATCCACTAAAATATATATATATTTGTTACATGTTACAACACGTTTCACGCTCTTCAGAGCGCTTGTTCACGTACAGTTTCAATCACAAAAGATAGTCCTTTCATTATGTCCACTGGTTGCAGCGCCAAGCTTGGCTCTGTATAGCAACCACAGCAGACATCTTGGAATGAATTAAAGCCAATACAAAGTGTGCAGCTGATAAGAATGCACAATGAATAAAGTACAGTAGTGAGCAACATCCGGAGATAAAAGCACAAGATAAAACCCAAAGTGGGTTACTGAGAGCAGTGATCTACGAACATGTACTGATTAGCTAAAATTGCAGACCTGACAAGAGAGAATGTCCGTGGTAAAGAAAAAGTTCATCAAGACATACATATAAATGGGCCTACAGTCCAGAAGATATAATTATACAGTATTGTAATACACTGATCCCCACATTTAGAAAATGTAAATGTACAGAGAGCAGCATTTGAACAAAAAGTGCAAATCTGCATAGCAATGCAAATTCAATGCATGGAGCTACTAGAAGATGTCAATGAGGGTTAGATCACTTCATAATAAAGTGCAAGTGCAATAAAAGTTAGACAGCTTCATATTAAAGTGCAAATGTGATGACATACTATTGACAACAGGTCATCAAATGTAAACAAAACCTCAGTGCAAATACTAGCAAGTTAAAGTGCAAGTGCAAAGGGCCACACATGGCTACATATTGGGCAAGCCAGGGCTAGTTCTTGATTAATGCAGGAAGACACTCAAAGTTCTTAGAGTAATCAACAGCATCGAAATAAAGTGCTCATGCAACAACAGACTGTTGAAGCCATCAAATACAGATGAACATCAGCGCAAAATAAGCAAAATAAAATGCTAGTGCATGGGTCCACAAAAAACTATGAACTTGTTTTCGTTGTGCGACTTCAGGATAAAGTGCAAGTGCAACAGAATGCTATTAACATGGGACCGTCAATAATAAGCGAACCCAATGCCAAAATAGCAAGCTAAAGTGCAAATACAAACAATAATATATCAATGAAGTGCAACAAAAGCCAGAGCATATCAATAAAATGCAAGTGCACACAGAAGCTGCGAGTTACTAACAGTTACAAAAAGCTGACCATGAAACCCACATGTACAAGCACACAAAAAAGGAGATCTAGTAAGTATGAGCCAAAAGTAAGAACCCATTGATGATAGTCTGATGTGAAACACAAAAGCAAGCTCAGCACCAAACAGAGGAAGATAAGCACGAGAATACCCCATTAGTCCTGGACAATAAAACAGCCGAGAATCAAAAATAAAATCTACATGAAAGTCCACAAACCAAAAAAACAAAAATAAGTATAACAGGGAACAACAGAATGGGCACAAATATCAAGATGAAATACAGTATAGTCGCGGAACATAAATGGACAATAAAACAAAAATAGGTATTTACACTCCCAAAAAGGTGTAAAGCTCCTCGTCCACATTATGGCCTTTAGGATCTTTGCTATCAAAGTCAAGAATGGGTTTTGTTTCCAAAATTCAGGACCCCATCACCACCTCTTCGTTGTTTCGGAACATGTGCCACTGCAAAAAAGATTAATAGACGAAAAGCATTCCCATGCTCTTGCTGGAGGTGTTTGTCCATTGGAGATGTTGGGTCAGAATTTTTTATGGTTCTAAGATGCTGGAGAAGGTTGTATACGAATTGTTCAAACTACAATTGTTCGAATCACAATTGACTTTTGCACAATTGACCGAATTGTGAAGGTCAATTGTTACATATATGCGGGGGGAAACCCCCGCAACCCCCATTTTATATATATATATATATATATAACCAAACCAATATATATATATATATACATGGTCAATTGTGAAAAGGTCCATTCGGACCCTTGACTTTCAGTCCATTAGGTCATTCGAATAATTGTGTTCGAACAATTTAGGAAATACCGCTGGAGAATGCTTAATTTCAATTTACAGGTATTACTATCAACATACCATTTCTGGCAGGGGCACGAAAGAACATATGCTACAAAGGCAGTATCACAACTCATATTTCAAATCAGTAATAGGATGCATGAATGATTTTTGCACGGTGGCATGGACACACACTTTACATTTTGAGCATTTTATAAAACCTGAGGGTAAGCCAGGAAGCCAGATAGTCAACAAAGAATTCTTATTAATGGGGGGTAGAAAGCTACATACCAATCTGTCCTTTAGAGATGGCACTCGTTTGTAGGTTAATACAGGGCGTGTGGATAATAAAGGACACAAACCTGGTCCAAGGTGAGAACACGCCAATGTTTTTCCCTCGAAAGTACACGTGCCGCCGTATAGGCTGTTTCACGTGCCGTCGTATAGGCTGTTTCACGTGCCGTCGTATAGGCTGTTTCAATGGGTTTATTTTTAATCATAGCCTTGTGTTAAAAAAATCTGTAGCAGCCAGAGCACAGCATTGATCATATTGTAAAATATCAGTGCAATTACGGCGGAAAGGAATGAATTCGCCATATGGGATGCTCCTTTTGCAAGAAGGTGGATGACATATTACTATGCTTTTTCACCCTTGCCCACAGGTGGTTTCCATTGCAGAACTCCTTCCTAACTTTTCTCGCTCGCCCTATCCTGCGTTGTGCCAACTTTCTACTTTTCCCACAATCCTTCGCCGGTAGCTTAGAAGCCTGGAACCAGTGTTTCGAGTTCTGATCCCTCGCCCGGCTCTTACCCGAGCTGCTCTGCCCCAGGGCAAGACTTCCTCTTAATGCGTCCGGGAGTTCATCGGGTTGCCCAGTTTCTTGTCTTGTGCTGGCATCTTTTCTAAGGCGCTCATGCCACAAAGGGTGGCTTCGGAGCATGCCTTGGACTGGGGGTGAGGTGGGAGGACTTTGCAGAGGTGGCAGGCGCTTCTGGAAGCTCACGTTAGCTGTCTAGTTTCCGGGTTGACGTCTGCTGAGGCGTTCTATGGCCTAGACTCTCGTGCAGTCTGTCCTGGATCCTCAGTAGATGGAGGCCGGGGGCTTGCCAATGATTGCGTATCCTGGTGGCTCCATCTCTTGGGGTACCGTGGCAGCCTGACGTTGAACGTACAGGGCTTTTAATGTGAGATTTGCCCCATTGGGAAGCCAGATCCCTCTAAACACCTGCCCCAGCTCCACGTCATTGCGTTCATCCTAGCTATAGTTCCCGCCTTTCCTTTGGCCGCGTTACCATTCGGAGAGACAGGTTGATGTTAGTGACAGTCCTTGGCGCTGGATGCCCAAGTAGTCTTATGCTGTTCAGACGGTGTGCCCCCCTCGCCCCCAGTGATGTAAATTACTGTAGCACGTTGTTTCGTATATTTCAAGTACCTCACTGCTGTGTGCCCGTTTCTTGGCTCGCCTGAATTTTGAGGAGTTATTTCAAAACAGTTGTTGTTTCCAGTTTGGGGTTTTTAGTCTGGGGGCTTAGCTTAGGTGCAGACAGTGATGAGCCGCAATAAGCCAAGGATACGAAACAACAGTGTGCCTCAAATCCCATGTTCCCCTGGTTACGACCTCTTGCTAAGGCCGGGGGAGGGAGGGGGGGGTGCAGACGGATGCTTTGCTTCAACGGCATTCCCCTGTGGGGCCACAGATGCTCAAAGACGGTCTGTGGTGTCCCGAGGGTGCCCCTCCGCTGCGGCCTAAAGTAATTGTATTGTGTGTATGGGTGCACATCTCCCCCTTCAGTAGCCACACTCCGTCTGCAACTCCGCCCGCCCTCAATCTGCGCCCCTGCCACCAATCTCGGGCCATCTCCCGGATCCGCGAATCCGATCCATGATTTAAATCCCTATTAGCATTTTCAGCGGCTTCGGGACGGAACATCCCGTACCCCGCCGTCGCTCCTCCCTGTTCCTGGCATTTTTATGTTTTGCCCTCGGTGATGGTCTCGGTGTCCTCTGGAAAGAACTCGGGTGCGTCTCCTCCTCTAGTTTAACTCGTTCCTCTCTCTCCTGACCGGTTTGACCTGGTTTCAGGCACTCGGGGGATGAGGGGGCGGTTGGGGGAGGGGGTACGAGTGATTGCTATCGCTGTGTGGGGTCGTTCGTTTGTTATACGCACATCCCAAATACTGCACACCTGGCTATCTTTTATTGGACTGAAACTGACAGCACAACATCGACCTACTCCCACACCTGCAGCCACACCCACACCGATTCGTACACCTGACCTACCCACACTTAGACATGTTCTTACACTCACATGTATCCCACACTCATACCTGCAACCACGCCTACCCAGGGCCAGCCTTAGCGGCGGCAGAACCCTGGACAGTGAAACAAAAATGTGGCACCCACCCCACACCCCCGTGGTGGTCAATGCTGGGGGTGCGACAGGGGCAGCACATTTTTTTTCAACTCTAAGCTCTTGCACTGCAGCAGGGAGCTGATCGCTGTAATGGGGCACTGATGCCAATGCATTAGCACCCATTGCTAGTGAAAACTACCCGCCTCCCACGCCTGAGCGGGGAGGTAATCACTGCAATAGGCGCTAATGCAAAAGCATCAGCGCCCTATTGTTACTAAGTGCGCCCAGATCCCGCGCTGGAAAGCCCGGCCCTAGCACAAGAGCGGGCGCATTTAATTAGGGTGCCTGTGCTGCCTTCTCCCACTGCGTTAGCTCCGGGGAGACCTTAAAAGACACCCCCGAGCTGGCGTTATGCCCCCGGTGGTGGCCAGCCGGTGTCTCTCTCTCTCTTCTCTCTCTACACCTACACACACACACACACACACACACACCCCCACAGCCACTCCCAAAGAGGTGTAACAAGAGAAAGAAAAGGGAGAAGAAAGCAAATGACTTTGAAAGCAGATGGTCCTCCGAGGCAGCGTCCCGCTGTTATCCATCTCCAAGCACAGCTAACCCTCAGATTCAGATTTGGGTTCTTTGACCATGGTAGAATTGTTCACAGCGGAATTGTCTGTAGTCAATTTCGCCATAAATACGTTTTAACTGCAGCCAAACCCATGCCCCTCGACATACCTTTTCTCCGTCCGCCGCCTCTCCTGTACCCTGCAGCGTTAGTTCCGTCCCTCTAACGTGGGTTTGATCCGACGCTGCATGGTCCCTTTATCTTTTTTCTTTCTTCCTTTTTTTTCTCCATACAACACGTCCAATATTGAGGAAGCAGGGGGACACCTCCGCACCCCCAAAACCCAAAAATACCAAACATGAGGAGCATGGGACAACCCAACAGTATTTGCTTCATTCTTACTCATTTCATCTCAACAGGTGCCC
The DNA here is from genome assembly GCF_040938575.1 of Ambystoma mexicanum. NCBI lineage: Eukaryota > Metazoa > Chordata > Amphibia > Caudata > Ambystomatidae > Ambystoma > Ambystoma mexicanum. The sequence goes on along the minus strand of NC_090932.1, from coordinate 1,504,253,109 downwards.
ACTTCCTATTGTCATCTGACCACCATTATACCAATTACATCGATCAAATGGTACTGGTCGAAATCGGTCAAATGTACCATTCGATCGATTTTTCTTTTTTGGATCAAGTTGGCTAATTCCTCAGATTCAACCTGCAGCAGCTTGCATTAAAGCATTTATCTATAGTGTCCGAATTGCAAAGGCCATAACCTATGTTTCCCTGCATTGCATGAAGAGCCTGAAGGACTCAGCCTCGCTCACATGCTAAATGAAAAGCTTAAAGCGCGTGCATCAGGACAGATTTCTGGCTGTATTTCCACCGGGAAGTGTTTTCCCATTTCACAAAAATCTGCTGCAAAACAGAGTTAGGGTGTTTTATTGTGCAGTGTCAGGTCCGGGCACCTTCTCCTTTATGTGTCTAGCAAAAGCTTAAGTACACATCATTCATGCTGGATGCTGTAAGGAACTCATGGTGACAACAAGTAAGACAGACACAAGTGATCACAGTTCAAGGGTGTTTATTGAACAAATAATTTGGTATGCGAGTTGGAAAAACTCATATTCTAAACATAAATCTAGGATGGGAGCAAGCGTCAACCATCAAAGGAAAAATAAGGTAGTCCTAGTGGCGTTGTGTCAAATAAAAGGGCCTATACTAATAAACCTATTGCCAAACCATACAAATAATACAAAAAAGGGTGTGGGATAGTTGTCAAGAAAAGAAAGAAGAGTTCTCAACTAATATGGCAGAATGCGGTAGTCTGGGTCTCCCTTCCCCACGTTTTGTGCACGGGGTAAAATGGGAGCTTAGAGCACAGTACAGTCTCGGGTTTCTCCAGCACGAGATGACAGTTCCAATGGCAGTTCTCAGGGTTGTGGATGGCCAAGTCTCATTTCCTTTGAAAGTCTATTGCCTTCGGGCCTGAGGTGTTCAACTAACAAAAATAAATAAAGTTCCTTTAACAAATGAAAGTTCATTCCCAATGTTCGCTGGGGTATGGGTTCACCCCTGGTTCCCCCTCTTCTGGGCGTTGACTCTTGGCAATTGTTAATCCCAGTTTCACATAGGGTGATGGCTTCATCCCTGGGTCCTCCTCTTCTGGGCGCTGACCCTTCTTGACTTTACATTGACTTTACTCTCTAGTGTTACAGGATTCACCTCCCTTGCTTTCTCTCGATGTGGGATCACTTCCCTTGCTTTCTCTCAGTTTGTAGATCAAAGTCTTTCGATTGTACAGGGATTTGACTAGACCTCCTGTATGACCACTTTGACCTCTTTCAGTGATTCTCCTTCAGCCTTCTGGTACCTGTAGTGTCACTCTGAAGGGGATCAACCAGAGTCTCTTAAATTGGCACCGACATGGTGCCGGTTTTCCTTCTCTAGCTGGTCTCCCCTTAACACTTTTTACTCTTCTTCACACAGTTCATTCAACTTGGCTCAAATTTGACACTTAGCGATTTTCACTGGCCGGTTCTCATTGATTCTCCCCTTGACTCACCGGTTGTGATGAACTGCTTGGCTTTTGGCTTTCCTGTCCCCTTGACTCACCGGTTGTGATGAACTGCTTGGCTTTTGGCTTTCCTGGAGTCAAGGCTGGTACCACAGGCGCGGCAGCTTCCCTCGCTCCTGCTTATCGGCATAAGTTTGCCCCATGTACTGTTGCCATCTGCTGCAAGATGTCAACATGTGCTATTGTTCGCTCTTTTCAACAAAGGTTCCACAGGTCGGGGACGAAAAGGGCAAGGTCACATCTCTCCTCGCCACCCTCTCAACTCCTGCCGTCTTTCTCCTTCTCTTGAACTGCTGTGTCTGCATAGCTCTACCATCGTGCTGTCTGCTGTGCTCGCCTTGCTCGTACTTTGCTCTATGGCTCCAACTTTTATCCCTGTGGGGAAGGGAAAGGGCCGTCAGGTGGGTGTGATTCTGATCAATTGCCTGACTTTGCCTGACCCTTGTATTGGGACATGTCAGGTAAATGGCTCTGGTATTATCCGTTGTCCTTTGCATTGTGCGAAAGTGTTAGTGTTGGAAAAGGGGGGGGGGCGGTGGTTTGGAATGGCCTACATGAGGGTATGGGGAAAAGGTGTTAAAGGCATGGGGATGCTGCATCTCACCCGTCTGTGTCCCAATCCCACTCCCTAGGACTCCCCATCCAGGTGATCCACCCTCACTGCTCCATCCCCTGGAACTGGATCCAATAGCGATGGTCGGGTCCTGGCAACCTAGGTGACAGATCCCCGGGGACTAGCTAGGGAGACACCTGCAGGTTTCTCACAATGCCCCTCAAAGGCATAGTGGCCGACATGATCCATTCCAATCTGTAGGTGCTTATCCGCTCCTGGTTTTTGGGTTGCATTCTGGGACTTGTAGTCAAATTTTTTAGAATGGGAAATCAGAACTACACAACCCAAAATGCAAATGGGAAAAAAACAGGGCTGTGTCACAACCTACAGATAAGGTTCATGTTGTCAACTATGGGAAGGGCTCCTGGATGTTAAGGAAACAAAATGCTGCCATGCTAGCCTTTGGGGACATGGATCAGCTCTGAGGGCAACCCTCCTACTGTCTCCAAACTTGTTCTTGTTTGGGGTGTCCTACTGCCCCAGATGCCGGCTTAGCTAAATTCAAGAACAATGTTGGAGAGCGGTCTTAGCTACCCACATCCTCGCTTCTTGCACCACCATTACTGTTGATCGCTTTCTCCAGCCTTGGGAACCTGTGGGTTCTTAACATATACAGGCATTAACACATATTTTAGGTGGCATTTGTAAATCACTTAACTGCAATGAGCACAGCTTTGAAGCGCTATACTCCAATCTTGTAACTAAGATTTAGAATGCTTGGTATAATACTATTCAATTTAGCATTTTGCAGTAATGGAAGCAGATCTGTTGCTGCTCACATACCCCTACGCCACCTCCAATCCAGGCACTGTGACAGTATCCGGTCATTGCATCGAATCCAATGCATCGACAGACCATACCATTGAAAAAAATGCATCGAAAAAAACCCATCAAATGCATTTATTTAAATGGTTAAGGGTTTAGTTTAGTAAAAATGTGTTTTAATATTTTTTTTAAAAGAGGGGTTAGAGGGAAACCCCCATTTAAAAAAAATGTTTTTCAATGCTTTTGATGTTTTTCTTTCAATGCTTTTTTTTTTCAATGGTATGGTTGTCAATGGTTTGGCTGTCGATGGAATCACTAGGAACCACTGTGCCACATGTTGAACCCGGTGGAACCCATGCCCGCTCGTGTTCTGTATACAGCATCTTATGTTTGGGAGGCTTCCCCCGTTGTCCTGCACTCGCCACCCTACCCAAGACTCAGTGATCTGCTCCTCTAGTTGCTTGTAGATCCCATTCCACCAAATGCCCTGCCTCGCCATCCCCTGTTCGCGCAACGCCCTCTTTCCTCCGCTTCCCTCACTGTGTTCTTCCCCCTATGATTGTAAAGCGCTCTGTTGCTTCCCGGAGCTAGGTCTAGGCTCAAAAAATACCCTCATAACAATAAGTTTGAAGGTAATGGTTAAAACAGGAAGTATTTCAAACACAGCCTGTTTTTAACGTCCTCTAAATGATATGGTGCGAGATATTGCCCTCACGCAGCATTACCGTAAATGCTGCATGCAGCAAATGCTGCATGATCATGAGTTTGAGTTCCGCAATTGGAATTCCTCCTATTATTACCTCCACCCGAAAGGTGGAAGCATAAATTGTTAACACCCTCAGTGTGCAAACATGTGTTGTACTTTCAATAAAGGATGCACTTCAAATGAAGCGACACAATTGTGCAGAGGGGCCCCAAAGGGAGTGAAAACGTGGACATCGCAGATGCATATTACATAGAGAACAGTAGTGGCATGAACCGCCACAGCACTGCATCAATTTCCATCCTCAAAACAGGGATAAAACATGGATTTTTAAAAAGTTAAATAAAAATGCTACATGCAGCATTTAAAAAAAATATGCTTGTTTCCTTTCAGTATATCACCCTATCAGCGGTGAAATCATAACTATGCAGAGACCCTACCATTTCCAAATGAGGTAAAGGTAATGACTGCATGAGGGAATTGGGGTGGAAACATCTGCAAGCCTTATAATGAGGGGCTCCATTTTGATTCTAAAGTGCTCTGCTGCACTTTCAGGTAGGTCCACATGAAGTCAAATGCCTGAAAATGTAAACATTGGCAGACTCCTGTATGTAGAATTCTATAAGAAGGTCTGTGCATTGGGTCCTGGGCATGAGCCCGGGCATCTTTATCCTGAGACACAGCTTCCATTGCATTCTCAGAACCGCTTCTAAAATTCAGCAAGGCTCAAAGTTTTCAGGAGATGAAACATTATCTCTGAAAGCGAGAAGGGTGAACCTCTGATCTCAACAGAGTGCCAGATGTCACAGGCAATGTATCTTTGTCTCCAAATGCTGAAGCTGTCCAAATGAATATATGTGGTTTCAGACTCTTTAATGTTAGGGTGGTTGTTGCCAAAAATGGAATGAGCACCAAGCCAAGAGTGGATTGTGTACTTAGTGATGCAAGAGTACAACCCTTTTAGCATAGACACATTTGCCAATAATAAAAAGGTATGCAGACATTTTTCATGTTCCCAAAATTCTCTTTGATTTTATGCAAAACAGCCAGGAACCCTTGTGCTATTAATCTGTTTTCGTTGTCTAATAGGGGTATTTTGAGAGTACAATAGGAAATAAGCTACATGTTAGTCTAGGTTTTGGGAACGTGCTGGGCTCAGTAAACATTCTACTTTGCACATTCGATGTGATCATTACAAGTTAACATTGTAAGTTTATTAAAAAAAGAGCCAATTTACATAATGAGTGCAATTCAGTCATTTTCAACTTTCTTTTTAGTAACTTCTCTTGCCGCGGATGCATACCGTTTAGAGGGAGAGAGAGAGGGAGGGAGGAGAGAGATAGAGAGAGAGAAATACAGAGTGATCCAAAGAGTGTGATAGAGAGAGGCCTAGTGAGAGAAAGAGAGTGGCAGAGAGAGAAAGAGAGCGAGAGAGCTAGTCTGGCATAAGACACGCTGGGTAAAGCCAGTGGTATTTTATTTTGGAAGAAGGTGGGTGCCATTTTGTTCCTGAATAAACTGACCTTTCTCACGAACATAGAAACATAATTCCAAGCGGACTGCGAGTATTAATAGTTTACTGTGTGCATGGGCTGTTTACTAGATGTGTTTATGAGCCCGCGCCTTACGCGTGGCTTAAGGGGCCGTCCCAGCTCCTTTGGATTTTCAAGAAGGAGCTCAGAAATGTGTAAAATGAAAATCGGCTGATCACCTCTCCTGCAACGAGGGCTCTGCTTTGGGCCTGCAATGGCTGCTCATTTTTTGATGTGTTTTTTGCCTTTGTTGTTAAAGCGAGGAAGAAGAGTTGTGTTTGAGCGTGTCAGTTGATCATGCTCTCCTGCCCTCATTTAAATAAGGTTAAATTGGTAGATTTAAGAAAACCTTATTTGGGCAGGATGTCATGAAGGGGAATGATACGCCGGTGATTATGGCTTCGCTTAAAATGGGGGACAAGCCCAGAAGACTTTAGAATGTTAAGTGATTGTTGTAATTATATTCTTTTATATTGTTGTATTTTACAGATTATTTTATTTATTTTCCCGCCAAATGTAGATATTGCAGTGTTAAAGATCATGTGGATCGGTCTCTATATATAATGAAATAAATACACATTGGTAACATTTATTCAATAAGTGTGCTTGCACAAAGGCCTCGCGCACAGAAGTAACTTTACGGGACTTGAATAATGATTTCCTGTGTAAATTAGAGCAAATAAATATCCCCTTGTACTAACGGGGTTAATTAAATCGCTGTTGGTTTTCCCATTGAATACTTTGATTGGCCTTTGTTCTAGACTCCTTTTTAATTTATTTTTGTGTGTGCATTTTTAAATGATCACACAGCTCTATTGGCAGCAAAACCTGCACTAATTTGCGCTTCCATTCATTCCAACCAACATCATGCCCCCGCCACTCCACTCCACCCTCCCCCCGCAATATCTTAAGTTATTTTAAGACCCCGGGTGGGAGCAGCGGGCCTTTCTAAAAATAGTCTTTCCAATTAATATTCTCATTTACCCTTTTCATTTGAACCCCGTGCTTCGTGCGTTTTATGCAATGTATAATCAAGGTAACGCGCGGCCTCTTGATCTCCGCCCCGTGAGATAATAGATCTCTTGACAGTGAAAAGCTAGGCCCAGAATGCTCCATCTCGCGGTCTTAACGGTGCTTCCGCTTGAACGCCCGGGTCTGTACGCGTCGCCTGGGATTTACGCTCTAATGACGGCTTAATTGGACAGGAAGACAGGAAGTCCCTCCCGCTAAAGCGGATTATGCAAGTGCAGCGTTGCAGGGATGAGAACAGCAACATAGTCAGTTGTGAGGGAAAGTAATTGTGAGTTGCTTTTTTAGACCCGAGGTCAGAGCCAGTGCTGTGCCTATTGTCACGGCCATTTATAGATTTTTAATCTAAACATCTCAGACTGTCTAGAGGTTCATTCCAGTTTCCATTGAAAGCCATTTTCTATTGCTGCTTTATTTATTTTTTTGTTACTGTTATCTCCTTTTAAGCTGCATTTCTCCCTAGAGTCAGCCAGTCTGAGCGGGCACTATCTTCTGCTGATGGACTGTTTTACAGGGCAAATGCACATCTCGGGCATAGCTCTCAACCATTTATGTGGCAATGGCGGGTGAAAACACCCGATTTTATTTTTGGCGGGCGAGAGGCCCATTGAAACGAATGGGCGTGCAGGAGGCTTGGCGGGTGAGGCAGCTGTTTACAAGGCGGGTGACACCCGCCAAAAGCGTGTGAGTTGAGAGCTATGTCTCGGGATCAATTTGTGTCTCTCAATAGATTGAGCCGGGGGTTCATTGATTTTAAAGTTTTTTTAGCAGTTCTACACTTTTGAATATATGTACTGTGTGTATATATAGCACAGTCCTCGCTGTGATACAAAGGAGCACTGTACAGCATGTGGGGACACTAACTGGGTGCAATACAAGGGGCACAGTTAGAAGGATAAACTGTTAAGGGTATGATATGATATATGTCATTAATAACGCGACTGTACACAGGTGTTTCTAGCTGTGACAAGACAAGGGAGGGAAGAGGGAGCATAAGACGAACAAGCTTACTGGGCCTTGTGTCATTCAGATCGCGCAAGTGTGACAACGCAAAGTGCAGGGGGAAGGGATGTGGGGACATGCCGGGGAGAGGAAAAGAATAAGTGCAGCCAGGGCAGCGCGGCTCTCGGTAAGCGGCTCAAGGAGGCAGGGAGCTGGAGAGGTTACACTTACAGCCCCTTAGTGTGCAGTAGGCACGGAGGCAGTGCAGGGGATCATGGAGGAGCCTGGTACCCAGTGAGACTCTGAGGGTAGCCAAGCAACCATGCTGCGCAGCAGACAGGTAGGTCAGCAGGAGAGGGAGCAAGGGAAAGCAGAGGAGAAGGAAGGTCTTGAGCTGCTTCTGGAAACTTCAGGTGGTACGGCTCAAGATTGAGAGGAGCTGGTAGGCCTTTCCAGAGGGAGGCACCTGCAGAGGAGAGCGATCTACCCCTCCACTCTCTGCCTGGAGAAGCGTCTAACCCTTAGAGAGTTGGAGGTAGCTGAGCGAAGAGCTCGAGAAGTGTAATAAAAAATGCAGAGGCTGAAATTGTTGGGAAGGGAGCTTTATTATACGGCCCCCGGAGGCGAGGAGGGCGGTTGGGAGAATGCCGGGTTGCGTTCCTAGTGGAACGTGGGGAAACAAAACATTCCTCACTCCGGGTGGAATGAAGTGATGGTATGACATCACAACATCTCCTTATCTATGGGAAAAAAGGGGACGGAGAAGGGGGGGGAAACAGGGAAAACAGGGGTGGGATAGTTGGCTAAGTTGAATCAATAAATTGACATGTGATCAATAGTAGATGAAGTCGTCGCTGAAATTGCAGATAATCTTGCGATTCCTTTTCGAAAGACTCTTGGCAGGTTTTTCTTCATTGGTGTGACAGGGTTCGCTCTTTCTTGTATGTCTGGCGTGGTATGTCTCTTCAGGGAAATGTTCACTTTTTGATCTTATGCCATCCTGTGAGTCTGTGGATGTGCCAGGTCTGTAAGTGTCGTTGGTCGTTCTCTTCACGTTCTCTCTTGACCAGGCATCACTGAAATGGTTTTTGGAAGTGCTAGGTTTGCAGGTGTCGTTGGTTATTTTCACAAGGCCATCGTGGGACCATCTCCCTCCATCGTCCAATGTGACAGATTTGTCGTGACATTGCATGATCTTTTGTGGAGATCTAAATTTGGATTCACCCTTGAGTGTTTTCCTGGGTTCTTTGATGCATACCCAGTCTCCTTCCTGAAAGAACATCCGTTTAGTTCCGTTTCTTTTGTCGTAGTATGTTTTGTACTTCTTCTGCTTCTCCTTTATAGTTTTATGGATTTGTTCTATGTCCAATTTTGGTTCCATGTTCATTCTCGCCTCACCGGTGTCTAGGAAGATCCATGCTGGTCTTAATTGGTTAGTTGCGGTTCTGCCCCGCATCAAGGTGAAAGGCTCTACGTTGGTGGGGGAGTGTGGCGTTGTCCTGTATGCGTAGAGGGCCTCCTTGAGGGTTTCTCTCCAAGGCATAGCATTGGCGGTGACCAGTTGGATGACACTTTTTATCAGTCTGTTCATTCTTTCCACCAACCCGTTGGACATTGGGTGGTAAAGTGACGTAGTGATGTGGTTGATGGATCTTTTGTCAAGGAATTCTTGAAATTCTGACGAGGTGAACTGGGACCCGTTGTCTGAGTCTATGTCTCTGGGGTCACCTTCCCTGTTGAATATTTCAGTTAAGAAGTCGGTGACTTTCTTTGTGGTTGTGCTGGTATCTACCACACCCCATTCGGTCCATTTGGAGGTGTAGTCGACGATTACGATGATGAATATTTTTACTTCCTCCAGATTTTCGAAGGGACCCATGATGTCTATTGCCAGCTTTGACCATGTTTGGGTGTTTCTACCGGCTGAAGTGGAGTTTTTCTTAATGCTTTCGATTTGTCACTGGAAGCGCAGGCATTGCAGTTTTTTACTGTTTCTTCCGCCTCTTTCCACATGTTGGGCCACCAGTAGCTGTTCCTTATCCTGTTCTTTGTCAAACTCCTTCCCATGTCCTTCATGGGCTAGGTCAAGTAGTTTCTTTCTGAGGGCCACGGCTGGAATCACTCTATTTCCCCTGAAGATGTGATTTTCATTCATGGATATCTCATCTTTGAATGGAGTGAAGTTTGCCAACTCTTTCCCCACACCAACCCAGTCGTTCATTACGGCTTTTCTGATTTCCTGTTGTTCTGTGTCAGCTTTGGTGATGCGTGTCCATTCGTCGGAGGGTATGGCAGGATTTATGGTGGCTATAATATCGTCTTTTTGATCCTCATTTTCGACATCTTTATTACCTTGAATGGTGGATAGTCTCGACAGGCAGTCTGCTACTTGATTTAGTGGACCAGGATTGTAACAAATTTGAAGATTGTATTGCATAATGTCTAGAAACCAACGCCTTATCCTTGGTGAGATAAGGTGTGGCATTTTGGATTGCAGGATGTTGACTAAAGGTTTGTGATCAGTCTTTAGGAGGATCGGTAGACCCCATATTAGATTCCTGAAATGTTGTAGGGCCCACTTGACAGCCAGAGCTTCTCTCTCGATGGTGGAGTAGTTCAATTCAGCACCTCTTAGTACTCTGGATGCAAATGTGATGGTTACGATGTTGCCGTTCTGTTGTTGCTCCAGTACTCCACCAAGGCCGATCTTGCTGGCATCTACTGACACTATCGTTTTGGCTTTATAATCAAACATACTAAGGGCTGCAGCTTGGTTGATGTCAGACTTGAGGTTCTCAAATTCGTTCTTACATTCTGTGGACCATTCAAATCTGTTGGATTTCTTCATGAGATTTCTCATGTTTTGTGTTCTGTTGGCATAGTTATTCACGAATTTGGAGTAGTACTCCGTCATTCCTAAAAAACTTTTCAATTGGTCTTTGTTGGTGGGTTCGGCTAAGCTCAGTATCGTGTCAAGGAGTTTTTTCTTGGGACGGATGCCCCTGGCTTCGATGGAATGACCAAGATAGGAGACTTGATTACACTTTATGTTGCATTTCTCCAGTTTGAGGGTGAGTCCACTTTTTTTGAATTATCTGTAATACGCCCATTAATTTGGCGTCGTGCTCTTCTTCAGTTTTGGCTGATATGAGAATGTCGTCCTGGAAACATTGTACTCCATCGAGGCCTCCAAAGAGATGTGACATGAGTCTCTGGAAGACTGCTGCGGCGGAAGCAAGCCCGAATGGCATTCTATTGAACATGTATGCTCCCAAAGGTGTGACAAATGAGGTGAGGGCTTTTGAGCTGTCATCTAAGGCAATTTGGTGATATGCTGAGGAGAGGTCTAAAGTGCTGAAATAGCTTGCTGGTTTCATGGTCGATAAGAGTTCAGATATATTAGGAAGTGGGTGTCTGTCAACCCATATCTTTTTGTTGAGATTTCTCAAGTCAACACACATCCGTATGGAATTGTCGGGTTTCTTTAATAGGACGATGGGGGCAAGCCATTCAGAACTCTCTATGGCTTGTATAATGTTCTCATTGCATAGACGTGTGAGTTCATCTTTAAGTGCTGCTTTAGTCCCAAAGGGGACTCCACGCACTCGATGGACCACGGGGACGGCTCCTCTTTTCAATATGATTCTGTGTTGGAACCCCTTAAGCAAACTGATTTTATTGCAGAACACTTTGGGGAATTGCTGAGCCAAATTGGATTTGATGCCAGTGTTGTTTTTGAGCACACTCAATATAGGAGTATCTTCCCCAGGGTGGATTTGCACTTGGAGGGCCGCTTGCTCTTCCCATCCTACTACCGAGGAACCGTTCTTGGCTACAAACAACTTACAGTATGTTTGTCTGTCGTGAAACTTGAGTTTGACCCATGTGTACCCAATGATGCCAATGGGGTTTTTTCCATAGCCTGTGGCTCTCACCGAGGAGTTCCGTAGATCATGGACTTTACCAGAAAGCACTTTCACAAAGGTCTCAAGATCCACCATGGTATATGGGGACCCTGTGTCTACCATAACCTTCAAGGGTATATCGTTGACGTACACGTTAACCCATGGACCGCTCAACTCTTGGAAAGAGGTGACCATGAGGATCTGCACTTGTGGACATGTCTGGTTGATGGGCAACATGCTGTCTGACACTTGGTCGTAGTCCACTGTCTTCACAGACCCATACTCGTTGAATGGTCGTCTGTTGGGGTTACCGGATCTTCCTGGTCTCCCTCGGATGTTGCGGCAGACTTTGGCGAAATGACCTGATAAACCACATTTGTAGCACTCGACATTGTTAGCAGGGCACACCTTCCCCGCGTCGTGGCGTTTATACCACCCACACTTATGACAACGCGTGGGGTTTTGATTGTCATACACTGAAACTCTCCCTCTTCTGGAGTTACCTCTGGTTTTTTGAGGTACACTCCTCACGGCTGCTACCAAGGCTCCGTCATGTTCAAATTCAGAGAAGCCATCTAAGCCATCTATGGACTTCACCTCAACACTCTCTTTTATGACCAGTCTCTCCTTCATGCATCGGTCCCCGAATTCCATACGTCTCACTATTTCAGTGGCTTGATCTAGTGAGGGGTTCTTCGTTTGCCACAGTTTTTGTTGTATGCGGGGATCTGCTACATTGAGTACCAGCAGGTCTCTCAAATATTCATCTCCAACACCAGTGAAGTCACACGTAGACATGAGCACCCTGAGGGAGGCAATGTAGGCATCAACTGGTTCACCCTTTGCCTGTTTCCGGGAAAAGAACTTGTACCTCTCCAAAACCACGTTTGTTTTACTGCCAAAATGCTTGGTGAGTTTTGCCAAGGCTGTGTCAAATTTCTGGTTGCCGTCGCCCTCTGCATGATCTGGCTCGGGGAGTGCCCTGAATAATAGGGTCGCTTCCTTCAGATCATCATTGAATTTACCGCCACCAATGGCTCTGAGATATATCTGAGAGCTGTCTAGCCATTGCTCCCAGGGGCATGTTGGGGTACCGGGGCAAGGAAGAAACTTGGTGGGGTGTGGCACGTTCTGCATTATTGGCTGTGAGCAGAGCGTGGGGTGTGGTCACTCCACCGTTCAGTGTGTCCTCTTTGTAATTGCCCAATGTGCTTGAGTGCAGTATCTGATGTTTGAGGATTGTTACATGCACTATGAGTCCTGTGCACAAAATTGTCTAAGTCACAGAGTCTCTACGGCGAAGTGAAACTTGTACTGTGTTTCGCAATGTCTCTCTGTGCTCCTTTCACTGCTCCCTGTAGCCTGTGAGGGCGCTGTGGTGTGAGGCTATATATAGTTGGGGCTGCTGGGATGGTGGTTATGGAGTCTTTGGGAACAAAACTGCGATCCCAGGTGTTTATGTCTTTTGTCCCTTCCACTGCCCCCTGCAGCCAGTGGGGGCACTGTGGTGCGCGGCTTTATCCTTGGGGCTGCTTTGATCAGTGTGATCAGGTGCTGGGAATCTGCGATGCCGTTGCCGTGGAAGATAGTATGGACAAAATGGCGGCACGTGGGGCACGTTGTGAGGTGCTTTCCTCAAACGGCCGTTGATGTGTAATCGTAAAACGCGCGTTGGGCGCTGCAGCTGTTACAGGCCAATGTAAAAAGAAATGGGTACTTGCTGTGCCGTTCTGCCGCTCCGCGAGTCTGTCGGGCGGCCCCTCTCCCTTCTCACTCGGGGCTGGGGAGGGGGGGAGGCAGGCGGGAGCGGCAATGGAGGGGAGCCGCAGGGGCCGCCGCTGGTGCTGAAGACTGGCAGTAGGGCGAGCAGGGAAGCTCCGGGGGCCGGATGCAGGTCACCGGGGGGGAAGGGGTGCCTCGTCGCCAATGTAATAAAAAATGCAGAGGCTGGAATTGTTGGGAAAGAAGCTTTATTATACGGCCCCCGGAGGCGAGGAGGGCGGTTGGGAGAATGCCGGGTTGCGTTCCTAGTGGAACGTGGGGAAACAAAACATTCCTCACTCCGGGTGGAATGAAGTGATGGTATGACATCACAACAAGAAGGAAGATATTTCAGAAAAGAGAGTTGGATGTAGTGTGGGCCTCGGTCCCCAGAAAGCATTCTGGACGATGCAGATGGGCCTTGGACTTAATCCTTGCAGCCACCGGGAGCCAGTGGAGAGATTTTAGGGCTGAAGAAATGCGGCCTCTGGGCTTGAGTTCAGGGATAAGTCTGGCAGACCTATTCTGGATTAGTTGCAGAGGGCGGAGAGTAGGGGAAGGCAGATTGAGAAAGAGGCTGTTGCAGTTGTCCAGCCTAGAGAGAACCAGGGCTCTAGAGACAGTGAGCTTCTGGGAGAAAGTGAGGAAAGGAAGAATACCTCTGAGGAGGTGCAGCTGGTAGTGGGCCTTCTTGGCAAGGTTTGTGATGTGCAGAGAGAAGGAGAGGGTGGAGTCGAAGATGACACCAAGACTTTTTGCCTCACATGAAGGCGGAGGAAGATGGCCCAAGGAGGGCAGCCAGAGTGAGAGGGAGAGAAAGCAGTGGCAGTGGTCCCAATGAAAAGGATCTCCATTTTACTGGCATTGAGGCAGAGGTTGTTGGAGGCGCACCAATCCTGAATAGCGGATAGTCTGTCAGGAATGTGCGAGAGAGGAGAGGAGGCTGAGGGGAGCCTGAAAGAGAGCAGGGTGTCATCTGCATAACACTGAAAGTTACAGAAGAAAGTAGAGATCAGTTGGGTCAAGTGGGCCAAGTAGACATTGAAGAGCCAAGGTGAGAGGTTAGAGCCCTGGGGAACACCACATGTGGAGAGAGGTGGTGGTGGAGAGAAAGGGCCTAAACTGGACCTCAGAGGCACGGTCCAGGATGAAGGGTATTGAGTACAGTTGAGTTGGGTAATAGTAAACATCAGTTATCTGTTAATAGCGCCAAGATACCTCTGTGGGGTGAACGTGCACTCTACAAAATATAAATGTTATGTTACATGGAGAGAGGCGATCCTGGGGGTTGTTCAGTCCCTGGGCCTCATTACACGGTAGGCTATTAGCGCCATGGTTGCCGCCGGTATTTTACCGTGTCCGCCTTGGTGGATGGCGGAATTAACGTCCTACTCCAAGGTGAGCGGGGGCGGTAATTCTCCATTCAACAAGGCTCTTCCCCATTCACATTTTTGCCCCCATAGGGCATAATGGGAATGGGGAAGGTGCTAATTACGGTACCGCAAATTGCAGTACCGTAATTAGCTCCGAGGTCCCTTTGCGGCACCCAACTTTAACAGCTGGTAAAACCAGCCGTTAAAGTTGGGTCCCGCAATGGGAAGTCGTAGTAAGGCGGTAGGGGTTTACCGGTACCGGTGCCCTTACCGGTACCGGTAAACTCCTACCGCCTACCGTGTAATGAGGCCCCCTGTGTCTGCATAAGCAGTTCCATCCTTTGGCTTTTTTCTGCTATGAGAAAGGAAGCAGTGGTGTCCACCTTTTTACCCCCGCTCCCCCCAGAAGGTGAAGCATGCCACCAGTGTCTCCACATCAGCCCCTTACTGACAAAGAATAATTTATAGCTTTTCAGCGGGCATTAAGTGTTTCAGCTCCGACCTGGATAGCCTTCTCGTGATAATTGGTGGCTATTAATTATGATGTGTGCACCCCATGGATGCCTCGGACAGTGTTCCACTCTAAGGCCCCCCCCAGCCATCATGTTGAAATGGGCCCGCACACATCTTCAGCCGGGCCGGACTACAAGTTCCAGAAATCAAAGCAATGTTAGCTGAAAAGACAGGTTTAGCCAAAGGTGTCGCAAATGACCTGGTGCTGTGAGACAGGCATGCAATTTAGTGCTGCAGGATTTCTTCCGTAGCAATGGTCGTCAGGTTCCTTGAAGCCTGGTGGATGTTCAGGCCAATATTAATGGACTTACCCAATTCTTTTGCTCCATGAATATTTGAAAGTAATTATCTTCTCATTGTGTTGTTTTCTAGTACGCGCACTGTGACTGAACAGTCTGTTTTTGGTTGTAGCACAGTATGAGAATGCGTGTCTTGATGCATACAGGGAAGAAGCTGCATTTTGGATGATGATGGAAGGATTTGCTACACTGTCTAGTTTCTGGGGCTTGGGAGTTGGGGCCGTGATACATCAGCTGCAAAGTGGGATTTCTTCCGATGTCGTCTCTGAATTCTGAGGTCTAGTGCTTATGGTCACAGCTTGCGCCAGTTTCAGATCTCTGAGGCCTCATCCATTGGAACCCTGGCGCTGCCTACCATAATACGGTTCTATGTTCTTAGATAGCCAGGGTTTTTTTTTCCAAACATTTCCAGCCATAAAAACGAATTGAAAGTTTTCTTTTTTTAATTTGGGGGTTCTCCCCGCCCAATTCATGTTCCCCATTATCTAGTCCCTTTTCCCCACTGCCCCTGACCCTTATATCCCCTTACTCACCTACCCCCATATTATTTTATGAGTTTTTCTGGGTGGAAAATGTTGGCAAAAAAACTCCAACCCCCCATCTCACACCCCCGGAGATGTTACAACATGGTACCCATACAGCAAAGGATGAAGAAATAGCAGAGAACCCGGATCCATATCCATTGGGGGCAGAACTCTGGATGTGGCAGGGGCCACACTCTGGAATGAACAAGTAGAGGCCATCAGACCTGTGAAATATAGCCTTTGGTTGCACAAAAACCTGAAACCCTTCCTCACATCGTTTGCATTGGTTGACAGAACAATCGCTGATAATTCAGGACTTTTCTTGGCATCTTCCTTTGTTTTCTGTCTAACGTGACCCCCCCCCCCTGTTTCCACTGTTTTCCAGCATTTTCTCCCTCAGTGCCAAACTCATAATAAGGTCCATTATGGAATTGCACCTGGAATCTGAAGGTAGGTTTAGGTTCTTGTTACCGCCTTAGGTTCTCTTAGGGGCTTGTCATCCCTCTGGTACAAGAAGTCACCACCCTATGGTTTAGAGTCTAGCAATGCAATGTTCCATCACCTCCATGGTGCTCCGTCAGGGTTTTCCTCCCCTTTCTGGTGCAACGTCTCATCACTCACTGGTTCAGGGTCTCGTCATATAACATCTCATCGCCTCTCTTAGGTTTATGGTCTCATCCAACTTTGATTTAGGGTCATACCGCAAATTCATGCTCTCAATGGTTCTCTTAGTTATACAAGTTCTCCGTATTCATCCTCCTTCGGGTCCAGGCTCATCACGCCATTGTAGTTGACAAGATCTAGAGGTCCAGCATCCCTCATAATCCGCCCTCTGATGTCCCGATGTCATCTCGCTCTCTCTCTCCTGTCTGCCTTTTTCTTCTTGGTGATAGATTTTATCCATCAGCTGTTATTTTTGGATACGAAGGCTTGAGCCTCATTACTCCATCTTCTCGGGTTGAGTGTGTAGTCGTTGGTTAGGATTCTTCGTCTGTGTGGACTTGTCACAGTAGGGCTGGTTTCGCTGGGTCTTTTCCATGATGGGCCGCTCTCTGGCAGTGAAGCCAGCTTTTATTGGGGTCAGCGCTTCTGGCTCTCTCGTACGCAACTGGCTCACAGTAATTTGTTTGAGGACCTCAATGCCAGGATGATCGGCCCCTCGATGTGGAGCGTTTGCTTCTAATTTATTTATTTATTTGGGTATTTGTATTGCGCTCCTAATCTGGGTCTATCTGGGCACATTCTTAATATCAAACGGTTACAGCAGTACAGAGTGAGTGAGTTTGGTAAATCGAACCTTTGAGCGCAGTCAGTGTTTGGGCTCTAGTCTCTCTGTCACATTGCATTTGCCTTTTTGGAATTATTACCTAAAAATCTACTTGCGCAAGACATTTTGTGACCTTTGCAGCGCTGCTTCGTTGGCAAATCATTGCGTACGCCAGGGTGCTCCGGCTGCTTCCAGTATCGGTTCCGCGTATTTCGTTGTTTTGGCCGTTCTCATCACTGAACCCACACAGTAGAATTCCAAACAGTTGGCTCAATTAACATCCCCGTCGAGGCTGCACTTCTGCTACGCACACAGACTTTAAATTGGAAACATTCCTCCCCTAATAAGTATCAGTTAGCACGTATTAACATTTTAGAAGCATAAAAAGGCGGTCCTTGTTTTGAAATCTAGCATAGGAGTGTCAGCCCCCATTGGCGCCCTCCCCGTTGTGTGAGGATGACATACCTTGGTAACCAAAACCTGGCCAGTCAGTGAATAATAGTCAGACAACAGTTTACATTTTTGGAAACACAGATCACAGTTTATTGGAGCATACAAACAAAGGGGGCAGTCCCAGCCCTAAAGCACCATGGTTCCTGACCATCTATACCACAAAACGCCTAGCCCCCAAAAAGTGGGGCAAAACTTCTGACTGTTCCGGTCTCCCCTTGCTGCCTGCATGCATGTCGCAAGGCACCGGACATCCGTGCCAGATTGGTGCACAGAGTGCTTCTCCCTCGGGCCACTGCACATGAAGGTGAGGAGGCTCCAGTGTCCATAGGGATCCAATGCCCGTCATTTCGACTTTGGCTCGGGTACAGCCATCGGTTCAAGCCGTGGCGAACTCCTCCCCGGCTAGGACTGCCCCTAACTATGCCTGTGACAGAAATTAAACAATTAGTACAAAATTAAAGCCAGGAATTTCACACAATTCCCTTCACACCCACTTACACCTCGATCTCTGCTGAAAATGTAAAAATTAATACAAATTGAAACATGCAAGCATTTTTAAACCTTTTCCCCGACGCACACCCCTGTCTATGCTACAAATTGAAAAAACTATACCCCATGAAACCCGAAGCTTAAAACACTGTCCTTTGCACGTACTTACACCTCGATGTCCGCTGAAAACTAAAAGTAATACAAATTGAAGGCCGAAAATAGTGTTAAACCTTTTCCTTATTCAGACCCTACACTCCGCTGAAGAATTGAAATTTGTACGGCATGAAGCAAGCAATTTAACCCACTTTCCTTCGCTCTTACTTGCCCTCGATCTCTTCTGAAAATGTAAAATTAATACCAATTGAAGTAAGCAATCATTAGAAACCCTTTTCCTTTACCCTAATTGGCACATCGCTTTCTGGTTAAAAACGGACCAATTACTGCCCGACAAAGCAAGCCCACCCTTGGAACTATTTTCACACTGCCACTTACCCCTTGATCCTCCTTTCAACCTATATTCCACCCTCACCGTCTATTCCTACCTAGATACTCACACCCTAGTTCAACCACACTGTGCTCCCCAACCTACCATTGGGTGTGGGTGGGTGGGTAATTCGACGGAGGAGGACTGAAAGAGGCCGTGCTTCAGTCCTCCTCCGTATTTGTAGGCAGTCCCCAGGGCTGGCCGGAAATGCCTGCCCTGGGGATGCCCGCCCCCCCTCGTGACGTAGCTGACGAGGAAGTGACCTGCCTGGCCATGAGGGGAGGGGGGGCTGGAACATCCCCTAAGCAGTGACGGGTGTGTGCAAGTGCATGTGCGAAGACCCAGCGCCGGCTCAGGGGGAGCAGTCGCGCAAAGGTGGGCCCCCACCCCAAGGCACAACAAATAAAGGGCACCTTGCCTCCAGCTCTGTGTCATGCAAATTTAAGTATCATGCTGACCAAGCGCCTGTTAAGGAATCACACAGTGCCTTACGCGGCCTTTGAACACACTTTACAAGAACAGCAGGGGGGGCCCTGTTGTTCGGCTCACATATTTGGGAGGTAACTGGGGCTGTGTGGGGATTTCACTTGTAAATGTCCCTTATAATTTCCTATACATTCATAAAAATGGGCTGCTGATGACAGAGGTAGGTGTAACAAAAGTAATCACCAGCCCCTTTGTTTAGGTGCCAACCAACCACATCTTTGAGTAGGAGGTTCATTGAGGCTGCGATGGGTGCTGTCAGAATGTTGGGCAGGGTGGGGCGGGGGGGTGCACCGGAAAATCTCACACAGTGTGTTGGCAGACCTGGAGCCAGCACTGCAGAGGGACAATGCAGGGTGGCCATTTTCCTCCTGCAGTGTACAGCAGTAGTAGAGGTATAGGGCGACATCACTAGGGTGACCTCATGGCAAACGGTACCCTGGCGTCTCGGCTGGGATCCAGTTACATGCCCACTGGTATAACTCATGCAAGCCAACATCCCCAATGTCATTTGGATATATTCATCAAACCCAATTTTCGGTGAAAAATAGAAGACTGTGTAAGGCATTTGTGCCTCATTTCACCAAATGTCCCGCTGTGCTTTTGCTCCTGGGTGTTTCTACAGGGATTTCCCTCCACTGTTGACTTGGTACCCACTGCTGCCTGCTCTCGCACATCTTCCTTGAATTTCTCCAATGTGCTTCTAGGAACAACAGTCCATTCAGTGGAAAAACTTTGCTGAAAATGTTGGGGGGACATGACATGAATGTGGACAAAATAGTGTGCCATGGAAGTTGGGGGGACAAACACCCCTGCCCCCCCTAAAATTACACCATGAGTCCATTCCAGGGTCCCTTAGGACGTCTCCCAACCCCCCCCCGCTGAGGGACCACCACCAGGACGCTGGCACAGCCCCACCAGATGGATGCTCCATTAGCCTATTCAGGTCTCCACTGCCCGCTTCTTCACTAACATGCTCAAATTCTACTCTCCAACACACAAAATACATGTCAACTAAGTCACACGCACCAATTGAACACCCTTCCCAAGAGAAATTAAAGAAAAGAAGACTAGACCTCTCCAACCAACTCCTATATCAACATTTCGTCCAATGCACCTTCGCACTAAGGGGACACGGGGCACCTAAGCCACCCCCTCTGGACACATATACCTCAAGTTCTTTGGACACAAACCGCCTTGAAACTGAGCAACACAAAGTTGCCAGCAGGCATCCACACAACAGCAAATCTAGCTGGCATTTTCCCTCTTTTCCCACAAGCCCACCCCGGGCCCCTCACTTTCAGATTTGTCAGAGCACCAAGAGACCATGCAAGAGGCCACAGAGCACAGTTTAAAAACCAATAACATAAGAGGAATTTGATTGGGAGTATAAACTGATATATCGCTGGATTTGTTACAGAATGACCGAAAACCGTGCCACATATGGGACTCTCAGAGGGCGAGTTTTGCTGTTGCTTGTGTCCTTTCCAAAGAAAGGATGAACATTACTTAACAGGACATCATATGATCATTGACCCGATGACATCACTGGAGATGACATCACAAATCCTGCATCGCTCAGGAAAGGGGTCAGAGACGTACGACCTCTAAATGATGCCCCTGCCTTCTGTTGCTGTGCCACACACGGTCTGGCCACCTGCTCCTTGCTGGCGCATGGGATGGCGTGCAAAAGTGCCGGTTTTCTGTGAAAATGTCCCCAGGAAAATGTAGTCATGTGAAAATGCAGACAGCAAAAAGCTGTTTTAAAAAATATAGTCATTCAAAACAATCAATGCAAAGTGTGAAAATGTTGCCATTAATACGGTTGCCAAAAACGCTATTTTTAAATATACAAAAGTACAAGGCTGTAACCCTATCAATGACCCAAACCTTCAATAAAACATGCACAATCACCCTAACTCCGCTCCTAAACCTTCCCCAACTCTGATTTCTACTCTGAACTCTTACAGAACACTAACCCTTCAGAGCACTAAAGCATTTTATTTGCATGTTGCTCAATAAAAATTCAATGGAAAAAAAAACTCCAACCCTGTCACCAGCACACTACAAATGACAGCCATTGCATTAACCCAAACCCTTGCTCTAATCCTAATCCCTTAGACGTACCCTAATCGCAAATCTAACACTTACCCAAATGCTTACTTTGCTCCAAGCACTAGGTTTATCCAAACCCCCTTATCCTACACCAGCATCACCAGCCTTACCCAACTTCCCCTTCCCTTTCTTTACCATTTGCCCAAAGCATTACTCTGTTCGACCTAGCCTTACCATAACCCCTACCCTAACACTTACCCAGACACCTAATTTACCCTAATGACTAACCAAACCCCAACCTCACCAACCCTGCAGCAACCTGCACTGCCATTCTATGAGTGTCCAATCAGAGGGGAGGAAATACCTCCAGCACTTGGCTAAAGGTATTTCCTCCCCTTTACTCCCATGTGCTAGATGTACTGTGGTAATTTGTATTTGTATTTATTTATAGAGTGCAACCAAGCACTGAGGCAACTGGGTGCTAATCTTGCAGGTTACACAGGTATACGATATACAGGAGCATTAAGCATTGCAGGTTTCATAGACAAGGACTGTACATATATACATACACACAACAGATCTTACTAACTGCATGGACATAGAAGTCCAGGAAGTGGTACATCATTAACATTGTTTACAGTCAAGTTTTACACGTTAAGTGTACATGAATAAGTATACATGAATAGGCAATCAATGCAATGGTAACCATCATTGCATATGAAGGGTAGAAACTGGTAGTGTGTTTGGGTTTGTAAATTTTGGTTTTAAGTTTGGTTAGGTTTAGTCAATTGTTATTATAAGTATTATACAAATTGAATGCATATCTCTGGTGTAATGGATATGTACATGTAACTTTTCTCTTGTGTGTTTTATTCTCAAAATGATAAATAAAATTATTTAAAAAAAAATAAAAAATAAAAGAAACTGGAGTGTATGTAATGTAAGTCTATGAGATAGTGGATAGAAATTTACATTGCTAATTGGTGGTGTGAGGAGGCTTAGTGGGTTATTTTAGTAAGGACTGGGAAGCGGTTGTAGGTCATTTGGTCGAAAACCAAATGATCGAAATGCCATTTGATCGAGAGTCAAATGGTCGAAAAAATGGTCGATATTTATTTTTTGTAATTTTTTTTTTATGGGGGAGTTCCCCCCCAATCCCCCTTTTTCTATATACATTTTTTTTTACCAAACAAAACTAAAAAAATATATAAATAAATAAATTTAAAAAATTCGACCATTTTTTTTCCGACCATTTGACTTTCGATCAAATGGTCATTCGATCTTTTATTTTCGACCATTTGACCGGACACCCTGGGAAGCTGACTCCACCTGCCCGTTGTTGGTTAAAGTGTGGGATGGAGACACTGTGTGCTTGAGCAGTTCTGGTAGGTCGCGTAGAGGTGTGGTGTGAAAAGGTGTCCGCTAAGTAGGTTTGTGCCTGGTTGTAGAGACACTTGTGAGTGAGTGAGAGCGACTGCAGATCTATCCTTTTCTTAATATTATGCCACTTTATAGATTGTCTAGTAGTTGTAATATGATGTATTATAGGAATGTTACAAGCTGCTCTGACAGCATTATTTTGCATAACTTGCATTTTGTTAATATTCTTCTGAGATGTGCCCAGGTAGAGTGCATTACAGTAGTCAAGTTTTGATAAGACTAACGCTCTTGCTACTGTGGTGCAGTTTGTCAATGTCAGTTAGGGTCGGCAAGCTGTAATGAGCTTGCAGGTAAGTGCCGTAGAAGAGGCTAAGGCATTAGTTTGTCTCATAAATGTGAGAGCAGAGTCAGTGTAGATTCCTAGCGTTTTTACATCCTTACTTTTATGAGGTTGCTTTCAATGTTAAAAGACGAGAACATGGGCCCTAACTTGTTCAGTTTGGCTGGAGAACCAAGAAGGAGTAGCTCGGTCTTTTTGTCGTTTAGACAAAGACCATGCTTCGCCATCCAGATTTGTATAGTACTATAGATATCATTGAGTGTCTTACTGTCTGCAATGTGGTCACAAGTGATAGGTATGAGTATCTGGGTATCATCTGCATAATTATTGTATATAATAACCAGATGGTCAAGTATATCAAAAAGAGGCGTGGTAAATACATTGTAGAGAGTTGGGGAGACACACGATCCCTGTGGTACCCCACAAGTCACAGGAGAATCTGGGGAGGAGGCGGATGGAGCAAAGACTCTCATGGACGTGTTGCTAAGGAAGGATTCAATCTATGCGTTGGCTTGGTCCGAGAAGTGTGGGGCAGATGACAAGTGTTTACATAGAATTTTATGGTTCACCAAGTCAAAAGCCGCAGAGAAGTAGTAGTAGAAGTAAGGCTGATTTGCCCTTGTCTTTTAAGATCTTAATTTGTGATTTCAAGTCGATGAGTGCTGTCTCTGTCCCGTGTCTAGGTCTGAAACCTGATTGTTTTAGTCCTAGTAGATTGTTTGATTCCAGGTGCTGTTGTATCTGGAGCTATGCTGCCAGGCCCAACATTTTCAGCAGGAAAGGGATTGTGGAGATCGGTCTGTAGTTGGATGGGTTATTGGGGTCTAGGGACTTTTTATTAGTAGCGGGAGTACCCAGGCATCTTTTAGATTATTGGGAACTATGTTTGTGTTAAAGGAGGCATAATGAACGTGGTGATGAACGGAGCAAGTTCCACGGCTGCCTCTTTGATAAGTGGGGCGGGACAAATGTCGCCCTGGCAGTTAGAATGTTTAAGTTTTAGTATAATTGATTCAACCTCTTTGATGGAAAGAGGTTTGGAGGTAAATTGCAGTATATTCAGTCCCGGGTGAAGCTGATGGGTGGCTGTATCGATAAGACTTTTTTTTGTTTGTATTTTGTCTAAGAGTAGGCTAATTTCATCTTGGAGCGCCTTCTGAATGTTTGTGCACCAAGAAGTATCTTTGGTGCAAGTATCTGGTTCAGGGGCTGGAGTTTCTAGTTCTTTCAATATATTGAATAGTTCCTTAGTACTGGACGTGGCATTAGCTATACGATCATTGAAATTATCTTTTTTGGCCTGGACAATAGCTACCTTGTAGTTAGTTTAGGCGGCTGTGAAGTTGTCCTTGTTAGACCCTGACAGGGAATTTCTCCAAGTGGATTCTGCCGTTCTTTTTACTTTCCTTAAAGCCTTGAGTTTAGGGGTATACCATTTATTGATGTGCTTGCGGGGCTTGGATTTTTGGAGTTTAAGTGGAGCTATAGCATTGATGGCATTAAGTATAGTGTCATTATAAATGTTCACTAGGATAGAAGGGTCTGTGTGCAGAGTGTATGGATGGGTGATAGCTTTAAGCAGAGGCAGTTGTCTAGTGTAATGCCTGCACAATCCCAGTGGAGTCCCGCAGCCAATTAGGAGGCAAAGAACACGTGCTGAATCTCCCAATGTAAGCCTATGTGCCAAGATGTCTCTGATGGCTGTTTCCCCACCCGCCATCTTCCCCCCCACTGTCCCTCCCCTCCTACCCTCCAGAGGCACAGCCAGGATTGTCTAACAAGTGGAGTCTAACGCTAATGTAGTTGGGCCCATCGCAGTGACATTGACAACGGTAAATGTCCACACATCGGTGCTGAGTGGGCATTTACAGATTTTGGGTGGGCCATGCCCGCTCAAGCCCTACCCTGTCTACGCCTCTGCCACCATCCCCACTGATCTGATTGCAGCGGCAAAAGATGGTCTGTTATGGCCGCCATGTAAATGGAAGTGGGCCTCCGTTTGTAGCCCCACCTTCCAGATCCATGGCAGCCATCTTACTTAAGTATTTTAATTCAATGAATGGGATGCCAGATTGGCAACCCGGGATACTAATAGCGTTAAGACCCTTTCCGGCGTGCTGGATTGGGTGTTATTGACCCAGGACTCTCGTTAAACGTCCTCGCTTTCCTCTGGCCTTTAACTCAGGTCCCAGGCCGATAACACCCAATCCGGCCGGCCGGATCGGGTCTTAATGCTTACTTATCAATGGGATGTTCTGAGTCTGGAATCGTCATTGTTGGCGATTGTTGAACATGCAGATGTGGGGAAAGAGAACTGGAATTGTTTCTTTTCACTAGATCTACTGTCTGAAACCTGAGTCTCCCCAGATGTTTTGAACTACAACTCCCATGATCCCTCACCTTGACAATGCTGGCTAGGGCTCATGGAAGTGTTCGTCCAAAACATCTCGGTGGGCCAAATGTTGCAGGCCTCTGGATATGGACCATTTTTATTGATCCCTGTCTAAAACACATTTAAAAAAACTCTTGTCCTGGATGGTAAAGCGTGGCGGGCAGAATCTTGATGACGCCTCTCGTGGTGTGAGATGTCTCTTTTGCCTGTATTCTTGCCCCTCCCGACTGTCGACCTCAGCCGACAGCCTGAACTAGTTCGTCGAGCTCACAACCCTTTCCCCAGAAGAAGAGGGACAGGTTTCTGCTGAGAGCATGGCGTGACTAAAACGAGCAGGCGCCCTGCAGCAAGAGAATGCTGATCACTCGGAATAACTGCCTTTCTTTGGAGAAAGTGATTCCGCTACGGAGACCACATCGGTAAAAACGGGCTCACCACGGCTGTTCCTTTAATTTTTAGGAGCTGTGGTTTTGGAAGGCACAGATGCGTGCATGCACGGCCTGTGTGTATGTAGGTTTCTTGCACAAGAATAAGGCCAATATCCCTGCCCCCTTTTGTGGGCTTGGATTTCCCTTACCCTGCATCTTCTGATTTTCTTAACCCAGACCACCATTAGAAGAACCTTGAAGAGACCACCTTGGAGCGCGCATAAACAGCCCTTGACCACTGGATCCGCATTGCTCCCCCCTGGCCCCTCCCGCACCCCCCCTGTTCCCCCTTCATGCTCTGCTTAATGCTGCCCCTAGACCCCCTATTGTACAGCTGGGTACATGTGTGCAATGGGAAACCTCCTAGATTCATGTGAGTGCCACAGAGCTAGGGGAAAAGGCCCCTTTTTAGTTTGGGCTGTAAGGGGTCGCTTCCGCCACCCATAAACCTAAACTATTGCATTAGAGTACAGATGGGGAGGAATGGCATATGAGGTGGGATACACAACCTGTAGATGCTGTTTGGTTATTTGCCCACCCATGGCCATCCCCACCCAGTTCCTGCCCCTCCCCGCTCAAAACACCTCCTCATGGGAACTCTTTGAGCTCGCTTTAAAGAAGCCTTCCATCAAACTTTGTGCTGGAAGTTTTTTCCAAAGTAGTCTTCTGAGAGTTAATGTCTTAAATGCATTTGTAAACTCGCCACTGTTGTAATCAAAGGTCTTAACCAGGTCTGCCTTCAGCCACTCGATTTATAAGCATTGTCCATGTCCTTCACTGAAGTCCTGTTAAAAACAAGCATTGGCAAAGCCAACAGTTTTGGTTTGTGTAGTAGGATTAGGCATTTTTCCAGCACTGCTATTAGATGCCCAGGTACTCGCACCATTTTGCACCTGCTACCATCACTGGCCAGTTAATGCCAGTAAGGTTGTGACAGGCAAGTGCCTTTCTCATGCCTACACAAAAGCTCATACTGTTGGCATTGCCAATGCTTGTTGTTTCAGACAGGGAGATTTTAAACACTGATCATCAAAGAGAGAAAGATGGGCGCACGCTCTAGCAATGTACTGTGGACTACGCTCCATACACTGGTGGAAATGACCCCTTCCCCCAGCCTCCCCCCCACCGCCATCGCCCCTATAAAAGCTATGAAGTAATAAACATTTTCTAACTATGACAATCTTCCACCACTTCGCACCACCATCGTATCAGGACCGGACCTATTCCTGCCCGAACCCCCACCCCCATGAATGCCTCACCCATATTCTCCCTCTTGTAGGAAGGTTGAACATGCCTTTAAAATCTTGATATACTGATGTGTTCAACCACAGGGAGCGCATGGATGACGGCCAGTTGGTTCTCAAACCACAGAGGAGCCCTTCACATCCAATCATATGATACTGGCCATGGCGTTTGATAACCACAGTGACATCATTACAGGAAGTCCCTGTGACTCAGCCTACCCGCGCCCGGTGTGTGCGTCAAGGCTTTAAGAAGGATATTTTCATTCTCATCAGTGGAGGGGAGTTGGCGGGTGTGACAAAAACCCTAAAGGAGGGCATACAAGTTTACAAAAGTCTACCTTTAAATAAGGTTTTTAGCGCCGAAAGGCTACCAAACTGACAGAAGTTGCGCTATACAAGAACACTTTAAATTACATTATGCATAGCAACACATTGGAAAATCAAGCAAGAAATGGGGGCTGGGGGTTGGGGGGTAGGAGTTCTTTACTGGAGCAGACGTCTTGCATACAGCAGTACACAGCCCCCACCCCACTGCCGGAGCCTGTATGGAGCCTGACCCCAGTCTGTCCTTGGGGCCGGATTTATGGTGACTGTCCATATAAACAGCAACGGTGTCCAGTTAAAGGGTCGAATGCAAAAGGGTCGAATGCAAAAGGGTCGAGTGCATTCGACCGAAAACCAAAGGATCGAAAAAATGTTAAAAATATATATATTTTTGCTCTAGTGTAGCTTTAAAAGGGTTTTTTACCCCAAAAACAGAGGTTTGGGGGGGAGACCCCCCAAAAAATAAAAAATGAATAAATAATTTGATCCTTTTTTTGGTCGAATTGACTCGACCTTTTTGTCATTCGACCCTTTTTTTTCAATCCTTTGACCTATAACCAACAGCAACTATGGCCTTAGTGCAATGGAGGGGGTCAGCAACATGGCATTTTGCTTAGGACTGACTAAATGCTTGAACCAGCGCTCTCTGTATTGGACCTACCATATAGACAAGTAGTTTAGATTTTCCTGCCAACAGTACTTAACCTACCTTGAAAATACATTAGCTGGTCAAATATCAGGGGCGAGCGCTTAGCTCGCTGTGCTATCTGTGTGTGGGCTGCTGTGGCAGGTTCGAATCCCGGCATGGTCAATTCAGCCTTTCATCCTTCCGAGGTCGATAAAATTAGTACCACTCTGTAAGATAATAATGTCTTCTGTTATTTGAGTGCTATGAGACCTATGGGTGTGTAGCGCTATATAAGAAATACATTTTTATTATTATTACAGAGCGCCCTCAGACTGTGCTTTACCACTGTATAGATACTATAGTATAACTCAATCACTCACTGTCTGTACTCATTTAATTACATTAGTACATAGCTCCACAGTTGGGTACTGAGCCTTTCATGTAGAAACTGCAGTACAAAGCTTCCCTACTCTGCACTGAACTTGCTTTGTAGATACAGTGGAACAGAGCTCCCCCATTCTGAACTGAACCCACAGTAAGGATACATTAATGCAGTCTTTCCCCGGTATGTACTGAACCCATCATGCCGATACAGTAGTAGTGAGCTCTTACAGTTGCTGATGTCCCCACTAAGATAAGTAGAAGACCTAGAAGCCCCTCTCTATCTACCCACACACAACAGGCAAAGTTGGCACTCAAAATCTAGCCCACTTGCATAGGTGAGGAGATTTTATGAAGGGCAAGTAGCATTTGCAAGGTATTGGACTCTGCTGGTGAGTATCGGGATGTTTGAAACTTTTATTTGCCATTTACTGCAAACTGTTTCCAGCAAATGGCAAATAAAAGTATCACTGTAAGTGGCTGGCCTTTGGGCGGCAGCATTGCACCAAATATGAAGTGTGCTAATGGTAACATGAACCATTTTACAGAAAGCAGTGGTAAATATGTTGTCACCCGTCACCATGCAGTGAGTGAATGTCTCTTAAGTCGAGTATGTAAATGAATGAACTTGTATTGGACTAGTGGGATTTTTAAGAATTTGCAAGACTCGCTATAGCAACAGAGCAAACCACTTCCTGGGTATCCCAGGCCAGCCATCATGGCAGGCATGGCCTCAGTCCATAGACGTCCACTCTGTCCTTGTTTAATGTTATTTGTTATGTTATGTGGCATTTATATAGCGCCTTATGTATCATTGGGATGATCTCAATGCGCTGGTAGGTTGAACGCCCTCGGGAACCGTATTTCAAGTCAGTAGAGAGAGAGAGTGTGCCATAGGGTGCGTGGGTGCACCGGATATGTGTGCAGCCGGTGTGGCAGTTGCATGATAGCTGCTTCTTAGCGGTAGGTGTGGTGGTGGGGCGGTCAGTTGTATGTGTTCAATTCTGGAGGGTGGACATCCAGACTGATTTCTGGTTCCGTTAGGCCTGAGGAGACGCATAAGCTAGCGGTGTGTGCTAGCTGTGTTTAGTTAGGATGATGAGGAGTATGTGGCGGGTGTTAGTATGAGGACAGCTATACCGAATGGTCATAGTATCGCTGTGTTCTAGTTGAGTGGTGGTGTATAGGAGAGAGTGAGCATGGTAGTGTGATATGGTGGTTATCAGTAAAGTGCTTGAGATCGAGTACTCCATCTGTGCCATCCGTTCCATCCACTCCATCCATTCCATCCACCCCATCAATTCCACCCACTCCATCCATTCCATCCACTCATCCACTCCATCTGTTCTATCTAGTCCATCCGTTCAATCCACTCCATCTGTTCCATCCACTTCATTGATTCCATCCACTTCATCTATTCCATCGGTTCCATCCACTCCGTCGGTTCCATTCGTTCCATGCATCCCATCCGTTCCATACACCCCATCCATTCCATACACCCCATCCATTCCATACACTCCATCCATTCCATACACTCAATCCGTTGCATCCACTCCATCTGTTCGATCTAGTCCATCTGTTCCATCCGCACCATCTGTTCGATCTACTCCATCCGTTCCATCCACTCCGTCCGTTCTGTCCCCACTCCACCCGTCCCATCCCCACCCCATCCGTTGCATCCCCACTCCATCCATTCCATCCCCACTCCATCCGTTCCATCCCACCCCATCCGTTTCATCCCCAGCCCATCCGTTTCATCCCCAGCCCATCCGTTTCATCCCCACCCCTTCTTCCATAAAACAGAGGGCAGATTCAGTGCCTATGGTTGGTCTGAGGTCAGACTGGTGGACATGGAGAAAGCCAATCAGTTCACTGAAATCCTGGAGTTGGGATACAGCCGCTTTCTGTAGAATTTGCTGAGGAATGCTGTTATGGTGATGTATCGATAGTTGGCAAGGACAGCCGGATCATCTCGGGGTTTTCTAAGGAGCAGCATGAGAAAGCTCGTTTGTAGCTCGTAGGGGAATACATCAGCAAAGAAGGTGTTGTTGCTATTATGGTCTGTGATCATGATCACTGGACATTAGAAGGTCTACACAGCAGAATCCCACAAGTGCCAGAGCCCTCATTTGAGGAAGAACGTGGTAGAGGCCAGTGCAGGTTGGAATCATATGAGAAATGATCTAGCTAAGATCCCACAGCACTCTATACAGCTGCTCACAGACCAAACAGCCACTATCTTATTTTAAATGCAATTTTAAGCAGGGAAGGACAAATGATCTTGCCCGAGCACTGTTCCGGTAGGCCGGAGGCTCAGACTACCCAAGCTGAGGAAACTCTCTGACTGCAGCGAGAGTCCTGAACGCTGTGCGTTTGGAATCTCAATGAAGGCGCACATCAACAACCCCATTATAAACTGCATTTGAAAGTCATTTATTGGCCACCAACACAGTTCACACTCAATCAAATGGTCCAACACTGTTTATGCGTCTCATGAATTGCACACATTTACTGTCTGACGAATGAAATGAGCACCATACCCAGTGTGCATTGCGTGCTCAGAAGGAATGCCCATTTGTGTTACTATTACAGACATGTTTAATACATGGGTGGTCACCCTTACGTTCCAAAAATGCACTTTGCTTTTATGCAAAGCAGTCAGCATCCTATATTCAGGGCGCCCACATAATTCAACATCTGGCTTGGTTCCTCAGTACCGCCCACACCCCTGACAATCTTCCCCACCACCCCTCAGCCCCCGCTCCCCCACCCCACCTACCACCCTCTCAGCTGCGTGCAAAGGAGGGTCAGGAGGTACATTTTGCCCATTCCCAGGACTGCTTTTACGTAGATTGGCTGAGATAATGGCTTAATTTCCAGAGATGCAAAGGGGACTGCATGCATCGAGAAGACAAAATAAAGTACAGTTAAGAATTTAAAAAGCTAAGGTCCCAAGAAAGGGATTCATAAAAAAAAAGAAAAATTATATATATATATATTAGTGTCAAGTTACTGCTAAAAACGTCAGGAATGAAAATGTGAGAAGGCAAGAAATGAATCTTTTTCACAAAAAATAACTTTCTTTGTTTTTTAGAAATGTAATTAATTTAAAAAAAACATCAAAAAAACTGTTTCGTATGAGAGATTGCATGCACATTTCACTAACGGCAGAAACCGTAAGGCTGAAAGGATAGACGGCTAGACGGAAGCCGATCAACTCATTGCGAGTCCGGCGGAAACCGCACCCAAAAAACCGGCAGGTAGCCGCTGGACCTGTAATGATTTAGCGGCACGTGACTTGCCGGAATAACCGGGGAATTACAGCCCCGGTGGTCCAGCAAGTCAGGCGCTGGTAAAATGTTGATCCCCATTCTCCGTGGAGTCCCACACGCGAATGGGAACCACGGAAGCTGGTGCTCCTGTAAAATCTGCTGGCGGGCCTAACGGCACCCGCCAGAAGACTCGTAGTTTGCCGGTCCGGAAACAATGGCGCCGGTAAACTTACCGGCATCGTTGTTTCTGGACCGGCAAACTTGTAATTAGGCCCATTGTCTTCTACACAACTATGTGTCCATAAGAGAGCCTCTCAGACACGGACTTCTCATTAGCTGAAATAGCCGAGGTGAAGCCTTTTGTGTGGCTGCCTAGCCTGATGCACATAATTCTCGGGGTGATGCACCTCTCATTCATTTCATGCAGTGTCGAGAAATGAAGAGCACAATACTTTATAAAGAAATCTGGCGTTTGCAGACTTTACATTCCTACTGACCCCACCATCAGTGCATGGTGTGCTGGTATTGCAATGGCCTGTAACATAGTGCTGACAATACCCCTTTGTCTCTGTGTTCTGGGCACAGTGCTTCAACTCGATGTCTCTGGGAATTCCACTGTCCCTTTTGCATCCCTCTCACGTGCCCTGTCTAAATCCTCGTTTGACCAGTCCTTTAGAGAATGGAAACAACATGTTTGCATGTGCCAAGAGATCCTCTCGCAAACAGGGAGGCCGGCTTCAGTCTCCACAAAGGCTACCGGAGATCCCACTACCACTAAAGGGAAGAGGAAGGCTGTCTCCGAGCCCATGTCAGCAGTCTTCTGACCAGGAGAGCTCAGCAAACAAAATGCACTCTTCTGGACATGGAGACAGGGCAGTCCTTGAAGCTCTTCTGATGGAACCTTCCTTTCTGGTGCTTCTAAGACGGGTACCCGGGCCTGGCATAGTATAGGGTATTCTCGAAAAATGATTGATTGATTGGAAGAATTTGCACTGCGCAAAACACAAGGTATCGATCAGTTTCCAAGGCATCTGGCTGCAGCTGAGAGAACAATAACTCCAAAGAAGCAAGTTGTAACAAGAGAAGTTATGAGAAGAGCTAAATCGTCAAGCCTTTCCAAAAGGCAAAAAAAGAGTTTGCTGTACAGAGATCAAGAGGGAGATTGTTTCACAGGTGAGAGAGACATGTCTTTTTCCTTGCACTTTACAGAGTGAAGGGGGGGGGGGGGCAATCAACACATGTTGATTTCATTGTTGATGTAATGATTGAAGAGATGCTGAGGTTGAGCTACTGAGAAGCTATATCAGGGACTCACTGAATCACCAATAGACTGTATTCGGAATATATACATTCCATTATATGTTTTAATGTATTTGATTTGCTTACTAAAGCACATTCACACCACTGAACAAAAACATGCACAACAACCAAACCAGTGCAAATAGCACAAAAACCACTACAATATCCATACAGTACAGGCAGGGTGTTCCCACCACCAGCCTATATCAGAATGCACAGTCACAACAGTATTATTAGCTAAAAGACCATCCAAGGGTGGAACACCCCGCCAGCTTGTTCGGTTATTTCACAAAAACATACACCCAATCAGTGTTGTTATTCTACAGTTTTATGTAAAAATAACTTGTTTTGTTAAAACAAAAAGCACCAATCACTGATAAAAAGGAGCTTTGGAGTAAGCATGCGTCTGAAGCATATATATAAGGGCCTGATTCATGGAATATCTGCCTGGTTCAAAGTGACTTTGCACTGCTGAAAAGTGACTGTGCACTGCCGACACAAACCCTGATTCATGGAACTGTGCAAAGTGTATTTTTGCAGTGCAGTGACTATGCACTGACTTTGCACTGCAAAAGTACATTTAAAAACTGTCTATTGTTGCCATTAGGCCCATCAACTAAGGTGCTGCATGCCAGCAAAGTCCATGCAAAGTCATTTTGTACTGTATAAAAGGGGTTCCTGCTTGTTGCAGATTTGGCTCAGGGAAGTCCGGCGTGCAGCACCTTAGTTGATGGGACTAATGGAAAAAATAGACCATTTTTAAATGTACAGTGTCCACTTAAGGCCCGATTCATGGAATTTCTTGCACGGTTCAAAGTGACTTTGCACTGCCGACAAAAATCGTGATTCATGGAACTGTGCAAAGGGTATTTTTGCAGTGCAGTGACTATGCACTGACTTTGCACTGCAAAAGTACATTTAAAAACTGTCTATTGTTGCCATTAGGCCCATCAACTAAGGTGCTGCAGGCCAGCAAGGACAGCATCAGGGCCTTTTAACCGTTTTAGTTGAAAGGAGCCTCATGCCTCAGGGGAGCCCCCCGAAACCGCCCCCATGTTGCTAGCCAGCAGTCTTATAACACAGCAATATATTCCTTTCCATATTACTTTCATTCTGAGGCTTAAAATGAGCTCTTTGCAGCACTCGCCTTACAAGCTGCTTTTGCTGGAGCCCTTCCGGCCCTTCCTGCCCTCAGGGTATGCAGAAGCATTATCACCTTGTAGCCTTTTAACGCTGGTTCCTCCACATCACCGACTTTCTGACAAAGAAGGAATTGTAGCTTTTCAGTGGGCATTTAGTATTTCAGTTCCCTGCTGGCTGGTCGTCTATTAATGAGAAGTGGCTATACCCCCATATATATTTATTTGTCTCCATAATAATGTATGTACCCCACAGGTTCCTCATCTGTTTTCCACTCTAAGCAAGGGGGGCACCGATCCTTCATGTTGAAATGGGCACCCACACATCTTAATCTGGCCTGAGACCTGCCATAAGAAGGCCATGAAAAATCTATGTATACTATACAAACCCTAAAATGCTTCACTTTGAAGTATGCCATGGTCTTAATACCACAAATGTTTTGGCTAAATCGGTGCCCCTCAAAACAATTGGAGATCTTCAGCCTGCCAGAATCAGATTTGACGAATGGCCCCTGGCGGACATCTTGCTTTGTAGTGGATTTTGAGTTCCTCGGTATGGGTTACTGCTGCCTCTTCATCACAGCTCACTCCATCCCGAAGCCGACTTCCCCTCTGGGCTCCAAGTCTTGTGAAATAGCCAGCTCAATTACAACTCTATCACATTAGAAGGAGCCATGACCCCACAAAATCAGATGACAACTGTAAGATGGCTTTGCTGGAAGGACAGACACACAGACGGAGATCAGCAAAGATTAAGAACTTGCTTCGCTTGTCAAGCAGCAGAGCTTGAAAAAATAGCATTTGCAGAAGGAAAGGAACCCACCCACGTAAAATCAAGAAAAATGTTTATATACATATATGTTCAGTGAAAAAACAGGGAGTTAAGCTGAGCTGATTTATCACAACAAAACCCTTGAAGTTCAGCGGATGTGGGAAGTGATGACTATCTCAACTCAAGGTCCCCCACTGATGCTCACCGTGATGTAATTTTGTATCTCATTTTGAATCCCTTCTGTGATATCATGCATATGCTCGTGGGCTTTACAACATGGTGGATGCTGAGACAATCCTTCCCGGCAGTCAATGCCATGAAAATGCACAGCATGCCAATTCCAGTGCTGTATGCTGATACCCGCCGTAAACCAACACCTGCCGATTTCCTTGGTAATGGGAAAGCGCTTACACGTTTAAAAGTCCATGGGCCTCATTAGGACTTTGGCATGGCTGCCACCAAAACCAGGTCCGGGTTCCCTGAATGGGGAATCACCAAGCCATTCCAAGTTTGGAGGGCCCGGTAATTCCTCCTTCAGGGAAATCGGGCCCGGACTTCCCCATTCCCATTTGAGCCCCCATAGGGCTCAATGGGAATGGGTGCAGGGAGCTAACAATGGTGCAGGGAGCTAACAATGGGCTGATTACGACCGGCCCGTTGTTAGCTCCCTGGTCCCCTCGCAGGACCCGGTAAGGACTCCTGGTTTCCCATTCTCGCAACGAGGCAGAATGGGTTTAACAGGTCCGCCTCCTGTTAACCCATTCCGCCAGAGTCGTAATGAGGCCTATGTCGAGCTACTACTGGAACTCGCCATGTTTTCTACTCCTTTTTTCTTGTTCCCCCCACTTTCCTCCCTTGTGTATTTCCTATCCGACTCTCTCCCATTATCCCCTTGGACTGTGTTCTGCTTGACACATTTTCTTTTCCAAGAGTGGCATTAGATGGTATTTGGTATATGGTATGGATAGCACAGCAAAGAGAAATGGAAAACTTCAGAAAAAGGCTATCCTTCAGAAATTTTTAAAACTAAAAAAAGGGTTTTATGATGCTCTGATCTCTAACTCCCGTAATGACACCAAAAAATTTGAGATTGTCAAATCACTAGAAAAACCTAAAGCTCAAATACAACACTTGAGCCCTAAAAATGCAGATTGCAAGGCTGTTCAAAAAGCTTTTCTATACAAAGCCCACAAAGCTCAAGCCTTAATTGCCAATACTAGGAAACCTTTTAATGACACTCAGAACGATATTATTCAACTGAAGTTGCCGGTTGATCCACCTTTCTCCTTTGAATCCATCACGACTGATTTGTTAGTAAATATTTTTAAAAGAATGCACCCCACCACATGCCAAATGGACATTTTACCTTTGAAAATTGTTTTACAAAATCCTGAGATCGTTGCGCCATTTTTGACTCGTTTCATAAATGCCTCTTTTTTATATAAAAAAGTACAGACGTATTGAAAAATGTTAGTTACCCCACTGCTAAAAAAATCCAACCTTGGTGGTGCAATGTTTTCAAACTGCAGACCAATCACGAATGCCCCCTTTCTATTAAGGATAGTTGATAAAATTGCTGCCACTCAATTTCAGCAATATGTCGAGAGATCTAATATTCTCCACCAATGTCAGTCCGGCTTTAGATCCGCCCATCGGACAGAACCTGCCATGTTAGATTTGCAGACAGAAATGTTATACATGATGGACGACGGCAAAGCTGGCCTGCTGATGCTTTTGGATCTCCCGGCAGCGTTCAACCTCGTCGATCATCCCAAATTGTAAAAATGCATGCAGGAAACTTGGAACTGCTCTGCCAATTTTGTCAAATGGTTTCGATTGTTCCTAAGTAATAGGACATCAAAAATTATTTGCCAAAACGCTTTGAATCAGAACAGATCACGCGCAGTGTGCCACAGGGAGCCTTTCTGTCGCCAGGCCATTTTAATGTATTCTGTAGATCCTTATGTGACCTACTTGAGTCCCTCGATTTTATATTTTACAAATTATGCTGACGATATTCAGCTTTTATTAAGACTAAGTGGGGATCACGAAAAGGACACAGAATTGATCACATCTACCCATCAAAAAATGCATACCTGGATATGTGACAACGACCTCTGTTTAAACGGCCAAAAGACAGAGCTTCTGATATTTGGCTCAGATAAAGCAAGAAATAAACTTGGAGAAGCTTACGAAAAGTGCTGCATCGATTAGCATGTAATCCACATTGTTAATAGCGTTAGAACCTTTGGAATTACCATTGAGGCAACATATGAGCTGATGCCCATGTCGCTAATGTGACAAAAAACATTCATTATTATCATCGGATGATCCCCCAAATAAAACCGCTCATTCCAACAGCCAATTGCACCACATTGGTAAGAGCCCTGGTTTTTTCAAGATTAGATTATTGTAATGCTCTATTGGGTAGATTTGTGATGCGAGAGAAATCTATTGGCTTTTAAGAAAGCTATGAAAACTAATCTCTTCTGCTAACTTAGTACATCAAGTCTCTAAGGGACCTTATTGTTGCCTCACTCAGGTTTTGTTTCTCCGCGTCTCGATGCCTACGTGGTTTGGTGCTACGTGGTTTGGTGCTACGTGGTTTGGTGCTACGTGGTTTGGTGCTACGTGGTTTGGTGCTACGTGGTTTGGTGCGTTAAAAGCAAATAAATACAACAACAAAAATAAAGCAGAACAAAATGTTCTGCCCCAAACAGGCTCTCCCGGCCACCCATTAGTGCCCCACTGCCCATGTGGTCCTTTTCCTCCCTCCCCACCTATAATAGCCTGATATTGATCCACCCTTTTTCTTCCCCAAATATCATTTTGAGCACTTTGTTTTTGCCTTCCCTCAGGAATACTGTGGGAATCGCTTAGATTCAAAGAAAAGGTGGCTTTTCATCTCTGTAAAGCCTCTCTGCTGCAATGCACCATGGGAGATATATAATGGTTTTTAGGAGCAGCCCCCGGCCCCCTGCTGTCATTTTTCAAAATAATTACTGGACAGATTTACACCTAACAAAAGGCACATCTGCGATACTCTGTGCTAACTTGGTGAACATCTGTCCATCAGTTTTGGCACCACGGGGGTTCAACGGAAGCACTTTTCTTTCCATTGGAAAATGAATGGGAGTAGGCCGAAAACAGCATTTTGGTTTTCTTAATAACTTTTGAACCTTTTTAATGAATTTTCACAAAAAATGTCTAGTTTTGAGGAGCCGGGTTGCAGTTTTCTTTTGGTACAATTTTGTGAAGGGACAACCAATGAGTGAAAAGTTATTAGCTATAGAATTTTGGGAGAAGTCTAAATAAACAACAGGTTTTACTTTAAATAAATGGCAACGACTGCTGCGCTTCATATCAGTATTTTGCAATTCAAATGCGGTGTAGATGTAAATGGCGTTTTACTTTGACCAATTTTAACGGTACAGTTCATTAACCTCGGAAGGGTGAAGGGCGAAGATGGATCTGCAGGGATTCGAACCTGCGCCCGGCAAGTTGAACACAGATCTCAGCTACCTGAAAGAAAACTTGATCGGAGATTTCATTTTAAAGATTGAAATATTTACTTTTGCCTGTGTCATGGCTACCGGCACCATGCAGAAAGGGTATCAGGTTATAAAGTCCCCATACATAATGTCCCCATACATAATGTCGCTGCGAAAAGCCATTGGCAACATTATATGTGGTGACGGATTGTGGAGCTGTCCATTGCTCCCATTTAAAAGAAAATAAAAAATAAAAAAATAAAAATAAAAAGAGGGTTGCAGTGGTGTCCCCCGCATGTTCAATGTAATAATGTCTCTGCAAAAAAAACAGCAACTTTTTTGTCAGGGGCCATTTTTGCGGGGACATTATTACATGGAACCGCAGAAAGTGCACTTGCATAGAACATTACAATAAAGACTACATAATAAAAATCAAAAAGGGAAGTGATAAAAAATACATAGTATATTGAGGCTCAATAGAAAGTTTGCACAACAAGACTGATTTCAAAAGGCACTCCCGTAAAGATGCGTTTTTAAAAACGTGTTAAAATAAATTATATCCACTGAAAGGAAAATGTAGGAAGTTAAGGTGCTCCAGAGGCAAAGAACACAGCTGGTACACGCCTGCACCCAGTGGAAAGAAGCTGCATTGCTGCTATAGGAGTGTTCATCAGTGGCAGGCACCTTGAAGTTTAGGCAGCATAGCTTGAAAATCACCCCGCAAGTGCAGTGCTTGTTTTAACCTGTGACGAAATCGCTATTGACTAAAGTGCCTACTCAGCCCCGCACTACTACTAAACCAGTAGTGATTCCAATCAAAAAGGGAAAACGGACCCAACCTGAATGGTATTGCTACTTCACCTTTTAAAGTTGGTGTAGGCCGATAGCAGGCTATACGGACCAGTGGGGAAGTGAGCTGGCACAGAAGCTGTGCAAACAACAATAGTACTGGGCTATCAAAATAAAAGAAATTTCCAACAAAGGGTCTAAAAAAGAAAATACAAATGTTAACCAAACTAAAAGTGCATGAAACTAATTAGAACACTAGTAACCCTTCCCTGTAAGAGAGAACGCTGGAATAAACAGCCACCCAGGCAGTTTATCCATCAAATGTTCCACTCACGGTATTGTCTAAAAGGATAAGGAGTAGGGCTTTCAATTTCACCAAGGCCCTTTTAAGCAGGCCAGGGGAACAAAACCAGTATTGGAACCTTTATTCCCGCTTTGCAAGCTTTACAACATAAAACCAAGCGCCTGGCACCTTCGTACCGAGCCAGTGTCGAGTCATGGACTGGCATCGATAGGATCCAGTGACAATGGATACGGTGCTTTTCAGCAGCGACAATAGCTTTTGGGACTGCAAGGGTGCAGAAGTAAGGCTCAGACACAATGGTGGCATGTTTTTGGATATAGACTTTTATTAATAGAGGGTTGGAAAAATGGCACTATATCCCTAAAGCTGAGAGGGGGTTCCCTACCTCAAAAAGGAAACTAGTGGAATTGCCAGGAAGTTCGAAACTGAAAAGTCTGTCACTGTCGTGTCCCAAAATCAACTTCTGTCCTGCTGGCTGCACTTATTGAGTTACCTGCACTTCTCCCTTCCCCTCCCCACCCTGGCACTTCTTTCCTTCCCTCTTCCCTGCACTTGCGAGATCTGAATGACACAAGGCCTAGTAAGATTGTTTTGTCCCCTGTTTGTCCCCCCCCCTTCTTGTCTTGTTGCGCCTAGAAACACTTGTGTACAGGCGCGTAATGAATGCCATATCATAACTGTACAAGGATGGTCTCAAAGTAAAAAGTGTTCCTTTTGTTTTCAACCCAGAGAAAAGTTCCCAGTTTTTCTGGTAATGAAAGTGATGCAAAATAATGTTCCAAATACAAGATTCCAATGCTAGGGTTGTGCTCCTTTCTACCAGATGACTTCTTATCTTAAATCACTGGATAATTCACAAGGAACTGTTTCTTAGCTTCACAGTTCTTGTATGCTACCAGCTTCCCATGCTTCGCTACCAAGCATAGGATTCCTTTTATCATTCCTAGGGTTCTTGACCCTCTTCTCCTCAACCTCTCATGTGGGTCCCAGACTTGCAATACTGTACACAGCTTGGTTCACTCTCCTGCAAGCAAGTGTTCTCCCATGTGTAAGGAACTCATGGCAACAGTAAAGACAGACACAAGTGATCACAGTTCAAAGGTGTTATTAAACTGTATATACAGGTTGGAAAAACTCCTAATCAGGGGTCAAGTCCTAAACATTAAAGTGGGGGGATTCATCAACAAATGCAGTGGAATGTGACGTCGCCAGAAATTAGCATATCAAATTGAAATATGAACATTCGATTAAATTGGCTTTGCCTAACCACTCAAATTGCACAGGACGAATGGCACTTGCCTTCCATAGAATCAACACTCGCACAAAACCAAGAGAGGATATTTTCTTCTAATAGTGTTTTTGAAAACATTAAAAGGTGTGTGCATGTTTAAACTCCAAGAACCAATACAAGTGTTTTGCCTGGGACATGCATTTCCAAAATGCGACATTTTACATTTTGTGTTTTTTTTCTTTTCATCAGGTTATATAGTGCAGTGGTGACGTTTCCGCCTGCAGACCTGACGACTGTGGTTCGGTCCCTGTGGTTGGCTTTAATGCATACTACATTCAAAGAGCACATTACATTTTTCTCATTTTAGCTGGGGGGGACGGAGTCCACCCTCTGAAAAAAGTGGATGGACTCCGTCCCCCCTCGTTTACCCTCGACTTGAGCCCTGCTCCTAATCTACACCTAAATCTAAGATGGGAGCAAGCTACGACCATCAAAAAATAATAAGGAAGTCCTAATGGCGTTGTGGCAAATAAAAGGGCCTATACTAAAAGAAAAACTATGGCCAATCCTTACAAATAAATACAAAAAGAGTGTGGGATAGTGTTCATAAGTGAGAAAGTCTATTTACTCCGAGGCCTGATGTGTTAAAAAATAAACAAAAGTTCCTTTCCAATGTACGTTGGATGATGACTTTTCACCCCTGGATCTCGCTCTTTCGGGCTCAGATACACAAAAAGTTCCTCACGTTATCAGGACCTTCGGGGGGTTCGATCTTTTGCTTCGAAGGGCCTGGTATGTCCAAATTAATAAACAAAAGTTCCTTTCTGATTATACTTGAGTGATGATTCTTCACCCCTGGGTCCCCCTCTTCCGGGCTCAGACCCTTCTCGAATGTTTGCCTCCCTCCGTCGGGGTCTCCCTGGCTTGCATCCAAAAGATTTCTCTGTTGCATTCACATGGTGGTGGTGTGATGGCTTTTCACCCCTGGAATCCCCTCTTCCGGGTTCAGACCCTTCTCGACTGTTTGCCTCCCTCCGTCAGGTTCACTACGGCTTTCGTAGGTGGGTGATGGCTCTTCACCCCTGGATCCCCCTCTTCCGGGCTCAGACCCTTCTCGAATGTTTGCCTCCCTCCGTCGGGTTCACTACGGCTTTCGTTGGTGGGTGATGGGTGATGGCTTTTCACCCCTGGATCCCCCTCTTCCGGGCTCAGACCCTTCTTGAATGTTTGCCTCCCTCCGTCAGATTCACTACGGCTTTTCACAAAACACTTTCACCTGTTACATTCAGAAGTCTTAATGTCTTTTTAAACAACACACTGTGGACATCCCTCCGCCGGCTTCACTCTTGTGATCACAGTGTTCTTTAGGGCATCATGCTTTGCCCCTTCCTGTCAGCATCCCTCCGTCAGGTTCACTCTTGCCAACCCCACAGTTCCTTCTCTTTTCTCACTAAGCAGAATTAATCTCCCTTAGCTCTCCAATAGTTTGTCGGTCAAAGACTTTCGACTGTACAGAGGATTTTGCCAGACCCCTGTATGATCACTTTGACCTTTTCCTTGCAGCTGTCCTAAGGCCTTCTGGTATTGATAATTTCAACAAATGCGGGATCAACCAGAGTCTCTCGAGGGAGCACCTACATGATGCCGGACCCCTCTGCAGCTGGTTTTCCCCTTAATGCTAACAGTTCTTTGATTTCCCTTAATTTGCGACTTTCGCTCAACACAGTTCGGCTTCTTATCAGCTCTCCCTATGACTCACTGGCTGTGATGAACCGCTTGGCTTTCTTGTTTCTGGAGTCACGGACAGTACCACGGTAGCAGGCATCTCTCTCTGTCCTGCTTATCAGCATAGGCGTGCTCTGTGTACCGTTGACATCTGCTGCAACACATGCTTGCTATTGTTCGCAATCTTATGATTCCTCCTATAGAGGCTTTGTGGGTCTGGGGCGGAAAGGGCAAGGTGGCTTCTCTCCTTGTCACCCTCTCTTCTCGCTGCCTTTCTCTTCCTCTTGAACTGCCGTGTTTGGGTAGCTGTCTCGTGGTGCAGTCTACCTTGCTTGTAGTGTGCTCTCATGCTCCACCTTTTATCCCTCTGGGGAAAGGAAAGGGCCACAAGGTGTGTGTGATTCTGGTCAATTGCCTGACTTTGCCTGACCCTTGTGTTGGGACATATCCGGTAAACAGTTTTGTTATTAGTCTGTTGTTTGTCAATGGTTTGTTATACCAGCCAAACAATTTACAGTTTCTTAGTTTTCTCAAAGTTTTTTAATGGAAAAAAGTAATCACAAGAGTCTCAATAATACATTCATAATTCTATTAAATGTAGTCCACTTCACCCATAGGTTCTGATTTCTTACACAATTTATTAATACAAATAGAGTGGGCCAATGCTTTTCGAGAAAATCCTCTTCTTCAGGGGCGAGTAATGTATTCAAACTTTAAATCTATTGAAAAACAATCAAACATAACTTTCAATTACTAAAGTATCAGAATATCATATGAACAATTGATTTATACATTTCAAGTAACAATTGATTCTAGATAACCGTTATCTTCTG
Source organism: Ambystoma mexicanum (assembly GCF_040938575.1). Taxonomy (NCBI): domain Eukaryota; kingdom Metazoa; phylum Chordata; class Amphibia; order Caudata; family Ambystomatidae; genus Ambystoma; species Ambystoma mexicanum. The sequence continues at coordinate 1,504,210,457 of NC_090932.1, read as the reverse complement.
ACCATGTGCACTGAACCAAAATATTCACATGTATCATTTTAATCTCAACAAAACTCCAAAATGTAATTGCTAATTGTCAACTTAATTTTATGGACCTGACTTCTAATATCAGTTGATCAAAATGATATAGAATCAATGGTTCACTAACCTTCTATCTGCTCCATATATGCAGCTGCATTCATTGTCCTTGTTAAGTAGTTGGTTTGACGCTCTCAGTCTCCCCAGTCCCTCCTGTGACAATATGGTCATGGCATGGGGCAGGACTTGGGTAACTACTATGCGGGCGCTGGTGTAACAGTGGGATACCTATTATGCTGGCGCCAGTGTGACAGTGGGGAAACTACTAAGCCGGTGCCAGTGTGACAGTGGGATACCTTCTATGCTGGCGCCGGTGTAACAGTGAGTAACCTATTATGCTGGTGCCAGTGTGACAGTGGGCTAACTACTATGTGGGTGCCAGTGTGGCAGTGGGATACCTTCTATGCTGGCGCCGGTGTAACAGTGAGAAACCTATTATGCTGGTGCCAGTGTGACAGTGGGGTAACTACTATGTGGGTGCTAGTGTGACAGTGGGATACCTTCTATGCTGGTGCCAGTGGGGAAACTACTAAGCCGGTGACGGTGTGGCAGTGGGATACCTTCTATGCTGGCGCCGGTGTAACAGTGAGAAACCTATTATGCTGGTGCCAGTGGGGTAACTACTATGCAGGTGACGGTGTGGCAGTGGGGTACCTACTATGCTGGCGCCTGTGTCATAGTGGGATACCTGTTATGCTAGTGCGACAGCGGGATACCTACTATGCTGGCACTGGTGTGATAATGGGATACCTATTATGCTGGTACCAGTGGGACACCTACTATGCTGGTGTTGTTGTGACAGTGGAATACCTGTTATGCTGGTGCCGTTGTGACAGTGGGATACCCATTATGCTGGCGCCGGTGTGACAGTGGGACACCTACTATGCTGGCACCAGTGGGCCACCTACTATGCTGGCACCGGTGTGACAGTGGGATATCCGTTATGCGGCGCTGATGTGACAGTAGGATATCTGTTATGCTGGCGCCAGTGTGACAGTGGAATTACCATTATGCTGTTGCCATTGTTACAGTTGGATACCTATCATGCTGGCGCCGGTGTGACCATGGGATGCCCGTTATGCTGGTGCTGATGTGACAGTGGGATACCCGTTATGCTGGCACCGTTGTGACAGTGGGATACTTATTATCCTGGCGCCAGTGTGACAGTGGGGTCACTATGTGGGTGCCAGTGGGATACCTGCTATGTTGGCGCTGGTGTGACAGTGGAATACCTATTATGCTGGTGCCAGTGTGACAGTGGGGTAACTACTGTGCGAGTGCCGGTGTGACAGTGGGATATCCGTTATGCTGCGCAGGTGTGACAGTGGGATACCGGTTATGCTCCGCAGGTGTGACAGTGGGATACCTGTTATGCTGGTGCCTGTGTGACAGTGAGGTACCTACTATGCTGTCGCTGGTGCGACAATGGAATAACTGTTATGCACACGCAGTGTGGCAGTGGGGTAACTACTATGTTGGCGCCAGTGTCATAGTGAGATGCCTGTTATGCTGGTACCGGTGTGACAATGAGGTACCTATTATGCTCATGCAGATGTGACAGTGCTATACCTGTTATGCTGGCTTCGGTGTGACAGTGGGATACCTATTATGCTGGCACTTGTGTGACAGTGGGATACCTGTTATGCTGGCACCGTTGTCACAGTAGGATACCTGTTATGCTGGTGTTGATGTGACAGTGAGATACCTATTATGCTGGCACCGTTGTGACAATGGGATACCCGTTATGCTGGCACCGTTGTGACAGTAGGATACCTGTAATGCTGGTGCTGATGTGACAGTGGGATACCTATCATGTTGGCGCTTGTGTGACAGTGGGATACCTATCATGCTGGCGCCGGTGTGACAGTGGGATACCTGTTATACTATGTTGGTTTCTTGTATATCACAAAGTCTGCTCTAGCAGCAGGAAGGAAGGAAGGGACGGAAAGGGGGAGCAAAAGAGAACCATGCTATGTGGCGCTGTGTGATGAACAGTTGTTTGCTCCTCGAGCCTCTATTAAGGGTCTCTTAGGATTTGTGTGAGGGTCCAGGGTACATTGGGGCTTTGAGGTTCCGAGTTTGCCGCTATGTGAGCTCCTGTTTGCACCTACGTGAGGCTCTGCTGTGTTTATTCATTAGGTCATTTATAAGTCACCCACTTCAATGCGCAGATTGCAGGTGTGTGGAGATCTTTCCAAGGCTGTGTGACATGTCACTCAATTGCTACACACATTCTACTGTCAGGATCCTCTCACGGGGCAGCCTTGTAGAAGAGAAGGGCACCCTGGGGATACAAGGTGACGAAGGAACAAGGACCCAGAAGGTCAGAGTGAGAAGATATTTGGGAAGGAAAGAGGAAACCTGTGAAATAACATTTTGGCTGGAGGAAGGGCTCGTCATTACAATACGTCTGGCTTTGGACGGTAACGTATTTTTAACACCGGTGGCGCTTCACTAAAGAAAACCACCCTCTACATTATCACAGCCAGACCAATCGGCTTTGCCAATGCTTCTTATAATAGCAGCCATCATGGATTGGGAGCGTCGTAAGGTCCCAATCCATCTTGGCCACATTTTTTAAATACAAAAACAGTGCCAGCAATAGACCTTACTAAACATAATAACAACAATAGCAAAACAATGAACACAATGTAATGGAGCACACATCCGGAAAACACATTGATGAAACAAGTGGCATGGAAAACTTTCTTGGGAGTAACATTCATCAACTCTCCAATTTAAACAGTTCCACTTGCTTCTGCAAAACCGGCTGCCACTATAACCAACAGGGCCCCTTTACTGTGTGTGCCTAAGAGCTCTCTCTAGCCAGAACAAAAATGGCGCCGTAGCAAGGATTAGGCCGGGCACGTTCTGACGTGTGTCCTGATTGTGGCTGGTTGAGTGCAAAGGATTGGCTGAACAGGGTAGTTTTCACGTGTTCATATGAGGTCGTTAGATTGTGCCCTCAGCGGAGGATTCAAGTTCTTTCATGAATAGGAGTCCCTGTACATTTTGGGGGGCTCTCTGTTTGCTTTGCTGGAAGTCAGAACCCCCAGCACCCGCATGCCAGCGACATTCACTAGGCATTCCACAGTGTGTTGAGAAAAGTTGCTCTTGCTAATGTTTCGCCACAACTGTGACCATTGCTGGGCCATGCCAACCTCTTTTTAAAACGAGCCTTGGCAGCAGCTATAGTTTTGGCATTTGTGTTGTCAAGGGATAGGCAGTTTCCATCCACTGCCATAGTGATATGGAAAATGGTGCACGACAAATGTCTATTGAATACCTATACACAAGCTTGAACTGTTGGTTTTTAATAGAACTGCATAGACCGTGCATGCTGCTTATACATCAAGTGGCTGAAGGCATGCGTGCTGCTTAAGTGGTTTAATAGAACTGCATAGACCGTGCATGCTGCTTATACATCAAGTGGCTGAAGGCACGCGTGCTGCTTAAGTGGTTTAATAGAACTGCATAGACCGTGCATGCTGCTTATACATCAAGTAGCTGAGGGCACTGCATAGACTGTGCATGCTGCTTATACATCAAGTGGCTGAAGGCACGCGTGCTGCTTAAGTGGTTTAATAGAACGGCATAGACCGTGCATGCTGCTTATACATGAAGTGGCTGAGGGCACTGCATAGAGCATGCATGCTGATTATACATCAAGTAGCTGAGGGCACTGCATAGACTGTGCATGCTGCTTATACATCAAGTGGCTGAGGGCACTGCATAGAACATGCATGCTGATTATACATCAAGTAGCTGAGGGCACTGCATAGACTGTGCATGCTGCTTATACATCAAGTGGCTGAAGGCACTCGTGCTGCTTAAGTGGTTTAATAGAACTGCATAGACCGTGCATGCTGATTATACATCAAGTAGCTGAGGGCACTGCATAGACTGTGCATGCTGCTTATACATCAAGTGGCTGAAGGCACGCGTGCTGCTTAAGTGGTTTAATAGAACTGCATAGACCGTGCATGCTGCTTATACATCAAGTGGCTGAGGGCACTGCATAGAGCATGCATGCTGATTATACATCAAGTAGCTGAGGGCACTGCATAGACTGTGCATGCTGCTTATACATCAAGTGGCTGAAGGTACGCTTGCTGCTTAAGTGGTTTAATAGAACTGCATAGACCGTGCATGCTGCTTATACATCAAGTGGCTGAGGGCACTGCATAGACCGTGCATGCTGCTTATACATCAAGTGGCTGAAGGTACGCTTGCTGCTTAAGTGGTTTAATAGAACTGCATAGACCGTGCATGCTGCTTATACATCAAGTGGCTGAGGGCACTGCATAGAACATGCATGCTGATTATACATCAAGTAGCTGAGGGCACTGCATAGACTGTGCATGCTGCTTATACATCAAGTGGCTGAAGGAACGCTTGCTGCTTAAGTGGTTTAATAGAACTGCATAGACCGTGCATGCTGCTTATACATCAAGTGGCTGAAGGCACGCGTGCTGCTTAAGTAGTTTAATAGAACTGCATAGACCGTGCATGCTGCTTATACATCAAGTGGCTGAGGGCACTGCATAGAACATGCATGCTGATTATACATCAAGTAGCTGAGGGCACTGCATAGACTGTGCATGCTGCTTATACATCAAGTGGCTGAAGGTACGCTTGCTGCTTAAGTGGTTTAATAGAACTGCATAGACCGTGCATGCTGCTTATACATCAAGTGGCTGAGGGCACTGCATAGACCGTGCATGCTGCTTATACATCAAGTGGCTGAAGGTACGCTTGCTGCTTAAGTGGTTTAATAGAACTGCATAGACTGTGCATGCTGCTTATACATCAAATGGCTGAGGGCACTGCATAGACCGTGCATGCTGCTTATACATCAAGTGGCTGAGGGCACTGCATAGACTGTGCATGCTGCTTATACATCAAGTGGCTGAAGGTACGCTTGCTGCTTAAGTGGTTTAATAGAACTGCATAGACCGTGCATGCTGCTTATACATCAAGTGGCTGAGGGCACTGCATAGAACATGCATGCTGATTATACATCAAGTAGCTGAGGGCACTGCATAGACCGTGCATGCTGCTTATACATCAAGTGGCGGAGGGCACTGCATAGAACATGCATGCTGATTATACATCAAGTAGCTGAGGGCACTGCATAGAACATGCATGCTGATTATACATCAAGTAGCTGAGGGCACTGCATAGACCGTGCATGCTGCTTATACATCAAGTGGCTGAGGGCACTGCATAGAACATGCATGCTGATTATACATCAAGTAGCTGAGGGCACTGCATAGAACATGCATGCTGATTATACATCAAGTAGCTGAGGACACTGCATAGACCGTGCATGCTGCTTATACATCAAGTGGCTGAGGGCACTGCATAGAACATGCATGCTAATTATACATCAAGTAGCTGAGGGCACTGCATAGAACATGCATGCTGATTATACATCAAGTAGCTGAGGGCACTGCATAGACTGTGCATGCTGCTTATACATCAAGTGGCTGAAGGTACTCGTGCTGCTTAAGGTTTTTTTTATTTTATCGGATCCAACCTCAGCCGGATATGGGTCATGTACAGCACAGCTCGGTTACGGTGCAAAAGGGATGTAAAAACATGCAATGCGAAGACAATAGGCCTTTACTGTTATATGCCAAGTGCAGGTTCAAATGCCTCCAAAAACCTCATTGTGGGTCTATTGACCGCGTTTCCTGGACCGCCCAGAAAAGAGGCTGCCAGCGGGGGAGGGGTGAGAAGGTAAAGGTGTGGCTGGTGAAGCAGCACCAGGGGGTGGGTGGAGGGGAAGCCTGGCATTCCCAGATCATATGCAGCAAGGTACTCACTGCCGTTCTACATCTCAGACGTAGGGGTCCGTTGCTCCCACCATGCGGTGTAATCCCTCTCTGGTGTAGTAGACCCCGTGCAGGATGTTGCATAGGATGAGGTGCAGTCTGCTGCTAGATGTGCTAGCTTCCCTGGGCGTCCATTGGGCCTCGAGCCATCCCTCCCCCTCCAGCAGCCCCAGGTGCCTCTCCCATTGGTTCTTCAGTTTGTCTAGTGGCGGTGACGTGGAGTTGCTTATTACCCGATAGAGTACCGTTCTAGCTTTTTCCTTAAGCTCCCCCTCCAGTAGGTTAATCTCGAGCGGGGAGTGCTCCGGGATGTCCCGGTCTTCTCTCCTTTCGGAGGCTATTGCATCCTAGAGGCGTAAGTATGTATATTGGTCCCTATCAGTCAGATCATAGTTGTCTGTTAGGTTTCCAAAGGGTGCCAATTGTTTTTGGAGCAGAAGGCGTTGCTCATTCCTGACCCCCCTTGCATACCATGGTGGTTGGTTGCCCAGTTTCTTAATTTCAGGCAGGTTGGAGTTCTCCCATACAGGTGTTGCCAGTGTTCTCGTCCTGCCCCATCCCATTTCCCAAGTCGTTTCTTTTCTGATCTCAATTATACGTTGCTCTGCTTGCGGCAACTCTGTGCCCTGCAGAGTCCCGTATAGCCATTGGAAAGGGGTGGTCCTCCACCAACACCCGTTCCAATCTGATGTGTGTCGATCCTACGTCACCCAATATTCATATATGTGCTACCATTAATTGTGCTGCCCAGTAGTACTTTCTGATACCAGGGAGTCCCAGTCCCCCTTCCCAGACCGATCTAAGGGCTCTACTCAGAGTACCCTGTCCCCATATTGGTTCCATGTGTTTATATCCCCGCAAAAATATCGGCATACAAGAATGGCGCCGTTTTTTTGCAGCGATATGAACCCATGGAACCTGGGGGGGACACCCACGCAACCCCCAAATTTTTTTTAATGGAGCAGGGGCCACCCATGCAACCCCTACTCCCATTTAACCCATAAATTATCCCCACAAATAATGTCGCCTAGGGCCTTTCCCGGCGACCATGTATATGGCGACACTATTTGTGGGTGTATTACCTGATACCCCCATATCATTTCTCTCTGTATATTCTCTATTTTTTTTTAACGTTCACCAGGGTATTCTGGAGCACGTAAAGCAGCCTTGGTAAGGCCATCATTTGAAATAAGTTGGCTCTGCCCAGCAATGAAATTGGTAGCGTTGCCTGGTGTTTAACATCTTCGTGTAGTCGTATTAGCAACAGCTCCAGGTTGGTCTGGAGGAGATCAGGTCCCGATATTCCCACTCGTATGCCCAGGTATTTAATGGTGCCCCTTGCTATTGTTAGCAGGCAATTCACAGGGATTGCCTATGCCTTCCCCTTCACCAGAAGTAACACCAATTTTTTCCAGCTGATTTTCAGCCTGCGGTGTTCCCTGACCTCCCTAATCAACTCCATCGCCCTTGGCCCGGAGTTTATTGGATCTCCCAGATCGTTCAGGATGCCATCAGTATATAGTGATATACAGTCCTCCCCTCCCTTTAGCCAGGGGTGGACTGGAAAATAAAAGAGGCCCTGGAAATAATTACTGGGGACCAAAAGAGGCCCTGGAAATAATGTTCAAAGTGGCCCCACATGACACATTTTCAGCAAGCCCAATGCTTTTCCTATGAGAACATTCAGAAATACCACACAAAAGAGGCCCAGGGTGCAGTGGCCCACTGGGAAATCTCCAGAGTTCCCTACAGGCCAGTACACCCCTGCCTTTAGCCATATAAATCCTTTTAAAGTTGGGCATTTTCTCACGGTCTCCACTAAGGGTTCTATGGGAGTTCTATAACCAGCAGGAAAAAGAGAGGGGGGGAAAGGGGGCAGCCTTGTCTTGTGCCCCTTTGCAACGGGAATATCCTTGACATGTAGCCATTCACTTTTCCCCTTGCCAATGGACTGGCATAGAGTAGTCTTACCCACGCCATAGACCAGACCCCGATTTCTCCATGACAGCCACAGAAACTCCCATCTAATCAAGTCAAAAGCCTTCTCTGAGTCGAGGGCTATGGGTGCATGTGGTCCCTTCAGTTGTGGGGCCATTCCCAATGCCTTGTGCACCCTCCTGAGATTCATTCTTGTGGCCCTCACAGCTACACATTCACACTGATCGGAGTGAATCAGCATCCTGCGCCCCAGCCCCTTTGCAAGGATTTAGTGTTTGGTTGCCACAGCCTGGTTGGGTGGCTTTTCTTTCTGGTGAATAACAACTATCGTGGCTGTCTTTGGGCAAGTCATCCCTTTAACAGCTTTCTTTGAACATGGCCCTCATCGCCTCTATCACTTTCTCTCCTGCCTTTTTCCAAAGCTCGAGGGGGATACTGTTTGGTCCTGGGGTTGTCCACGATTGCAGTTGGCCTATTTCAAACTGTAGCTCTTTCACTGTGGGGCCCGCCTCCATTACCTGCTGTGTCTCCCACCCTACGATGGGCAAGTTTATTCCCTCTAGAACGCTCTTGGTATTCTTCACCCTGGGCACTCCCATATCTTGATACAGTTCCTGGTAATAGTGAGCGATGGCTTCAGTGATGTGTTCGCTTTCGGTAAGAATTTCCTCCGTTTGCTGTATATCACGCACCAATCTGGTCCCTGTCTCCCTCTTTTCCAGCCATGCAAGCATTTTCCCACACTTATCACTCATCTCGTATTGTCTTGCTTTCTTGTCCCAAAATGCCAACTTTGCATCATCCATGGCCACTCTTCTGTAACGGTCAGTGGACTTCATACATTCTCTTCTACCGCTTTCAGATTTTTGTTCGATGTATTTCTTTCTCTCACCTCCGTTTCTTTGTTCAATGTATTTCATCTCTTTCTCTCTCACCTCCGTTTCTTTGTTCGATGTATTTCTTCTCTTTCTCTCTCTCCTCCGTTTCCAACTCTTCGAATCGGGAGCACCTCTCCTTCCTATATTGACCTATCATGGACATTGCTAAGCCCCCGATTACCCTCTTATAGGCCTGCCATACCGTAATTTGACTTTCAACCTACCCCTCATTTATCCGAAAGTATTCATCTGTACCCTCTTTCAGCACCTCCAAAATGTTTGGGTTGCTGAGACAGTATGTGTTCAACCTCCAGCCTCCCTCCTTGCTCAGCCCCCTGCCTGCTATTCCTATACATAGGGGCATGGTCCGAGATACCACTCACTAAGTATTCAGCTTCCTTGACTCTCGCTGACATCACCCATTGGAGGAGACAATAATCGATTCTTGAGAAGGATTTGTGTGCGTTGGAATCAAAGGCAAATCTCTGTTCTAGAAGGTGCAGGTCTCTCCACACATCCCTCAGTCCAGTTGCTTCTATAAAGGTGTGGAGCTCCGTACGGGGCAGGCATTTTCTCCCCTTTTAGGAGAATCTGTTCCTCTCTGGCTGCGTGGTTCCACTAAAGTCTCCTCCCACCACTGTGATGTTCGCCCCATGTTTTGTCAATAGTGCTTGTTCATTGTGGAGCGTATCCGTTTGAAGGGTGGGTGGTGCTTATGCAATAATTATAGATTCCCCCCCACAGGTTTCCTTTAATCAATACATATCTTCCCTCTTCATCCCTCTCCACCATTGTAACAGATAGTGTAGATAGTGTAAGGGACCTTCGTATCAGGACTGCTACCCCTCTTGATCCCCCAAAATATACTGCATGTTCTACCACATTGTATTTCGCTCTTGCCAGGAAGGCACACACCTATATCTCTCTTGCAGCTTTCCTAGGTCTTCCTTTTGTGTGTTGAGAAAGTTTGATATCAGGCCCCTTTTAATTCTGCGAAGGAGTCCGTTGACATTCCACGTCAAGCACTTCAGTGAGTTCCCAAATTCCATATCCAATCCCATCGAGGTACGGAGGCCAACTCCCGCTCTTTAATCTCTTGTCTTGTATCGTGCAAGGGGTCCTGAGTAACCCATCTACTGATTGGGTCAACGGTAACATTAAACTGCAACCGAAACTTTGTTTGAAACCTCTCATCCCCATACCCCCTGCCCAACTTGAAGCATCCGTCACCCTAAAAGTTCTAAGAAGTAAAACGTTGTCTATCACCCATGGGTGATCGTTTGGGGGGGGTGTTCTCTTGTAGTCGCTTGCTCCGAACAGTTCGTTCTTGAGTACCTTACTTGCCAGTAACACCACAGTTTTCGGTTCTTGTATGTGTCCAATTTTGCTTTAATTTTTCCACTTGCTCTCTCAGCTCGTCACTTTCTTGGATTCACTACTGTTTCCTGGGATTTGTTCTCTGCCTTGTGTCCACCTTGTAAGAAAGGCATGGTATCAACAGTAAGACAAGCACAGGTGACCACATTCAAGGGTGTTTATTGAACTTAAATTTTTTTTTGAAAAATGCCTATCTAATCCTAAATCTACAGATGGGAGCAAGCTACGACCATCAAATAATAACACAGTCCTAGTGGTGCCTTGTCAAAATAAAAGAGCCTATACCAATAAACCTATTGCCAATCCTTACCTCTAAATACAAATCATGCAGGAAAAAGAAAGACGTGTTCACAAAATGATACGTCAGGATGTTCAGGCCGTTGGCCTCCCTTCCTCACATTTTCAGCACAGGGCAAAGCGGTACACTCAAGTTTAGCACAGTCTCTGGCTTCTCCAAAATGAGGATACAGTTCAGAACAAACCCAAGTGCCTTCTGCGGCAAAGTCTCTTTCCCATTGAAAGTCTCTTATTTGTAGAATACCATGTAGTGCGTTGTTTTGTTATGGGCAACAGATCCGTGATTAGGGTTGGGTCTGCCTGACCTTGTCTGACTTCATTAAGTGGACAGCCTGCTGTCAGAGTGTTGTAGTCCATCTTCAGTGTCTTAGTGGGTTTTTCACTGGTAATCCTTACCCCTCCAGGTTGCTTCTTCTCAGTATTATGCAAAAACTGTGGGGGGTGAGAGGTATATGTTGTGTGTTTGAAAATACCCCAAAAAGACAGAGGGGTTGTGGATAACTAGTGAGCAGGGGATACTGTGTCTCGCCTAGGGTAGTCCCATGAGAATGACCCCAGACTCCCCTACTCGGGTGATCCTCTCGCAATGGTCCACCCCCAGGGTCTCGTTCACAAGTTGATGGCTGTGCCCTGGCCACCCGAATAGAGAATTCTCAGGGTCCAAAGGGAAGAATACCCCTAGGTTTCTCACAACCTCCATCAATTCAGTCCCATGCTTCTGCAGGATCAGTAAAGAACTTCACTCCCTGTGGGCCAACCACCCAAAGGGTGGACAGAAATAGCATGGCACACTTGTACTTCCTTTCTCTCAGCAGTCTTCTAACTGCCTCAAAGGATTGCTGTGCTTTTTTGACCGTTCTTGTAAAGTCAGGGTATATATCCACTTTTGCTCCGTCCACCTGCAGCATGCTTTTTTTCTGTGCGGTTTGCAGGATCATGTTCAGTCGTTTTGCAATAACAGGCCTCAGCGGGCTGCCCAGTGGCAGCCCTGGCTTGGGACCCTATGCGCCCTCTCCACTGAGAAAAAATAAGACAGACCCAGGGGGCCAATCCAGCCTTTCAACCATCCTTCAAGGTACAGCTCCATTGATGGTCCCTCCAGTTTTTCGAGGATGCCGCTATTTCACCTTCAGTCCTGTGAGGCTGCTACCCTCATGCATCACCACCTCCACCCCCACTCACTGCACTCTTGTTGGTTCCCTTGCCAGCGGATCAGGTTGCTGTTAGCTGTTCTGCTGTGCGTATCCATCCAGGGGTCCCAGAAATCCCACCAGCGGTCCTTCTCAATTCCGGGAGCACACGCTCGCTTTGCGCTGCAAGGGTCTAGTCGGCTACGGCTGCAGCAGTGCCTGGGTGCCATTCACACCATCTTATTCATTTCTTTTCGGACTCTCCTGATGTTCCCCAACCTGGATCTTTTATCCTGGAGGGATTTTCCATGGTTTTCAGGAAAAATTACAGCGTTTCCCAACTCTGTCGAAGCAGAGTGAACCCGATGTGTGACTAGTCCATGTCGCTGCGCAACAGCGCCCCCTATTCATATATTTTTAGCATTACAACTTTTACATATTCTACAAAATACCCAATAAAATGTATATATTACTGCTTGTCTTTGTCTTTACCTGTGCTCTGTGAAAGGAAAACAAGAGGCAAGCTAAGAAACTTTAATCAGGTGTGTGTGGTTAATACATTTTTATTATACCATGAACTTCCCAATGGCTGCAACTAACCTATCACCATTAAGACAGGTGTTCTGCAGGAAGCAGTTACTGTTCTAAGTTACCATAATGTGAAACAGATGTAGATAATACAGAGAATGGACCACTGGTCAAGCTACTGGTTAATATGTATCCCTCTGCAAAAGGCAGAACAAATAACCACTGCTTATCTGCGTCTCTTTCCATTAAAGGAGAAGTTCACAAAAAATGGCACTGTTTAAAAATATTGTCCATAATTAAAATGAGATGTTAACATATTTTCGTTCCTATGAAAAATAAGCTTCAAAATGTGCCTCCAAAGGTCTTACTTGGAGGCATCCATTTTGTGAGCAGAAACACTTTTAAGTGCAATTTGAATTCTCTTCTCTCACTGCAGTAATCAAGCAGGAGCCCCCTGCTGTGAGCTGTAGCTCGTTACCCGCTGAGAGCAGAGAATGGAACATGGTCACAGGGCAGGCATTCATATGAATGCCAATCCTAGCACAACAAACAAACACTTTTCAGAAAAATCTGAAAAGCGTGTGTTTACTGTATTAGGATGGCATCCATAAGAATGGCTGGCCTGTGAAAGTGTGAACAAGGCAAACACGTCGTGTTTATTTAATAATAATTATTTAATGTGATACAGATTGAAAGTAAATTCAAACTTTACACAATACAAATTACAGAGAAAACAAATCAGCAATTATCATATACAGAAAAAATTGTGATAAAGCAAAATTTTTCTTTAAAATATTTACAACCTGAAAAAGAAAAAAGAAAATATTCAAATAAAAACAATTATGTGTAGCTTATAGTCTTTGTCTACACATCAGCACAATCTTAGCCATATAAGTAAGCAATAGACGTCTCAACAAAAAACACCTTGCCTTAGAGTGATAATAAAGGTACAGAAGGTATAAAACCCCTGCCTGATCAGGGTATCACAAGCAATCTTAAACCACCCTGATGCGTTGTTTCAGATCAAGGAGACCAGGGTTTTTTCAATCACCTGCCACACTTTATACAATGCAATAAATAAATGCATGTTGCAGGTGTTGGTGCAATAGAGCTAGAATGAAGTTTCACAAATGGTTAGTGGATCATGTACAAATTCCCCAAGATATTTAGCAATTGAACACCCCAGAGCCGAACACTCCGTCAACAAGTGCTTGGCTGTCTCCAAGCATTCAGGAGATTTGCACAAACGACAAACTCGCTCACTGGCAGGGATCTTTTCCCTGGCTCCTATGTTATACAGGGTGGGTAATTGCTCCAGATGGAACAAAATAATGAAACTTCTGAGCCTTTTAGTGAGACAGAGGTACCGATATGCTTGTGGTTGCATAAAATTATAAAGTCTATATTTTACAAAATGAAAAGTCTTTAGACTGCTCAGGTGTGAGAAATTCTCTAACCAGACCCATAGGTCCACCTTTTTGCCTAGTGCTTTCAGGACATCCTTAGAAACCGTCACCTCTCTGTGTGTCCAGCCTATGTCCATGAGAAATTTGGTCATGTCTTTCAGGAAGGGAGAAGTGATGTGTTTTGGATCACAGCCAGTAACGGATTGGAGGGGCTGCCCTTCATTTTAAGATAGAATCCTGCCCTTCTTTTAAGTACCAATGCTTTGAGTGAGGGGAGGCCCAATTCAAGCCTAATCAGGGCCACTGGGACACTCAGAGGTAATCCCAGTATCCGGCGCCAGAATTTACCTTCCATCACTTGCAGCCAGGCCAGATCGAAAGAGAGAAGAGACTCAAGGCCGTAGGTGATCATGGGCGCAAACACTTGGATGTATAGGTGTCTGGTCCCCCACAAGGTAAGGCCGCCCTGCTCGTTTGTGAACAAAGATATTAATGCTATTACTTGCATCGCCCTGGTTATACGTCCTTGCCAGCACATGAGGTAATCGCCCAACGGCTCAATTTCTACTCCAAGATACCGATAGGATGGAGCATAAAGTATAAGGTTATTATGTACCTGCAGATTGACTCGGGGTGCTCTTTTCCTAGTAAATCTGAGTACCTTTGTCTTATCTAGGTTTATAGTCAAACCATTGTCCTTAGCGTATTCCCATAAGGTGACCGCAGAGCACCTAAGTCCAGCTATGGTATTGTCAAATACAACCAGATCGTCAGCATATGCTAGAACAGTGCAAGGCGCCTCACCAATTTTTGGAGGGCAATTGTTAGCCTCGGCAAGTGCTGTAGGGATGTCATATACATACAGATTGTAAATGAGGGGTGCAGTTACGCATCCCTGCTTTACCCCCCTATTCTGAATCACCTGTCTAGTCATAGTGCCTTCTGATTTAATCTGAGACATACAGAGGTATTATGATGCAGCTGTCTTAAGTAGTATAACATACCAGGCGGGCAGCCCATGGTTTCCAGCTTAATCCATAGCCTTGCTCTAGGGATAGAATCAAAGGCAGCCTTGAAGTCGATATATAAGGCATAAAGCGGAGGCTGCCCCTTGCTAAGTGCCCTTGTGCGAAGCATATCCATCACCCAGAGATTGTGAGAAGTGGAAAAATCTCGCCAGAAACCACATTGGAATCTGCTAAGTATGTTGGTTTGTTCCACCCACTTCTGCAGTTCACTAAGCAGTAATGCGGCAAAATGTTTTCCAGCGATGTCCTGCATGGAGAGGAGACTGTAGTTGTTAGGATCTATGCGGCTACCTTTTTTAAACACAGGGACGAGAATCGCCGTTTGCCAGGAGCGGGGAATAGTCCCCTGAGCTAAGATCTTTATGAAAAGAATAGAGAAGAGGTGTGCCCAAAATGCAGGATGGTTCTTAATCACTGCATTAGCCAGCCCCTTTGGGCCGGGGGCTCTAGAGGCCTTTTTATGCTCTTAATACAAGCTCTATATTTGTTTTTGGCTTTTCTAACTTTCTCATAGTAGGCGGCTCCCACTAAATTCATGTTCTTAAAACCTCGAATCTCAGTTCTGTACCCTCTCTTGGCCTCCCGAATTCCCTTATTATAGGGGAGATTTCTGCCTCCATGCTTTAGCATGTGCCTCGTGTTTGTGGTGCCATCCCAATACAGAAAGCAAACACTTTCCAGATTTGAAAAAAGTGTTTGTTTGCTGTATTAGGATTGCTATTCATAGGAATGACTGTCCTGTGAAAGTGTTATTTCTTTCTCTGCTCCCCGGCAGCAATAGGCTTACGCGCCTTGTGGGGAGCTCCTGCTTGATAACTGCTGCGAGAGCAAAGAATTAAAAGAAACTGATGTAACTGTTTCTGAATGCAAAATGGATGCTTCCAATTCATTGAAAAGCAGGACCTGGATGCACATTTTCCAGAATATTTTTCATAGTAAATTAAAAAAAATATATATATTAACACACATTTTTAATTATGGGCAATATTTTGAAACAACATTTTTGAGTGAACTTCCCCTTTAAATTGACAAGAGAGGCAACCAATTGCGACTAAGCTGCACACAAAATGTACACCTTTCATCCAATCACAACGCCAGAAATATATAAAAGGAGGGCATCATGAAAATCACTAAGGCAAATGTGTACACACACATTTGCTATCCACCCCAATCCATGCCAATAGTTTCTGCCCAACTGCTAAAGTGCTGTGCCTATTACTAAAAGGAAATGTAAACCTTCTGCCATTCCCCCTTAGTCTCTGACCTACAGTTCTCACTCTCCTCTTTCAGACCTGATACCTTTTCCACCAACACTGCCTTCTTCAGCTTCCAAGCCTTACTATATGACTCATTCGCCTCTCACTTCCCACTGCTTACTTTCACCCCCAAGTATCAGCATCCTCAACCACGGGTCACCCCATTCATACACTCCCTATGCATAGACCTGGGGTGCACAACTAGTTTTGCCGGAGGGCTGAATGTACCTTACAAGCTGTTTACAGTGGACCGGATTGTTTCTGTGGTGAATGTACGACCCCCCCACCCTTATCAGACATATTTAGTAAGCATGTGGGGGAACAAACAGGCATGTTAAGGCGTACTTCTTGCCTTTATTGCTATTTGAGCTTTCAATTCCACAGTACACATTATTACCAAGCCAGAATAGAAACTGATTTGCCCCTGGGCTTCGACATGGTATCAACAGTGCGAGAACAAAATGATGCTGCGCCCCTAGCAGCAATAACCTAACAGAAGCAGCTGTCATACAGGTGAGAAAGATGTGCAGATGTGGCTGACGAGTGATCTGCCCACACTGATGACTACTTAGAAGAGGATGCTGCCTCCAACCCTTTGCACTTTACAAAGTAGCAGTATGGGCATACTGGGAGGCCACCGGCATCATAGGACACCATCAGATTTAAAGAAAAACCTTTAAATGTGCAGCCTCCACACGCCACCACAAAACACCTCTGCAATCAGAAGTACTGCCACAAAAGACTTCAATACCCATCGTCAACATTGCCTTGTCACCAGGGCAATAAATTAATGTTCTCTTTACAATACTTTGCTCTGAAGCCTCATACAAAGGTGGTGTGTACAGGCCATGGAAAGAAAATATAACCGATAGTGTGTTTTCTATACTGCCCATTACCATGGTTTACAGCACTGGTGTTGGTAAAATTGTGTACTAAATTGGAGGGGCGCAAATATTTTCCCCCAAATATGCCAGTGTGATGGAGCGTAGCAAGGGAGCCCGAACCAATCAAGAGGTGTTGGGGGAGGGGGAGCATCCTCCCCACCTCCTCGAGAACATTTTTCAAATACAAGCATGCACACTGACTTACACATATTTAAATTAAAGTACCTTCTGCCCTGGTCATGATGTTTCCTCCCAGTGCTACAGCTCCCGCGGAGCACAAACAGGAAGCAAAGAGAACTTCCAGGTTTGTGCACATGCGCGCAAGAGCCGGAGCGCTGATGACGAAGAGTCCCGCACTGTTTGTATGTGGGAGGAGGCACAGGACCTCCTCCCTTGCACAAACAAACATGCAGTTCCTCAGCCAGCATCCCAAATGGGCCAGGCAAGGTTGGGGAATCAAAATGCCCCCGGCTTTGCATTGCTCACTGGATAAAATCCAATGAGCTTTAAGCATGATTTATCCTTGGCCTCAAGCCCAGGAACCGCATCTCTCCAGCCCTAAAATCTCTCCATTGGCTCCTGATTGCTACAAGGATCAAATTCAAATGCCTCTGCATCATCCATAAGGCTGCCTGGGGCCGGGGACCACGCTATCTACAGCTGGCTCTCACCAAATACTCTCCCTCCAGATCTCTATGCTCCTCCAGCGCCAACTCTCTGCGTGTCAAGCGCTTCTCTAAACAGAGATCTGGTGGCTGATCTCTTTCCTCTCAGCCTGCTCCCTCCTCTGGAACAGCCTCCCCCTTCCTCAGCCGGATCTCCTCAAATTCTGGAAGCTCGTCAAGACTTTCCTTTTCACCTCCTCCTTCCCACTCTCCATCCCTTGCTAAACCCCACAGTCGCTGAGATTGGTGACCAGGGCCATGTGTCTTTCTGGGTCCTGGCCCTCCCCCTCAATCGAATTTAGCCTCTGCACACTCCCAGCACTTGCCTTCGGGTGCCCACTGGCCTGTGCTGTCTCACAGGACTGCACTTATTGTATTGGCAGTTGACCACTCTTACCAAGTGATCTCTGCCAGGCACTTAACAGCTGCTTGCATCTCACTTCATAGCACTTCACTCGTAGAACTCCTAGCATGGGACCCCCCTCCCTCATCCCTTCTCTCTTACTACACTTGCACGCTCTGAATGCTCACAGGGCCTAGTAGCACCACCTCTCTCTTTTTCTTCATTGTTATTATATTTGCCTTTCATTCCCACGTTCCCTCCCCTTTGCCCTGTGGGCGCTTTGAAACACAATTTCCTTGATGTATAAACGCTTACTAATGCACAACAAATAAATAAATACATATGTGAGGCTGAGGACAGAACTGTCAAACAGAAACCACGTTTCCCTTTGACAGTTCAAGACACCTGAGGAGTGATACCTCAGCCGCATATAGCAGCTGAGTGAGTGCTCAGTGTTTACAATCGGCTGGCTCCTCCATTATGGGTGAGGGTGCCCGTGGGTCGGTGCAACTTTGCCCATTATGGAGGTGCACTGTCAAAGAATGTATGCACAGGGTCAGTGTGGCTGGAGAGGAAATACTGTTGACTTTGAAGTCATTTACACAAACTGCAGTGTTGGTAATACAATGATTTTGAACAGATTAATGGACGCATAGACATGCCCCACACAAGAAAACTACCAAACTCAGCAGGTTGCATGACTGTTGCTAAAATGTTATATATTTAAAACTGGCTGCAAATCTTAAGAATTTTTGCAATTCTTTATTAAAACGTGTGCGGCCAGGGGATGTGTTGGGCTGGCAGCTTGCTTATTTTCAGGGTGAGGGTGGGGGAATTTCTGCCCCTGTAGTGAAAATCAAAAGTTGGCACCCATGAACACAGTTTAATTTCATGATAACTGCTGTCATTGCAAAAGAAGCATTTATTTGCGATTAAGCAGTTTGACAAGCATATAACAGCTTTAGAAATATATCCTGTGAAAAAGCCCAAATGAAGGGACACAAAAATCACAGGGTATTTGTGTTGCAGTCCGACAAAACTATTAACACATGTCAATGAAAACTAATTAATGTAAGTTCAAGAAGCATGTTTCAGTTTGAAAATTTATTTTTGTTTTTTTTCTAGACAATTGTAAGCTGCACATTTGGAAGACAAAAGTGTGCGCACCATGTAGGTAGCCTGCTTTTATCAGTGATGGCCCCAGTGTTATTCATGGCCCATTGCTTCCCGTGGTGTCACTTTCAAACCAGAAGAACAAACACAGGCTATGCAAATAGAGCCTGCTAACGCGCAAATGATGGCTGAGACGAAGGAGCACCTTTAAGGCCCCTGCAAAGAGTTATTTGCCGGAGGGGGAGGAGGGACAGACCATCAATTAGGGCGGCAATTACCCCCTTGTAGGTACGCCTATGCCAGCAATGTCTCGGGCTTCAAAGACTTTCGTAATGAAGTACGACCTGCTTTGTTTTCGGTTGCTTGAAGTGGGCCGCACTTCATCATGAAAGTCCTGTCCTTAGAGGGACGCAAATCACAATACCGCTGGCCGTATATGGAGGCCTATCCATTCACATGAGGACCTGCAACTCTCCCTTTCTGCCCCAAGCTCTTTCAAGTCCACTCTCGATAGAGTGAAAAGGGAATTCTACCTAACCCTCGTTGACCCTCACTCCCAACAATCCTCGACGGCTACAGGGCACCCTAAACTCACTCCTCCTACGTCTATGACTATCAACTGCACTCTCACAGCTAATGACCTAGCTGAATACTTCGCTGCAAACATTTTCATATTTAGAGACACTTTTCTGACCTTCCTCACACTCCCTCGCATTTTACACCGCGGCTGCCTCCTCTGCCTCTATCACCCACTTTAGTCTCACTAATACTGACAAAGTGCTACCTCTATTGATGAAGGCTCACCTCTCTTGTGCCCCATCAGACCCTCTTGCTCCTCAGCTAGTCAAGCCTATTGCCCCTTTATTGGCATCTCACCTTGCTGAACTCTTCATCCTGTCCTTTGACTCCACTTGCTTTCCCTCTGTTTTCAAAACAGCCACCACCATCCTGCTCCTGAAAAAGCAAGGGGCTGACCTCAACCTATCGGCTAACTTTAGCCCTGTGTCTTTCCTTTCACACTACCCTAAAGTGCTTGAAAGGGTTGTATTCAACCGCCTTACCAATTTCTTAGACATGCACAACATTCAAGACCACTTACAAGCAGATTTTCACGCCTGTCACTCCATGGAAACTGCTCTCATGAATGTCTCCAACTTCACCGCCTCTGCTAAGCACTCCAACCTATCCTCTATCCTAATTCTCCTTGACCGGTCTGCTGCCTTTTACACTGTTGATCACTCTGATCTCCTTAATACTCTTTTTGGGATTTGTCACCCGCCTTGTAAACAACTGATTCACCTGCCAAGCCTCCTGCATACCCATTCATTTCAATGGGCTCTGACCCGCTGAAAACAAAATCGGGTCTTTTCACCCACCTTGACGACACAAAAGGTTGAGCGGTATGCTTTCTGCTCTCCCATCCACCATTAGAAATGGAAACCCTTTGCTGCTGCCGGCTGTCGTGCACTCTGCTGGAGACTGCATGCTAAGTCGGCAGCGAGAGCTAGATCTCCCAAACTCCATCTGGTTAGCGGAAAGCCTTCACTCAACGCCAGAATAACATCATGACTCATCCTGCGCCACTCAGATATTTACAAGACGGCAGATATGGACGTCAACGTGTTGCTAGATCATAAGCCCAGCATCAGGCGGGCTCGACGAAAAGGCACGTGCGAGGCAATTAGTCTTGCAGCAATTATTTACAATATTCCAATTTTCCCAAAGGAGTACTTTATGTGGAAATGACAAAAAGGGACATTTGAAAATGTAGATTTTGGCGCCTGGCCACACTGATGCATTTTTGCATTTTCCTGCTAATACTCGTTCCATTTTAATCATTATTTAGACATGCTTTGCAGAGCCCTTGCCTGGATTGAATCCTACCTCACACCTCGCCAATTGTCTGTCTCTGGGAGCAACAACACCTCTCAACTCACTCCTCTAACTGTTGGTGTTCAACAAGGCTCTGCCTTGGGTCCGCTCCTCTTTACACTCTACACCTCTGCTCTTGGGGCACTAATCTCCTCCTTTTCGTTCTTGTATCAACTCTTTGCGGATCACACCCAAATCTTCTCTTTTCCTGAAATCTTCCCTGCAGACTCTGTCAAAATGTCTAACTGTCTCTGTGCCATAGATATTGGATGGCTTTGCACTCTCTGATGTTAAACTCTACCAAAACAGAGGTGTTCTTCTTCCCTGCCAAAAGCTCTCTCATCTCCTCCTCTGCCTGTGCAGATCCCACCTGATACTCTCCGCTACTTTTCTTCAGCTATTCACCTCGGCATCATCTATGACCCTTCTCGCACATTCTCTACTTTCATCTCCAAAACTGCAACAGCAGCTCGCCTCAACCTCCTAGTTGGGAACAATCAAGCGCCTCCATCCTTTCAACACCTCTAAGCATCTCTTAACCACTCTGATCTTCTCTAAACAAGATTATTGTGCCAGCATCCTCTTGGGTCTCCCCAACTATGCTTTCTGTCCTCTCGACAAGATCTCGACAAGAGCATCAACTTCGCTACCAGGACTCTCTTTGAACTCCTTCACTTCATACCTTCTTCCTTGTACCGCCACCAGGCTGGATGGCTGATGATGCAAAACGTAGCCAGATTTAAATTTCTTTTCCTGGCTCACAAATCTATCCACGGTCAGGCACCACTGTACCTATCCCCCTGTATCCAACTCTACAAGCCTCCTCGTAATTTCCACTCTGCCTCCTTGACGACCCTTGTGGCACCCCGCCTTCCCTGTGCTTCTGCTCTCTCGCTCTTCTTGCTCCACTTGCATGGAATTCTCTTCCTCTGGACATCCGAGAAACAGTCCACCCGGATTTGGTCAAAACCAACCGAAAATCCTACCTCCTCACCCCCTAGGCACCCTCTTAACCTATCTCCCATCTGCCTGCTAGCTAACATTTTGTTCCTGGCCTCCAGCCTGCCTCTGTCCCTCACTTCCTCTGCCTCCACTCTAGCACTTCATCCATCGTGGTCACATCCCGAGCACATCTGGCCGTACCGACTACCTGCTCTTAAAAATGTCCAATGTTGGTTGTCCTTAATCTATGTTTGTCCACTTATGTATTGTGCCCGGTGACTGTTCCATTTACTCCCCGCCACAACCTGGCCAGTATGTCCCACAAACTCTCCCCATTGTAAGAAGTTCACTCCGTCCTGTCAAATCTGATTTCTCATCTATTGTGCATTCTTTTGTGATCAAAAGAGCATTGTTCCTCCTGTATATAAATAAATCGCACCATTGTGCTGATGGTTTCTGAGGAGTGAATGGTCTATCAGTGGGCCTTCAGAATTCCTATAATTGTGCTGGTGCAGATGGCCTGTGAAGAGGTGAAAAGCTACTCTCTCCCCATCCACTGATGAATTTGGGAAAGAATATCTGTGTAAATTGTACAGAGAGTCCTTACTTATGTTTTAATAGTACAAATGCATGATCTCATTTGCATGTAATTTGCCCACTCAGTAAATTAGATAGGCTGCATAATTTTTTTTTTTTGGGGTGATGCATAGCGGTACCTAACAGTCCGCTTTGGTATGTTCTTGGCCTCATGGTAGGTAGAGAAACGAATCTGTTATCAAATTGGTAATCCTTTCAAACAGGGGTCTGCAGCCTGTGGCTCTCGAGATGTTTTGTACTACTACTCTCATGGTAACTTACCAATACCTGTGCTAACTGGGGCTGATGGGACTTGTAGTCCACAACCCCTTAGACAGCCAAAGGTTGCAGAGCACTGATTTAATGCCAGTGTGTCCCTGCCCTGAGCTAATTCTGTGCTCCACTCCTGTTTATGCCTCAGGATTGTGCTGTAATGCCTCTCATTTACCAAAGACGTGCAGGGAAGTGGGGGGAGAGTCTCATGTACAGTTAGGACAGAGGTCTTCAAACTGTGGGGTGCGCTTCCCAGGGGGGCACGCCGCATCCCAGGGGGTGGCGCCAGAGCCCAGCATGAAATATGTTAAAAAAAAAAAACTTTTTTTTTTTTTAGATTGGAGGAAATGGGAAGGGGCAGCTCACATGGTCAGACTGGACCATAAAACGGTCTTAGGCACCAATGAAAAAGTGGCCAGCAGTTGCAAATAGATATTCAGTCCTTTAGTCACAGACTGTTTGAATAGTACCCAAGGGGTTGTTTTTTGTTCAAATGTAAACAAATTGTGATATTTAAAGAATATTTATTCAGCAACAATGGTCAAAACTACTAGCTGCATAGTGAAGTAACTCCTCAAACTGGCCCACATTGGCCAAACAAGTGGCCCACTTTGACTGGCCTACACTAGCATTTTGCATTTTTGGTACGGTCATTGCCCTATTGCCCTTTAGGCCAGTCCAAGCCTGCCGGCTCATCCATAATGGGTGAGGGGGCGTCCACCCACTGGCCACCTCACCCATTATGGAGGAGCCGAGGAGCCAGCCCAGTGAAACACTGAGCACTCCCTCAGCTGCTTTTTCCAGCTGAGAGAGTGCTCCTGGGCTGGCTGAACTGTCAAAGGGAAACACTGTTTGCCTTTGACAGTTCATTTCCTAGCCGCACATGATCACTGAGCCATGCAACGCTGGGGGTGTTTTGCTTTGCCAGCCTTGCATAGCTCATTGGAAATGCTGGCTGGGGCACTGCATGTATGTATGTGCGAGGGGGTGCTCCTGAGCCTCCTCGCACATACGGGCAGAGCAACCTGGAGCGGGGCATTTTAGCAACCACGCGCAGGCCCCTGCAGAAGGTACGTTTATGGCGATTTATTTTTTATTTAAATGTGTATGGATGCGTGTATGCTTGTGTTATGGGACTGTGGTGGGAGCAGGATGGGCAGCAGCACTGGGGTAGTGGTGGGAGTAGGGTGGGGAGAGCCCAGGGTCTTTACTGGGAGTAGGGTGTGGTAACGGCACGTGAAAGTTCATAGCAATTTTTACATACTGTCCATCTGGCACTTTTGAGGGGGCCCGGCCTGCCGGGGGCCCAGGCCAAAAAAGTTTGAAGACCACTGAGTTAGGATATGGAACCAGTGGGTACAGGGGGGGTAAAAGCATCAGATGTAGGTTCAGAAGTGGAGGCAGAGGCATCGTTAGGGTGGGGCTGGGGGCGGGGGGCCTATAGACCGGGTGTTTTGGTTGTAAACCCGGATAGAAGCTTAGGGGCTACAACCAAAAGGCTAGACATTAGCGTAGCCCTGGATCCTTTCCAGACCTAGCAACACTCCGGAGTGTGGGTATGGCGGATCCCGTCTGCGTGGTTCTGCAGCTGGGATCCTATGAAGCTGTACTTCTGTGAGATTCCAATGATCTGACCTTCCTAACTACACCGTTAAATACCCAGGTCGGCATCAGGGATTCCCTTCCTTACCTTCAGTCATAGCGCTCAACTCACACGCTTTGGGCGGGTGTTACCCGCCTTGTAACCAACTGATTCACCCGCCAAGCCTCCTGCATGCCCATTCATTTCAATGGGCTCTGAACCGCTGAAAACAAAATCAGGTCTTTTCACCCACCTTGGCGACATAAAAGGTTGAGAGCTATGCCTTCTGCTCTCCCACCACCATTAGAAACGGAAGCCCTGTGTGGTGCAGGCTGTCGTGCCCTCTCCCGGAGACTGCATTAAGTCGGCAGCGAGAGCGAGATCTCCCGAACTCCATCTGGTTAGCGGAAAGCCTTCACTCAACGCCAGAAGAGCATCATGACTCATCCTGCGCCAATCGGATATTTACAAGACGGTAGATATGGACGTAAACACGTTGCAAGCTCATAAGCCCAGCATCGGGCGGGCTCGCCGAAAAGGCGCCTGCAGGATAATTAGTCTTGCAGCGATTATTTACAATCTTCCGATTTTCCCAAAGGAGCACAAAAAGGGGCATTTGAAAATGCAGATTGTGGCGCCTGGCCACAATAATATATGTTTGTATGTTCCTGATTATGCTCGTTACATTGTAATCCTCGACCTACCCTACTCATGTTCCCTCATACCTCCCAACTCAGTCTCATTTTGAGGCAGGGCACACGTCCTAACACAGGCGGAGGCTGATTAATATACAGCAATGCCACGGAACGTGACATCAAAGGACAAAGCCTGCATGCAAGGCCAATGCGGAGTGAGAATGACTGTAGCCTCAACAAACCCATTGATATTGACAAACTATCGTCAATTTCTTCTCCTTCACAATGACAGGGCATGATTATTTAGACTTGCTTTGCAGATGATGTTCGGCAAGTCTTGGCTATTTGCTCCAAACTCCCATCCCCTTCAAGACAGCCTGCAGGTGAATGCAAAACCAGGCGCCAAGATATCACCAGACCAGATATCACCACCAAGATATCACAAGACCAGACATCACCACCAAGATATCACCAGACCAGACATCACCACCAAGATATTACCAGACCAGATATCACCACCAAGATATCACCAGACCAGACATCATCACCAAGATATCACCAGACCAGATATCACCACCAAGATATCACCAGACCAGACATCACCACCAAGATATCACCAGACTGGAATCCAAGAAGTACAAGAAGGAGAAGACCAGAAACCGAGCATTATCCTGCTTTGCTCCCACACTCAGTGGCGTAACACAACATGTGGGGGCCTCTCTGCGGGCCATGCAGAGGCACGACCATCCAACCTAAAGCTTGGCAACAAAGCACGGACAGCGCCACACTCTGAGCCGGCCTGGACCACCATGTATGCACAATACGCATGATGTTCAAGCTGTTGCAGGGACAGGCTGCGTACTGCACTAGGTCAAAAATAAAAATATGTGTTTTAATCAAACCATAAATCTTTCATCTAGTAGAGAAACGGGGGGGGCTGTGCCTTTCACCGGGCACTCAGATGTATAAGCCAACTCTGCATAACCAGTAATATTATGCACAGTAATGATAAACTAAGAAAACATGTTCATGCTGGCTCTGCCAGTATACGCCAGTATCCCCATGTATCAACATGTTCTTGTTGGCTTTGCTCTTGCTGCTGCATAAATGCTTGCCAAACTCCTGCATTGCCATGTAAGAATACTCTTCATGGTGACTTGTTCCCCTCAAGGCTAGTAAAACATACAATGCTACGGTAAGGAAACATGTCCTTGTTTGCCTGCACAAATGCCTCCACCCACCATGTTAGAACACACATCATAGTGGCCTTGCCCCTTATGTGAGTAAAAAGACATCATGTCACACAAAATGTCCAGTCTGCACGTCCTCTTGCGCTATAACCATCCCACCCAAAACCCTCCCCATGAAATAACATCAAGTTGGCTTTTCCCACAAATGCCAGTACAATATGTAAAAAAAGTCCATGTTTCAATGCCCCTTGTCCAGAGCCTTACCTTTCCCACAAAATGCCAGCGTGACCAAACCTTTATCATAGATGCCCAGATAAATATGCCATGTCATGCCACAGAAAGAAAAGGCTACACTGGCTGCACCCAGATGTTGGTCTAGCCAGGTGATAACAATTATCATGCTTGCTTCATCAGAGAAGCCCAGTAAAAAATGTCAAGCTACAGTAACGACTGGCTAGACTGGCTGTACCAAAATGTCAGTCTCGCCACATAATAACACATATCATGCTTGCCTTATCACAGATGCCCATTACACATTTTTAGTGCACTCCCCTCCACACCCACACCTCCACCCATCCCCTCTCCCTTTGCACTTGTCCTCTCTCCTCCCCTCTATTCCCCAACCCAAGAAATCAGCTCATGTGCCCAGCATTAA
Source organism: Ambystoma mexicanum (assembly GCF_040938575.1). Classification (NCBI taxonomy): domain Eukaryota; kingdom Metazoa; phylum Chordata; class Amphibia; order Caudata; family Ambystomatidae; genus Ambystoma; species Ambystoma mexicanum. Next base: position 1,504,183,974 of record NC_090932.1, on the reverse strand, counting down.
ACACAAGCACAGATACCTTCAAACACCATTCACTCACTCTCACACACACTACATAATACATATAGACACACTTACATGCGTGCACACATACATACAAACGTACATCAGAACATGCAACACCCTCACACATTTACAAAAAAACATTTTTCCTTCCCTTTGATGAATCTGTCGCTCTGATGGATACTTCTTCAGGCAGGCCTCCTGCTCCTGTGCTCCACGCCGACAGGCACAGTTCCTGTCCCGCACAGAGCAGAGAGGCCAGAGAGAGGCCTGTTGTCGAATTTCTTCGTATGTCACTTTGACTTCAGAAAGAAATAATTTCCGTTCCGATTTGAAAAGAAATAATTTTTCCAGAAAGAAAAATGTATTCCAATTGAAATAATTTATTTCTGAAGTCAAAGTGACTTGTGAAAAAAATGAAATCTGAGGGCCCTCACCCCCCAGGACCTGGGGTGGTTATGCCAATGCCTACTGTCCGGCACCTTCCTGCTTACATCTGGCAGGCTCTGAACCCACCCCCCCGGAATTCAAGAAAGATCATAAGATCCTGCTCTTCAAGGAACACTTTACTGACAAATGAGGACCATAAACTGACAAGGCCATCCCCCTGCTAGGCTCCTCTGCCTTTATTGTGCAGTGCTTCATAGCTGTCTAACTAGCTTTACGCTATATGAATCACATACATACATACATAGCTTGTGTAATTTTCCGTTCTGGTACCATGCCTTATTTTTGCCACCGAAATACTTTTAAATTAATAATTAATAGATTTATTCGTGAGCATTTTAATTATAACTATTTTCTTTTATGAAGTAATTTTTTAAAAATATTTTAGACTCCATATGAATACACAACATCTTGTTTTTTATTTTTAATATGTGTGCAAAGACTGGACTGGCAGGATGTTACTGAAAATGGTCAATGGTACTCCTAATGTAATTTTCCCTTTCTAAATAACGTACATCTACAAGTACCAAAATGCAACGTGATGAGTGCTTAAAATTCAGCGCTAGCTTTACAGCTTGCAACTAACAAGGGGCACCTTGTCCTTATTATTATTTATTATTTGTAATGAGAGCTGCAAGCCTAAGGGCCTCGGAGCGCCAACAAAAAAACAAAGTACACAAAAAGAAAAAAGTGACAAGAAAATCAGAGAAAAGACTAAGAAACAAGCAAGAAAAAAAACAAACAGACGAAAACTAAAACAAAGAAGTCTTGAGATTCTTTTTAAAAGAAAATATAGACGGCACACGGCCGATACAAAAGATCAGGCTGTTCCACAGAGATGGTGCCGCAATGTTGAACAACGTGCGACTTATTCGTTGGAGTTTGGAATGACCCACTTCCAGGTGTAAGGGGTCCTGAGAGCGAAGGACATTTCCGTACTCTTGAACCTTGATCCTAGTAAGATGGGCAAGTGCAGAGTCAGGTAAGGATCTATGATTAAGTGAAGGAATCTTACGTTTAATGCGGTCTTGAACAGAGAGCCAGTGCAACGAACACCTGGAAAAGGTGACATGCTCCTGTCCAAGAGGATTGCAAATGATACGAACGCCATCAGTTTGAATGACCTGTAACTTGTTAATGCTGGCTTGAGAGGTCCCTAAAAAAGGCGATTACAGTAATCAAGCTTGGAACAAATGCAGGCACGCCCCAATGTGGCCCAACTGAGGATCCAAGGTAGTCAGTGTGAATATTCATGGATAATAAGAGTCTAAATAAACCCCCAGTGCTTTACCTTTCGGCGGAATAAATCTGGCTGACTTTTATGGTGTCTATATCATGATCCCCATTAAATTGAAAAGGATCCTGGGTATTGTCTGCGTAATTAGTATAGCAGACGCCCAGCTGATCCAAGAAGTTGAATAGTGGTCGGGTACATATATTGTAGTGGGTAGGTGCAAGGCATTAACCCTGAGGTACTCTACAAGGACGTGCAGTGGGGAAGGCTACAGAATCATTCACAAGGACATTGGTGGTCCTGTTAAGAGGTAACCCTTTCAGCTGCAGAGCGAGAAGAATGAGGGACATTAGAAAGTCTTTCCACCAGAATGGGATGATCCACCATGTCCAATGCTGAGTAAGATCAAGCATCAGGAGGAGGGAAGTATGTCCCTTCTCTAAAATCTTTGTGATATTAGATTTCAGATCAATGAGCGCCGTGTCAGTACCATGACGTGCTCGAAAACCCAGCTTATCATGACTGGGATGTTGTTAGTTTCCAGATAATATTGGACCTGGAGATACGCCACCCTATCGATGATCTTCAGGAGGAATGAAACACAGGCCTGTAGTTATTGGCCACTGTGGCGTCCAGAGCTTCCTTTTTTAGTGGAGGTATATTCCATGTAGTTTTGAAAACAATCAGGAACAATAGAAGCATCAAAGGAGGAGTTACTGATTTTTGTAATAATGGGAATCAATGCATCAAGCCATATCTGTATAATCGAAGCGAGATATACATCCCTCTTACATGAGGTAGGTTTGATTGAGCTGAAAACCTCTCTGATAGGATCTTCAGAAACACGGTGAAAAGGAAGTGCTGTAGAGTCAATAATGGAGCATGACTTGTTTAATTGATAAGCTGTTGGCTTGGTACCATACCGTGCAAGATTATTTGTATCATTTGTACCGTGCAGATGAAGTTTTGCCAGCATCTTGTGCTGCTTGGCACCAAATAGTTTCCTTAATAATATCAGCATGTGTTACTTATTTCCATCAAGTCCTTTAAGAATTGTAAACAAATCCTTGGTAGCCATGTTAGCAGAGCTGATACGTCATTCATAATGTCATTTTCTCGTTGATGATGGCTTTCCTATAGTTGCCTGCTGCAGTACTATAAATGTCGTTGTTCTCAATTGTGGGATCTTTACTCCAAAATCTTTCTGCAGATCTCTTGACTCTACTTAATTTAACAAGATCTGAGAAATGCAGACTTTCACTGTCACTTGTTTGAGGCTCTTCTTTTTGACATGAGCTTGAGATCTTCCCTACTACTTTAAATACACATATGCAAAAGGAGCTGTGATAAAGTCACCTGCTTTCAGTTATTCTTTGACGCAGGCACATTGCTCATCTTTCTACACCATGAGATTAAATATGTCGTTCCACATGACTAATTAGTGGTTTATGTGCCAAACTAGCAGAGGTCGAAGAAATTGAATAGACAACGTATTATTTAAGCAATAAGCCGAAAGCCGCGGGGGCATTACCGAGTAAGGTAATGCTCCTGCGGCGAGGGGCTTATTGCTATTAGCACCCCGGCCCACAAGACTGGGGTACGAATAGCATTGTTTTTCTATTCCGAAACGCAGTGTTTCGGAACAGAAGAAAAAAATAATGTGTGAAAAAAAAATGGCCACCGGTGAAGGGGAAACAGAGTCCATTTTCCCTTTCCATGGCAGCCATCAGGAGCAGACGTGCTGGGGACAGAGGGGTTCCCAACACATTTGCTCTAGAAAAAGGACCAAAAAGAAGGAAAGTGGGGTTGGGAGGGCAGGGAGGGGATTGTTTGGAGGGGCGGGGTGGGGGTTCAATGGAGAAAGCACTTATGAATCCCCGGTGGGGGAGGATGGCAGCCTCCAGCCGTGTGGTGGCTCGGAGCAGGAATTACCCTGTTTTGAGCCTCCTCATTGGCTGAGGGGCTGCCACACCCCCCTCCAGGGATATGAAGGAAGTAGAAGTAGAAGATTCGAGGGATTCTGCGTCGGGTAAAGCCCTGGTGAGGGCCGATCAGATAGCGTGTAGCAATCCGATTGTCTCTCGCCAGGTACAAATTGTATTTAGTTTTTGTTTTCTTGAATGCAGTTGTATATAAAGCAGCCCATTGGGAGCCCTGCTGTGTTTTGACTTTGAGAATCAGATGGGCCTGTTTAATCACTAATAACACAACTTTTAACACATCTCTCGGGTATATACGAGGGTGCAGGGGCTAGATTTTCTGCTGAAAAATGTCTAACTCATTGCTGTATTGGTGACAGTCCGGGACTAATAATCAAGTGTTGATTAACATACAATAATATAATAAATAATTGTAGTCCAGCTTGTGACCAACCGGAGGGTGATCCGGGCTCCACACTTCAACAGGAGTTCGACCTCTCTTCACTCGGCGGGCCCAAAAGGGACTAGAAAAACAGCAATGAATCTCTGTCTGCTCGCGAACTGTTTGGTGGATATCACTCACACTGGAATAATGTTCACCTTCCCAGCAAGCGACGTGCCCTCTGTAGACTTCAATGGTGTCACCGTCCCTGCAAACCGCCATCACCTCAGTTATTGTGCATCTCAATTGACTTTCAATGGATCATCCGGCAACAGCCTCTGGCCGCTGACTTGACCAACAAGGTTAATGTAATGACCCCCTTTCACATCAAGCCCTGTCCAGGAGAATACGTCCGTATTTTCCGGTACTTTTGGATGCTTGCAATGTTATCGACAAGCTGGTGTTCTAAGGCAGGGAATACTGGCTTCTGGACGTGGGTTTCGACAAGCTGGTGTTCTAAGGCAGGGAATACTGGCTTCTGGACGTGGGTTTTGCACGAGCGCGTTTTGAAAATCAATAAACATTTTAATAAATGTTAAATATAAGCCCAGAGTCGCCTCAATGCTGAATTGATTTCTTTCCGATCTCATCCCGTTTCTATTCTCAAGTTTGAGAACAGAAACCTTGCTTTGGCAAGTCAAATGCCACTATTGCTGCTCCTGTCAGGTGCAGACGCGCGTATCTTGTCATGGCACGGTTATTTTTCTGGGTAGTTAGTGAGTTGGGTGTAGTGTAGTGCTCATTATTCTGGGTAGTTATTCTGGGTTGTTAGTCACTTGGGGCTGGTGTACTGCTTATGCTGGATAGTTATTCTGATAAGTTAGTGGCTGGGAGGTGGTGTAGTGCTATTATTCTAGGTAGTTATTCTGGTTAGTAAGTGATTGTGGGTGGAGAAGTTCATATTATTATGGGTAGTTAGGGGCTGTGAGGTAGTGTAGTGCTTATTATTCTGGATAGTTATTGTGAGTAGTTAGTGACTGGGGTAGTACAGTGCTCATTATTCTAGATAGTTATTCTTGGTAGTTCGCGACTGGGAGGTGGTGTAGTTATTATTCTGGGTTGTTAGTGGCTGGGAGGCAGTGTAGTGCTTATTATTCTGGATAGTTATTCTGGGTAGTTAGCAACTGGGAGGTGGTGTAGTGCTTATTATTCTGGGTAGTTAGTGACTAAGTGGGGTATATCACTTATTATTCTGGATAGTTATTGTGGGTAGTTAGTGACTGTGAGGTGGTGTAGTGCATATTATTCTGGGTAGTTATTCTGGTGAGTTAGTGATTGTGGGTGGAGTAGTGCATATTATTATGGGTAGTTAGTGGCTGGGAGGTAGTGCAGTGCTCATTATTCTGCATAGATATTTTCGGTAGTTAGTGACTGGGGGTGGTGTTGTGCTTATTATTCTGGATAGTTATTCTGTGTTGTTAATGATTGGGGGTTGTGTAGTGCATATTATTCTGGGTAGTTAGTGACTAAGTGGGGTATATCACTTATTATTTTGGATAGTTATTCTGGGTTGTTAGTGACTGTGAGGTGGTGTAGTGCATATTATTCTGGATAGTTATTGTGGGTAGTTAGTGACTGGGAGTGGTGTTGTGCTTATTATTCTGGATAGTTATTCTGTGTAGTTAATGATTGGGGGTGGTGTAGTGCATATTATTCTGGGTAGTTAGTGGCTGGGAGGTGGTGTAGTGCTTATTCTGGATAGTTATTGTGAGTAGTTAGTGACTGGGAGGTAGTACAGTGCTCATTATTCTAGATAGTTATTCTGGGTAGTTAGCGACTGGGAGGTGGTGTAGTTATTATTCTGGGTTATTAGTGGCTGGGAGGCAGTGTAGTGCTTGTTATTCTAGATAGTTATTGTGGGTAGTTAGTGACTGGGAGGTGGTGTAATGCTCATTCTGGATAGTTATTTGGGGCATTTAGTGACTGGGAGGTGGAATAGTGCTTATTATTATGGATAGTTATTCTGGGCAGTTAGTGACTGGGAGGTGGTATAGTGCTTATTATTCTGGATAGTTAGTGGCTGGGAGGTGGTGTAGTGCTTATTATTTTGTGTAGTTAGTGACTGGTAAGGGGTGTAGCACTTATCCTTCTGGGTAGCTAGTGACTGGGAAGGGGTGTAGCACTTATTATTCAGGTTAGTTAGTGACTGGGGGGAGGTGTAGTGCTTATTATTCTGTATAGTTATTTTGGGCAGTTAGTGCCTGGGAGGTGGTATTGTGCTTATTATTCTGGGTAGTTAGTGGCTGGGAGGTGGTGTAGTGCTTATTATTTTGTGTAGTTAGTGACTGGGAAGGGGTGTAGCACTTATCCTTCTGGGTAGCTAGTGACTGGGAAGGGGTGTAGCACTTATTATTCAGGTTAGTTAGTGACTGGGGGGAGGTGTAGTGCTTATTATTCTGTATAGTTATTCTGGGCAGTTAGTGCCTGGGAGGTGGTATTGTGCTTATTATTCTGGGTAGTTAGTTACTGGGAGACTGCACAGTGCTGATTTTCCTGGGGAGTTAGTGACTGGGAAGGGGTGTAGTGCTTATTATTCTGGGTATTTAGTGAATAGGAGGTAGTGCCGTGCTTCTTATTCTGGATAGTTATTCTCGGTAGTTAGTAAATGGAAGTGCAGTGCTTATTATTCTGGATAGTTATTCTGGGTATTTACTGACTAGGAGGTGGTGTAGTGCATATTATTCTGGGTAGTTAGTGACTAAGTGGGGTATATCACTTATTATTTTGGATAGTTATTCTGGGTTGTTAGTGACTGTGAGGTGGTGTAGTGCATATTATTCTGGATAGTTATTGTGGGTAGTTAGTGACTGGGAGTGGTGTTGTGCTTATTATTCTGGATAGTTATTCTGTGTAGTTAATGATTGGGGGTGGTGTAGTGCATATTATTCTGGGTAGTTAGTGGCTGGGAGGTGGTGTAGTGCTTATTCTGGATAGTTATTGTGAGTAGTTAGTGACTGGGAGGTAGTACAGTGCTCATTATTCTAGATAGTTATTCTGGGTAGTTAGCGACTGGGAGGTGGTGTAGTTATTATTCTGGGTTATTAGTGGCTGGGAGGCAGTGTAGTGCTTGTTATTCTAGATAGTTATTGTGGGTAGTTAGTGACTGGGAGGTGGTGTAATGCTCATTCTGGATAGTTATTTGGGGCATTTAGTGACTGGGAGGTGGAATAGTGCTTATTATTATGGATAGTTATTCTGGGCAGTTAGTGACTGGGAGGTGGTATAGTGCTTATTATTCTGGATAGTTAGTGGCTGGGAGGTGGTGTAGTGCTTATTATTTTGTGTAGTTAGTGACTGGTAAGGGGTGTAGCACTTATCCTTCTGGGTAGCTAGTGACTGGGAAGGGGTGTAGCACTTATTATTCAGGTTAGTTAGTGACTGGGGGGAGGTGTAGTGCTTATTATTCTGTATAGTTATTTTGGGCAGTTAGTGCCTGGGAGGTGGTATTGTGCTTATTATTCTGGGTAGTTAGTGGCTGGGAGGTGGTGTAGTGCTTATTATTTTGTGTAGTTAGTGACTGGGAAGGGGTGTAGCACTTATCCTTCTGGGTAGCTAGTGACTGGGAAGGGGTGTAGCACTTATTATTCAGGTTAGTTAGTGACTGGGGGGAGGTGTAGTGCTTATTATTCTGTATAGTTATTCTGGGCAGTTAGTGCCTGGGAGGTGGTATTGTGCTTATTATTCTGGGTAGTTAGTTACTGGGAGACTGCACAGTGCTGATTTTCCTGGGGAGTTAGTGACTGGGAAGGGGTGTAGTGCTTATTATTCTGGGTATTTAGTGAATAGGAGGTAGTGCCGTGCTTCTTATTCTGGATAGTTATTCTCGGTAGTTAGTAAATGGAAGTGCAGTGCTTATTATTCTGGATAGTTATTCTGGGTATTTACTGACTAGGAGGTGGTGTAGTGCTCATCTTATTCTGGATAGTTAGTGACTGGGAGAAGGTGTAGTGCTTATTATTCTGGAGAGTTAGTGACTGGGATGGGTTTAGTACTTATTCTGGGTAGTTAGTTATTAGGAGGGGGTCTAGCGCTTATTATTCTGGGTAGTTAGGGACTTGGCAGTGGTGTAGTGCTTGGAGCAGACAAGCAGAAATCTTGTGCCAAATGTTACACAATGGTTTTGCGGGATAGAGTCGCATCAGAAGTAGTTTGTGATGCGTGTGGTTCCACACAGCGTTATTTGTGCCTCTTGTTCCCCCTGTGTCCACCTTCACAGTAATAATAGTAGCCAAGGCATTTGAACACATACAAAGCACAAACATGTAGGACTGTTAGTCATACAGCACACTGACCCCTCAGAATACTCTCCCATCCCTGTCCTGGGATTTCAAAGACTGTGTGCAGCAAATGTAATGCAGACCCTCTAATTTGCATATGTATTGACATTAGGGATGTACTGAATTGAAAATGTACTATTCAGTCGAATACGAATACTCGTGCCAAGTATTCAAGCCAAAGCCGAATAGTGAGGTGAATATGTGTGTATATAACAAAACGTGTTCTAGCACACCATAAACACTACTACGGTTAAAAATAATTAAATGTTAAATGCTAAATGTTAAAGGTATTTGTACCGCGCACCATCACCAACGGAATTGGTCCCCAGGCGCTCAGGCGGATCTGTAAACAATAAGGTGGGATGGGTTAGTAAGGTGAAGAGGGAGTAGGATAGTGGGAGGAGTGGTGTTCTGTTGGCAGCTTGAACTCGGTATACACCGGGTGCTGAGCTTTGGTGCGGGTATTGGATCGGTGACAGTCCGCATGTGCTGTTGCTCCGGTTTATGTGTTGTTGCAGTGTTGTGAAGTGCGTGCGGCTTGTGGTGCGAGAGATGGTTTTGTGAGTTTTTGAGTGAGATAAGTATGCAGAGTTTGAGGTTGTATTGGTTAGTGGGTTACTTGACCTTTAGCATGCTAACATTCAAAGTTCTGTCCAAGTGTGGCACTTGCTGGCCCTCACAAACCCATCCGGACGCGGCGCAGGCCAATGTCCAGAACTCCATCCAGGTGTGGGCATGCCAACATTCACAGCCCCATCCAGATGCGGCGCAGGCTGGTGTTCACAGTTCCAAGTGTGGCACACGCTAACATTCAAGTTTCATCTAGGCGCGGGCATTCTATCTTTCAGTCAAATCCTATCTAGATGCGACGCAGGCCAATGTTCATAGTTCTATCTAAGTGTGGACATGCTAATATTCACATTTCTATCCAGACACGACGCAGGCTAGTGTTCACAATTCTATCTAAGTGTGGACATGCTAATATTTATTTACAATTCTAGCTAAGTGTGGGCATGCCAACACTAATGATTCCATCCGGATGCGACACAGGACAATGTTCACAACTGTATCCAAGCGTGGACATGCTAACATTCCCAATTCTATCTAAGTGTGGACCTGCTAATATTCCCAATTATATCTAAGTGTGGACATGCTAATATTCACAGTTCTATCTAGATGCGACACAGGCTAATATTCCCAGTTCTATCTAAGTGTGGACATGCTAATATTCACAGTTCTATCTAGATGCGATGCAGGCTAACATTCCCAGTCCTATCTAAGTGTGGACATGCTAATATTCCCAATTCTATCTAAGTGTGGACATGCTAAAATTCACAGTTCTATCCAAGTGTGGACATGCTAAAATTCACAGTTCTATCTAGATGCGACACAGGCTAATATTCCCAGTTCTATCTAAGTGTGGACATGCTAATATTCACAGTTCTATCTAGATGCGATGCAGGCTAACATTCCCAGTCCTATCTAAGTGTGGACATGCTAATATTCCCAATTCTATCTAAGTGTGGACATGCTAAAATTCACAGTTCTATCCAAGTGTGGACATGCTAAAATTCACAGTTCCATCTAAGTGTGGACATGCCAACATTCACAATTCCATCTAGATGCGACGCAGGCTAACGCAGGCTAGGACAACCGATTACATGTTCTCCCATGTTTATTTTTAGAGCTTATATTACAATTAAGTTTTTGAAATGCAACTGAAATAGACCATAGTAACACCAGCAAGCTAGCAACTAGCCTCCAGTCCCAGAAGCCAGCACCCAGACCCAGTCTCGTAACACCAGCCAGCACCCAGCAGCCAGTTGCACCAGCCAGCCCCCAGCCCCACCAGCCAGTCCCACCAGCAACAATCCCCCAGTCCCACCAACAAGTCAGGTCCCGCCAGCCAGCACACAGTACACAGCCCTCAGTCCCACCTGCAAGGCTCCAATCCCACCAATCAGCCAGCACCACCAATCAGCCAGCACCCAGCCCCCGGTCGTAGCAGGTAGTCCCACCAACCAGTCCCCGGCGGCCCATGTGGTTCAAAAGAGGTGATGTGTGAGAAAGTCATTTTTTGCTGGCACTGCCCGAGAGCCAAGCCCAGGGACCCATATGGTGGGAAGGAGAGATCAATTGGCAGGACCAGGTCAGGGGGCCTTGAGGCAGGGTGGCGGTCTAGAAATACAGTGTGCTACCAGGGAGCCAAGCACCATAGCCATTATGTTGGAGGACATATACCAGGGCAGGGGGATGTGGGAGCAGATCCTGCATGTCCTATGAGGTCGGGAAGGGAGCAAGAAAGTTTTACGCAAGAGGTCCCATAGGAGCCAAGGTCATCCGCTATTAGGTCCGGGGAGGAGGACATATTCCAGAGCAAAGCAGGGAGCCTAGGGGGAACAAAGCCTGCCAGCCGCATGACATAGGGAGGCGGCCAAAATAACACAGTGAGTCACCCAGGAGCCAATGCCGGCAGCTCTTGGGGTCAGGAATGGGATGGAGCAAGCAGGCACAACATCCCATAAGGTGGGGCAGCAGCCGATAAGGTGCGGCCGGTACAGCCAAAGTCACTGGCACAGAGATGATGCTGTGTCTTGCTGCTCCCTCTTCTTCCTCCCGGCTACTGCATAAGAGTTAGGGAGCATTTTCTTCAGTAGCACGAGCCAACACCCAGTACACAGGCAGGCAGCCAATAAGCAAAGAGTTTGTTTGGCTGCTGCCTCGTCCATAGTCTCACTCTCTATAATTGGTGGCCATTTCTCAAACAGGGCGAAGAAAGCTAATCATAGAAAGAGGATTTACTGAACTTTGGCTTTGAATCAGAAAACCAGGTAGTTATTCAGCAGGAACCGAATACCGGCATTTCAGCTGAAAATCGGCCAAATACTGATTCAAAGCCAAACTTTGGTAAATATCTAATTGACATCACCAGAAGTGACACTACAAAGGGGGCAATCAGTCTTTGATACTATGCGGCATTATCATTAGTAGTGTGTCATTAAGAGACGTTTCCATCTATAAAGCCATGAGCCAAATAAGTTTGTGGTGTGCAATATACAAATGGTCACTATTATTGTAAAAGTAGCAACCCTATAGTCTAGCTAGGGTTTTCCTTAGAGGAAAATCTGCAAACTGAATCACTTTTAGGGACTCCCACTTTTGGCAGACAAGACACAATGAGGTTAAACATTGATCCTGGATCACACAATTTGGTAAAGTGGGGAAACTAGAATTTCGTCTTGTTTTTTAAGCACTGGACCCAATATCTTCCCAGCTTTAGTTCATATAAGTATGTTATGGTTTGGGGTTCAAGAGCTTAAATATCAATGTGTTAATAGCAATGCCTTGAAAAGTCCACAAATGACATAAGAGGCTAGCCTGACATTAGACACTTTGGTATAGAAACAACCTGAGCAAATACATATGATTAGAGCTTCATTTCCCTCATCCTGCGTGTAAGATTAATGTAGCAGCCTACAAAGGTATGTGAACCTGAACACATCTCTTTTGGGTTATGAAACTGTACTAACAGTGAAATAGGGTGACCAGACGTCCCGGTTTTCTGGGAAAGTCCGGGGAAATTGCCCTCTGTTCCGGAGTCCTGGGATTTTTTTTATTTTAAAAACCCTCTCTGGGGTTTGCAAGGTGTGTGGGTATAGTCCCGGTTTTTGCCAGGACCCGATTTTGAAATCCCAAAATCGGGTCCCAGCGCAACTCTTCTTGCGCGAATGGGGCAGTGAAATGCTTTTCATGCCCCCATTTCCTCACCCTTCCCCTCCCCGGCGCTCTCCTTCAATGAGAGGAGTGTGCCTGTGAGCACACACCCTCCCCACCCTCCGCAAAAGGCCAGCAACATTGAAGTAGGACTGCAGTTTTATTTGTATTTACGGTAGTCCACTTCTAGGTCTATGCCCTGTGGGTTTTTAAAGTTTTTTTTTAAAATCTGGTCACCTTACAGTGAAATCAAACGCAACACGATATGAGGTCCTCTACTTGAGACATTCTATCACACAGCTTGCAGTGGTGTGCTCCACCAGCGTTTATTATCACTCTCCAGTCACACCTCTTAAGGGATAAAACCCTTCCCCAGGCACTGCTCTGCCTGGGCCATCAACCTCTAATCGCTCTCATTGTAATGCTCTGCTGACACAAAAGGGGGCTCCTGGACCACTGCTCTTCCTTGTGCTTTGAACGATCACGGGGGAACGCGTGAACTCCTGGCTGGAAGGCTTTGGACAGCTTATCCTGTTGCAGAGGAGCAAAGTCAGGACTTTAATGCATCCCACACAGGGTGTGTGCGGAATGCAGAACACAAACCATTGCATTGGGACAGTCCTGCAAAATATGGGACTGTTGCCCCCCTAGTTGTGCCACCCTCTTGCTCCTTCTCACTTCTCCTCTACCAACTACATGTCCCCTGAACTTTAAATAAAAAAAGTGCACAACACTGCGTCCATTTCGTCCATCCTTCTGCAAGGTCGCCAGATGTTTTGATGCAGCCTCTGGCTCTCGGGATCTGCCGCGTCAAGGGTAACCGGGGAAACCAACAACGTGAGTCTATGGCTTCCTCGTCTTCCATTGATATGATATATGATATGATATTTTATTTGTATCGCGCTCGTACACAATTGAATGAAGCTCGAGACTCTTCTGGATCTGGCAGCTCCCGCTCTAGAAACGAGAGGGGGTTTTCCCCATCGTCTTGTGGGTTTGCACGACTGCCACTGTGGAGCCCTTGGTAGCCAACACCATCAGAGGTTCTGGGTCAAAAGCGGATGAGCCCTCGCTAGCCGGTGGCTGTCATGCCACTGAGTGCTTAACGGCGCTTGTCGGCATTGGATATCATTTCGTTTTTTGCTCTGTGTCCGTGATTCTCAGCAGATCCGTGTCCTCGGGCACAACCTGACCAGCTGGTAGATGATGCCTAACCATCCGACGAAACATCACTGCCGGGAGGCATGTGTTGGTAGTGCCATGATGTGTATTGCAATAGTCACACCACATGTGACACGGTTCCAGCTTCAGTACGAATTTGGAGAGGTGGCCTCTTTAGTTTGGCCTCTTAGGTGGTGCTTGCGCCCCCTATAAGCCGAAACTATTGCATTAGAGTACAGATAGGGCAAAATGGTGCATGAGGAGGAATGCAGAGCTTGTAGGTGTTGTTCGGTTATGTGCCCACCTATTGACTGCCCATGGTCATGCTAATCCCTATGGCCATTGCCACCCAGTGCCTGCCCAGCCCGCCCAAAACACGCCCTCATGGAAACTCATTGAGCTACCTTTAATCTAGCCTTACCCTTAAACTTGGCATGCAAAGTCCCTACCAGTGTTTCTTCAAAGCAGTCTTTTGAGAGTTAATAACTTAATTAGATCTGTTAAAGCACTACTTGTGTAATAAAAATGCCTTAACTAGGTCTGTCTTCAGCCACTCGATGTATAAGCACTATGCATGTCCTACACTGAAGTCCTGTAAAAAACAAGCACTGGCAAAGCCAACAGTTTTGGCTTCTGTAAAAGTATTGGGCATTTGCCAGGAACTGCTATTAGATGCCCAGGTACTCGCACCATTTTGCACCTGCTACCATCAATGCAGTGCCTGGCAAGTGCCTTTCCCATGCCTACAGAAAAGCCTAAACTGCTGACATTAGCAATGCTTGTTAAATAGCATTTTTGATACTGCCCATGAATCGTTCTTCTAAGCTAGGGATGACAACCTGCAGCTCTGTCAATGTTTTCGACTATGACTCCCATGATCCTTCACCATTGACTATCCTGGCTAGAGTTGATGGGATTTGTAGTCCAAAACATCTGCAGATCCAAAGGCTGTAAGAGCTTTGTACAAGACCACATTGGAGTGATTTTTCAGGGATGTAAATTCATGTGGTCTGTAAATGACTGAAATTCCTTGCCACAAAAAGGAGGCCGATTGTCAGTTTAGACTCCTTATTGAATTCTGGGATTTTGTTAGCCACTGAGATAGACAACCACTTGAATGTCATCCTAGATCACTAGCAGGTACTGATCAGAGGGCAGAGGGCCAGAGAAATTGACCACTTGCCTATCTGGAAGTACCTCTGGCAAAGGCAGGCTTATAATTAAATACATTTGAATATTCAAGCAGGGGTTCTAGAGCCTCCTGTGCTTGTTCTTACTAAATAAAAAAACGATGCTGCAATTGGCATGCGCTATGCGTCTCTTCTGTAATAACGCCTGTACATTAATGATTCAAGTTAAAGCTTTAGACCAATACGCTGATACTTCAATTATAGAGAATCGCAACTATTGCATAATTTGAGAGACATAAGTCAATATGGTCTAAATTGATGGGCTTTTCAGACCGTTTCTTCTTCGGTTGAATCTAAAGAACAAATTTTATGTGCATTGTTGCAATTTTCTATAGATTTATTTATTTTTAACATTCATTAAGTGTGCTAAAACCCGAAGGCATCAAGGCGCTAGTTACAACAAGACATGTTACACTTATGGGGCACTGACCCTCATGGTGTGTAGGCTTGACCACATCTGTAGTAAGCCCTCCTAGAGATGATTCTGCCTTTAGGGCCGTCCGCAATCCTATAGATAATGAAAGGAGATGATGAACAGAAGACCCCATACCCCAAGGACAAGGCTCGACAGTCTTTATTTCTTTCACCGGGGGCTGGGATGAGGGGGAAGGGGGGGAAGGCCCGTAGAAGGACGGCAAAATAAATAGCACAATTGGCTAAGAAGTGCAGAAGGTGGGGGAAGAAACGTAAGATCTGGGTGACAAAGGCCCAGACCTTAGGATTGAACCTCATCCCTTCAAATGATGCAGGTTTCATACTCTGGGTGGGTCTCAGGTGGGAGGGCGGGTGCTCCGACAGGACCTTAGGGTTTCAACTACGACACATACAAAACGCTCTCTCTTTGGTGCCATGCCTTTCCGCGGCGTTCTGCATTAGCCAACCCCTTCGCAGTGGCATCCTATGGTTTTCCTTACCCTTGCTTCACATCCCCGCTCTGCTCTTTAGGAGCGGGTGGCCGAGCTTCCACCTCTTTACCCCCTGTGAAGTCTCCCAGTGCCTCCCCACCTCACAACTGTGTACTCCATTCCTCTTCCTCGTCTCAGTGCTTTTTCCCCGCTCGTTCTATGTGGCGAGGGTGTCGCTCCCTCAACACCACTTGTTGTGCCTCCCCACTGACCCGCACATACCGGTCTGATGTCTCCCAGTGCCTACCCCGTTCATCGCCGACTGCTTCCATACTCTGCCTGGCCTCAAAGCCACCTTCTGTCCATCATCTCGGATTCAGTCTACATGTGCGCACCCTTCAGCCTCTCTGCTTGACCCGGATGCTGCGTTGTGCTTCCTGCTCCGCTCCCAGCTCCCGGTGCCTTCTCCCGATGGTCCGCCCCTACAGCTAGAATCGTCCCAGATGCTGTGCCACCAATGTGCTTACTAGGATGGGCTGAAGTCCGGCTGCGCAAGGGTCTGATCTACGGGGACCTAATGCCTTAGTCTACATCATGTCACTATCTAAAAAATATCAACAAATATACCATGCAGGGGTGCACTGCCAATTAAATACACGTATTGTTCTTGTATCTACTTAAGGTGCCTTGGGTAAATCCTGTGCTTAAGAACATAAGACAAACTAACACCAATTGTCCATCCAAACTGAATGGGAAACCCAAGTCCCTCCACTCGGACAAAACCTTCCATTTAGAGTCACCCCAACAAAACAAATTAGTTTGCCACGTTCTCTCCAATAGATAAAGTGCTGCATATTTATTCAAAACGTATATACATTTGAGAAGAATATGTTTGAACAATTCAAATCAATAAATTCAATTTAACAAATCATAGTAGTTGTGTTGCAATACAAAGTAGTGTTTTTTCAGATTACACGTGCATTTCACAATCCCATTGGATACATTATCAACCAACAGTCCTCTTTGTTTTGAGAAAAAGAAGATCTAATCTCATGAATCCTGATATGACTTTTCTACTCGTAACGCAACACGATGCGTTTCGGATATATTTTCCTTCTTCAGGTCAATTGGAACTGCGTTCCCATAATTACGAATACATTAAACCTCCATGATAGAATTGTGTGTGGTGTTTGGTTTCTGGAATTAATATCAGTGGGTGGGCTAATGATGTAGGACAGTTGAAGACTACGGTTAGTTGTCTCTCAAATTGAGCTGAAAGATTTGACTGGTGAACTAGCGAATATATAATTTATTTGTAATTTTAGGGAACCTTTCAAATTCACCTGAAGAAGGATAATACATCAGAAACGCGTTCTGTTACAAGGGCAAGCGAAGGGCAGAGTGTACTGGCTTCTCCTAAATTATTATGTTTAAGATGAACTGATCTCAGACAAAATGGGGTTTCTCCTCCCACCCAATCACAAACCTACAGGTCAACGTGACTCGTAAGCACCTAATGAATATTGCTAAACCTGCCACCAAGGTGCCAAGAGGTTAGAAATCAGTTCTTTATTAAAGTGATGGTCCAGCAAAATAAAATTCTTGGGTAGCGAAAAAGCCAGCAGGTGGAAGAGGAGAGGAGTTAATTGGGGGTTATTTCATTTAAGAACCAGATTGCCTAGAGGGGACCACGTTGGTTGGCTCCTATGTGCAGTTGAAAAGTGAAGTGTTGAAGAAAGGCACACACGCCCCCTTCCACCTCAGTTTTACATTAGATGGGCCGTTCTATGCCCAGTTTGCCCTAGGCCCTAGCAGCACCGTCCCCGGGGCCGATGCACGTGTTCACCCCCAGCTCCTGCTCCTTCCGCCCGTCGCTACTGTTCCCTCTTCTATGCTAACCCCCAGACTGCTGTTGCTTAGGTCTCTCGATTGCCCCCCCTACCTCATTGCTCGGTCTTTGCCCCTATGCTATACACTTCAACACAAGCTACTCCCCATCACTCTGTAAAGCGCACCTTTGCTTTCCAAAGCTAGGAGTGTGTGCTCAATAACCACCTCCCCAAAATAAAGTAGGACACGTTTAAATGCCCCCACAATTAATGACCGCGGGAGGCATTGAGAATGGATTGGTACAGAACCCGCTGTCTATTAACATGTGTAAAAGTCAGGCGGATTCCACGGGAATCCACCGGTTTAACGCCAGAAGGAAAACACGTGCTGATGTTAAAGCATGTGCTGTTTTGAGGACGAGCGGGGAAGCATGACACCATTTCTCTATTCTGTGCCCCGACTCCACCTCAAAACAAACATTCACATATTAATGAAAAAGGTTAGCAACCCGTGCGTAAAACCCTGTAGTAACACCTCCTTTTAACAATCAATGGAACCCCTGAGACTTCATCCGGATATTAGTAACTCGCCTCATAGCACTTCGAAGCAGCGTGGAGACCCTATTAAGCGCTATAGAAAGGGCAGCGGTCCTTGAGGTTTGCAGATTATGCGCCCACGAGGCAATCTCTTGCCCTTAGAGTCCCCGTACATTTCACCCAGTCTCGCAACTATTCCAGGCAAAAGATGTCAGTCCAAATGTTGGCTAAACACGCCCTGTACAGCGCTCCGCTGCTCTCGAGCTAGGTCTGCGCTTTAAACAATCAAAATACAAATGATAGCGTCTCTCATCTGTAAAAGAATGTCTGGGAACCAGGAACGAGTCTCTGGCGGTCTACTGAGGTTGTCATATGGGGTGGGTGCTCACGCGACACGGATGGGAGACACCCCTGCCTCACCTCCGACCCCTCTCATACATGAACGCACGAGGAAAGCTGCGAATAACAGACCACTATGCTCCATGTTTGAGCTAACTTTCAATGGCTTCTGGAATGGAAGAGTTGGGATTTGCCTTTCAACCTTTTCAGTTGAAATGGGCCCCGAGCCTCCTGTGGGGCGGAGGGGGAGTTCCAGCAACTTCCCACCATGTTGGCAGTCTTAAGACACAGCAACATATTGCTTTAATTCAGGATATTAAATGTGTCCTTTGCAGCACACACATTACAGGTTGCCTTTGCCGCCATCTCTTCGTGTATCCCCCAAAACATTCTTATCACCTCATTGCCTTTTAAACACGGTTTCCGCTACGTTAGTCCCTTGCTGACAAAGAGTGATTAATAGCTTTTCAGTGGATATTTGGTGTTTCAGCTCCCCGCTCACTGCCTATCTCGTGATAATCAGAAAAACAAAAGTGGTGATGGCTGGAAGGTTTAGAATGAATCTAACCTCTGGTCATTGCTCTGGGCAACCCTCCAGACCATCGTTCCTGGCTTGGAACACCTTAAGTAGAAAATAGGGGATACAAATAAAAATACAAATAGCAAGGCCCCCAAAAATCCACTTCTGTTGTTCCATTCTTGCACCATCAACATTCACTAGCAACATGCATCACGGAATGCCCCTTTATCCGATGTCTGGTTGCGGGCTGGGATCTTCAAAGACTTAATTCCCTGAATGACCCCTATAAGAGGACATTGAGGCAATGCTAGGTATCAACATCAAAGAAAGGGACACTCTACAATCCTTATTGCTGAGGGGGAGGGGTAGAACAAGACCATGAGAGCCACTGGCTCTTTTCTTTTAAACTGATCTAATGGATCTCTGTGGCCTCAGTGGTTCTCCTCATAGGGGGTAAGCAAGGTCATTGATATTACTTCAAACTGGCCTATACCGGTGCACTAGTGTGGCCATATTTTCTAACAGTGACCTGCCATTATTTTGTATTGGCATTATGAGGAAAGTTCACAGGAGAATGTTTGTATGTGGCGGTACTGGCTTACATTGGTGCAGCCACTATGGATATGTTTTCTGATGGTGGCATGGCATCTTTTACTAACATTATGGGTAGCCAACATGATAGGTGTTCGTCTAATGATGGGTGTTCATTGGTGCAGGCAGCATGTACATGTTTTCTTACAGTGGGCATTGCATTTTTAATGGTATAGTAGGAAAAGGCAACATGAGGATACATGTTCTTATGTGGGGCTAGGGGGTTATTTGTGCCGGCAGCATGGACATGTTTTCTTACCATGGCATTTTCACTGGAATTACTGACAGAGTCATGATGAGTGTTCTTATGTGGCCACAGTGGCCTACGTTGTTGCAGTGTCTGGACCTGTTTTACTTTCAGTGGCATGACATTTCTTTACTGCTATAATAAGCAAAGCGAACAGGAGTATGCTCTTACATGGGGATACTGGCAGGGCCAGCATGGATATGTTTTCTTATAGTATACTGGCATTATGGATTAATCAAACATGAAGATGTTCGTATGTAGGAATGCAGGTCTATAGTTGTGCAGCCAGCCTGGACATTTAAAAGCAGAGCCAGAATGAAAATATCTTTATACACTGGCAGAATACTGCCATATATTGTGGGAAAAGGTATTATGAAAATGTGTTGGCCAATGCTCCAGAAAATGCTACTTGGTACTCTTGGGGACTTGGCATGTATTATATTTTTTCATGTTACCCTACAAATCTGATTGAAATCTGTCTTATTACCCAGTTTTCACAGAAAGTGTGGTGTAAATTGCACCACTTTGACTCATCATTGTACAATGTTCTCTGGAGGAGAGCCCCTTCTCCCCCTCGAATTCCGCATGGTTGATTTGGACCTCCTCACTAGGTTTAGGACCTTCCCATGAAGAAAAATCACCTACTGCCACTGGAGGATACAGTTGAAAATGCTCTCAAATAATGTATGCAGCACCCCAACATCAGTATAAAATGTTGGATTTACCATGAAATGGCAAATATCAAAAATCTGCCCATGTTTGTTTCATAGACCAGGTCAGATAGCCAATAAAATAACTCTGTGGGTTCATGTGTGGCCTGCAGGCCTTAGGTTCATATCAAGGCAAGTGAGGCCTGTGGTCCTCCACACTGGCACAGCGCTGCCCCGGCCGGCGGCCTCTGGAGCTGTATCGGTTACTCCAGCGGCCTATACCCTTCTGATGATCTCTTCCCATGCGGTGCAGCACGGGCTGGGTAGTGCTGAATTCCAACCACTGCACCCTTTTGGTGCACCCGGAAAAATTAACAGCGCTCTCAACTCAGTGAACAATTTGTCGAAGAGATAGATTGGTACAAATTAAAACATTCTTCATTCGTTGGGCACGTTACTGGAAAAAAAAGTTGCCCGTACAAATTGACTTCTCGTGAAAGAAAGGAAGCCGGCAGGGGCGGTTACCAGAGACCGGATTGCGAGGGGAAAAAAAGAGAAATCGATTTGGAAGTAAGAATCTGTATTCCTGGAACGCGTTGGGCCGCGTACTGCCGGCTGGCTAGCTGGAGCGCACGCTGTGAACGGGATTGCTTCTAGAAGCTTCTGGGAATTCTGTGCTTCCGAACACGCCAAAGTACTGGAGGATGAAGTCTGGGCCGGCCACGGGGCATAAGACGGTCTTGGGCACCAATGAAAAAGTGGCCCACAGTTGCAAATGGCAGTTCATTCCTTTTGGGACAAACTGTTTGAATAGTACCCAAGGGGAAGTTGAAATGCAATGCAAATTGTGCATTTTAAAGATTTATTCAGCAACACTGGTCAAAACTACTAGCCGCATAGTGAAGTAAATCATCAGACCCACATTGGCCAAAAAAAGTGGCCCACTTTTACGTCAAAAACTGGCCTGCACCAGCATTTTGCTTTTTTGGTTCTGGTATTGCCCTATAGGCCAGTCCGAGCCTTGATAAAGCCAGCCACAGTGCATGCTCCCCCAAACTACTCACCGATAGACAGGGGTGCCCCTCAGCAGACGGGGGACGGTGGTGGGAGGAGGGGTGGGGGGCAGCGAATTGCACCGGGGTCATTTACTCTTTTGCGTCTTTGCTGGGACTGTCAACATTTTGTATTTGTATTTATTAAATTTATAGAGCGCTTTACTCCAAAAAGCTTTATACCAACTGGATACATGGAATAATAACATGCGTGGCAATAAGGTCTATTTATTTATGTATGTATGTTGCTTGTATAGTGCTTAATATGCTCCGTGCCTTCTTCAGAGCGTTTAAGAGGGAGAGACCAGAGCTAAGGGGTCAGTTCATAGAAAGGAGGCGTGGAATGTGAATTTATAAGGGGAGATCAGGGTATAAAGCTGAAGTTATGCCCAGTCTGCTATGTGCACGCACCTTGATGCAGATTTTTTTGGGGTGGGGATTTGTGGGGTGTCGATTTAACAGCAGTGATCCATCCTCGGTCTGTTGTGGGTTTCAGGAGCTCTCTGTATGCTACAGAAGGCTCCTCTGTAAGTTGGGGTTATGGACCTTCTCCAATACCCATGCGAGTGTGGGAGTAAACTCCCCTGAAACCGGAAATGCATGTTGGTTAAAATAATCTGAAACATTTCACAAAAAATGCACAGGCGGGTAGATGGGAGGGGGAGGTAGGACGTGGTCCAAGGATGTTGTGTGGAGAGGTGGTACCACGTGGAGCTGATAGGAAGAATTAGCTTAAAACCAAGCTATTGAATTTATTTTTCGGGTAGAAAGCAAGGAGAAAGTAATCACACAGAACTGTGTGTGTAAGTGGTAGAGTCAAAAGCGATGAGAACGTAATCACACAGAACTGTGCTTATAAGGGGTAGAGTCAAAAGCACTGAGAAAGCAATCACATAGACCTGTCGAAAGCATTAAGAAAGTAACTGCAAAGAACTGTGCACTTAAGGGCTAGAGTCAAAAGGGTTGAGAAACCAATCACAGAACTGTGCGTGCAGAGGGCTAGAGTCAAAAGCATTGCAAAAGCAATCACATAGACCCATCAAAAGCACTGAGAAAGCAATCACATAGACCTGTCAAAAGCATTAAGAAAGTAACTACAAAGAACTGTGCATGTAAGGGCTAGAGTTAAACGGGTTGAGAAACCAATCACAGAACTGTGCGTGCAGAGGGCTAGAGTCAAAAGCATTGCAAAAGCAATCACATAGACCCATCAAAAGCACTGAGAAGGCAATCACATAGACCTGTCAAAAGCATTAAGAAAGTAACTACAAAGAACTGTGCATGTAAGGGCTAGAGTCAAAAGGGTTGAGAAACCAATCACAGAACTGTGCGTGCAGCGGGCTAGAGTCAAAAGCATTGCATAAGCAATCACATAGACCCATCAAAAGCACTGAGAAGGCAATCACATAGACCTGTCAAAAGCATTAAGAAAGTAACTACAAAGAACTGTGCATGCAAGTGGTAGAGTCAAAAGGGTTGAGAAAGCAATCACAGAACTGCGTGCAAGGGCTAGAGTCAAAAGCATTAAGAAAGTAATCACATATGATATGATGTGGCATGCATAATGCGCCTTTACATATGTGTTTCTAGAACTGTGAGTGTAAGGGCTAGAGTCAGCCCTACAGATAGCGGGTGCATCTGCAACTTGTACTCCCTAAAAATAGCCAAATACTCCCAAAAAATAAAAATAGGTAGTAAAAATACTTCCACCAAAAAGTAGGAAACAGATACTTAGCCCCTTGTACCTCTGTTTTCACACACCTAGTACAACAGGAAGGAACTACTTCTTCCAATCAGGCAGTAATAAGGATAAGCATGTATTGTGTAATCTGCATGAATAACAAGTGCAAAGAAATAATTTTTACAAAAACATTTCTGTTTTCCAGATTAAACATATTTTTACTTGCTTACAAAATACTCCGATTGGGAATTGGACTTACATTTGGACTCCCTAAAAATCATTTTACTCCCAACTTTAAAATATAGGGAGTACAATACTCCCACTTCCAAATCATATCTGGAGCACTGGCTAGAGTCAAACGCATTGAGAAACCAATCAATGAACTGTGAGTGCAAGTGCTTGAGTCAAAAGCATTGCAGAAGCAATCAGATAGAACTGTCAAAAGCATTGAGAAAGTAATCACATAGAACTGTGAGTGTAAGGGGTAGAGCCAAAAGCGTTGAGAAAGCAATCACAGAATAGGGTTTACATGGTAAATTTAAAAGCATTGATAAACTAATCACACATAACTGAATGCAAGTGGGAGAGTAGAAAGCATCGAGAAAGCAATCACATAGAACTGTGAGTGCAAGTGGTAGAGTCAAAAGCATTGATAAAGTAATGTTATGTTGTGTCATTGTGATTTATACCAGGCACTGCTGTCATTCTCATTGTCTCCAGGTGCTCTGGTGGATCTGAAAAGAAAGGAGAGCTGGGAACTCTTAGTGCGATAGAGACGGAAAGTGCTTGAAAGCTTTGATGTGTTGTTGGTAGCTTCCATTTGGATAAAACGGTCAGTGTGTTTTGGGTTTGTTTTTAGTTGATAAGGGTGTTTGTTGTAATAGTGTGTGTGGGATGATTAGTGTGTAGTTGGTTTAATTTTCTGTAGTGTGTGGTGTTTATATGAGGGTGTTGAGTGTATGAATTTTGTGGTGGTTGTTGGTTTCTGCTGTGGTAGAGGACTATGTGTGTTTTGTTTGGTGTTTGGCACAGAGTATGAAGGGCATTGGAAAGTATTTAGTAGGGTTAATTAGTGATGTTAGTAGTCCGTGAGCTTCTATGCAATGCTTATGTTGGCATGGCAGGGTTCATATTGTTCTATAGTGGTTTGTGTTAAAATGCCTTATTTTGTTGAGGCATCCAGGTTTCGTTTAGCTAACTTTGGTTGTTTTGGGCGTTTCTCTTGTGTTGTGCTGGCCATTTCCCATGGACCGTGTTTCCTGTTTAGCTTGGTGGGTTAAAGAGCCATGTTTATAGCAATTTGCAGGAGTTTAGGTGGCTTATGTTGTTCGTATTTCCTTGGGGAGTGAGTTCTATATGCCTGGCAAGATGCAGGAGAAAGAATGCTGATCCACCAAATGTCTGCTTTGGATGTTAGTGTTCAGTTTGGTTTGTAGATGGAGATTTATTGCCTGAGTGAATTACGCTCCTTGGCCGTTGATTGCCCGGTGGGTTATGCAGTGTGGGTAAGACAATTTCTTTTTTTGACTGGTAGCCAATATAGGGTTCTCAGTGCTGGTGTGATGTGTTCTCCCTCAGTGAGTCTAAGGAGTAGTCTTGCTGCTGAATTCTCTATTCGCTGTAGTTTTTTGGTAAAGTAGCCCGGCATTCTGAGATAGATGCTGTTGGCGTAGTCTAATCTTGAGGTTATGAGGGAGATGAGGGTGAATATTCTATGTGGGAAGGTGAAGATTGTGTGCAGATGGAAGATGTACGTCTTTACTAATGCGCTGACTTGCTGTTTGAATTGTCAATTAATATTCAGAGGCTTTTAACCATTTTGTAAGGCTCAGGTCGATTTCCTATTTTGGTAGGCCATGGATTGTGGTGTTGGTTCAACAGGCCATTGGGTGTAATCATGATTTCTGTAATGACGTAGCATTGTGAGTGTAAGTGGTAGAGTCAGACGCATTGGGTCAGTAATCACATAGAACTGTGAGTGTACAAATACAATGTAATAATGGAATGTGTACAATGCAGACTACCTTTTATATAGTTGTTACACTTCCAGTCAGAGGATGAAAGAGGCAGCATCCTGACTATTGTTCTACATAGCAATCAATCGGACCATACGCCAATATACATCGGTCCTGTCATAGCTAATCCCTTGTGTAATATCATAATTCTATGGCTGTATAATTCTGTGCCCTTAGCAGTCAGCATGCCACAAACAGGCATGGTTAATATTTAAAGATGTATGCACAACCAGACTGACTAAGGCATACAATTAGTATAACTTAGATCAGAGGTGCAGAAGGTTAAAACACCACCTCTGCCTGCAGGAACCTTGCATTCCAGAAGATGTGAGGGATGCATATGTGACCTTTGAAACTGCCCTGTGCCACTGCAGAGCTGAGGCTGAGGACGCTTGTAGGCTGTCTCAGAAAAGGCACATTTGCACTATACATTTCAGCATAGAGCATTTAACAAGCAGGGATCTGATTAGCAGACCTCCCTTTCAGCAGCAGACTTACCTGCATCAGTTTCTATTAATAAAAAGGAAAAAAAGAAAGGACTTTCACAACCTCACAGATGGCAATCCATCTCACATACTCATTAGAAAATAGTAATAATTAATAGAAATTAATTGGAATTCTTTGAAAATGTATGGCAATAAAAAGTGATGGAACGAGTAATTGCAATCTTAAAATGTTGCGTTGAACTGCACTTTTAACTTGAGGATTTATATGGTTGGAATCTATCTTGCAAGCTGTCCTCAAGATCCCTCCCTGAGATTCAGTTACCTTCTCATATTAAAAAGGAGGTCAGCAAGGTGAACCCAGAGTGTGTCCATAATGCACAACTGGGCATACTAAACACCCCATGAATTAATATTTTTACTGATTTAGCAAACTGCATTATTTTGTATTAAACATAACCAAATGGCAGACGTTGCCTGTTCTTCTGTTCTGCTCCATCCACAACCCCTTATCTATTTTAACGCTATTTCTAAACCAACTATTTGATCTAAGCCTCACCAGTAATTCTGCTAGCCTGCCCCTCTGAACATAAGAACATGTTTTTAAAGGGCAAACTAAGCAACACGTGTCTGATTTCAACCAGTGGGGAAAAAAGGGGAAGCATTTTTTCATTGCAGAGATCTCAGTTGTTTTTTCTTTTTTCTGTTCTGGGGCATGTGATGACACCAGTGGAGTCATCACCAAACCCCAGTCTGAAGTCTCCTCCGATGTGGCCTGAGGAAGGCAGCCGCTACCTGATGCTAACCTTTGGGGTCGTATCAGGGGGAAGGATCACATGGGAGGAGACGGCTATCTAGGGAAAGTGGTGACTCCGCTAGGAGAAACATAGTATTCATCTTCTTCGGAGGATGAAAGTGAAAGGGAAATCATTCTCAGATACGTAATGAAATGCTATCGATGTACCAGTCCCTCCAATACCAATGTCCAAAGAACCTTTCATAACAAGTCATTTAAACAGAACAAAGCTGGTACCTCAAAAGGCTCAGGAATTAAAGGTGAGAACCTTGAATTGTCATAATTCTGCTTTAATGAGAAATGCTCTCTCTAATGTGGAATTACAAACTCTTTCTACAACCTCCCCTTATTCTAACAACGCTCAGTTCATAGAGCAGCATGGATTAACTGAAAGTAATGGGTAACAACCTAATGTCACACATTATTCTATGGACTTCAGTTCACATAATGCTGAAAGTTCTGGATGAGGAGGAAGAGCTCAGGGGCAATGAGGATTCAGAATGGTGAATATTCAAAGGTGTGCTCTTGTTCCTGCCACTCAAAACACCTGAACGGGATATTTAAAACCCAAGATGAGGCACAGCTGGGGAATGAAGGTGAAGCAGAGGAAGAAGTGCAAGGAGCATTGGAAAGCCATGTGGGAGGCATAGCAGAAGATGCTGAAGCCATCCGAGGTGTAGGAGCCGCCACGGAAAGAAGCCCGCTTGCTTCTGCTCAAGGTTACCACGAAGGATGAAATTGAGCAGAAGCAGAATTGATGAGTATGCGCAGCGGAAAGCAGCGTACTAAGAAGAAGCCCAGCTGAGGAGGAGAAGTGTTCACAGAGCAGCATATGGCAGGCCAGTGAAGCCGCAGAGGATCAACAGAGCTGTCATTGCTCCCGAAGACCGACACGCAACGTACTGGAGGCTCGTAGAAGTGGGAAAGAAAGCAGACTGAATGCTGAAGGACCACCGCAAAGCCAGACAGCAAGAGGCTGCCACCGCAGAGAACCTGTGAGTTGGCCGAGTGTGAATGCTGACCCTGGGGCACTCCAAACAAGAAAGCAGTTACAAGCCAACAATTTTGAATACCGAACAATTGATGAATCAAAGCAGAAACTGTTGTCTGAATTTCGAATATTTAAGGAAAATGAAGCAAGGCGGCAAAGACGAAAGTTCCCTTGTAAGGGACTAAAAGGGGGGCTCATAACCAGCATTACCATCAGCCAACAAGTTGTGAGAAAACCTCAAAGCAACCAAGGCGTGAATCCCCTTATTAGAGATATACTTTTGGGAAAGCTTTGTGAGGGGTCATTAATGGGAGGCAGACAACTGTTTGATAATTTATCAAAATATGCCATTTTATTCTCAAAATAAATGTAGTAAAATGCCTCACTATCCCTACTCTGATAGGATTTCCCTGCCCAACCAAAGCTAAGGGAAAATACTACAACACGGGATATATGGCCCTCACACCAACCAACAAATACACAAAGCAGATATATGGCAATACAACATGAACACCATTCATAGATTCTGAATATCCTTCTGATGTCCTGGGTGCATTCTCTTCCCCAGGATTCAAGGCCACCTCTGCTAATGTCCAACCAAAGATAGAAATGTCTCAAAGTAAGGTGTGGTATCCAAAGTTCTAATGCTAGCAAATGTCTTCTCCCTGGTGAAATATCCACTTTCCACTTCCACCAAATAGTACCAATGGTAATCCCAACCACAATGTTTTGTCACCTCTTCAGGAAGACTTGCCACAGTTCAAAAGAAATGCAATATCCACAACTAGCAGTGAAACACAGTTCTTGGTTAACAGTTAGTATTTTCTTAGTTACAGGTTTTGAATTCACAATGGTATATTTGTCAGGATGACTTTTCAGTGCTGCTGCTTCCACTTCAACAACTTCACTTCTACTCAATTAACCATGAGAACATTCACCTTTGTCTCACAGTACTCTACTTTGTTTAACCTACTACAATGTTGCCTCTACTGACAAGTAGATATGCCATCACAGCTTTAGTACTTTGGATTACTACCACAGCGGAGTGATTTCTACTTCTAGACAGGCTTCGACAGGATAAACTTTAAAGTACTTCAACACCTTCAAGTAGACAAATCACCATTCCTCTGAATAGCTCTCTCCAAAAGGGGCAGTCTCTTTGCCTCTCTTGTCTTGGGTTTGCCTTCAAGACTCACTTCTCTCTGTCTTCCACAGTCTTTGTCATGACAGGTTGTGTCAACTTCAAAATAGTCTTTACAAGCAGCCAGTTTCCCTTCCCCAACTGTATCAGCACAAGTAATTACCCAGAAGCCTTGGTGCCACTCTCTTAGCTTCAGGTAATGCTTGCACACATGTATCTTAGGCCAGTTGAACCATTATTAACTTCACTGTAACGGTTAGATTGCTTTTTAACTCTGAAAAAGGTTGCTTTCACTTTTACTATAGGGAGGATTTTGGCTTGGGCAATACTTGTTCTCCTCTTCAATAGTAGATACACTTTAACTTCTTATATGTGAAAAGGTAGTCACATTAAAGAAAAGAATAGAGTCAGTCTTTCTTTAGGAATCACAATTAGGCACACACAACCACTCTGATATCATTTTCACAAGTTAAAGACTTCAACAATGGTTTCGTCATGGTTAGGTATTCGGTAATAGTCTTTGCAACATCCACTCTTTTTAATTAGGGACACCTGACCACTCCTTCAGGTAGATATAGTCTGTTAAGTGTTTAACAATGGGTTTAAGCAGCATTTGGTTTCCACACGAGTAAAAGGACTTTCCTAATATACGCGAGTGCTACTTTTGCATTGTTCATGCATTATAACTTCAACAAACAACTTAAGCTTGCTTTAAATCACACACATGTGAATAGGGAACTGGATACTGTTGTCAGCAATGCTTGCACAAGGTATTAGAATGGCAGGCTTCACTCATCGACTTCTTTAACACTTGCTCTGCGGATCACAACGCTTCCCTGACTTCGGTCACAACTTATAATGCTTCTGGCTTTTTAGGGACCTGCACCCTTCCGCTCTGAAGGTGTCTTCGGTCAGCCACACGTTTATGGAGCCCCTCTCGCTGCTGAGACCCACGGCTTGACAACTGCTCCTTGCCTTGGTCTCCAACACATTCGCTGCACAGCAATCAGGCTCACATGGGGGAAAGACAACTCTCCTGCATGACTTCTGCTGTGCAGCCTCTGCACTTCAGTGTTTGGGGGAACAGGACCATATCCGAACAAGCAGGTAAAATCTGCTGTGTCCACGTTCTTGCGTCCCTCTTGTTCTCCCACTTCTGCTTGGTTAGCCAGCTTTGTGCCTTCTTATTTCTGCTACTACTGCTACAACTCACACTCCATTTACAGTTACAGCTCCTTCCAATTGCCTGCACCCAAGTGGGCCTTTTATACTTCCCAGGTTCCTTCAGTTGTGGGCTGTTAGGATTAATTGCCTGACTACTGAACCTGCACGCCTCTTCAGCACTCCTCCTCAACCCAGTACTCAAACAAGCAACTGTGAATTTAGCAGAGGAGAGTGGGAGAGGGAGCGGGGGAAGGAGGAGGTAAAGAGGAACGTGTTGAGGAGCTTCCGGAATTTAAAAATAGTCCTGTTCAAGATGAAGAGGGAGGTGGAGGCTGTGCCAAAAAAGGGAGCCAGCAGAAGAAAGCGATCGACCACCTGCCCTCTGTTTAGCAAAATGCTTTACCTGCTTTGGCAACCCAGAAAGTTACTTTCTTTCAGATAAATACTGCATCTCATCCCACGGGATCTACTCACCACCCTGGCCTTGCTCCTCCCAGGTGATCCTCCCGCAGTACACCACCCCCAAGGTCTGGACCAGGAAGCATCTGCCTTTCCCATGCCAAATGGGAGGAGACACTGGGCAGGGTTTAAGTGAGGGATCCATAGGATTCTTCACAGTTTACATCTCACATTGCCAACAGCCAAGAAACTGTAAAACCATACCAGGGCGACAAAGGCGCAACTCTTCCTTTTGGGATCTCAACTGGAGGAAGTGTGTAACCCAAACTGCTATCAGTCAAGAGGCTGACTAAAAGATATTGAGAGACCCTTTGGGAAAAATTCTTCTATATTTCTTTCTCAGATTAGGGAAAACGGGAACACAAGATGTCAAGAGACTATAAGAAAAGGCAGTTATTGTTCATCCCTCCTTCCAAGAGAGATTGGTCTGGAGAATCTTGGCATCAATATTGCCATCAAGTTTGAAATTAGTTGTAGGAATTTTCTTCCTGATAAGCAAGCATACCTGGAATGGGCGTATAGTGTTTTTTTCTGGCAGATGAGTGGACCAGGAAAGAAGATGCTGGTTTGATAAAATATCTTTGTGGCAAAAGATGTGTTAAAAGAACCTTTGTTCAATTAAGAGAATCCATTTACTTTATCATTTGTTTGACAAGCAAAGGCATCACTAAGACAAGTTGCTTTTTGCTATCCTGACAAAAGTGTTTATGTCAAGAAGAAGTATTGAGAAAGATTGAAGTGCTCTCTTGATAAGAAGTAGTTCCTTTGAAGTAGTCGTTAGAACAATTGCATTGGTTTCAACTTGTGTTTGTGAAAATGTTAATCCTCCTTTCAAGAGGGATATTGTGGAAAACAGTGAATGGTTTTGAATTAAAAACCAAACATTGTGGAAGAGACATTTGTTGTGTCCCAGAGAAAGACACAGTGGTTGACAAACACTTTTCTATTACCTTGAACAGAACTTTGTTGAATCAGAACTGTAATCAAAAAGTGGTCCTGAATTAATCGAGGGTCACAGGGATTGCTTTCAAGAACTTTAAAGTTTGAATTACAGAATTGTTTTGTTGAACTAATGTTAGCCATATTTTCCTTGTATAACACTATTGTGTGTATGAGTGTGAGGGCCAGAGATATTTTGGACACAGGTACATTTTTCTTTAGTTTTAGTGTGCTACGCAGGGACATCTCTATTAGGTTAATGAAAGTTAGGCGTTTATCAAAACCTTTTTAATTTTGAATACGTGGCAAACTTTGAGAAAACGTTACCTTTGTGTTTGTCTCGCATCTCTGACGCCTTACAGATGTGTAGGTCTGAAATGCTTAGTGTCTTTGAACAACCCGGTGCTAGAAGACATGAGGGCGTGGGATTGTTTAGGGACAGTTAATTGAGCAACAGCGCAAGTTTAGGGTCCATGTATTGTGTGTAGTACATATAGATATGCCCCATACATTCTGGGACCTGTAGTCATATAATGATGGAAGTAGAAGTGCATTGGTAAGAGTCTGTATATCCTAAAACAACGAAATAATAAACACTAATAACAATATGTATTGTAAAACAGCTGTGATAAATAAAAACAATAGGTAATAAACAGGTGACAATAAATGTAATATGGTGAAATGACGTAGATCTGGGTTTTTTTACATTCCCCTCATTTTCATTAGTATAATATACGTCAATTAAGCTTTAAAATACCAAAATATTAAATTATCAGAGAGCACAGATTGATTTCAATTTGTTAAATGCTATATTATGAGCAAATTTAAGCTGGATTTTAGGAGCACCAACTTCAGCCTTTCCCCCTTCAACGGGAGCATCTAAAACAGATCAGAGAAAACAAATAGATGAACTTTGACAGAACATCTTTACGAACCTGCACTTTGGCAGTGCCTCCATTTTTACATCAGTGTTCCTCTTAGATACAACATGCTTGGCTTGGAAAGAGGACGTTGCTGAGTGGCATGTGTTCCATATCCAGGTTGGAGTGGTGCACCCCTTTGTCTTCCTATGGTCGATAAATTGAGTGCCGCAAGTGGGTAATAATGGTAACACCAACTTATTACAATGCCTAGAAACATGGAGAATGCAGTATGAAGCAGTACATAAATCACCAAATTATTATGACACTGAGCATATCAAGAGATTGTAACCAGTACTGAGAGGTCCCAGGCAAACAATAGCTGCATCCCCTTCCCACAAGGTCTACAGATGTGTAGAGAGGCAGATGTACACGTCATCTCTAGTGTCTGCCCCTCACCTCCATCATACTGGAATAGCAGCAAGAGAGCACTGTGTGTGACACCACATATCATCTCAATACCGCATCAAAGATACGAGAGGCGTTATGCACTCAGACAACCATATCGAATGTACCCTCGCACTGAGGTGGTGTAAGGATATCTACATACACCACTGGACACAGTAGAGCTATAAGAGAAATTAAACCAGAGCAAAGTGACTTCATTAAGAGGAGACACAATGATGCACTGAAACGATACGCAGATATGTGACAAATGAAGATGTAACTGAAGTAATAAGCGGAACATATGCAGACATGAAGAAACCCTATTCATTGAGAAGATAAGTGAGAATAGGATCAATAAAAGTACATACGCATAAACGCAAGGTAGATAAGACACATAGATGCTTGCTGGAGAAGAAAATATAATGCAATTAGGGTGGCCATAATGAAAAGATGGACACCGGACTCATGTTAAGAACAACCAAACTACCTCAGAGACAGACCAGGGCTGCAGAGCTGAAAAGACGATGGAAAACAGTTTTGTGCGAGGAACAAAGAATATCTTTTTGCCTGGGGTCAAGGATGCCAAACATTAAGAAATAATTGCAAGGCATGAGGGGAGTCAAAGAGGATAAGCTACATAACATATTTCTCTTAGATTAAGTAAAGACGAAAACATTTCCAAGTGCCAAGTATTGAACAATCAATTATGCAGAAAGCATATGTGAGATGGAACAACCAAGTCTCCTGAGGCCAAGAGGAGTAATAGCACACAGTATAATTGAACTAAATAAAGGGTTGAAATAGACAAAATCGTGGTCTCCTCAAATGTGATTTAGGACTCGAAAACAAGGCCTATTCATTAGGCTCTGACTGAAGATAGTGATGTACCTACACTCCCTTAAAGTCCCAGAGAAGAGAACATCAGCCAGGTCAACTACAAAGAAGCAGCCTTGGCTTAGAGCTTAACTGATTAGAGATGGGAGATGGGAGGCTAATTGACTAAGTGGGTAGTAATCCGACATTGTTCCACACACCAGGGTTTCGTTTTGCTTACATGCTGCTAAAAAGACGAAACTCCAAGGTTGGGAGAGAATGCAAACATGGAGCAATTTTGCCACAAGAAAAGCAGTATCCTATGTCCAGCGAAGCAGATGAATATATATTTGTAGGCATTTCTGCTTTAGTACCACTGGGAATATTGGTGCCATCAGAATCTCCATGTAACACGGCTATGTACCCAGTGAAGTAATCAACAATGGGGGGTCATGGAGACATATTCAGGATCTCCGTCCCCTAAACAATAGTCATAGCAGAGATTCCTCTGGTTCCCAGCTATAATACTATGCAATATTCCAGCTACAGCCAAGTATTTTACTGTAATAGATTAAAAAAATTATTTTTTCTCTCAATAGCCCTTCACGAAGACTCACAGGATTTGACTTCGTTTTTGTATAGAAATCAGCGCTGGAAACACACAAGACTTCCTACTGGGTACTGTGAGACCCCCTCAATCTTTAATAGGGTCCTCCAGATGGGCCTGGGTAATATACAACTTGAGAGTGCAATCATTCAGTACATAGGTGATATATTAGTGTGCAATGAGACAGAAGAAACTAATGACCATACTAGCAGAGAAAGGATACAAAGTAGACAAAGAGAAGTTACAATATTGCCAGGAAAGATCCTGTACATAGGACAGCTAATCTCTCAAGAAGGGAGAAAAGTGACCCCTGAGAGAGCAGAAGGAATCATGAAGACTCCTAAACCAGAGACAGTGAGAGAAATGCAACCATTTTTAGGCCTATGTAATTAATGCAGGGCCTGGGTTTTTCGATTACAGTACACATATTCGATCCCTCTTAAAAGGACTTAAGGAAGCACAGGTAGGCAAAAGTAAGATAACATGGGCAGATGAGATGACTGAAGGATTTGGAGAGTTAAAAACAGTAATTTGTACAGCCCTTGTGTTAAGGATTCCAGACTATAACGAAGAGTTTCATTTATTCTGTAAATGACAGCAGGCCTCACACAGAAGACAACATTAAGACATGGACATAAGCCATTTGTTTATTATAGTGGAATTTTAGACCCAGTAATGAAAGGACATTATCCTTGCCAACGGTCGTAGGCTGCTGCTGCTTTCGCGATTGAAAAAGCTGCAAGTATTAACATGGGGTGCTTAATGACATTATCTGTCGAGCATTCCTTATTTGCCGTTCCAGACAAACCCAAAAGTACATTTACTGCACAGAGAGCATCAGGATATGAGGTAATTATTTCAAATCCAGCTGTCAAAATTGTTATATGTCGAGTAGTGAATCCAGCAACATTTATAGCAGAACCAGTAGGCAAGGAGGGATATGTACACGATTGCACAACATATACTGCATTCTATGACGATATTCCCCATGCTAGAGAAAATGCTCTGGGAATGGGGGAAATTCTCTTCATTGACGGTTGTTTGAAAATCGATCAAACAACAGGAGAAATACATATGGGAACGGCAGTAGTAAAGTTAAATAGGAGTGGTGAATTGGAAGTAGTGACAAGCGCAAGACTAGCTTCACATTGCTGAGCACAGGCTGCAGAATTAGTGGTGCGCAAATGCTAATTGGCACAGGTGGAAAGGCAGTCTACAGTGGTTGTACTGAGGAGCGAGTGGCGATTGGGTTAAAAGGAGGGGGTGTGTGTACTCAGTGGGGCACACCGGTACAGCTAGATGCAGGAAGGGCTTCCTTTGGACGTGAAGCGTTGGTTTTCAGGAAGGAGGGCTTGTCACTCTGGCATGGTCAGACAGGGGCCTTGGTAACAGGGCCTTGAGTAGAAGGAGCCATTTTACTGCTTGCCAGTGACCCAGATTGGCTCTTCAATGCAGAAGCAGCCAATCAGAGGGGGTCAGCAACTCATGCTGGTTTGCTTGCTGCGATGCGGGCGCGTCAGCCATTTCGGAAGCCGGGTCAGATAGCAGGGCACGATGATTTTGGTCCAAAAAAAATTCTTAAAAGTGAGTAAGGGGACGAGGAAGAGGGACATGGAATTAATGCTTAGATTACTTACAGGTAATCATAATTACTCCAAGTCTTACTCTTCCTTGACACAGCACTTACACCCCACCTCCCCCTCCCCGTGTGTGAGAATAGGGCACCTGATCCATGATGGAAAGTGGTTAACTGAGGGGGCAAAACATTTCATTGGATAAGGGGGTTCCTATGAGCGAAGCTGGGCCCCAAAAGTAAATACTGGGACGAGGAGCAGTGATGATTGCCAGTAAGTGATCTAAGCATAACACTTTGAACACTACAAAAACCAGTATGCGGTGGCAATGAAGTGGGGTGGGAAGATGTAATCGGTCAAGATTAGAGGGCAAGGTGCATAATTGTGTTATTTCTTTACACATTGCATTTTAAGAGGTGGATAAAATGATTTGCCCAAGATCACAAAATAGTTAATCAAGTTCTGAAACCAGGGAATAGATACTAAAAACTTTTTTGACGCAAGTCAGGAGATATGCTCACAAAGGGCACCTGAATGAGTGCATCTTAAATGTGCTCATTCTGATTCTCTTTACCCCCTATGCACACTGGTGCAAATAAGGGTGCAACTTTTGACATTTAAAAGCACATCCCTCATTCACCAACGGGATGTGCTTTTATATGCCCAGAAATGAGGATTATACCCATGGGCTTTAGAAACAGGTGCAGGCGGAGGTGCGAATCGTGAGAGTGTCATTCTTTACCCCGTCATGATTTTTTGTTTTAAGTGGGACAGCCGCGGTTTAAACTTGAGCTGTCACACTTGCATTTACATCCCCCAAACAGGGTTGGAAATACTTTTTTTTATTCAAGCATTTCACAGAGACAGGCCCTTTCACGGCACGCGTTAGAGAAATGCGCTTCATTCAACAGGCTTAATTCTGGGAACCTGCCATGCATTAGTGGTGGAGCACACTCCCGACACTCATCTATGCAAGGCTGCTGGACAGCGCATCGAGTCCCTCCTGAAATGCTGAAGTGGCCTTGGAGAATAAGGTGACCTGAGCATTGCAGCAATGAGCGAAAATGAAACAGAGTATTCTCTGCACTCCTTTCAATTGCGCTCATTTTTAAGAATCCGGCGCAAATTCCAGGTTTTAAGGCCAGCTAGATACACACACACCCACAACTCACTCCCCAAAACCGTCACTTTTAAATATATTTGCGTTTCAGTGAAGGCCCTAAAAGCCTGAAACGGACCATTAAACTGCGAGGCATGACAACCGTCGGCTTAAAATCTGTTCTTTGAATTCAAATCGATCGATGTGGAACAAAGAGCAGGTTTGTTTTACCTGCGCTTGTGTCGATGGCAACACATGCGGATCGATTCGCGGTGCAGTGAACACTGTCTGCTGCCGGTAGTGCGTCATTGGTTCTGCTTCCGGGCAATGCGGAAGTGTGCCTTTGGTTCTATTATTAACTATGCCAGAGATTGTGTTTCCACCAAGCGTGCGTCTTTCTTTGATGCTTTTGCCCCAGAGACCAGAAAAAGCTATGCTTGTGAAAGTGTGGTCCGGATCTGTGGATAAGTGCCTCTTGAGTTCATAGGCCCTTTTTCTGTTCTTTTCTTCTCTCATCACCTGGATTTGTGTGATCACAGCACAGAAAAACATAGCCGGTAGACATGCTCATGCAGAGAGTTCAATTAGGGAGGTGCTTGTCCAATCCTCTTGTTTTGGGTGCATTCTGGGACTTGTAGTATTAGCAAGAAATCCAGGAACTATAATTCTCTCAATGAAATGGAAAAAAACAGGACTGGATAAGCACCTCTCTGATGGAATGGGACATGTTGTGATAATGGAACTGTTTGCTATACTGGGTGCGCCTTTATTCACCCTACAATTCTCGGGTGAGATCAGCCATCCAGGCAACAGCATAAACATAGGTGACACATACATTCAAACATGCCTCACGTCATTCGGGTGTTGCTTGCCTATTTTGTATCCAGGACTACAAGTCCCAGATAGCAAAGAAAAACGGGACTCAAAGAGCATCTCTTGAACGGCATTAGGCATGTTGTGAAGTATGGGGCCGCTTCAGGTATGGTGTTTGAGCACCCCCAATAACGTTTTCATATGCAACTTAGCTTGTTGATATAGCGCTTGACACCGTAGAGGAGCTGGTTCAAAGCACTTTGGGAGAAGAAGGGACGATGGTTTTGTGGAAAGGGAAGAGGTTAGGAAAGAAAAAGGAGACAATGCAAAGCTTCTGTAAAGGCAGCCGTGTTGTTTGAATGTCACACAATAGTGCCCTGAAGTTTTTTCAAAGCGCAATAAGATGAGACATAG
This sequence comes from Ambystoma mexicanum, assembly GCF_040938575.1. Lineage (NCBI taxonomy): Eukaryota > Metazoa > Chordata > Amphibia > Caudata > Ambystomatidae > Ambystoma > Ambystoma mexicanum. Next base: position 1,504,146,724 of record NC_090932.1, on the reverse strand, counting down.
GACTTTAGGGTAGCAAGAGGGGTGGGAATGGGAGCGCGCGAAAGAGGAGGTCAGAGTGAAGATGAAGGTGAATGGAGAAATGGGGCCAAATGATTAGCACCTCAGTGGGCAAGGGCTTTTGGAATAAAGGGGCCTTTACTCTCCGGCTGAATCTCTGGAGTGCAATACAGTATATTAAGGGCCTCATCACTAGTTGGGCGGTATCCCAGCGGTGTTCCCAGATGCTTCCATACTCTTCACTGCCCGAACTGCATCCAACTTAGGTCGAACCCCTTCTACAGAGAGTTCGTACCCCAAGTGATTCACCTTATCCTTTTGAAATGTATACTTCTCAATTGATATCGTCAAACCGGCCTCGCACAAGATCCTGAACACTTACTTCAATCTCTCATCATGCTCTCTACCATCCTTCCCCATACCACAATATTGTCCTGATAACAATTCACACCCCTCAAGCCGCCCACCACCTTATCCATCCCTATGAAAAAGACTTGATGCTGAAATAAGACCAAACGGCATCCTTGTATACCGATACAACCCAAACGGCTAAATGAATGTCGTCATCTCCACAGACACCTCATGCAACCTGACCTAATGGTGCGCCGACTTCAAATCAATAATCAAAAACATACCTGCCCAGATACATCTGTAATCAGATCATTAATCTTAGGCAGCGGGAACCTATCCAGCACCAAATGTTTACGAAGGGCACTTAAATCTATTCACAACCTCACTTCATCTCTACTTTTCCTTACCACCACCACAGGGCTTCCCCAATCAGCGGCATGGCCCTCCTCTATTATACCCTCTTTCTCCAAACGCTTCACCTTCTCCTTTATCTCAGCCTTCAATGCCAATGGCACCATCATCGCTTTCAACCTCACCGGCACAGCATCTCTTCTCACTCTGATCCTATGTACAAAACCCTTAAGGCACCCTGTTCCTTTATCTCTGAAAACTTTAGGATACCAATCCATGGCCTCCTTTCCAGACTCACTCCCCACTGGGACACACTCCACATTAAATACCTAATCTCGATGATCCGGATCTAATTTAATGCCCAAGTCCGCTTGTGCATCTGATGACTCCCCCTCTCTTTGTCACTTGTATGCACCCCCTCGCTTTCCTGATCTTAAAAGCTAAATCAGCCTCAAACTCCCCCTCAATCTCTCTTGGAGCCTCACCATACGTGTGCACAGGCACATTACTCTCTTGTGTGAGGGGTCAACAATGCAAGGCGGACAACTTGGTAAAGATTTTTCACAAGTAGCCATTTTATTAAATTATAAAGGTGAGATGAATGCCTTGCTTTCCCCGACCTAACGAGGATTTCCCTGCCTACAAAACTGAGACTAAAGGAAAACCCTCTAGCATCAAACGGTATATGTCCCTGACACTTGTAGATACAACACAAATAATACAGGAATGTATGTGGCTGTTCAACAAAATAACAATTATCTTCAAGTGCAAACGTTGTAATCAAAATATATTTCTAGCCAAGGTCGGATCCCCTTCCCCAGGCTCAATGCAGGATTTTCCAAAGAGAAGTTCCAATTAGCAACGTTCTTTTCTGTGATTAAGTTTCCCTTTAAGAATAACCAGAAAGTTCCTTTCAACATCCAAGTTCTGTTTCACCTGGCACTTGGATTCGCCTGGGATTATACAGTTCATCACTCTGTGAAATAATTCTCCACAAGCTCCTTTTTATCAAAACCAAAAGTCTTTGTTTCACTCTGCGAAATATTTCAATAGAACTTCTCCTTTTGGAAAAGACAATGGGCCTCATTCTGAGTTGGGCGGTCCAGGAAAAAAAGTGCCGGTGTCCATGGATACCGGCACTTTACCGGACCGCCCGACTACAGGTTTGCCGGTCGGACACCTGGGTTACCTCCAGCTAAATTCTGGAGGTAGGGCAGGCACCCTACTGGCCCAAAAAGCCCTCGCTGGCGGTAATGACGGAAAATGATGGATCACGTAGTCCTCTAATGGCAAAAGCAGAAATACACCTTCGACGATCTGTATCTCCTCAAAACAACAAATAATGAACATACTTATAACAATACAGCAAAGGCTAAATGAAAACAATAAATAAAAACCATAGGTGTAAAATGTACTGTTAAATGGACGCATTTAAAATAACAATGGAGAGGATAGACACATGGGGTGCAGTTGATTTAAGGGTCACCTGTTTTGTGAGGCGTTCGCCCAGTTAATGAGCCACACACGAGTTTCAAAACCTGGTCTCAAACATATCATGGGCACATGAGGTCGGCACTCAGCCATACATCCACCGCTGTTACAAAGAACAATGGGTGCCGGAACGCCAATGTGCCAGAAAGGATGCACACATCACATTCCTCCCCTCTTAATAGGGAGATTGTTATGTTATGTGATGTTATGTCGATTTATATTGCTACCATTTGCATGTTCTCTTGGTGCTCAAGTGGCTCCGTAAGAAAGTGGGTGGGGTGGGTTAGTGGGGGAAGAGGGATAGGATAGAGGTTGGGTTTTTCTGTTGGTGCTTGCAGAACCAGGAGAAACTGGCGCCTGTGCGTGTTGGCTTTCTGAGTGGTTCGATTGTGTGCACTGGGGTTATTGTGTCCAGAGGGGAATGTCCAGCGTCTGGGTTGTTTATTTGTGGCAGTTTGTTCTTGTGGCGAATGTGTGGCTTGTGTGTTTGTGTGTAGTAAGGCTAGCCCATATGGGCATGTGTGGCACGTGGGAGGTATGCAGGAGAGGAGTGCGGAGCAGGGGTAGTTAGTAGCGTGTGATTTGTTTATTGTTGGTTCCAGGATCTGTACTGTCCCATGGTTGCCTTGGGTCCGGGTATGAGTTGTGAGAGATACCCGTTTTGACGCTTGTATTGGTGAATTGAATAGCCAGGCTTTCAGTCATTTTCTGAAGGTTAAGTGATCTTCTGTCGTTCTTATTTCCTTCGGGATTGTGGCCAAGGCCAGCACATGAAGGTGCGGGGGCTTCCCTGCCATTGAATGACAAAAGGCAGTGAGCCGTGAAATGATAAGCAGCATCTCCGAAGGCTGTGTCTAGCCTGTTTCAGATAAATTGGCCTAAAATAGTGCCAAGATATTGTGGCGAGGAGGCCGCTTCTGTCGCTTTCGAGTGCTGCATTACAGTCCGCGAAGGTAATTGTGATTTAGTTGAACACAGGAAAGGAGGACATGTTGTTTTCTGTATTTGGTATTTATTCTACTCGCCTTTTAATGGCACGTTCTCCATCTGTCTGCACTGGGACCTGGAACCGCTTACACACCTGTATGCACACCTGGGCATGTAAGTCGGTGATGCCTGCCTTGGCCCTCTGTTACGTTTTGCTTGTTGGAAACCACTCACCTCCAATTAATATTTCACAACATAGCATAACTTCTTTATTTTAAGTGTCCTGAGGGTTGATTAATTATGCAGACAGTTAAGCTACATGAATTTGGTTTTTGCATGTGGTACATGCATACGGCTGATGTTGCGAGCGCACTGGGAAGCATGACATGTGGTTTTAAAAATAGAATAGAAAGAGAAAAGAAATAAGGCTGATCCTTGCATAAACTTTTATTAATATTTTTAGCATACTTTTAGAAATGTAGTTTCTAAAGTGAAAATGTTGTTGGTTTAATACGCAAGTTTTTGTTGTCTGCTATTTTTTCTTTTTTCTCTTTGCTTTTTCCTTAGTCTGTTTTGTTTTTAAAATATTATTTAAGTTTATAATTAATTGTTTGATTGATTTGGGTAGTTGTGTTCTTTTCGCTTTTTTCTTTTCTTTTCTCTTTGTAAGAATAGCCAAAGGTTTCCCTTTTGTGTAAACCAAAGAGCTAATAAAAATAAAAAAAATACAAAAAAAATAGAATAAGTGGCCACTGAAATTAAAATGAATCAAACTAGTGCAATGAGGACAGAGACATGCCGAGGGGCTGCATAGGGCAGGGGTGCATATAGCTGTCAACTGGCCCCATGTCATGTGTGATGCCTTCAGACAACCCTCAACAACACTTTGCATCGTGGGTTTGTGTTTTGTCTTAGGTATTAAACTATAGGGCTAATGATATTATATGATAGGTTATTTATAACACGCTTAATACTCAGAGGTTTCTAAGCATGGACCGGGGATCGAACCTGTGTTGCTCTGTGTTGTCTTACTTCCAAGGTGGGCACGTTGCCCCTGAGTTATCCTCCCAAGACATCCTGCCTTCAAAGCCAGGATTTGCTAGAGTCTTGCATATCACCAGGGACCACTTGGCAGCCTTCGGTCTGGTCCCAGAGATCACTAACCAGGACAGCACTCTTGTAACTAGTCCGCGAGATCCATTTTCAGTGTGCTGCATTTGGCTGTTTTTAAGGTCCTAGCCTATGGTAGCAGCTTCTGGGCGAGTGTTGCAGAAGGCATAAGCTAATGTTAGAGCTGCCCTTACATGTGTATGTTGGTACGGGGTGGGCTCCGAAGTCTGGGCGGGGACATTTTAGGCTACCAAACCTCTGTGTTCTTCTTTTGGGGTGTCGTTGGCAGGCTGACGGCTCCTGATCTCAGCAGTCAGCACATAGTGTATCCAGGTCTTATTTAGGTATGGTGGGCCCGAGTTCCAGTAGGCTCTCTGGGTTATACACCGCATTTTGAAGTCGGTCCTCGATTGGAGTAGTCTGGGTGTGAGCCTGTGACTGAAGCAGAGTTTTCTCCCGGCAGCTGTTTGGCACTACCTGTGGTCCCCTGATAGGCCTGGCATGGTGGCAGATCTACGAGATACGGCTATGGGGGCGTTTTTGTGATCATTGACACACCGCAGTTATCCTTGATTTGTCCATGATTGTTCACAGATGGAAATGGCTCGTCTTTAATATTTATCACGGTGGTCCTTGGATTTTCTATGGTATGCCTTGTATAACCAGAATTTGTCCATTGTATGTACCATGGTTGTCCTTGATTCTCCATGGCTGTACACAGTTGTTCATGGGTTTCCCATGATATTAATCAGTTTTTGGGGTTTCTTTGTGTTCCGCCTTGGATGATCGTATTGTTTCCATTATATGTGGTACCACAGATATCTGAGGTTCGTCCAAGGCCGAACATAAATTACTATGGTTGGCCCAAGACATTTTCCATGATCGAGCCTGGTTTATAGGTGATCTGTCATGAATTACTATGGTATGTCCTAGACATTTACCATGATTATCTGTCGTTTCTCAGTGGCCGGCCTTCCAGTATTTGTAACCACAATTCTAAGTGGTTGGCCATGAATGAACATGCTTAGTCGTTGATTGTTTACAACAGTTGTCTGTGGTTTCTCCTTGCTTGGCCTTGCATGACCATAGTTAGTTTGTCTATCTGCGGCTTCTCAATAGTCTGCCGTGGATGACTATAGTTAGTCTGTGATATTTACCACAGTTTTCTGTGGTTTACTGGCAAATGACCAAGCACTTCCATGCATTGTACAGGATTTGTTCCATGGCTTTGTTCAGGGTAGCCCATCCCGGAGAGGACCATGTCTATTCCATCATGATTTGTGCCATGGCTTTGCTCAGGGTAGCCCATCCCGGAGAGGACCAAGTCTGTCCTGTCATGATTTGTGCCATGGCTTTCCTCAGGTTAGCCCATCCCGGAGAGGACCATGTCTGTCCCATCATTATTTGTGCCATGGCTTTCCTCAGTGTAGCCCATCCCGGAGAGAACCAGGTCTGTCCTGTCATGATTTGTGCCATGGCTTTGCTCAGGGGAGCCCATCCCGGAGAGGACCATGTATGTCCCGTCATGATTTGTGCCATGGCTTTGCTCAGGGTAGCCCATCCTGGAGAGGACCAAGTCTATCCTGTTATAATTTGTGCCATGGCTTTCCTCAGGGTAGCCCATCCTGGAGAGGACCATGTCTGTCCCATCATGATTTGTGCCATGGTTTTGCTCAGGGTAGCCCATCCCGGAGAGGACCAAGTCTGTCCTGTCATGATTTGTGCCATGGCTTTCCTCAGGGTAGCCCATCCCGGAGAGGCCCATGTCTGTCCCATCATTATTTGTGCCATGGCTTTCCTCAGGGTAGCCCATCCCGGAGAGGACCATGTCTGTCCTGTCATGATTTGTGCCATGGCTTTCCTCAGGGTAGCCCATCCTGGAGAGGCCCATGTCTGTCCCATCATTATTTGTGCCATGGCTTTCCTCAGGGTAGCCCATCCCGGAGAGGACCATGTCTGTCCTGTCATGATTTGTGCCATGGCTTTGCTCAAGGGAGCCCATCCCGGAGAGGACCATATCTGTCCCGTCATGATTTGTGCCATGGCTTTGCTCAGGGGAGCCCATCCCGGAGAGGACCATGTCTGTCCCGTCATGATTTGTGCCATGGCTTTCTTCAGGGTAGCCCATCCCGGAGAGGACCATGTCTATTCCATCATGATTTGTGCCATGGCTTTCCTCAGGGTAGCCCATCCCAGAGAGGACCATGTCTGTCCCATCATGATTTGTGCCATGCTTTCCTCAGGGTAGCCCATCCCAAAGAGGACCATGTCCATTACATCATGATTTGTGCCATGGCTTTCCTCAGGGTAGCCCATCCCGGAGAGGACCATGTCTGTCCTTTCATGATTTGTGCCATGGCTTTCCTCAAGGTAGCCCATCCTGGAGAGGGCCATGTATGTCCTGTCATGATTTGTGCCATGGCTTTCCTCAGGGTAGCCCATCCCGGAGAGGACCATGTCTGTCCCATCATGATTTGTGCCATGGCTTTCCTCAAGTTAGCCCATCCTGGAGAGGACCAGGTCTGTCCCGTCATGATTTCTGCCATGGCTTTCCTCAAGGTAGCCCATCCCGGAGAGGACCAGGTCTGTCCTGTCATGATTTGTGCCATGGCTTTCCTCAGGGTAGCCATCCCGGAGAGGACCATGTCTGTCCCGTCATGATTTGTGCCATGGCTTTGCTCAGGGTAGCACATCGCGGAGAGGACCAAGTCTGCCCTGTCATGATTTGTGCCATGGCTTTGCTCAGGGTAGCCCATCCCGGAGAGGACCATATCTGTCCCATCATGATTTGTGCAATGGCTTTCCTCAGGGTAGCCCATCCCGGAGAGGACCATGTCTGTCCCATCATGATTTGTGCCATGGCTTTCCTCAGGGTAGCCCGTCCCGGAGAGGACCATGTCTGTCCTGTCATGATTTGTGTCATGGTTTTCCTCAAGGTAGCCCATCCCGGAGAGGACCATGTCTATCCTGTCATGATTTGTGCCATGGCTTTCCTCAGGGTAGCCCATCCCAGAGAGGACCATGTCTGTCCCGTCATGATTTGTGCCATGGATTTCCTCAAGGTAGCCCATCCCGGAGAGGACCAAGTCTGTCCCATCATGATTTGTGCCAATGTTTTGCTCATGGTAGCCCATCTCGGAGAGGACCATGTCTGTCCCATCATGATTTGTGCCATGGCTTTCCTCAGGGTATCCCAATCCGGAGCGGACCATGTCTGCCCTGTCATGATTTGTGCCATGGCTTTCCTCAAGGTAGCCCATCCTGGAGAGGACCAAGTCAGTCCCGTCATGATTTGTGCCATGGCTTTGCTCAGGGTAGCCCATCCCGGAGAGGACCATGTCTGTCCCATCCCGGAGAGGACCATGTCTGTCCCATCATGATTTGTGCCATGGCTTTCCTCAGGGTAGCCATCCCGGAGAGGACCATGTCTGTCCCGTCATGATTTGTGCCATGGCTTTGCTCAGGGTAGCACATCGCGGAGAGGACCAAGTCTGCCCTGTCATGATTTGTGCCATGGCTTTGCTCAGGGTAGCCCATCCCGGAGAGGACCATGTCTGTCCCATCATGATTTGTGCAATGGCTTTCCTCAGGGTAGCCCATCCCGGAGAGGACCATGTCTGTCCCATCATGATTTGTGCCATGGTTTTCCTCAAGGTAGCCCATCCCGGAGAGGACCATGTCTGTCCTGTCATGATTTGTGCCATGGCTTTCCTCAGGGTAGCCCATCCCAGAGAGGACCATGTCTGTCCCGTCATGATTTGTGCCATGGATTTCCTCAAGGTAGCCCATCCCGGAGAGGACCAAGTCTGTCCCATCATGATTTGTGCCAATGTTTTGCTCATGGTAGCCCATCTCGGAGAGGACCATGTCTGTCCCATCATGATTTGTGCCATGGCTTTCCTCAGGGTATCCCAATCCAGAGCGGACCATGTCTGCCCTGTCATGATTTGTGCCATGGCTTTCCTCAAGGTAGCCCATCCTGGAGAGGACCAAGTCAGTCCCGTCATGATTTGTGCCATGGCTTTGCTCAGGGTAGCCCATCCCGGAGAGGACCATGTCTGTCCCATCCCGGAGAGGACCATGTCTGTCCCATCATGATTTGTGCCATGGCTTTCCTCAGGGTAGCCCATCCCGGAGAGGACCAAGTCTGTCCCGTCATGATTTGTGCCATGGCTTTCCTCAGGGTAGCCCATCCCGGAGAGGACCAAGTCTGTCCCGTCATGATTTGTGCCATGGCTTTGCTCAGGGTAGCCCATTCCAGAGAGGACCAAGTCTGTCCCATCATGATTTGTGCCATGGCTTTGCTCAGGGTAGCCCATTCCAGAGAGGACCATGTCTGTCCCGTCATGATTTGTGCCATGGCTTTCCTCAAGTTAGCCCATCCTGGAGAGGACCAGGTCTGTCCCGTCATGATTTGTGCCATGGCTTTCCTCAAGGTAGCCCATCCCGGAGAGAACCAGGTCTGTCCTGTCATGATTTGTGCCATGGCTTTCCTCAGGGTAGCCCATCCCGGAGAGGACCAAGTCTGCCCTGTCATGATTTGTGCCATGGCTTTGCTCAGGGTAGCCCATCCCGGAGAGGACCATGTCTGTCCCATCATGATTTGTGCAATGGCTTTCCTCAGGGTAGCCCATCCCGGAGAGGACCATGTCTGTCCCATCATGATTTGTGCCAAGGCTTTCCTCAGGGTAGCCCATCCCGGAGAGGACCATGTCTGTCCTGTCATGATTTGTGTCATGGTTTTCCTCAAGGTAGCCCATCCCGGAGAGGACCATGTCTATCCTGTCATGATTTGTGCCATGGCTTTCCTCAGGGTAGCCCATTCCAGAGAGGACCATGTCTGTCCCTTCATGATTTGTGCCATGGATTTCCTCTAGGTAGCCCATCCAGGAGAGGACCAAGTCTGTCCCGTCATGATTTGTGCCATGGCTTTCCTTAGGGTAGCCTATCCCGGAGAGGACCATGTCTGTCCTGATTTGTGCCAAGGCTTTGCTCAGGGGAGCCCATCCCGGAGAGGACCAAGTCTGCCCTGTCAAGATTTGTGCCATGGCTTTCCTCAAGGTGGCCCATCCTGGAGAGGACCAAGTCTGTCCCATCATGATTTGTGCCATGGCTTTGCTCAGGGTAGCCCATCTCGGAGAGGACCATGTCTGTCCCATCATGATTTGTGCCATGGCTTTCCTCAGGGTATCCCAACCCGGAGAGGACCATGTCTGTCCTGTCATTATTTATGCCATGGCTTTGCTCAGGGGTGCCCATCCTGGAGAGGACCAAGTCTGCCCTGTCATGATTTGTGCCCAAGTCAGTCCCGTCATGATTTGTGCCATGGCTTTGCTCAGGGTAGCCCATCCCGCAGAGGACCATGTCTGTCCCATCATGATTTGTGCCATGGCTTTCCTCAGGGTAGCCCATCCCGGAGAGGACCAAGTCTGTCCCGTCATGATTTGTGCCATGGCTTTCCTCAGGGTAGCCCATCCCGGAGAGGACCAAGTCTGTCCCGTCATGATTTGTGCCATGGCTTTGCTCAGGGTAGCCCATCCAGAGAGGACCAAGTCTGTCCCATCATGATTTGTGCCATGGCTTTGCTCAGGGTAGCCCATTCCAGAGAGGACCATGTCTGTCCCATCATGATTTGTGCCATGGCTTTCTTCAGGGTAGCCCCTCCCGGAGAGGACCATGTCTGTCCCGTCATGATTTGTGCCATGGCTTTCCTCAAGTTAGCCCATCCTGGAGAGGACCAGTCTGTCCTGTCATGATTTGTGCCATGGCTTTCCTCAAGGTAGCCCATCCCGGAGAGGACCAGGTCTGTCCTGTCATGATTTGTGCCATGGCTTTCCTCAGGGTAGCTCATCCCGGAGAGGACCATGTCTGTCCCATCATGATTTGTGCCATGGCTTTGCTCAGGGTAGCCCATCCCGGTGAGGACCATGTCTGTCGATCATTATTTGTGCAATGGCTTTCCTCAGGGTAGCCCAACCCGGAAAGGACCATGTCTGTCCCATCATGATTTGTGCCATGGCTTTCCTCAGGGTAGCCCATCCCGGAGAGGACCATGTCTATTCCATCATGATTTGTGCCAAGGCTTTCCTCAGGGTAGCCCATCCCGGAGAAGATCATGTCTGTCCTGTCATGATGTGTGGCATGGTTTTCCTCAAGGTAGCCCATCCCGGGGAGGACCAGGTCAATCCTGTCATGATTTTTGCCATGGCTTTCCTCAGGGTAGACCATCCTAGAGAGGACCATGTCTCTCCCGTCATGATTTGTGCCACGGCTTTCCTCAAGGTAGCCCATCCCGGAGAGGACCAAGTCTGTCTCGTCATGATTTGTGCCATGGCTTTCCTCAGGGTAGCCCATCCCAGAGAGGACCATGTCTGTCCAGTCATGATTTGTGCCATGGCTTTGCTCAGGGGAGCCCATCCCGGAGAGGACCAAGTCTGCCCTGTCATGATTTGTGCCATGGCTTTCCTCAAGGTAGCCCATCCCGGAGAGGACCAAGTCTGTCCCGTCATGATTTGTGCCATGGCTTTGCTCAGGGTAGCCCATCCCGGAGAGGACCATGTCTGTCCCGTCATGATTTGTGCCATGGCTTTGCTCAGGGTAGCCCATCCCGGAGAGGACCATGTCTGTCCTGTCATGGTTTGTGCCATGGCTTTGCTCAGGGGAGCCCATCCCTGAGAGGACCAAGTCTGTCCTGTCGTGATTTATGCCATGGCTTTGCTCAAGGTAGCCCATCCCGGAGAGGACCAAGTCAGTCCCGTCATTATTTGTTCCATGGCTTTGCTCAAGGTAGCCCATCCCGGAGAGGACCATGTCTGTCCCGTCATGATTTGTGCCATGGCTTTGCTCAGGGTAGCCCATCCCGGAGAGGACCATGTCTGTCCCGTCATGGTTTATGCCATGGCTTTGCTCAGGGGAGCCCATCCCGGAGAGGACCAAGTCTGTCCTGTCGTGATTTGTGCCATGGCTTTGCTCAAGGTAGCCCATCCCGGAGAGGACCAAGTCTGTCCTGTCGTGATTTGTGCCATGGCTTTGCTCAGGGTAGCCCATCCCGGAGAGGATCAAGTCTGTCATGTCATGATTTGTGCCATGGCTTTGCTCAAGGTAGCCCATCCTGGAGAGGACCAAGTCTGTCCTGACGTGATTTGTGCCATGGCTTTGCTCAGGGTAGCCCATCCCGGAGAGGACCAAGTCTGACCTGTCATGATCTGTGCCATGGCTTTCTTCAAGGTAGCCCATCCCGGAGAGGACCAAGTCTGTCCTGTCATGATTTGTGCCATGGCTTTGCTCAGGGAAGTCCATCCCAGAGAGGACCAAGTCTGCCCTGTCATGATTTGTACCATGGCTTTGCTCAGGGTAGCCCATCCCGTAGAGGACCATGTCTGTCTCATCATGATTTGTGCCATGGCTTTCCTCAAGGTAGCCCATCCCGGAGAGGGCCAAGTCTGTCCTGTCATGATTTGTGCCATGGCTTTGCTCAGGATAGCCCATCCCGGAGAGGACCATGTCTGTCTCATCATGATTTGTGCCATGGCTTTCCTCAAGGTAGCCCATCCCAGAGAGGACCAAGTCTGTCCTGTCATGATTTTTGCCATGGCTTTGCTCAGGGAAGTCCTTCCCGGAGAGGACCAAGTCTGTCCCGTCATGATTTGTGCCATGGCTTTGCTCAGGGGAGCCCATCCCGGAGAGGACCATGTCTGTCCCGTCATGATTTGTGCCATGGCTTTCTTCAGGGTAGCCCATCCCGGAGAGGACCATGTCTATTCCATCATGATTTGTGCCATGGCTTTCCTCAGGGTAGCCCATCCCAGAGAGGACCATGTCTGTCCCATCATGATTTGTGCCATGCTTTCCTCAGGGTAGCCCATCCCGGAGAGGACCATGTCCATTCCATCATGATTTGTGCCATGGCTTTCCTCAGGGTAGCCCATCCCGGAGAGGACCATGTCTGTCCTTGCATGATTTGTGCCATGGCTTTCCTCAAGGTAGCCCATCCTGGAGAGGGCCATGTATGTCCTGTCATGATTTGTGCCATGGCTTGCCTCAGGGTAGCCCATCCCGGAGAGGACCATGTCTGTCCCATCATGATTTGTGCCATGGCTTTCCTCAAGTTAGCCCATCCTGGAGAGGACCAGGTCTGGCCCGTCATGATTTCTGCCATGGCTTCCCTCAAGGTAGCCCATCCCGGAGAGGACCAGGTCTGTCCTGTCATGATTTGTGCCATGGCTTTCCTCAGGGTAGCCATCCCGGAGAGGACCATGTCTGTCCCGTCATGATTTGTGCCATGGCTTTGCTCAGGGTAGCCCATCGCGGAGAGGACCAAGTCTGCCCTGTCATGATTTGTGCCATGGCTTTGCTCAGGGTAGCCCATCCCGGAGAGGACCATGTCTGTCCCATCATGATTTGTGCAATGGCTTTCCTCAGGGTAGCCCATCCCGGAGAGGACCATGTCTGTCCCATCATGATTTGTGCCATGGCTTTCCTCAGGGTAGCCCATCCCGGAGAGGACCATGTCTGTCCTGTCATGATTTGTGTCATGGTTTTCCTCAAGGTAGCCCATCCCGGAGAGGACCATGTCTATCCTGTCATGATTTGTGCCATGGCTTTCCTCAGGGTAGCCCATCCCAGAGAGGACCATGTCTGTCCCGTCATGATTTGTGCCATGGATTTCCTCAAGGTAGCCCACCCCGGAGAGGACCAAGTCTGTCCCGTCATGATTTGTGCCATGGCTTTCCTCAGGGTAGCCCATCCCAGAGAGGACCAAGTCTGCCCTGTCATGATTTGTGCCATGGCTTTCCTCAAGGTAGCCCATCCTGGAGAGGACCAAGTCTGTCCCATCATGATTTGTGCCAATGTTTTGCTCAGGGTAGCCCATCTCGGAGAGGACCATGTCTGTCCCATCATGATTTGTGCCATGGCTTTCCTCAGGGTATCCCAACCCGGAGAGGACCATGTCTGCCCCATCATGATTTGTGCCATGGCTTTCCTCAAGGTAGCCCATCCTGGAGAGGACCAAGTCAGTCCCGTCATGATTTGTGCCATGGCTTTGCTCAGGGTAGCCCATCCCGGAGAGGACCATGTCTGTCCCATCATGATTTGTGCCATGGCTTTCCTCAGGGTAGCCCATCCCGGAGAGGACCAAGTCTGTCCCGTCATGATTTGTGCCATGGCTTTCCTCAGGGTAGCCCATCCCGGAGAGGACCAAGTCTGTCCCGTCATGATTTGTGCCATGGCTTTGCTCAGGGTAGCCCATTCCAGATAGGACCAAGTCTGTCCCATCATGATTTGTGCCATGGCTTTGCTCAGGGTAGCCCATTCCAGAGAGGACCATGTCTGTCCCGTCATGATTTGTGCCATGGCTTTCCTCAAGTTAGCCCATCCTGGAGAGGACCAGGTCTGTCCCGTCATGATTTGTGCCATGGCTTTCCTCAAGGTAGCCCATCCCGGAGAGGACCAGGTCTGTCCTGTCATGATTTGTGCCATGGCTTTCCTCAGGGTAGCCCATCCCGGAGAGGACCATGTCTGTCCCGTCATGATTTGTGCCATGGCTTTGCTCAGGGTAGCCCATTCCAGAGAGGACCAAGTCTGTCCCATCATGATTTGTGCCATGGCTTTGCTCAGGGTAGCCCATTCCAGAGAGGACCATGTCTGTCCCGTCATGATTTGTGCCATGGCTTTCCTCAAGTTAGCCCATCCTGGAGAGGACCAGGTCTGTCCCGTCATGATTTGTGCCATGGCTTTCCTCAAGGTAGCCCATCCCGGAGAGGACCAGGTCTGTCCTGTCATGATTTGTGCCATGGCTTTCCTCAGGGTAGCCCATCCCGGAGAGGACCATGTCTGTCCCGTCATGATTTGTGCCATGGCTTTGCTCAGGGTAGCCCATCACGGAGAGTACCAAGTCTGCCCTGTCATGATTTGTGCCATGGCTTTGCTCAGGGTAGCCCATCCCGGAAAGGACCATGTCTGTCCCATCATGATTTGTGCAATGGCTTTCCTCAGGGTAGCCCATCCCGGAGAGGACCATGTCTGTCCCATCATGATTTGTGCCAAGGCTTTCCTCAGGGTAGCCCATCCCGGAGAGGACCATGTCTGTCCTGTCATGATTTGTGTCATGGTTTTCCTCAAGGTAGCCCATCCCGGAGAGGACCATGTCTATCCTGTCATGATTTGTGCCATGGCTTTCCTCAGGGTAGCCCATTCCAGAGAGGACAATGTCTGACCCGTCATGATTTGTGCCATGGATTTCCTCTAGGTAGCTCATCCAGGAGAGGACCAAGTCTCTCCCATCATGATTTGTGCCATGGCTTTCCTCAGGGTAGCCTATCCCGGAGAGGACCATGTCTGTCCTGATTTGTGCCATGGCTTTGCTCAGGGGAGCCCATCCCGGAGTTGACCAAGTCTGCCCTGTCATGATTTGTGCCATGGCTTTCCTCAAGGTAGCCCATCCTGGAGAGGACCAAGTCTGTCCCATCATGATTTGTGCCATGGCTTTGCTCAGGGTAGCCCATCTCGGAGAGGACCATGTCTGTCCCATCATGATTTGTGCCATGGCTTTCCTCAGGGTATCCCAACCCGGAGAGGACCATGTCTGTCCTGTCATTATTTATGCCATGGCTTTGCTCAGGGGTGCCCATCCTGGAGAGGACCAAGTCTGCCCTGTCATGATTTGTGCCCAAGTCAGTCCCGTCATGATTTGTGCCATGGCTTTGCTCAGGGTAGCCCATCCCGGAGAGGACCATGTCTGTCCCATCATGATTTGTGCCATGGCTTTCCTCAGGGTAGCCCATCCCGGAGAGGACCAAGTCTGTCCCGTCATGATTTGTGCCATGGCTTTCCTCAGGGTAGCCCATCCCGGAGAGGACCAAGTCTGTCCCGTCATGATTTGTGTCATGGCTTTGCTCAGGGTAGCCCATCCAGAGAGGACCAAGTCTGTCCCATCATGATTTGTGCCATGGCTTTGCTCAGGGTAGCCCATTCCAGAGAGGACCATGTCTGTCCCGTCATGATTTGTGCCATGGCTTTGCTCAGGGTAGCCCACCCCGGAGAGGACCATGTCTGTCCCGTCATGAATTGTGCCATGGCTTTGCTCAGGGTAGCCAATCCCGGAGAGGACCAGGTCTGTCCCGTCATGATTTGTGCCATGGCTTTCCTCAAGTTAGCCCATCCTGGAGAGGACCAGTCTGTCCTGTCATGATTTGTGCCATGGCTTTCCTCAAGGTAGCCCATCCCGGAGAGGACCAGGTCTGTCCTGTCATGATTTGTGCCATGGCTTTCCTCAGGGTAGCCCATCCCGGAGAGGACCATGTCTGTCCCGTCATGATTTGTGCCATGGCTTTGCTCAGGGTAGCCCATCACGGAGAGGACCAAGTCTGCCCTGTCATGATTTGTGCCATGGCTTTGCTCAGGGTAGCCCATCCCGGAGAGGACCATGTCTGTCGATCATTATTTGTGCAATGGCTTTCCTCAGGGTAGCCCATCCCGGAAAGGACCATGTCTGTCCCATCATGATTTGTGCCATGGCTTTCCTCAGGGTAGCCCATCCCGGAGAGGACCATGTCTATTCCATCATGATTTGTGCCATGGCTTTCCTCAGGGTAGCCCATCCCGGAGAAGATCATGTCTGTCCTGTCATGATGTGTGGCATGGTTTTCCTCAAGGTACCCCATCCCGGGGAGGACCAGGTCTATCCTGTCATGATTTTTGCCATGGCTTTCCTCAGGGTAGACCATCCTAGAGAGGACCATGTCTCTCCCGTCATGATTTGTGCCACGGCTTTCCTCAAGGTAGCCCATCCCGGAGAGGACCAAGAATGTCCCGTCGTGATTTGTGCCATGGCTTTCCTCAGGGTAGCCCATCCCAGAGAGGACCATGTCTGTCCAGTCATGATTTGTGCCATGGCTTTGCTCAGGGGAGCCCATCCCGGAGAGGACCAAGTCTGCCCTGTCATGATTTGTGCCATGGCTTTCCTCAAGGTAGCCCATCCTGGAGAGGACCAAGTCTGTCCCGTCATGATTTGTGCCATGGCTTTGCTCAGGGTAGCCCATCCCGGAGAGGACCATGTCTGTCCTGTCATGGTTTGTGCCATGGCTTTGCTCAGGGGAGCCCATCCCGGAGAGGACCAAGTCTGTCCTGTCGTGATTTATGCCATGGCTTTGCTCAAGGTAGCCCATCCCGGAGAGGACCAAGTCAGTCCCGTCATGATTTGTTCCATGGCTTTGCTCAAGGTAGCCCATCCCGGAGAGGACCATGTCTGTCTCGTCATGATTTGTGCCATGGCTTTGCTCAGGGTAGCCCATCCCGGAGAGGACCATGTCTGTCCTGTCATGGTTTATGCCATGGCTTTGCTCAGGGGAGCCCATCCCGGAGAGGACCAAGTCTGTCCTGTCGTGATTTGTGCCATGGCTTTGCTCAAGGTAGTCCATCCCGGAGAGGACCAAGTCTGTCCTGTCGTGATTTGTGCCATGGCTTTGCTCAGGGTAGCCCATCCCGGAGAGGATCAAGTCTGTCCTGTCATGATTTGTGCCATGGCTTTGCTCAAGGTAGCCCATCCTGGAGAGGACCAAGTCTGTCCTGTCGTGATTTGTGCCATGGCTTACCTCAGGGTAGCCCATCCCGGAGAGGACCAGGTCTAGCCTGTCATGATTTGTGCCATGGCTTTGCTCAAGATAGCCCATCCTGGAGAGGACCAAGTCTGTCCTGTCGTGATTTGTGCCATGGCTTTGCTCAGGGTAGCCCATCCCGGAGAGGACCAAGTCTGACCTGTCATGATCTGTGCCATGGCTTTCCTCAAGGTAGCCCATCCCGGAGAGGACCAAGTCTGACCTGTCATGATCTGTGCCATGGCTTTCCTCAAGGTAGCCCATCCCGGAGAGGACCAAGTCTGTCCTGTCATGATTTGTGCCATGGCTTTGCTCAGGGAAGTCCATCCCAGAGAGGACCAAGTCTGCCCTGTCATGATTTGTACCATGGCTTTGCTCAGGGTAGCCCATCCCGTAGAGGACCATGTCTGTCTCATCATGATTTGTGCCATGGCTTTCCTCAAGGTAGCCCATCCCGGAGAGGGCCAAGTCTGTCCTGTCATGATTTGTGCCATGGCTTTGCTCAGGATAGCCCATCCCGGAGAGGACCATGTCTGTCTCATCATGATTTCTGCCATGGCTTTCCTCAAGGTAGCCCATCCCAGAGAGGACCAAGTCTGTCCTGTCATGATTTTTGCCATGGCTTTGCTCAGGGAAGTCCATCCCGGAGAGGACCACGTCTGTCCTGTTGTGATTTGTGCCATGGCTTTGCTCAGGGTAGCCCATCCCGGAGAGGACCAAGTCTTTCCTGTTGTGATTTATGCCATGGCTTTCCTCAGGGTAGCCCATCCTGGAGAGGACCAGGTCTGTCCCGTCATGATTTGTGCCATGGCTCCCGGAGAGGACCAAGTCTGTCCTGTCATGATTTGTGCCATGGCTTTGCTCAGGGAAGTCCATCCCGGAGAGGACCAAGTCTGTCCTGTTGTGATTTGTGCCATGGCTTTGCTCGGGGTAGCCCATCCTGGAGAGGACCAGGTCTGTCCCGTCATGATTTGTGCCATGGCTCCCGGAGAGGACCAAGTCTGTCCTGTCATGATTTGTGCCATGGCTTTGCTCAGGGAAGTCCATCCCGGAGAGGACCAAGTCTGTCCTGTTGTGATTTGTGCCATGGCTTTGCTCGGGGTAGCCCATCCCCAAGAGGACCAAGTCTGTCCTGTCGTGATTTGTGCCATGGCTTTCCTCGGGGTAGCCCATCCTGGAGAGGATCAAGTCTGTCCTGTCGTGATTTGTGCCATGGCTTTGCTCAGGGTAGCCCATCCCGGAGAGGACCATGATATGATATGATATGATATGGTATTTGTAACGCGCCTATACACAAGTGTTTCAAGGCGCGACGAGGCAGGGAGGGAGGGAAAACAAGGGGAAGACGGACAAGCGATCCTACTAGGCCAGGTGTCATTCAGATCGCGCAAGTGCAGAGGTAAGGGGAAAAGGAGAAAGTGCAGGGGGAGGAGGTGGGGGGAAAAGTGCGGAACAAGGTAAGTGGCGTAAAAAAAAAATAATAAATGATAAATAATAAATAAAAAGGGCCAGCTGGTGGCAAGTGCGAGGTAAGTGCAGAGCAAGTGCTGGGTAGGGGGCTGTAGGGATACAGTGACAGTCCCAAAGTGCAGGGGGAGCCAGGGGGGCAGTGCAAGTGGAGAGTGGCTGGGCCCTGGACCGAGGTCGCTGAGAGTGGCCCAGATGCAGGTGAGTGCAGAATTCAGTGGGGAGTTAAGCAGGTCTAGCAGGGGAGAGGGAGAGAGAAAGCAGAAGCGAAGAGGAAGGTTTTGAGGTGCTTCCGGAACCGGAGATGGTTCTCCTCAAGTTTCAGGGAGGCAGGCAGGCTGTTCCAGAGGGAGGCCCCTGCTGCGGAGAGAGATCTACCCCCAGCACGTTGCTTCGAGAAGCGGCTGACCATGAGGGAGTTAGAGATGGATGAGCGAAGGGCTCGTGAAGGAAGATATTTAGGAAGAGAGAGTTGAAGGTATTTAGGCCCCAGGCCCCAGAAGGCCTTGTGGACAATGCAGAGGGTTTTGAACTTAATCCTCGCAGCCACTGGGAGCCAGTGAAGAGATTTCAGTCCTGGAGAGATGCGGTCCCTGGGCTTGAGGCCAAGGACAAGTCTCGCAGTTCTGTTCTGGATGAGTTGCAGAGGGCGGAGAGTGGAGGCAGGGAGATTAAGATAGAGGCTGTTACAGTAGTCCAGCCTTGAGAGAACCAGGGCTCGGGAGACAGTGAGCTTCTGGGGGAAGGAGAGGAAGGGAAGAATACCTCTGAGGAGGTGCAGCTGGTAGTGTGATTTCTTAGAGACATCAGATATATGAGGAGAGAAGGAGAGTGTGGAGTCGAAGATGACCCCGAGGTTTTTAGCCTTGCAGGTAGGGGCAGGAAGGGGGCCAAGGGAGGCCGGCCAGAGAGCTGCAGGGAAGGAGGGAGTGGGTGCGCCGATGAGTAGAATCTCAGTCTTACTGGCGTTAAGGCAGAGGTCATTGGCGGCACACCATTCCTGGATAGCAGACAGACAGTCGGAGATGAGGGAAGGAGAGGAGGAGGCCGAGGGTAGCCTGAAAATGAGCTGGGTATCGTCCGCATAGCACTGGAAGTGGGGGCAGAGGGCGGCGATGCGGTGGGCAAGGAGTGCCAGATACTGGTTGAAAAGCCAGGGAGAGAGATTGGATCCCTGGGGGACACCACAGGTGGAGAAAAAGATGTCAGAGAGGAAGGGGCCCATTTGGACCTGGGAGGGTCGACCAGAGAGGAAAGAGGTCAGCCATGCCAGAGCCTGACCAGTGATACCCAGGTTATCACGGAGACGGTTGAGCAGGATGGCATGGTTGACAGTGTCAAAGGCAGAGGAGAGATCGAGCAGAATGAGAACACAGGGAGTGTTGGAATCGAGGTTCAGGAGCAGGTCCTCACGGATGTTCAGGAGAGCAGTTTCCTTGCTTCTGGCCGCTCTGAAGCCGGATTGATGGTCATGAAGATTACCAACAGATTCAGCATGGAGGTTAAGCTGGGAGATGGCCAGTTTCTCCAGGAGCTTGCCCAGGAAGGGAGTAATGGAGATTGGGCGATAGTTGGCCGGGCAGGAGGGGTCGGAAGAGGGTTTCTTGAGGAGGGGGTGCACAAGGGAGTGCTTGAGGGGGGATGGGAAGACTCCAGAGGCGAATGAGTGGTTGCAAAAGTCAGCCAGGGCAGGAGCCAGGGAGACGATGTGGTCCTTGATGGTTTTGGAGGAACAGGGGTGAACCTGTTTAGACGAGGCTTTCATAGATCGGACTTGTCTGGAAACCTCGTCAGCAGAAAAAGGTGGAAATGAAGAGAAGGAGGGCGGAGGGGCGGCTGCAAGAGAGCAAGAGGAAGAGCCAGGAAGAGAGGGAGGGAGGAGAGGGGAGGAGAGTGAGGACAGGATGTCCTGAGTTTTTGAGATGAAGTGCGAGGCCAGTGCAGTACAGAGGGCCTGGGAGGGGACAGGAGAGGTAGAGACTGCAGCAGGGTTGGCCAGCTCCTTGCAGATTTTAAAGAGTTCGGCCGAGTTGTTTGATGCCTCAGAGATGCGGGCTTGGATAAGGGCTCTCTTCTTAGTGAGAACGGAGAGCCGGTATTGCCTTTGGAGCAGGCGGCAGGCCAGTTTGTCAGAGGATGAACATGAAGCACGCCATTTCCTCTCTGCCACCCTGCACTTGCGTTTTAGGGTGACGAGATCCGAGTCGTACCAGGAATTACATTTGGCTTTGGGCTTCAGGCGGATTCTCATGACGGGGGCAAGGATGTCGAGAGTATCAGATATAGAGGAATAGAGCATGGAGAGGGCTGTGTCGGGGTGGGAGTCAGCCGATGGGGGAGGAGGGGGCGAGAAGGTGGCAGCGAAAGCCTCAACTGACACGCGCTTCATGGGTCGGATGACCGAGAAGGTGGGTGGCAGTGAAGAGGGTGGCTTTGCCTGTGGGGTAGGGAGGGAGAGGTGGGAGGATAGAAGAAAGTGATCACTCCAGGAGAGAGGAGTGGAGAGAGGGAGGGAGAGGGGAAGGTCAGAAGAGATCAGAGCATCAAGAGTGTGCCCTGCAGAGTGAGTAGGACCAGAAGGGAGAATAGAGAGTGAGAGAGAGTTGCAGAGTTCGCGAAAGAGACCAGTGGGGGGACAGGAGGCATCAAGGTGGATGTTGAAGTCACCGAGAAAGAGGAGTTGGGTGGTTGAGGACAGGAGTGATGAGGAGAGATCAGCCCACTCAGAGAGGAAGGAGGAAATTTGACCAGGTGGCCGATAGATAGTAGCCACGGTAAGGGAATGGCTAGGAGAGAGAGAGAGTCGGCAGACAAGACATTCAAAAGAGGAGTAGGTCTGCGTAGGAGTGACAGTGGCAGGAATCCACTCAGGGAAGATAAGGGCAACACCACCCCCTGAACGGTTGGGCCTGGGCACGGAGAGGATCTTGTAGCCGTCAGGTAGGAGTGTGTCGAAGCAGGTGGCAGAGCTGGCAGTGAACCAAGTCTCAGTGAGACCGAGGACGTCGAGGTCCAGTTCCTCAAGAAGGCGACAGATATCAGAGGAGTGCTTGATGGCAGAGCGAGAATTTAGAGTGGCAATGTGGAGAAGGTTGCCACCCTTGAAAAACTTCCGGGGAGGGGTACAGATCAGAGGTACACCCTGCGGAGGTGTTAGAGAAGGAGTTGAAGAGGGAGCAAGGGAGGGGGCAGGGAGGGAGGGGGGAGGCAAGGTAGCTGAGGATAGAGGAGGGGGGACAGCGGGAGCGGAGAGGAAGTTGATGAGGCATGGGAAGCGTCTATCAAAGAGGTGAAGGTTGGCCTGAGGGCCTTGGACCAAGACGGTCCCGTTAGCATAGACATTAATGATGGCTTTAGAGGAGTGGAAAGGGGCCAAGAGGACATCCCAACGGGTGCCACCATTAATGGGAGAGGTGGAGAAAGGAGAGAGCACAGCGACCATGTGAAGGGTCCATAGGTCAGGTGAAGGCACGAAGAAGAGAATGTCAGTGAGAGTTTCCTTGGAGCAGGCGCTCGTGTAGGTGTCAGCGATAGGGAGGCCTGGGTTGGAGACCAGGATGTCCTTTTTAAACTTTTTCCTACCGGATTTAGTGAGGAGAGCAGGATAGTCAATGGAGAAGCAGTTAGAGAAGATAGGTGAGATGGAGAGCACCATGGAATAGGAGGGGAGGCGAACGACACGAGTATGCAGACAGGAAGTGAGTGGAGGGCACTAGTTTACCACAATGCAGAGCAAACAGTAATGCGTAGTGGGTCAGGGCCACCTAAGTTTGAGATTCCTGCGAGAGGAGAGAACACCCTAGTTTACCGGAAAATTGGAATAGGGGGGCGAGGCATCATGCGGGTGAGGTGAGGTGGGGTAGGCCGGAGAACAGGTGGAACTGGCGCCTGGCGTCCCCTGCGGACACCTGCAGACACACAGGGAGCCGCACTGTAGGAGTCGCCCTTGGCCTGGGGCCCTTAGCCGCAGGGGGCTGCCGGGCAGAGGGCTGCCCAGGAAGGGGGAGGTTATAGGCAGAGGGAGAGGAAGGGGGGGGGTGTGGGCGGGCAGGGAGGCGGGGAGGGAGGGGAAAGACCAGGAAGTGGGAGGGGGGGGAGCAGGCCACACACGCGATGGGAGCGCGAAGAAAAATAAAACAACTTAACTTTCTATCTTAAACTTTTTTTTAAATGAACACAACTCACGGAGGCCCAGGCAGGGCTTTCCAGGCCTGCTAATCCCCTCAGGCCACCGGCGACCGCTCTCCACGCTCAGCTGGAGAAAGAAGCGAGCGTGGGGAACGGCCGTCGAGTAGGCCAGAGGGGAGGCAGGGCACAGCCAATCAGAGGGGGTGGTGGGCGGGCAGGGAGGAGGGGAGGGAGGGGAAAGACCAGGAAGTGGGAGGGGGGGGAGCAGGAGCAGGCCACACACGCGATGGGAGCGCGAAGAAAAATAAAACAACTTAACTTTCTATCTTAAACTTTTTTTTAAATGAACACAACTCACGGAGGCCCAGGCAGGGCTTTCCAGGCCTGCTAATCCCCTCAGGCCACCGGCGACCGCTCTCCACGCTCAGCTGTCTGTCCTGTCGTGATTTGTGCCATGGCTTTGCTCAGGGTAGCCCATCCCGGAGAGGACCAAGTCTGTCCTGTCGTGATTTGTGCCATGGCTTTGCTCAGGGTAGCCCATCCCGGAGAGTACCAAGTCTGTCCCGTTGTGATTTGTGCCATGGCTTTGCTCAGGGTAGCCCATCCCGGAGAGGACCAAGTCTGTCCCGTTGTGATTTGTGCCATGGCTTTGCTCAGGGTAGCCCATCCCGGAGAGGACCAAGTCTGTCCCGTCATGATTTGTGCCATGGCTTTGCTCAGGGTAGCCCATCCCGGAGAGGACCAAGTCTGTCCCGTCGTGATTTGTGCCATGGCTTTGCTCAGGGTAGCCCATCCCGGAGAGGATCAAGTCTGTCCTGTCGTGATTTGTGCCATGGCTTTGCTCAGGGGAGCCCATCCCGGAGAGGACCAAGTCTGTCCCGTCGTGATTTGTGCCATGGCTTTGCTCAGGGTAGCCCATCCCGTAGAGGACCATGTCTGTCCCGTCATGATTTGTGCCATGGCTTTCCTCAGGGTAGCCCATCCCGGAGAGGACCGTGTCTGTCCCATCATGATTTGTGCCATGGCTTTCCTCAGGGTAGCCCAGCCCCGAGAGGACTATGTCTGTCCCATCATGATTTGTGCCATGGCTTTGCTCAGGGGAGCCCATCCTGGAGAGGATCAAGTCTGTCCTGTCGTGATTTGTGCCATGGCTTTGCTCAGGGTAGCCCAGCCCCGAGAGGACCATGTCTGTCCCATCGTGTTTGTAAGGACCATGTCTGTCCCATCGTGATTTGTGCCATGGCTTTCCTCAGGGTAGCCATCCCGGAGAGGACCATGTCTGTCCCGTCATGATTTGTGCCATGGCTTTGCTCAGGGTAGCCCATCGCGGAGAGGACCAAGTCTGCCCTGTCATGATTTGTGCCATGGCTTTGCTCAGGGTAGCCCATCCCGGAGAGGACCATGTCTGTCCCATCATGATTTGTGCAATGGCTTTCCTCAGGGTAGCCCATCCCGGAGAGGACCATGTCTGTCCCATCATGATTTGTGCCATGGCTTTCCTCAGGGTAGCCCATCCCGGAGAGGACCATGTCTGTCCTGTCATGATTTGTGTCATGGTTTTCCTCAAGGTAACCCATCCCGGAGAGGAGCATGTCTTTCCTGTCATGATTTGTGCCATGGCTTTCCTCAGGGTAGCCCATCCCAGAGAGGACCATGTCTGTCCCGTCATGATTTGTGCCATGGATTTCCTCAAGGTAGCCCACCCCGGAGAGGACCAAGTCTGTCCCGTCATGATTTGTGCCATGGCTTTCCTCAGGGTAGCCCATCCCAGAGAGGACCAAGTCTGCCCTGTCATGATTTGTGCCATGGCTTTCCTCAAGGTAGCCCATCCTGGAGAGGACCAAGTCTGTCCCATCATGATTTGTGCCAATGTTTTGCTCAGGGTAGCCCATCTCGGAGAGGACCATGTCTGTCCCATCATGATTTGTGCCATGGCTTTCCTCAGGGTATCCCAACCCGGAGAGGACCATGTCTGCCCTGTCATGATTTGTGCCATGGCTTTCCTCAAGGTAGCCCATCCTGGAGAGGACCAAGTCAGTCCCGTCATGATTTGTGCCATGGCTTTGCTCAGGGTAGCCCATCCCGGAGAGGACCATGTCTGTCCCATCCCGGAGAGGACCATGTCTGTCCCATCATGATTTGTGCCATGGCTTTCCTCGGGGTAGCCCATCCCGGAGAGGACCAAGTCTGTCCCGTCATGATTTGTGCCATGGCTTTCCTCAGGGTAGCCCATCCCGGAGAGGACCAAGTTTGTCCCGTCATGATTTGTGCCATGGCTTTGCTCAGGGTAGCCCATTCCAGAGAGGACCAAGTCTGTCCCATCATGATTTGTGCCATGGCTTTGCTCAGGGTAGCCCATTCCAGAGAGGACCATGTCTGTCCCGTCATGATTTGTGCCATGGCTTTCCTCAAGTTAGCCCATCCTGGAGAGGACCAGGTCTGTCCCGTCATGATTTGTGCCTTGGCTTTCCTCAAGGTAGCCCATCCCGGAGAGGACCAGGTCTGTCCTGTCATGATTTGTGCCATGGCTTTCCTCAGGGTAGCCCATCCCGGAGAGGACCATGTCTGTCCCGTCATGATTTGTGCCATGGCTTTGCTCAGGGTAGCCCATTCCAGAGAGGACCAAGTCTGTCCCATCATGATTTGTGCCATGGCTTTGCTCAGGGTAGCCCATTCCAGAGAGGACCATGTCTGTCCCGTCATGATTTGTGCCATGGCTTTCCTCAAGTTAGCCCATCCTGGAGAGGACCAGGTCTGTCCCGTCATGATTTGTGCCATGGCTTTCCTCAAGGTAGCCCATCCCGGAGAGGACCAGGTCTGTCCTGTCATGATTTGTGCCATGGCTTTCCTCAGGGTAGCCCATCCCGGAGAGGACCATGTCTGTCCCGTCATGATTTGTGCCATGGCTTTGCTCAGGGTAGCCCATCACGGAGAGGACCAAGTCTGCCCTGTCATCATTTGTGCCATGGCTTTGCTCAGGGTAGCCCATCACGGAAAGGACCATGTCTGTCCCATCATGATTTGTGCAATGGCTTTCCTCAGGGTAGCCCATCCCGGAGAGGACCATGTCTGTCCCATCATGATTTGTGCCAAGGCTTTCCTCAGGGTAGCCCATCCCGGAGAGGACCATGTCTGTCCTGTCATGATTTGTGTCATGGTTTTCCTCAAGGTAGCCCATCCCGGAGAAGACCATGTCTATCCTGTCATGATTTGTGCCATGGCTTTCCTCAGGGTAGCCCATTCCAGAGAGGACAATGTCTGTCCCGTCATGATTTGTGCCATGGATTTCCTATAGGTAGCTCATCCAGGAGAGGACCAAGTCTCTCCCATCATGATTTGTGCCATGGCTTTCCTCAGGGTAGCCTATCCCGGAGAGGACCATGTCTGTCCTGATTTGTGCCATGGCTTTGCTCAGGGGAGCCCATCCCGGAGAGGACCATGTCTGCCCTGTCATGATTTGTGCCATGGCTTTCCTCAAGGTAGCCCATCTTGGAGAGGACCAAGTCTGTCCCATCATGATTTGTGCCATGGCTTTGCTCAGGGTAGTCCATCTCGGAGAGGACCATGTCTGTCCCATCATGATTTGTGCCATGGCTTTCCTCAGGGTATCCCAACCCGGAGAGGACCATGTCTGTCCTGTCATTATTTGTGCCATGGCTTTGCTCAGGGGTGCCCATCCTGGAGAGGACCAAGTCTGCCCTGTCATGATTTGTGCCCAAGTCAGTCCCGTCATGATTTGTGCCATGGCTTTGCTCAGGGTAGCCCATCCCGGAGAGGACCATGTCTGTCCCATCATGATTTGTGCCATGGCTTTCCTCAGGGTAGCCCATCCCGGAGAGGACCAAGTCTGTCCCGTCATGATTTGTGCCATGGCTTTCCTCAGGGTAGACCATCCCGGAGAGGACCAAGTCTGTCCCGTCATGATTTGTGCCATGGCTTTGCTCAGGGTAGCCCATCCAGAGAGGACCAAGTCTGTCCCATCATGATTTGTGCCATGGCTTTGCTCAGGGTAGCCCATTCCAGAGAGGACCATGTCTGTCCCGTCATGATTTGTGCCATGGCTTTGCTCAGGGTAGCCCACCCCGGAGAGGACCATGTCTGTCCCGTCATGAATTGTGCCATGGCTTTGCTTAGGGTAGCCAATCCCGGAGAGGACCAGGTCTGTCCTGTCATGATTTGTGCCATGGCTTTCTTCAGGGTAGCCCCTCCCGGAGAGGACCATGTCTGTCCCGTCATGATTTGTGCCATGGCTTTCCTCAAGTTAGCCCATCCTGGAGAGGACCAGTCTGTCCTGTCATGATTTGTGCCATGGCTTTCTTCAAGGTAGCCCATCCCGGAGAGGACCAGGTCTGTCCTGTCATGATTTGTGCCATGGCTTTCCTCAGGGTAGCCCATCCCGGAGAGGACCATGTCTGTCCCGTCATGATTTGTGCCATGGCTTTGCTCAGGGTAGCCCATCACGGAGAGGACCAAGTCTGCCCTGTCATGATTTGTGCCATGGCTTTGCTCAGGGTAGCCCATCCCGGAGAGGACCATGTCTGTCGATCATTATTTGTGCAATGGCTTTCCTCAGGGTAGCCCATCCCGGAAAGGACCATGTCTGTCCCATCATGATTTGTGCCATGGCTTTCCTCAGGGTAGCCCATCCCGGAGAGGACCATGTCTATTCCATCATGATTTGTGCCATGGCTTTCCTCAGGGTAGCCCATCCCGGAGAAGATCATGTCTGTCCTGTCATGATGTGTGGCATGGTTTTCCTCAAGGTAGCCCATCCCGGGGAGGACCAAGAATGTCCCGTCATGATTTGTGCCATGGCTTTCCTCAGGGTAGTCCATCCCAGAGAGGACCATGTCTGTCCAGTCATGATTTGTGCCATGGCTTTGCTCAGGGGAGCCCATCCCGGAGAGGACGAAGTCTGCCCTGTCATGATTTGTGCCATGGCTTTCCTCAAGGTAGCCCATCCTGGAGAGGACCAAGTCTGTCCCGTCATGATTTGTGCCATGGCTTTGCTCAGGGTAGCCCATCCCGGAGAGGACCATGTCTGTCCTGTCATGGTTTGTGCCATGGCTTTGCTCAGGGGAGCCCATCCCGGAGAGGACCAAGTCTGTCCTGTCGTGATTTATGCCATGGCTTTGCTCAAGGTAGCCCATCCCGGAGAGGACCAAGTCAGTCCCGTCATGATTTGTTCCATGGCTTTGCTCAAGGTAGCCCATCCCGGAGAGGACCATGTCTGTCTCGTCATGATTTATGCCATGGCTTTGCTCAGGGTAGCCCATCCCGGAGAGGACCATGTCTGTCCTGTCATGGTTTATGCCATGGCTTTGCTCAGGGGAGCCCATCCCGGAGAGGACCAAGTCTGTCCTGTCGTGATTTGTGCCATGGCTTTGCTCAAGGTAGCCCATCCCGGAGAGGACCAAGTCTGTCCTGTCGTGATTTGTGCCATGGCTTTGCTCAGGGTAGCCCATCCTGGAGAGGATCAAGTCTGTCCTGTCATGATTTGTGCCATGGCTTTGCTCAAGGTAGCCCATCCTGGAGAGGACCAAGTCTGTCCTGTCGTGATTTGTGCCATGGCTTTCCTCAGGGTAGCCCATCCCGGAGAGGACCAGGTCTAGCCTGTCATGATTTGTGCCATGGCTTTGCTCAAGGTAGCCCATCCTGGAGAGGACCAAGTCTGTCCTGTCGTGATTTGTGCCATGGCTTTGCTCAGGGTAGCTCATCCCGGAGAGGACCAAGTCTGACCTGTCATGATCTGTGCCATGGCTTTCCTCAAGGTAGCCCATCCCGGAGAGGACCAAGTCTGACCTGTCATGATCTGTGCCATGGCTTTCCTCAAGGTAGCCCATCCCGGAGAGGACCAAGTCTGTCCTGTCATGATTTGTGCCATGGCTTTGCTCAGGGAAGTCCATCCCAGAGAGGACCAAGTCTGCCCTGTCATGATTTGTACCATGGCTTTGCTCAGGGTAGCCCATCCCGTAGAGGACCATGTCTGTCTCATCATGATTTGTGCCATGGCTTTCCTCAAGGTAGCCCATCCCGGAGAGGGCCAAGTCTGTCCTGTCATGATTTGTGCCATGGCTTTGCTCAGGATAGCCCATCCCGGAGAGGACCATGTCTGTCTCATCATGATTTCTGCCATGGCTTTCCTCAAGGTAGCCCATCCCAGAGAGGACCAAGTCTGTCCTGTCATGATTTTTGCCATGGCTTTGCTCAGGGACGTCCATCCCGGAGAGGACCACGTCTGTCCTGTTGTGATTTGTGCCATGGCTTTGCTCAGGGTAGCCCATCCCGGAGAGGACCAAGTCTGTCCTGTTGTGATTTATGCCATGGCTTTCCTCAGGGTAGCCCATCCTGGAGAGGACCAGGTCTGTCCCGTCATGATTTGTGCCATGGCTCCCGGAGAGGACCAAGTCTGTCCTGTCATGATTTGTGCCATGGCTTTGCTCAGGGAAGTCCATCCCGGAGAGGACCAAGTCTGTCCTGTTGTGATTTGTGCCATGGCTTTGCTCGGGGTAGCCCATATTGGAGAGGACCAGGTCTGTCCCGTCATGATTTGTGCCATGGCTCCCGGAGAGGACCAAGTCTGTCCTGTCATGATTTGTGCCATGGCTTTGCTCAGGGAAGTCCATCCCGGAGAGGACCAAGTCTGTCCTGTTGTGATTTGTGCCATGGCTTTGCTCGGGGTCGCCCATCCCCAAGAGGACCAAGTCGGTCCTGTCGTGATTTATGCCATGGCTTTCCTCGGGTAGCCCATCCCGGAGAGGACCAAGTCTGTCCTGTCGTGATTTGTGCCATGGCTTTCCTCGGGGTAGCCCATCCTGGAGAGGATCAAGTCTGTCCTGTCGTGATTTGTGCCATGGCTTTGCTCAGGGTAGCCCATCCCGGAGAGGACCATGTCTGTCCTGTCGTGATTTGTGCCATGGCTTTGCTCAGGGTAGCCCATCCCGGAGAGGACCAAGTCTGTCCTGTCGTGATTTGTGCCATGGCTTTGCTCAGGGTAGCCCATCCCGGAGAGTACCAAGTCTGTCCCGTTGTGATTTGTGCCATGGCTTTGCTCAGGGTAGCCCATCCCGGAGAGGACCAAGTCTGTCCCGTTGTGATTTGTGCCATGGCTTTGCTCAGGGTAGCCCATCCCGGAGAGGACCAAGTCTGTCCCGTCGTGATTTGTGCCATGGCTTTGCTCAGGGTAGCCCATCCCGGAGAGGACCAAGTCTGTCCCGTCGTGATTTGTGCCATGGCTTTGCTCAGGGTAGCCCATCCCGGAGAGGATCAAGTCTGTCCCGTCGTGATTTGTGCCATGGCTTTGCTCAGGGGAGCCCATCCCGGAGAGGACCAAGTCTGTCCCGTCGTGATTTGTGCCATGGCTTTGCTCAGGGTAGCCCATCCCGTAGAGGACCATGTCTGTCCCGTCATGATTTGTGCCATGGCTTTCCTCAGGGTAGCCCATCCCAGAGAGGACCGTGTCTGTCCCGTCATGATTTGTGCCATGGCTTTCCTCAGGGTAGCCCAGCCCCGAGAGGACTATGTCTGTCCCATCATGATTTGTGCCATGGCTTTGCTCAGGGGAGCCCATCCTGGAGAGGATCAAGTCTGTCCTGTCGTGATTTGTGCCATGGCTTTGCTCAGGGTAGCCCAGCCCCGAGAGGACCATGTCTGTCCCATCGTGATTGTAAGGACCATGTCTGTCCCATCGTGATTTGTGCCATGGCTTTGCTCAGGGGAGCCCATCCTGGAGAGGATCAAGTCTGTCCTGTTGTGATTTGTGCCATGGCTTTGCTCTGGGTAGCCCATCCCGGAGAGGACCATGTCTGTCCCATCATGATTTGTGCCATGGCTTTGCTCAGGGTAGCCCAGCCCCGAGAGGACCATGTCTGTCCCGTCATGATTTGTGCCATGGCTTTGCTCAGGGGAGCCCAGCCCCGAGAGGACCATGTCTGTCCCGTCATGATTTGTGCCATGGCTTTGCTCAGGGTAGCCCATCCCGGAGAGGACCAAGTCTGTCCCATCATGATTTGAAGTTGGTTTTGGCAATAGAGGCGGAATCTCTGCTCTGCTGTGACTGAATATTATGTGTTTTAACCAATCAATGTAGTTTGGATTCTTAGGATATTTTCCTGGTGGAAAGAAACACCAGGATTCCAGACCTTGGGAGCTGTGCTGGGTGGGAGAGCCCCACGAGTAGGGCCATCTGAAGGGGTTCAGGGCCTGGGGCAAGGTCCCACAGCCCGGATCTTTGTCTCAGGCCCACTGTGGCCAAGCACATTCTTTCACCCTCTTGAATGGAAGCCATGCATCAAGCAAGGGTCGGCTGTATACATCTTCCCACCTTGGCGGGATGTCCCGCGTTTCTCGTAGGGCAAACTTCCAACTTCCAGCAGAGTTACATCAGAGTACTTAACCCCATGGACCAACATTTTTAAAAATGTATACATTTGCAATTCTGTTAAATCACACATTTGAAGAGAGCGAGGCTTTTTGATGCATTAAGTTCAGAGTATGCACAACAGACATATCCCCCAATCATTTGCCGATATTTGATTTGTATCGCAGACTCTGCAGCACGTGATTGCTTCTAGGCACTTCGGCAGCGTGTTGAGCTCCGTCTGCTTCCAGTTTTCTGGAGGGTGCAGGAATACGGAGGCTTGGAGCCCAGCCGTGAATGTCAGGTTGGCTGGAGCCACGGACGTGCACCCCCTCTCTCCCCGGCTGTTGCAGCTTGTTTTGGGGAAAGACTTGCAGCTGCTTGTCTCTGACCTGTAAGGCTCTTTTTGAGTATGAGGGTGAGGCTGTATCTTGGAGGCAAGAGGGGGCTGTTTTGTACAGGGGGCATAGGATTTGGATGCAAGCCCTGTCATGCACGGGAAGCACGTGGATGATTTGGGACAGCTACACATTAGACCGGGCCTCTTTGTGAATATTATTTTCAGATGAACATCACTGCCATGCCCAGGAGTGACTTACACCAAAGCGGGATTCTTTCCCAGGCCAAATGAGTGTTAGAAGCCAACGTGTTGCTGTATTCCGGGTCGGGGGAGAGCCAACCAGCGGATATTGGTGGCTTGCCGATGAGGACTTATCTGGAGTTTAATTTCACATTCTAGAAGCTACCTTGCCAGAAAAAAGGTGGGGAGATTTAACACAGTCCAGAGACTGGAAACAAAGCCGTGCATTGTTGAAACTAATATGTCTCCAACCTTCCAGAACCATTCACCTCAGTGCTTTTAGTGGGATGAGGAATCGAGGGGATGGGGTGGTTCACAAGGCATGTGGCCTGATTGCTGGGCCTGGCCTAGTAGGGAGGTCGCCAGAACCAAGCAATGCATCATGGCACGCTGCAAACTTGTCATTTTTGTCACTCAGCATAGTCTCAGCTGCTCTTTTTTTTAATCGCATATTGTAAATAAACTTCTCTCTGGATCGCTTTGTAAATGAATCACAGTCTGTAAATAAATCACTCTCTTGCTCAGTAGATATGGACAAGTCAATCAGTGAGTAAATCCCATCCTTCTGTAAATACATCACTTAAAAGTAAGTGAAAGGGGACAAATAACACCAATGAAGGTTCCTGGCTGATTTGTATAAAATGAAAAGGCATTTTGGGAAAATAAGAATTACCAAAGATTTCTATATTTGACATATATGGCTGTGCTTGTGCTTCAAGCTTGCCACCTTTCTGAGCATTTAATGCACACTGGGCTTGGCGATCATTCGTTTGTTACAGTAAAATGCCTGTAACCGCGGAAAATATATACTCATTTGAACAGCTTCAGCTTGGATGTGAGGCTTGGACTGTCTTACTTGAGAGAACACGACTTCTCGTTTCCCTAACTGCATTCCTTTACCAGCTTGTAAACTGATGGCCGGTTCCTGTAATTGTCAGCTAGTGCGAGCGTCCTGAAGTGGAATCGGGTCCGGTGCTTGTGAGTAGGGGGCAACAGTGGCCTGGCTCAAGAGCAGTTTTTTCAGACTGTTGCAACGCTGCACTAAACAGCCCTGGTCCGCTTACAGTCCGGATTCACCTCAAATACTTTCTTTCAAGAACGTGTTCATTCATTGTCTCGGGAGGATAGCTCAGGGGCAACGTGCTCGCCTTGGAAGCAAAACGACCCGGAGCAACACAGGTTCGATCCCCAGGTCCGCGCGCTTTGAGACCTCTGGGTATTAAGGGAGTTATAAATTATCATTGGTGACTGTACAACTTGTGGAGGAGGAACAGTAGTGCCACAATGCATTTAGAAATCAAGTGTAACACATGTGTTGCTAGCACAATTCACACCAGGAGCGCTTGTGATAACTTGGGATTGGGGCAAAGTTCACCCCAAGAACTGTTTTTTTTAAATCTTGCCAAAAAGAACATTTTCCAGGTCAGTTTTCCAGGTCCAGTGGCCACAAAGGCATAGGATCTGCAGGCATCCCCCAAAGGGAACCCATGAAAGGCCCCTGTACTTCATTGCCAGAAGACCTGCCTGGGAGCATCACTTTCTCGGCAGCAGCAAATGTAGCAATATGCACATGGTGCGCTTCGTGCAAACGCTGACCGCGTGCAGACACAGCGTGCCACCCAGAGGCGTTGCTAGGGAGGGGGGAGGCTTAGGGGGCTATAGCCCCGGGTCTTTTGGCTGTAGCCCCGGATAGAATCTCAGGAACTACAACCAAAAGGCGAGCTTGCCCTGAGTCCCAGAGTAGCCCCGGATCTTTTCCAGACCTAGCAACACCCCTGGTGCCACCAACATACCGGAATGAGCTGGCAGCGGTGAGTCCTGTGCCTGCAGACCTTACAGAGTTATAGATAAGATATAATGCACATCACTGACTCCGTGCCTGGTAACAGGCCATGGAAAGCCTTGTTCCAGAAAGCAGAAGGCTGCCGTGAAAGTTGCTGGTGTCATGTGCCATGGTGCTGCCAACACATGCCTGGGGAGTGCTGCTCCAATGCTGCGGGATGCTTCTGCTAATGAGACGCTCGTTGAGCTAGCCTGTCAACTATCACTCTGTCATAAACTCCTCCCCTCGGCACACCACTTTTAATTCTGTCTCATTCGCCCGTTGGTTGAAACGTTCACCAGTGGCATAACACACAATGAGTGGCCCTGATAAGTCTACTCCCAGACACCTGAACAGGCCTTTGGCCAGTTAGAGACCCCTGAAGAGTGGTGGTTCCCTGCCCCACAGGGGTGCCAGGTAGGTCCTGCCAATCACCTGGTCGAGAGTTTCAGGGTTATACCACAAGTCTTGTAAGGTGAGACTCAAGAAACTATGCAGACTGCTGGAAAGGAGGCATTTCAATGCTGTGATAGACTGTCAGGTGTACTAAGATAACTGGCATCATGCAAGATTTAAATGTATGCCAGCAGCACAGTACATCCAGGGGTAGAAGTGCACCTAAGGAGACCTGCCTCTCTTATTCGCCTGCTTCAAATGCTGCAAATACTGCAGAAGGCAGCAGCCGGTCCTCTGACGAGTGCGTTGAGCTCGGAACACATTGGCTCATTACACGTATGAGTGTGCTGGGAAAAAAGTGGCGGTAACGGAATTACCACCACTTTTCTCACACTGGCGAACTACCAGTATGGCCCTGGAGTGGGAGATTTACCTCCAACATGTGGGAGAGGTAAATCCTCCCACTTTCTGCACAAAAAATTGGCAAAATCTGCAGAATTACTGCGGGGGAAATTCCACCGGTGGTAATTCTACCCAAAATGCCCCATAGAGTCCAGTGGACTCTGAAAAATGGGGATTAACTTTGCCACTGCCATTTGTAATACGGTGGTAATTACCCGACAGACCAAGTGGCAGTAACGTTTATTCCGTTGGGTGGTATTCTGACGGATGTACTGCCGCAATACCGTCCAACTCCTAATGAGGCCCATTATCCCATGATCTGAAGTCTCTGATTTTCAAGAGGAATAGGGATTAGACCTTCTCACTCGCAGCCCCTGGAAATCGCCATCTTTCTCGATATGACCCTCAAAACGTTACCTGCCATTTTGTGAAGCCCTCATTAATATATTTTTTCTCAATAGCAATTCAAGCCAGATTCTTCACGTTTCCACGTTTTGTCTTAACAGATGTTAATCTTACTCAGCTTAATCCTGTGCATTTGTTGAGGTCAGAGGATGAGGGCTGAGTCGCCCTTCCAGGTTTTGAAACTTGAACTGCAGGCTGGCCACTTGCCCGAGCAAGCACTTACGTCGCTCATAGCGCTAGTGACATTCCCGGCGTGGGCAGTGATTCAGAAAGTGGAGCTGGCAGGGGAGGCAGTGCAATTTGTGGGGGTGTTTGACAGAGCTGAGCCCTGGCACTTATTTCTGAGCCCCAGTACTTATTGTTTCAGACTCAGTTTGGTTATGAGGTAATAATAGCCAGAGCATCCATCAACCCCAATAAGCCAGGCCGAGCTGTAGTTTAACCCCAAATGTGTCGACAGTGTGGGGAGCAGCTGTGGGTGGTGGTAGCAATGGTGGGGAACTGCCCGCCCGCAATGCCACAAACATGCTAACAAATATTTATTCCTTGGCACTTCTTTTCTTACAAATTAAGCACTGGAGGGAGGTGTGAGAGACCAGAGTGAATCCAGGAAATAGAAACACTAATTCCACTCGGAGTCAGATGGCCGCCAGGAAGCCCTGGACCTGCAGCAGCTCGAGAAACACACATAACCAGGCAGTCGGACCAATCTGCGATCTGCATACAGTATTGGAACCGGAAGATCATGAACAAATCAGAGGAGCTCTAGAATGGTGAAGGGGGAGTGGAGGCCTATGTCAGGCCAGAGCAAGTGAAAACACTTAAGCGGTTCAGTGGACCAGAAGGAGTGAGGGAGTCAGCATCCGGGGCCACAGCAGGGAAGCCTGAAGCACAGATGCAGACTCTGGGAGGCAGAAGCCTTGAGAGTCCCCGGTCAGCTTGGCCGGCTGGTTGAACTACTGATGCTGAAAGAGCAGGATGGTCCTAGGAGCTGGAAATCCCAGAAATTCTGAAGCTACTACCACTGCTTAACTGCGTAGGAAGGCACAGTACCCCTTAATAGTTGGAAGGGCACAGTATACCTTAAGAGTGAGAGGGGCACTATATCCTTGGAACAAACAGATGCCAATCAGGCACTACCCACCGACCCGAATTACAAATAGTGAGGTATGTGCTGTATGCTTGGAACCGTGAATTGGGCCAAGATGGGGCGGGCCTCCATATGCTTAACAATGCGATTGAGAAACAAATAGCTAGCTGGGCTCTATATCTGTGTGGAGGAGTACTATGGCAAAGTAGAGGTTGCGTGCGACATCCCTGTGCCTGTGAACTAGGAATCAAGAAGCGGGTGGATGCTGTACACCTAGAGAAACTGAGAGAGACCGGTATCCCTATGAAGGAGAGAGCCCTTGTAAATTTATATTTTGAGCCACTCAGACACCTCTTTTGTTAGCGCATTCCCACGAGAAAAA
Source organism: Ambystoma mexicanum (assembly GCF_040938575.1). Taxonomy (NCBI): domain Eukaryota; kingdom Metazoa; phylum Chordata; class Amphibia; order Caudata; family Ambystomatidae; genus Ambystoma; species Ambystoma mexicanum. Next base: position 1,504,110,870 of record NC_090932.1, on the reverse strand, counting down.
ATACGTAGGTCCTTGAGGTGTTTCTACACATCCCCGCCCTTCATTCAGGACAGAAGACGGAAGCTCCTTGTTGGAATCATTTCTCGGCATGAGCAGGATGACCTTTGTCTTCTGGGGGTTATACATGTTCCCCACTAGGAACACTGCTACCTTATAATTTGACCCTTCCTGACCGCCTTCAGAACGTTCCCGGAGAGGAACTCCTGGTTTAGTTGGAGAGAAACCTGCAAACCCCATGGTCATTTATGCCGACCACCCCCAGATACTAATAGAGTCAGATTGAAACATAACCTCTTGTGTCGCGTCTTTAGCCAGTCCAGCCCGCAACTCAACTTGCATCCAAGACCTCCAAATCCAGCCGTCTCTTCTTGGCACCTTGGTTCTGTGATAAATTCCCACTGCAATCAATGCCTTCAAGAGATCGCCTTCATGCTCCCACTAAAAACATGGTCAGGCAACATGCTTGGCTATCTCAGCCAGAGGCGTCCATGGATTGCGGCCTCTTGCTCCAGGAGATCACGGCATGTTTACGCATGTGGGTACCCATTGTGCTCCCATGGATTTTCTACCTTCTTGAAGTTGGTGTTATCCACTTGGGCTAAATTAAAGGGGCTACATAAGCTCCTGATTCACAAAGATTATGCTCTGGGAAAATGAGGGGGTGCCCCGGAATATCTATGATTTGCATCTGCTTTCCGACACCTGGTTTACGAAGCACATCTGGAGATGCATGGACCACCTTTGACACGCTCAGGTGCAAAAGCAAGCCACACACATTTTCTTGAGGGCATCTTATGTTTTGGGCTTCGAGAACCACGTTTAAGGTGAGAGGTGCACACGGGCACCTCCTCCCTCATTTGCTCCCAGAGAAATCTTTAAGAAACAGGGCTTTGGCATCAACAAAACCGCGGCAGGCACTTGAGAGCGATCTTCTTATTTTACTGCGTTCCGAAACATTATCCTGACAAATATCAAAGTAGAATTTTATTGAAAATAAAGTGTCAGAAGATACACACATAATTTGGTATCTAAATGAAAAACAATGAAAATTTAACTACTTCAGCAATATTTTAAACAGTATGATCTGATAGTTTGGGAACTCCTTCCATATGTACTCAGTGGAGTAGACACAGCTTGACTACGTTTTAGCGGGATAGAAGTTGTGATTCCTGTACACAGGAACAATTAATGCAAGAATTGGAGTTTTAAAATGAAATATTAAACCTCAATTGATTGAAATGAGAACTCAAACACCGCCCAACAAATCAAGTCAGATCCTGGCATTAACCTCCCACTCCTGGGCCTAACTCGCCAATTCTACCCCTTTTTTTCAACATACCAAAATGAAAATAACTTTTATGAAGTCAAAGAACATTGCCTTCTCTGCAAAAACGCCCTATCATTTCTCCTCCATAAAGCGTGCGGAAACCATCAGTGTGATTATAATCCTGAAGTAAGTGGAGGAAATGAAAGAAGCAAAATACATAGATAAATTCGAAAAGTACAAGAAGTCCATGAAAAAAATCCCCCTAATTACAACTTCTGAAACTCTCTGAAGAAATAATATGAGGTCTAAACCAGATGTTCAGAACTAATTCCAGATGCATTCCAGGGATATATTAGCAGTTTCAAAGACATCCAGTAAAATATGTAGCAACTAAATCAGTGACACTACTCAATTCTGCAGTTTACTAAATTACGGTATAGTGTTGAACATGCAGAAACAGCAATACCATTATTGTTTTAAAAAAAAGAAAAAATATACTTTGAAAGTAATTTAAGTTATATATGAACACTAACATTCATTTAGATACGTTTCTGTTCCCGGAGGATAGCTCACAGGCAATGTGTTTGTCCTGAAAGCAAGACAATGCAGAGCACCACAGGTTTGAACCCCGGACTCACGCTTAGAGACTGGTCTCCGATATTAAGCACGCTATAAAAGATTAATTATGTATTTATAATTCTCTATGGATGTCTGTGCATGTGCAGTCATCCTTGTCCTGAGGCCCAGATTCTGTGAGGCTCACAAACCCAACAATGCTCTCCTCAAATGGGAGAGGAAGCATTTTCTCCAGAAACGAGAAGCACAACAGCTTGTGGAGCCCAATTGAAAGACAGATTGTTTTTTGTCTGGGTTCAATGGTGAGTTCTGATATGGTATATCATCACTTTCTGAATCCCCCACTTTATTCATCAGTCACAAGAATCATCAAGATAAGTCTACATGCAAATTGTTTGACCAATCAAATGAAAGATGTCGGAGCCATTTCATCCTCACATCGAAAAACTGATGCCGTCTGAATGATAACTAACACTTGTTAGGTTGAGTGATGTGAAAACTGAAATGGGCACCAAGCACAGTGTACATTATGTACTTAGAGTGATTCAACCTTATAAGCCTTTTAGCTCAGACATATGTTTTAAATATAAAGATCTGAGGTCATTCCTATGTTCCCAAAATGCTCCTTGATTGTATGCAAAGCAGCCAGGGACCCTCTTTGGTGCTAATGGTGACCTTTCCCTTTCTCATAGGGGTATTCTAAAAGAGTACTCTAGGAGTATGCCAGACTCTCCATCTTAGAATAACAGCTTTACATCAGAAAATAATTAATATTTTTATAGTAGGTTTTGATAATGTGCTGTGTTCAGTAAGACAAGTGAACCATTCTTATTATGACTGTATTATATATCATTCTTCCCTTGCGCAGCTCAGACACCTGCGCTCTTATCTCCCTTTGCTTAGTCTATTAATGGTATAATTACACAGTTTGCCAAATTAACAAATACAGTCATCCAATTAATGATTCTTGAAGATTTAATATCGATCACCAGCCAACACGTGTTTCGCCCATTTAAAGGTCTTCCTCAGGGCAATAACTTCACTCCTTTCCAATGCATGAGTCACCTACTCAGTAATATCTTCGAAGATTCTCTTGCTGCACCCTGATTATCCGGGTTCTTTAGAACATCCAGTTTCACATAAAAAGCCCAAATAGTTGATTATCAGGGTGGAATCCCTGTGCACATAGATTGTTCGTTGCCAATCTCTGGTTTTCTGGCTTCTTTAGAACATCCAGTTTCACATATATAGTGCAAATGATTGATTTTCTGGGTGGAATCCCCTGTTTGCAAAGAATGTTTGTTTGCACCATATGCTATGATGGTTACATCATAGATCCCTCTTAGGGTTTCTGCAGCCTTCCGCATGGCGTGCTAGCCCCCACAGCCATATACATCATATATTGGAAAGAATGATTGGAAATTTAAAAAAGATGACAATGTTACCCCCAATTAAATGATTTCCTTTATTACCTGAGAATACACACCATTTTGTCTGACCCTTCTTGGAAAGTGTTCAGTTCTGCAGGACACAGGCGATGACAAAGTATGTGCCAAAATACCAGGCCGATCTGCACCTCAGGGGATGCCTCTGTAGCTGCTGTTCTCTTTCTACTTTTAACCATAAACAACGCAGTACCCCCACGTCTTTCCTGCTTCATGATATCTGTGTTTCCTCGATTTCAAAAATGGCACGGATGGCGTTAGCAATCGCACACCTGACAACATCACTCTACCACAGACACATAGAGTGAGAGGCAGACACATAGAGTGTGGGAGGGAGGGAGAGAGAGAGAGAGAGAGAGAGGGAGAGAGAGAGAGAGAGAAAGAAAGAGAAAGAAAGAGAAAGAAAGGGAGATCGCAAAATTGGCGTGTGATACGCTAGGTGCAGAAAGTATGATTTTCCTTTTTCACATTTTAAAATAAGTCAGGGTTTGAAATTGCTGGGAGCTATTTAGCTTCTGCTTCTATTCGTGGAGAGCCTGGCTAGCTTGAAAACAACAGCTACCAGGAGCTAATTTTGATTATTCCCTTAAGGCCATCTCGTGTCGTGCAAACATACCTATGTAACATTAACTTTCTGTATTTGGGAAATGTCTGTAAAGAAGAATTGAAGACATCTAAGATTGTGTATAATGGACACAAATGTTCAAGTTTGCATCTCACATAAGCGATGTGTGTCATGCTATGTACTAGCTCCTGGTTCTCTCGGGGTAGCTCCTGCCTACCAGGTGTTGATCAATAGCGAGGAGCTCGTTTCAGCTCTTGCTCACAAAATCTTAATTTCGACACCGAAGAAATATGTCATCTGTTTCCTCTTGATATTTTGACTTTTACTGGCTGTGTTTTTGAACTGAAGTTACTGGTCTAATTTGTTTTGGGATTGCCTCTCATCTCAGATGGTTTATGCAAGGGGCCACCATTTCAAGTTGGCAGCAATACAAAAATCACTTGCCACCTCAATTCCATACATACACACAGCACATTTCTTACTCGCCTGCAGTAACCAACGGCTAGTGCTGAGTGCACATTTTGCACACTGGTTTATGCACACAATATAAATTCCAAACATAAGAGAGACACTGGCCACTGCAGCTTTAGCGCTGTACCACTGGTGCTAGGGATATAGTCCTTGGCAGCCATCAAAGAGTTGTCCTAATACTCCCAATAAGAAGCCACCAAAGGTGCTGGCTAGGATCCTTACTAGCAAGGCGGTGACAGGTCTCATTGCACGTTGCTTCAGTGACCCATCTTTGTAAATAGTTATGACATGTTCTGAATTGCAACATGCTTAAACCACACTTCATAAATGTATTTTGTTTCACTTTTACGTACATCAGAAGGACATGCTGAAGTGCTCAGGTGCTGAAGTGCTGTATAAGATGTATGCCATACTGACTTTCCTGTTCTAACTACAATGCTGTGGACATGGCACAATCTTTAATACATGGCTGTGTATGTGACTGAAAACCAATTTGAGTGTCAGAATTCTGGCCACTATTTGGGATGCTGTGATGTGAAGCATTCACGAGCAGGGCCCCTTGGAGCCCTGGCAAGTGTTTTACAGCAGGTTTCTGGTTATTTGGATGCAGCAGTTCTGCGTCCATGATAGTGAAATTGACAAAGCTGCCGCAGTGGCAGCCTGGCCTAGCAAACAGCGGAAATTCCCCCCTTATTACCACCGCCGCAACACAACGCTCCACTTTACTGCCTTATTGCTCTCTCTGCTCCCCACTGGGCTGCCCTGACCAGTGGCCTAACACAACATTTTGGGCCCCCCCTGCGAGCCATGTGAAGGCCCCCCACCCCAGTCCCGCAACAAATCGTGGGTCGCACCACACTCTGGGCCGGCCTAGATTGCCACGCTTGCTCAATATGCACAAGCGTGCTGCCTCAAGGGTACGCCGCACACTGTACTAGGAGCAGCATATATGTGTGTGCGTTTTGATGCATTATACAGCACACTTCCTGAGAAAAATTGGCTAAAAAGCTAGAGCGTTTGCAATTGTTTTGTAGGGTAACACCAGTCCAAAAATCCAATACATGCAAGTCACCAACAGTGCACAGGAACATTAATGCTTTCATTAATTGAATGCTTTGCTATTAAAAATGCCATGCCACAATGAAAACATGTCCAACTGGCTGTACAATGTAGACCAGTCTAGACACGTAATAACATATTACAATAAAGCATGCCAGGCCACATTTAGACATACCTAGAATGGTTGCACCAAAATGGCAGTCGAAGCAATAACACTTATCATGGTTGTTTTATTACAGATACCCAGAAAAATATACAATGCCACAGTAAGAAACGGCTAGACTGGCAGCAACCAGATGCCAGTCTAGCCAGGTAATTGCACTTAGCAGAACTGCTTTATCAGAGATGCCCAGTTAAAGAATGTCAAGCCGAACTAAGAAATGACTAGACTGGCTGCACCAAAATGCCTCTCTAACCACTAATACCACATATCAAGCCTGCTTAGCCTGGAGATGGATTGCCATTATGATTTATCCCACAATCCCTGACTCCCCCACATCCCCTCTCCCTCCAACCCCCCTGCTCCAACCCCCAAAATCAGCACATTGGCCCAGAATTACCTCCTCTCCCTCTTCCTTGTCCCAGTGCTGACATATGAGGCACCTTCCCTCATTGGTAAGTACAAGGACGAGGAAGAGTGGGGCTAGAAGTAATGACAATTACATGTAACTAAGCCAGACATTATCTCCATTTCCTGCTACCTCATCCCAGTACTTGTGTATGAGGCAAAGTGCCTCATACACAAGTACTGCGATGAGGAAGAATGGGGATACAAGTAATGGAGATTACCAATAAGTAATCATGGCATTAAACACGAGCAGTGGCACAACACCATTGATCTGACTGGGCTTCAGTCCTCTCCCCCACCCCCTGAAATTTTGGGCTATGCTGTCTCAGCCTGGCTGACCTACAAAGCCGTTGCTGGACAGAACAGAACACAGATGTTAAACAGCACCTGTGTTTCATTTGTAGGCAGTTGAAATCATGAAGTGGGTTTAGTACTTGCCTGCCAAGGGAGTGATTGGAAGGGTAGAGAGGGGACGGGGACCGCTCGTTCTCAGAGCAGTCCATAAGTGGGTGCTTTCAGACTTAAAGGAAATTTAACATTTCTTTTGTAACACTGCTTGTAACATTGAAGCTGCAATAGAATAGTCTCATTAGAATGTGCACAGAAGTTAGATGCCCCCACACAAATAAGTTTGCCCCTCCCCCACCGCTCGTGAAGTTAGTGCCTCTCCCAACATTTGAAGGGGTAGCAGTCTCCCGAAATGTAGGTTTGGTTGAGCCACTGAACACAAGCACACACACCATTCACCATACACATACACACACACACACACACCCAGCTGCCCATACATTTAAGTGTGTACCCTTTCACCATACAAGCACACCCAGACAGCCACCCGTACATGTGTGTACCCTTTCACCATACAAGAACACCCAGACAGCCACCCGTAGATGTGTGTACCCTTTCACCATACAAGCACACCCAAACAACCACCCGTACATTTAAGTGTCCACCTTTTCACCATACACTCACACACATCCAGCCACCCATACATTTGAGTATGCACACTTTCACCATACACTCCAACAGCCATACCCAGGCCGCATCATGCACTCACTCATTAATGCACATTATATATATACATGTATACATAAATATACACACACTTACATGCACGCACACACATTTAAAGAAAATACATTTTCTTACCTTTAATCCGTTATTCCATGGAACAAGACCTTCAGCTCCCTGCAGTAGCCAGGAATGCGTGTTCCCGTCATCTGCAGAGGATTGGAAGGCCCCCATGTCATGGGGTCGAGGGGAGTCCCATTACATAAAAAGAAATGGTTTCTTTTTGAAGTCACTCTGACTGCATAAAGAAATGATTTCCGTTAAAGGACCAAACCGGAACAGAAATATTTTTTTTATGAAGGCAGAGTGACCTCAAACAGAAACTATGGGTCTCATTATGATTGTGGCGGTCTGAAAACAAGGGTGCTGGGAAGCTTGTATCCGGACCGCCACACTCAGGGTCTGCTTGCTGGGGCCGCTGCCCCGACAGGTCTGACCCTGGCGGGTGCAGCGTCCCCAATAGGCAGACTCATCACCGAAGCACCGGCACCATTAGTGACGGTGCCGGTGCTTCCGTAAACCCATGGGGACTAACATTTTCCGGCACCTGGCTTCCCGGTCCATCAGGACTTGTAATGTCCTGTTAGCACCGGGAAGCTAGGGGTTAGAAATGGTGTTACAAGGTCGGCGGAAACCCGCCGGTTTCACCGGCGGGTTACCGCCGACCTCGTAATGAGGCCCTATTTCTTTCTGAAGTCATAGGGCTCCCCGACCCATGCCTTGGAGGCCACTAGAGTTTAGGCTTCCATGTTATGAGGTGGGCGAGCCCTCAGACTTCATAAAGAAATAGAATCTTTTTTTTAGTCACACTGCCTTCATAAATAAATTATTTTTGTAAAAGAAATCTTTATGAAGGCAGAGTGACTTCATAAAAGAAACTTTATTTTTTTGTTTTAAAAAAATATATTGTAAAAAAAAATGGTTTTAGTCCGTGGGGCCCTTCCCAGGACATGGATTGGGCCCGCCGCCTGCACCGCAGGAGTTGCGGGGGCCCCAGTTACACCACTGGCCCTGCCCCGCTTCTCATTGGTGCTCCCTCACCCACTCACTTCCCATCACCTCCTGCGCAGAATATTGCCCCTAACCCCCGTATGGGAAACTTTTTCTCTGATACCGTCACAATGAGCACCTCATAAGCAACTGCATAAGAAGTGCCCGGTCTTGATAACTTCCCGGGAATCCTCAAAAGTTTGCTGGTGTGGCACATGACTACTTGAAAAATAACAAAATGGATCAGAGGATAGAGGATGACAATAAACATTTACTAATTTCTTTCAAAGCATTCTTTAAATGTCTTTTTTATTACAACATTTTTTTTAAAAAAAAGAAGTTATAATCACATAATTCATTACAAAATTCACAAAATTCTGCTCATATTATTTTTCCCCTCACTCATTCCTATTAATACTGTCCTTGCAGCAGTATGTCTGAATTTTTACACACAATGACGGTATATGATCTGTCACTTTCCACAATTGTTCGTTGACACAGTATTTGGTTCCTTTTCTTGAATATAGGTGACACAATCTGCATATTAGTATTCCAACAGATTTTTGGGTCGACACGTGTTTCGGTTGTTAGGGCAGGACATCACTGATTTTGTCCTTCTGTTGATTCAACCTTCGCCAGGACAGGAAACGAAGTACCAATTGTGTCTTGTTTCACATACACTGGGTTGAGTCTCCACATTTCATTCATGGGGGAGATACAGATGTAATGGACTGTCACAAAGTCCAGAATCCAAGGCGCAGGAGCGACGTAGTACCAACCACCCCCACTTTGGTCGTGGAGCCCGCAAGTCAGGGCTTACACGGGTTTCCTGGACCAGAGCGGGGAAGGAGGGTTAGGGTCTCGATGGTTGGATAGGTAGGGGGAGTTAGGTAAACCGGATTGAGGGTGAGGTAGAGGTTATGGGCGGGTTCGGGGTATTTAGGGAAGGATTGGTTGCTGCGCACTTTTGTTCTGGTGTCCTCAGCCCTTACTAACTACTTATACATAAGCACCATTTTGCACATAAGAACATTCTTATACTGCCTAACCCTAAGTCATCAGATCGGTACAGGAGTTAGCATGCAACTTAGCTCTGGTTCTGTGTCTCGTCCATGAAGAGCGGTCGCGTCCTTGGCACGTCTGAAGGGTTGTTTTCAAAAGGTCCAAGCTAAAAGAAAGTAACAAGCATTAAAACATGCCCATTATCATTGTCTGCATTCACCTCATGCAACTTCCACTCACACAGACACACACTAAAATGGCCTCTCAAGACCTGTATAGTGCTTTCGCACTATGCTACGCAGGCGATCTTCTTGCAGACCCCTGCAAACGTGATAAAATGCACAAGCGGTCTTCCTGCAGACCCTCGTGCTGTAATTCTGTGGTAGGTATTTCTAGTGCTGTGTTTTCGCCTCACGGGTTTCTATGGTCTCCGAGAGGCGGAAACATCCCAAATGACAAATCGCCCGTGCACAGGTTAATTTAACCCAAAAGAATGCCGCCGGCGCATTTAGCGCCAAGGTTAGGCCACTTAGCTTTTTCGTAGCAGTGCAGGGGCTCTGGGTGAGCAAGCAATCCCCCCTACACTTCCCCCTCGATCCCCTTGGGCTCCTAGCAAGGAGGAGTACTTATCTCGTGTGGGCGAGGGGCCGGGCTGCTGCTCGGGTGGGGCTGGGCCCCTCGCGTGTAGTTTTGCTGGAGCTCCGGTCCAAACGTCTTGTCGGCTTGGAGTCTCAAGCGCAAGCCCCGTGCTCGGGGCTCTGCGCATGCGCGATGGGGCGGCCGCTCCCTTCCTGGTCCCCGATTGGTCCAAAACGTCCCTGAGCATGCTGGGGATTGTAGTCCTTTGGCGCCGGCTGCTGGGAAATGCAGTTTTTAACCTCTTTCTCCTGCACATGGGGCAAAGCAGCCTTTTGTATGGTTGCAGCTTTGTTTGTCTCTCCCCACCAGTGCCCACAACGGTACCCACAACACCCCTGCGGCCAGCCTGTCCTAGTCTCTGCCTACCTGAGTCCCTGACATGGACAAATCCTAACTCCACTTTCGGAATCAACCAATTTCTTGGGGTCTATCTCTGACTCCAACCGCACCCCCATAACTATTCAAGGTGCGCTTCTTTGATTCTATTATTCGTCTAACCTGACTGCTTGGGCAGTAGCCCTGGGCTGTAGCCTCAGCAGGGAACCTGCACATCCACCCCAACCTGAAGTGCCTTCAGGGTCATTCACGTATCCCTACTATAGAACTGGCCACTTCTGGCTGCTCGGAACTGGGGGTCCATTAAGTGCTGATCTTTGGGTACACCGGTCCTCACATTCTTGGCTTGCAGCCTGAGAGATTCCCACAACACTCCTCAGTGCTGTTAGGTGGCCTCAAAAGCGTTTCGTGACACAAACATTGCTTACTTTACATCTAGGACCAGTCATAACACATTGAGTTCATTCATTCTGTCTATCTCACTTCCTTGCCTTTTGCTGCCAACAATCACCTTTGGCACGTCCTACACATGGATTAAGCCACCCTCTGTGTTGGCTTGACAGTCCCAGAATTATTACTTGTGAATTGATCTGCAGTGCAATAAATAGACACGGCAGGTATCTAAAGACTACTTGGCAGGATTGCCCAAACACGCTCGTGAGCCTCTCATGCACCCAGCACTGCTCGATCTCTATAGTACAGAGGCGTTGCTAGGGGGGGCTGAGGGGGCTATAGCCCCGAGTCTTTGGTTGTAGCTCTGCATAGAAGCTCAGTGGTTACAACCAAGAAGGCTAGCCAGCCCCTAGTCCTGACAATCCCAAAGTTAGCGTAGCCCCGGATCTTTTCCAGACCTAGCAACACCCCTGCTATAGTATAATACTCCAAGACTGCCTTGAAATCCTAGGGCATATAGTAGCTCAACACATGCTCTTCAGTGTCGCCTCCCTGTAGACGGCAGTCCATTTATAACGGATAAACACGCATCCATAGTCATTCAAGCTTTTAGCCCTGCCTAGCTCCCACCCCGTGCCTTGAAAGTCTTTTCCCTTCTTAACCCCCTTTTTGTTGCTCGTGCTTTTTGTCTGGCCGGCTGAGGTCTGGTTAGCCCAGCAGGGAGCACCCAGTACACTGCAGACAAAGATTCGGCACTGTGATACTTTGGGAGTAAGCACAGTATCCAAGCCTAGTAGCATAGCATAATGTTAGTAACGTCGTGTCATAATGATCCGGGGCCTGGCAGGAGCCCTGTTTATTCAGTCACATATACAAGTAAAAAGAGTCCATTTTGTATGCACCGCTGTTGCTATCATTGGCTGAAAGGTCTGCCGGTGGCGGTGGCGGCGAACAATGAAACTACTCTTCCGATGCTCAAGAATATAAACACTTCCAAAATCAGCTCAAGGAAGTTCATAGCCTGGATTTGATTATGGTCTCATAACTTTATCATCAACTGGTGGCTTTTGTCTAGAAGAAGCATCCACACAAAGCTGACCTTCTATTGAGTTGGGGTCGCGTTGACGCGTATTACATTGGGACTGTCAGTACAAGCAGTGAATGTAGGTTTGCCAAGGTTACATTTGTAGTATTCCTAAGACACGCCTCTTCATTAGTGTTTCCACTTTTCTGCACTAGATGGTAGTTGTTTTTGATAAGAAGCTTAGGTGGCATCCATTTATCAAATCTCCCTCTAATTAATTAATTTATCTTTTATAGTGCACCTAATAGCTGAGAGCAGTCTCTAAGCGCAGGGCTGGGATTCAAACCTGTGTTGCTCTGTGTTGTCTTGCTTCCAAGACAAACGCGTTGCCTCTGAGCTATCCTCCCAGCCTCTATCTAGAGTTTGGGCATTAGGCATTCTATGATCTCGCTGTGATATGAGAACATCTTCGTTCCATGGGCTGGAAAGTAGTCGTGCTGCCTAGCTCTTCGGAGCATCGCAGCACACGATCTGTAGTCATTCCTTCCTGGGAGGTGGTCTGTGCTCCACTGGCAGCACTCCCAGTTCTTGGAAGCTCAGAGAACTGGGGGCCCTACCGAATAATTGAGCTCGGGATTCAAACTTGGCAGAGCAGAAGTGCCATCGCCTGCCGCAGAGGCCAGCATCCTATGGTTTTGCGGATGTTTTGGACTAAGACTTCCAGGATCCCCCACCATTCACTGTGCTGGGCAGGGCTTATGGGAGTTGTCTAAAACATCTGGAGGGCCTAAGGTTGCAGGCCCCTAGACTTACTGAATGATCTCTTTTTCGATTGATCTCTGATTAACGTGACGGCTTGCTACTGCGTACGCTCTTCCGTACCCGCACTCTCATCATTCGGTGTTTGCTCCAATCCATTGTGCATTGCGCACTGCTACAAAGGCCATTCCCTACAGGGCCACCATTTTCAATCTGAACGCAGCATTCAAGTTTTGTTTAATCATGAGAGTTATTCCAATTTTCAGAATTTAAAATGTGGGAGGGTGATTGCTGGTGAGGGAACTGACTTCGCCCTGTGGGATATTTTACCCACACTGTTCACTGATGGGTAGCAACTTTTCAAATACTTTAAGGGAAGAGGCTGGTGTTTAAGCAACCTTTTTCCCTGACCCTTCCCACCTGCATCCATCCCTCATTGGGTGACCTCTCTGGTCAGAGTTGATGACTCAAGGCAGAGCGGTCAAGTGTTTACCAAATTACTAAATGTTATTTATGTGTCTTGGGATGTTGAAAGAGGATTCTCATTGGATAGTATAGCCTGCATATAGGTCTGTTGTTTAGCCCTCAGATTGTTCAGAGCGCTAAAGTTTCCCCATTCAATGCATGAGAAAGCCATCCAGTCCCGTTTTTTCCTTGGAATTCTGGAATTTATAATCCTAAATTTAAGATGGAAAAGACAAAACTAAATGTCCATAATTTGAAGGAAGAAACCACAGGATTGGATGGCTTCCGTATAAGGAATGGGGTATCTGGAGAGCGCTGGTTGTTCATAATGCTACTGACAGAGCAAAGCATCCTTGCACCCAGCTCCCTGGGACTGCCCGGGAGGATTTATGTACTAACACAAATTCTATATGCTTATATTTGCACCATGCACTATCAACAGCGAATATGGGTTATAATAGCTTTTTAGACCTCTTCCTTGGCCGTAGCAGGCCTAATGGGCCCGTAAACCTCATTAAATACCCTTGCTGTGCTTGGGTCTTTTGGGCCCGTTGCTCCCCACTACAGCGCTTGGACCTGGTCTGGTCTATAAAGTGGAATTAGAGCATGTTGTCAGGGCCAGAGTCAATGAGGGAGCTTGGAATGTGGGCTCTAGCTGCATTCCAAGCTTCCCTTTGTGCCATGTTCTCAGCTGCTGCTGCTTTTGTCTACTGCACACTCTGATTAGTCCTTTGTTTGTGTCTGTGGCTCCGACTATGCCACACTGTATCTTCTCATTCCTCATCCGGACTGGAAGTTCCCGCAAGTCCTCACTGTGAGTTCTTTAATGGCCCTTCCTGGTTCACACGCCCGCCCTACCCATGGACACCCTCTGCACGCCTGCTGCATGCAGGCTCCTACAATCAAAGTGCCTGGGATGCCATGCGACTCCTGCCCTCACACGAGCCCGTACCACTGCGGTTGTGGTCTGGACGCCACAGCTGCATTTCAAAGGCCCGCAGAACCCGTTTTTTCACTCCTACAAGGCACCTGTAACAAACTCTAATGGAGCCCTTCCCGGCAGGGCTGTAACGTGTTGGGCGAGCTTTGTCATCGCCAGAGGCACTCACCTTTGGATTGGGTCCATTAGCCCGGGCAGCAGCCACCTACCACACGTTGGATGCCGCTTTGCTCAGTGGTACCCCCAGTGAGATCTTGTTTACTGAGACCGCTGAACTGTGCTCCTCCTCAGAGACCCCACCCTTCCTGGATTAAGGAATCCGACAAGGCTGCTGGGAGCAGGACATCTCCCCATTTGCTCACCTGCATCTTATCGGTCTCCAATTGCTTCAGCAATGACGCATTGTGGATTTCCGAGCGAGGCCTTTTACGGTGCTGACAGGAAATAAAGGGTTTTTCTTGTTACCCCAAATGAGGTATTCCTTCAGATTCGCTTTTGGGGCGACGCGCATTTCTATCTGTGCTAAGAAACGGGATCGGTGTCAAGGAATGGGTGCTGGAGCATGTTTGAAAAAAAGGGGATTATGTATAGGACAATAAAAAATACGGGGGTATGGTTTAGTCCCCCCAATTGCTCCCCGGATAAATTCAGTTCTCCTGCAACGCTGCATTCACTCCAAGACTCCAAGATGGGCATGGCTGCAAAGTAAAGGTCTGGGGTAAAGAACGGCAGTGCCTCAAACAGGGCGTGGCATGAAGGGAAAGGACCGCCTACATTGCCCCAGGGACCAACCGGCCATTCTTGGCACAGCTCAGCTATGCTCAGAGCTGTGCCTGCTCGCTGATGAGGGTGCCTAATTACTTGAGACAGAGAAAACGTGACAGACTTCTTTGTGGAACTGCAATTGGAATGTGTAAAAACAAGCTGCATTCTAGTCAACAAAAGATTACAAGCATGTGACTTTATCACACAGGATTTATTTTCATGGATTGTTCTCAGTCCGGAAAGTAGTATGCCCGTCCGCTTCACCTAAGCGTTGTGGTTGAGTGGTAAATGATAGAATGAGGGGATATCATTTTGTAAAGCACTCAATTATCGACAAGGAACAACAGAGTAATCTAATTTTTCGTCCCGGCGTCCCCCCTTGATCCATTTATGTGACACTGATTAAAGATTTGCTCCATTTATGAATTAGTCTAACCTTTTTTGGGTCGGTGAATACACATACTATTGCCTATAGATCTCTGTGTGATCCTGGGAAAATCATTTTTATCCCTAGGTGACTAAGTCCCCTGATCAAAATTGGCTACTCATAGAAATCAACTTCCCCAGGTACTGAGAACTGCATACACATTTTACGTACATTTTTGAAAAAACCTTTCAACCCTATCGCACCGCTTCTTTTTTATTTTTTAAACTTCATAGAATTATAGAAAATGTATCTTTTGGCAAACAAAATTCTTAAATTCACCTTTAATGCCTTTAAAAAAAATATTCCATTGGACGAAACCTTTCCTAACAAAAAAGTCTGCAGAGCTCCATTATGAAGTAAACTTGGAGTCTAAGGGAAACACGTGTTGGCTAGGTTTTTTCTATGTTGTGGAATTTATGCATTTGAAATCTTATATTGTTTATGGAGTTAAGAGTTCAGTAGACTTTTTGGTTAGGAAAGGTTTGATCCAATGGAATCTTTTTTTTTAAAAGGCATGAAAAATAAAAGAGGTTTGTTTGCCCAAAAACACATTTTCTATAATTCTCTGAAGGAACCCTGAGAAACCATGGTCAGCTTGGCCCTAGGTACATGCAAAAGGAAGATGGCATTGGATCTCAACACCCTCCGTGCAGGCTGCCAGGAAAGTCTGCCAGGTAAATACACAGGATGAATGCCATAAACACACCTGTGTGTGATGCAAAGCTAGCGAAAGGTGATTCTACTAGCAAGCGGCAGCTAATTCAGTGCTTCCCTGCCCTCAGAGGTACGACCCCTCCTGCATAGGCCCTCCACTGCCCGCACTGCCTTATTGTGCACCGTCTGTAATCAGGCAAGGTCTCCTTTGCCAGTACCTTGTAGTAGACTGGAGCGATAGTCTAGTTTGGCACTAATTAGATCCCTGGCCATGGTAGCACGATTATTATGGTTCACAAATGGTCTTAGCTGAGCTAGCAGTTTAAGATAATAAGAGGAAGATGAAACAAGGCTATTCACATGCGCCTTCATGTTGAGTTCTTGATCAAAGTCTTCACTTTGGGATGTGTAGCAATGGCACACCCCGCAATTTGAAATTCACAGAAGTCAGGACCCAACTTCCTGAACTGGGCTGCCATGCCAGCTATCATCCGCTTGGTTTTAGAGTCATTAAGGGCTAGGCCGTTGCCTGCCATCCAGATCTATATAAGCGAGTAAACTGAGGTGATAGTTTCAGTGTCTCAGGTATGATCGTCCGAGAGAGGTATGAGACACTGAGTATCATCAGCATAGTTTGTATATATTACATCAACAGTTCCAACAAAGGCGTAGTAAAGATGTTATATAACGTGGGAGACAAGCAGGACCCCTGCGGGACTCCGGATGTCACCACAAAATCACCATGAAATACTCTAGCTGACCGATCTGACAAGAACGATCAGACCCAATTAGCTGCTGCTTGCGAAACAAGAGGCATAATGTAATAGGCTCGAGACCAGCGGAGCATAGTCAGCTAAGCCAGAGGCAGCAGACAGATACAGGCGCGTAAGGAGAGCTGTACCACCTTTGCAAAGACCTGGAGAATGTCTGCTTTCAAGTAGGGTGGATTCTGTGCCATGCGCACTTCGAAAACCTGACTGCCGCTGGCCTAAAATGTTGTTATTAGACAGAACATCCTGTACTTGAATAAAGGTGGCCCGATCCAAGATCTTGAGCAGGAACGGGACATTGGTAATAGGCCTACAATTTGAAGGAACATTGGGATAATTCTCCCCCCTCGCCCAGTCTACCCCAGCACCCCAGTCTCCCTGATAGCACTTGACCTTCCGGGCCCCCTTCCCCTGACTAGCCTGGACCACCCCCACCCTCACCCTTAGGATGTGATCCTCACTCCCTGCCTCCCCTGGCACGTGCCCACCTGGCCTCCCCTTACCACTTGCCTAGCCCCAGGGGCCCTCTCTTCCCCTCCTCTGCCCCCCCTGCACTTGTATACTTCCACTCTCCCTTGCACTTCCCTCCCACCTCCCACCCTGCACTTCTTGTTACTGCACTTGCACAATCCGAATGACACAAGGCCTAGTAGGACCTTTTTTGTTGTTTTCTTCCCTGTCCCCGCCTGTCATGATGCCTACCTCCAAGGAGCCAGGTCCGACCCAGCAACCCCAGAGGCAGGCATCCTTCCCCCCAGGGAAGTGCCAGCGGGCCCAAGCTGGGGCCCTTTGGACACAGTCCTGGCGCCTTAGGCGCCAGGCTCATGTTAGACCCCTGTCCTGGCGCCTTAGGCGCCAGGCTCATAAAGCTAGACATGTGTTCAAGTGTTTTAATGTGCACTTACCTGAGGCAGACCATGCTGCTACATCCAGGCCCTCTTGAGGCCTGAATGGAACTACTTTACCTGTGGGACTACTTTCCACCTGGGTGTGGTCAGGGAAGGATACATACCTGATCGGTGGAAGGATACATATCTGGAACTTCTTCCAAAGCTATTTAAACCACACCCGATCAGCAACTCACGCTTTGCGTTGTTCTGCTCCTCGCAGCTGGACGCTCACCGTGTCAGCTCCTGCATCTGGACTTCAGCCACGCCTGTCAGCATCCTGGGTCGCCTGCAAGGGGAGATAAGAGAGAATTGGAGAGAAAGAAGACCTTACCTGCTAAAGCTGCATCTCGGGGACATCACACCAACGATCCTGAAAGGGAAGACATCATTTTAAAAGCATTTTGCTTCGATCGCTGCAGCGCTGCATTTCACTCACCTTTCCTGGGCGCCTCCATCTTCAGCAGCGATCATACGGATCCGCACCCGCTCCCCTGAGCCTAGAGAGAAAAAGACAAGAAAACAAGGTGAGAGAAGGAAGGGAATAGGAAAGGCTCAGTTTCCTTCTAAGACTTACCTGTTGGGTCATTTTCCATTTCATTTCGGGTCCTGCCGGCCCCTGGCCCCTATGGGGAAAAAAGACAAAGACATTGAATGAGCGAATGCAAAGACATTACCTGAACGCTCATCCAGAACTTACCTGTCATTTACTGGAACTGCACGTTTCACTTCGGGTCGGCGCCATATCTCCGGCATTCCGAACCCCGGCCCCTAAGGGGAAAAAGACATAAGCATTAGCGCTTGCTGCAATAAGACAATGAACATTATTATTAAGCTTGAACTTTTGAACTTGCAACAGAACTCTTACAACGCCTCACCTGAATAGTCAAGCTTATTTTGAACTCCCATCAAACCTCAATCCAGTGAAGTAACTGGGTTTCAACGCGCCCCTGCATCAGAAGCAGTATGGAGAACTCAACCTTCCAGACCCTAAGGTGAGACTTCACGGGGAATCGTGGAAGGGTATCGTGGAGGGTTGGAAGGGAGTGGGTGGCTTGAGCATTATTCCGTCAGTAGGTAATACTCCCTTTTCACGCACAGGGGAATATTCCTGTGAGCCAGGAAAGCCAGAGTAGAGGGGCCCTTCCTGTCCATCTTCAGAGTCCTGCGCTTCACCATTGAAGAAGCATCAGCACTCAAAGCCAGACCTGCGCCTCCGTGGGAATCAGGTGAGCGTGACAGAACGCGAAGCCTACCCACAATTTCCCACCCGGGCGCTATGGAGACTTCCGAGACAGATCAGCTGGCCCAGCTTTTGGGGGAATTACGGGCAGACGTGCAAGAGAACTGATCCTATCAAAGGAAAGAACAGATGACCTGGCCAAAAGGTTATTGCAGGCTCAGGCAGGGCACACTCCTTTACCTAATTCTGGAGGTACTTCCACATCTATGGGTTTGAATAACCCGGTACAAATCAATCTACCTGGACACATGCCTTTGGCCCCGCCTGAACGTTTTGCGGGGGATCCCAAGAAATATGTCGTCTTTATGAACCAATGTCGTTTACACTTTCTATGCAGACCCGGGGCCTTCACTAACGACCAGACCAAGGTAGCCTTTATACTATCTTACCTCAGTGGCAGTGCTGCCGATTGGTCTATTCCATTGGTAAATCATGATGATCCCATTCTCCAGAATTTTCAGTGTTTCCAGGCTAGCATGGAAAGATTGTTTGCTCGACACTCTCAAGGACAGGCCCTTGATAACGAACTGCTATCCTTACGACAAGGTAATCAGGATCTCCTGTCCTACGTTGCCACCTTTAATAGACTGGTTGTGGAAACTGGATGGCTGGAAAACAAAAGGATCACATTGTTTCATTGAGGCCTGCGCGGAGAGCTTAAGGATGTTCTAGCTCAGATAGTAGATCCACCCCAGGTCTGCGCAGACTACATAGACTTGGTGGTTCAACTTGATCACAGACTTCAAAATAGAAAAGCAGATCGGTTCAAGTACGAAACCCGAGTACCGATCAAAACCCATGCTAACTCCAAGAGTACCGACGTATCCGAACCTATGCAAATCGGCGGTGTTAAAGGACCATTAACGCAGAAGGAACGAGAGAGAAGGCGGCAAATGCAACTTTGTCTGTATTGCGGGACTTCCGGTCACTTTCTTCGAAATTGTCCGGTTAAACCACCTAAGAAGGTGGTTGGAGCCACTGATAACGATTTATTGACACCTCATTCGGGAAACGACCTAGCCCGACAAGCGTAGGGGTCCGCTTGCCGAGCTTGAAAACAGACTCTTTGACCTCGCATTTTGTCATGCCAATGGTGCTAGTGGACCCAAAACAGGCTCAGCAGTTGCATGCTATAAAAGCATACATCGACAGTGGAGCTATTGGAAATTACATAGACCGTGAATTGGCTTCCAGGATTAAGCTCCCTCTCCGCCCGAAAGTAACCCAAGATGTCATTACTACAGTAGATGGAACCGAAATAGCCTCAGGGCCTGTAACGCATTCCACTGTTGAAATGACACTGGTGGGTCAGGATGGACATTGGGAAGCAATCGTGTTTGATGTGATCAAGGCCCCACAATTTCAAGTAATTCTTGGAATTCCTTGGTTAGAAACACATAATCCCAGAATTGACTGGCGAGCAAAGAAGATAAGTTTTCCTGATTGTGAACCAACTTGTTATCCAAGAAATCCAGTTATGGGTCTAGCCTCAGCAACTTCCACCCCTGTACAGCTACCGTCAGAATACCAAGAATTCCAAGACGTTTTTCAGAAGGAACAGGCTAACACGTTACCTCCCCGTCGGTCTTATGATTGCCAAATCGATCTGGTACCCAATGCTTAACTACCTTTTAGTGGGATTTATGCTCTTACGGAACCTGAGAACCTGCATTTGCGTCAGTATTTAGATCAGTACATAGCCAATGGTTTTATTCGCCCGTCCAAGTCTCCAGTCTCCTCAGCTCTGTTCTTCGTGCCGAAAAAAGAGGGCGACCTTAGAACATGTATAGACTATCGCGCCCTAAATCAAATAACGATTAAGAATCGTTATCCTCTGCCCCTGATCCCTGAGCTTATCGACCAGGTGAAAGACGCTTGTGTGTACACCAAGTTAGATCTCCGAGGAGCTTATCATCTGGTGCGTATAAAAGAAGGCGACGAATGGAAGACTGCATTCCTCACCAAATTTGGGCTCTTCGAATATCAGGTGATGCCCTTTGGTTTGTGCAATGCACCTGCCGCCTTTCAGTACTTTATGAATGATGTTCTTCGGGAACTCATCGATGTCTGTGTCATTGTTTATATTGACGACATCCTGGTGTACTCTTCTTCAGAATCCGATCACAGAAAACATGTTAGGGCAGTTCTTGAGAAATTGCGCCAGCACAGACTATTTGCAAAGCTCGAAAAATGCGTTTTTCATACCACAGAAGTTGAGTTTCTCGGATTCATCCTGACACCTCAAGGAGTCCGAATGGATTCGCGAAAGGTGGACGCCATCCTCAAATGGCCATCTCCTAGCTCGGTGAAGGGAGTTCAGAGCATGCTCGGCTCCGCCAATTTCTATCGAAGATTCATCCCGGAATTTTCCCGAACAGTCCAACCCATCACAGCTCTCCTAAAGAAAAACAAACGCTTTGAATGGACTCTTGAGGCCGAACAAGCCTTTCAGGACCTGAAAACCAAATTCACCTCTGCACCTGTATTGAAGCACCCGCACCCAGATCTCCCTTACATTGTGGAAACCGACGCATCCAGTTCGGCCATGGGAGCTGTCCTGTCACAAAGAGACCCAGAAACTAACCAACTACACCCTGTGGCCTTTTGGTCCAGGAAATGTTCTCCTCCTGAAATCAACTACGCAATTACCGACAAAGAGTTACTGGCTATTAAATCTGCTTTCAAGGCTTGGCATCACTACCTTCTCGGGGCAAGACACACCATCACCGTAATTATGGACCACAGAAATTTACAGTATTTAAAGACGGCCAAAGCTCAATCTTCACGACAACTCCGATGGGCTCTATTCTTTGCGGAATTTGATTTTGTAATTACCTATCGCCCTGGCTGCAAGAATGGTAAAGCGGACGCCTTATCCCGGATTGGCATGGAAGAACCCAATTTGAGTTTAGAACCTGTGCCAATCCTACCTGAACAAAGAATCTTAGGCCTAACTTCATTGCAAACTATTGAGGACATCCAAACGCAAGTAAAACAACTTCTAGACTCGTCAGCCTTACTGGAATGGAGTCAAAAGGGTCCTCATTACACCGTTAAGGATGATTTACCCTACTTCCAAGAGCGGTTGTTTCTGCCAAGTAAAGAATTGCAAGAACTTGTTATTGCCCATTATCATGAATCATTAATGGAAGGACACCCTGGTATCGCTAAAACGGAGGAAAAAATCAAACGCCACTTCTGGTGGCCTTCTTGGAGAAAAGACATAAAGTCTTTTGTATTGTCCTGCGGAATTTTCGCCCAAAACAAGGGTCAAAAGAAAAGGCCAGCGGGCCTACTTCAACCCTTGGATATTCCACCGGCACCTTGGCACACCTTGTCAATGGACTTTATAACTGACCTGCCTCCTTGTGCTGGTTACAACACTATCCTTGTAATTGTGGATCTATTCTCCAAAATGGCCCACTTTATCCCTTTAAAAGGCTTGCCTTCAGCTTCCACCTTGGCCAAGGAATTTCTGGAGAATATAGTTCGCATACATGGTTTCCCTTCCATATTAGTCTCGGATCGTGGAAGTCAATTTATCTCCCATTTTTGGAAGAAGTGTTGCCAACTAGCACAAATAGATGTGCGGTTATCCACCAGCCACCACCCCCAGACCGACGGACAAACCGAGAGAACCAATCAGACTCTCGAGCAATATCTTCGGTGCATGTTACACCAATCCGAGTTAAATTGGAAAGACATCCTTTGGATCGCAGAATATGCATACAACAATTCAGTGCATTCTGGAACCGGACAAACTCCTTTTTATACTTTGTATGGTCACCACCCTCGGACCTCTGACCTAGATCCACCTCTGACCCTGGAAATGCCGGCAGTAAATCATCTGCATTCCACAATAACCCGAGCCTTCAAAGAAGCTGCAACTCATTTACAGCAAGCCAAGAAAAAGTATAAAGAAAACGCTGATCTGCACCGCAGTAAAACTCCTCCTTATCAAGTAGGAGACCAGGTATGGCTAGCAACGAAACATTTACCCCTCAAGGGCCCGCGAACCTTCAATCCCAGATTCATTGGACCCTATCCCATCAAGGCTATCATCAATCCCGTGGCCTTTAAACTGGATTTACCGTCTAACATGCGCATTCATCCAGTTTTTCATGCATCACTTTTGAAGCCAGTACAACCAGGGACCCGACTGTCCAAGCCTCCAGACCCAGTTCAAATTGAAGGGGAATTAGAATTCGAAGTTAAAGATATTTTAGACTCCAAGGTGTTAAAGTCAAAACTCTTCTATCTTGTTGACTGGAAGGGATATGGACCTCAGGAGAGATCGTGGGAGCCTAGTAATCATGTTCACGCACCTCGATTAATACAAAGGTTCCACCAGAGATTTCCGAACAAGCCAAAACCCCCGGAGGGAACAACCTTGGGAGGGGCCTTGAGGGGGGGTACTGTCATGATGCCTACCTCCAAGGAGCCAGGTCCGACCCAGAAACCCCAGAGGCAGGCATCATTCCCCCCAGGGAAGTGCCAGCGGGCCCAAGCTGGGGCCCTTTGGACACAGTCCTGGCGCCTTAGGCGCCAGGCTCATGTTAGACCGCTGTCCTGGCGCCTTAGGCTCCAGGCTCATAAAGCTAGACATGTGTTCAAGTGTTTTAATGTGCACTTACCTGATGCAGACCATGCTGCTACATCCAGGCCCTCTTGAGGCTTGAATGGAACTACTTTACCTGTGGGGCTACTTTCCACCCGGGTGTGGTCAGGGAAGGATACATACCTGACCGGTGGAAGGATACATATCTGGAACTTCTTCCAAAGCTATTTAAACCACACCCGATCAGCAACTCACGCTTTGCGTTGTTCTGCTCCTCGCAGCTGGACGCTCACCGTGTCAGCTCCTGCATCTGGACTTCAGCCACGCCTGTCAGCATCCTGGGTCGCCTGCAAGGGGAGATAAGAGAGAATTGGAGAGAAAGAAGACCTTACCTGCTAAAGCTGCATCACGGGGACATCACACCGACGATCCTGAAAGGGAAGACATCATTTTAAAAGCATTTCGCTTCGATCACTGCAGCGCTGCATTTCACTCACCTTTCCTGGGCGCCTCCATCTTCAGCAGCGATCATCCGGATCCGCACCCGCTCCCCTGAGCCTAGAGAGAAAAAGACAAGAAAACAAGGTGAGAGAAGGAAGGGAATAGGAAAGGCTCAGCTTCCTTCTAAGACTTACCTGTTGGGTCATTCCCATTTCATTTCGGGTCCTGCCGCTTCCTGGCATTCCAGACCTCGGCTCCTATGGGAAAAAAGACAAAGACATTGAATGAGCGAATGCAAAGACATTACCTGAACGCTCATCCAGAACTTACCTGTCATTTACTGGAACTGCACGTTTCACTTCGGGTCGGCGCCATATCTCCGGCATTCCGAACCCCGGCCCCTAAGGGGAAAAAGACATAAGCATTAGCGCTTGCTGCAATAAGACAATGGCCCTCATTACGACCCTGACGGAAAGTGACTGACCTGACCGCCATAGCGTAAATAGCGTTTCCGCCATTGCACGACGGAGCAAAGTGCGGCTAATTCCGACCCATCGGGCACGAGCACAACGCCATGGCGGAAGTGCAAAGTCCGCGATGGCGGAAATGTCCCCAAAACGCCCCTCACCGCCGTCGTACGGCGCCCTAGGTGCAATTCCGCCACCCATCTTAGCGGTCACCGTAATGAGCGGCAATCGGAAAGTACGGTGACCGTAAATATACGGAAACGGAAGTAAAAACATGGTCCCGGAACGGGAAACAGCACGCCGTACACCTATAAAATCAGAATTCCCACACAACCATTAAAAATACTACCCTGAGACACATCCCAACCCGTCATCCACCCTAGTGAAAGCAATAGAAATGGGAAAAGTAGCGAAAAAAGCGTGCGACCGCAAGCGGCAGGTCCACTTCTCCCGTGAGGAACTCACCGTGCTCACAGAGACCCTCCAGGAGAATGCTGCCGTCGTCTTCTCGACGCAAATGACCAGGACGGCACTTGCGAACAAGAAGGCCACATGGGCCCTGGTGGCACAGCGGGTAAGTGCGGTGGGGACCGCACCCCGCAACCCACAGCAATGCAGAAAGTGATGGGACGACCTGCGGATACGCGTACGGAGCATACTATCCGCCAACCGTAACATTGCCACAGCTACCGGGGGAGGATCGAAATCACCCATCAAGTTGACCCCCTGGGAAGAAATCTGTGCCTCCACCATTGGAATGGAGAGTATAGAGGGAGTCGGAGGGATGGAGAAAGGAGTGCAGACATCCGAAGAATCCGGTAGGTGGGCCAAATAAAACAATGCTAAATCCACAATGTCCAATCATGTGAAGTACCATGTGTCCACATAGTGCAACAGTAACACATGTCCAGGAGAACGTCCACATACATTGGCCTGATAGCGCACTTTAAAACTCACATTAAATACATAAATAATTAAAAATCCTAAAAACACCCTCTACACGTGCAGCAGGCACACCCTAACTGCAGGCTGCAAAACAACTGCATCCTCAATCCACACAAAAATGAAACCACCTCCAAGGCCCCGACCCAAATCACCCTCAGGTACCACCCCAATGCATGTGATACATTGCCATTCCAATTTCAACAGACCCATTAATAACGCTTGCCCTCCTTTACTCCACCACAGGGTCCGATTCAAACGACGAGCTCCAGGACACCCCTACCAGCACACCTGCAAAGAGGGCCAAGACCAACGGCCAAAGACCCTCCACCTCAGCTGCACGCATCAAGACACGGTAGCAGCACAAATCAAGTGGCAGCACACAGGAGGGAACTTCAACAGGCACCCCAGCAGCCAGCATGCCCACAACAGCACCACCACAGGTCCCCCCAATGGATGCCACAGAAGGCACTGCTTCTGGTGGCAGCAGCACCATAGGTGACACTGCATTAATGGCAGCATGCTCCGACACAGAAAACGGGGATGTCGAAGTAAGATCCATCCATGACCTGTCTCAATCCCCCTGTTTGTTTCATCCCGTACACCATGAGGATACCACGCAGGGGCACCCACAAGACGACGACTGGCCATCCCCCACAAGCCCTGTGGCAAGGCAACATGAGGTGACCAGCCCCTCTGTGACACCACCGCAAATGGCCATGGCACAGCAGAGGCAACAGTCCCTCGACCAGGTGATCGTGCAACAGCAGCAACTGGCCACGCTCCTCAAGGACCATGCTGATGAATGTGGGGGTACTAAGGCAGCCATAGAAACATCAACTGAGACACTTAGGGCAGAAATGGAGAGAAGCACCGAGAGCCTGAGAGTAAAAATGGAGAGAAGCACCGAGAGCCTGAGAGTACAAATGGAGAGAAGCACCGAGAGCCTGAGGGGGGAACTGCATGCGACGTCCAAAGACGTATGTGCTGAACTTGCCGCTGTGCGCCGTGTGCTCACTGAGCTCTCACAAACCCTTAGGGACATGCATGGACGTGAGCAGGCAGAGACATCATCCGTTGCAAGTTCCGTCCAGGGCAGCCCCCAACGTAGATCTGGGAGGAACCTGCGCTCCACAGGCAGGGGTGCCCCTGATACCCGGAGAGGGGGCTTGCAATAGCGTCTGCCCACTGCCAATGAGCATCTTCGGACACTGGTGTTCGGGGGGGAGGTAGGAGGGTGGAGGGGGTGTGTTGGGCTCACTTGGGTGGCGGGTCGATGGGGTGTGTAACATAATTTCACATATGCTATAAACAATGCACGATCATCCAATGAGATGTGTGGACATTGATCTTTGTGTACGAGGCCTTTATAGGCGTACAGTCCATATTGTGCATGTTCCAGACACACACAGTGCCACAAGTCCCGTGTCCATGTATCAGCCACCAGGCGTGAGTGCTAGAAGCATGAATCAATGAGAATCTGACGAATGTCACGGCCCTCCTGTGCCTCGCAGACTCCTTGAGGTGCTGCCAGATCCCCACCCTCATCATGACCATCTTCAGGTGCTTGCAGTTCTGCGTCAGGGGGCATGGGCACATTTCTACGTACGCACATGTTGTGTAGCATGACACATGCCATGACCATCTTTGCAACCTTCTCATGGCGGTACAGGAGTGCCCCGCCAGACCTGCTGAGGCAGCGGAAACGAGTCTTCAGTAGGCCGAATGCCTGTTCTATGACTACACGGGTACGTGAGTGGGCATGGTTGTAGTCCTCCTCATGCTGGTTCTGTGGGTTCCGGAGTGGTGTAAGGAGCCATCTCTTCAGTGGATACCCGGCATCACCTGTATGTGGACAATAAAGGATGTTTGTGGAATGACATTGCTACGTACGCACCCCCCCCCTTCCTGCCAGGTCATTGCCGCATCACATACCCCACATTATCATGCATGAAATGAGACTCACCGAGTAGCCAGGATCTGTTCCCTGCGTGTCGCTCCATGTAGCGTGGTATTGTAGAGTTCCTCAAGACCATAGAATCATGGGTTGATCCAGGAAATCGGGCACAACAATGTGTAATGATCCTGTTGGAGTCACACACCATTTGTACATTAAGAGAATGAAATTGTTTTCGGTTGCGGTACTGGGCCTCCATGGCATGTGGGACGACCAGTTCCACATGGGTGCAGTCGATGGCACCAATGCAACCCGGTATGCCGCCAAGTGCATGGAATCCCACTTTTGTGTTTGTAATTTCCTGCTCCGAGCGTGGTAGAGAGATGTAGTCGTCTGCGTGCTTCAGGAGGGCATCGAGCACTTGCAATAGTGTCCGTGAGAACACTGGCTGTGAAATGCCATGCAACTGTCCGACTGTGTGCTGGTAGGTGCCTGTGGCCAGGAAGTGGAGTACAGACACCACCTTCAGTAGGGGTGGGATGGCGGTTGGGCTATCTATCATGCAGACAAGGTCAGCCTGTGTCATGTCCACAATGGCGGTTATGGTGTCCCGGTCCAAACGGTAGAGGGTGTGGATCTGCTCAGCAGTGAGGTTGAACGGATGTGCTCGGAGGCGTGGGATTGCGGGCTGCCTGCGTGGTGGTAGTGGCTGTGCTGGCGGGCCTTGCTGGCCCTGCCTTGCCCTCCTCCTGCGTCTCCTCTGTGCGGCCGGTTGTTGTAGTAGTTGGTGTTCGTCTTCTTCTTGAAGTTGGAGTACTTGCAGTGCTATCAGGTCCCCCAGGGCCAACATCGCTAGTCCTGCCGGTAGCATTTTGGAGTGGGTGTGGTTGTGGGAGGGGGTTGGGTGTGCAATTTATGTGTTTTCAAGCTGTATTGCCTCCACCTGTGGTGATTCATTCCACCTGTGCAAGCTGCAATCCCCTTTGGGCGAGCACGTCCCGCACACAACGCTGCAATGTGACGCATGGCATCTTGCTATTACAATCATGTATTTAATCCCGATGGCAGTGAAATATTGGTTTATATGTTCATTCTGCTATGGTCCCATTGTTTCACATACTATCTTTGCAGTCGCGAACAAACTTGTGAAGGGTCAGTGGAATGTAGTACTCGATTAACGGTGGACCCTCATGCAGCACTGTACCGCGGTTCACCGACGGGCGGGGCGTCCCATTTGTGAGTGAAGCCAGTTTGCATTTTCGCACATTGCCGCACTACCTGGATGGATTTGTGATTTCAAGCGGTCACAGATGCCTTTTCGACGTGATGTTGCAAATGAGGAATTCGAAGGACAGCGTTTTCGGTTTTCAGCTAGCGGCGAGGGGACGCCCACAGGTCTGACTGCAAATATAACGTTCTATTGTTTAATGTCCTTGGGACAGGGGCCATGGCGAGAATGCAATGATTGATATGAATAGTATGGGATGCGCAATAGCGTAGTGGACGATAAGGCAGGACGTTCCCAAATACATGTTACTTCACAACACTAGAATTCCGGCCTGGAGCACAGTGGATTTTGCAGACTGCATTACGCACAGACTCAATGGAAATTTCACATGTTATGTGAGTAAATAATCAGGCGTTTTCATACCGGGATGAGGGAATGATGTATGGATGCATGGACAGATGATTTGATGGAGAGTTTGCCATGTACAGGGCTTTTTGGAATCTATCCACCTCCCCTGCGCTATGTGATGCAGAGCTGCCATAGTGGGACCATCGTCTTTCTGCCCTTGTTGAACCCTCCCTGTCTCGACGCGCCTTCAAACACTTGTGTCTATGCACGTTACTAATCCCATCTAATGGATTCTGTCTTAACAGACGCATGCACACAAACACTCGTTTGTAATAGTGTTTTCACCTCGATTTTTATGGTTGTGATTCGCAAGTGATTTTTGGGTGGGAATAATCCTTTTGAGTGGGCTAGCATGCATATGGCTGTAGATTTAGTGTGATCATTGAAGTGAGTAATACAAATCAAGTTCTGATGGCCATACTATTCTTTTTCATTTCATTTGGGTGACAGGTATCTCCTCCCCTTTTGCCGCTGCCATCTGTATGCCACTCCTGCAGATGGCTTTTACTCCCGACACCTGCTGCTTCGTGTTAATCAGTGGAGCACCATTACGATCTTATGGGACGATCGCCAATGGGCCACATGCCCTTACGCAGTACTAGTGGCTAGGAGCAACATATCGACCTTTCAGCTGGACTAGTGCCTACCTAATGGGACGGCCCTGCAGTTCTAGGCGCT
This sequence comes from Ambystoma mexicanum, assembly GCF_040938575.1. NCBI lineage: Eukaryota > Metazoa > Chordata > Amphibia > Caudata > Ambystomatidae > Ambystoma > Ambystoma mexicanum. The sequence continues at coordinate 1,504,081,935 of NC_090932.1, read as the reverse complement.
TCCATGTTGCCTTTTTGAACGTGAATGTAGCCCCTGTGTACCATGAAGGAACAGGGCGTCACACAAGCAGAAGCTGGTCATTTATTGCGGATGCAGCCCACAATACTGGAATGTATTTTGGAGTTCATGACCTAATGGCTGTATGGGCTTGGTGATTTTGTGGTGCATTAAATTTCTATTCTGATATTAACCGTGTAGCGTTATTCTTTGCAAGTAATGTAGCATATTCCTATTTGTGGAGCGGTGTATTGTGAGGAGATCTGCATTGGGTTCCGGCTTCTGAGTATAGTTGCGTGGTACTGTACTGGCCGCGTTTGCCTACGAAGCCCAGTAATGTCAGGGATGGGGCCTGCCATTATGACTGTTTTAATGATGTCATGCTCAGGGGCGGGGGATCAGCTTTTGTGTAACAGATGCCGGTCAGCCAGGTGGATTGGTGGAATGATGTGATTATCAGACTATGGCTGGTCACAGGTGCCTGTGTTTGCGTGCGTTTCTTGGAGGGAGACTGAGGTCATGTCCATTGGAATAGCTTCTGTATTCGTGCCATCTGTGCCCTGCAGCTCCCATTGGCCCCTCTTGAGATGAGCCTGGCTGCTCTGTCACTCTGACAACTTGTGTGGTACATGCTTATGCTGATGGTTGGTTTGTTTACTGGCAGGAGTACAGGGCTGGTGCAGTCTCACTCAGGATACTGCTTTGAATGTTGCCTTACACTGGTGTCAGTCGATGGGGGGGCCTGTTTTTGTTTGTCTAATTTTTCTGCTCATGTTGCTGTACTTGAACCTTCACATGCCTGTGCTGCATCAGTGCGGCAATGGTGCCATGGCAAATATGGATGCCCACTCACAAGGCACTTGGAGCCCCTGGATTCATTTGTTCATTGGCATGCATGGGTGACTTGTACATTTCACTGGTTGCATTGTGTGACTTCATTGCACCTACGAGGAGTTGTGCAATGTGGCCAGGGAGTGGTGTACAGGCACTCAGTAGGGCCGTTTACGGTTGGTTCGCGATGCCGTACTTCTCACCATGGCGGAATGGTACTTTCCGCCATGCTTGATGGCGTTAGGTACATGTCCGCTAGGGTCAGAATTCGCGTACCGTTGCGCCATGGTGGTAATTGCGGTTTGGCATGGCGCGCGTGCGCGTACTTGGTGCAGTTAGCGTTGGCGTTCACTACGGTGTCGCTAATGGCATCGTACTTTACGGTGACGGGTCATAATCGCACCGAGCGCTATTCGATGCCGGTATTGCATTTCCGCCATCGTTTTTCGATTTCCGCCAGGGTCGTAATGAGGGCCAATGAACATTATTATTAAGCTTGAACTTTTGAACTTGCAACAGAACTCTTACAACGCCTCACCTGAATAGTCAAGCTTATTTTGAACTCCCATCAAACCTCAATCCAGTGAAGTAACTGGGTTTCAACGCGCCCCTGCATCAGAAGCAGGATGGAGAACTCATCCTTCCAGACCCTAAGGTGAGACTTCACGGGGAATCGTGGAAGGGTATCGTGGAGGGTTGGAAGGGAGTGGGAGGCTTGAGCATTATTCCGTCAGTAGGTAATACTCCCTTTTCACGCACAGGGGAATATTCCTGCGAGCCAGGAAAGCCAGAGTAGAGGGGCCCTTCCTGTCCATCTTCAGAGTCCTGCGCTTCACCATTGAAGAAGCATCAGCACTCGAAGCCAGACCTGCGCCTCCGTGGGAATCAGGTGAGCGTGACACCGCCCCTTTTCTGCCTTGTGGCGCCTTGAAACACCATTTGTTGTATAGACGCTTTATAAATACCCAATAAATAATTAAAAAATAAAAGATCAAGACAGGGTTTTTTGAGTAAAGGTGTAATCCGCGCTTGCTTAATCAATGGCAGGGCAAAGCTTTCGCTAAAGGATATATAAATGAGTTTAGTGATTAATGGAATAAACTGAGCAGCACATGCCTTTACCGCCATTGCAGGGTATGCATCTCCCTTGCAGTGGGTAGGTTTCAGTTGTTGTAACGAATCAAAAGCTTCAGGTTCCGTAACCATGCTAAACTCAAATGCAGGGATGGTGCTCTCAGGTCTAAACCATTCTATGGTTGCCTGGGGGCGGGGGGGCCCCTCATTGCAGAGTTGCTGTCAATGGACTGTGCCTGCTTGTTCCCTGTGCAGGAAAAGTGGGTGGGGTACTGATTCGCAACATCAGACAGTCTGTTGGCATCAGAACAATGACTCCTGTGTACTGGCACGAGGAGTGCCTGCATGGTAGCAGAACCTTGCGTGAACACTTGGGTTTGGAGTAATAACCACACCTGGCTCAGAGAAGGCAGATAGTGATGCCAATACACCCTGGCAGAGGTGCCTAATTCTCTTAAAAACACAACCAATTGGGATGGTGAAGGGTTGGAAGTGCTCGGTCGGGTGCTTTTCCACCTGACTGGTAGAGCAAACCAGAATAGAGGGGTGTCTATGTCTTTTCACATATTTCAGGGAATGAGTGGAGAGTAAATACATAACAGAGTATGGCAGGGATTCTTCTTATTGGGGTATTACATGGTGCTAATTCCTGTGATGTCTTCAGACTGAAAGGTAATGCAGCACCTGAGAAGCCATGGTGATGAAAGGTCACATGAGGTCACGTCGTGATATAGAATCCAGTGTCGTGGGCCACGGGCTCATGATGTCACTTGCGTTGCTCCACACAGTTTGGTGAATTGATGTCACTGTAGCTGATGTGCTTTCCTGATCCTTAAAGGGGAGCATGTGTTTGGTGCTGTTGATCAAGGGGCGGGAAGCACATGAGGCCAATTTAGCCCTTATGGCTCTTCTTCGGGTGCGCGCTTCGGGCGGGCGAGGGTTTTGCAGAGTGCGTGCTTCCTGAATGCAATGTTGGGCAGGAGAGTCATAAGTACTTGGGAAGGGAAGGAAGGGGAATGGAAGGGGTAGATACGTCATTTTGGCCTTTGGAGTATGTGCTATGCGTGTACTCGCTTTACCCAGCATATAATACGCTAGTCTTCGCATGCTCTCTCTCTTTCTATCTCTTTCCATCTGACTTTCTCTCTCTCTCGATCTGTCTCTATCTCTCAAACTCTCTCTGCATTCTGTCTCTAACTGTGTCTCCATCTCTTTCTGTGAGTGTGAGCCATCTTGTCAGGTGTGCGTTTGCTAGAGCCCCGCAGCCGAAGGTGGCGGAGGGAAAAAACAGATATCTTGAATGGGGGCTGTGTACTTTGACAAACAATTTTAAATTAAAAAAGCAGGAAAGGGAAATCATTTATTTTTGCTAAGAGTGTAAATTGGCTCTTTTTAAAAATAATTTTACAATGTGTATGTCTAATAATTTCCTGACTATAATGTATTCATAATAAGAATGTTACACTTGTCCTACTGAGAAAGGCACATTATCAAATCCTAGAACAACCATATAAAATAATTTCTGATAGCAAGTGATCATTCCAAGATAGACAATGGGCCTCATTAAGAGTTTGGAGGTAGCCCCAAACTCGGGTCCGGGTTCCCTGAATGGGGAAATACCGGGCCATTCCGACCTTGGAGGGCCTGGTATTTCCCCATTCAGGGAACCCGGACCCGGACCATCCCCATTCCCATTTGAGCCCCCATAGGACTCAATGGGAATGGAAAGCAAGCTAACAACGGGCCCGTTAATGACCGGCCCGTTGTTAGCATGCTGGGCCGCTTGCGGGACTCGCTAAGGACGTCTGGTAAAACCAGGCGTCCTGAGTGGGTCCCGCGAGTGGACCTCGTAATGGGGCGGTAAGGGGTTAACGGCTCTGGCACCTTTACCGGCGCCTTAACCACTTACCGGCCACCTCGTAATGAGGCCCAATCTATTTTACTTCTATTGTACTGTCTCTAAACACCCCTCAGAGAAAGAGGAATGAGACAAATAATGCCAGTGAGGGTTCCTGGCTGCTTTCCATTAAATCAAAAGGCATTATGGGTAAATATGAATGTTCACAGATGTTTATATTTGAAACATATGTCTGTGGTAAAAGGGATGTATGCTTGAATTACTTATACATGATGAGCACTAGGCTTAATGCAGATGTCATTCTGCACAACAGTCACCCTAACTTTAAAATGTTTATGATATTGAACCATATATACTGATTCGGACAGCCTGCAGGGTTTAGATGTGAGGATGGAATGGCTGCAATACCATTCACTCAAGTGGTGTCAAAGGCCTGGCTTCTTCCAATAATGTTTCTCAGGGGATGGACGGCTGTGCACGTGCTCCGTTCCCAAAGCATGTGAGGTGTGTGTGCCTGGAGGAGAATCTTTCAACGGGTGGATTCCTGGCAGCAGGAGGTGCGCCTCCGGGCAGTTGTGAGGACAATAGGGCTGACCATGGGCACGGCACCCTCCAGTGGGGATTCATGTAGATTCCACCAGCACCATAGAGTGGGCTACCACCACCGCCAAAGAAGCGGCACCATTGTTTCTGCCGCCACAGCGTGCCTCTGCCGAGTTCTCGATTGAGCAACGGTTTCAGCGTCTCGGTTTAGAGGAGGCGGAGGTGACGGGGAGACAGGCGAGGAGTTCCTCCTGCCTGCCGAGGTAGCTGAAGTCCCCTCATCTACCGCCCAAACCTCCCCTCATCTACCGCCCAAACCTGACGGATGGGCCTTCAGCACCGGCGGAATGAGGCTGGAACGCTGGCACTTGGTTATGCGCAGAAGCCCGGGATCCAGGAGGGCCAAGATACTATTCCTGCATGAAAGGGCAATTTATATTTTTACAAATTACCTTTTAGGTACTAGGTTTAAGTTTTCATGAGGAAGAGTTGTTGCGTTTTGCCTCAGTTATCGTCAATTAGGTAGAAGGCCATTATTAATCTCCCTCGGTGGGAAGATGGCGCATTGTTGGTGTCTTGAGTTCAACATTTGCACTGCTGGCTGGGTGGCACCTCATGACGAATGCAGCCCGAGCTCTTGCAAAGGGTGCCAGAGGGACTTGCTGTGCCTGCACCGTGCCCTCTTCCTGTCATTTCTGCCATCCTTCTTTAGTGGAGAATTGATCTGGCTGGGTGCTTTCAGCCTGCATAAACGTGCATAAACGGGGAGAGGCGGGCTCTCAGACTACACCGGCCTAACACTTCAGGTCTTACAGCACCGGGCTGCATTTTCCCGGATACAAGATCCAGCCGCACCGGTCTCTGATGGCTTTTCTTACCGAGACCGGGATTCAAACTCGGATCACCAGGACAAAGGGCAAGTGACTTACCCTCTACACTACAGCAACTTCTGGTTAAACATTTGTGAATATTCCCGTCAGGATTGTACTCTGCAGATATGTGCACCTTTTCTAATTTGCTTGCAGCATTACAGGAAACTATTAATGCATTCATCTCCTGAAATGTAAATGTTTAATTAGGGATGGGGCTCCTAACACCCGCCCCCGCGGCTGGAGGGATCCCGCAGTTAATCATTGCCATTTCCAGCACTACTTGCAGAGAGAGTTGAACTGCTGACTCCTCCTGCGGAAGGAATGTGAGCTAACGGTTTGGTCAGGACTGGGACCAAGCCTGATTAGCATATGGTTTTTCCCCTTCTGTAATGGCTCAGCAACTGGCAGTCGTGTGTGAGGCTACCCAGAGATGTTGTCAATGGTTATGATTATTTCTCAGCTTCTCCATTCATTGCTCTGCAATGTTGCAAAGTCCCACCGAGTGGCATGGATATGTCCAGACTTGGATCCCAGTACCTCTGTGCCTAGAGTGCCTAGCTACATCTCCCTGATGATGCCTAGTGAGGCCGAAACATGTCTTGGGTGACGTCAGAGAACGGATGTGACCTAGATGGAATGTCTCTTTTGGGGTGTGACTAAACCTGATTTGTAAATGGTTTCTTCCCTACCGATACCGGTATTCCAACAATACCTCGGAAGCTTGCACAGCGAATTTGCCAGTGGTTATGATTAATGAAAAGCTTTTGCATCAATCACTCTTCAATGTGGACTTTGGAGATTCAGAATTCTAATGCCCGCCTTCTCTGGTTGACCACAGTTAAGTGTGTTCCTGGCAAGTCATTATCTCTCCTTGACACCTGTTTCTTTATCGGCTATGCTCCTGGATACCGGAATGCAGGCTAAACCCCAGTGGTTAGTCCTATAAAGAAAAAGGACCATTCTGTTCTGCAATCGAGCCCCCAGGGCGCCACCCCCTTTGCAGTGATTCTCTATACCACATGTAGCTTGAAAAAAATACATCTTCACTGGCGCTTTCTTTTCTTTTTTTTAAAGCGATTTTCCTTTTCAGCAGAAGCATGCAATCTATGGTTGGCATGACAGGATTACTGAAATCAAAATGTTATCAAATGAATACACTTATTTTTGCAAAGAAGCAATCTAGACATCAGAGGTTCTGGTGCTTTCATTCATCAGGAATATCACAGGCTGCTTAAATATGGGAGATGATTGGCAGGTGGGCTGACACAGAAGGGCTACTGACTGTGTTATTTGCATAATCGATTTGTCCCAAAATGCATTTCGTCAAGTCAATGTTTGCATCAACTCCATGAGCACTCAAGCTAATTGGGTCGATTTCATGAAGTGTATTGGTCTATTTTATTTTCACGGAAGTAACATGCTAGATGCTGCTGGTGGATTCAGAACATGAGGGCGAGAGGAGCGGACCAGCCATAAGAGAAAGAGGGCATGCGCAAGATCATTCTGGAAGAACCAGAATTTTTTTGCGTTGCTGCCTGAACCTGCGGAAGTCAGGCTTGAGGCAAAGTGACATGCGGCGGGAGCTCCAGAATTGGGCACTGAACTAGAAGGTCCTCCTTCGTTCGGGTTTCTCCTTAATTTGTGGAATTCCAGGAAGGGAGCCCTGCATCCCAAAACAAAGATTTATGCCGGAAATTTGGAAGTTAATTTAGAAAGTAGGTAATCCAGACATAAACAATGTAACACTTTATGTCAGGGGTCTGCAGCCCCCTCTAGGTGCTTTGTACTATGACTCCCATGATCCATCACCAAAGACTATGCTAGTTAGGGCTGATGGGAGTTGTAGTTCAAAATATCTGGAGAGCCAAAGGTTGCAGACCTCTGCTTCCTGGATTACGCATGAAGCCTTGAATGGGAAACCTCTTTTGTGACTGGTAGCCAATGGAGGCCAGACAATGCTCGCGAGAGGGATTTCTCCACAGTTGAGGGGAAGGAGGAGTCTGGCTACTACGTTTGGACCTGTTCGAGACACTGACGGTAGCTCCGCCATGTTGGGAAAAGAATGAAAGAAGAATGTACATTGGAGAAGGTGGAGTTGGAAGAAACAGGCAGTGCAGCTCGGGTCGGTGATAAAGTGCAGGTGTTTAACACATTTGGCTGGGATGGGGTATGTGCCCAAGGCTTGAGGCCAAACTGTTCTCGCCAGAGGAGGAAGATTTCCACTTTTGAGGGGCTCGGTTTCAGCCAGTTGGCATACGTCTATGATCTTACAGAATGGCGGGCCGGCGGAGTAACATCAATTACTCTGAAGTTTTGGGGTGATATTGTAGCTATTGTGGGCCATTATGAAGGTTAGAGAGATTGCTAGCCATTCACGAACACTCGGGCAAGGCCAGAAAGCTTTGACCTATGCGCTGTAAAACATGCAACCTTCAAACACTGTTTTTTTATGCCACAAGGTCTATTCACAAACTGCCCTTCCATCCAATTCACGCATACTTACATTTGTTGTGTGATATGATGTATGATGTGATAGGTTATTTATAATGCGCTTAATAACCAGAGTCTAAGCGCAGACCCAGGGATCGAACCTGTGATGCTCTGTGTCATCTTGCTTCCAAGGCGAGCACGTTGCCCCTGAGCTATCTTTCTGAGACGCCTGTTTGTTAAGAAAATATATGCAACACACTAACTAGAAGTTAGTCAGCACAAACTGAGCAAATTCCAGCATTTGCACTTTTGGGGTGTCTCAGGAAGCGTAACAAAGGACACTGAGTTTTTTTCATCACCTCTGTGCCCATGTTGCCTCTACACAAGGCAGCTCAAAGCTGCAATTAATTTGCGATGTGCCACTTTTCCAGTTGTACAAAATGCTTCATGCCTACACATCTGGACAACATTTTTCATTTATGCACTTCTAAATACTTAAAGTGGAACTTGTGGGAGCACATGACATCCATAGCAGGAAAAGGGAACTCGATAGTCAATTTAAGAGCTGGGGTGCAGAGCGGCTTATCAGATTTGTAGGAGCCCCAGTATGGGAACATGAGATGTAAGAAAGAACTCAAGAAGCGGCTCATGGGGCGAGAGCTGGCCATTGGCCAACCTGTGAGGCTCCCGGCTGCCCTGCATAGCCTCTACCCCTCAGATTGGACGAATTCTACTGTAAAGTGTCTTTACCGTTTGAAAGAGATGGCGGATCAGTCTGCACTGTACTCACGTATGGCAGGTGACTCCAGGTCACAGAGGCATCGCTTTGCCAGTCCTGGTCTTCTATTTGGGAAGCTCCTGTATTCTGGAAGTTGCTGTTTTTTTAGTGAACTTCCAATGAGAAAAGTGCGATTCTGCTGTTGATACCAAGGACTGGTTAAAGTAAAGCCCCGGATTGGAGCAGTGTTGGGGTGATACAGAGTCCTCCGGTCGCCCAAGCACGTGTATATTTGTCCACCTTTTATGACTTTGCCGTCTTGCTATGCCATTTATTTGTAGAGTAATGAAGGGTGCAAGCACAGGAGGTTCAGAGGTGGCTGTGGACTTGTTTTTCAACTGGATGGGTGTAGATAATTCCCAATGATCAGCATGAGTGACAGAGCAGGATAGTGAGTGATCCAGAAAACATTTTTCAAATAATGGGTTAAAATGATTCATTTTACAGCACACTTTTTCTTAAAAATTGGGTAACAAGACATTTGATGTACAATCAGCTCTTTACAGCAACATATGAAAAAATCATGGTCACCAGCAGTGCACAGTAGCATTCGCCAATGCATTTTCATGATGTTGGTATTGACAATATATGCCAGTATTAATACTGTTAGAACACACCGATTTTGGCTGTATACAATAATGCCAGTATTGCCACTGTAAAAAGAGATTCACATGCTAGCTGCGTCAATATGTAAGTAATGTCAGTGTATGAACACACATGTTGGCTGTGTCTAATACATTTTTTTCTTGCTGCCTGCACAACTATATGGCGGTATTGCCACTGTAGGTAAGTGTGAAACGAGGAAACACAATTCATCGCCATGAAGCGTTCACAAACAACTAAACCGCCACTGTCCCAAAAAGATGTACTGCGCTATCCCTTTTGGGAAAGATACCCCTAGGGTGCGGTGTTGCGCCGCATATGTAACAGGGGTAGAGAGAAAGTTATCCCTCCACTAAACTCAAATATGGATCAATCATACATTCACCATGTTCAAATGATTGCAACTAACTATTAATACACCCACTGTGCTCGTCTACTGTAACTAAGAACCTCTCACCAGCAGCGAGCAAAACCACGTGAAACCTCCACAATCAAATACTTTTACAGCCAACTGTAAGACCCAATAAAAACCAGGGCTATAGTCGTCGGACCAACCCACCAGGCATTTGAGTTGGGATTTCACAGTTTATCCGATCCACACTCAAAAAAGAAAGCGCCCTCTTGCTAGTTGCAGTGCATGGAAGGTGCAGTGCTCGCAGGAATGAAGAACAAGGAAGACCTAAGAACCTGTTGGGGGGGGGGGGGTGGGGTGGTAGAATGACTAAAGAGAATGGGGCAGGTGGAAAAAGGGAGCTACTGGAGGGAATGGCAAGTAGAAAGCTTTGAAAGCAGGCTTCTATCAGTGAATACAACATGCATCATTCTGAGCTTTCTGATTGGCTGACCCTGAGGCTGGGACCACTCATAGAAACCTGGCAGTGGGTCAGTCATAGAAATGAAAGGCTGGCTCTTCAGAGCCCGGCTTCCATTTTTATGATGGCAATAGAAGGTGCCCAAAGAAGCCCAGTCGCAGAGGATGGTGGAGAAGGAAAGTGCGGACGGAGAAAAGGGCGGGCTAGGAGGGAGCGGGTGTTAGGAGAGGCTGCTAGGGCGCCGCGACATGTGGGAGCAATGGGAACTCTGGGAGCATGGTGCCGGTCACAGGATGGACGTCGGCTGGGATCAAAAGATTAAGCCTGTGTTCCTCAGCACTCAATTTCATGGAACCTTCTCCCTGGGCGCTAATGTTGTAATGAAACGTCTTACGTTGTGTCTATTGATCGCAGATAGCTAAGTTGCCATGTCACTGGGATGAGGAGACCTTAACTTTCACACGGAAGATGTGGAGACCTTCAATTTCACTTTGAAGATGTGGAGACCTTCAATTTCAGATGGAAGACGTGGAGACCTTAACTTTCACATGGAAGATGTGGAGACCTTCAATTTCACACGGAAGTTGTAGATACCTTTGATTTCACGTGGAAGATGTGGAGACCTTCGATTTCACGTGGAAGATGTGGAGACCTTCAATTTCACATGGAAGATGTGGAGACCTTAACTTTCACATGGAAGATGTGGAGACCTTCGATTTCACATGGAAGATGTGGAGACCTTCGATTTCACATGGACGATGTGGAGACCTTCGATTTCACATGGAAGATGTGAAGACCTTCGATTTCACATGGAAGATGTGGAGACCTTCAATTTCACATGGAAGATGTGGAGACCTTCAATTTCACATGGAAGATGTGGAGACCTTCAATTTCACGTGGAAGATGGGGCGACCTAGATGAGACCGTTTTTCACTTGGAGAGAAAATGGCTGAGCTCTCCAGATGTGTATCCCGAGCTGGGAGAGCAGGTAACCCCCACTGCAACCTTCTCAATCTACTACGCCATTTCCAGTAAGAGTGCAATAGAACATTATGAAATACTTTCATATTTGTTGTTTCTTTCTGCAATGTTGAGATGCTCTTGCAAGGGAGACCGCTCGGTGAACATATCCTCTTATTGCTGTGATCTGTTTGGCAAATGATTAAGGGGAAAGCGCTATAAATACTGCAAATTATTGGGCTGAGGTTATTCAGCAAGGGGTTAATACGTACTGAACTACATGGGGAAATATGCTAAAATAAAATGAAAATCCAGGTCCTTAGCAAGAAGGGGGCTTAATTATGTTTACATATTTATTGAACATTTGCATGGCACCTGTACAGCAGGAAGTGTTTCCAGGTGCCGCAAGACTACGGGGGAGGGGGAACAGACAGGATTATCAACAGTAAACAGTCCTACTAGGCCTTGTGACATTTGGATCGTTCACGTGCAGCAAGCAAAAAGTGCGGGACGAGGGGCAAGATCAGGACGAAGGGGACTAAGGGGAGGGCGAGGGAGGGATGTGGGAGGTGGGGTGCCAGCGGCCGGGTAAGTGCTAAGTCAGGCCCGGAGGCAAGTGTGCTTGGGGAAGCGATAGAGTAACTAGTGCGAGGAGGGCGAGTGGACCAGACTCAATAGTCTAGTCAGTGAGAGGCGCCTGATGGCAAGTGTTGATACGGGGGTGCTGAAGCAGACCGGTTGAGGGAGTGCTAGGCCCTGGTATCACTCAGAAGGGACCAGGAACCTGTCAAAACAGCAGGGGGATTTAGCAAGTAAGGGGGAGGAGAAAGGCAAGGCCTTGAGAAGTTTCCGGAACTTAGGGAGGTCCAGCTCAAGTCTGAGAGGGGAAAGGAGGCCATTCCAGAGGGAGGTTCCTTCCGAGGAAAGAGATCTACCCCCACTCTCTGCTTGGAAAAGCATTTGACCTGCAGAGAGTTTGAGCTAGGTAGACGGAAGGACTCTAGCAGGGAGGTATTTAGGGAGAGATAGTTGATGGTAGCGTGGTCCCAGGCCCCAGAAAGCCTTATGGATGATGCAGAGGGTCTTGAATTTGATTTCTGCAGCCACTGGGAGCCAGTGGAGAGATTTCAGGGCTACGGAGATGCAGTCCCTTCGCCTAAGGCCAAGGATAAGAGAGCACGTCTTTGCAGGTGTTCAGGAGAGCAGTTTCCGTGCCTCTGGCTGCTCTGAAGCCAGACTGGTGGTCGACTGGTGGTCGTGGAGAGAGACAACCAACAGATTTGATAGGGATTAGTTGGACTTCTCCAGGAGTTTGCCCAAGAAGGGGGAAGTGGATATAGGGTGGTAGTTAGCTGGGCAGGAAGGGCCTGCAGACAGCTTTTTTAGGAGGGGGTGCACAAGGGAGTCCTTGAGGAGCCGTGGAAAAAGAGTGATTGCAGAACTCAGCCAAAGAGGGAGCAATGGGGCAGCAATATTGTCCTTGAATGTTCTAGAGGAGCAGGGGAGCACTTGTTTGGAGGAGACTTTCATAGAGCAAACAATCTTGGCGACCTCATCCGGTGCTATGGGTGGGAAGGAGCAGAGTAGGAGGAACAGAGAGAGAGAGGCCAAGGGAGGCCTAGGAGCAGGTCAGAGGAGGGAGGGGAGTGGAGGAGAGTGAGGACAGGATGTCCTGAGTTTTGTGTGTGAAATGGGAGGCCAAGGCCGTGCAGAGGACCTGGCAAGGACGAGGAGAAGTAGAGACTGCAGTAGGATTGGCAAGTTCCTTACAGATTTTGAAAAGTTCAGCTGTGTTGTGAAGGTTAGCAAGGACTGAGTCGGAGTGACAGTCAATAGCAGGGGTGGAGGGGGGAGTGAACGAGGTGGCAAATTGCGGCTACTTACACTCGCGTCATCCGTCGGATGATGGAGAAGGAGGCTGGCAGTGCGGGAAGGGTTTAGCCAGGGAGCGCAGGAGCTCCAAGTGAGAGAAGAGGAGAGAGTGATCAGACCAAGAGAGAGGTGCACTGAGAGGGTTAGAGAGAGGGAGGTCAGCAAAGATGAGTGCATCCAGAGTGTGCCCAGCTGAGTGAGTCAGAACAGAAGGAAGAATGGCGAGGGAGAGAGTCACAGAGATTGCATTAGGGTAAGGCTGTGTCAGGAGAGTCAAGATGAATATTGAAGTCTCTGAGGAGGAGAAGCTTAGAGGTAGAGGTCAAGAGAGAGAGGAGGTGAGGATGGCCCACTCCAATAGGAAGAGGGAGACCGGCCCAGGGGTGGTGTAGATAGTAGTGAGAGTGATCGACAGGGTAGGAGAGATGCAAATCTTACAGACAAGACACTCAAATGAGGAGTAGGCTTGAATGGGTATGATAGAGGCAGAGATGCATTCAGGGAAGACAAGGGCTACTCCACCCCCAGGCCGGTTAGGCCTGGACTTGGAGAGGATCTTGTAGCCTTCAGGAAGAAGAGTGTGAAAAGCAGTGACAGAGCTGGCATTGAACCCTGTCTCACTAAGAGCGAGGACGTCAAGGTCAAAGTCTTCCAGAAGTTGACAGATGTCAGAGGTGTGTCTAACAGCAGAGCGAGAATTCAGGGTAGCTAAGTTAAGCTGGTTGCCCCCCTTTAAAGGTCTTACGAAGGGGAGTATAGGTACATGGTACACCCGTTGGTTGGGCGAGCAGGCCAGAGCCGTGGTAGGCCCTGGGCCATGATAGTGCCATTCCGATAAACATTAATGATGCACCTAGAGGATAAGAAGTGAGCCAAGAGCACTTCCCATCGGGTTACACCATTAATGGATGAAGAAGAGAAAGGGGAGAGGACAGAAACCATATGGGGAGTTCATAGGTCTGGAGAAGGAACAACAAAGAGGATGTCAGTGATTGCCTGCCTGGAGGAAGCATTGACATACGTATCAGCAATGGGCAGGCCTGGATTTGAGGCCAAGAGATGCTTCTTAAACTTTTTCCTTCCAGGCTTTGAAAGAGATGGAGGATCGGTAATATAGTAGCAGTTAGAATAGAGGGGGAAGATGGAGAGAACCATAGAGGGGTGGGGGGTGGACGGATGCCCACGGGGAGGGGGAAAAAGGAGAGCTGCACAGAGCATGAAGTTACTCACCAGGTGGCCCGCAGCCGAGAGGCATAGATGAGGCAGCGTTTGAGCAATATCACAGAGGGCAATAGATTTCAAATAAACCCCAGAATTGAGGACCCAAAGGTAAGAGAATGCAGAGTCCAACCGATGCAGCCCATTTGGAAGCACCTAGATTTGAAATACACATATACATGGAAATGCAGCAGTTCAGCGAGGCAGCCTGATTTAGGAGCATCTAGATTTAAGGTTTTAAGGTCATACAGACTTGGAGAATGCAAGTAGTTCTAAACGGGGCAGCTGAAATTATAATGCACCAAGGTTTTTGGAGTTCCTAGCGGCAGGGAAGGTGCAAATTAACAGAGGCAGCAGAGTTTAGGAGCATCTAGATTTGAGAGTCAGAACAGAGGTGTAGAATGATGGCACTGGAGTTAGAACCCCCAATTGTTGTTCGAGGAAGAAAAGTGATAGGAGTATCAACATAAGGCAATGGTGGCAGATTCAAAAGTCAGGCAAAACAAGTGAAGAAATTCAGCAGCGGGCGTGATGTGCACACGAGGAGAAAAACTTTTCAGATGCAGTGAAGCAGGCCAGTGTGCAAGCGGAGGGCAGGATAAGGCAGGAGCACACATTAGGTTGATTATTTAAAGATGCTAACAGTGAGGTAAAAGCCAGAGGTTAGGGTGACCAGACGTACGGTTTTCCCAGGACAGTCCGGGGAAATCACGCGCCGTCCCGGGGGCACCTGGGCGTTTTTTCATTTTCCAAACCCCATCTGGGGATGGAAGGCTGGCTTACTATGACCTGGTTTTTTCCGGGACCCGATTTCGAAATCCCAAAAAATCAGTCCCGGCGCAACTCTTCCTGCACGTAAGAGGGGGCGTGCTTTCCTTTCATGCCCCCATTTATTCCCCCTTCCCCTCCCCGGGACTCTCCACCAATGAGAGGAGTGCGCCTGTGAGCACATCCCGTCCCCGCCGCCCCCGCAACAGGCCAGTGGCATAGAAGTAGGACTACAGTTTTTATTGTAGTCCTATTTCCATGTCTATGGCCTGTGCCGTTTTTTTTATATGGTCCCCCTACCACAGATGTAAATGTGCACAATGGCATAGAGCTCTGTGGAGCATTATACGGGCAGGCTGACCAGTGCATGCATATTTAGGACTAGTTTAGGCCCAGGGGCTAGGCAGCAGAGTAGAGGGGAATGACAGGAGAGTGCCATGCCGAGGGTGCGAGAGGAAGAGGATTAGCATCTTACCTTGGAAATCGATGCCAGAGCTGGTGACAGGCCCCTGAGGGACTGTGGGTGTGTGGGCAGACTGAGCAGGCCACAAAGATTGCAGGAATCTTGACATCATGTTGTTCGGTGCACCTGCTAACGAGCAGGGAGAGGGGGCCTCTTCTGCCCCGGACAGGCCCAGACAGGGTAAGCCTCACCCTTTGAGACTGCCCTTAGAGGGGGGGCCGACGTTGCCTGCCAGCTCCCTGGGCGTGCTGGGATATGTCAATCCCACCAATCAATGAAACGGTCCAGAGGTGTGCATCAGCACGGAGCCTCCAGGCAAGATGGCCTTCGACGCGAGTTGGCAGGATGATTGAAATTCGCCACAGAAGTGGGTTAAAGAAAGAGTTGTATTTTTGTCCACAGAGCCACATGTGACCGTGACTCATCTTTGCCACTGGACACCTAGTCTATGGGGAAGATTCAGGAGTCAATGTTACGTGATCCAGTTGGGGAAAGCGCCCCAGTTTATATCCCCCCATTGCTTCATCAGCCGGGCATATCTATTTAGAGGTAACTGTCTTTGGTTTGATTGCACATGGCTTTGGATAATGACAATAGGCCCACTTGCCGTTCATCAGTGATTCTTTATTCGGGTGTTATGTAACCCGCGCATGGCCCATAAGGCCTCTTGCACATGTTGATAAGTGAGACCAGATGGATCGTTTGACCGTAACATCTGGATTCTAGGTAGAAATGATCCTGGTCATGCCTTTGCATGGATGGTGTGTTGAGGAAAATGTGGCCAGGTCCCTCTGACGGGGTGGAGGGTGGAGGGTGGTGGTCCCTAGGATTTATGTTTGAGGGTTGTGTCGCTTTGATGGGTAGGAGTCAGAGTTCTGCATTTGGCAGTCCTGGTAAGCCTTCAGGTACCAACTTAATTGGTTCCTTTGGTGGTGGCTGGGCTCATTCAGCGATCCTGGTTGAGATGGTTGGCCATGGAGGATGGGCCACTGTGGTGAAGATGTGCCAATCAAGGGCTATTTTCAGGTTCTTTGTGGATGGCTTTTAGCCGCATGATGATATTAGTAGTGGGTCCAAGTCTTCCAGAGGCCATCAGAAAATATCATGATGGAATACCCTTCCTTCTTGGCGTGCTTGCTTGTTGGTTTGGTGTCGTCGCATGGTACGCTGGGTATTTGGTTGCGGGTAGGTTGCAGTGGGCCGAGAGGGGCAGCTTCTGATGGTGTGTCAGGCCGAACCCTCAAACATTGCGCCCTGGATTTTAAACTTGATCTTCAGTTTCACTGGAAGCCAGTGGTGTTCCTTCAGTGCTGGTGCAATACGGTCTGATGTCCTGAGATTTAGGTATATTCTGGCTGCTTCATTTTAGAGAAATTTGAGTTTTCCCTTTTCTGATTACTTTCCTAAACCAGAGAGGGAGAAATCTCAATTTGTCTTCTGGCATGTGTGAGATATTCATCTAGCTGCGGCTTTTTTCATTTTTGATCCCCATATCTTATTGATTTTGAAGCCAGGGGCTTGTAGCTCTACATTGCTCTGCACTGTGGTTCTTGTGTATTGGCGGTTTGCAATATGTGTGCACTGTTGCAAGTACTAAAGTATGACATTATGTGAGCTTAAAAGGCAACGATGACTGAACATCTCACACCAGACATGGTGTGACTTGTGATCTCTACAAATGTCTGGTCTCAAAGGTGGAAGATGGCAGTTTCTTTCACCACCACTAATTAGAATCTTTCACCATTCATCGGGGCTGTAGTCAAACAATATTTTTGAAGCTGTACGACCATTCAATTTACCTTCAACTTTAAGGCCTAACTTTCTGACACACAGAGTTGAACGCATACAAACGTTGCTATTGGGGTTAATAGTTTGTCGTGATATTGTAGCTCAGTGATTTTGCCTTCATTTAGTCACATTGCCAACAGTGCAGATATCCGCTTCCTCCTCTGCTGTGCAGCTGTACCCTTAGCTATCTCCTGGTTGGATTTCCTGTTCCTAATAATTGACCACTTTGGTGAAACCGTGAGCAAAAGTCTTGATTATTGACGTTTGGGATGTAGACACTGGTCACAAGTAAGCGTGACATAAATCTCAATGACCGATGACCGTAGGGCCACTTGACGTTCAACAATGCTCGAGCTAGTGATCCCAATTTCATCGGTAGATGCCACCAACAAAGTATTATCCATCGATTTATTGGCCACTGTTGACTTTAGTCACTTTCAGTGTGACACTCAGAGAATGTGAGAAGGTGGGGATTGGTTACATGTCTTTATACCAAAATATTTTGTATAAAGAATGAACATATATTGAATATTTTATAACGAAAAATCGTATAGAGAATGCACTTGGGGGTGGGGGCACCCCAACTCTCTGTTTACGACCCCTAAAAACCCACCCCAACCGTTTCCCAAAAATATGTAACCCTTTACCCCACCCCTAAATTCATTCTCTAAAACAATTTTTGTTATAAAATATTCAATATATATTCTTTCTAAAATATTCGATATAAAGACTGCATACCTGGGGATCTCTGTTATTGATCTTGCAGATATGGTAATAAGATTTGCAGACCTCTTAGGACCTTTCGTTAAATTGTATTTGTAGCATTGATGTACATTATTACATGCTTTGGCCCAATAAACGTCTACATTTTTCCAGATACCAACATGGCTCTCAACCAATAATTTCATACTCTAAGGCAGGGGTCTGCAACCTGTGGATTTCCAGATGTTTTGGACAGGGACTCCCATAGTTTCCTGCCATTGACTGTGCTGGCTAGGGCTAATGGGAGTTGCAGTACAAAACATCTGGAGAGCAAAAGGTTGCAGACCCCTGCTCTAAGGAGAAGCCACGCCTCAGCCATGTGCCAAAGTGCTTAGCGACTCAGCCGCCTACCATCTACATGCATTTTTAATTTGCCTCATTACCTTGAGTTAAAATAGAATATATTATCTTGAGTTCCCATTATCTTGAGTTAAAATAGAATATAAAATTAGCTGGATATCCTGTGAAATAATTGCCCTTGTCAAAGTTGAAAGGTACTGATGGAGGGCGACCTGTTCCTGTTTCTCATTACTTTACTGAAATTATAAGTGTCCCCGGGCTGGTACAATGATTACCAAATGCCTCAAGGAACTGCTGTAACCGCGACACTGGTAATATGCTGCTATTACCCCAAATAATATGCGCCATTTAAGAAATGACCGAGCACATCTGTGTCGCGTGAGGGGAAAAAAAGAGTGGTTTGGGATCATGTCAATTTTTAATCAGTTTCGGCAACTGGACCGTGGATCCTTTTGCCCCTGACCTCCTTAAACGGATATGGGAAGTAGCTACACACGATCAAGTGTTTCCCAATCCCCACTAGGAATTGTTTCAAGTAATTAAAGAAAATAAAATGCGATGGGAAGAAGAAACCACTGGCAAAACAACTAGAGAACAATTTTACTCACGAGTCCAGCATTTGAGGTGTGTAATTGGTCCAGATTTGGTAGATTATCCCAGCCTGTTCCTCCCCGATGACCTTCGCGCCCCTTCGTGAAGAGCAAGTCCTTGACGCAGGGCTTGTATTAGTTCCAGGACTTTTAATGTATGTAAATAGAGCTGGGTTGGAAATGTTTGGGTACTTTACAAGTTCACTGAGAGGCAGAGAATGGTGAGAGGCACTTCATTAGTGAACAGCGGGCCAGACATATCATTTGGGCTTTGCTGGAGTGCTGGTCGACAGCTGTTCCGTGCTTCACATGGAAGGCTACAATTTCTCTAGTGGAAGAAGTGAACACTGGAAGACAATTTTGAATGTTTTTCTTAGAAAATGTTTTAATGCAATGATATGGTATGATATGATAAGTCATTTATAACGGGCCTGGTTCTAGGCGCAACAAGACAAGGAGGGGGGACAGAAGGAGGACAAAACAACGATCTTACTAGGCCTTGTTTCATTCAAGATTGCCCAAGTGCAGGGAGGAGGGAGGAGAAGTGCCAGGCAGGGGGTGGGGGAGAGAAGTGCAGGTAACTCATAAGTGCTGCTGGAGGGTGGCTCATACGTGCAGAGACAAGGGACTGTAGGGTAGCCGAAACAGACACATAAGTGCTGGGGGAGCCCAGAGGCAGTGCCAGGGCAACTGGACATGCAGGAGCCTGGGCCCGAGTTTCAGTGGGTGGCGAGGTGACCAGTGTGTGGAGCAGTCGGGGACATCAGCAGGGGCGAGGAAGAGAGAAAGCGGAAGCGAAAAGGAAGGTCTTGAGTTGCTTCCGTAACCGGAGGTGGTTCACCTCAAGTTTGAGAGAGGCAGGGAGTCTGTTCCAGAGGGAGGCCCCAGCCGAGGAAAGAGATCAACCCCCCAATCTGACTGGAGAAGGGGCTGACCCTCAGAGAGTTGGAGGTGGATGAGCACAGGGCTCGAGAAGGAAGATGTTTAGGAAGCTTGTTATGGGGAATCGTATATGGCCGTACCCAATATGGCTCCTTTATTGAGAGTGTAATGTTATGTTGGTTGTAACACAGACAGGACTAAGAAATTAATTGCCTCTAGACATTCTTCCATCTTTCAGATTTTCTAGAGCCAGGTGCATCGTTGTCCTTCTAGCAGAGCCCCGGCGCGATACTCAGACAGTGGCGGGAGTTAGGAGAACGCGAGGGCCACCATCAGTCACCTGCCTCTGTGCGGGGTGTGTAGAATGCCCAACCTGTCTTTGTTTTTTTCGGATTGGATATAGCACAGACCTAGCGCCAAGAAGCACAGAAGCCCTTTACAGAGAGAAGTTAATGTGGAGGGAGCATCTCAAACATGAGGTGGTGTGTTTAGAAGAGTATGGGGTGTATGGTTGGTTTGAGACAGGATTATAGAAACCAGGATGTGATGTGCTAGGAGCCTACAATTGGGACAAAAGGACTACACAATATACTGACCGGCTTCACATCTTACCAGTGCCCATGTTTCCAGTTTCAGACACATGGATGTAAAGTGATTTGCCCAGAATCACAGGTGGTCTTGATCAAGTCCCGAAGCCGGGATTACGAGATTAGTCAT
Organism: Ambystoma mexicanum; assembly: GCF_040938575.1. Taxonomy (NCBI): domain Eukaryota; kingdom Metazoa; phylum Chordata; class Amphibia; order Caudata; family Ambystomatidae; genus Ambystoma; species Ambystoma mexicanum. The sequence goes on along the minus strand of NC_090932.1, from coordinate 1,504,061,817 downwards.
CAATTTAGCAATATGTCATGTTGACGAGCGGAGCGTGAAGAGGACGTAGTGGTGGAAAGTGTGATGGCTCTGAAGGGAGTAGCTATGACAGTCATAGTGGGGGTGGAGAGTGAGGGCCTTGGAAGCTGGGGACCAGGATGTAGAGATTAGCCTGGCACTGGTGGGAGATAGGTCATGTGGGGGTGCTCTCACACACAGAGTGAGCATCAGAAAGTGGCCATGGTTAATGAGGGGCATACCATGATCTTGAGGGATGGTTTTGAGAAGTAGTCTGGTGCCAGTGGGTAGGTGATTTGGGTCTGGTGCTGAGGGCCAGGGAGTGGAAGGTTGGGGCATTGCAGCGGGAATAAGATGGTAGCAGACCTGCAATGGTAAGGGTGTAATCCCCCCAGTGGGCAGGGAAAACCTTTAAATGGGTCAGAGGAACATATTGACAAGCCCCTTTGCCCCCCCCCCCTTACAATGGAGATAACTGCAGCACAGAGAGAGAGTTAGGGGAGGAGCTGTGCAGGTGATTCACAGAAGAGCACTAGTTTAAGGGGTGCACTGTCTTCACAAAATGATATGATATGATGATATGATAGTTTATTTATATAGCGCCTATACACAATGTGTTTCAAAGCGCTTCAAGGCAAGGGAGGGAACAAGGGAAAATACAATGACATTCTTACAGGCCATGAACAGTAAGGATGTGAAATTAACTATCGTATTCGGCCTGACGACATTTCAGATAATGCAAGAGCTAAGACATAGATAAGGAAGGGTGGGGGAGAGTGGGAAGGAAATGGAAAGAGACAGGCGACTACCGTACTAGGCCTGACGACATTTCTGCTAGAGCCGGAGAAAAACAAGAGGTGAGGGAGAGGGGTGCAGAAAGGTAGGGGAGGAACAAAACAAAACAAGTGACTATCGTACTAGGCCTGACGACATTTCAGATAGTGCTGGGGGGAGGGAGGGGCGGGGTTGAAAAAACCATTAAGGGGACAGTGGAGGAGACAGAGGAGGTTGCTATCATACTAGGTCCAGGGACAATTCTGATAGAGTAAGTGCATAGAAGAAAGTAAAGGGAGGAGATAGGAAAGGGGAGAAGGGAAAGGAGGAGTAGGAGAGAGTTAGCAGTCAAAAGAGTGGAGAGAAAATACAACTGCAGACGTCAGTAGTAACACATAATGTTGCAAGCGAGGATACAAGATGAAGATGGGAACAGCATGAGACCAAGATGCAAAGGAAGACCAGCATGTCCAACATCAGTGGAGACCCAAAGGAGAAGGGTCAGGGTGGGAGGGTTGCTCGAGAGATTGGGCACAGGGCATAGCACTCAGTTGCGAAGTTAGAAATTGAAGCCCACCCCAAGTGTCCTCTGGGCCACCAAGCTATTCCCCTCTATAGAATTTGATGTTTAACACCATTCAGGGGTGCTGGCCTCGCCCAGGTGCATAGGGCCTAACACAGACCCATTGCTGCGCTGAGGCGCACGCTGTCTACTGCGGCTCTCTGAACCTTACCTTGCCCTGGCAGTGCAGCATGCTGCAGTGTCTCAAAGCACTCAGAAGCTGCTAGAAGGCAGCATGAAGGCACCATGTAATAAACCCAAAACACCATTAATGGAACACAATTCTAATGTATACTAATGTATCTCTAGTATTTGATATCCATCTCTGAGACAGACATTTCTTATGAATACCTCAAGCAGAGGAATATTTGATTTGCACCTGTGGCTTGTGATAGTCTGAACATCTTTGGCACAGGAATACTTGGTGCAACGATCTGGTACAGGCATATTTTATGGACATCTCAAGCACCAGAATATTTGATGGACATCTCTGGCTCTGGAAAGTCTGATAAACATTTGTGGTACAAGAACATTTGATCAGTGTCTCCGGCACAGGAATATCTAATGAACATCTCTGGCACATGAATATCTAGTGATCATCTCGGGCACCGGACTATATAATGACCTTCTCCAGCACAGGAATATTTGGTACACATCTCTGGCACATGAATATCTAGTGATCATCTCGGGCACCGGACTATATAATAACCTTCTCCAGCACAGGAATATTTGGTACACATCTCTGGCACAGGAATATCTAGTGATCATCTCAGGCACCGGACTATATAATAACCTTCTCCAGCACAGGAATATTTGGTACACATCTCTGGCACATGAATATCTAGTGATCATCTCGGGCACCGGACTATATAATAACCTTCTCCAGCACAGGAATATTTGGTACACATCTCTAGCTAATTAATATCTAGTGATCATCTCGGGCACTGGACTATATAATAACCTTCTCCAGCACAGGAATATTTGGTACACATCTCTGGCACATGAATATCTAGTGATCATCTCGGGCACCGGACTATATAATGACCTTCTTCAGCACAGGAATATAGGGTACACATCTCTGGCACATGAATATCTAGTGATCATCTCGGGCACCGGACTATATAATGTCCTTCTCCAGCAAAGGAATATGGGGTACACATCTGTGGCACAGGAATATGTTATGATCATCTCAGGCACAAGACAATCTGATGGACATCCTTGGCATAGGAAAAATCTAACGACCTTCTCCGGCAAAGGATTATTTGGTACACATCTCTGGCATTTGAATAGTTAATCACCATCTCTGGCAAATGAATATCTAGTGATCATCTTGGGCACAGGACTATCTGATGAACGTCTTTGGCATAGGAACATCCAATGACCTTCGCTGACACAGAGATATTTGGTCCACATCTCTGGCACTGGAAGAGCTAATGACCATCTTGGCACAGGAATATCTATTGATCATCTCGGGCACAGGACTATCTGATAGACATACCTGCCACATGAGTTTCTAATAGGCATGGAATCTTCTCTGGTACAGGAAAGTCTGATAGCTAGCAAATACCTGGCAGAACAATTTGTGATGGACACCACTGAGCAGAATAACCTCTTTGATGCAGACTTTTTAAAATTATTTTAATGATGACATAAGGAAGTCACATTTTACCACCAACCAAGTATCACAGTAGGACAACTGTGATGTTTGTATCCCCGCCACCTCCTTTCACCCGTATGACAGTAACAATGTAAAGGTTCATCCCCCCATATTTGCGTTCTCTGGGGTAACCCCCTGTCTTCCCTCACCAGTCCTTAAGTGCTTGGCTATTCACCCGAAATCTGATCAATCCTTTCAGGGGACAAGCCCTCCTCTGAACACCAGCTTTTCTGTTCCCATGCAAGTGTCTACCCCCGCAGCCATTGTGCCACCGCCGGGGCTTTAGCGTCAGTGCATCTGAGGGCAATGTGCGCCGAGGTCAAGGCAGCTGCAGACTTTTAAACTGGCACCCCCCCGGCTGTGGCAGAGATTTCAGATGGGCATTTTTAAAGTTGTGTTGGACGTACTGATTTTGCGGCCTGCGTTCATCCAGCTCAGGTGTGCTGCCTGATTTCCTTTGATCAGTACACTTTTCTGGCATGCTTTGCACAGTGAATCTGGTCCAGGCTCACCATCTTGGTGGAGACTGAGATCCTTGTAATTTCCTGGTGATAGACACGCGCTTCTCATGCATTATAGCATAGGTCTTCGTGATATGCTAAAAGCCCTAAGTGACTATGCCAGGAACAACATGCTTTCCATAAACAAGAAGAAGACTCAAATAATCCTGTTTGGACCTTTACAACATTGCAATAAGAAAATAAATTGAGAATAAATAGAAGAATAGAGAATCTAGATCTACAGGCAGTTTCGTCCTACATTTATCTTGGGGTAAATGTAAATAATAACCACTCCGATCTACCCTATGATCTATCTCTAAAAAGTAAAGTCGATACAAGCATATCACACGCCTGTATTATACATGCAAAATATTGTACATTTTCTATCTCCCCCATTTTGAGTTATTATAAACAGAAAACCATACCAATATTATTATATGGTGCAGAGTCGAAAAAATGGAAGCGTGAGGCTTTCTGGGATGGTATGGAAAGTAGATTTTGGAAAACATTGCTAAACCTTCCACTATCCATCCCTATTGCTCTACGTAGATTTGAACTGGGTTTTATATTCCTGAATGCAAATTATAAGTGGAAAATGTGTACTCTGTTTCGCAAATGTATTGCAATGAACAACAACAATGGTCTGCAACACTTCTTTCCGACTACCTCCAAAACACATATGATAAATTTATCAGATCATGGAAAATTAAGGTCCATGAGTATCTCCACCAGGCGAACATTATACAGGAATGATTATTTTCTAATCCAATGAAAGCAAAAACCAAGCTGTGGGAAACTGGTTGGATAAAAACAAAAGAACGATGTTTGAAGTATAAAGACTTCAATAAAAATCCTTTTCTCTTGAAGCGATATGGTCCAGCTGAGGACTATCCTCTAAAATCTCCTAACGCTGAGCACAGTGGAGATCACACGCGTCTTAGGTTCAGTGCATGGCGAACGAAAGCAATCATGGCCAGATGGTACCCCTTAAGAATGGGAAATATACTATGCGGTTTTTGTAAAAGTAAAGATGAGACCTTGAAGCATATAGTAGTGGAATGTACAGCATTAGCAGCCCAAAGAATTCAATACTTTCGGAAATGTCTTCAATCCTATAGTGGCTTAGATACTGAAAAAGCTTGGCAAATAATATTTCAAATGAGACAAACGTCCCTAAAATATGCAATTCCGAATTTTTTAGCAGAAATGAAACTGGCGTGTGATGAATACACAGGACAAATTGCCAAAGAAACATGCTAATTGATAAGTTGTATGTCCAGCAGTGTATACTTATTTTCTCTTTGGTAATTAGTCCATTTATTTAGGTATGAAACCCAAGTTTTATGTTTTAAGCTTGTGTCATGCGAGTGAACACACCTTTATGTTACTTTGGACTCTTTTTAAATTGTATGTTCCAACATTTCTTTATACTTTATTATTTTATGTATTCATGTTTAAATATTCTCTTGTTTTGTGATTGGTATTGAAAGGTTGATTTATCAGCCAACCAAAAAAAAAAAAAAAAAAAAAAAATATAATATATATATATATATATATATATATATATATATATATATATATATATATATATATATATATATATAATTCACATGGATAGCACTCTTTCCTCTCCCTTGTCATGAAAGCATATGAAGTGCTTCTAATATGCAGAAGATGTGCTGGGCACATAGCTGGCATGACGCCAGGAAAGGGAAATCGCTTCCGGGGTGCTCGGAGAAATCTCGAACTACTGGCCGATATTGTGAGCACCCCTTTCAGGTCATATGTTTAGAAAATGTGCTTCTTGGCCCCAGTCTCCAAACACATATGGAGTGGAGAATGGACCCCTTTCAAGCTGCTTGTGGGCAGAATTAGCTTTGGAGCTCTTTTGCAGATCAAAGGGCCTGTTTGCAACCCTAGTGACCTGGGAGATCGGCTGCTTTGGGTTTTGGGTGACTCTGATGGGAAGATTGTGGGAGAACACCCTGACACTGAGGGGGCGTGAGGTACACTGAAGGAGGATGATGAGAAGATTACCATAGCAACGAAGGGAAGAGAATGGGGTTGGGGGGTACCCTAGCATGATTTAAGACGGGTGTTTGAAGTTTTGAGACCAGAGAGCAACTGGCACTAATGGAAAAAATCTAGTTAATGTAAGTTTATTTTCATGTAAACCAAGACCTAGAAATGTAACACAGCTGCTCACAATCATGCAACCAACGTGATTTCAGTGTCAGCAGAGGTCATTCGTAAAGTGGCACAACATATGCACTCTGACGATGCCCCTGATTGGCCATGAGTTGAGAACAGATTTCATTCCATTACACTGGTTAATGACTATTATTGCAGCGTTTGGAATCGGGAGGAATGCGCCATGAAGCGCTGCATAAAACTATAACAGTGCTATTGTCAAAGCGTGATATTATCAGTATCTTGGAAATTAAAGTACAGTATTAAAGCGCACTTATTAATACACCTGGGCCCTGATTCATGGAATTATTTGCCTGTAAAACCTGGATTTGCGTGCCATTCTGTTTGCAAATCCCTGTTTGACGAATGGGGATTTGCGGGCAGAGTGGATCGCAAATCCCCGATTTACACGCAAATAATTCCGTGAATCAGGGCCCAGTTGTCATAGAATAACAATTAAATGCATCGTGCATTCAGTTGTAAAGCATTGGATTACTAACGGGGAATGGCCATACCAGTGTGAGTGTTCGTCACTTCAGGCCCTTTTGTGTGGAAAATAGGGTACTTGCGCATGCAACTGCGTGCAAATCCACCTTCGTCGATTCATGGAATCGAATGTGCGGTACTTTTCCTGGACTTGCATGGAGTTTGTGCTGGCTCAGCACGTCTGTGCGAGCTGTCGATGGCCTTGCGCGAGGCTCCACGCAGAGCGTGGGTGTGGCTTGCTCGGAGTGCTGGAAAGGGGGCGGAAGACCAAAAATGGGGAAGAACTTGTAAAAAAGTGGGTATTCCGAGGGATGGTCTGCAGGCAGTCCCTCGCACGTCACATATTGAGTGGCACAAGACTTCATGGATTCGATCGCGCAACCTCTCAGCTGGGAAATAGCCACGCAAGTCCTTCAGACTATCTGACACCCGAAGGCATGGGTAAGTACACTTGTGTGTAGGATTTGCAGTGCAGAGGTGGGGTTGCATGTTGGAATTCAGGGTGCGTGTACTCAACCGGGGTTCTCATGTAACTTAGGTGTGCGAGTAAGCAGTATAGCTGGGGTGCAGGAACGGTTTACGGGGGTTCGCATGCAGATTTTCCGAGTTTAGACCGAGTTACGATTTTTCATATGCAGGTTGTCGGGCTGCCGCGAACAGCTGTGGGGGTCCATGCGCAGGGTCCCCGAGATGCAGGTCTGCTTGCGGGAGACCCCACAAACTGTTTGAAGGGTGCGTGTATTTGCACCTGGGGTGCGCGCAAAGGTAGCTGATCTGGCTGTTTATTCTGTGCGTGTGGGCGTGTCGGGGACATTCCGGTCGCGACTTGTGAATACGGTTACTTTGCAGGAACAATTTCATGAATAACTGGGGCAAATATTTTTTATTCTGTGCGCAGGCCTGCGCAGTGTCCTTTGCGGCACGTGGCCCCAGCGGGATTTCTCGCACATTTCCATGAATTAGGACCTCAGTGTTTACAGAGGTGGATTGGGAGAGTGGAGGGCGTCTAACCCGCCATTCCCAAGCATGTGTGGATTTCTAAAGCGCAAACCTAGCCGGAAAGAAACGAAGCGCTATAAATGGGGGATACCATCATGAATGTCAGGCTGATCACTCAATTCCTCGGAACCAGAATTGTCTTTATGCAGAACCCACTCCTCCACCCCTGATTCTTCTGTAGACTCCTCGCGTCTTCGCCCCTTTTTTCTTGTGGATTTCTTTTTTGAGAAGAGATATGGTCTTCCGCGGTTAGAAGCCACCCTGTTCCCCCTAGTTAAACCAGGGAAACAAGGGACACCCTTTCCGCAGAAGCCGTAGGAGAGGAAAAAAGCGTATGCTAAAAAAAAACCTCTCTTTTGTGTTTCGATCTTGTTGTGGAGCAAGGTTAACCAGACAAGTTGCTTTTCCAGGTATCCGAAGGAGAGGATGTTCCGGGTTGCAGAGGATCGCAGAGACCGCAGAGGATCACGTGAATGCCGAGCTGGGAGGGGAAAAGGTAAGAGTGGAATGCAGGAAGAGCAGCAGTAGACCGGGAAGAGGAAGAATGGAAGCAGAGACCGAAAAGTAAGAAGGAGAGAGAAAGTAAGAGGTCAGAACGGAGGAAGGATAAAAGACCCGTAAAGAAAGGGTAAGGAAACAGGTAAGCACGGAAGAAGGTAAGCACAAAAGAGGAGGATCGAGGCTCTGGGAAAAACTAAAACAGGACGAGGAGAGAGGGAACGGGAATAGAGGAAATGAGCAGATAGACGAAGGGAGAAAAAATACTACGGAATGCTAGGACGCGTGGAGACGAGGAAATAGCGTAGGACCAAGGAGGGAAAGGGCACCAGAAAGAGAAAAGCTAAGAAAGAAGGCAGAAAGGGAATAGAACCGGCAAAAGACCTGCCAAGCAGCAAGCAAGGAACTGGAGAGCGAGCGCTTGCGAAACGGAGCGTGAAAGCTTCAGTTGCAACGCGCCGGGCAAAACAAAGAGGCGTGGTTAAGAGCGAAACCAGGAAGGGGCCGGGAAAAGACTAGAGCGTAGCAAAAGGAAATGGGGAAAAAAGTGGAACATTCAATGGCGGCGGAGGGAATCTCTTTGCAAACGGCATGACAGATACGGACAGGGATGAAGTTACCAAAGAGTGGAGATGGAGTCAGTTGGTAGAGTGCCCTGCAACAGAGGAGAATGACTTGGCACCAGTGGTTGACGAATAGTGAGTACCCTGGCAGCAATAGTATGGCAGTTGGCAGAGCATCTGCCACAGAGGAGAATATCTTGGCACCGGTGGTTGGGCATAGAGTGATTACCCTGGTGGCAGGTTTAGTATTGGCGTGGACAGAGTACCTGGCATTACTGAATGAGGGTGGCAGAGTATTGAAAGAGGCAACAGAGCTGGCGCTAATACAGAACTTGGTAATTATGGCAGCAGGAGAGAAACTTGGGCATGCAGGCGGTGAAGTCCTTTTTAAAATACACAAACATGAGATCTTGGAGATGTTGTACGCCTTTCGCTTATTTTTTTAATCCCAACATGTGTTTGTTGGCGGCCTTTCTCGAAAACAACCATGCGTTCGAGCAGTATTCGCCATGCGCCCTTTCCAAAACCCCTCAAAATCCATATGTCAATATTGGGGAGGAAGGATAGCTCAGGGGCAACGCGTTTGTCTTGGAAGAACAACAACGCCGCCAACATGGGTTACAATCCCGCCCTTAGAAACCACTTGCGTTATAAATGAACAATAAAATTAAAATAAAATATTGGGCTAACTGGGTAGTCTATAGGCCTCGGAATTTGCCCGAGGCTCGCGGCAACCAGTCCTGGCACAGGGGCATCTTTACCCAGTGCCCTGCACTTCCAGAGGTTAATCGCCAAATGAGCCACTCAAGGGACTTTTCCTAAATACTTCAGGATATTTTCATTTCCCTGTTTTCGATTGGTTCCTGCCCAAGCCATTTTTGCCTTTCTGTGACTTGGCAGGGGTCTTCTGTTGAGACACTTGGAGTGAAAGACACTACACACTTTAATGTGGCTTAAAGTCATAGTTTTGGTCTAACTTCACAACACCATCTCTGAGGCCTCCTGTGTACTTGCTCAATGCCAAGCATCACCAAAGAATTGCTTCCATATTGGGTCAGGCCTTCCACACTTTTGCGGCAAGGCCAAAGGAAATATTGGGACAGAAAAGTGTAGATTTTTACGGGAGAACGCATGTACTAATAAGCTAGAAACACTTGCGTTCAGGCGCGTTATAAATTACTTATCATATCATATCATATCTAAGAAAGTAAAGCAAGTCCTTAGACAGAGAGTTGCTTTGCAATAATCACCAGTCGGTCATGGGGACGGGTGCTTGGACTATCTAATATCCACAATTGGCATGGAATTGCCTCCTAGCGAAGCAGGTGAGCAACATACTATATCCATCGCCATTGCCATTCTGAAGTTGAGCATCACATTTGAGGACTGCATTTTTTTGTTTCATGTGCAGAGGTGATGTAACTTGGAGGGTCTTACCTGGGAATGTGGAGAGAGATTACTACTTCCCCATAATCCTGCGTTCTCAGACCTCTCAAGTTTGCTGTGGCCGTGCTTGAGAAGGTCATCTAGTTCCGTTTTTGCCTAGAATGCTGGAATTTGTAGTTTTCCTAAGTTTTAAATATCAATATCAATAAAAACTTTATTCGACACAAAATGCCATAAAAGTTCATAAAAAGGACAACACATATTAATCATTGGTAAAAAACCAAAATAACAACTTGAGGTAAAACTTCACTCACAATTGGCGTAAACAATTAATACTACTGGGTTATTTTACAACTGCTTCTGGGAAATACACTAAAAGCCAACAAATATTATAGGATTTTTTGGGTGCAAGTTGACTTCTACCTATGTAAACAAAAGAAGGAACTGATCCTATACGTGAAATTTGGCAGCTGCTTAGGTCTGGAAATATTGTTTGATCACAGGCGCCCTCCCCACCTGTGCATGATTGCAAACATCCATAACAATGCATTGATGGGCACAGCATGCTAGCGCCACCACAAGCTAGCAAGAACAGACATGTTTTAAACGTGAACACACATGGGTTTGGATGAACACAGTACTTACGTCCTGCTGAAGAGCCTTGTTCCATGACAACGGGCCTCATTACGAGTTTGCCGGTACAGTAACAACGGTACCGGTAAGCTTGCCGGTACAGTTGTTACCGTACCAGCAAACTACGAGTGCTGCTCGTGGATGCCTTTGCAGCCACCAGGTCTGACCTGGTGGCCGTACCGGTACCCGCAAGCCGATCATGACAGTAGCACCGGTACCGTTATTAACAGTAGTGGTGCTACCACCTTCCCCACTCCCATTTGAGCCCTATGGGGCTCAAATGGGAGTGGGGAAGAATTTTTTCCGCTGCACAGGAAAGGCCAATTACTGGGTCCGGCAAGGTTGTAATGACCCGGTAATTGCCCTTTTTACTGGGTGCCGGAAAAAAATTAATACAGGCACAGCTATCGCCATCCTCGTAATGAGGCCCAATGTCAACGAACATAGATGGCCTCATCACGAGTTTGGCGGTAAGCCTAAAATGTGGCAGTAACACTATTACCGCCGCATTTAAGGGTCCGCCAAATCACAGGCTTACCCCCAGCTCTGAGCAAATCTGCCGTGATTTTGCCAATTTTCGGCACTGGTAATAGCGCCGAACATTCCCCATTGGTCCCAATGGGGAATGGGAAATTCCTGAATGGGCCCAATGGGCCGAATAACCGTTCCGCCAAACGTGTGATCCGGCGCTAATACCGCCAGGGGTTTGGCGGTAGGGCTAATAGCTCCAGCTATTAGCGCCCAACTCGTGATGAAGTCTGCTTTTCCTTTTCATGAATTCCCATTTTCCTATCGCTGAGGGCATGTAGTCTAGGCACAGCACATCGGCCTCCCCCTTTTTTTTCTGGAGGTGCATTTTCTTACGCTGTGAACTTTTCATGAACGTAAAATACCATGAATCTCATTTTAAATGAGCACGTAACTAAACAGAATGTGTAAAAGTCCTACGTAAGGCTTTTAAGCTTTTCGTTTACATTACATCTCGTTTTCAGGCATTTGTATGGTGGAGAGGAGGGGCAGACTCATCATTTATGATTCCACCGCCCCGCGCTCCACCGTATAGATGCTCAAGAATTTGCACCAGTATGCATTTTCATGCTTGCGCGAATGCTGGGGATTCCTATGGAGTCCACCAGGCTTTTAACACCAGCAAGAGGCAGACGAACGCCATAGCAGTCCATTGTAAATGCTGCCTGACATGTACACATGGTAGGCAGCGTTCACTTCATTTGCACGGCGGTGTAGAATAGATCAGCGTACAACCGTGTGCGCCACCTTTTTCCACACCCCTATCACAGTCCACCATGCAAATGAGGAACATTTGGCAGCGTGGAGCTGTTCCTGCAAAAGTGCAAACGTAACAGATCCCGCCGGCCGTTTTACAGGGGAGTGCAAAACGAGCTCCCATGTGTGAAACAATGGTTGCTCCTGTGGTATCTGCTTTGCAGCGCTACAGTGGCTCTTTCTGACATACTATGGGCAGGCAACCAGAGGGGACTCAGTTAAAGGAACAATGTTAAGTGACAGGAAGGTCGTGAAAGACAACACTTTCCAAAAGATCAAGTACTCGGAAGGTACCGCCCTTTTCGGAATATTTGCCCGCGCTTAGCAAATGGCAGAAATCTGGCACAATAACCAAACGCATGTATAAAAACAAAGCCAGGCCTATTGGCTTTGTCAAATCTTGGTATGTCAGGGAGTCACTTTCTCATTGAGCGCTAATGATTTCCACGTATCCAGTTTCCTTTCTACTCAAACACTCAGTTAATGATACAACCAGCATCTCCCAAATCCCTTCCCACTGGTACACCCAGTGCTCCCATGAAGGGCTGCACAGGATGAATAGCTGTTTTACATGACGAGTAACTAGGGTGACGATAAGACACAAAATGGGAACTTGCCCTTAGCCATTGGCAAGTGACTATGTATGCCTGGCTAGTAGCTTGAAAATGTAAAAATGTGTCCTCGGTGACCAGATACCTCCATGTCACTGGGAAACCTCGTTTCCAGACCTGGGCTTTCAATTCAAGAAACAATTGCATTCTGGAAGTTGTAGGTTTGCTCAACTGCAAGGGAACACATTGGACCTAAGCACCCGATGCCAATAATTTGGAAAAGGAAAGCCCAGGACTGGAAAAGTGGATTTAAGGTAAGATGCAGTCATCTGGTGTGCCTGTCCATCCAACCTTAATAACAGTCAAACTAAAACCAAAACTGATGGTTGCAATGCTTTGAAGGAATCATAACCACTGGCAGTGCCTGGGCAACCCCGGTCTATACAGTCTTTTTTCAGCCAGTCAGTGCCATTGCAGAATGGCACCAGCCACATGTACATCAATGTTGGTCCAGCGCAAGCTGCCAACCCGCGTCCCCTCTGGATGGCACCACAGACAGCCCGCATGCATGTTTCAGCCTCTTGGGGTCTCATCAGGGGCAAGCAGCTTGGTTGCCTTTGGCGCAGCGAACAGGCCAGTGAATGACAACCAGCAGAATCATATCGCTTTTACCCATCTAGAGATTTCGAAGAGACACACACGCTCGTGTCAAGTTTGTTATTCCCCACCTCCAGCCACCCGAATGCATATAATAACAGTGCGGCCATTTCCTTTCTAAAGTAGGCAAATCATATTAAAAACAAATGTCATCCAGACGCAAGATGGAATGAGTGCCAACAAACACCCCCCCGCTGCATTTCCGTGTCTCCCCACACAGCGGGGAGGAGGCGGTGACATGGGCACATATGCTGGGCGTGGCAGGGGTAAGAGGTGTTCAGGAGGAGGGTTTCTGTAAAATGCCGCCGGCATCCTCAATTGCTGTCAGCATTCAAGAAATCAATGTTGCTACATCGATTGGAAAAATGCCCTTTGCCGAGCTTGTGCTTGCCTTTGATGGGCGGTGCCGCTTCTTCCCAGCTTTTCCTTCTGTTGATGGCTGAAACTCCCCCCTGATCTTTCGAAGGCCAATCGGAGAACCATTAGAACAGCCTGGCTTGCCTGTGAACAGGCCAGAAGATGTGCTGAATCAGCAGCTGCCCCGTTCCTCCTCCAGGGGGCGGGCTCTTCCCTGTGTGTGTCTGGGAGCTTCTGCAGGGTTGCTGGAATCAGTGATGGACTGGCCTGCAGGGACCAGGGATGTCATTACACCAAAATGCCAGTAGTAGCGGAAGTGACATCAAATGACCATTGACCTCTGATGACATCACAGGAAGTGATGTCATTTGACCCCACCCCAAAGTGACATCATGAGAAGCGATGGAACATGACCGTTTACACCTTGACAAAACAAGAAGTGGCATCACATAGCATTGTTTCTAAGTACACTATGAAAAATATGGTTACAATATCACTGTACAAGACTGGATCACCATGTGTATCGACAGGAAAAAACATGCTATAACTGCAACTTGCGACAAGCAAAATACATAGTCTGAAATGGATGCTTACTGTACTCTATGGCCCTCATTACAAGGTGGGCGCAAAGGGATACCGGGCACCGGTAATGACACCGGTGCCGGTAAACCATTTGCCCCCTACTACGAGGTCCCTGTGCCGTTAAGGCCGCCTCATTTTACCAGGCGTCCTTAGCAGGAGCCGCAAAGGGCCTTTGCACCTTCCCCACCAAATGGGAATGGGGAAGGGCTCTGGTGAATGGGGAATTACCGGTCCCGCCGACCTCGGACTGGAGCGGAAAGTACTGCCTTCACCAGGCCAGAGTCAGACCGATTTTGGAGGCAGCCATGGCGCTGGCGCTACCTCCAAACTCGGAATGAGGGCCCATATTTGTCTGCAATGTGAATTGAGGTGTCTAAGAACAGACTAAATCAGGGACTCACCCCCTGAACTGTGCCTGAAATAAACGTTTAATGAGTCTAGCAATTATTGTTTAGAATTCCAAAAAGACAAATTATGTGTTATTCCTATTTTTTCTTATTTAGGGTCACTACGCAAAGTGTTACACTTTTGGAACCTCCTGTTTTATTTAAGAAGCCTCTCCAAGAAAGCCTGCCACTCTAGAAACAAGGAGGCACATGCCATTGGCCACAGCCCAGGAGCTTCAATTAGTTAAAAAAAAAAAGTAATTTCTTTTTTTTTGTTAGGGGTAGCAAGGGAGACCTCAGGGGTCACAAGTGCCACCCCTGGCGACCCCTAAATGACGTCCCTGGCAGGGACCCTCACAGTGGGCCTCTGCATTCCTGGGCACCCTGGTTATCAGCTCCTCTGACTCTCTTGCCAGTCACCACCCACCCTCTTGCCAGCTCTCCGCATCCACCACATCCCTTTGAACTACTCTTGACAAATGTTTTATGTGGTTTCATTATTTTCAGATGAGAGAATTCTGTGTCTAAGCCCAACCCCTGCACAGAGCAGGGATCATACCAGCGGCAGAAGTTGTGACATTCCTGAAAGGAGCATCAGAGGAGTCCCCCGGATTACAGCGAAATGACCGGAAATAAAACACCTAATGAAAAATGACCGATTTTTTAAAATCACATTTGTTTTTTAAAATTCGGGGGGAGAGCCTGCCCCCTCCCTCCCCAAACACCTGCACCTATTCCTTTACCCCACCCACCTCCATCTATATATTAATTAATATAAATGTCCAAAAATACCTAACAAATTCGATCAAAATAATTCAGTCATTTCTCCTTGGGTTAGTTTGCATTCGATTATTTCTGCGATTCAGTCTCCCCCCATCCACCGACCCCCCAACCCCCACCCCCCAGCCCTGCCTGTGCAGTGGCTACTTATGCATATAGGGCCTGGGCCAGAAGAGCGGGCATGCTTATTGTTGCATCATAAGTAGTATAGACCCCCGCTGCACATGTAAAACACCTGCATTCTAAGCAATGCACTGAAATGATGTCTAATTAGGTCGCGTCTCTTTAATGATTAGTTGGTTTTTTTGCAGCCGTATGATAGAAATGACCGTGACATTTATGTAATGTCGGATTGATTTATGAAATATTGGAAATGAAGGATCATTTATTATGTCTCTGATTTATTTATTTTGTGTGGTTTTCTTTGTTGATGTGGTCTTGCTTTGATGGGTTGCACCCGAAATACATCTGTCGATTGATCGATCGATTGATCGATTGATTGATATGTTGTACTACTTTCGAATCCACTTTTTGAACCATTTATCAACACTTTCTTGGCCAGGTGAACCCCTTAATCATCTTTAGAGGGGGTTATCTTGTTCAAGTTATGGGGGTACATTGAAAAGCATTTCCAGGGCCACTTGTGCTTCACACTCCACCCCCTGCTGAAATGCACAAGGTGCGCAGCGCAGAAAGATCTGTCTGAACACAGAGCATAGCACACAGCAGGCCACAAGAGAACACAACGGGCTTCTAGTTTCCCTTGATCACTCGGTTCTGTGAACACGAGGGAAGCACCTTATATCAAATGCTTCTTTCTAGCTGCAGTCCCATAGCAATGATTGGAGTAGAGGGGAAAGGTGGCTTAACCACTCATTTGTAGACTCTGGAACCAGGAGGTCTATGTTTTAATTCCGTTTCCGCTTACCGAGTTCACCAAATTGTGTGACCCTGGGTTTATAAGTGGAATGTGCCTGTGCCCCAGTTTGCTTTACTGCCGAAAATTGAGAGTGCTGCAGAATTGTATGAAAGTCAGCAGTGGGCAATTCATCAAAAACTATATCTGCCATGTTCTGTCAGGTGGCATTTATATAGCGCGCCAATGCCATTTACAGAGCCTCATGGCGCTACATGCACAAGCTACCTGATGGCTCAGACAGCCGTTCTTCTGCATGGAAAAATAATGAACAGTCGGCATCCTGTAGGCCTTAAACTGGTCAGTGCAATTGAATCAGATGCCTGTTTTGTTCTGACTGTAATAGCGCTCTGGTGCCGCAGTTCAGATTGCAATTGTAATTGTTTATTCATTTAAGGTGCACGCCTGGTCCGGAGGCCTCTGGACGCAGAACAGGTTACAATGTTGCGTATGACAGTAGAAAGGCAATATACATGTAATACAAGGATCATACAGGATGTTATATACAGTTGAGCAGGAATAAACAGGAATTTACAGGGTGGTATATCCATTGAGTAGTCTATGCAAAGGGTGTGGTCTTATCAGCAGTCTAGGGAGTGCAGCCATTTCTTTATCTTGGATTTGAAGCACTGGAAGGGGGATATGGCTCTGAGTGGGTCAGGGATGGAATTCCACAGTTGTGCTGCTAAGACTGGGAAACTGGCACCTCCAGTTTTTAAGAGTTTGAACTTGGGAATTCTGAGGCTGTTGGCTCAGGCTTTTCTGATGGGACGTGTAGATGTGTGTTTGGAGAATCTGCCCGTAAGGTATGGTGGGGCCTTGTTGGATATGCATTTATGTGTTTTATGCATTGAGAGCTTTGAGTATGATTCTGTCATTGATGAGCTATGTTGTGATTTGGAAATGCCCATCGCTGCTCGAAGGGCGTTATTTTGGATAGTTTGTCTTTTGGAGGTATAAGGCATGGTAATAGTCTACTTTGGAGAGGATTAGTGCTCTGGCAATTATGATGCAGCTTGCCGTGGAGGGGAAGGGTTTACATGCGTCTATCAGTTTACAGGTGTAATAAGTGGCGGATGCTGTGGTGCTGAGTTGTTTGTTGAGGTTGAGACTTGAGTCGAGGTAGAAACCTAGAGTTTGAACCGCTTTAGAGACTTTGATGGAGATTCCGTCAATGAGAATGGATTTGTGTTGCGTGGACAATTTAGCCAATTTATTTGGGGACCCAACGATGAGGAGCTCTGTCTTGTCATCGTTAAGACATAGGCCGTGGGTGGCCATCCATGTTTGTATAATTAGATATATTTTGTTGATCATGGCTGTGTCATTCTCATGGTTGCCTGAGATGGGGATGAGAATCTGGGTGTCGTCAGCGTAATTGGTGTATGAGAAACCCAGATTGTCGAGAATGTCAAACAAGGGTTTAGTAAAGATATTATATAGGGTGGGGGAGATGCAGGATCCTTGAGGTACTCCACAGGTGATGGGTACTGGGTCTGCTGCAGCGATCGGTGAGAAGATCTGCATGTTGCTGTTGTCTAGGAAATAGCTTATCCAAGTGGTGTCTTCTTTAGAGAAGTGGGCAGCTGTTTGGATGGTTGCAGAGGACGTTGTGGTTTACGAGATCGAATGCAGAAGATAGGTCCAAGAGGAGAAGGATGGATGCTTCACCTAGATCTTTCCAGTCTTCTAATTGGTTCTTTAGGTCTATGAGTGCTGTCTCTGTCCCGTGTCTGGGCCTGAAACCTGATTAGTGAATATCTATAAGGTTGTTGATCTCCAGATAAGCTTGGATCTGGAGGTAAGCAGCTTTGTCTAGGATTTTGAGAAGGAAGGGGACGGTTGTGATAGGCCTGTAGTTGGTAGGGGTGTTAGGGTCTAGATTTGTCTTTTTTAGCAAGGGCAGTACCCAGGCATCTTTTAGATTGGTGGGGACTGAGCAGGATTTGAAGGAGGTGTTGATGAAAGTGGAGATGAATGGGACCAAGTTTCTTGTGGCTTCTTTAATGATGGGAGCTCGGCAAGTGGCTCCCAGACATTTGGTTGGGTTAAGTGACAAGATCATTTTTTCAGTTTTGGCTATGGAGATGGAATTGTGTTTGAATTGGTGACTGGGTGGTGGTAGTTTGGCCGAGGGTTCTTGCAGATGGCTTCTTGTGTGTCCAATGCGATCTTATGAAGGGTGGATTTTTTGTCATTGATTTTGCCTTGAAGTAAGGAGATTTTATTACAGAGGGCATTTTGATTTAGATTCCCTCTAAACAAGTGTTATCAGTGTTTATGAACAATTCCCTGAGCACCTTTAAGCTAAGATAAATTTACCTCAAGGGGTAAGACTTACGCTCCTGGTCACCAGCCTCTGTGTAGACTTGGAGTTTGGCTCATGGGAACTGAAACTCTGCCCCCCGTCCTGAGCGGTATCCAGTTAAATTGTCGAAAACACATTTTCAAAATGCCATTTTTTCGAAACTAAAATACAGAAAAAAAATCCGATTTTTTTTTATTTTATGTTTTATTTTTGTTTCGTTAGTAAAAAAAAGTGTCTATAAAAAAACAGGGGTTTGGGGGGAACCCCCCCATTTAAAAAATAAAATAAAAAAAACAGAACACGTTTTCTTCAGGCATTTTGGTGGCGAAAAAATGGCATTTCGAAAATGTGACGTTCGTAAATGTCACTAAGAACCGTCCTGAGCAGGACCAATATATCCTGTGTCCAAAGATTGTGCATGTATGCACAGAGTGGTTATTTTTCTAGAGCAAACCCACCTGGGAAGCACCAGAGCTCTGCCCAGAGCTCAGTACCATCAAAGGGAGCAGCAACCGGATGCAGCCGAGCAGCAACCGGATGCAGCCGACTGGGAAGCGTCACAGCTCTGTACCGTCAGAGGGACCAGCAACCGGAGGGAAGCGCCAGAGCTCTGTTCCGTCAGAGGGAGAGGCGACCGGATGCAGCTGACTGGGAAACGCCAAAGCCCCGTACCGTCAGAAGGAGCGGTGACCGGATGCAGAAAACTGGGAAGCGCCAAAGCTCTGTACCGTCAGAGGGAGCGGTGACTGGATGCAGCCGACTGAGAAGCACTAGAGCTCCTTTCCCTCAGAGGGAGTGGCGACCAGATGCAGCCGATTGGAAAACGCCAGAGCTCCGTACCATCAGAGGGAGCGGCGACCGGATGCAGCTGACGGGGAAGCACCAGAGCTCCATACTATCAGAGGGTGCGGAGACCAGATGCAGCCGACCGGGAAGCGCCAGAGCTCTGTACCATCAGAGGGAGTGGCAACTGGATGCAGCCGACTGGGGAGCTCCAGAGCTCTGTACCATCAGAGGGAGCAGCAACTGATGCAGCCGACCGGGAAGCACCAGAGCTCCGTACCATCGGAGGGAGCAGCAACTGGATGCAGCCGACCGGGAAGCGCCAGAGTTTGGTACCATAAGAGGGAGCAGAAACCGGATGCAGCCGACCGGGGAGCGCCAGAGCTCTGTACCATCAGAGGGAGCAGAAACCGGATGCAGCCACCCGGGAACTGCCAGAGCTCTGTACCATCAGAGGGAGCAGCAACGGGATGCAGCCGACCGGGAGCGCCAGAGCTCCGTACCATCAGAGGGAGCAGCAACGGGATGCAGCTGACCGGGGAGCACCAGAGCTCCGTACCATCAGAGGGAGCAGCAACGGGATGCAGTCGACCGGGGAGCGCCAGAGCTTCGTAACATCAGAGGGAGCAGCAACGGGATGCAGCTGACCGGGGAGCGCCAGATTTCCGTACCATCAGAGGGAGCAGCAACCGATGCAGCCGACCGGGAAGCGCCAGAATCCGTACCATCAGAGGGAGCAGCAACTGGATGCAGCCGATTGGGAAGCGCCAGAGCTCCGTTCCATCAGAGGGAGCAGCAACCGGATGTAGCCGAATGGGATGCGCCAGAGCTCTGTTCCATCAGACGGAGTAGCAAACGGATGTAGCCAACTGGGAAGCGCCAGAGCTCCGTACCATCAGAGGGAGCAGCACTGCCATTTCATTATTATTCATTTTTTTGTCTAGGGTCTTTATTGAGCACACACCTGGCTTCGATGAGCAACAGAGTGCTGTAGAGGGGGTGGGTATACATGAGATGGCTGCAAGGGGAAACAGTCCCCACAACATAGCATACTGGCCACCAGCACGTGCATGCATTGGGTTTATGAAAGGCAAGCCATAGGGGGGCGCACGCCGCGGGTAACGGTAGACTGCTGGAGTAGCAGAGGATGCCGGAGTGGCAGGCCAAGCATACTGAGCGCCAGAGAAGTAAAGTGGGACGGTGCAGGGCGGTCAGTGATTGGCAAGAGGCTCTTTGAAGAGTAGGATCTTTGGGTCCTTGCTGAGTGTCAGGTGTAGGAGTTAGAAAATACAAATGTAAGGGCAAACCTAGGGAGTGAAAGATGGGTCCTGGATGCTTCGGGGAAGCTCTTCTGGCCTGTGAAGTGTCCTTTGATGGGTACCCAATCAATTTACTGAAAATAATTCATAATGGTACATTTCACCGAAGACCATGCAGAAAAATAGCAAAAATATTAAATAAATATATATAGGGTGGTGGGGTAAGGGGATGGAATCAGTCAGCATGGCGTTGGGCTGGCGTTATAAGGATAGAAAATTGGGGGGTTCTAGGGACCGCCCAGGAATGAAAGAAATCCGTATTTTACGGTATTTTGGTTGCAATGAAATGTACCACTCTGAATTTTCCATCAGTAATATCACATATAACCCTTGGAAGAGCTGCGCCCTCTGGGAGCTGTGCTTGCTCCACACCTTCTGCCAAGCCCAGCGTAGGCAAAACAGAATGATTTGCATTAGTCCGGGACATGGCTCATTTGCATTGCAAAGTGTTTGCTGCCCTGCATAGATATGGCTCTGGCACCAGCTTCGACGGCTTCGGTATTTCCAGGGTGTCTCTTGTGGCGTGATACTTCTCAGCAGGGCAGGGCCGGACTGGGGCATACAACTGTCTCGGGCTCCAATGACAAAGTGGCCCACCGTTGCAAATGGCAATTCATTCCTTTTGGGACAGACTGTTTGATAGCACTCAAGGTGATGCAAATTGTGCATTTAAAGATGTGCATTCAGCAACACTGGCCGAAACTAGGAGTACTCTATTTAGTCATGCACACGGGCGGGGCCATTCTTGCCCGCTCTCACAACAGGTAAGGGCACGATTCATGGAATATCTGCCCGGTTCAAAGTGACTTTGCACTGCAGACACAAACCGTGATTCATGGAACTGTGGTGCAAAGTCCGGGCAAAGTTAATTGAAGAAATGACTACGCGCTGACATTGCACAGACTTTGCACTACAAAAATACACTTTGCACGGTTCCATGCATCTGGGTTTGTGTCGGCAGTGCAACTTTTCAGCAGTGCAAATTCACTTTGAACCGGGCAAATATTCCATGAATCGGGCCCTGAAGTGGCTACACTTCCCACAGAGACTGGGGGGCTCTGCCACCACTGCGCGTACTGCATAGAGTGTGGACAATGCATCCATGTTGGCAAAGTGAACACGCACTGCCCACTGCAGCACTGCAGTATAGCCACGCGTAGAACCAAAACTGATGGTTGCAATGCTTTGAAGGACCACCGGCAGTGCCTGGGCAACCCTGGTCTATACAGTCTTTTTTTCAGCCAGTCGGTGCCATTGCAGAATGGCACTAGCCACATGTACATGAATGTTGGTCCAGCGCAAGCTGCCAAGCCGCGTCCCCTCTGTATGGCAACACACACACACCCCATGCATGTTTCAGCCTCATGGAGTCTCATCAGGGACATGTAGCTTGTTTGCCTTTGGCGCAGTAAACAGGCCAGTGAATGACAACCAACAGAATCATATCGCTTTTACCCATCTAGAGGTAATATGTAAAACCACGCATTGTGTACCTTCGTTCCATTGAAGAAGACACAACCTATCACTAATGGTCTTGCTTTCCTGTGTGCACTTTGCTTGATATAGCGCCTAGGATTGATGTCGTTCACATAGCGGGCATGCAGTTTGCGGTTACACGAGTCAGGGATGTTGAAGTTGGATGCATGTCCATTGGAGCTTGAACCACTTGAATAATATATCGCTGATAGATGCAAGGGTTGTTGGGGGTCAAGTTAGGGCCAATGGAAGGCTTTTTTGAGAAGAGGATGGACAGTTGCTACTTTGTAGCGGGCATTAAGGGTCTCGGTTTAACGCGGGATGGAGAGAGGAGATGCTATGGGCCAGCAACAGGTACAAGGTCTTCAATCAGGGTCGGCCTGGGGCATACAATGGTCTCGGGCACCAATGAAAAAGTGGCCCACAATTGCAAATGGCAATTCATTCCTTTTGTGACAGACTGTTTGAATAATACCCGGGGGCGGGGGGTGTGAGGGTTGATAAAATG
Organism: Ambystoma mexicanum; assembly: GCF_040938575.1. NCBI lineage: Eukaryota > Metazoa > Chordata > Amphibia > Caudata > Ambystomatidae > Ambystoma > Ambystoma mexicanum. The sequence goes on along the minus strand of NC_090932.1, from coordinate 1,504,039,665 downwards.
CACATTCTGCATTTTAAAGAATATTTATTCAATAACACTGGCCAAAACTACTAGCCACATGGTGAAGCGACTTATCAAACTGGCCCACATGGGCCAAAAAAGTGGTCAATATTTACCCCAAAATCTGGCCCACACTAGCATTTTGCATTTCTGGTTTGGGCATTGCCCTATAGGGCAGTCTGAGTCTATCTGGGATTGCCTGTGGTGCTAAGGGGCCCAGAGTAGGGTGACCAGACATCCCGGTTTTGCCAGGACTGTCCTTGTTTTTGGTGCTCTGTCCCCCTTTCTCAAGATTATGTTTCCATGGAAACAGCAGTGGTCCCGGTTTTTGGTAGTCGGTCTTTATAGCTGACACGCATTAATGCACAATTTGACACAGACGAAATGTTGCATTCTACAACTTAAGATAGTGTTAGTTTGTGATGAATTAGCTATATTTTTATTTGAACAGTAACACTTGACTCCCTTCTCCTCCAACCTCTACTGAAGTGTAGTGCCTTGACAGCCACTTTCAAGAGTTAGTCCTACCTTTATGTTAGTTGCCCTGCCCCAGTTTTTTACTTTTTAAATCTGGTCACCCTAGCCCAGAGGAGCCAGGGATCGACTGGCCTTTGACCAATAGCAGCCGTGTGACTACAGTGACCTGAGTACTGCTGTTGGGAGTGCAGCCATCTTTAGTCGCGGCATCGCCACCTCTTTCCGGGCCTTTTGAACAACTGTGTGCATGCCTTGGCATATACTTGGCCAGCCCTTAAGCTGCTCTGTGTATTGCTTTACACACATTTGCAATTCACACCCTGTCTCGCGGCCTTGTTCTGCCGGGATTCAGCCAATGGATTAAGGCAGAGAAGCAGCCAGATGGCCGACTGCTTAGCCTGGCCCTCGTGAGCAGACATATCATGCACAAAACCCTGGGCCGGCTGCATACTTATGCAGTCAATATTGTGCACAGCAGATGTTCATTGAAATTGTGGAACAAGAGGCACGTCTATTCGTGGAATGCCTAAGTGAGTGTAAAGTACGCTGGTCATGTTATCCGTGTTCATAAAAACACACACATCATTATATATACATATGAAATCCATTTGAGCCGAGTCACACACTCCACAGCGCCCCTAGTAGCCATCGCTGGAAGTTCACTCCCAGATCTGAGCCACAACAGTGTTATGGTTCACCTTGCCAGACCCCTCCGGTCATTGGGCCGCCAGCCACTCTGTGAATGCAATAAAGTGCGGAGCCGGAGGAACAGTTCAACGCGTCTTTATTCCGTTTTATCTCAACACACTCGGTCCCTCCCTTCCAAGTCCCTTCCCTACCCGCTACCCGGTCCCGCCCACTCCTGAACTACTAGACCTGTACTGTGCAACATGGCACCACCCAAATTAAACATTTGCATACTGTTGCTATTCGATCTCTTCAATAAGTCTGATGGGTCTTGTTCTCGGCTCGTTGTGGTCTTGTGCCTCCTCTCCCGGGGAGTGCGTGTGGGTCCTCACATGACGCATCATTTGGCTCCTCCACGCCAGAGTCTTCTCCATCGCCATGGTATGACTCATCTGATGAGTAGCTGTCTAGCTCTTCCCGACAGCGTCCTCTTCTCGCCATGTCCGTTAATGGAACATTTTTTTAAAATGTGAGGAATTTCTAGTAATTTGTCATTGGTTTCCTTCTGCTGTGCTCATCAAGCATTTTTTTGCCGTTATGACTAGTGGATCTTCATGAAATGCAGCCACGTGCTTGCTTGTCTGTGGTTGTTTCACCATCACTACATCTCCCACTCTTAGGGCGCAGTATTGGGCTCCTCTCTTGCCACCTCCATAGTTTTTATTTTTCTCCTTGGCCTGTGTGTCCTTTTCCCGCATGAATTCATCATCCTTGTATTGGCTGCTCTCCTCTTGATATTGTGGCCGTCTTGTGCGGATGCTTCTTCTGAACATCACCTCTGCAGGGCGTCCATGCAGGGTGTTTCGATAGTCCCGCAGCATTTGGTGCAACACCTGTTCATATGGTTGTCCTTTGATGTCTGCAATTTGGAGAGATCTTTTTAAATTTCCTATAAAGCGTTTGATCATCTCATTCGCCAGAGGCCAGTATGGTGTTATTTTTCGATGTCGGAACCCCATGTATTCCCTGAATGTTTTGAAGTCCTGGCTTGTACACGGGGGGGGAGGGCGTTATCCGTCTTGACCTGTTGGGGGATGCCGTATGCCGTGAAAACGTGGTCCAGCACTGGGATGACATGATGGGCGGCGGTGGATGATAGTATTTGCGCCTCGGGAAATTGCGAATATTCGTCCATTATGGCAAGCACATATTTCCCACCCTCAATGGGGCTAAAGAAATCAGCTGCTACTGCCTACCTCCCAGATGCCTGTAGGAAGCTCCAACATGTGTAATGTTCACAGTGCCTGTTGGGTGTGATGCGGCAGCATGTGGGGCATTACCGCAGCAACTCTTCCACCAGTGAGTTGAGTTTGGGGAACCACACTTTTTGTCTTGATAGTCTCTTCGTAGGGACGATCCCTCGGTTACCTACGTGGGCGATGTCCAATACCCAGTTTCTCAATCAAGCAGGTTTCCCTTAAGTAGTAGGTTCTCTTCAGAGAGAGCTAGTTATTCCTTCGCCTCTGCCATGCTCTCAACCTCTTTTTTCACACTTCTTCTGTTTCCAAACCACCCCTTTCTTTCGCCTTCCTCCATCTGCCCGACTGAATTCCTTTGATGACAATTTGACAGGCCAGATCAGAGTCTACTTCCTGGGAGAGGCTTGAGGCTTGTGGGATCAACACCTTGTGGGATAGTTTGGTGGACAAGGTACCTGATGTATCTGTCTGCTTTTGACGGTTCAGGCACATCTCCTGGTCTCAGGTGGCTTGACAGGAAGTCTGCAGGAAGTCTGAAGGGTTCTTGTCCTTTCCAGGCCTGTGGACGATGTCAAAGACGTAGTCCTGCAACCTTAGCCCCCACCTTGCGATGCGTGGTGGCATCTTCGCCTTGAGGGTTTCCGTACAGGAATAGTAAAGTCTGATGGTCCGCGCCTATCGTAAATGGTTTACCATATAAAAATAAATGAAAGTGTTTGCAAGCCCAAACTACAGCCAGGCTCTCCTTCTTGGCTTGTGAGTAGACTTGCTCAGATTTGGGTAGGCTTCGACTGGCATAGGATACAATGTGCCTCGTGTTATTCTTGTGTTTTTGGGCCAATTTAGCAACTAGCCCTACCGGGCTCACATCCACTGTTAGTTCGGACTCCCTCTATGCGTCAAAATATGCCATATTTTCTGATTATACAATGTGAATTTTGATGACTGTGAACGGCGTGTGGCTCTTGGTGCAGTGCAGTAGCTTGTAGTAGCTTGGGAGTCCCGAAAATGACCTAAGCTCTGATGTTGGAGGGGGGCAGAGTTTTATTCAACGCAGTGACTTTTTCTGGGTCAGGTGTCATGCCATTCTCTGGAAATATGTGTCCAAAGAAACCGAGTGTCCCTTTTCTGAATTCACATTTGTCTTTGTTTAAAGTGAGATTTGCTTCCTCCAGTGCCACGCATATGCTGGACAGGGTCTCATCATGTTTTCCACATCCGTGCCGAAAACGAAGATATCGTCACTGTAGTTGATATAGTTCGGGATGTGCTTTATAATGTTGTGGATCTCAGCTTCATATGTTTCGGCTGCTGATGATACGCCAAAGCTTAGTCTTTTATACCGGTAGAGTCCTAAATGGTTTATGAACGTCGTGATGTACCGACTTTCGGGACTCAAAACCAGTAGGTGGAAATCCTGTTTGTAGATCAAGTTTTGCAGAATACCTTCACCCCATTTAACAAATAAATCATATCTGTGATGCAGGGAGCGAGATATGTCTCCCTTTTAATGGCTAGGTTGGGTCTCCTCATGTCCACGCATATGCAAATAGCATCAGAGCCTTTCCTTGGCACGGGTACTATGGGGGATACCCATGTTGTGGGGAGTCCCACGACTGGCTCAATTATATCCTGCTCGAGCACTTTATGGAGCTACTCTTCCACTTGGCGTTGCAAGTTTATTGGGATGCCTCTGTAGTGCTGCGCCACTGGCAGGATTTCTTCATCAATGTGTAATTTGATCAGTCGGTTGCGCAGTCTCCCAATACCTTTGATTAAGCTTAGATACACCTGGCTGATTTTATCCACTGTGTTTGTGTATTTGTAGACCATTAGTGTGTATAGTGCATTGATCAGCTCCATATCCACAGCTGTTCTGAAGCTTAAAATGCATTCACATTCTGTTGAAGTGAAGATGCTGTGACGGGAATGGCCATTTCTTGTGTCTTTACGTGTGGGCTTGTGATTGTAGAAGACATTTGTAGTGACATTTTGCTTCAAATTCTCCAAAGCATTTTAGTGGTGATTTTGCCCTGTAGGGGTATATGTTCACTCTTGCCGGGTGTAGTTGGGGTATCTGCGCGAATGCTTTGTATATCTGTTCGCTGATTTTGTTTACCGCGGCGCCAGTCTCTATCAGGAATTTCGATGGTTTTTCATTGCGGTTCATGAGCAGGACTATGCGGTGCTCCGTCACTGTTTTATTCCCATATGCATATAGGTATCCTTTTTTTCTCTGTTCATCCTCAGAAGTGCTTAACTCCGACCCTGATGAGGTCTGTTCGACGAGGTATCGAAAGTGCTCTCTCCTTGGCATTTCATCACCTGACTCTTGTTCCTGCTTCCCTCCTCCTCTGTGTCTGCTGTGTATTTGGGCAGTTTTTTGAGATGCTTTCGTCGCTGTTGTGCTGCCTTTCACTCTGTATCTGCTAAAGGTTCCGCGTCCACTTTCTTTCCCCATCTCTCTAGCTATGTGGCATACTGATTTGAAGTGTCCTTCCTCCCCACACGCGCAGCATCTCTGCCCGATCGCTTTGCATACTCCTTTGTGAGGATATTCATATCCGCATTTGTAACAGAATGGCTCACTCTGTGGTTTGACTTCCCTCTGTAGTTTGTGAATCGCTTCTGGATGATTTGTCGTGGCACCTTTTGGATTATTGAAACTTTCTACCTGAGTGTCCATCGCCAGTTCGGCTCTCGATTTCCTTCAGCGTCCTGGATTTTTGAAGTAGTTTTCCCCAAAATGCGTGACACTCACACCCTGCTATTTTCTTAGCGCCTCAGTGTTGGAATAGTGTCCAAAGTCACAATGCTTCAAGATAGCTCAGCGGATTGAGCACTCACTGCTGCGATCTGCGCGTGATCTGCAGGTCGCAGGTTCGAATCTGTGCAAGGCCAACTCAGCCTTTCATCCTTCCGAGGTCGATAAATGAGTACCGATTTCGGTTGGGTCATATTGTATGTAAATTTGTGCTCTGTAAAGCGCTTTGGATTAAGGCGCTATATAAATAACACATCATTATCATTATTATCATTATCATGACAAACACGTCCATGGTCTCCCTTTAGCTGTTTGGTGCTATGAAATATATGTCTTTCGTAGTCCACTTTTGTATGTGGAGTAAAGTATGTGGTCAGCGCCTCTTTCAAGACTTGAATGCTGTCAATAGAGTCCGAGGTCAACTCGTCAATGATGTCTTTCGTAGCAGGCCCCACCGCCCGCTTCAGTAGGCATTGCTGCCAGGCATCTTCCATGGGACCTGTGGCCCCTATGTACAGGTCAAAATCCCTGACCCACCTCGCCCATCTTTGTCCCATGTTACTGGTGTTAGCAATGTCAAAGATTCCTGGTAGCTGAACAGCTGTTAGGCTGCGCCCCGTGAGAGCCATGTGCTGGGGGTGATATGGGGAGAGTGGCTGGGATGTCTGGATCAGGCATTATGGCGTTGTGCAGGCTATCATTCTCTCTCACTCCCCGTCTTCTGGCCTTGGCTCTCCTCCCAGCGCTCTATGCTTCCTTGAATCCATTTTCTGGCCAGTAAATGCATATTGGCCTCCCCTCCTCCTGTGGTTCAATCCAACACCAGCATAGTCAAGGACTCGCTCCTCACAGAAACCCCCAGCAAACACAGAACATTCTTGTAACTGAGACAGCCATCTGCACCAAGTGGCCGCGTAAATGGCAATCATTGAGCTCAATAAATATCAGAAGATTCTATATTATGTTAACCAAGTTTCTTTAAATCTCATATACCGCTATATACACTAGAGAGCAGAATTTCTAAACATATTTTTGGTGCAAAGCTGAGATGCACAACAAGGGGCCGTCGATTCATGGAATTTCATGCAGAAATCGTGCATTGGCCACATGCCGAGAAGTACACTGCGCAACCCTGCGCACAGGTGAAAAATGCACGCCACGCGTATTCATGGAATTGATTGTGCAAAATAACCATATTCGCAAGTCACAGCTGGAACACCGCTGACAAGCCCACACGTAAAGCCAAAAACAGCCAGAACAGCTACCTTTGCACGCTCCCCTGGGCGCGAATACACGCACCCTTCAAACAGTGTGTGGGGTCCCCCGTAAGCAGGCCTGGGACTCGGGGACCCTGTGCTGTGTCCCCATAACTGAATCCGGCACCCTGACAACATCTCTGCACAGGCCACGCCCTGCTGGGAGTCTCGCACAAGCCATCGATGGCTCGCACAGATGTGTCGAGCCAGCACAAAATCCACGCAAGTCCAGGGAAAGTACCACGCATTCGGTTCCATGAATCGACGAAGATGGATTTGCGGGCAGTTGCCCACGCAAGTACCCTATTTCCTACACCAATAATTCCATGAATCGGCTCCCAAATGTGCAAGTAATACACATGGAAATAGATGCAACTATTCTCAGAAAAGAGCCTCTCTGAGATGCTTAAGCACACAGAACTTGCTCTTCGAGGATTCCTGCACCACAAAGCGATTCGCTATCGCATTCAAATGCACCTGTTTTAGCTAATCTGCTCCTAGAAATCCTCTGCAGTCCTTTAGTCTTTATTGGACGTTTTTGCGCCTGTGTATTCCTCTGTTTATAGAGCAGAAAGTATTAAATACCTTTTTTTGTATTTTAAACGTATGTTTTATGTTAGCAGACTACCCACACTCTTTATGTCTCCATAGAGCAAAAAGAATTCAAAGCTGTGAAGGAAAAGTGAAAATAAAAAGCTATTTATAACTACTGTGTCCCTTTTGGATAGCCGTCAAGACATACTTTTCATTTTTTATTTTTTCTGCATGCTGCAAATTGAACAGAGGCTGAAACAGCTACTGTCTCTTTTTTGATTTTGATTTTAGGAGATACGGCTGGTGTAGGTTTGTAATACTCTAATAATTCTTTATAACAATCTACCCCTCAGGCCAAGCCAACTGCAGCACTGCCACCTACCTTCTTGGTCATCCGACCCATGAAGGGTGTGTCAGTTGAGGCTTTCGCCACCACTTTTTCTCTCCCCCCTCCTCCTCTGGCTGACTCTCACCCTGACACAGCCCTTTCCATGCCCCACTCTACCATCTGTGATACTCTTGATACTCTTGCCCCTGTCATGAGGATCCGCTTGAAGCCCAAAGCCAAGTGCAACTCCTGGTATGACTCTGACCCAGGGTCGGACTGGGACAAGAAATAGGCCCGGACAACAACAAAAAAGTGGCCCACCCCTCGCCTCAAAAAAGTGGCCCACCCCTCGAAAAAGTGTCCCACCCCTCGCCACAAAAAAGTGGCCCACCCCTCGTCTCAAAAAAAGTGGCCCTCAAACCATCATCCGTGAATCGCGTCAATTCTTGACTTTTACAGAAAATGCTACATATTTAGGTCCACAGCTCTGAGGCGCAGGAGTGGCATGAACCAACCACCCCCACTGCGGTTTTGGGACCTGCTGCAAGTCAATGCTTATACAGGGCTCCGCAACCCCAGCAGGGAAGCAGGGTGGGGGTGACGATGGTTGGATAGGAGGGGAGGGGGGTAGGGAAACCGGAATGAGGTTTAGGGAGAGGTCAGAAAATGCTACGTATGGAGGCTTCATGTGTCTGTTACATTACAACACAACTCATAAAATAACATTACTTTGCATACAGTTCTGTGGGCTTGTATGAATTTGTTGCCCTGGTGTAATGGTTGTGCCACTGGTTTTTGCCCTTGGCACCCTATTTTAATTGTGTGCCCCAACACTTCACGTCCAATCACACTCTTCGAAGAACAACTACTGCATCTCACAGAGTAACATCAGACCCCTCCCTCCAGACAGCGCCTCTACAGCCAATTTACACATCACCGCCTGTCCCTGGCCCCTTTCGGGATACCAATGCCCCTATGCCCTCGACAAAGACACTGTGGGGTGCTTCCGAACTGCACACAGTCAGCAACAAAGGCTAGCTATCATCCGGGGTCAGACTGGGCCGTGCAATTGTCTCAGGCACCAAAGAAAAAGTGGCCCGCACTTGCAAATGGCTTTTCATTCCTTTTGTGATACTGTTTGAATAGTACCCAGGGGGAGCTTTTTGATAAAGTGACATGCAAATTGTATATTTTAAAGAATATTTATTCAGCAACACTGGTCAAAACTACTAGTCGCAGTGTGAATTAACTCATCAAACTGGCCCACATGGGCCAATAAGGGTCCCACTTTGGCCAAAAAAAGGGTCCCACGCCAGCATTTTGTGTTTTTGGTTGGCCCTGGGCCTATTGTCCTACAGGCCAGTCCGAGGCTGCTCCCAGCTCAACTGACTTTTCAGTACTGACACTTTTTCCCTCATCTTTTCCCCCAGTTGCAACCCCTCCCCACAGAAAAAAAGTCATGTTTTACCATGGGCAAGATGGATTGTGGCCCTCCCCACAGAAAAAAAGTCATGTTTTACCATGGGCAGGGCCACAATCCATCTTTATCAAGGAGAGCAATGTAGCAGCATGCAATACTCTTTACCTAACTATTCATGCCAATGAACAGGTACAGCCAGCTTCCAAAACGGATACGGTTACATTTCGCTCATGCCCACATTGCCCAGTAACAAATACAACCAGCTCTGATGCCCAAGGGGCCGTACAGCATAACTGGTACAGCCTGCTCCCAGCTATGGTTAAGCCAGCTCAAACACAATCGGCTCCTGATCATTCTCTGTGAACGTTGCTGTACCCATTTAGTAACAGGTAGAGGAGCGAATTCCCACATATGTCAGGCAATAGATAGCGCAAGGTAACACCATTTCCAGTAACAGGGACAGCGAGCTACTGCTCACGTCCAGTAGCTTTTACAACCCAAACTCCTCGCACTCATCACCGGAACTGGTACAGCTATAGCCTTCAACATTCCCAGCCCCACCCCACACCCCTTAGCTCACAATGTCCATACTATAGGCTCTGTTTCGAAAGGCATGTAACACTGGAAACTGAATGCGGAAAGGTAGGGAGACTAAGCATGAAAGCATGGCAGTAGGGCAATACATTGGCCCATGGCTGTGCCACCTAATTCTGACTGCTGCCCTCACAAAGAACAGCTGAACTCAGTCTTGTAATAGACCAGTGAAAAAATGATGACATACTTGTCGGATGGTGGAAAAATAAAGCTCGTAACTGGATCAGCCCCAGACAGGTCCTCAGAGGCATAGGCCCTTCTGGAGTGTTCCCAAGTTCCTTATGGGCCAGTCTGCCACTGTCCGCCTCACTATAACTATGGTGGTAACAGGTGGCATTCCAGAGTAGCGCCTATCTTGCCGAAACACATGATAATGGCCTTTGCAGCCCATGCATATGCTGCCTGCTTGTTGCCTCATCTTCAATGGAGGTCTTGCCCAATGCAGTATTACCACATGTCCCCAATGCAGTTCAATTGGTCTCAAAAGCGGGCAATAACTTGTACTTGGCACCAACCCTAAATCAGTTGTAGTATTATCGTAGCCGCATGCAGTAAGAGGAATTCAGTTGAGCAGTATTACCATAGTTGATACCGCCAAACTTACAATGTGGCGCAGAATTACAGAAACAGCTTGTCACATGATGGAAACAGAGTGTAAACATAGCAGAGTCCATGCTGGACACACACAAACATACACAACATTTGAGGTGCACAGAGATGGAGCCTGGGGCACGAGAGAGACCAACAAGGGCAGGAACACAGAGGGAGCCTGGGGAGGTGGCCTGGAGCAAGAGAGGCCAACAAGGGCAGGGACAGAGATGGAGCCTGTGGAGGTGGGCTGGGGCACGAGAGACCAACCAGGGCAGGAGGAGAGATGGAGCCTGGGAGGTGGGCTGGGGCACGAGAGGCCAACAAGGGCAGCAAGAGAGATGGAGCCTGGGGAGGTGGGCTGGGGCAAGGCAGGCCAATAAGGGCAGAACCTGAGATGCACCCTGGGGAGGAAGGTAAGTTTAGAGGGGCAAACAAGTGCAAAAAGAGCGATTGATGGGCCCTGGTGGGGGCTGGGGAAGAACACAGGAATGCTTTTGGTACTCAGGCAGGAGGCAAAAAGAGAGCGGGTGTATGCAGGCAGAGGAAGTGTACGGTAAGGGTGGGGTCTAAAGAAAAATAAGTTTGGACTATGGAGTAGGGATATACACAATGAAAGGATATTGAAATCAGAAACAAAGACTTGGTGACTTAGCAGGGTAGGAAAATAGTTTGAAATTGATAAATATTAACACAAAAGAGAAGGTAAAAGTAAAAAAATAAACGGAAACAGAAGTTTGCAAGATAGGTTAAGGACAAAAAAAGGTGAGTCTGAAGAGAGAGAAATGAAAAGACGCTGGAAACTATAAAAGGCAGGTGTGCAGAGGAAACTGAGTAACATTTGATGAGAGAAAAGGAAGAATATTGAACATTTTAAAACAAATGGACAGAAAGCCTTTGGTCGAAGAAGATGGAAAGACTTGAGCTGGAATTGGGACCAGGACTGGGGAATTACTGGACTCGGGAAGATTCGACTCGTTTGTTCGGTGAGAGGGTAATAGAGAGAGAGGGGGAAGGAAACAAGGAGGAAAGGGGGGCTCCGGTGTCGGGGAGAGCCCCTGGGGCAGAGGTACCACCCCGTGTCAGGCTGCACGCATACTTGCCATTGCCAACATTGTGTGGCCAAAAAGATGTAGGATTTTTCAAGTTTCAAAACTAATGCTTTGCATAACAATTACATCACAGGAAAATACAAAACATACATTGTTGGCACCACTGGAGCATTCTAAAATACACATCACATGAAACAGCACATCATGGAAAGATGTTCAAATGTTTAAAATGTATAATTCTGAATGGTAAGTTAACACCAAATTCAATTACCTAACTTCACAGAAGGTAATTACACAGAGTTGGTAGGCAATGTTTGCCACTGCTCTGTAACAGCAGCCTGGGCAATACATATGTATTCCTGCAGTGCAAGATGAACACTGAATGACATGATGGAGCCTGATACCCCCGCAGTCTTATAGGCAGATGCTGTGTGATGGTGGTACGCTCTGCCCCTTGCCCACACTGGTGGTTCACCTAGGCCTGTCCCGGCAGAGTGCAGGGCAGAGTCATTTAGCTATCAGGTCACTGGATTGGTCTGAGCCCATCACCCAAAGTAATCACCCGCCCACCGCACAGACAAACTAACTAATGTGTTGCATGCTTTGTCCTGGGCCGGTCTCAAGCAGCCTGCCTTGGAGTCACATAAATTACCTGCCTGCCCATGTAAAAAACAGTAGGCTACGTGACGTCACCCACATCTGTAGGCAGTAGGCTACTGCTTTAGAAGCAGTAGCCTACTGCCTAAATCATCCCTGTATTTTAGGTGCCATCCAGGAAATACATTTTCAGATACACATGTGATGTTAAAAGAGTTAACAAACAAAAACTCGCTATCAAAATGGGTTTACATACTCAGAAAAACAAGATAACGCTATCGAACTAAGCAGGGAGCAAGATAAATGAATCGTCGGGTGTAAATGATGTGTCAGATAAAGAAGTACAATTTCGGTATCAACAACTTTTATCTACCCACTCAGTAGTGTGGGTGCGATTTCTCGCCGTCCATAACCAGTACAAGAGGGACCCTGCAATAACTCAGACAGAAAAGAGCCAAGTTAACATTACTTTATTAATGCACAAGCATTCGCGAATGGGCAGCAAGTTCAAACGTCTCGCAAAGCAAGTCGTCAAAGTGCCGCGCTTTGCCCTGCACATCGTGGTCCTTTTATACCCATCTGTTTTACATTGTCATACATTGCTGCACATAGATTATGTCCACCACAAGGCGGTTCCTCCCAGTCATGACTTTGCATCAAGGTCAACAGTTCAACATCTGCTATTGTGGTTTCCTGTTATCTGTTATTCGCTCTCTCTCGTGCCCCTCTGTGTATCTCTGTGCACGAGGCTGTGCTTACTCATTCCTTCCCCACCCGTAATCTGCAGATAGTTTTAGCAGGCTCAACATGCTTCGACATACAGTGACCAAACACAATTCTTCTGTTAAAACAAGTTCTTGCCAGGTCAGCAGGTCTTAAATGTCGCTGTATAAAGAGAAGGCCTCTTCTTTTAACAAAGGGTACATTCTTTTAACGCATATGATGATTAGTACAAACTCCAAGTGTGAGCACAACATTACATATGTATGCGTACCTTCAATCCACCCTTTGCTCACACTTGAGCATCAATCTAAACAGTCCTAGCATAAGCAGATGGCAGGAAAGCAACATCATCACATACTGTATGTACCATAATCTTCTCCAGGCCTCCCATGTCAAAAAATTCCTGTTGTACATGGCTTTTATCCATTGGATTTAGGCGCGTTATGCTGGAAGAACACATGGAAACACAGCACGACACACATACCGGGAAACATTGGATGCAGAGACAAATTCCTACAACTATTGCCGCTAGAACCAGTATAGGCGTAAGAAGTTGCCATCCAATTTCTTTCAGGAGCTTCATCCACCAGCTATCTCCTGACCCTTCCTCCTGGTGGATGCTATCCGCCACTTTATGCAGTTTGTTTACTCCATCCAGGATTCCTGTACTCCCTTCTGGTATGTAAACACAGCATTGGGATCCCACCAAAAAACAGACTCCGCCCCTTTCTGCAGTGAGTATGTCTAAGACATACCTATTTTGGAGAGCCACTAGCCGAATTGCTTTCATTTCATAAGTAATGTTTTCCATTAGGTCTGCAGATTCTTCGATTACGAACTCAAGGGCCCTGTTTAGCTTTTGGATTTCTTGACTGTTCATAAAGATGCCCGCTGGAGGAACCAGGACCCCCATCAGATCTATAAACGTTTCCCATCCTGTAGGTTGATACGTAGGAATTTTTGGGTTTACTGCTCGTTTATTTCTGCTGTGTATTTCTTTATGCAGAGTAGACGGGGCATATACCATCACAGCCGGCATTATTCTGGCTATGTAACATACCCCAACAAAATCTTTGGCTAACCACAAATAAGCCCTCTTGTTACAGACATAGGCATGTCCTTCAATCTGTAACAATCCCTTCGTGTAGTTATTTAGATTCACCATTTGACTGCACCCCGAGATCATTCTTTGATTACCTCTTGCGCTCCTCTTAAAACATATATTCTTTGGCCTAAACTCTTGTGTGATGGTGATAGGGGGAGGAGGTTCTCTTACTATCTGTACCATAGCAGGTGCAAGCCCGATTCCCTCAGTTTTGATTTTATAGCGTATCTTTTCCTTTAGAAGGGTTTTGTTCTCTCCTCTAACATAACAAGCGGTATTCGGTATCATGTATTGCTGTGCTGACACTATTCTCATGTAAATTAATGTACACCCGGCATCCTCAGTAACTGGCGATGCGTACACTGGGATGCCTTCACTGCTATGTCGGGGCATGTGGGTGCAGATCCAGCAATCAGTTTTATTCACTACCCCATATGTTGTGTTTATTATCTTCACGTATTCATTTTTAGCATAGTCTTCCGGGTCGTGTTGGTCATAGGCATCTCGATTCCTGCTCTTGACCCAATCTGTTCTCCCTGTTTCATTTGACTCGGGCAACAGGTTCTTTAATTCATATCTAGATGGATGTTCCAGATACCAGAATATTATGGCAAATGCTATTAGTACTACTATCGTGCATACAGAAAACAAAATTTTGCCTCTTGTGGTACAAACTGGTATTTTCCTCTTACCTTCTGTGTTTGAGGAGCATACACTTATCCGTTCAGGGACTAAACCAGCATACACGGGTGTAGACATAGTTCAGTATATGGCTCAGTATACAGCGTATATCAGTTGCAACCTAGCGATATAGCAATATCCCCTATTTAAAGCACCAGTGTCCTTATTACTCTAATAGTGGTAGGTCTCACTGAAAACCTTCATCCGATCTGTCCCACGTCTCGCAGTGCCTGTCCCAGGAGGGGAACGCCGAAGGCCCTTCAGGCTACAAGCCCGTCGTCTTCAGTAAGGCACAATTCTGCTAAAACCAACAAGAGAGTCCAAATGTTCATCTCCCTAATGATCAAAGTTCAAAACAGTGTCCTTACACGTTGCTTGGCACATACACGTCACGGGATCGGAGACGATGGGCACACCTACTAATGGCGTCTGGCAGTACTGTTGCAACCTGGGGTTGGTTGGTTCCCTTTTCCGGAGGAATCAGTAATGGAAGCGTCTTCTTGACGTGATTCACGTGGTACCAGTGCGGTTTGCCATCAACTTTTACCGCAGTTTGTGTTGCGAGGAGAACCTGAAACGGGCCCCTCCATCTGGGTTGCAGTCCGCTGGTGCGATCGAAGGCTTTTATAACAACCCAGTCACCGGGCTGCACGTCGTGACCTTCTCCTATCAGAGGAGATGGAGCTACTGCGTTCACCTGTGCATTAATAGAAATCAGTCTATTAGTTAACCCAATACAGTACTGTTGTAATGCAGGCCATGCTTGCTCAGACAATCTCTTAGGTGATATGGGGGTCCCAATACTTGGTGGGCGCCCCATAACAATTTCGAAAGGAGATAAACCATGTGTACGCTTAGGCATAGTACGCATACTCAATAATGCAATAGGCAATGCATCCGGCCATTTCAGTCAAGGGCATCCAGTGTTTCAATATGCATTGTGCTGTGGAGGTGGCACTATTGTCCCGCAGGGGATATGCTTCCACCCATCCTGAGAACCCACATTTCATCACCAAACAGTAGGAATGTTTATTTACAGGCTCCAGCTGTATAAAGTCCATATACACCACCTCAAAAGGGCAGGTGGGTAACTTACTGTGGCCCGCCGGGGCCGGTACACCTTTCCCCACATTATATAAAACACATATTTCACATTGTTTTGCCCATTGGCGACAATACATTCCCAATCTTTTGTTGTACCACACAGTACTTAAAACTTCTTCCATAGTTCTTGCGTTAACGTGGGTTGGACCATGAGCCACGCTCACTATCACAGGTAAGTATGCGTCAGGTAGTACCCAGGTGTTCGTTTTGGTATGTGCCCATAGCCCATCTACCGTCTCCTCATATTGATCATCCTTGTGCCAAGATAGTCTTTCTTCAATGGTTGCATCTGCTTGGATTTCCTTTACGCGCTCCTTCGTCCCTTCCATAGTCACATCCCTCCCCACTATGAGCTGTCGGGCTTCCCACCGAGTGTCCCTTGTGGCAGCTAGTTTAGCCATCTGGTCAGCCAAAGAATTTCCCTGCGTGACATAATCCAGTGTTTTTTTATGCGCTGAGCACTTCACTACGGCCACCATTTTGGGCAGCGTAAGGGCTTGCAATAATTCAGCAATCAATCGGGCATGTTTAATAGTATCACCTTGGGAGGTTAAAAACCCACGCTCTCCCCAGAGTTTACCAAAACTGGAAACCACCCCATGAGCGTAGGCTGAATCAGTATAAATTGTCACTTTCATACCGCTGCTTAACACTAATGCTCTCGTTAGCGCAATTAATTCTGCTGCCTGGGCCGATTTTTCACACACTTTCCCACTCTCAATCAACCGTTCCCCTGTAGTTACTGCATACCCTGCTGTTGTCTCCCCATTTGGCAGTTTGAAACAGGAACCATCACAGAATAATACACCCTCATTATCAACCAGCGGGGTGTCTTGCAGGTCTGCTCTACCCTTAGTGTGTTCTTCCATTTGAATCACACAATCATGCCTAATGTCATCAGGTGAGGTGGGCAAAGGAAGCAGTGTCGCTGGATTCAAAGTGTTACACCGTTCAATTTTTACATTACTGGCAAACAGGATCATCTCATACTGTGTGAGTCTAGCTGTAGTCAAATGCTGTGTATGCACTCTATTCAGAAGAACATCTACCGTATGTGGAACTTTTACTGTTACTTCACTCCCTAGGATGATACCTGCACTTTGTTTTAGGGCTGTCGCTGCTGCAGCTACTGCTCTCATGCATGGGGGTAGGCCTCGAGCTACTGAGTCCAGAGTGCTAGAAAAATATGCACATGGTCTCTGTTTACCCCCTTGTTCCTGTGTCAAGACTGACACAGCGCAACCTTCCTGTTCATCAACAAAAAGGCAAAATCTCTTAGTATAATCAGGTGTGCCTGTTTCCAGCTCCCGTGTCTACCAGACATCTCAAGTTTCGGTGGGGGCCGATCCTAATAGAGGCATAAGGCCCCCTTTGGTCTATAGGAACCTGCACCACTCCCGCTATCTCATTCCGGCATCCTCAGGACATATCGCTTGTGTTATCCTGAAAATCAACGTTATAGTATACCCCTTCTCCACATTCTTCACCCTGGCATACACCTTGTACTTGTGTCGTTTGTTGTGGCTGATACAGTAGATTGGGAGGAGGCGGGGCCGGCCAGGGAACATCCCCTCTTGCTTGCCCGTCAAAGGCATTGGGTTGAGGGGGTTTAAACATTCTATTGTCTTGGTTGCCGTACCCACCAGTCCTATTTCCTGGGGCAAATGTTGTCTGTGAAGGGGGCCGTACGCCCCTTCCTCTCCCACCACTCTGGGGACACTGGGATTTCCAGTGTCCGGGTCTCTTGCAGAAGGCACATACATCTTGGGGTAGCCCATCCCTCCTCCCATATAGCGCACCTTCTTGCACTGTACCTCTTCCTGTCCCTTGGCCCCCTATCATGTTGCTACTATAGCCCTGTGACGGGCCGTTATAATTGTAGTTATACCTGCCTTGGGGCCCTTGATGCAACTGTTGCATCAACACTTTGGTTTTTAAATCCTTCTCTTGTCATGCCTTTTGTTGTCCCTTCACTCTTTCCCCTCTTTCGTAATACCTAGCCATTTCGAGGAGATCCCGGGGGTTTCTAGTCATCCATGTACTTTCTGCCCTCCTAATGTTCTCCTGAATTGGCCCGTGGAGCCCCTCTACAAAGTTTGTGGCAAAGTACCGTTGGCCCGTTTCAGACCCTATCTCTAGCCCACTGTGCGCTTTGAATGCTGCTTCATAACGCAGAAAGTACTGTGCTACCTCCTCACTTGCACCCTGTATCACAGCGGACAGTTTCTCCACATTCACATCAAATGGGGGTAACACCTTTTCTAGAGCCTTCAGGACTGCCATGCCATGCCCCCTTAGGGGTTCAGGATATTCCTCATGCAGTTTTCTATTTTTGCTCGCATCCATTACATCTTTCCATTTTATTGTTTCATTGTCTTTGGCACGAAAGGGGGTCCATATTTCTTCTGGGACAATGGCTAACAATATGTTATCTACATCCTCTACGGTAAATAACCCTGGTCTGAATAACTTTCCTACTTCTTTGTAGAATCCTGCCGGGTCTATACGGGGGTCGGGGATGGACTTGGTGATATGCATTAATTCAATTCGGGATAAAGGGACATACACATAGGTGCGCATCATGTTACCAGTGGCTGCCTCTATGGTGGGTTGGCACTCTCTCATTGGCATTAATAGTAACTTTTCCATGTCTGTTTGTTCACTTACAAGGGCCTGCGCTGGTGGCGAAACAGAGGATTGATGACTAAGAGCTTTCTCTTTTATTTTTTTATAATCTTTTAATAGTTTCTCCACCTTAGCCATCCTCCATTCTTCCGCCCCTGAATCATCCACTCTTATATTAGATAGCAGTTTCTTATCCAATTCCGTCCTAATCCTATTCCACTGGGACACATACCTAGGCTCCTTTTCCTCTTCTATATCATCCACCCTAATAAGAAGATATTTAATTATGTTTACTTGTATAGGCCAGCCAAGGCCCTCCATCAGACTCACCAGGGTGGACATGGACTGCGAGTGTATGGATGCTATCATACGATTAGCTACGTTTTGGCCCGCCTGGTCTGCATCTTTGAGTTTAGCCTCTCTTTCCCTCACCTCTCTTTCCCATGCCCTCTTTTCCTTCTCCCATTCAACACTGCCCCTTATGACTTCCTCTATTATGTCTGACATACATCCCCATAACTGAACACTGGACGCAGTCACTGGTAGTAACGCGACAGCGTCCTGATATGCTGAGGGCAGATCCGCAGTACTCTGTCCTCTCAATTTACAGTTACCCTCATAAAAGGTATATAGTTTAGTGGCCACTGTCCTAAATTCCAAAGGTGTCAAACGCCCCAATTGGTCCCGTAGGCTGTCATTGAGGGGTGTGCCATACAGCCCGGTCATAAGGATTTGCAAGTCTCCATCTCTATCCTTTTCTACAGTAGTCGTTCTCCTATGGTCTATCAACCTATCTGGGTCTCCATACTTCATTGGGAATTCCACCCTTTCACCCTCACTGTCTGCCGGTGGAGCTGTAGCTCCTGGAAACAATAATTCAGTCGTTGTTTGTTCTGCTTCTAGCCCTATCACATCTTCATATCGAGGCACCGGCACAGCAGGATACATACCCCCACTGTTCTTAATCATCATATGTCTATCCAACTGATCTAGCCTCTCACCCTTCTCTTTTATCTCTAGATCATGTAATTTTTGATTTACCGTTCTCTTCTGCTCCTTTGCTTTTTGTTTATTCTGAGCATTGCGCCTGCGCATTGCTTCTACCCTCCATAGTCGTATAGCCTCAAACTGTGCGGGTCTAACCCGTCTTTTTACTAACTCTATTTCTACTTTGGATATGCGGTCCACATCAAAGGACCCGGTGTCTGGCCATTTATGCTCAATCAAATCTTTTGTGTATTCGGACCATTCTTTTAAGAACAATGTTGAATTCAATCCATGTTTAATCAACATATCAAATGCAGGGGTTCCTTCAAGAGGGGCATAGTGTCTCTTGCCTATACCACTCTTGCTGGAAGCCGCTTGACCCATTTTGTTGGTATACCGCAATTGCCTAAAACACTCACCTTTCCCAAATATGCACCTATTGGCTAACAATAATAATACATCCTCCTGGCGTATCTAACATATCATATCATCATTTCAACATTACTTCTTCATAGACGGACTTACCACCGTCCTCTTCACAAACCCTGAATCATTATTTCCTTATTCCATCATGCATCCGTCCATACCACTTATCTTAAGGGTCCCGCCAGAGTGTTCCGGACCCGAAGGGCGACAGCCTGCTGTTCCACCGCCGACGGAGCCGGAAAAACAAGGATGACGCGTTGGTTGCAATCAAAGGTGCGGATTCAGTTGTTGGGGCCCCGTGATCAATTCCTTCTCCGGTTCCGCCGCGGCGTTCCTCACCCAGTGACGGACTGTCGCTCCTTCGCGTCCCACTTCTGACACCAAAATTGTGGGTGCGATTTCTCGCCGTCCATAACCAGTACAAGAGGGACCCTGCAATAACTCAGACAGAAAAGAGCCAAGTTAACATTACTTTATTAATGCACAAGCATTCGCGAATGGGCAGCAAGTTCAAACGTCTCGCAAAGCAAGTCGTCAAAGTGCCGCGCTTTGCCCTGCACATCGTGGTCCTTTTATACCCATCTGTTTTACATTGTCATACATTGCTGCACATAGATTATGTCCACCACAAGGCGGTTCCTCCCAGTCATGACTTTGCATCAAGGTCAACAGTTCAACATCTGCTATTGTGGTTTCCTGTTATCTGTTATTCGCTCTCTCTCGTGCCCCTCTGTGTATCTCTGTGCACGAGGCTGTGCTTACTCATTCCTTCCCCACCCGTAATCTGCAGATAGTTTTAGCAGGCTCAACATGCTTCGACATACAGTGACCAAACACAATTCTTCTGTTAAAACAAGTTCTTGCCAGGTCAGCAGGTCTTAAATGTCGCTGTATAAAGAGAAGGCCTCTTCTTTTAACAAAGGGTACATTCTTTTAACGCATATGATGATTAGTACAAACTCCAAGTGTGAGCACAACATTACATATGTATGCGTACCTTCAGTAGCTTAACGTGCACTTCGCAGACCATTTAAAGGAGCTTGGTGTACAAATATATAACCACTTCTGACTGATCAATACGTTGGGGTCTGTCACAAAAACCTATAGGCAAGGCAGGAATACTTAAAAAGTACGTAGCCTATTGCCTAAATGTGTAGGATTTCCATAGAAAAAACGTAAACAAACATACAAATCAGATGCCGGAACAAAAGAGCGTGCTTTATATCTTAAAATATTATGCACGGACGCACCCGCTCCATACATGCCAACATTATCCATTCCGTTTGGCAGATGCTAGTCCATTCCTTTTTATAATTTTGCATTTTGACTTTGTAGTGCTATAGTTACCCATTCAATCCAGGACTACAAGTCCCAGAATGCAAAGTTATAACTAGGATTGGACCATCATCTCCAGAATGGAATTACTGAAGTTTGGCATGCATGCTTTCAGAAATAGAATAACTATCGTAAGGAGGAGTGGGTAAGCCCAGGATCAGAGGTTCAGAGGCAGCAGAAGTGGGCAGCAGTGCCTCTCACCTTAGCAGTTCCCTGAACCGCTGAAGGTGCCGCTTTATATTGAGGGGAGAGAGGGGAGCGATTAGATGCTGGCAGCGGAAGGGGCTCCTGGTTGGGCAACTCAGCCCTCCTCGGCCTCTGACACTTGAGCGGGGAGGGGAGCTCGTGCGCTCAGTGCAGCAGGAGGGCGTGTGCGCCTCACTGGAACACATTAAGTAAACATTTGAGATAAAAGTGTAATAATGTGCAAAACCTACCATTAGGCGGAGTGGTGCCAGTTCTGGTGGCACTCTAGGTGGTGCCAAGAGTTGCCTCACAGGCACAGCCAAACTTGCACCGCTGTACCTCACTCAGTTGCTGGTCAGGTCACATCTGTATGATCCCCACCCCCTTGGCACAGCAGCAAGGGTGAGATTGAATTGGCGCTCCTTCTGCATTTGGCACCACAAGGCACTGCAGAAGATGGTCACCGGGCAGAATGCAATTATTGGCAGATCACCTTGCACATACAAGATGCCGCTCCGCGGGTTTACTACGCACGGACATTAGCATCATTTGTAACAAAGCTCAGAACAGCTGCAAAGCCGTTTTTTAAAATTTATTTAGCAACATGTTTTTCTATAAATCATAATGGCCAAAGATGATCTTTTGGGCGAAAGATTATTAGAACTATTGAAAAATCGGAGAGGCACCTCCCTTGGCTGCTAATGACTTTACCAGCTGAGATTGCCTAATAAACCTAATTTCGGGGCCTTATTAACCAGGATGTAACAGGTGACTTGAAGTAGAAATCCGTTTAGCCCTGCTTTGGGGTAATGGACCCATCAGAGCCCTGTTCGAGCCAATTGACACATCACTTTCCAAATAAATAGAGAAACGTGTGAGGTAAGTTATGTATCAGCTGCGGGCCGCATTACTGGCCGCTCGGTTACATAGGATGTCGGCTACAGGCCCTGACCGTGTCTGTCCCACGAGACCAGTCACGATACGAGCCGAGTTCATTTTTAGGAAGCTGCGCCGTGGCACACAGCAGACCTGCAACCCCCCCCAACACTCACATGGCATGGGGCTGGGCACATTTACAGTGCCCAGTGAACACGGTCACCCCTTTTGTGTACGGCAACATAGCGCCCAGTCCCAGATGCTCAGAAAATGAGAAAGGAGCAAATGAGTTCCGTGGCACGAGGCGGGTAATGAGGGATGGGTCTGAGGAGCGGGATGTGCGAGTGTGTGTGCGTGCGCATCACTGGCAAAGTAGACCTGCACCCCCACCCCAGGCACACTCACATGGCATGGCAGGGAAAGCCCCTGAAAAGGGACGGTGTGGCTGAGACACATGCACTTGTTATGCATGTTTTTGCCCTAATGTTTACGTTGCTCAGTAACAGTCCCCACTCCACTCCTTACCTAGTGACTGGCTGGCTGTTGGCTGCTCTGTGGGCTGTGGCCGGCACTGGCACTGGGCACTCCACTGTCTGCTGGGCTGGCCGCCTCAGTGATGCCTTGTGGTCCTCCTGTGTGGGCACTGGCACTGTCGGTCTCGACTCGAGGTCCACTGGTGGTGACGGTGTGTGCTTGCACTGGGGGCTCATATAGCAGCAGCATAATGCATTGGCGGTTTGAATTGGCGGCAAATTGGCTGGGCAGGGGCAGCCTGCCCAGCCGAATTTTCATTGGGTTATTCGTCCCCAGCCCAGCCCCCAGCACAAGTTGAAGACAGTTGCTTCCAACTTTGCAAAGAAGTGTTACTTCCTGCAAAGTTGAAAGCAAGTGTGAAATGTATCACTGTGTTGTTCTTACAGTGCCGGCCCCAGCTCAGCGGAGCCCTCAGCCCTGCAGGCAGGCTGCACCCCCAGCCAGGGTCAGGGCTCGGAGGGGAGGGAGGCAGGTGTTACAATTGTTTTGTTTGGTGTGTGTTTGCAATTGCTTCAGCCAGCCTCCCTCCCACACAGATTAAACAAGTAACGTTCTCTCTGCTGGCCGCCGCAGGCCAGAGGCTCGTGAGCTGGCGAGCACAAGCCACACACACACGGCAGGCCGCACACCGGCCCCCCTGCAGTGGCACTGGCGTCACGGCTGCCGGCCTGGTGGCCCAGGCCCACCGACACGACGACGCCGTGACCCGTGAATGAATTATGCACATGCACCAGCATCTGCATGCATCATAAATTATGATGCATGCATGATGCAGATGCAATCATCAAAGCAAGGTAACATCTAGTGTTACCTAGCTATGATGATTGTGCAGACTCACTCATAGTGCCGTCGGCGCGGGGCGCCTCCCCCTGCTGGCTCCCTGCCATGCCCTGCCTCACCTCACTGACTGGCTCGCCCAGCCCAGGAGTTTCATCACCCCCCCCATCTGACTTGGCCGCGAATACTCGCGATGCGGCTCGGCACAGGGTGCACACACACACACACACACTAGGCCAGGCCCGGGGCTGCCGGCCCGGCTTGCCAATAAAAAAAAAATATTTTTTTTTTTAAAAAACGGCCCAGAGGTGGCTGCCGGAAAACCGGCCCCAGGGGACCCCAAAGTCATTCGGCCACGGGCCGAAAGACCGAAACGGCCAGTCCGACCCTGCTCTGACCTTGTCACCCTTAAACGCAAGTGCAGGGTGGCTGAGAGGAAATGGCTAGCTTCTTGCGCAACCTCTGACAAACTGGCCTTCCACCTGCACCAAAGGCAATACTCTCTGTCCAGACTAAGAAGAGAGCCCACATCCAAGCCCATGTCTCTGCGGCATCTAACAACTGGGCTGAACTCTTTAAAATCTGCAAAGAGCTTGCCAATCCTGTTGCAGTCTCTACCTCTCCTGTCCCGTCCCAAGCCCTCTGCATGGCCCTGGCTTCTCATTTCATCTCTAAAACCAAGGACATCCTGTCCACCCTCTCGTCCTCTCCACCTCCCCCCTCTACTGTCTCCTCTACCTCTGGCCCCCCTGTGGCCACCTCTCCTCCCTCTTTCTCTTCCTTTCCTCTGTTCTCACCCTGACGAGGATTCTAGACAAGTCCGGTCTATGAAAGTCTAGTCAAAACAGGTTCTTCCCTGATCTTCCATAACCATCAAGGACCACATTGACTACCTCGATCCTGCCCTGGCTGACTCCTGCAACCACCCCTTCACCACTGGAGCCTTCACTTACCCCCTGAAGCACTCTCTTGTGCATCCTCTTCTCAAGAAACCCTCAGCTGACCCCTCCTGCCCGGCTGTCTATTGCCCGATCTCCATCACTCCTTTCCTGGGCAAACTCCTGGAAAAGCTGGCCATCTCCCAGCTTAATCTTCACACTGAATCTGTTGGTTGTCTACATGACCATCAGTCTGGCCTCAGAGCAGCCAGAAGCATGGAAACTGCTCTCCTGAACATCTGTGAAGAGAGGCTCTCTAACCTTGATTCTAATCTCACCTCTGTCCTCATCTTACTCGATCTCTCTTCTGCCTTTGACATGGTCAACCATACCATCCAGCTCAATCGTCTCCGTGTTAACCTGGGTATCACTGATCAGGCCCTAGCCTGGCTGACCTCGTTCCTCTCTGATCAACCCTCCCAGGTCCGACTTGGGTCCATCCTTTCCTCTATCTCACTCTCTACCTGTGGTGTTCCTCAGGGGTCTAACCTCTCTTCCTGACTGTTCAACCAATACCTAGAACCTCTCGCCCACTGCATTGCCGCTCTCTGCTCCAACTTTCAGTGCCATGCGGATGACACTTAGCTCAGTTTCAGGCTTCCCTCTGCCACCTCTTCTCCTCTCATCTCTGACTGCCTGTATGCTATCCAGGCGTGGTGTGCCGCCAACGATCTCTGCCTTAATGCCAGTAAGACGGAGATTCTCCTCATTGGTACACCTGCACCCTCCTTTCCTGTCACTCTCTGGCTGGCCTCCCTTGGCCCTCTTCCTGCTCCCACCAGTGAGGCTTAGAACCTCAGGGTCATCTTTGACTCCACACTCTCCTTTTCACCTCACATCTCTGATGTCTCTAAGAAGTCAAACTACCAACTGCACCTCCTCAGAGGTATTCTTCCTTTCCTCTCCTTCCCCCAGAAGCTCACTATCTCTAGAGCTCTGGTTCTCTCTAGGCTGGACTACTGCAGTGGCTGCAAGCATTAGGTTCAAGACCCTCTGCATTGTCCACAAAGCCTTCTGTGGCCTGGGTCCTCAATACCTCCAACTCTCTCTTCGTAAATACTTTCCTACTCAAGCTCTTTGCTCCTCCACCTCCAACTCCCTCAGGGTCAGTCGCTTCTCCAGGCCACGAGTTGGTGGTCGATCTCTTTCTTCAGCTGGGTCCTCCCTCTGGAACAGCCTCCCTGCCTCTCTGAAACTTGAGGAGAACCATCTCTGGTTCAGAAAGCACCTCAAGCCCTCCCTCTTTGCTTCTGCCTTCTCTCTTCCTCTCTCCTGCTGATTTCCTGTCTGATACTGCACTGGTCACCTGGCTACCCTCTGATTTCAGGCCCAGGTCCCTGCCATCCAGTTGCACACCTGTACTGCCTCCCAGCAACCCTTGCACTTGGGTTTGTATCTGTAACCCTACAGTCCCCCCTACCTGCACTTTTGGACACCTGCTGTCTGCACATACCCTTGCACCTGCCACCTGCTGGCTACACTTCTTGTTATTGTTTTGATCCCATGTACAGGACTGCCCCCTCCCATTTCCCCTGGCACTTTTCCCCTCCCCCTCCCGCTCCCCTGCACTTGTGCGGTCTCAATGTCACTTGGCCTAGTAAGATCGTTGTCTCTGTCCTTCCTCTGTTTCCCCATTCCCTTCCTCTATGCGCCTTGAAACACTTGTGTATAGGCGCGTTACAAATACTATATCAAATCATGTCATAATAAATTGTATGTTTTTTGTTTAAATGTCTTTATTATGCAAGTCTGAAGTGCAAACATTGCAGTGTAAGCATTTAAAGGTGTCTTAAAGAGGATTAAGACCTATCTCTTCAATTGCATTTCAAGTTGATCGCCTCCTCCTTGTACTGTTTCAATTCACGCTCCGCTTCTTCTTTTCTGTTTGTTTGTCCTGTATTGTTCTCTGTGCGCCCTGAGGCCTACAGGCATGTGGCGCGTTATACAAATGAAAATATTACTGAAAGAAAAGCAATAAAGAGGTTTAAAAAAAAATATGAAAATAAATAAATACATTTAAATAAATAAATATAATCCTCATAAGTGGGGAGTTACTTTACACATGGATGCCTGACGATTCTTTTCATAGGCAAACATGAAGAAACATGAATGTCTTTTTTTTTAATTACACCTACAATGTTTTATATGATCTTTTTTTTTCTTCTTTTAATAACTATGACTGTGGCTGGAAGGAAGAGCAGGTGTGGAGGGTATTTGGGGCACAGCATGTTGTTCACAGACATTGGAGCATTTGGAAAATTCCCTGGCATATATAAAACTTAATATAGGCTATGGGATTTCTGTATGTACAGGATGACATTGCCTCTCAGGAAGCCTGTTATAATAACAGGGTTTTCTCTAGCACTTCGTGTCATCCTGCTTCTAAGCGCTGTAATAATGGGCGTTCTTATTACCCAAATAACGGTGTTCAATTCATTGACCATGCAAGAATGAAGAGCTGAGCCAGCCCTGGCGGAATTAGAACCTGTGTACTGCTGGCTGAACAGTGATGTCTGAAGCAAGCGCCCAACCCACAGAGCTATCATGCTCTCCAGGAGCATTGTGGCTTTTATCCTGTGGCTGTGAGGCAGAGTTTGCAAGTTGGGAAATATGACATTCTCTTGTAGTCAATAATATCCTATATGTACTTCACCTGCAGTCGCCATTCGCTCTCTGCCTATTCTCTCTAGTGTGATGTGATTTAACAATGGCACACCCCCTTTTTTCTTTGGCCTGATTGGCTGCCAGCCCACACAACTTTAAAAGAAGTGTTAAACTTTTTAAAATCGGACATATTATTCAAACCTGCTTAAATAATGGTCCTGTATCCTGTCCTGTGTCCTTATGGTTAACTGCAAATGGTACCACTCCACCACCTTCATTTCTATCCTTACCCCCCCCCCCCCAGCTGTCTCTGAAGTTTATAACGCTCTGAAGTAACTGTGCACATGCGTGTATGCTATAACAACTCAAATAAAGGATTGAATCGGAATACTGCTCATTGGCCAAGCAGACCACCAATCACAAGTCAGATGCAGCTCATTGGTCAAACAGATCAACAATACCCTTCATTATGAAACACTTGCCTCACCAGCGCGTGTCAAATCCTAGGAGGAACAGTAGGTTTGGCAATGCAGCACTTTAGAATGGATATGGATGCAGTTATATCTCTTCTGACTCTACTAGCCTTTTAGAATTCTATTCTTTGCTGGATGAGGGGTATGGGGGGTTTACAAGGTGTGGGGTCATGGACACACCTCAATGTCAAATGTCTTAATGCTTAGGGAGGAGTTGTTGGCATCTGTGGAAACTGCAGGCCATACTTCTAGTCCTGGCTTTCCCATTTGTCCATATTAACTCATGAATTAATTTGCTTTTCATACCACTCTTAATAGCACAGACCAGTTTCTAAGCGCAGGACTGGGATTCAAACCTGTGTTGCTCTGCGTTGTCTTGCTTCCAAGACAAACACACTGCCCCTGAGCTATCCTCCCAGCCCATAATATCGTTCTATATGACCCTGGGTAAATCAATTTATCTCCCTGTGTCTCAGTTCCTTAATCTGCACAATTAGAAGCGCCTAGAAACAGACCAACCTCAGCTTCAAGCCCCACAGAAGAAACTGACATGTGGATATGTTACACCCACTCCACCCCTAAATAAGAAACCTGACATTGGAGGAGACTACTGTTGGCGAGATTTTCTCAGTTACATTGGCACTGTGAAAATAAGTGCCAGGGACAGTGCAGGGGAAGGCAAAGCTGCTGGCCCGACATTTATAAAGTGCATCCTTTCGCCAAAAAGACATCGCGTTGCACAAGGCCGCACTGTACAGGAGAGCGACAACACCAAAAAAAAAAAACAATTAGCTGGGGCAACCAGATTTTTTTTTTATTTTTTAAACGGGACAGGCCATAGACATAGAAGTAGGACTAACGTAAAGACAAATAAAAGTGTAGTCCTACTTCTATGTCGCTGGCCTGTTGAGGGGGTCGGGGAGTCGGTGTGCTCACAGACACATGCCCCCATTCACACAGGAAGAGTCATGCCGGGACCCGATTTTAGGATTTCCAAAATCGGGTCCCGGCAAAAACCAGGACCGTAGCCCCAGGACGGGGTTTCTAAAATGAAAAAACTCCCGGGACGGAGGGTGATTTCCCCAGACTATCCTGGGAAAACCGGGACCTCTGGTCACCGTACGATTAGCCAAATAAGGAATTGCCAGCTAAATGGTATTGAATTATTGTTAGTTCTAAAAGGAAGTGGAACGTTATTGACTAGCTTAAATGGCATTAATGTAAAGAGCAGTAAGGGAGCAACATCCTGAAATCCTCGAGGCCGGTTAGACTGATATCGGCATCATTTGTCATACGGAGGATCCCCAAACGTCCTTGGGGGGAGCTATGGACACGGCCCATGCTTCTGAAAATGGCCGTTTGTTGAGTAGTTGGCCAGCGCAATGAAAGCGGGCCCGGAAGCACGTGGTCATAATGGCGCCTAGAAACACTTGCGTACAAGGCGTTATAATTTATCATATGTCCTGGGTCCAAGCAACAGCCTGACTGCCAGATCCTGATCCTGCACTTACTGCAGCCTAGATGAATTTTTGGGGAAAGGCCAAGACAGGAACTCGTTGCAAGTCAAGGGAAGGTGAAACAAACACATTGATAATTGTAGCTTTGTGATTAAAAGTACAATAAGGTAGCGGTTTCTTGAGTTTCCCAAGGTTAAAAATCAGGATTTAGTAACTGAGACCAATTGGAATCTACTATAATGCCAAGATTCCTCAAGTGAGGGGGCCGGACCCGTACACTTACCAAATGATTCCGGTCTGGAGCTGTCCCCTGGATACAATTTAGCTTTGGCCATCTACCTTTTAGTTTTGGTGGGGTTCATTTTAAAATAGGTGGCAACCATCCAGTCTTTAGCTGTCACCAAACAGCTCTAAACGATACTGGCAGAGGTGTCTCTATCCCCGGGCAGCTTTATTGCAAAAAAAGCTGCGTATCATCGGCAGAGAGTTTAATATCAAATACGCCTCAATGTATTCAAATGGTATGAGTCAGTAAGCCCATGTGAAGCCTGGACAAGGAGGATGTGGTGGTCCACGGTATCTACAGCTGCTGATATATTTAGAAGAATCAGTGCTCCAGCACCCCTTACTCCTAACCCCTCTTTTAGTTTCTACTGCCCGGCACTGCTGAAGATCTCTATGCTGAAATGAGGCCTACAACTTCCTGCCTCATGCAGGTTCAGTAACTAGGCCTCCAGGACAAGTGATGATCATTGGGACAACACTAGACGCTCAAGTTGCTTCACAGGAAGAGAGTCTGTGAAATCGGTCTGAAGTTATTCCAACCAGGTGGATGGAAAGCAGGCTGTTTTAGAAGAGGATATACCTCTGGTCCTTTCCATTTGTCTGTTACCTCACCTGTTTATAAGGAACCATTGAAGACACGAAGAGTCTCGCATGCAAATGACTTTGGCTCTTTTAGGTGGAAGAAGGCTACTAGCTGAACCGGGGCATTCAGCAGTGTTCCAATTAGTAGATCATTCGGCCGAGGTTCTTGGGAGAAGCGCCAATAGCAGCGGCAGATCTGGAAGGATGAGTCGCATAACTACACGTGTCGTGTTGGGGACTCACCAGTTCTTTAAAGCACAGG
The DNA here is from genome assembly GCF_040938575.1 of Ambystoma mexicanum. Taxonomy (NCBI): domain Eukaryota; kingdom Metazoa; phylum Chordata; class Amphibia; order Caudata; family Ambystomatidae; genus Ambystoma; species Ambystoma mexicanum. Next base: position 1,504,010,209 of record NC_090932.1, on the reverse strand, counting down.
AGACTCTTGATTGGGCGAGCAAACTCATGTGAGACTAGAGTGCAGATTGGTGACATATTATTTTTGATGATATGTGGGAAAGAGTGTGTGGAGCTCTTGAAGAAGAAAGTGTGACGTGGTCCTTGAAAAAAGTAGGTGCTCCTGTGTGGATTCCGGTGCCTACCGGTCACTGCAAGATTACCCAGGCTCTCGTGTACTGAGTCTGATGTTTGACAGGGTGGTGCAACTTTGGGGGTGCTTATTCTGGAGTTGCACAAGAGACATAAGCTTCTGAAGGGACGTTCATCATCAAATTGCCTTAGTGACAGGTGTGTTTGCAGTGAAATTCGAGGGGGTCATTAAAGAGATTTGGACATGTAGTTCTGTAGAGGGCCTCTAACCTGAGTTTGTGCATTCTGACACATGCACTGCTTTAGTCTGGCTGGGGTGTCTTTTATGCTGTAGTCAGGAGGTTGGGGGAACCTTTGAAGGCAGCTGTTGTGCTGGGGTATAGCAAGCATTCAACACACAATACATCCATCTGAATAAGGAGCCCCAAGCAGACAGATCAACCAAGAATCAATTTCATGGTTCAAATTATTGTTTGTTTTTTTGTTAAGTATTTATAATGAATACATTCAGAATATAACATTCAGCACTTAACAACAAGAAGACTTGTCAAAGCAATAACACAGGGAAAATATGTAAATTGAGTTTACAATTAAAGCCATCAAAGTAGTTTATCAAGTTTACAAGAATTGCATAAATAAATAAACAAATAAATAAATAAATACATAAATAAATACATAAATAAATAAATAAATAAATAGGTAAAGTCACAAAAATGTTATTTGCAAAACTCAAGATCTGAATACATTGAATAACTTTGAGCAACAGATTATAGATAAAACCTATGTCTCGGGAGAATAGCTCAGGGGCAACATGCTCGCCTTGGCAGGAAGACGACACAGAGCAACACAGGTTCAATCCCCGGGTCCGCGCTTAGAAACCTCTGGGTATTAAGTGCGTTATAAATAACTAATCATATCATATTATATCATAACCAAAAAGGACTAGAAGAGCATTTAAGAAGAACAAACAGGCAGGGCAATACAAGACACAAGAGGAGAGGGAAAATCGAAGAAACCTGAAGCAATATATTAAAAAGAATCCGCTGAGGAGGCATTGAGATATTCTATCAGTGGATGCCACTTTTGATTATATTTACCCACATCAATTAGAGAAGAGGCACAACCTTTTTCCTTCTATGGACCTAGCAAATATGATCCCACCAGGAGACACAAGTTAAGCGATGAGGGAGGTGTTACATTCCCAGACTAGGGCCTGATTCACAGAACGTTTTCCTATGGGATTGCGCCATTGTAAAAAGCTTCCATGAATTGGGCCCTTTGAATCCTACCACAAAGCTTTTGTTTTGAAACCATTTATTTTATGTTTACACAATGAAGAATGATCTAATGTCCCCACACTTGGCGTAAGATTGAATTGGATTTATCTCATTTTAAACTTTCAGAAGTTCTTAACATGACTGCATGGCCCGACTTTGAAACTGTCCCTACCTTGCCCGTTCTTAGGATTGCTTGCTTAAGCCTACTTGCCATTATTTGTGACTTTTTAGACCGAGACAAGGTGGGTTTATGGTTTAATAAGAACCTACCTTTCAAAGTGGAGTTTAATCTTATTTGTAAATGGTGTGCTAAAGGTATCTCTTGTATTCATCATATTGTATACTACAATACCATAATCCCCATTCCATATCTTAGCGCCACGATGCCTACGGGCTGTTACGCGCTTTACAAATATGAATAAATAAATAAATAAATAAATATCTTCAACTTGGATGATTCAGGTTTTGCTGTGTATAAAGAAGTTGATACAGTTGTTACCTTGACATTGCTAAATCTTTCAAATGTATTTTTTTTTTACAAATAAATATGCAGTTCATCTCTGTTTTTCATATCAACTATGCACAATGTTCAGTAATCCTAGCGACATCGTAAACCTCTCATATTCAGTCTCAAATGTACCAGCTATTGAAGATATCCAACATGTTTCTGTTCCTTTCATTATGGAACATTCTTCAGGGGGACTTAATAATTCAATGTCTCCACTAATGTTTCTTGTTGAATCACATGAAATATGTGTATAATTTCATGTATATGATCCCCTATAAGATATAATATAGGAATTACTAAAACCACTAGTGGCTCTGATTTTAAATTCAACATATTAATCAATAGAATGCTGATTACCTCAAATACACATTACGTGTACAATTTGTTTGCACTGTATTAGTACAAGGTATTGTTGAAAGGGACGTCCATCCTGGGATGGAAACATCAGATCCTATGAGTCTCATGCCTCTGTTAATAAAATAGTACACTACATTGTAGGTTTTACATAAGGCCCTTATCAACGAACCAAAAACTCATACCTGCCTCAACTCATGTAAGTGCACCGACAAAAAAGTGCTACCCATATATCTGCATATCACACGGTGTACTCAGTTCACAGCATCATTCAGAAATCTTCAATTTCGCCAATAAGGTTCCCCCACCACTTTATTGTGGTTGGTTTCGTGAGGAAGCACCTTGCGAAGATGTCTGAAAAATAAAATGAAACACGACCTTGTGTTATCAGGATACGATCCAAGATAGCTGTTGTACAGCTACGATATTTATCAAAATTGCTGCAGTGCTGCACATATAGCAGATACAATGGCTGCCCTGCCACTCCTGAATCCCAGGCTGAACAACTAGTTTCAATAATATGTACTATGCATCCCCCCGTACATGTCTGCTTCAAGGGTCCCAACCTGCATGTAGTCATTACGCGAGAACATGAGACGGTACTGAACCCCATTCGTCTACGACCAAATGTGCCCGCAGGCGACTCCATAAGCAAGCTAGCAGGGCTTGGGAACCAAAGCCAGTACTTTGTAGGATAAACACTACGGGACAGAGAGAGAGTGCCATGGTTAGCACGATTGTGCCGGAAAAGAAGTGGAGAACACACAAGGTTTGTGATTTTTCTTTTGTGCTAAGGGCCCATGGTGGGGGCCCTACCATCGGTTTATTGCATTCAAAGAGACTTCTTTTTTGGTGGATTTTACCAATACATGTTTCGTGCTATCACAGGACGCTTCATCAAGGCACAATGATAGATGTTCTATGTGCCTTAGTTCCTGGCAAGCATAGTAGATCCTAAATTGGCCTGTGTTACTGCAGCCCCTCCGCGCCCCACCATAGGGTCCCCTATGCTTGCCCAGAACAAAGGCAGACTGTATAGCTATCACTGTTACTTTATATAGCGCTCTGCGATGGCATCGACCATGTGTCGGCAGTGCCCGCCAAAAAATAGTTCTCATGTAATGCAATACACTGATAGGACACCTGCCACCCTAGGTTATTACCACCAAAAAAACACAAAGGGTCTGAGTCACAGAAGAGTTTTATAATGGCACAATCCCATAGGAAAACGCTCTGTGAACCAGGCCCAAAATCCTTTGTGGTCTCAAATTATGTTCTGTGCTAACATGGGGCTCTCACTCTGCACAATATCTGTGTGTTGTCCACAGAGACCACTGGAAGCGCCAAGAAGCCATGCAAATTGCAAACAATGTGTTCTGTACACAAAATCCCCCTTTGTGTGGATGAGAAAGCTTAAGGTTAAGGCGAAGATACCCTTTACAGAGACAGGTGGGGCGGTGAGGGTGAGGGGGGCGCCCTCCTCGCATTGGGGCCGCAGCTGTGCTGTGATTCTGCCAAAAACATGTGGATGTACTAATGCTCCTTTGGTTTGCTTTCCAGGGCTCTGGCGCATGCGCGATGATGGCCTTTTCGTCGTCTAACCTGCTGATGCAACGCTTTGCTACCCCTCCTAGAGAAATGCTGTCCACATAAGGTATGTGAGGACACAAGAGTCCATAGCTTTATTGGCACAAATCTACTGATAGCCACAGTGAGTAAAGTGTGTGTGTGGGGGTGAGGGGAGTGGTGCCCCCCCTCCAACCTCATCGCATGCCCGCTCTAACTGGATTACATCCAATCACCGTTCTATTCCTGGATCTGCCATTCCTGCTTTTAGCAGAGAATATCATGTGTTATTGTTTCATGCTGTATGTTTAGCCCAGCCTGGTGTCATGTCTGTCTGTGAAGCCACAGTGGAATTGGGGCTATGAGTATTGTGTTTTCCTAAGTATAAATGGCGTATGTTGTCAGATTTCTCGACTCCAGTCAGGAGTGGACTGGCCTTGAGGGAACTCTGGAGATTTCCCAGTAGGCCTCTGCAGCCCAGGCCTCTTTGTCTGGTATTTCCAAATGTTCCCATAGCAAACGGGTTAGGGCTTGCTGAAAATGTGTAATATGGGGCCACTTTGAAAACATTTTCCAGGGCCTCTTTTAGTTCCCAGTCTGACGCTTCCTCAGGTTCATAAGTCAACAGTGCAGATTGATGCAATTATGACCATATGATTATGATTAGTCATTTATAACGCGCTTAATACCCCAAGGTTTCTAAGCGCGGACCCGGGGATCGAACCTGTGTTGCTGCTCGTCGTCTTGCTTCCAAGGCGAGTGGGTTGCCCCTGAACTATCCTCCCGAGACCTTATACAAAAATGGTGATTCAGGGAGAAATTGAAAGCTACACATGATGCGTAACCACTCAAACTGAACTCTACAACAACTTACAAACCACGGCCCGGCCAATGCAACCCAGGGCTATGGGGGTATGTAGCCTCCCCCTACCCCTGACCCCCCGGCCAAGGCTTATAGCACAAAATAGACAGTAGTTATTTAATTAAAAAATATTTATTCCTGGGTCTGAGTCTCTAATGATAGCTTTCTTACCCTGTGTGTGAATAACTCATACCCCCATAGTGTCGTTCACACGTGCCTAGTTGGCGATGGTGTGCCACCTACAAGGGTATGGGAATCCTTGCCCTCAACTATCTCACTACTTTCCTCAGTCTAAATAATAGGTGCACATTTCGTGGGGGTCGGTGTCTTCATTTATTGGTACCGCCTCCAATCTATGTGACTTATGGTTAAAATACAATGGTTTTACCAAAAGGGTCAGATAGACCACTAAAGTGCAACAGTTAAAACAAAATGATTCTATCAATCAATAAAATGACTTAGTATTGTTATGATAGGGTTAAAATGATGTAATCTAATTCTTCGAGCCCATTCCTCAAAATGCTGTCGGGTCTCGGAGTTGCAGTCATCAACCTAGCAACTCTTAATAATAGTCAACCGGTTTCAGCGGTCCTTATGACAAGCCGCTTTCTTCAGGACGGAGAATATTGAATTCTCATTGACAAAATGATTTCTTCACATGTTTACACATCTTGGAGGGTTTTGAGAGGTGCTTTGGGTTACCCACGGGCATTTTACTGTGTCCCGATCCCTGTTGGATTACAAAAATGGACAGAGGGGGGTTGTAAGTGCGGGATGTTCTGAACAAATAATCAATTTAAGGAACAGTCATGCAGGTCAAGGTGTATTACCTGTGGTTATGTTTTCTGTTTTCTGGTTGTGACGGATGCCCCTATGCACTTGGTGCTTTCCTGCGTCAACAACCTGAAGGACAGATAACTAGGTATGTCTTATACTGTACCAACTATTATACAGACTAGTTGTCAGTGCTTAAATATACAGGTTCAGTTCATATTCTGCTGTAGAACCTGTAAAGTAAAATCGTCTCAAGTTCTGTGGCTGTTGGTTCTGGGAGCTGGATACTGGTGTTGTCCAGTCTTCTTCTTGAATTGTTATTGGGTACCTCTGTAGAGTAAAGGCCAAATTAGGGACATTTACTCTTGAGTCTTAAAGACTACGAGGTCACAACACATGCAATAACAAACACGGATGAGTGTTTTTTCTGATTACAACATTTTGCGCTTGTTAAGTTTAGTTCCACACAGAATTACACTCAATAGTAACTGAGAACCATGAGCCATACATTTTGTGCATGTAGCACACTGGCTTATATTTATGGGCACAGCCTAATGAGACTTGGCTTTAGCCCGATGATACGTATTTAAGCTAGCGGTGTGCATACCAATATGCGTGTCGCCCGTTCTCCGATGAATATATATATAGTTAAATAGAGTCTAGGGCTGCTCAATTGGAGTCTGTTGCAGCGCCCATGGTACACGAGCGATGCGGCTAAATGAACAGAGCATGTGTACTACGGCCAACGATTCAGATTCAGATTACTGTGGGTGTCGCGGCTTGTGGTCTCTTACCTGCTGCACACTCAATGTTGTCTCTCGCTCTGCACGCTAAGTGATGTCTTTCGCGAACGGGCTGGTAGTAGACAGGAACGCTAGCGTCCGCCATCTTTATTTTCGTGTGTATAAGGCGTGGCCGTTTGTGGTCGGGTGCGAGTGCAGAGCTACAAAATTCCCACTGAGGTGATGGGAGATGTAGTTGCCTCGCTGACCTCTACCACAATGATTGTTCGTCTATGGTTAACAAATCCATACATTATCGTGTGTAGGTGGGCTGCATGTACAGCTCGATCATAGTGGAGAAACGCATATGAACCAGAAATGTAATAGAAATTGTTACACATAGCTAAGAAAGCCCTATATCTTACAATAGGGCTAGATGTATTTGTGTGCATATACAATTATTTTGGACAGTATAAGTGCACATATCAGTACCATTATTCGGTGGCTATGCTAAGGTACTGTAAATAACGCACTATGGCATTATGGCACATAATACCCAAAGTCAGCAAAATCTTATAACTGTGGGTAGAGCTAATGATGGTAATCTTATTATGAGTGTACCCATATAAAGTGCCGCTCATTTTATTGCATCCCATGATGTGTAATAGGCTTCTGAATTAGAAATCATTGCAAGTGGCTGGTATCTAGAGGGCGCACCAAGACGAATACTTCTCGTGTGATTGGGTGTTTCTCAGTCTACTGCTAATCTCGATGTAGAATGATAGTGATCATTGCACTGCCAGGGTTTGCCAACAGATATCTTCATTTAAGCCAATCTTATGACTTTGAAGTCTGTAAATCCACATTTGTTCTCTTCGTAATAGCAGTGCTGCTATATTCCCTCCTCTTTTAGGTAACGTCACTTTCTCTAAAATCGTCCATGTAATTTCATTTTCTGAGTGTCCTTTTGTCCCATAATGCTCTACTAGTGGGGCAGTACATCTTTTTGTTCTGATGTTAGACCTGTGTTCACAAATACGGGTTTTTATAGATCTTGTCGTCATTCCGATATATCTCATGTTGCATGGACAGAGGATTTGGTACACCACATTGGTTGTGTTGCAATTTGTGAATGTCCTCTGTTCCCACGGGTGTGTCCACCCGATGTCTATTGTGGTTGTACGTTTTGTGAATTGGCACACTGAGCAGTTCCCACAGGGGGCATGTCCCACCATTCTTGGTGTATTCCAGAGGGTATTGGTCTCTGGAGGTTTTATTTCTTGATATGTGTGTGTGAGACTGTCCCTGAGGTTTCACCTTCTTTTAATAGCAAACAGTGGTGCTGGTAGGTTGCTGTCATCTACATTTAGTAAGTGCCAGGATTTTTTAATTTCTTTTTTGAGAAGGTTCACCACTGGAGAGTGGCTGAAGACTGCTGTAATTACATCCGTTCCCCTTTCTCTTTTTTCATGTTGTGTGAGAGTAACTTCTCTAGGTGTGTTCCTTGCCCTTTTGTATGCTTGTCTTATGATTTTGTTAGGATTGTTCCTTTCTCTTAGGTTCGATTAAAGTATTTTCACTTGTACACCGTATTCATCTTTGGTGGTACAGTTCCTCCTAAATCGGAGGAATTGCCCAAAGGACAGGTTTTCCTTAAGATTCCTTTGATGGAAGCTGGAATATTCTAAGAGGGAATTCCTGTCTGTGGCTTTGCGGAACACAGTAGTTTCAAAGGTGTGTCCTGTTCTTTTTATACTGAGATCAAGGAATGTGGCTTCGGTTTTGCTTGCCTCATGGGTGAACCTAAGGAATGGATCTAGTCCATTCACCCATGTGATGAAGTTGGTGAGGGTATTCTGATTTCCTTCAAACAGCATCAGAATGTCGTCAATGTAACAACGCCACCTTAAAATGTGTTTAGAGAAAGGGTTGTTTCCAGGATAGATATATTTTTCTTCAAAAGCGGCGACGTACAGGTTGGCCAAAGGGGGTGCAAATGTCGCTCCCATGGCTGTCCCGGTTACTTGTTCATTGTGCGTGTCCTCCTTGAGAAAGAAATTCTTAGTAAGTGCAATTTCTGCTAGTTGTAGGATGAGGCTAATAGGCATATCTAAATTCCCAGATTTGTCATTCGAGGCCCCTCTCCTCCCCTGGACACAAAGACCCTTATGCCTGCATGCAGCAGCACAACAGCAGAGCTGTCATGCATGTTCCCTCTGTCCCCATTAACCTAGCACAGCCCCCTACCTCTCTTTCAGTTCCACCATAGCACACGGGGACCACGCAAATGGCAGCAGTGTGTGATGCAAATCCTAATTACGTAAATAGCTAGCATTGCTCGGGGCGGCATCGCGGAGCAGCCATAGCCAATCAGTGTTGGACCTGTCACCAGGGCAAGCAGTCCAGCCCAAAGGGCTCGGGCTTCTCCCCTCAGCGTGAAAGCACAAGGTACCCCAGATATGCTTATCCCCAGTGACACCGACTGGCCATGCAATGTGTCAGTCTCCACTTCTACTTCCATGCACCTAGCACACTTTACATGCTCACCTGGAACAGATGTACAAAAAAGAGATTGTTTGATGAGTCTCCTTAAATAATTGAGAGGGATCGAACCTGTGTTGCTCCCTGTCGTCTTGCTTATATGGCAGATAAGGAACTCTATTACAAAAAAACAAGTAAAAATTCCTAGTAGGGAGGCGTGCCCTTAAGCTGGTGGATTAGAATGATGGTTCAACTCTGTAATATAATAGATCGAATTGACTAGGGTGATACAGAGCTGACACTAAGCAGGATTTGATACAAGCCCTACAAAACCTAGAACCGCCCTGTTTGTGGTCTGAATTTGTTCGAACCACTTTGGACCATCAGTAACTATTGAACTAATAATAATATCTGTACTTTTTATAGCACTTAATGCTAGATTCCTCCCACCTCAAAGCAATGTTTTAATTTCTCTCATTATTATCTAATGCAATTGTACTCAATTTATCGACTTCGGAAGGATGAAAGGCTGAGCCAGCTCTCCCAGGTTTCAAACCTACTACTGCCAGTCGCACGGATAACTGAGGCTACGATTTAATGGTATCCGGTAATGGTATCCCCATATATATGGTCGCTATACATATGGTTGCCGGGAAAAGGTTGTGGCGACATTATATATGGTGACCATATATATGGAGTCAAGGGGAGCAGGAGTTGCGGGGTTGCCCCCGCTCCCCTAGCCAAAAAGAAAGATTTTGGGGTTGCAGGAGTCTACCCCGCATGTTCTATGTGATAATGTCCCTGCAAAAAACAGCAATTTCTGGGCGACTTTTTTGCCAGGCACCATTTTTGCTGGGACATTATCACATGGAACTGATTTAACGGTTCCATGTAATAATGTCCCCTCAAAAATATCGCCATGCAAAAAAAATCGCCGTAAAATGACAGTTTTTTTGTGGGGACATTAATACATGGAACATGCAGGGGACACCCCCGCAACCCCTAAACCCTTTTTTATTTTTCATGGGGAGTAGGGGACACCCCTGCAATTCCTACTGCCTCTGTCCATATATATATATGGTCACCTATATAATGTCGCCACGACCTTTTCCCGGCGACATTATATACGGCAACCATATATACAGGGATATAATTACCTAATACCGATTTAACTAGCTATTTTAGTGTCCTTGAATCAGATCAAATCGATTTCAATCTGAGCAAAGGCCTGATGTCTGAAAAACATCAAATATAACCCCAAGGAATCAGACAACATTTTTGCCAGATCGAGCAAACACATGCTCTTACCAATTCAAGCCTCTTGATTTGGGGTTTGCATTTTAGGAATATTGGTGAGTTCCAGCTATAAATGACTTGAACCATTTTTTTCTTTTAAATATAATTTTTGTTGAATTTTTAAAGGGATATACCAACATACAGTACAAACATATATATGTAATTGGACAATAAGAATACAAGGACAAGAAACGGGTAACACCCAGTGTCAACCTCATACAAAACATATTGCCTTATTACATCTACTAACTAACATCCCCGAGTTCCCACCCCCTACCGCTCCCCCTGAGAATATGGATAAAATTAAGGTATCCCATTGTCTGTCGAGAAAGTTCTGTAGCTAGATCTTTTCGGTTAAACAGGAGCAAATACCAATTCAACATATCGCTTTGCGGGCTTTGTCAGCAAACCTTCAGATTATCCATTACAATTTGTCGTAACACACTCAGGCTTGAACCAT